>NW_027182444.1:3750000-5000000 GCF_040938575.1 Ambystoma mexicanum | reverse complement strand
TTGGTATTAGAAGCATTGAGACATCACATCTCATGCTATAGGAAGGGTCTCAGGATTGGAATGGGAAGGAGTTGGATATCACATCTCATGCTATAGGAAGGGTCTCAGGTTTGGTATAAGCATTGAGATATCACATCTCATGCTATAGGAAGGGTCTCAGGATTGGAATGGGAAGGAGTTGTATATGACATCTCATGCCGTAGGAAGGGTCTCAGGTTTGGTATAAGCATTGAGATATCACATCTCTGCTATCAGAAGAGTCTCAGGATTTGAATGGGAAGGAGTTGGATATCCCATCTCATGTTATAGGAAGAGTCTCAGGTTTGGTATTAGAAGCATTGAGATATCACATCTCATGCTATCGGAAGTGTCTCAGGATTGGAATGGGAAGGACTTGGATATCACATCTCATGCTATAGGGAGGGTCTCAAGTTTGATATTAGAAGCATTGAGATATCACATCTCATGCTATAGGAAGAGTCTCAGGTTTGGGAAGGGAAGGATTTGGATTTCACATCTCATGTTATAGGATGGTTCTCATGTTTGGTTTTTGAAGCATTGAGATATCACATCTCATGCTATCGGAAGGGTCTCAGGTTTGGTATTAGAAGCATTGAGATATCACATCTCATGCTATAGGATTGGTCTCTGGATTGGAATGTGAAGGATTTGGATATCACATCTCATGCTAAAGGAAGGGTCTCAGGTTTGGAATGGGAAGGAGTTGGATATGACATCTCTTGTTATAGGGAGGGTCTCAGGATTTGAATGGCAAGGAGTTGGATATCACATCTCATGCCATAGGAAGGGTCGCAGGTTTGGTATAAGCATAGAGATATCACATCTCTTCTATCGGAAGGGTCTCAGGATTGGATTGGGAAGGAGTTGGATATCCCTTCTCATGCTACTGGAAGGGTCTCAGGTTGGAATGGGAAGGAGTTGGATATCACATCTCATGCTAAAGGAAGGGTCTCAGGTTTGGTAGAAGCATTGAGATATCACATCTCATGCTATAGGAAGGGTCTCAGGATTGGAATGGGAAGGACTTAGATATCACATATCATGCTATAGGGAGGGTTTCAGTTTTGATATTAGAAGCATTGAGATATCACATCTCATGCTATCGGAAGTGTCTCAGGATTGGAATGGGAAGGAGCTGGATATTACATCTCATGCTAAAGGAAGGGTCTCAGGTTTGGAACGGGAAGGAGTTGGATATCCGATCTCATGTTATAGGAAGGGTCTCAGGTTTGGTATAAGCATTGAGATATCACATCTCTGCTATCGGAAGTGTCTCAGGATTGGAATGGGAAGGAATTGGATATCCCATCTCATGTTATAGGACGGGTCTCAGGATTGTTATTAGAATCATTGAGATATCATATTGCATGCTGTAGGAAGGGTCTAAGGATTGGAATGGGAAGGAGTTGGATATCACATCTCATGCTATAGGAAGGGTCTCAGGTTTGGTATAAGCATTGAGATATCACATCTCATGCTATAGGAAGGGTCTCAGGATTGGAATGGGAAGGAGTTGTATATGACATCTCATGCTATAGGAAGGGTCTCAGGTTTGGTATAAGCATTGAAATATCACATCTCATGCTATAGGAAGGGTCTCAGGATTGGAATGGGAAGGAGTTGGATATCACATCTCATGCTATAGGAAGGGTCTCAGGTTTGGTATAAGCATTGAGATATCACATCTCATGCTATAGGAAGGGTCTCAGGATTGGAATGGGAAGGAGTTGTATATGACATCTCATGCCGTAGGAAGGGTCTCAGGTTTGGTATAAGCATTGAGATATCACATCTCTGCTATCAGAAGAGTCTCAGGATTGGAATGGGAAGGAGTTGGATATCCCATCTCATGTTATAGGAAGAGTCTCAGGTTTGGTATTAGAAGCATTGAGATATCACATCTCATGCTATAGGAAGAGTCTCAGGTTTGGGAAGGGAAGGATTTGGATTTCACATCTCATGGTATAGGATGGTTCTCATGTTTGGTTTTTGAAGCATTGAGATATCACATCTCATGCTATCGGAAGGGTCTCAGGTTTGGGAAGGGAAGGATTTGGATTTCACATCTCATGGTATAGGATGGTTCTCATGTTTGGTTTTTGAAGCATTGAGATATCACATCTCATGCTATCGGAAGGGTCTCAGGTTTGGTATTAGAAGCATTGAGATATCACATCTCATGCTATAGGATTGGTCTCCGGATTGGAATGTGAAGGATTTGGATATCACATCTCATGCTAAAGGAAGGGTCTCAGGTTTGGAATGGGAAGGAGTTGGATATGACATCTCTTGTTATAGGGAGGGTCTCAGGATTTGAATGGCAAGGAGTTGGATATCACATCTCATGCCATAGGAAGGGTCTCAGGTTTGGTATAAGCATTGAGATATCACATCTCTTATCGGAAGGGTCTCAGGATTGGATTGGGAAGGAGTTGGATATCACATCTCATGTTATAGGAAGGGTCTCCGGATTGGAATGTGAAGGATTTGGATATCACATCTCATGCTAAAGGAAGGGTCTCAGGTTTGAAATGGGAAGGAGTTGGATATGACATCTCTTGTTATAGGGAGGGTCTCAGGATTTGAATGGCAAGGAGTTGGATATCACATCTCATGCCATAGGAAGGGTCTCAGGTTTGGTATAAGCATTGAGATATCACATCTCTGCTATCGGAAGGGTCTCAGGATTGGATTGGGAAGGAGTTGGATATCCCTTCTCATGCTATAGGAAGGGTCTCAGGTTGGAATGGGAAGGAGTTGGATATCACATCTCATGCTAAAGGAAGGGTTTCAGGTTTGGTAGAAGCATTGAGATATCACATCTCATGTTATAGGAAGGGTCTCAGGATTGGAATGGGAAGGACTTAGATATCACATATCATGCTATAGGGAGGGTTTCAGTTTTGATATTAGAAGCATTGAGATATCACATCTCATGCTATCGGAAGTGTCTCAGGATTGGAATGGGAAGGAGCTGGATATTACATCTCATGCTAAAGGAAGGGTCTCAGGTTTGGAACGGGAAGGAGTTGGATATCCGATCTCATGTTATAGGAAGGGTCTCAGGTTTGGTATAAGCATTGAGATATCACATCTCTGCTATCGGAAGTGTCTCAGGATTGGAATGGGAAGGAATTGGATATCCCATCTCATGTTAAAGGACGGGTCACAGGATTGTTATTAGAATCATTGAGATATCATATTGCATGCTGTAGGAAGGGTCTAAGGATTGGAATGGGAAAGACTTGGATATCACATCTCATGCTATAGGAAGGGTCTCAGGTTTGGTATAAGCATTGAGATATCAAATCTCATGCTATAGGAAGGGTCTCAGGATTGGAATGGAAGGAGTTGGATATCACATCTCATGTTATAGGAAGGATCTCAGGTTTGGTATTAGAAGCATTGAGACATCACATCTCATGCTATAGGAAGGGTCTCAGGATTCAAATGGGAAGGAGTTGGATATCACATCTCATGCTATAGGAAGGGTCTCATGTTTGGTATGAGCATTGAGATATCACATCTCATGCTATAGGAAGGGTCTCAGGATTGGAATGGGAAGGAGTTGTATATGACATCTCATGCCGTAGGAAGGGTCTCAGGTTTGGTATAAGCATTGAGATATCACATCTCTGCTATCAGAAGAGTCTCAGGATTGGAATGGGAAGGAGTTGGATATCCCATCTCATGTTATAGGAAGAGTCTCAGGTTTGGTATTAGAAGCATTGAGATATCACATCTCATGCTATAGGAAGTGTCTCAGGATTGGAATGGGAAGGACTTGGATATCACATCTCATGCTATCGGAAGGGTCTCAAGTTTGATATTAGAAGCATTGAGATATCACATCTCATGTTATAGGAAGAGTCTCAGGTTTGGGAAGGGAAGGATTTGGATATCACATCTCATGCTAAAGGAAGGGTCTCAGGTTTGGAATGGGAAGGAGTTGGATATGACATCTCTTGTTATAGGGAGGGTCTCAGGATTTGAATGGCAAGGAGTTGGATATCACATCTCATGCCATAGGAAGGGTCTCAGGTTTGGTATAAGCATTGAGATATCACATCTCTTATCGGAAGGGTCTCAGGTTTGGAATGGGAAGGAGTTGGATATGACATCTCTTGTTATAGGGAGGGTCTCAGGATTTGAATGGCAAGGAGTTGGATATCACATCTCATGCCATAGGAAGGGTCTCAGGTTTGGTATAAGCATTGAGATATCACATCTCTGCTATTGGAAGGGTCTCAGGATTGGATTGGGAAGGAGTTGGATATCCCTTCTCATGCTATAGGAAGGGTCTCAGGTTGGAATGGGAAGGAGTTGGATATCACATCTCATGCTAAAGGAAGGGTCTCAGGTTTGGTAGAAGCATTGAGATATCACATCTCATGCTATAGGAAGGGTCTCAGGATTGGAATGGGAAGGACTTAGATATCACATATCATGCTATAGGGAGGGTTTCAGTTTTGATATTAGAAGCATTGAGATATCACATCTCATGCTATCGGAAGTGTCTCAGGATTGGAATGGGAAGGAGCTGGATATTACATCTCATGCTAAAGGAAGGGTCTCAGGTTTGGAACGGGAAGGAGTTGGATATCCGATCTCATGTTATAGGAAGGGTCTCAGGTTTGGTATAAGCATTGAGATATCACATCTCTGCTATCGGAAGTGTCTCAGGATTGGAATGGGAAGGAATTGGATATCCCATCTCATGTTAAAGGACGGGTCACAGGATTGTTATTAGAATCATTGAGATATCATATTGCATGCTGTAGGAAGGGTCTAAGGATTGGAATGGGAAAGACTTGGATATCACATCTCATGCTATAGGAAGGGTCTCGGGTTTGGTATAAGCATTGAGATATCAAATCTCATGCTATAGGAAGGGTCTCAGGATTGGAATGGAAGGAGTTGGATATCACATCTCATGTTATAGGAAGGATCTCAGGTTTGGTATTAGAAGCATTGAGACATCACATCTCATGCTATAGGAAGGGTCTCAGGATTGGAATGGGAAGGAGTTGGATATCACATCTCATGCTATAGGAAGGGTCTCATGTTTGGTATTAGAAGCATTGAGATATCACATCTCATGCTATAGGAAGTGTCTCAGGATTGGAATGGGAAGGACTTGGATATCACATCTCATGCTATAGGGAGGGTCTCAAGTTTGATATTAGAAGCATTGAGATATCACATCTCATGCTATAGGAAGGGTCTCAGGATTGGAATGGGAAGGAGTTGTATATGACATCTCATGTTATAGGAAGAGTCTCAGGTTTGGTATTAGAAGCATTGAGATATCACATCTCATGCTATAGGAAGTGTCTCAGGATTGTAATGGGAAGGACTTGGATATCACATCTCATGCTATAGGGAGGGTCTCAAGTTTGATATTAGAAGCATTGAGATATCACATCTCATGCTATAGGAAGAGTCTCAGGTTTGGGAAGGGAAGGATTTGGATTTCACATCTCATGTTATAGGATGGTTCTCATGTTTGGTTTTTGAAGCATTGAGATATCACATCTCATGCTATCGGAAGGGTCTCAGGTTTGGTATTAGAAGCATTGAGATATCACATCTCATGCTAAAGGAAGGGTCTCAGGTTTGGAATGGGAAGGAGTTGGATATGACATCTCTTGTTATAGGGAGGGTCTCAGGATTTGAATGGCAAGGAGTTGGATATCACATCTCATGCCATAGGAAGGGTCTCAGGTTTGGTATAAGCATTGAGATATCACATCTCTGCTATCGGAAGGGTCTCAGGATTGGAATGGGAAGGACTTAGATATCACATCTCATGCTATAGGGAGGGTCTCAGTTTTGATATTAGAAGCATTGAGATACCACATCTCATGCTATCGGAAGGGTCTCAGGATTGGAATGGGAGGAGCTGGATATCACATCTCATGCTAAAGGAAGGGTCTCAGGTTTGGAAGGGGAAGGATTTGGATATCACATCTCATGTTATAGGATGGGTCTCAGGTTTGGTTTTTGAAGCATTGAGATATCACATCTCATGCTATCGGAAGGGTCTCAGGTTTGGGAAGGGAAGGATTTGGATTTCACATCTCATGTTATAGGATGGTTCTCATGTTTGGTTTTTGAAGCATTGAGATATCACATCTCATGCTATCGGAAGGGTCTCAGGTTTGGTATTAGAAGCATTGAGATTTCACATCTCATGCTATAGGATTGGTCTCCGGATTGGAATGTGAAGGATTTGGATATCACATCTCATGCTAAAGGAAGGGTCTCAGGTTTGGAATGGGAAGGAGTTGGATATGACATCTCTTGTTATAGGGAGGGTCTCAGGATTTGAATGGCAAGGAGTTGGATATCACATCTCATGCCATAGGAAGGGTCTCAGGTTTGGTATAAGCATTGAGATATCACATCTCTGCTATCGGAAGGGTCTCAGGATTGGAATGGGAAGGACTTAGATATCACATCTCATGCTATAGGGAGGGTCTCAGTTTTGATATTAGAAGCATTGAGATACCACATCTCATGCTATCGGAAGGGTCTCAGGATTGGAATGGGAGGAGCTGGATATCACATCTCATGCTAAAGGAAGGGTCTCAGGTTTGGAAGGGGAAGGATTTGGATATCACATCTCATGTTATAGGATGGGTCTCAGGTTTGGTATTAGAAGCATTGTGATATCACATCTCATGCTATAGGAAGTGTCTCAGGATTGGAATGGGAAGGAGTTGGATATCACATCTCATGCTATCGGAAGGGTTTCAGGTTTGGTAGAAGCATTGAGATATCACATCTCATGCTATAGGAAGAGTCTCAGGTTTGGGAAGGGAAGGATTTGGATTTCACATCTCATGTTATAGGATGGTTCTCATGTTTGGTTTTTGAAGCATTGAGATATCACATCTCATGCTATCGGAAGGGTCTCAGGTTTGGTATTAGAAGCATTGAGATATCACATCTCATGCTATAGGATTGGTCTCCGGATTGGAATGTGAAGGATTTGGATATCACATCTCATGCTAAAGGAAGGGTCTCAGGTTTGGAATGGGAAGGAGTTGGATATGACATCTCTTGTTATAGGGAGGGTCTCAGGATTTGAATGGCAAGGAGTTGGATATCACATCTCATGCCATAGGAAGGGTCTCAGGTTTGGTATAAGCATTGAGATATCACATCTCTGCTATCGGAAGGGTCTCAGGATTGGATTGGGAAGGAGTTGGATATCACATCTCATGTTATAGGAAGGGTCTCCGGATTGGAATGTGAAGGATTTGGATATCACATCTCATGCTAAAGGAAGGGTCTCAGGTTTGGAATGGGAAGGAGTTGGATATGACATCTCTTGTTATAGGGAGGGTCTCAGGATTTGAATGGCAAGGAGTTGGATATCACATCTCATGCCATAGGAAGGGTCTCAGGTTTGGTATAAGCATTGAGATATCACATCTCTGCTATCGGAGGGGTCTCAGGATTGGATTGGGAAGGAGTTGGATATCCCTTCTCATGCTATAGGAAGGGTCTCAGGTTGGAATGGGAAGGAGTTGGATATCACATCTCATGCTAAAGGAAGGGTCTCAGGTTTGGTAGAAGCATTGAGATATCACATCTCATGCTATAGGAAGGGTCTCAGGATTGGAATGGGAAGGACTTAGATATCACATATCATGCTATAGGGAGGGTTTCATTTTTGATATTAGAAGCATTGAAATATCACATCTCATGCTATCGGAACTATCTCAGGATTGGAATGGGAAGGAGCTGGATATTACATCTCATGCTAAAGGAAGGGTCTCAGGTTTGGAACGGGAAGGAGTTGGATATCCGATCTCATGTTGTAGGAAGGGTCTCAGGTTTGGTATAAGCATTGAGATATCACATCTCTGCTATCGGAAGTGTCTCAGGATTGGAATGGGAAGGAATTGGATATCCCATCTCATGTTATAGGATGGGTCTCAGGATTGTTATTAGAATCATTGAGATATCATATTGCATGCTGTAGGAAGGGTCTAAGGATTGGAATGGGAAAGACTTGGATATCACATCTCATGCTATAGGAAGGGTCTCAGGTTTGGTATAAGCATTGAGATATCAAATCTCATGCTATAGGAAGGGTCTCAGGATTGGAATGGAAGGAGTTGGATATCACATCTCATGTTATAGGAAGGATCTCAGGTTTGGTATTAGAAGCATTGAGACATCACATCTCATGCTATAGGAAGGGTCTCAGGATTGGAATGTGAAGGAGTTGGATATCACATCTCATGCTATAGGAAGGGTCTCAGGTTTGGTATAAGCATTGAGATATCACATCTCATGCTATAGGAAGGGTCTCAGGATTGGAATGGGAAGGAGTTGTATATGACATCTCATGCCGTAGGAAGGGTCTCAGGTTTGGTATAAGCATTGAGATATCACATCTCTGCTATCAGAAGAGTCTCAGGATTGGAATGGGAAGGAGTTGGATATCCCATCTCATGTTATAGGAAGAGTCTCAGGTTTGGTATTAGAAGCTTTGAGATATCACATCTCATGCTATAGGAAGTGTCTCAGGATTGGAATGGGAAGGACTTGGATATCACATCTCATGCTATAGGGAGGGTCTCAAGTTTGATATTAGAAGCATTGAGATATCACATCTCATGCTATAGGAAGAGTCTCAGGTTTGGGAAGGGAAGGATTTGGAATTCACATCTCATGTTATAGTATGGTTCTCATGTTTGGTTTTTGAAGCATAGAGATATCACATCTCATGCTATCGGAAGGGTCTCAGGTTTGGTATTAGAAGCATTGAGATATCACATCTCATGCTATAGGATTGGTCTCCGGATTGGAATGTGAAGGATTTGGAAATCACATCTCATGCTAAAGGAAGGGTCTCAGGTTTGGAATGGGAAGGAGTTGGATATGACATCTCTTGTTATAGGGAGGGTCTCAGGATTTGAATGGCAAGGAGTTGGATATCACATCTCATGCCATAGGAAGGGTCTCAGGTTTGGTATAAGCATTGAGATATCACATCTCTGCTATCGGAAGGGTCTCAGGATTGGATTGGGAAGGAGTTGGATATCTCATCTCATGTTATAGGAAGAGTCTCCGGATTGGAATGTGAAGGATTTGGATATCACATCTCATGCTAAAGGAAGGGTCTCAGGTTTGGAATGGGAAGGAGTTGGATATGACATCTCTTGTTATAGGGAGGGTCTCAGGATTTGAATGGCAAGGAGTTGGATATCACATCTCATGCCATAGGAAGGGTCTCAGGTTTGGTATAAGCATTGAGATATCACATCTATGCTATCGGAAGGGTCTCAGGATTGGATTGGGAAGGAGTTGGATATCCCTTCTCATGCTATAGGAAGGGTCTCAGGTTGGAATGGGAAGGAGTTGGATATCACATCTCATGCTAAAGGAAGGGTCTCAGGTTTGGTAGAAGCATTGAGATATCACATCTCATGCTATAGGAAGGGTCTCAGGATTGGAATGGGAAGGACTTTGATATCACATATCATGCTATAGGGAGGGTTTCAGTTTTGATATTAGAAGCATTGAGATATCACATCTCATGCTATCGGAAGTGTCTCAGGATTGGAATGGGAAGGAGCTGGATATCACATTTCATGCGATAGGAAGGGTGTCAGGTTTGGTATTAGAAGCATTGAGATATCACATCTCATGCTATAGGAAGGGTCTCATAATTGGAATGGGAAGGAGTTGGATATAACATCTCATGCTATAGGAAGGGTCTTAGGTTTGGTATAAGCATTGAGATATCACATCTCATGCTATAGGAAGGGTCTCAGGATTGGAATGGGAAGGAGTTGTATATGACATCTCATACCGTAGGAAGGGTCTCAGGTTTGGTATAAGCATTGAGATATCACATCTCTGCTATCAGAAGAGTCTCAGGATTGGAATGGGAAGGAGTTGGATATCCCATCTCATGTTATCGGAAGAGTCTCAGGTTTGGTATTAGAAGCTTTGAGATATCACATCTCATGCTATAGGAAGTGTCTCAGGATTGGAATGGGAAGGACTTGGATATCACATCTCATGCTATAGGGAGGGTCTCAAGTTTGATATTAGAAGCATTGAGATATCACATCTCATGCTATAGGAAGAGTCTCAGGTTTGGGAAGGGAAGGATTTGGAATTCACATCTCATGTTATAGGATGGTTCTCATGTTTGGTTTTTGAAGCATAGAGATATCACATCTCATGCTATCGGAAGGGTCTCAGGTTTGGTATTAGAAGCATTGAGATATCACATCTCATGCTATAGGATTGGTCTCCGGATTGGAATGTGAAGGATTTGGAAATCACATCTCATGCTAAAGGAAGGGTCTCAGGTTTGGAATGGGAAGGAGTTGGATATGACATCTCTTGTTATAGGGAGGGTCTCAGGATTTGAATGGCAAGGAGTTGGATATCACATCTCATGCCATAGGAAGGGTCTCAGGTTTGGTATAAGCATTGAGATATCACATCTCTGCTATCGGAAGGGTCTCAGGATTGGATTGGGAAGGAGTTGGATATCTCATCTCATGTTATAGGAAGAGTCTCCGGATTGGAATGTGAAGGATTTGGATATCACATCTCATGCTAAAGGAAGGGTCTCAGGTTTGGAATGGGAAGGAGTTGGATATGACATCTCTTGTTATAGGGAGGGTCTCAGGATTTGAATGGCAAGGAGTTGGATATCACATCTCATGCCATAGGAAGGGTCTCAGGTTTGGTATAAGCATTGAGATATCACATCTATGCTATCGGAAGGGTCTCAGGATTGGATTGGGAAGGAGTTGGATATCCCTTCTCATGCTATAGGAAGGGTCTCAGGTTGGAATGGGAAGGAGTTGGATATCACATCTCATGCTAAAGGAAGGGTCTCAGGTTTGGTAGAAGCATTGAGATATCACATCTCATGCTATAGGAAGGGTCTCAGGATTGGAATGGGAAGGACTTTGATATCACATATCATGCTATAGGGAGGGTTTCAGTTTTGATATTAGAAGCATTGAGATATCACATCTCATGCTATCGGAAGTGTCTCAGGATTGGAATGGGAAGGAGCTGGATATCACATTTTATGCGATAGGAAGGGTGTCAGGTTTGGTATTAGAAGCATTGAGATATCACATCTCATGCTATAGGAAGGGTCTCATAATTGGAATGGGAAGGAGTTGGATATAACATCTCATGCTATAGGAAGGGTCTCAGGTTTGGTATAAGCATTGAGATATCACATCTCATGCTATAGGAAGGGTCTCAGGATTGGAATGGGAAGGAGTTGTATATGACATCTCATGCCGTAGGAAGGGTCTCAGGTTTGGTATAAGCATTGCAATATCACATCTCTGCTATCAGAAGAGTCTCAGGATTGGAATGGGAAGGAGTTGGATATCCCATCTCATGTTATAGGAAGAGTCTCAGGTTTGGTATTAGAAGCTTTGAGATATCACATCTCATGCTATAGGAAGTGTCTCAGGATTGGAATGGGAAGGACTTGGATATCACATCTCATGCTATAGGGAGGGTCTCAAGTTTGATATTAGAAGCATTGAGATATCACATCTCATGCTATAGGAAGAGTCTCAGGTTTGGGAAGGGAAGGATTTGGAATTCACATCTCATGTTATAGGATGGTTCTCATGTTTGGTTTTTGAAGCATAGAGATATCACATCTCATGCTATCGGAAGGGTCTCAGGTTTGGTATTAGAAGCATTGAGATATCACATCTCATGCTATAGGATTGGTCTCCGGATTGGAATGTGAAGGATTTGGAAATCACATCTCATGCTAAAGGAAGGGTCTCAGGTTTGGAATGGGAAGGAGTTGGATATGACATCTCTTGTTATAGGGAGGGTCTCAGGATTTGAATGGCAAGGAGTTGGATATCACATCTCATGCCATAGGAAGGGTCTCAGGTTTGGTATAAGCATTGAGATATCACATCTCTGCTATCGGAAGGGTCTCAGGATTGGATTGGGAAGGAGTTGGATATCTCATCTCATGTTATAGGAAGAGTCTCCGGATTGGAATGTGAAGGATTTGGATATCACATCTCATGCTAAAGGAAGGGTCTCAGGTTTGGAATGGGAAGGAGTTGGATATCACATCTCATGCCATAGGAAGGGTCTCAGGTTTGGTATAAGCATTGAGATATCACATCTATGCTATCGGAAGGGTCTCAGGATTGGATTGGGAAGGAGTTGGATATCCCTTCTCATGCTATAGGAAGGGTCTCAGGTTGGAATGGGAAGGAGTGGATATCACATCTCATGCTAAAGGAAGGGTCTCAGGTTTGGTAGAAGCATTGAGATATCACATCTCATGCTATAGGAAGGGTCTCAGGATTGGAATGGGAAGGACTTTGATATCACATATCATGCTATAGGGAGGGTTTCAGTTTTTATATTAGAAGCATTGAGATATCACATCTCATGCTATCGGAAGTGTCTCAGGATTGGAATGGGAAGGAGCTGGATATTACATCTCATGCTAAAGGAAGGGTCTCAGGTTTGGAACGGGAAGGAGTTGGATATCCGATCTCATGTTATAGGAAGGGTCTCAGGTTTGGTATAAGCATTGAGATATCACATCTCTGCTATCGGAAGTGTCTCAGGATTGGAATGGGAAGGAATTGGATATCCCATCTCATGTTATAGGACGGGTCTCAGGATTGTTATTAGAATCATTGAGATATCATATTGCATGCTGTAGGAAGGGTCTAAGGATTGGAATGGGAAAGACTGGGATATCACATCTCATGCTATAGGAAGGGTCTCAGGTTTGGTATAAGCATTGAGATATCAAATCTCATGCTATAGGAAGGGTCTCAGGATTGGAATGGAAGGAGTTGGATATCACATCTCATGTTATAGGAAGGATCTCAGGTTTGGTATTAGAAGCATTGAGACATCACATCTCATGCTATAGGAAGGGTCTCAGGATTGGAATGGGAAGGAGTTGGATATCACATCTCATGCTATAGGAAGGGTCTCAGGTTTGGTATAAGCATTGAGATATCACATCTCATGCTATAGGAAGGGTCTCAGGATTGGAATGGGAAGGAGTTGTATATGACATCTCATGCCGTAGGAAGGGTCTCAGGTTTGGTATAAGCATTGAGATATCACATCTCATGCTATAGGAAGGGTCTCAGGATTTGAATGGGAAGGACTTAGATATCACATATCATTTTTGTTGGTCTCAGTTTTGATATTAGAAGCATTGAGATATCACATCTCATGCTATCGGAAGTGTCTCAGTATTGGAATGGGAAGGAGCTGGATATTACATCTCATGCTAAAGGAAGGGTCTCAGGTTTGGAACGGGAAGGAGTTGGATATCACATCTCATGTTATAGGAAGGGTCTCAAGTTTGGTATAAGCATTGAGATATCACATCTCTGCTATCGGAAGTGTCTCAGGATTGGAATGGGAAGGAGTTGGATATCCCATCTCATGTTATAGGACGGGTCTCAGGTTTGTTATTAGAATCATTGAGATATCATATTGCATGCTGTAGGAAGGGTCTAAGGATTGGAATGGGAAGGACTTGGATATCACATCTCATGCTATAGATAGGCTCTCAGGTTTGGAAAGGGAAGGAGTTGGATATCACATTTCATGTTAGAGGAAGGATCTCAGGTTTGGTATTAGAAGCATTGAGATATCACATCTCATGCTATAGGAAGGGTCTCAGGATTGGATTGGGAAGGAGTTGGATATCCCTTCTCATGCTATAGGAAGGGTCTCAGGTTGGAATGGGAAGGAGTTGGATATCACATCTCATGCTAAAGGAAGGGTCTCAGGTTTGGTAGAAGCATTGAGATATCACATCTCATGCTATAGGAAGGGTCTCAGGATTGGAATGGGAAGGACTTAGATATCACATATCATGCTATAGGGAGGGTTTCAGTTTTGATATTAGAAGCATTGAGATATCACATCTCATGCTATCGGAAGTGTCTCAGGATTGGAATGGGAAGGAGCTGGATATTACATCTCATGCTAAAGGAAGGGTCTCAGGTTTGGAACGGGAAGGAGTTGGATATCCGATCTCATGTTATAGGAAGGGTCTCAGGTTTGGTATAAGCATTGAGATATCACATCTCTGCTATCGGAAGTGTCTCAGGATTGGAATGGGAAGGAATTGGATATCCCATCTCATGTTAAAGGACGGGTCACAGGATTGTTATTAGAATCATTGAGAAATCATATTGCATGCTGTAGGAAGGGTCTAAGGATTGGAATGGGAAAGACTTGGATATCACATCTCATGCTATAGGAAGGGTCTCGGGTTTGGTATAAGCATTGAGATATCAAATCTCATGCTATAGGAAGGGTCTCAGGATTGGAATGGAAGGAGTTGGATATCACATCTCATGTTATAGGAAGGATCTCAGGTTTGGTATTAGAAGCATTGAGACATCACATCTCATGCTATAGGAAGGGTCTCAGGATTGGAATGGGAAGGAGTTGGATATCACATCTCATGCTATAGGAAGGGTCTCATGTTTGGTATTAGAAGCATTGAGATATCACATCTCATGCTATAGGAAGTGTCTCAGGATTGGAATGGGAAGGACTTGGATATCACATCTCATGCTATAGGGAGGGTCTCAAGTTTGATATTAGAAGCATTGAGATATCACATCTCATGCTATAGGAAGGGTCTCAGGATTGGAATGGGAAGGAGTTGTATATGACATCTCATGTTATAGGAAGAGTCTCAGGTTTGGTATTAGAAGCATTGAGATATCACATCTCATGCTATAGGAAGTGTCTCAGGATTGTAATGGGAAGGACTTGGATATCACATCTCATGCTATAGGGAGGGTCTCAAGTTTGATATTAGAAGCATTGAGATATCACATCTCATGCTATAGGAAGAGTCTCAGGTTTGGGAAGGGAAGGATTTGGATTTCACATCTCATGTTATAGGATGGTTCTCATGTTTGGTTTTTGAAGCATTGAGATATCACATCTCATGCTATCGGAAGGGTCTCAGGTTTGGTATTAGAAGCATTGAGATATCACATCTCATGCTAAAGGAAGGGTCTCAGGTTTGGAATGGGAAGGAGTTGGATATGACATCTCTTGTTATAGGGAGGGTCTCAGGATTTGAATGGCAAGGAGTTGGATATCACATCTCATGCCATAGGAAGGGTCTCAGGTTTGGTATAAGCATTGAGATATCACATCTCTGCTATCGGAAGGGTCTCAGGATTGGAATGGGAAGGACTTAGATATCACATCTCATGCTATAGGGAGGGTCTCAGTTTTGATATTAGAAGCATTGAGATACCACATCTCATGCTATCGGAAGGGTCTCAGGATTGGAATGGGAGGAGCTGGATATCACATCTCATGCTAAAGGAAGGGTCTCAGGTTTGGAAGGGGAAGGATTTGGATATCACATCTCATGTTATAGGATGGGTCTCAGGTTTGGTTTTTGAAGCATTGAGATATCACATCTCATGCTATCGGAAGGGTCTCAGGTTTGGGAAGGGAAGGATTTGGATTTCACATCTCATGTTATAGGATGGTTCTCATGTTTGGTTTTTGAAGCATTGAGATATCACATCTCATGCTATCGGAAGGGTCTCAGGTTTGGTATTAGAAGCATTGAGATTTCACATCTCATGCTATAGGATTGGTCTCCGGATTGGAATGTGAAGGATTTGGATATCACATCTCATGCTAAAGGAAGGGTCTCAGGTTTGGAATGGGAAGGAGTTGGATATGACATCTCTTGTTATAGGGAGGGTCTCAGGATTTGAATGGCAAGGAGTTGGATATCACATCTCATGCCATAGGAAGGGTCTCAGGTTTGGTATAAGCATTGAGATATCACATCTCTGCTATCGGAAGGGTCTCAGGATTGGAATGGGAAGGACTTAGATATCACATCTCATGCTATAGGGAGGGTCTCAGTTTTGATATTAGAAGCATTGAGATACCACATCTCATGCTATCGGAAGGGTCTCAGGATTGGAATGGGAGGAGCTGGATATCACATCTCATGCTAAAGGAAGGGTCTCAGGTTTGGAAGGGGAAGGATTTGGATATCACATCTCATGTTATAGGATGGGTCTCAGGTTTGGTATTAGAAGCATTGTGATATCACATCTCATGCTATAGGAAGTGTCTCAGGATTGGAATGGGAAGGAGTTGGATATCACATCTCATGCTATCGGAAGGGTTTCAGGTTTGGTAGAAGCATTGAGATATCACATCTCATGCTATAGGAAGAGTCTCAGGTTTGGGAAGGGAAGGATTTGGATTTCACATCTCATGTTATAGGATGGTTCTCATGTTTGGTTTTTGAAGCATTGAGATATCACATCTCATGCTATCGGAAGGGTCTCAGGTTTGGTATTAGAAGCATTGAGATATCACATCTCATGCTATAGGATTGGTCTCCGGATTGGAATGTGAAGGATTTGGATATCACATCTCATGCTAAAGGAAGGGTCTCAGGTTTGGAATGGGAAGGAGTTGGATATGACATCTCTTGTTATAGGGAGGGTCTCAGGATTTGAATGGCAAGGAGTTGGATATCACATCTCATGCCATAGGAAGGGTCTCAGGTTTGGTATAAGCATTGAGATATCACATCTCTGCTATCGGAAGGGTCTCAGGATTGGATTGGGAAGGAGTTGGATATCACATCTCATGTTATAGGAAGGGTCTCCGGATTGGAATGTGAAGGATTTGGATATCACATCTCATGCTAAAGGAAGGGTCTCAGGTTTGGAATGGGAAGGAGTTGGATATGACATCTCTTGTTATAGGGAGGGTCTCAGGATTTGAATGGCAAGGAGTTGGATATCACATCTCATGCCATAGGAAGGGTCTCAGGTTTGGTATAAGCATTGAGATATCACATCTCTGCTATCGGAGGGGTCTCAGGATTGGATTGGGAAGGAGTTGGATATCCCTTCTCATGCTATAGGAAGGGTCTCAGGTTGGAATGGGAAGGAGTTGGATATCACATCTCATGCTAAAGGAAGGGTCTCAGGTTTGGTAGAAGCATTGAGATATCACATCTCATGCTATAGGAAGGGTCTCAGGATTGGAATGGGAAGGACTTAGATATCACATATCATGCTATAGGGAGGGTTTCATTTTTGATATTAGAAGCATTGAAATATCACATCTCATGCTATCGGAACTATCTCAGGATTGGAATGGGAAGGAGCTGGATATTACATCTCATGCTAAAGGAAGGGTCTCAGGTTTGGAACGGGAAGGAGTTGGATATCCGATCTCATGTTGTAGGAAGGGTCTCAGGTTTGGTATAAGCATTGAGATATCACATCTCTGCTATCGGAAGTGTCTCAGGATTGGAATGGGAAGGAATTGGATATCCCATCTCATGTTATAGGATGGGTCTCAGGATTGTTATTAGAATCATTGAGATATCATATTGCATGCTGTAGGAAGGGTCTAAGGATTGGAATGGGAAAGACTTGGATATCACATCTCATGCTATAGGAAGGGTCTCAGGTTTGGTATAAGCATTGAGATATCAAATCTCATGCTATAGGAAGGGTCTCAGGATTGGAATGGAAGGAGTTGGATATCACATCTCATGTTATAGGAAGGATCTCAGGTTTGGTATTAGAAGCATTGAGACATCACATCTCATGCTATAGGAAGGGTCTCAGGATTGGAATGTGAAGGAGTTGGATATCACATCTCATGCTATAGGAAGGGTCTCAGGTTTGGTATAAGCATTGAGATATCACATCTCATGCTATAGGAAGGGTCTCAGGATTGGAATGGGAAGGAGTTGTATATGACATCTCATGCCGTAGGAAGGGTCTCAGGTTTGGTATAAGCATTGAGATATCACATCTCTGCTATCAGAAGAGTCTCAGGATTGGAATGGGAAGGAGTTGGATATCCCATCTCATGTTATAGGAAGAGTCTCAGGTTTGGTATTAGAAGCTTTGAGATATCACATCTCATGCTATAGGAAGTGTCTCAGGATTGGAATGGGAAGGACTTGGATATCACATCTCATGCTATAGGGAGGGTCTCAAGTTTGATATTAGAAGCATTGAGATATCACATCTCATGCTATAGGAAGAGTCTCAGGTTTGGGAAGGGAAGGATTTGGAATTCACATCTCATGTTATAGTATGGTTCTCATGTTTGGTTTTTGAAGCATAGAGATATCACATCTCATGCTATCGGAAGGGTCTCAGGTTTGGTATTAGAAGCATTGAGATATCACATCTCATGCTATAGGATTGGTCTCCGGATTGGAATGTGAAGGATTTGGAAATCACATCTCATGCTAAAGGAAGGGTCTCAGGTTTGGAATGGGAAGGAGTTGGATATGACATCTCTTGTTATAGGGAGGGTCTCAGGATTTGAATGGCAAGGAGTTGGATATCACATCTCATGCCATAGGAAGGGTCTCAGGTTTGGTATAAGCATTGAGATATCACATCTCTGCTATCGGAAGGGTCTCAGGATTGGATTGGGAAGGAGTTGGATATCTCATCTCATGTTATAGGAAGAGTCTCCGGATTGGAATGTGAAGGATTTGGATATCACATCTCATGCTAAAGGAAGGGTCTCAGGTTTGGAATGGGAAGGAGTTGGATATGACATCTCTTGTTATAGGGAGGGTCTCAGGATTTGAATGGCAAGGAGTTGGATATCACATCTCATGCCATAGGAAGGGTCTCAGGTTTGGTATAAGCATTGAGATATCACATCTATGCTATCGGAAGGGTCTCAGGATTGGATTGGGAAGGAGTTGGATATCCCTTCTCATGCTATAGGAAGGGTCTCAGGTTGGAATGGGAAGGAGTTGGATATCACATCTCATGCTAAAGGAAGGGTCTCAGGTTTGGTAGAAGCATTGAGATATCACATCTCATGCTATAGGAAGGGTCTCAGGATTGGAATGGGAAGGACTTTGATATCACATATCATGCTATAGGGAGGGTTTCAGTTTTGATATTAGAAGCATTGAGATATCACATCTCATGCTATCGGAAGTGTCTCAGGATTGGAATGGGAAGGAGCTGGATATCACATTTCATGCGATAGGAAGGGTGTCAGGTTTGGTATTAGAAGCATTGAGATATCACATCTCATGCTATAGGAAGGGTCTCATAATTGGAATGGGAAGGAGTTGGATATAACATCTCATGCTATAGGAAGGGTCTTAGGTTTGGTATAAGCATTGAGATATCACATCTCATGCTATAGGAAGGGTCTCAGGATTGGAATGGGAAGGAGTTGTATATGACATCTCATACCGTAGGAAGGGTCTCAGGTTTGGTATAAGCATTGAGATATCACATCTCTGCTATCAGAAGAGTCTCAGGATTGGAATGGGAAGGAGTTGGATATCCCATCTCATGTTATCGGAAGAGTCTCAGGTTTGGTATTAGAAGCTTTGAGATATCACATCTCATGCTATAGGAAGTGTCTCAGGATTGGAATGGGAAGGACTTGGATATCACATCTCATGCTATAGGGAGGGTCTCAAGTTTGATATTAGAAGCATTGAGATATCACATCTCATGCTATAGGAAGAGTCTCAGGTTTGGGAAGGGAAGGATTTGGAATTCACATCTCATGTTATAGGATGGTTCTCATGTTTGGTTTTTGAAGCATAGAGATATCACATCTCATGCTATCGGAAGGGTCTCAGGTTTGGTATTAGAAGCATTGAGATATCACATCTCATGCTATAGGATTGGTCTCCGGATTGGAATGTGAAGGATTTGGAAATCACATCTCATGCTAAAGGAAGGGTCTCAGGTTTGGAATGGGAAGGAGTTGGATATGACATCTCTTGTTATAGGGAGGGTCTCAGGATTTGAATGGCAAGGAGTTGGATATCACATCTCATGCCATAGGAAGGGTCTCAGGTTTGGTATAAGCATTGAGATATCACATCTCTGCTATCGGAAGGGTCTCAGGATTGGATTGGGAAGGAGTTGGATATCTCATCTCATGTTATAGGAAGAGTCTCCGGATTGGAATGTGAAGGATTTGGATATCACATCTCATGCTAAAGGAAGGGTCTCAGGTTTGGAATGGGAAGGAGTTGGATATGACATCTCTTGTTATAGGGAGGGTCTCAGGATTTGAATGGCAAGGAGTTGGATATCACATCTCATGCCATAGGAAGGGTCTCAGGTTTGGTATAAGCATTGAGATATCACATCTATGCTATCGGAAGGGTCTCAGGATTGGATTGGGAAGGAGTTGGATATCCCTTCTCATGCTATAGGAAGGGTCTCAGGTTGGAATGGGAAGGAGTTGGATATCACATCTCATGCTAAAGGAAGGGTCTCAGGTTTGGTAGAAGCATTGAGATATCACATCTCATGCTATAGGAAGGGTCTCAGGATTGGAATGGGAAGGACTTTGATATCACATATCATGCTATAGGGAGGGTTTCAGTTTTGATATTAGAAGCATTGAGATATCACATCTCATGCTATCGGAAGTGTCTCAGGATTGGAATGGGAAGGAGCTGGATATCACATTTTATGCGATAGGAAGGGTGTCAGGTTTGGTATTAGAAGCATTGAGATATCACATCTCATGCTATAGGAAGGGTCTCATAATTGGAATGGGAAGGAGTTGGATATAACATCTCATGCTATAGGAAGGGTCTCAGGTTTGGTATAAGCATTGAGATATCACATCTCATGCTATAGGAAGGGTCTCAGGATTGGAATGGGAAGGAGTTGTATATGACATCTCATGCCGTAGGAAGGGTCTCAGGTTTGGTATAAGCATTGCGATATCACATCTCTGCTATCAGAAGAGTCTCAGGATTGGAATGGGAAGGAGTTGGATATCCCATCTCATGTTATAGGAAGAGTCTCAGGTTTGGTATTAGAAGCTTTGAGATATCACATCTCATGCTATAGGAAGTGTCTCAGGATTGGAATGGGAAGGACTTGGATATCACATCTCATGCTATAGGGAGGGTCTCAAGTTTGATATTAGAAGCATTGAGATATCACATCTCATGCTATAGGAAGAGTCTCAGGTTTGGGAAGGGAAGGATTTGGAATTCACATCTCATGTTATAGGATGGTTCTCATGTTTGGTTTTTGAAGCATAGAGATATCACATCTCATGCTATCGGAAGGGTCTCAGGTTTGGTATTAGAAGCATTGAGATATCACATCTCATGCTATAGGATTGGTCTCCGGATTGGAATGTGAAGGATTTGGAAATCACATCTCATGCTAAAGGAAGGGTCTCAGGTTTGGAATGGGAAGGAGTTGGATATGACATCTCTTGTTATAGGGAGGGTCTCAGGATTTGAATGGCAAGGAGTTGGATATCACATCTCATGCCATAGGAAGGGTCTCAGGTTTGGTATAAGCATTGAGATATCACATCTCTGCTATCGGAAGGGTCTCAGGATTGGATTGGGAAGGAGTTGGATATCTCATCTCATGTTATAGGAAGAGTCTCCGGATTGGAATGTGAAGGATTTGGATATCACATCTCATGCTAAAGGAAGGGTCTCAGGTTTGGAATGGGAAGGAGTTGGATATCACATCTCATGCCATAGGAAGGGTCTCAGGTTTGGTATAAGCATTGAGATATCACATCTATGCTATCGGAAGGGTCTCAGGATTGGATTGGGAAGGAGTTGGATATCCCTTCTCATGCTATAGGAAGGGTCTCAGGTTGGAATGGGAAGGAGTGGATATCACATCTCATGCTAAAGGAAGGGTCTCAGGTTTGGTAGAAGCATTGAGATATCACATCTCATGCTATAGGAAGGGTCTCAGGATTGGAATGGGAAGGACTTTGATATCACATATCATGCTATAGGGAGGGTTTCAGTTTTTATATTAGAAGCATTGAGATATCACATCTCATGCTATCGGAAGTGTCTCAGGATTGGAATGGGAAGGAGCTGGATATTACATCTCATGCTAAAGGAAGGGTCTCAGGTTTGGAACGGGAAGGAGTTGGATATCCGATCTCATGTTATAGGAAGGGTCTCAGGTTTGGTATAAGCATTGAGATATCACATCTCTGCTATCGGAAGTGTCTCAGGATTGGAATGGGAAGGAATTGGATATCCCATCTCATGTTATAGGACGGGTCTCAGGATTGTTATTAGAATCATTGAGATATCATATTGCATGCTGTAGGAAGGGTCTAAGGATTGGAATGGGAAAGACTGGGATATCACATCTCATGCTATAGGAAGGGTCTCAGGTTTGGTATAAGCATTGAGATATCAAATCTCATGCTATAGGAAGGGTCTCAGGATTGGAATGGAAGGAGTTGGATATCACATCTCATGTTATAGGAAGGATCTCAGGTTTGGTATTAGAAGCATTGAGACATCACATCTCATGCTATAGGAAGGGTCTCAGGATTGGAATGGGAAGGAGTTGGATATCACATCTCATGCTATAGGAAGGGTCTCAGGTTTGGTATAAGCATTGAGATATCACATCTCATGCTATAGGAAGGGTCTCAGGATTGGAATGGGAAGGAGTTGTATATGACATCTCATGCCGTAGGAAGGGTCTCAGGTTTGGTATAAGCATTGAGATATCACATCTCATGCTATAGGAAGGGTCTCAGGATTTGAATGGGAAGGACTTAGATATCACATATCATTTTTGTTGGTCTCAGTTTTGATATTAGAAGCATTGAGATATCACATCTCATGCTATCGGAAGTGTCTCGGTATTGGAATGGGAAGGAGCTGGATATTACATCTCATGCTAAAGGAAGGGTCTCAGGTTTGGAACGGGAAGGAGTTGGATATCACATCTCATGTTATAGGAAGGGTCTCAAGTTTGGTATAAGCATTGAGATATCACATCTCTGCTATCGGAAGTGTCTCAGGATTGGAATGGGAAGGAGTTGGATATCCCATCTCATGTTATAGGACGGGTCTCAGGTTTGTTATTAGAATCATTGAGATATCATATTGCATGCTGTAGGAAGGGTCTAAGGATTGGAATGGGAAGGACTTGGATATCACATCTCATGCTATAGATAGGCTCTCAGGTTTGGAAAGGGAAGGAGTTGGATATCACATTTCATGTTAGAGGAAGGATCTCAGGTTTGGTATTAGAGGCATTGAGATATCACATCTCATGCTATAGGAAGGGTCTCAGGTTGGAATGGGAAGGAGTTGGATATCACATCTCATGTTATAGGAAGGCTCTCAGGTTTGGAAGGGGAAGGATTTGGATATCACATCTCATGTTATAGGAAGGATCTCAGGTTTGGTATTAGAAGCATTGAGATATCACATCTCATGCTATCGGAAGGATCTCAGGTTTGGTATTAGAAACATTGAGATATCACATCTCATGCTATCAGAAGGGTCTCAGGATTGGAATGGGAAGGAGTTGGATATCACATCTCATGCTAAAGGGAGGGTCTCAGGTTTGGAAGGGGAAGGATTTGGATTTCACATCTCATGTTATCGGAAGGATCTCAGGTTTGGTATTAGAAGTATTGAGATATCACATCTCATGCTATAGGAAGGGTCTCAGGATTGGAATGGGAAGGAGTTGGATATCACATCTCATGCTAAAGGAAGGGTCTCAGGTTTGGTAGAAGCATTGAGATATCACATCTCTGCTATCAGAAGAGTCTCAGGATTGGAATGGGAAGGAGTTGGATATCCCATCTCATGTTATAGGAAGAGTCTCAGGTTTGGTATTAGAAGCATTGAGATATCACATCTCATGCTATAGGAAGTGTCTCAGGATTGGAATGGGAAGGACTTGGATATCACATCTCATGCTATAGGGAGGGTCTCAAGTTTGATATTAGAAGCATTGAGATATCACATCTCATGCTATAGGAAGAGTCTCAGGTTTGGGAAGGGAAGGATTTGGAATTCACATCTCATGTTATATGATGGTTCTCATGTTTGGTTTTTGAAGCATAGCGATATCACATCTCATGTTATAGGAAGGATCTCAGGTTTGGTATTAGAAGCATTGAGACATCACATCTCATGCTATAGGAAGGGTCTCAGGATTGGAATGGGAAGGAGTTGGATATCACATCTCATGCTATAGGAAGGGTCTCAGGTTTGGTATAAGCATTGAGATATCACATCTCATGCTATAGGAAGGGTCTCAGGATTGGAATGGGAAGGAGTTGTATATGACATCTCATGCCGTAGGAAGGGTCTCAGGTTTGGTATAAGCATTGAGATATCACATCTCATGCTATAGGAAGGGTCTCAGGATTTGAATGGGAAGGACTTAGATATCACATATCATTTTTGTTGGTCTCAGTTTTGATATTAGAAGCATTGAGATATCACATCTCATGCTATCGGAAGTGTCTCAGTATTGGAATGGGAAGGAGCTGGATATTACATCTCATGCTAAAGGAAGGGTCTCAGGTTTGGAACGGGAAGGAGTTGGATATCACATCTCATGTTATAGGAAGGGTCTCAAGTTTGGTATAAGCATTGAGATATCACATCCCTGCTATCGGAAGTGTCTCAGGATTGGAATGGGAAGGAGTTGGATATCCCATCTCATGTTATAGGACGGGTCTCAGGTTTGTTATTAGAATCATTGAGATATCATATTGCATGCTGTAGGAAGGGTCTAAGGATTGGAATGGGAAGGACTTGGATATCACATCTCATGCTATAGATAGGCTCTCAGGTTTGGAAAGGGAAGGAGTTGGATATCACATTTCATGTTAGAGGAAGGATCTCAGGTTTGGTATTAGAGGCATTGAGATATCACATCTCATGCTATAGGAAGGGTCTCAGGTTGGAATGGGAAGGAGTTGGATATCACATCTCATGTTATAGGAAGGCTCTCAGGTTTGGAAGGGGAAGGATTTGGATATCACATCTCATGTTATAGGAAGGATCTCAGGTTTGGTATTAGAAGCATTGAGATATCACATCTCATGCTATCGGAAGGATCTCAGGTTTGGTATTAGAAACATTGAGATATCACATCTCATGCTATCAGAAGGGTCTCAGGATTGGAATGGGAAGGAGTTGGATATCACATCTCATGCTAAAGGGAGGGTCTCAGGTTTGGAAGGGGAAGGATTTGGATTTCACATCTCATGTTATCGGAAGGATCTCAGGTTTGGTATTAGAAGTATTGAGATATCACATCTCATGCTATAGGAAGGGTCTCAGGATTGGAATGGGAAGGAGTTGGATATCACATCTCATGCTAAAGGAAGGGTCTCAGGTTTGGTAGAAGCATTGAGATATCACATCTCTGCTATCAGAAGAGTCTCAGGATTGGAATGGGAAGGAGTTGGATATCCCATCTCATGTTATAGGAAGAGTCTCAGGTTTGGTATTAGAAGCATTGAGATATCACATCTCATGCTATAGGAAGTGACTCAGGATTGGAATGGGAAGGACTTGGATATCACATCTCATGCTATAGGGAGGGTCTCAAGTTTGATATTAGAAGCATTGAGATATCACATCTCATGCTATAGGAAGAGTCTCAGGTTTGGGAAGGGAAGGATTTGGAATTCACATCTCATGTTATATGATGGTTCTCATGTTTGGTTTTTGAAGCATAGAGATATCACATCTCATGCTATCGGAAGGGTCTCAGGTTTGGTATTAGAAGCATTGAGATATCACATCTCATGCTATAGGATTGGTCTCCGGATTGGAATGTGAAGGATTTGGAAATCACATCTCATGCTAAAGGAAGGGTCTCAGGTTTGGAATGGGAAGGAGTTGGATATGACATCTCTTGTTATAGGGAGGGTCTCAGGATTTGAATGGCAAGGAGTTGGATATCACATCTCATGCCATAGGAAGGGTCTCAGGTTTGGTATAAGCATTGAGATATCACATCTCTGCTATCGGAAGGGTCTCAGGATTATATTGGGAAGGAGTTGGATATCTCATCTCATGTTATAGGAAGAGTCTCCGGATTGGAATGTGAAGGATTTGGATATCACATCTCATGCTAAAGGAAGGGTCTCAGGTTTGGAATCGGAAGGAGTTGGATATGACATCTCTTGTTATAGGGAGGGTCTCAGGATTTGAATGGCAAGGAGTTGGATATCACATCTCATGCCATAGGAAGGGTCTCAGGTTTGGTATAAGCATTGAGATATCACATCTATGCTATCGGAAGGGTCTCAGGATTGGATTGGGAAGGAGTTGGATATCCCTTCTCATGCTATAGGAAGGGTCTCAGGTTGGAATGGGAAGGAGTTGGATATCACATCTCATGCTAAAGGAAGTGTCTCAGGTTTGGTAGAAGCATTGAGATATCACATCTCATGCTATAGGAAGGGTCTCAGGATTGGAATGGGAAGGACTTTGATATCACATATCATGCTATAGGGAGGGTTTCAGTTTTGATATTAGAAGCATTGAGATATCACATCTCATGCTATCGGAAGTGTCTCAGGATTGGAATGGGAAGGAGCTGGATATTACATCTCATGCTAAAGGAAGGGTCTCAGGTTTGGAACGGGAAGGAGTTGGATATCCGATCTCATGTTATAGGAAGGGTCTCAGGTTTGGTATAAGCATTGAGATATCACATCTCTGCTATCGGAAGTGTCTCAGGATTGGAATGGGAAGGAATTGGATATCCCATCTCATGTTATAGGACGGGTCTCAGGATTGTTATTAGAATCATTGAGATATCATATTGCATGCGGTAGGAAGGGTCTAAGGATTGGAATGGGAAAGACTGGGATATCACATCTCATGCTATAGGAAGTGTCTCAGGTTTGGTATAAGCATTGAGATATCAAATCTCATGCTATAGGAAGGGTCTCAGGATTGGAATGGAAGGAGTTGGATATCACATCTCATGTTATAGTAAGGATCTCAGGTTTGGTATTAGAAGCATTGAGACATCACATCTCATGGTATAGGAAGGGTCTCAGGATTGGAATGGGAAGGAGTTGGATATCACATCTCATGCTATAGGAAGGGTCTCAGGTTTGGTATAAGCATTGAGATATCACATCTCATGCTATAGGAAGGGTCTCAGGATTGGAATGGGAAGGAGTTGTATATGACATCTCATGCCGTAGGAAGGGTCTCAGGTTTGGTATAAGCATTGAGATATCACATCTCATGCTATAGGAAGGGTCTCAGGATTTGAATGGGAAGGACTTAGATATCACATATCATTTTTGTTGGTCTCAGTTTTGATATTAGAAGCATTGAGATATCACATCTCATGCTATCGGAAGTGTCTCAGTATTGGAATGGGAAGGAGCTGGATATCACATCTCATGCTAAAGGAAGGGTCTCAGGTTTGGTATAAGCATTGAGATATCACATCTCTGCTATCGGAAGTGTCTCAGGATTGGAATGGGAAGGAGTTGGATATCCCATCTCATGTTATAGGACGGGTCTCAGGTTTGTTATTAGAATCATTGAGATATCATATTGCATGCTGTAGGAAGGGTCTAAGGATTGGAATGGGAAAGACTTGGATATCACATCTCATGCTATAGATAGGCTCTCAGGTTTGGAAAGGGAAGGAGTTGGATATCACATTTCATGTTAGAGGAAGGATCTCAGGTTTGGTATTAGAGGCATTGAGATATCACATCTCATGCTATAGGAAGGGTCTCAGGTTGGAATGGGAAGGAGTTGGATATCACATCTCATGTTATAGGAAGGCTCTCAGGTTTGGAAGGGGAAAGAGTTGGATATCACATTTCATGTTAGAGGTAGGATCTCAGGTTTGGTATTAGAGGCATTGAGATATCACATCTCATGCTATCAGAAGGGTCTCAGGATTGGAATGGGAAGGAGTTGGATATCACATCTCATGCTAAAGGGAGGGTCTCAGGTTTGGAAGGGGAAGGATTTGGATATCACATCTCATGTTATAGGAAGGATCTCAGGTTTGGTATTAGAAGCATTGAGATATCACATCTCATGCTATCGGAAGGATCTCAGGTTTGGTATTAGAAACATTGAGATATCACATCTCATGCTATCAGAAGGGTCTCAGGATTGGAATGGGAAGGAGTTGGATATCACATCTCATGCTAAAGGGAGGGTCTCAGGTTTGGAAGGGGAAGGATTTGGATATCACATCTCATGTTATCGGAAGGATCTCAGGTTTGGTATTAGAAGTATTGCGATATCACATCTCATGCTATAGGAAGGGTCTCAGGATTGGAATGGGAAGGAGTTGGATATCACATCTCATGCTAAAGGAAGGGTCTCAGGTTTGGTAGAAGCATTGAGATATCACATCTCATGCTATAGGAAGGGTCTTAGGATTGGAATGGGAAGTACTTAGATATCACATATCATGCTATAGGGAGGGTTTCAGATTTGATATTAGAAGCATTGAGATATCACATCTCATGCTATCGGAAGTGTCTCAGGATTGGAATGGGAAGGAGCTGGATATCACATCTCATGCTAAAGGAAGGGTCTCAGGTTTGGAACGGGAAGGAGTTAGATATCCGATCTCATATTATAGGAAGGGTCTCAGGTTTGGTAAAAGCATTGAGATATCACATCTCTGCAATCGGAAGTGTCTCAGGATTGGAATGGGAAGGAATTGGATATCCCATCTCACGTTATAGGACGGGTCTCAGGATTGTTATTAGAATCATTGAGATATCATATTGCATGATGTAGGAAGGGTCTAAGGATTGGAATGGGAAGGACTTGGGTATCACATCTCATGCTATAGGAAGGGTCTCAGGTTTGGTATAAGCATTGAGATATCAAATCTCATGCTATAGGAAGGGTCTCAGGATTGGAATGGAAGGAGTTGGATATCACATCTCATGTTATAGGAAGGATCTCAGGTTTGGTATTAGAAGCATTGAGACATCACATCTCATGCTATAGGAAGGGTCTCAGGATTGGAATGGGAAGGAGTTGGATATCACATCTCATGCTATAGGAAGGGTCTCAGGTTTGGTATAAGCATTGAGATATCACATCTCATGCTATAGGAAGGGTCTCAGGATTGGAATGGGAAGGAGTTGTATATGACATCTCATGCCGTAGGAAGGGTCTCAGGTTTGGTATAAGCATTGAGATATCACATCTCATGCTATAGGAAGGGTCTCAGGATTTGAATGGGAAGGACTTAGATATCACATATCATTTTTGTTGGTCTCAGTTTTGATATTAGAAGCATTGAGATATCACATCTCATGCTATCGGAAGTGTCTCAGTATTGGAATGGGAAGGAGCTGGATATTACATCTCATGCTAAAGGAAGGGTCTCAGGTTTGGAACGGGAAGGAGTTGGATATCACATCTCATGTTATAGGAAGGGTCTCAAGTTTGGTATAAGCATTGAGATATCACATCTCTGCTATCGGAAGTGTCTCAGGATTGGAATGGGAAGGAGTTGGATATCCCATCTCATGTTATAGGACGGGTCTCAGGTTTGTTATTAGAATCATTGAGATATCATATTGCATGCTGTAGGAAGGGTCTAAGGATTGGAATGGGAAGGACTTGGATATCACATCTCATGCCATAGATAGGCTCTCAGGTTTGGAAAGGGAAGGAGTTGGATATGACATTTCATGTTAGAGGAAGGATCTCAGGTTTGGTATTAGAGGCATTGAGATATCACATCTCATGCTATAGGAAGGGTCTCAGGTTGGAATGGGAAGGAGTTGGATATCACATCTCATGTTATAGGAAGGCTCTCAGGTTTGGAAGGGGAAGGATTTGGATATCACATCTCATGTTATAGGAAGGATCTCAGGTTTGGTATTAGAAGCATTGAGATATCACATCTCATGCTATCGGAAGGATCTCAGGTTTGGTATTAGAAACATTGAGATATCACATCTCATGCTATCAGAAGGGTCTCAGGATTGGAATGGGAAGGAGTTGGATATCACATCTCATGCTAAAGGGAGGGTCTCAGGTTTGGAAGGGGAAGGATTTGGATATCACATCTCATGTTATCGGAAGGATCTCAGGTTTGGTATTAGAAGTATTGAGATATCACATCTCATGCTATAGGAACGGTCTCAGGATTGGAATGGGAAGGAGTTGGATATCACATCTCATGCTAAAGGAAGGGTCTCAGGTTTGGTAGAAGCATTGAGATATCACATCTCTGCTATCAGAAGAGTCTCAGGATTGGAATGGGAAGGAGTTGGATATCCCATCTCATGTTATAGGAAGAGTCTCAGGTTTGGTATTAGAAGCATTGAGATATCACATCTCATGCTATAGGAAGTGTCTCAGGATTGGAATGGGAAGGACTTGGATATCACATCTCATGCTATAGGGAGGGTCTCAAGTTTGATATTAGAAGCATTGAGATATCACATCTCATGCTATAGGAAGAGTCTCAGGTTTGGGAAGGGAAGGATTTGGAATTCACATCTCATGTTATATGATGGTTCTCATGTTTGGTTTTTGAAGCATAGAGATATCACATCTCATGCTATCGGAAGGGTCTCAGGTTTGGTATTAGAAGCATTGAGATATCACATCTCATGCTATAGGATTGGTCTCCGGATTGGAATGTGAAGGATTTGGAAATCACATCTCATGCCATAGGAAGGGTCTCAGGTTTGGTATAAGCATTGAGATATCACATCTCTGCTATCGGAAGGGTCTCAGGATTATATTGGGAAGGAGTTGGATATCTCATCTCATGTTATAGGAAGAGTCTCCGGATTGGAATGTGAAGGATTTGGATATCACATCTCATGCTAAAGGAAGGGTCTCAGGTTTGGAATGGGAAGGATTTGGAAATCACATCTCATGCCATAGGAAGGGTCTCAGGTTTGGTATAAGCATTGAGATATCACATCTCTGCTATCGGAAGGGTCTCAGGATTATATTGGGAAGGAGTTGGATATCCCATCTCATGTTATAGGAAGAGTCTCAGGTTTGGTATTAGAAGCATTGAGATATCACATCTCATGCTATAGGAAGTGTCTCAGGATTGGAATGGCAAGGAGTTGGATATCACATCTCATGCCATAGGAAGGGTCTCAGGTTTGGTATAAGCATTGAGATATCACATCTCTGCTATCGGAAGGGTCTCAGGATTATATTGGGAAGGAGTTGGATATCTCATCTCATGTTATAGGAAGAGTCTCCGGATTGGAATGTGAAGGATTTGGATATCACATCTCATGCTAAAGGAAGGGTCTCAGGTTTGGAATGGGAAGGAGTTGGATATGACATCTCTTGTTATAGGGAGGGTCTCAGGATTTGAATGGCAAGGAGTTGGATATCACATCTCATGCCATAGGAAGGGTCTCAGGTTTGGTATAAGCATTGAGATATCACATCTATGCTATCGGAAGGGTCTCAGGATTGGATTGGGAAGGAGTTGGATATCCCTTCTCATGCTATAGGAAGGGTCTCAGGTTGGAATGGGAAGGAGTTGGATATCACATCTCATGCTAAAGGAAGGGTCTCAGGTTTGGTAGAAGCATTGAGATATCACATCTCATGCTATAGGAAGGGTCTCAGGATTGGAATGGGAAGGACTTTGATATCACATATCATGCTATAGGGAGGGTTTCAGTTTTGATATTAGAAGCATTGAGATATCACATCTCATGCTATCGGAAGTGTCTCAGGATTGGAATGGGAAGGAGCTGGATATTACATCTCATGCTAAAGGAAGGGTCTCAGGTTTGGAACGGGAAGGAGTTGGATATCCGATCTCATGTTATAGGAAGGGTCTCAGGTTTGGTATAAGCATTGAGATATCACATCTCTGCTATCGGAAGTGTCTCAGGATTGGAATGGGAAGGAATTGGATATCCCATCTCATGTTATAGGACGGGTCTCAGGATTGTTATTAGAATCATTGAGATATCATATTGCATGCTGTAGGAAGGGTCTAAGGATTGGAATGGGAAAGACTGGGATATCACATCTCATGCTATAGGAAGGGTCTCAGGTTTGGTATAAGCATTGAGATATCAAATCTCATGCTATAGGAAGGGTCTCAGGATTGGAATGGAAGGAGTTGGATATCACATCTCGTGTTATAGTAAGGATCTCAGGTTTGGTATTAGAAGCATTGAGACATCACATCTCATGGTATAGGAAGGGTCTCAGGATTGGAATGGGAAGGAGTTGGATATCACATCTCATGCTATAGGAAGGGTCTCAGGTTTGGTATAAGCATTGAGATATCACATCTCATGCTATAGGAAGGGTCTCAGGATTGGAATGGGAAGGAGTTGTATATGACATCTCATGCCGTAGGAAGGGTCTCAGGTTTGGTATAAGCATTGAGATATCACATCTCATGCTATAGGAAGGGTCTCAGGATTTGAATGGGAAGGACTTAGATATCACATATCATTTTTGTTGGTCTCAGTTTTGATATTAGAAGCATTGAGATATCACATCTCATGCTATCGGAAGTGTCTCAGTATTGGAATGGGAAGGAGCTGGATATCACATCTCATGCTAAAGGAAGGGTCTCAGGTTTGGTATAAGCATTGAGATATCACATCTCTGCTATCGGAAGTGTCTCAGGATTGGAATGGGAAGGAGTTGGATATCCCATCTCATGTTATAGGACGGGTCTCAGGTTTGTTATTAGAATCATTGAGATATCATATTGCATGCTGTAGGAAGGGTCTAAGGATTGGAATGGGAAAGACTTGGATATCACATCTCATGCTATAGATAGGCTCTCAGGTTTGGAAAGGGAAGGAGTTGGATATCACATTTCATGTTAGAGGAAGGATCTCAGGTTTGGTATTAGAGGCATTGAGATATCACATCTCATGCTATAGGAAGGGTCTCAGGTTGGAATGGGAAGGAGTTGGATATCACATCTCATGTTAAAGGAAGGCTCTCAAGTTTGGAAGGGGAAAGAGTTGGATATCACATTTCATGTTAGAGGTAGGATCTCAGGTTTGGTATTAGAGGCATTGAGATATCACATCTCATGCTATCAGAAGGGTCTCAGGATTGGAATGGGAAGGAGTTGGATATCACATCTCATGCTAAAGGGAGGGTCTCAGGTTTGGAAGGGGAAGGATTTGGATATCACATCTCATGTTATAGGAAGGATCTCAGGTTTGGTATTAGAAGCATTGAGATATCACATCTCATGCTATCGGAAGGATCTCAGGCTTGGTATTAGAAACATTGAGATATCACATCTCATGCTATCAGAAGGGTCTCAGGATTGGAATGGGAAGGAGTTGGATATCACATCTCATGCTAAAGGGAGGGTCTCAGGTTTGGAAGGGGAAGGATTTGGATATCACATCTCATGTTATCGGAAGGATCTCAGGTTTGGTATTAGAAGTATTGAGATATCACATCTCATGCTATAGGAAGGGTCTCAGGATTGGAATGGGAAGGAGTTGGATATCACATCTCATGCTAAAGGAAGGGTCTCAGGTTTGGTAGAAGCATTGAGATATCACATCTCATGCTATAGGAAGGGTCTTAGGATTGGAATGGGAAGTACTTAGATATCACATATCATGCTATAGGGAGGGTTTCAGATTTGATATTAGAAGCATTGAGATATCACATCTCATGCTATCGGAAGTGTCTCAGGATTGGAATGGGAAGGAGCTGGATATCACATCTCATGCTAAAGGAAGGGTCTCAGGTTTGGAACGGGAAGGAGTTAGATATCCGATCTCATGTTATAGGAAGGGTCTCAGGTTTGGTATAAGCATTGAGATATCACATCTCTGCAATCGGAAGTGTCTCAGGATTGGAATGGGAAGGAATTGGATATCCCATCTCACGTTATAGGACGGGTCTCAGGATTGTTATTAGAATCATTGAGATATCATATTGCATGATGTAGGAAGGGTCTAAGGATTGGAATGGGAAGGACTTGGGTATCACATCTCATGCTATAGGAAGGGTCTCAGGTTTGGTATAAGCATTGAGATATCAAATCTCATGCTATAGGAAGGGTCTCAGGATTGGAATGGGAAGGAGTTGTATATGACATCTCATGCCGTAGGAAGGGTCTCAGGTTTGGTATAAGCATTGAGATATCACATCTCTGCTATCGGAAGAGTCTCAGGATTGGAATGGGAAGGAGTTGGATATCCCATCTCATGTTATAGGAAGAGTCTCAGGTTTGGTATTAGAAGCATTGAGATATCACATCTCATGCTATAGGAAGTGTCTCAGGATTGGAATGGGAAGGACTTGGATATCACATCTCATGCTATAGGGAGGGTCTCAAGTTTGATATTAGAAGCATTGAGATATCACATCTCATGCTATAGGAAGGGTCTCAGGATTGGAATGGGAAGGACTTAGATATCACATATCATTTTTGTTGGTCTCAGTTTTGATATTAGAAGCATTGAGATATCACATCTCATGCTATAGGATTGGTCTCCGGATTGGAATGTGAAGGATTTGGATATTACATCTCATGCTAAAGGAAGGGTCTCAGGTTTGGAATGGGAAGGAGTTGGATATGACATCTCTTGTTATAGGGAGGGTCTCAGGATTTGAATGGCAAGGAGTTGGATATCACATCTCATGCCATAGGAAGGGTCTCAGGTTTGGTATAAGCATTGAGATATCACATCTCTGCTATCGGAAGGGTCTCAGGATTGGAATGGGAAGGACTTAGATATCACATCTCATGCTATAGAGAGGGTCTCAGTTTTGATATTAGAAGCATTGAGATACCACATCTCATGCTATCGGAAGGGTCTCAGGATTGGAATGGGAGGAGCTGGATATCACATCTCATGCTAAAGGAAGGGTCTCAGGTTTGGAAGGGGAAGGATTTGGATATCACATCTCATGTTATAGGATGGGTCTCAGGTTTGGTATTAGAAGCATTGTGATATCACATCTCATGCTATAGGAAGTGTCTCAGGATTGGAATGGGAAGGAGTTGGATATCACATCTCATGTTATAGGATGGTTCTCATGTTTGGTTTTTGAAGCATTGAGATATCACATCTCATATCAAAACTGAGACCCTCCCTATAGCATGATATGTGATATCTAAGTCCTTCCCATTCCAATCCTGAGACCCTTCCTATAGCATGAGATGTGATATCTCAATGCTTCTACCAAACCTGAGACCCTTCCTATAGCATGAGATGTGATATCCAACTCCTTCCCATTCCAATCCTGAGACCCTTCCTATAGCATGAGATGTGATATCTCAATACTTCTAATACCAAACCTGAGATCCTTCCGATAACATGAGATGTGATATCCAAATCCTTCCCCTTCCAATCCTGAGACCCTTCTGATAGCATGAGATGTGACATCTCAATGCTTCTAATACCAAACCTGAGATCCTTCCAATAGCTTGAGATGTGATATCTCAATGCTTCTAATACCAAACCTGAGATCCTTCCTATAACATGAGATGTGATATCCAAATCCTTCACCTTCCAAACCTGAGACCCTCCCTTTAGCATGAGATGTGATATCCAACTCCTTCCCATTCCAATTCTGAGCCCCTTCCTATACCATGAGACTTGATATCCAACTCCTTCCCATTCCAATTCTTAGCCCCTTCCTATACCATGAGACTTGATATCTCAATGCTTCTAATACCAAACCTGAGACCCGTCCTATAACATGAGATGTGATATCCAAATCCTTCCCCTTCCAAACCTTAGACCCTTCCTTTATCATGAGATGTGATATCCAACTCCTTCCCATTCCAATCCTGAGACCCTTCCGATATCATGAGATGTGATATCTCAATGCTTCTAATATCAAACTTGAGACACTCCCTATAGCATGAGATGTGATATCCAAGTCCTTCCCATTCCAATCCTGAGACCCTTCCTATAGCTTGAGATGTGATATCCAACTCCTTCCCATTCCAATTCTGAGCCCCTTCCTATACCATGAGACTTGATATCTCAATGCTTCTAATACCAAACCTGAGACCCGTCCTATAACATGAGATGAGATATACAAATCCTTCCACTTCCAAACCTTAGACCCTTCCTTTATCATGAGATGTGATATCCAACTCCTTCCCATTCCAATCCTGAGACCCTTCCGATATCATGAGATGTGATATCTCAATGCTTCTAATATCAAACTTGAGACCCTCCCTATAGCATGAGATGTGATATCCAAGTCCTTCCCATTCCAATCCTGAGACCCTTCCTATAGCATGAGATGTGATATCTCAATGCTTCTAATACCAAACCTGAGACCCTTCCTATAACATGAGATTGGAATATCCAACTCCTTCCCATTCCAACCCTGAGACCCTTCCGATAGCAGAGATGTGATATCTCAATTCTTATACCAAACCTGAGATCCTTTCTATAACATGAGATGTGATATCCAACTCCTTCCCATTCCAATCCTGAGACACTTCCTATAGCATGAGATGTGATATCTCACTGCTTATACCAAACCTGAGACCCTTCCTATAGCATGAGATGTGATATCCAACTCCTTCACATTCCAATCCTGAGACCCTTCCTATAGCATGAGATGTGATATCTCAATGCTTCTAATATCAAACTTGAGACCCTCCCTATAGCATGAGATGTGATATCCAAGTCCTTCCCATTCCAATCCTGAGACACTTCCTATAGCATGAGATGTGATATCTCAATGCTTCTAATACCAAACCTGAGACTCTTCCTATAACATGAGATGGGATATCCAACTCCTTCCCATTCCAATCCTGAGACCCTTCCGATAGCAGAGATGTGATATCTCAATGCTTATATCAAACCTGAGACCCTTCCTACGGCATGAGATGTCATATACAACTCCTTCCCATTCCAATCCTGAGACCCTTCCTATAGCATGAGATGTGATATCTCAATGCTTATACCAAACCTGAGACCCTTCCTATAGCATGAGATGTGAAATCCAACTCCTTCCCATTCCAATCCTGAGACCGTTCCTATAGCATGAGATGTGATATCTCAATGCTTATACCAAACCTGAGACCCTTCCTACGGCATGAGATGTCATATACAACTCCTTCCCATTCCAATCCTGAGACCCTTCCTATAGCATGAGATGTGATATCTCAATGCTTATACCAAACCTGAGACCCTTCCTATAGCATGAGATGTGATATCCAACTCCTTCCCGTTCCAATCCTGAGACCCTTCCTATAGCATGAGATGTGATATCTCAATGCTTCTACCAAACCTGAGACCCTTCCTTTAGCATGAGATGTGATATCCAACTCCTTCCCATTCCAATCCTGAGACCCTTCCTATAGCATGAGATGTGATATCTCAATACTTCTAATACCAAACCTGAGATCCTTCCGATAACATGAGATGTGATATCCAAATCCTTCCCCTTCCAATCCTGAGACCCTTCTGATAGCATGAGATGTGATATCTCAATGCTTCTAATACCAAACCTGAGATCCTTCCGATAGCATGAGATGTGATATCTCAATGCTTCAAATACCAAACCTGAGATCCTTCCTATAACATGAGATGTGATATCCAAATCCTTCCCTTCCAAACCTGAGACCCTCCCTTTAGCATGAGATGTGATATCCAACTCCTTCACATTCCAATTCTGAGCCCCTTCCTATACCATGAGACTTGATATCCAACTCCTTCCCATTCCAATTCTGAGCCCCTTCCTATACCATGAGACTTGATATCTCAATGCTTCTAATACCAAACCTGAGACCCGTCCTATAACATGAGATGTGATATCCAAATCCTTCCCCTTCCAAACCTTAGACCCTTCCTTTATCATGAGATGTGATATTCAACTCCTTCCCATTCCAATCCTGAGACCCTTCCGATATCATGAGATGTGATATCTCAATGCTTCTAAAATCAAACTTGAGACCCTCCCTATAGCATGAGATGTGATATCCAAGTCCTTCCCATTCCAATCCTGAGACCCTTCCTATAGCTTGAGATGTGACATCCAACTCCTTCCCATTCCAATTCTGATCCCCTTCCTATACCATGAGACTTGATATCTCAATGCTTCTAATACCAAACCTGAGACCCGTCCTATAACATGAGATGTGATATCCAAATCCTTCCACTTCCAAACCTTAGACCCTTCCTTTATCATGAGATGTGATATCCAACTCCTTCCCATTCCAATCCTGAGACCCTTCCGATATCATGAGATGTGATATCTCAATGCTTCTAATATCAAACTTGAGACCCTCCCTATAGCATTAGATGTGATATCCAAGTCCTTCCCATTCCAATCCTGAGACCCTTCCTATAGCATGAGATGTGATATCTCAATGCTTCTAATACCAAACCTGAGACCCTTCCTATAACATGAGATTGGAATATCCAACTCCTTCCCATTCCAACCCTGAGACCCTTCCGATAGCAGAGATGTGATATCTCAATTCTTATACCAAACCTGAGATCCTTTCTATAACATGAGATGTGATATCCAACTCCTTCCCATTCCAATCCTGAGACACTTCCTATAGCATGAGATGTGATATCTCACTGCTTATACCAAACCTGAGACCCTTCCTATAGCATGAGATGTGATATCCAACTCCTTCACATTCCAATCCTGAGACCCTTCCTATAGCATGAGATGTGATATCTCAATGCTTCTAATATCAAACTTGAGACCCTCCCTATAGCATGAGATGTGATATCCAAGTCCTTCCCATTCCAATCCTGAGACACTTCCTATAGCATGAGATGTGATATCTCAATGCTTCTAATACCAAACCTGAGACTCTTCCTATAACATGAGATGGGATATCCAACTCCTTCCCATTCCAATCCTGAGACCCTTCCGATAGCAGAGATGTGATATCTCAATGCTTATATCAAACCTGAGACCCTTCCTACGGCATGAGATGTCATATACAACTCCTTCCCATTCCAATCCTGAGACCCTTCCTATAGCATGAGATGTGATATCTCAATGCTTATACCAAACCTGAGACCCTTCCTATAGCATGAGATGTGAAATCCAACTCCTTCCCATTCCAATCCTGAGACCGTTCCTATAGCATGAGATGTGATATCTCAATGCTTATACCAAACCTGAGACCCTTCCTACGGCATGAGATGTCATATACAACTCCTTCCCATTCCAATCCTGAGACCCTTCCTATAGCATGAGATGTGATATCTCAATGCTTATACCAAACCTGAGACCCTTCCTATAGCATGAGATGTGATATCCAACTCCTTCCCGTTCCAATCCTGAGACCCTTCCTATAGCATGAGATGTGATATCTCAATGCTTCTACCAAACCTGAGACCCTTCCTTTAGCATGAGATGTGATATCCAACTCCTTCCCATTCCAATCCTGAGACCCTTCCTATAGCATGAGATGTGATATCTCAATACTTCTAATACCAAACCTGAGATCCTTCCGATAACATGAGATGTGATATCCAAATCCTTCCCCTTCCAATCCTGAGACCCTTCTGATAGCATGAGATGTGATATCTCAATGCTTCTAATACCAAACCTGAGATCCTTCCGATAGCATGAGATGTGATATCTCAATGCTTCAAATACCAAACCTGAGATCCTTCCTATAACATGAGATGTGATATCCAAATCCTTCCCTTCCAAACCTGAGACCCTCCCTTTAGCATGAGATGTGATATCCAACTCCTTCACATTCCAATTCTGAGCCCCTTCCTATACCATGAGACTTGATATCCAACTCCTTCCCATTCCAATTCTGAGCCCCTTCCTATACCATGAGACTTGATATCTCAATGCTTCTAATACCAAACCTGAGACCCGTCCTATAACATGAGATGTGATATCCAAATCCTTCCCCTTCCAAACCTTAGACCCTTCCTTTATCATGAGATGTGATATTCAACTCCTTCCCATTCCAATCCTGAGACCCTTCCGATATCATGAGATGTGATATCTCAATGCTTCTAAAATCAAACTTGAGACCCTCCCTATAGCATGAGATGTGATATCCAAGTCCTTCCCATTCCAATCCTGAGACCCTTCCTATAGCTTGAGATGTGACATCCAACTCCTTCCCATTCCAATTCTGATCCCCTTCCTATACCATGAGACTTGATATCTCAATGCTTCTAATACCAAACCTGAGACCCGTCCTATAACATGAGATGTGATATCCAAATCCTTCCACTTCCAAACCTTAGACCCTTCCTTTATCATGAGATGTGATATCCAACTCCTTCCCATTCCAATCCTGAGACCCTTCCGATATCATGAGATGTGATATCTCAATGCTTCTAATATCAAACTTGAGACCCTCCCTATAGCATTAGATGTGATATCCAAGTCCTTCCCATTCCAATCCTGAGACCCTTCCTATAGCATGAGATGTGATATCTCAATGCTTCTAATACCAAACCTGAGACCCTTCCTATAACATGAGATTGGAATATCCAACTCCTTCCCATTCCAACCCTGAGACCCTTCCGATAGCAGAGATGTGATATCTCAATTCTTATACCAAACCTGAGATCCTTTCTATAACATGAGATGTGATATCCAACTCCTTCCCATTCCAATCCTGAGACACTTCCTATAGCATGAGATGTGATATCTCACTGCTTATACCAAACCTGAGACCCTTCCTATAGCATGAGATGTGATATCCAACTCCTTCCCATTCCAATCCTGAGACCCTTCCTATAGCATGAGATGTGATATCTCAATGCTTCTAATATCAAACTTGAGAGCCTCCCTATAGCATGAGATGTGATATCCAAGTCCTTCCCATTCCAATCCTGAGACACTTCCTATAGCATGAGATGTGATATCTCAATGCTTCTAATACCAAACCTGAGACTCTTCCTATAACATGAGATGGGATATCCAACTCCTTCCCATTCCAATCCTGAGACCCTTCCGATAGCAGAGATGTGATATCTCAATGCTTATATCAAACCTGAGACCCTTCCTACGGCATGAGATGTCATATACAACTCCTTCCCATTCCAATCCTGAGACCCTTCCTATAGCATGAGATGTGATATCTCAATGCTTATACCAAACCTGAGACCCTTCCTATAGCATGAGATGTGATATCCAACTCCTTCCCATTCCAATCCTGAGACCGTTCCTATAGCATGAGATGTGATATCTCAATGCTTATACCAAACCTGAGACCCTTCCTACGGCATGAGATGTCATATACAACTCCTTCCCATTCCAATCCTGAGACCCTTCCTATAGCATGAGATGTGATATCTCAATGCTTATACCAAACCTGAGACCCTTCCTATAGCATGAGATGTGATATCCAACTCCTTCCCATTCCAATCCTGAGACCCTTCCTATAGCATGAGATGTGATATCTCAATACTTCTAATACCAAACCTGAGATCCTTCCGATAACATGAGATGTGATATCCAAATCCTTCCCCTTCCAATCCTGAGACCCTTCTGATAGCATGAGATGTGATATCTCAATGCTTCTAATACCAAACCTGAGATCCTTCCGATAGCATGAGATGTGATATCTCAATGCTTCAAATACCAAACCTGAGATCCTTCCTATAACATGAGATGTGATATCCAAATCCTTCCCTTCCAAACCTGAGACCCTCCCTTTAGCATGAGATGTGATATCCAACTCCTTCACATTCCAATTCTGAGCCCCTTCCTATACCATGAGACTTGATATCCAACTCCTTCCCATTCCAATTCTGAGCCCCTTCCTATACCATGAGACTTGATATCTCAATGCTTCTAATACCAAACCTGAGACCCGTCCTATAACATGAGATGTGATATCCAAATCCTTCCCCTTCCAAACCTTAGACCCTTCCTTTATCATGAGATGTGATATTCAACTCCTTCCCATTCCAATCCTGAGACCCTTCCGATATCATGAGATGTGATATCTCAATGCTTCTAAAATCAAACTTGAGACCCTCCCTATAGCATGAGATGTGATATCCAAGTCCTTCCCATTCCAATCCTGAGACCCTTCCTATAGCTTGAGATGTGACATCCAACTCCTTCCCATTCCAATTCTGATCCCCTTCGTATACCATGAGACTTGATATCTCAATGCTTCTAATACCAAACCTGAGACCCGTCCTATAACATGAGATGTGATATCCAAATCCTTCCCCTTCCAAAACTTAGACCCTTCCTTTATCATGAGATGTGATATCCAACTCCTTCCCATTCCAATCCTGAGACCCTTCCGATATCATGAGATGTAATATCTCAATGCTTCTAATATCAAACTTGAGACCCTCCCTATAGCATGAGATGTGATATCCAAGTCCTTCCCATTCCAATCCTGAGACCCTTCCTATAGCATGAGATGTGATATCTCAATGCTTCTAATACCAAACCTGAGACCCTTCCTATAACATGAGATTGGAATATCCAACTCCTTCCCATTCCAATCCTGAGACCCTTCCGATAGCAGAGATGTGATATCTCAATTCTTATACCAAACCTGAGATCCTTCCTATAACATGAGATGTGATATCCAACTCCTTCCCATTCCAATCCTGAGACACTTCCTATAGCATGAGATGTGATATCTCACTGCTTATACCAAACCTGAGACCCTTCCTATAGCATGAGATGTGATATCCAACTCCTTCCCATTCCAATCCTGAGACCCTTCCTATAGCATGAGATGTGATATCTCAATGCTTCTAATATCAAACTTGAGAGCCTCCCTATAGCATGAGATGTGTATCCAAGTCCTTCCCATTCCAATCCTGAGACACTTCCTATAGCAGAGATGTGATATCTCAATGCTTCTAATACCAAACCTGAGACTCTTCCTATAACATGAGATGGGATATCCAACTCCTTCCCATTCCAATCCTGAGACCCTTCCGATAGCAGAGATGTGATATCTCAATGCTTATACCAAACCTGAGACCCTTCCTACGGCATGAGATGTCATATACAACTCCTTCCAATTCCAATCCTGAGACCCTTCCTATAGCATGAGATGTGATATCTCAATGCTTATACCAAACCTGAGACCCTTCCTATAGCATGAGATGTGATATCCAACTCCTTCCCATTCCAATCCTGAGACCCTTCCTATAGCATGAGATGTGATATCTCAATGCTTATACCAAACCTGAGACCCTTCCTACGGCATGAGATGTCATATACAACTCCTTCCCATTCCAATCCTGAGACCCTTCCTATAGCATGAGATGTGATATCTCAATGCTTATACCAAACCTGAGACCCTTCCTATAGCATGAGATGTGATATCCAACTCCTTCCCATTCCAATCCTGAGACCCTTCCTATAGCACGAGATGTGATATCTCAATGCTTATACCAAACCTGAGACCCTTCCTATAACATGAGATGGGATATCCAACTCCTTCCCATTCCAATCCTGAGACCCTTCCTATAGCTTGAGATGTGACATCCAACTCCTTCCCATTCCAATTCTGATCCCCTTCCTATACCATGAGACTTGATATCTCAATGCTTCTAATACCAAACCTGAGACCCGTCCTATAACATGAGATGTGATATCCAAATCCTTCCCCTTCCAAACCTTAGACCCTTCCTTTATCATGAGATGTATTATCCAACTCCTTCCCATTCCAATCCTGAGACCCTTCCGATATCATGAGATGTAATATCTCAATGCTTCTAATATCAAACTTGAGACCCTCCCTATAGCATGAGATGTGATATCCAAGTCCTTCCCATTCCAATCCTGAGACCCTTCCTATAGCATGAGATGTGATATCTCAATGCTTCTAATACCAAACCTGAGACCCTTCCTATAACATGAGATTGGAATATCCAACTCCTTCCCATTCCAATCCTGAGACCCTTCCGATAGCAGAGATGTGATATCTCAATTCTTATACCAAACCTGAGATCCTTCCTATAACATGAGATGTGATATCCAACTCCTTCCCATTCCAATCCTGAGACACTTCCTATAGCATGAGATGTGATATCTCACTGCTTATACCAAACCCGAGACCCTTCCTATAGCATGAGATGTGATATCCAACTCCTTCCCATTCCAATCCTGAGACCCTTCCTATAGCATGAGATGTGATATCTCAATGCTTCTAATATCAAACTTGAGAGCCTCCCTATAGCATGAGATGTGATATCCAAGTCCTTCCCATTCCAATCCTGAGACACTTCCTATAGCATGAGATGTGATATCTCAATGCTTCTAATACCAAACCTGAGACTCTTCCTATAACATGAGATGGGATATCCAACTCCTTCCCATTCCAATCCTGAGACCCTTCCGATAGCAGAGATGTGATATCTCAATGCTTATACCAAACCTGAGACCCTTCCTACGGCATGAGATGTCATATACAACTCCTTCCCATTCCAATCCTGAGACCCTTCCTATAGCATGAGATGTGATATCTCAATGCTTATACCAAACCTGAGACCCTTCCTATAGCATGAGATGTGATATCCAACTCCTTCCCATTCCAATCCTGAGACCCTTCCTATAGCATGAGATGTGATATCTCAATGCTTATACCAAACCTGAGACCCTTCCTACGGCATGAGATGTCATATACAACTCCTTCCCATTCCAATCCTGAGACCCTTCCTATAGCAGAGATGTGATATCTCAATGCTTATACCAAACCTGAGACCCTTCCTATAACATGAGATGGGATATCCAACTCCTTCCCATTCCAATCCTGAGACCATTCCTATAGCTTGAGATGTGACATCCAACTCCTTCCCATTCCAATTCTGATCCCCTTCCTATACCATGAGACTTGATATCTCAATGCTTCTAATACCAAACCTGAGACCCGTCCTATAACATGAGATGTGATATCCAAATCCTTCCCCTTCCAAACCTTAGACCCTTCCTTTATCATGAGATGTGATATCCAACTCCTTCCCATTCCAATCCTGAGACCCTTCCGATATCATGAGATGTAATATCTCAATGCTTCTAATATCAAACTTGAGACCCTCCCTATAGCATGAGATGTGATATCCAAGTCCTTCCCATTCCAATCCTGAGACCCTTCCTATAGCATGAGATGTGATATCTCAATGCTTCTAATACCAAACCTGAGACCCTTCCTATAACATGAGATTGGAATATCCAACTCCTTCCCATTCCAATCCTGAGACCCTTCCGATAGCAGAGATGTGATATCTCAATTCTTATACCAAACCTGAGATCCTTCCTATAACATGAGATGTGATATCCAACTCCTTCCCATTCCAATCCTGAGACACTTCCTATAGCATGAGATGTGATATCTCACTGCTTATACCAAACCTGAGACCCTTCCTATAGCATGAGATGTGATATCCAACTCCTTCCCATTCCAATCCTGAGACCCTTCCTATAGCATGAGATGTGATATCTCAATGCTTCTAATATCAAACTTGAGAGCCTCCCTATAGCATGAGATGTGATATCCAAGTCCTTCCCATTCCAATCCTGAGACACTTCCTATAGCATGAGATGTGATATCTCAATGCTTCTAATACCAAACCTGAGACTCTTCCTATAACATGAGATGGGATATCCAACTCCTTCCCATTCCAATCCTGAGACCCTTCCGATAGCAGAGATGTGATATCTCAATGCTTATACCAAACCTGAGACCCTTCCTACGGCATGAGATGTCATATACAACTCCTTCCCATTCCAATCCTGAGACCCTTCCTATAGCATGAGATGTGATATCTCAATGCTTACACCAAACCTGAGACCCTTCCTATAGCATGAGATGTGATATCCAACTCCTTCCCATTCCAATCCTGAGACCCTTCCTATAGCATGAGATGTGATATCTCAATGCTTATACCAAACCTGAGACCCTTCCTATAACATGAGATGGGATATCCAACTCCTTCCCATTCCAATCCTGAGACACTTCCGATAGCAGAGATGTGATATCTCAATGCTTATACCAGACCTTAGACCCTTCCTATAACATGAGATCGGATATCCAACTCCTTCCCGTTCCAAACCTGAGACCCTTCCTTTAGCATGAGATGTGATATCCAGCTCCTTCCCATTCCAATCCTGAGACACTTCCGATAGCATGAGATGTGATATCTCAATGCTTCTAATATCAAAACGGAAACCCTCCCTATAGCATGATATGTGATATCTAAGTCCTTCCCATTCCAATCCTGAGACCCTTCCTATAGCATGAGATGTGATATCTCAATTCTTCTACCAAACCTGAGACCCTTCCTTTAGCATGAGATGTGATATCCAACTCCTTCCCATTCCAATCCTGAGACCCTTCCTATAGCATGAGATGTGATATCTCAAAACTTCTAATACCAAACCTGAGATCCTTCCGATAACATGAGATGTGATATCCAAATCCTTCCCCTTCCAAACCTGAGACCCTCCCTTTAGCATGAGATGTGATATCCAACTCCTTCCCATTCCAATCCTGAGACCCTTCTTATAGCATGAGATGTGATATCTCAATGCTTCTAATACCAAACCTGAGATCCTTCCGATAGCATGAGATGTGATATCTCAATGCTTCTAATACCAAACCTGAGATCCTTCCTATAACATGAGATGTGATATCCAAATCCTTCCCCTTCCAATTCTGAGACCCTCCCTTTAACATGAGATATGATATCCAACTACTTCCCATTCCAACCTGAGACCCTTCCTACAGCATGAGATGTGATATCTCAATGCCTCTAATACCAAACCTGAGATCCTTCCTCTAACATGAAATGTGATATCCAACTCCTTCCCTTTCCAAACCTGAGAGCCTATCTATAGCATGAGATGTGATATCCAAGTCCTTCCCATTCCAATCCTGAGACCCTTCCGATAGCAGAGATATGATATCTCAATGCTTATACCAAACCTGAGACCCTTCCTATGGCATGAGATGTCATATACAACTCCTTCCGATTCCAAACCTGAGACCCTTCCTATAGCATCAGATGGGATTCTCAATGCTAATACCAAACCTGAGATCCTTCCTATAACATGAGAGGTGATATCCAAATCCTTCCCCTTCCAAACCCGAGACCCTCCCTTTAGCATGAGATGTGATATCCAACTCCTTCCCATTCCAATCCCGAGACCCTTCTGATAGCATGCGATGTGATATCTCAATGCCTCTAGTACCAAACCTGAGATCCTTCCGATAGCATGAGATGTGATATCTCAATGCTTCTAATACCAAACCTGAGATCCTTCCTATAACATGAGATGTGATATCCAAATCCTTCCCCTTCCAAACCTGAGACCCTCCCTTTAGCATGAGATGTGATATCCGACTCCTTCCCATTCCAATCCTGAGACCCTTCTGATAGCATGAGATGTGATATCTCAATGCCTCTAATACCAAACCTGAGTTCCTTCCTATAACATGAGATGTGATATCTCAATGCTTCTAATAGTAAACCTGAGACCCTCCCTTTAGCATGAGATGTGATATCCGACTCCTTCCCATTCCAATCCTGAGACCCTTCTGATCGCATGAGATGTGATATCTCAATGCCTCTAATACCAAACCTGAGATCCTTCCGATAGCATGAGATGTGATATCTCAATGCTTCTAATACCAAACCTGAGACCCTTCCTATAACATGAGATGTGATATCCAAGTCCTTCCCATTCCAATCCTGAGACCCTTCCTATAGCATGAGATGTGATATCTCAATGCTTCTAATACCAAACCTGAGACCCTTCCTATAACATGAGATGTGATATCCAAGTCCTTCCCATTCCAATCCTGAGACCCTTCCTATAGCTTGAGATGTGATATCCAACTCCTTCCCATTCCAATTCTGAAACCCGTCCTATACCATGAGATGTGATATCTCAATGCTTCTAATACCAAACCTGAGACCCTTCCTATAACGAGATGGGATATCCAACTCCTTCCCATTCCAATCCTTAGACCCTTCCGATAGCAGAGATGTGATATCTCAATGCTTATACCAAACCTGAGACCCTTCCTATGGCAAGAGATGTCATATACAACTCCTTCCGATTCCAAACCTGAGACCCTTCCTATAACATGAGATGTGATATCCAAGTCCTTCCCATTCCAATACGGAGACCCTTCCTATAGCTTGAGATGTGATATCCAACTCCTTCCCATTCCTATTCTTAGACCCGTCCTATACCATGAGATGTGATATCTCAATGCTTCTAATACCAAACCTGAGATCCTTCCTATAACGAGATGGGATATCCAACTCCTTCCCATTCCAATCCTGAGACCCTTCCGATAGCAGAGATGTGATATCTCAATGCTTATACCAAACCTGAGACCCTTCCTATGGCATGAGATGTGATATCCAACTCCTTCCCATTCCAATCCCGAGACCCTTCTGATAGCATGAGATGTGATATCTCAATGCCTCTAATACCAAACCTGAGATCCTTCCGATAGCATGAGATGTGATATCTCAATGCTTCTAATACCAAACCTGAGACCCTTCCTATAACGAGATGGGATATCCAACTCCTTCCCATTCCAATCCTGAGACCCTTCCGATAGCAGAGATGTGATATCTCAATGCTTCTAATACCAAACCTGAGATCCTTCCTATAACGAGATGGGATATCCAACTCCTTCCCATTCCAATCCTGAGACCCTTCCGATAGCAGAGATGTGATATCTCAATGCTTATACCAAACCTGAGACCCTTCCTATGGCATGAGATGTGATATCCAACTCCTTCCCATTCCAATCCCGAGACCCTTCTGATAGCATGAGATGTGATATCTCAATGCCTCTAATACCAAACCTGAGATCCTTCCGATAGCATGAGATGTGATATCTCAATGCTTCTAATACCAAACCTGAGACCCTTCCTATAACGAGATGTCATATACAACTCCTTCCGATTCCAAACCTGAGACCCTTCCTATAACATGAGATGTGATATCCAAGTCCTTCCCATTCCAATACGGAGACCCTTCCTATGGCATGAGATGTCATATACAACTCCTTCCGATTCCAAACCTGAGACCCTTCCTATAGCATCAGATGGGATATCTCAATGCTAATACCAAACCTGAGATCCTTCCTGTAACATTAGATGTGATATCCAAATCCTTCCCCTTCCAAACCCGAGACCCTCCCTTTAGCATGAGATGTGATATCCAACTCCTTCCCATTACAATCCCGAGACCCTTCTGATAGCATGAGATGTGATATCTCAATGCCTCTAATACCAAACCTGAGATCCTTCCGAAAGCATGAGATGTGATATCTCAATGCTTCTAATACCAAACCTGAGATCCTTCCTATAACATGAGATGTGATATCCAAATCCTTCCCCTTCCAAACCTGAGACCCTCCCTTTAGCATGAGATGTGATATCCAACTCCTTCCCATTCCGATCCTGAGATCCTTCTGATAGCATGAGATGTGATATCTCAATGCCTCTAATACCAAACCTGAGATCCTACCTCTAACATGTAATGTGATATCCAACTCCTTCCCCTTCCAAACCTGAGAGCCTTCCTATAGCATGAGATGTGATATCCAAGTCCTTCCCATTCCAATCCTGAGACCCTTCCTATAACATGAGATGTGACATCCAACTCCTTCCCATTCCAACCTGAGACCCTTCCTATAGCATGAGATGGGATATCCAACTTCTTCCAAATCCAATCCTGATACCCTTCCGATAGCATGAGATGTGATATCCCAATGCTTCTACAAAACCTGAGACCCATACATGGCATGAGATGTGATATCAAACTCCTTCCCATTCCAATCCTGAGACCCTTCCTATAGCTTGAGATGTGATATCCAACTCCTTCCCATTCCAATTCTGAGTCCCTTCCCATAGCATGAGATGTGATATCTCAATGCTTCTAATACCAAACCTGAGACCCTTCCTATAACATGAGATGTGATATCCAAGTCCTTCCCATTCCAATCCTGAGACCCTTCCTATAGCATGAGATGTGATATCTCAATGCTTCTAATACCAAACCTGAGACCCTTCCTATAACATGAGATGTGATATCCAAGTCCTTCCCATTCCAATCCTGAGACCCTTCCTATAGCTTGAGATGTGATATCCAACTCCTTCCCATTCCAATTCTGAGACCCGTCCTATACCATGAGATGTGATATCTCAATGCTTCTAATACCAAACCTGAGACCCTTCCTATGACATCATATACAACTCCTTCCGATTCCAAACCTGAGACCCTTCCTATAGCATGAGATGGGATATCGCAATGCTTATACCAAACCTGAGACCCTTCCTATAGCTTGAGATGTGATATCCAACTCCTTCCCATTCCAATCCTGAGACCATTCCGATAGCAGAGATGTGATATCTCAATGCTTATACCAAACCTGAGACCCTTCCTATGGCATGAGATGTCATATACAACTCCTTCCGATTCCAAACCTGAGACCCTTCCTATAACATGAGATGGGATATCTCAATGCTTATACCAAACCTGAGACCCTTCCTATAGCATGAGATGTGATATCCAACTCCTTCCCATTCCAATCCTGAGACCCTTCCTATAGCTTGAGATGTGATATCCAACTCCTTCCCATTCCAATCCTGAGACCCTTCCTATAGCTTGAGATGTGATATCCAACTCCTTCCCATTCCAATCCTGAGACCCTTCCTATAGCATGAGATGTGATATCTCAATGCTTCTAAAACCAAACCTGAGATCCTTCCTATAACATGAGATGTAATATCCAAATCCTTCCACTTCCAAACCTGAGACCCTCCATTTAGCATGAGATGTGATATCCGACTCCTTCCCATTCCAATCCTGAGACCCTTCTGATAGCATGAGATGTGATATCTCAATGCCTCTAATACCAAACCTGAGATCCTTCCTCTAACATGAAATGTGATATCCAACTCCTTCCCCTTCCAAACCTGAGAGCCTTCCTATAGCATGAGATGTGATATCCAAGTCCTTCCCATTCCAATCCTGAGACCCTTCCTATAACATGAGATGTGATATCCAACTCATTCCCATTCCAACCTGAGACCCTTCCTATAGCATGAGATGGGATATCCAACTCCTTCCAGATCCAATCCTGATACCCTTCCGATAGCATGAGATGTGATATCCCAATGCTTCTACAAAACCTGAGACCCATACATGGCATGAGATGTGATATCAAACTCCTTCCCATTCCAATCCTGAGACCCTTCCTATAGCTTGAGATGTGATATCCAACTCCTTCCCATTCCAATTCTGAGACCCGTCCTATACCATGAGACTTGATATCTCAATGCTTCCAATACCAAACCTGAGACCGGTCCTATAACATAAGATGTGATATCCAAATCCTTCCCCTTCCAAACCTTAGACCCTTCCTTTATCATGAGATGTGATATCCAAGTCCTTCCCATTCCAATCCAGAGACCCTTCCTATAGCATGAGATGTGATATCTCAATGCTTCTAATACCAAACCTGAGACCCTTCCTATAACATGAGATGTGATATCCAAGTCCTTCCCATTCCAATCCTGAGACCCTTCCTATAGCATGAGATGTGATATCTCAATGCTTCTAATACCAAACCTGAGACCCTTCCTATAACATGAGATGTGATATCCAAGTCCTTCCCATTCCAATCCGGAGACCCTTCCTATAGCTTGAGATGTGATATCCAACTCCTTCCCATTCCAATTCTGAGACCCGTCCTATACCATGAGATGTGATATCTCAATGCTTCTAATACCAAACCTGAGATCCTTCCTATAACGAGATGGGATATCCAACTCCTTCCCATTCCAATCCTGAGACCCTTCCGATAGCAGAGATGTGATATCTCAATGCTTATACCAAACCTGAGACCCTTCCTATGGCATGAGATGTCATATACAACTCCTTCCGATTTCAAACCTGAGACCCTTCCTATAGCATCAGATGGGATATCTCAATGCTAATACCAAACCTGAGATCCTTCCTATAACATGAGATGTGATATCCAAATCCTTCCCCTTCCAAACCCGAGACCCTCCCTTTAGCATGAGATGTGATATCCAACTCCTTCCCATTCCAATCCCGAGACCCTTCTGATAGCATGCGATGTGATATCTCAATGCCTCTAATACCAAACCTGAGATCCTTCCGATAGCATGAGATGTGATATCTCAATGCTTCTAATACCAAACATGAGATCCTTCCTATAACATGAGATGTGATATCCAAATCCTTCCCCTTCCAAACCTGAGACCCTCCCTTTAGCATGAGATGTGATATCCGACTCCTTCCCATTCCAATCCTGAGACCCTTCTGATAGCATGAGATGTGATATCTCAATGCCTCTAATACCAAACCTGAGTTCCTTCCTATAACATGAGATGTGATATCTCAATGCTTCTAATAGTAAACCTGAGACCCTCCCTTTAGCATGAGATGTGATATCCGACTCCTTCCCATTCCAATCCTGAGACCCTTCTGATAGCATGAGATGTGATATCTCAATGCTTCTAATACCAAACCTGAGACCCTTCCTATAACATGAGATGTGATATCCAAGTCCTTCCCATTCCAATCCTGAGACCCTTCCTATAGCATGAGATGTGATATCGCAATGCTTCTAATACCAAACCTGAGACCCTTCCTATAACATGAGATGTGATATCCAAGTCCTTCCCATTCCAATCCTGAGACCCTTCCTATAGCTTGAGATGTGATATCCAACTCCTTCCCATTCCAATTCTGAAACCCGTCCTATACCATGAGATGTGATATCTCAATGCTTCTAATACCAAACCTGAGACCCTTCCTATAACGAGATGGGATATCCAACTCCTTCCCATTCCAATCCTGAGACCCTTCCGATAGCAGAGATGTGATATCTCAATGCTTATACCAAACCTGAGACCCTTCCTATGGCAAGAGATGTCATATACAACTCCTTCCGATTCCAAACCTGAGACCCTTCCTATAGCATGAGATGGGATATCTCAATGCTTATACCAAACCTGAGACCCTTCCTATAGCATGAGATGTGATATCTAACTCCTTCCCATTCCAATCCTGAGACCCTTCCTATAGCTTGAGATGTGATATCCAACTCCTTCCCATTCCAATCCTGAGACCCTTCCTATAGCTTGAGATGTGATATCCAACTCCTTCCCATTCCAATCCTGAGACCCTTCCTATAGCATTCTAATACCAAACCTGAGACCCTTCCTATAACATGAGATATGATATCCAAGTCCTTCCCATTCCAATCCTGAGACCCTTCCTATAACATGAGATGTGATATCCAACTCCTTCCCAAAACAACCTGAGACCCTTCCTATAGCATGAGATGGGATATCCAACTCCTTCCAAATCCAATCCTGATACCCTTCCGATAGCATGAGATGTGATATCCCAATGCTTCTACAAAACCTGAGACCCATACATGGCATGAGATGTGATATCAAACTCCTTCCCATTCCAATCCTGAGACCCTTCCTATAGCTTGAGATGTGATATCCAACTCCTTCCCATTCCAATTCTGAGACCCTTCCCATAGCATGAGATGTGATATCTCAATGCTTCTAATACCAAACCTGAGACCCATCCTATAACATGAGATGTGATATCCAAGTCCTTCCCATTCCAATCCTAAGACCCTTCCTATAGCATGAGATGTGATATCTCAATGCTTCTAATACCAAACCTGAGTCCCTTCCTATAACATGAGATGTGATATCCAAGTCCTTCCCATTCTAATCCCGAGACCCTTCCTATAGCTTGAGATGTGATATCCAACTCCTTCCCATTCCAATTCTGAGACCCGTGCTATGCCATGAGATGTGATATCTCAATGCTTCTAATACCAAACCTGAGACCCTTCCTATAACGAGATGGGATATCCAACTCCTTCCCATTCCAATCCTGAGACCCTTCCCATAGCAGAGATGTGATATCTCAATGCTTATACCAAACCTGAGACCCTTCCTATGGCATGAGATGTCATATACAACTCCTTCCGATTCCAAACCTGAGACCCTTCCTATAGCATGAGATGTGATATCCAACTCCTTCCCATTCCAATCCTGAGACCCTTCCTATAGCTTGAGATGTGATATCCAACTCCTTCCCATTCCAATCCTGAGACCCTTCCTATAGCTTGAGATGTGATATCCAACTCCTTCCCATTCCAATCCTGAAACCTTTCCTATAGCATGAGATGTGATATCTCAATGCTTCTAATACCAAACCTGAGATCCTTCCTATAACATGAGATGTGATATCCAAATCCTTCCACTTCCAAACCTGAGACCCTCCCTTTAGCATGAGATGTGATATCCGACTCCTTCCCATTCCAATCCTGAGACCCTTCTGATAGCATGAGATGTGATATCTCAATGCCTCTAATACCAAACCTGAGATCCTTCCGATAGCATGAGATGTGATATCTCAATGCCTCTAATACCAAACGTGAGATCCTTCCTCTAACATGAAATGTGATATCCAACTCCTTCCCCTTCCAAACCTGAGAGCCTTCCTATAGCATGAGATGTGATATCCAAGTCCTTCCCATTCCAATCCTGAGACCCTTCCTATAACATGAGATGTGATATCCAACTCCTTCCCATTCCAACCTGAGACCCTTCCTATAGCATGAGATGGGATATCCAACTCCTTCCAGATCCAATCCTGATACCCTTCCGATAGCATGAGATGTGATATCCCAATGCTTCTACAAAACCTGAGACCCATACATGGCATGAGATGTGATATCAAACTCCTTCCCATTCCAATCCTGAGACCCTTCCTATAGCTTGAGATGTGATATCCAACTCCTTCCCATTCCAATTCTGAGACCCGTCCTATACCATGAGACTTGATATCTCAATGCTTCTAATACCAAACCTGAGACTGGTCCTATAACATGAGATGTGATATCCAAATCCTTCCCCTTCCAAACCTTAGACCCTTCCTTTATCATGAGATGTGATATCCAAGTCCTTCCCATTCCAATCCTGAGACCCTTCCTATAGCATGAGATGTGATATCTCAATGATTCTAATACCAAACCTGAGACCCTTCCTATAACATGAGATGTGATATCCAAGTCCTTCCCATTCCAATCCTGAGACCCTTCCTATAGCATGAGATGTGATATCTCAATGCTTCTAATACCAAACCTGAGACCCTTCCTATAACATGAGATGTGATATCCAAAACCTTCCCATTCCAATCCTGAGACCCTTCCTATAGCTTGAGATGTGATATCCAACTCCTTCCCATTCCAATTCTGAGACCCGTCCTATACCATGAGATGTGATATCTCAATGCTTCTAACACCAAACCTGAGACCCTTCCTATAACAAGATGAGATATCCAACTCCTTTCCATTCCAATCCTGAGACCCTTCCGATAGCAGAGATGTGATATCTCAATGCTTATACCAAACCTGAGACCCTTCCTATGGCAGGAGATGTCATATACAACTCCTTCTGATTCCAAACCTGAGACCCTTCCTGTAGCATCAGATGGGATATCTCAATGCTAATACCAAACCTGAGATCCTTCCTATAACATGAGATGTGATATCCAAATCCTTCCCCTTCCAAACCCGAGACCCTCCCTTTAGCATGAGATGTGATATCCAACTCCTTCCCATTCCAATCCCGAGACCCTTCTGATAGCATGAGATGTGATATCTCAATGCCTCTAATACCAAACCTGAGATCCTTCCGATAGCATGAGATGTGATATCTCAATGCTTCTAATACCAAACCTGAGACCCTTCCTATAACATGAGATGTGATATCCAAGTCCTTCCCATTCCAATCCTGAGACCCTTCCTATAGCATGAGATGTGATATCGCAATGCTTCTAATACCAAACCTGAGACCCTTCCTATAACATGAGATGTGATATCCAAGTCCTTCCCATTCCAATCCTGAGACCCTTCCTATAGCTTGAGATGTGATATCCAACTCCTTCCCATTCCAATTCTGAAACCCATCCTATACCATGAGATGTGATATCTCAATGCTTCTAATACCAAACCTGAGACCCTTCCTATAACGAGATGGGATATCCAACTCCTTCCCATTCCAATCCTGAGACCCTTCCGATAGCAGAGATGTGATATCTCAATGCTTATACCAAACCTGAGACCCTTCCTATGGCAAGAGATGTCATATACAACTCCTTCCGATTCCAAACCTGAGACCCTTCCTATAGCATGAGATGGGATATCTCAATGCTTATACCAAACCTGAGACCCTTCCTATAGCATGAGATGTGATATCCAACTCCTTCCCATTCCAATCCTGAGACCCTTGCTATATCTTGAGATGTGATATCCAACTCCTTCCCATTCCAATCCTGAGACCCTTCCTATAGCTTGAGATGTGATATCCAACTCCTTCCCATTCCAATCCTGAGACCCTTCCTATAGCATTCTAATACCAAACCTGAGACCCTTCCTATAACATGAGATGTGATATCCAAGTCCTTCCCATTCCAATCCTGAGACCCTTCCTATAACATGAGATGTGATATCCAACTCCTTCCCATTCCAACCTGAGACCCTTCCTATAGCATGAGATGGGATATCCAACTCCTTCCAAATCCAATCCTGATACCCTTCCGATAGCATGAGATGTGATATCCCAATGCTTCTACAAAACCTGAGACCCATACATGGCATGAGATGTGATATCAAACTCCTTCCCATTCCAATCCTGAGACCCTTCCTATAGCTTGAGATGTGATATCCAACTCCTTCCCATTCCAATTCTGAGACCCTTCCCATAGCATGAGATGTGATATCTCAATGCTTCTAATACCAAACCTGAGACCCATCCTATAACATGAGATGTGATATCCAAGTCCTTCCCATTCCAATCCTAAGACCCTTCCTATAGCATGAGATGTGATATCTCAATGCTTCTAATACCAAACCTGAGTCCCTTCCTATAACATGAGATGTGATATCCAAGTCCTTCCCATTCTAATCCCGAGACCCTTCCTATAGCTTGAGATGTGATATCCAACTCCTTCCCATTCCAATTCTGAGACCCGTCCTATGCCATGAGATGTGATATCTCAATGCTTCTAATACCAAACCTGAGACCCTTCCTATAACGAGATGGGATATCCAACTCCTTCCCATTCCAATCCTGAGACCCTTCCCATAGCAGAGATGTGATATCTCAATGCTTATACCAAACCTGAGACCCTTCCTATGGCATGAGATGTCATATACAACTCCTTCCGATTCCAAACCTGAGACCCTTCCTATAGCATGAGATGTGATATCCAACTCCTTCCCATTCCAATCCTGAGACCCTTCCTATAGCTTGAGATGCGATATCCAACTCCTTCCCATTCCAATCCTGAGACCCTTCCTATAGCTTGAGATGTGATATCCAACTCCTTCCCATTCCAATCCTGAGACCTTTCCTATAGCATGAGATGTGATATCTCAATGCTTCTAATACCAAACCTGAGATCCTTCCTATAACATGAGATGTGATATCCAAATCCTTCCACTTCCAAACCTGAGACCCTCCCTTTAGCATGAGATGTGATATCCGACTCCTTCCCATTCCAATCCTGAGACCCTTCTGATAGCATGAGATGTGATATCTCAATGCCTCTAATACCAAACCTGAGATCCTTCCGATAGCATGAGATGTGATATCTCAATGCCTCTAATACCAAACGTGAGATCCTTCCTCTAACATGAAATGTGATATCCAACTCCTTCCCCTTCCAAACCTGAGAGCCTTCCTATAGCATGAGATGTGATATCCAACTCCTTCCCATTCCAACCTGAGACCCTTCCTATAGCATGAGATGGGATATCCAACTCCTTCCAGATCCAATCCTGATACCCTTCCGATAGCATGAGATGTGATATCCCAATGCTTCTACAAAACCTGAGACCCATACATGGCATGAGATGTGATATCAAACTCCTTCCCATTCCAATCCTGAGACCCTTCCTATAGCTTGAGATGTGATATCCAACTCCTTCCCATTCCAGTTCTGAGACCCGTCCTATACCATGAGACTTGATATCTCAATGCTTCTAATACCAAACCTGAGACTGGTCCTATAACATGAGATGTGATATCCAAATCCTTCCCCTTCCAAACCTTAGACTCTTCCTTTATCACGGGATGTGATATCCAAGTCCTTCCCATTCCAATCCTGAGACCCTTCCTATAGCATGAGATGTGAGATCTCAATGATTCTAATACCAAACCTGAGACCCTTCCTATAACATGAGATGTGATATCCAAGTCCTTCCCATTCCAATCCTGAGACCCTTCCTATAGCATGAGATGTGATATCTCAATGCTTCTAATACCAAACCTGAGACCCTTCCTATAACATGAGATGTGATATCCAAAACCTTCCCATTCCAATCCTGAGACCCTTCCTATAGCTTGAGATGTGATATCCAACTCCTTCCCATTCCAATTCTGAGACCCGTCCTATACCATGAGATGTGATATCTCAATGCTTCTAACACCAAACCTGAGACCCTTCCTATAACAAGATGGGATATCCAACTCCTTTCCATTCCAATCCTGAGACCCTTCCGATAGCAGAGATGTGATATCTCAATGCTTATACCAAACCTGAGACCCTTCCTATGGCATGAGATGTCATATACAACTCCTTCTGATTCCGAACCTGAGACCCTTCCTGTAGCATCAGATGGGATATCTCAATGCTAATACCAAACCTGAGATCCTTCCTATAACATGAGATGTGATATCCAAATCCTTCCCCTTCCAAACCCGAGACCCTCCCTTTAGCATGAGATGTGATATCCAACTCCTTCCCATTCCAATCCCGAGACCCTTCTGATAGAATGAGATGTGATATCTCAATGCCTCTAATACCAAACCTGAGATCCTTCCGATAGCATGAGATGTGATATCTCAATGCTTCTAATACCAAACCTGAGATCCTTCCTATAACATGAGATGTGATATCCAAATCCTTCCCCTTCCAAACCTGAGACCCTCCCTTTAGCATGAAATGTGATATCCGACTCCTTCCCATTCCAATCCTGAGACCCTTCTGATAGCATGAGATGTGATATCTCAATGCCTCTAATACCAAACCTGAGATCCTTCCTATAACATGAGATGTGATATCTCAATGCTTCTAATACCCACCCTGAGACCCTCCCTTTAGCATGAGATGTGATATCCGACTCCTTCCCATTCCAATCCTGAGACCCTTCCTGTAGCATCAGATGGGATATCTCAATGCTAATACCAAACCTGAGATCCTTCCTATAACATGAGATGTGATATCCAAATCCTTCCCCTTCCAAACCCGAGACCCTCCCTTTAGCATGAGATGTGATATCCAACTCCTTCCCATTCCAATCCCGAGACCCTTCTGATATCATGAGATGTGATATCTCAATGCCTCTAATACCAAACCTGAGATCCTTCGGATAGCATGAGATGTGATATCTCAATGCATCTAATACCAAACCTGAGATCCTTCCTATAACATGAGATGTGATATCAAAATCCTTCCCCTTCCAAACCTGAGACCCTCCCTTTAGCATGAGATGTGATATCCAACTCCTTCCCATTCCGATCCTGAGATCCTTCTGATAGCATGAGATGTGATATCTCAATGCCTCTAATACCAAACCTGAGATCCTACCTCTAACATGTAATGTGATATCCAACTCCTTCCCCTTCCAAACCTGAGAGCCTTCCTATAGCATGAGATGTGATATCCAAGTCCTTCCCATTCCAATCCTGAGACCCTTCCTATAACATGAGATGTGATATCCAACTCCTTCCCATTCCAACCTGAGACCCTTCCTATAGCATGAGATGGGATATCCAACTCCTTCCAAATCCAATCCTGATACCCTTCCGATAGCATGAGATGTGATATCCCAATGCTTCTACAAAACCTGAGACCCATACATGGCATGAGATGTGATATCAAACTCCTTCCCATTCCAATCCTGAGACCCTTCCTATAGCTTGAGATGTGATATCCAACTCCTTCCCATTCCAATTCTGAGACCCTTCTCATAGCATGAGATGTGATATCTCAATGCTTCTAATACCAAACCTGAGACCCTTCCTATAACATGAAATGTGATATCCAAGTCCTTCCCATTCCAATCCTGAGACCCTTCCTATAGCATGAGATGTGATATCTCAATGCTTCTAATACCAAACCTGAGATCCTTCCTATAACATGAGATGTGATATCCAAGTCCTTCCCATTCCAATACTGAGACCCTTCCTATAGCTTGAGATGTGATATCCAACTCCTTCCCATTCCAATTCTGAGACCCGTCCTATACCATCAGATGTGATATCTCAATGCTTCTAATACCAAACCTGAGACCCTTCCTATAACGAGATGGGATATCCAACTCCTTCCCATTCCAATCCTGAGACCCTTCAGATAGCAGAGATGTGATATCTCAATGCTTATACCAAACCTGAGACCCTTCCTATGGCATGAGATGTCATATGCGACTCCTTCCGATTCCAAACCTGAGACCCTTCCTATAGCATGAGATGGGATATCTCAATGCTTATACCAAACCTGAGACCCTTCCTATAGCATGAGATGGGATATCCAACTCCTTCCAGATCCAATCCTGATACCCTTCCGATAGCATGAGATGTGATATCCCAATGCTTCTACAAAACCTGAGACCCATACATGGCATGAGATGTGATATCAAACTCCTTCCCATTCCAATTCTGAGACCCGTCCTATACCATGAGACTTGATATCTCAATGCTTCTAATACCAAACCTGAGACCGGTCCTATAACATGAGATGTGATATCCAAATCCTTCCCCTTCCAAACCTTAGACCCTTCCTTTATCATGAGATGTGATATCCAAGTCCTTCCCATTCTAATCCTGAGACCTTTCCTATAGCATGAGATGTGATATCTCAATGCTTCTAATACCAAACCTGAGACCCTTCCTATAACATGAGATGTGATATCCAAAACCTTCCCATTCCAATCCTGAGACCCTTCCTATAGCTTGAGATGTGATATCCAACTCCTTCCCATTCCAATTCTGAGACCCGTCCTATACCATGAGATGTGATATCTCAATGCTTCTAATACCAAACCTGAGACCCTTCCTATAACGAGATGGGATATCCAACTCCTTCCCATTCCAAACCTGAGACCCTTCCGATAGCAGAGATGCGATATCTCAATGCTTATACCAAACCTGAGACCCTTCCTATGCCATGAGATGTCATATACAACTCCTTCCGATTCCAAACCTGAGACCCTTCCTATAGCATCAGATGGGATATCTCAATGCTAATACCAAACCTGAGATCCTTCCTGTAACATGAGATGTGATATCCAAATCCTTCCCCTTCCAAACCCGAGACCCTCCCTTTAGCATGAGATGTGATATCCAACTCCTTCCCATTCCAATCCCGAGACCCTTCTGATAGCATGAGATGTGATATCTCAATGCCTCTAATACCAAACCTGAGAGCCTTCCGATAGCATGAGACGTGATATCTCAATGCTTCTAATACCAAACCTGAGATCCTTCCTATAACATGAGATGTGATATCCAAATCCTTCCCCTTCCAAACCTGAGACCCTCCCTTTAGCATGAGATGTGATATCTGACTCCTTCCCATTCCAATCCTGAGACCCTTCTGATAGCATGAGATGTGATATCTCAATGCCTCTAATACCAAACCTGAGATCCTTCCTATAACATGAGATGTGATATCTCAATGCTTCTAATACCCAACCTGAGACCCTCCCTTTAGCATGAGATGTGATATGCGACTCCTTCCTATTCCAATCCTGAGACCCTTCTGATATCATGAGATGTGATATCTCAATGCCTCTAATACCAAACCTGAGATCCTTCCGATAGCATGAGATGTTATATCTCAATGCGTCTAATACCAAACCTGAGATCCTTCCTATAACATGAGACGTGATATCCAAATCCTTCCCCTTCCAAACCTGAGACCCTCCCTTTAGCATGAGATGTGATATCCAACTCCTTCCCATTCCGATCCTGAGATCCTTCTGATAGCATGAGATGTGATATCTCAATGCCTCTAATACCAAACCTGAGATCCTACCTCTAACATGTAATGTGATATCCAACTCCTTCCCCTTCCAAACCTGAGAGCCTTCCTATAGCATGAGATGTGATATCCAAGTCCTTCCCATTCCAATCCTGAGACCCTTCCTATAACATGAGATGTGATATCCAACTCCTTCCCATTCCAACCTGAGACCCTTCCTATAGCATGAGATGGGATATCCAACTTCTTCCAAATCCAATCCTGATACCCTTCCGATAGCATGAGATGTGATATCCCAATGCTTCTACAAAACCTGAGACCCATACATGGCATGAGATGTGATATCAAACTCCTTCCCATTCCAATCCTGAGACCCTTCCTATAGCTTGAGATGTGATATCCAACTCCTTCCCATTCCAATTCTGAGACCCTTCCCATAGCATGAGATGTGATATCTCAATGCTTCTAATACCAAACCTGAGACCCTTCCTATAACATGAGATGTGATATCCAAGTCCTTCCCATTCCAATCCTGAGACCCTTCCTATAGCATGAGATGTGATATCTCAATGCTTCTAATACCAAACCTGAGACCCTTCCTATTACATGAGATGTGATATCCAAGTCCTCCCCATTCCAATCCTGAGACCCTGCCTATAGCTTGAGATGTGATATCCAACTCCTTCCCATTCCAATTCTGAAACCCGTCCTATACCATGAGATGTGATATCTCAATGCTTCTAATACCAAACCTGAGACCCTTCCTATAACGAGATGGGATATCCAACTCCTTCCCATTCCAATCCTGAGACCCTTCCGATAGCAGAGATGTGATATCTCAATGCTTATACCAAACCTGAGACCCTTCCTATGTCATGAGATGTCATATACAACTCCTTCCGATTCCAAAACGGAGACCCTTCCTATAGCATGAGATGGGATATCTCAATGCTTATACCAAACCTGAGACCCTTCCTATAGCATGAGATGTGATATCCAACTCCTTCCCATTCCAATCCTGAGACCCTTCCTATAGCTTGAGATGTGATATCCAACTCCTTCCCATTCCAATCCTGAGACCCTTCCTATAGCTTGAGATGTGATATCCAACTCCTTCCCATTCCAATCCTGAGACCCTTCCTATAGCATGAGATGTGATATCTCAATGCTTCTAATACCAAACCTGAGATCCTTCCTATAACATGAGATGTGATATCCAAATCCTTCCACTTCCAAACCTGAGACCCTCCATTTAGCATGAGATGTGATATCCGACTCCTTCCCATTCCAATCCTGAGACCCTTCTGATAGCATGAGATGTGATATCTCAATGCCTCTAATACCAAACCTGAGATCCTTCCGATAGCATGAGATGTGATATCTCAATGCTTCTAATACCAAACCTGAGATCCTTCCTATAACATGAGATGTGATCTCCAAATCCTTCCCCTTCCAAACCTGAGACCCTCCCTTTAGCATGAGATGTGATATCCAACTCCTTCCCATTCCAATCCTGAGACCCTTCTGATAGCATGAGATGTGATATCTCAATGCCTCTAATACCAAACCTGAGATCCTTCCTCTAACATGAAATGTGATATCCAACTCCTTCCCCTTCCAAACCTGAGAGCCTTCCTATAGCATGAGATGTGATATCCAAGTCCTTCCCATTCCAATCCTGAGACCCTTCCTATAACATGAGATGTGATATCCAACTCCTTCCCATTCCAACCTGAGACCCTTCCTTTAGCATGAGATGGGATATCCAACTCCTTCCAGATCCAATCCTGATACCCTTCCGATAGCATGAGATGTGATATACCAATGCTTCTACAAAACCTGAGACCCATACATGGCATGAGATGTGATATCAAACTCCTTCCCATTCCAATCCTGAGACCCTTCCTATAGCTTGAGATGTAATATCCAAGTCCTTCCCATTCCAATCCAGAGACCCTTCCTATAGCATGAGATGTGATATCTCAATGCTTCTAATACCAAACCTGAGACCCTTCCTATAACATGAGATGTGATATCCAAGTCCTTCCCATTCCAATCCTGAGACCCTTCCTATAGCATGAGATGTGATATCTCAATGCTTCTAATACCAAACCTGAGACCCTTCCTATAACATGAGATGTGATATCCAAGTCCTTCCCCTTCCAAACCTTAGACCCTTCCTTTATCATGAGATGTGATATCCAAGTCCTTCCCATTCCAATCCAGAGACCCTTCCTATAGCATGAGATGTGATATCTCAATGCTTCTAATACCAAACCTGAGACCCTTCCTATAACATGAGATGTGATATCCAAGCCCTTCCCATTCCAATCCTGAGACCCTTCCTATAGCATGAGATGTGATATCTCAATGCTTCTAATACCAAACCTGAGACCCTTCCTATAACATGAGATGTGATATCCAAGTCCTTCCCATTCCAATACGGAGACCCTTCCTATAGCTTGAGATGTGATATCCAACTCCTTCCCATTCCTATTCTGAGACCCGTCCTATACCATGAGATGTGATATCTCAATACTTCTAATACCAAACCTGAGATCCTTCCTATAACGAGATGGGATATCCAACTCCTTCCCATTCCAATCCTGAGACCCTTCCGATAGCAGAGATGTGATATCTCAATGCTTATACCAAACCTGAGACCCTTCCTATGGCATGAGATGTGATATCCAACTCCTTCCCATTCCAATCCCGAGACCCTTCTGATAGCATGAGATGTGATATCTCAATGCCTCTAATACCAAACCTGAGATCCTTCCGATAGCATGAGATGTGATATCTCAATGCTTCTAATACCAAACCTGAGACCCTTCCTATAACGAGATGGGATATCCAACTCCTTCCCATTCCAATCCTGAGACCCTTCCGATAGCAGAGATGTGATATCTCAATGCTTATACCAAACCTGAGACCCTTCCTATGGCATGAGATGTCATATACAACTTCTTCCGATTCCAAACCTGAGACCCTTCCTATAGCATCAGATGGGATATCTCAATGCTAATACCAAACCTGAGATCCTTCCTGTAACATGAGATGTGATATCCAAATCCTTCCCCTTCCAAACCCGAGACCCTCCCTTTAGCATGAGATGTGATATCCAACTCCTTCGCATTCCAATCCCGAGACCTTTCTGATAGCATGAGATGTGATATCTCAATGCCTCTAATACCAAACCTGAGATCCTTCCGATAGCATGAGATGTGATATCTCAATGCTTCTAATACCAAACCTGAGATCCTTCCTATAACATGAGATGTGATATCCAAATCCTTCCCCTTCCAAACCTGAGACCCTCCCTTTAGCATGAGATGTGATATCCGACTCCTTCCCATTCCAATCCTGAGACCCTTCTGATAGCATGAGATGTGATATCTCAATGCCTCTAATACCAAACCTGAGATCCTTCCTATAACATGAGATGTGATATCTCAATGCTTCTAATACCCAACCTGAGACCCTCCCTTTAGCATGAGATGTGATATCCGACTCCTTCCCATTCCAATCCTGAGACCCTTCTGATATCATGAGATGTGATATCTCAATGCCTCTAATACCAAACCTGAGATCCTTCCGATAGCATGAGATGTTATATCTCAATGCGTCTAATACCAAACCTGAGATCCTTCCTATAACATGAGATGTGATATCCAAATCCTTCCCCTTCCAAACCTGAGACCCTCCCTTTAGCATGAGATGTGATATCCAACTCCTTCCCATTCCGATCCTGAGATCCTACTGATAGCATGAGATGTGATATCTCAATGCCTCTAATACCAAACCTGAGATCCTACCTTTAACATGTAATGTGATATCCAACTCCTTCACCTTCCAAACCTGAGAGCCTTCCAATAGCATGAGATGTGATATCCAAGTCCTTCCCATTCCAATCCTGAGACCCTTCCTATAACATGAGATGTGACATCCAACTCCTTCCCATTCCAACCTGAGACCCTTCCTATGGCATGAGATGGGATATCCAACTTCTTCCAAATCCAATCCTGATACCCTTCCGATAGCATGAGATGTGATATCCCAATGCTTCTACAAAACCTGAGACCCATACATGGCATGAGATGTGATATCAAACTCCTTCCCATTCCAATCCTGAGACCCTTCCTATAGCTTGAGATGTGATATCCAACTCCTTCCCATTCCAATTCTGAGTCCCTTCCCATAGCATGAGATGTGATATCTCAATGCTTCTAATACCAAACCTGAGACCCTTCCTTTAACATGAGATGTGATATCCAAGTCCTTCCCATTCCAATCCTGAGACCCTTCATATAGCATGAGATGTGATATCTCAATGCTTCTAATACCAAACCTGAGACCCTTCCTATAACATGAGATGTGATATCCAAGTCCTTCCCATTCCAATCCTGAGACCCTTCCTATAGCTTGAGATGTGATATCCAACTCCTTCCCATTCCAATTCTGAGACCCGTCCTATACCATGAGATGTGATATCTCAATGCTTCTAATACCAAACCTGAGACCCTTCCTATAACGAGATGGTATATCCAACTCCTTCCCATTCCAATCCTGAGACCCTTCTGATAGCATGAGATGTGATATCTCAATGCCTCTAATACCAAACCTGAGATCCTTCCTCTAACATGAAATGTGATATCCAACTCCTTCCCCTTCCAAACCTGAGAGCCTTCCTATAGCATGAGATGTGATATCCAAGTCCTTCCCATTCCAATCCTGAGACCCTTCCTATAACATGAGATGTGATATCCAACTCCTTCCCATTCCAACCTGAGACCCTTCCTATAGCATGAGATGGGATATCCAACTCCTTCCAGATCCAATCCGGATACCCTTCCGATAGCATTAGATGTGATATCCCAATGCTTCTACAAAACCTGAGACCCATACATGGCATGAGATGTGATATCAAACTCCTTCCCATTCCAATCCTGAGACCCTTCCTATAGCTTGAGATGTGATATCCAACTACTTCCCATTCCAATTCTGAGACCTGTCCTATACCATGAGACTTGATATCTCAATGCTTCCAATACCAAACCTGAGACCGGTCCTATAACATGAGATGTGATATCAAAATCCTTCCCCTTCCAAACCTTAGACCCTTCCTTTATCATGAGATGTGATATCCAAGTCCTTCCCATTCCAATCCAGAGACCCTTCCTAAAGCATGAGATGTGATATCTCAATGCTTCTAATACCAAACCTGAGACCCTTCCTATAACATGAGATGTGATATCCAAGTCCTTCCCATTCCAATCCTGAGGCCCTTCCTATAGCATGAGATGTGATATCTCAATGCTTCTAATACCAAACCTGAGACCCTTCCTATAACATGAGATGTGATATCCAAGTCCTTCCCATTCCAATCCGGAGACCCTTCCTATAGCTTGAGATGTGATATCCAACTCCTTCCCATTCCAATTCTGAGACCCGTCCTATACCATGAGATGTGATATCTCAATGCTTCTAATACCAAACCTGAGATCCTTCCTATAACGAGATGGGATATCCAACTCCTTCCCATTCCAATCCTGAGACCCTTCCGATAGCAGAGATGTGATATCTCAATGCTTATACCAAACCTGAGACCCTTCCTATGGCATGAGATGTCATATACAACTCCTTCCGATTCCAAACCTGAGACCCTTCCTATAGCATCAGATGGGATATCTCAATGCTAATACCAAACCTGAGATCCTTCCTATAACATGAGAGGTGATATCCAAATCCTTCCCCTTCCAAACCCGAGACCCTCCCTTTAGCATGAGATGTGATATCCAACTCCTTCCTATTCCAATCCCGAGACCCTTCTGATAGCATGCGATGTGATATCTCAATGCCTCTAATACCAAACCTGAGATCCTTCCGATAGCATGAGATGTGATATCTCAATGCTTCTAATACCAAACCTGAGATCCTTCCTATAACATGAGATGTGATATCCAAATCCTTCCCCTTCCAAACCCGAGACCCTCCCTTTAGCATGAGATGTGATATCCAACTCCTTCCTATTCCAATCCCGAGACCCTTCTGATAGCATGCGATGTGATATCTCAATGCCTCTAATACCAAACCTGAGATCCTTCCGATAGCATGAGATGTGATATCTCAATGCTTCTAATACCAAACCTGAGATCCTTCCTATAGCATGAGATGGGATATCCAACTCCTTCCAGATCCAATCCTGATACCCTTCCGATAGCATTAGATGTGATATCCCAATGCTTCTACAAAACCTGAGACCCATACATGGCATGAGATGTGATATCAAACTCCTTCCCATTCCAATCCTGAGACCCTTCCTATAGCTTGAGATGTGATATCCAACTACTTCCCATTCCAATTCTGAGACCTGTCCTATACCATGAGACTTGATATCTCAATGCTTCCAATACCAAACCTGAGACCGGTCCTATAACATGAGATGTGATATCAAAATCCTTCCCCTTCCAAAACTTAGACCCTTCCTTTATCATGAGATGTGATATCCAAGTCCTTCCCATTCCAATCCAGAGACCCTTCCTATAGCATGAGATGTGATATCTCAATGCTTCTAATACCAAACCTGAGACCCTTCCTATAACATGAGATGTGATATCCAAGTCCTTCCCATTCCAATCCTGAGACCCTTCCTATAGCATGAGATGTGATATCTCAATGCTTCTAATACCAAACCTGAGACCCTTCCTATAACATGAGATGTGATATCCAAGTCCTTCCCATTCCAATCCGGAGACCCTTCCTATAGCTTGAGATGTGATATCCAACTCCTTCCCATTCCAATTCTGAGACCCGTCCTATACCATGAGATGTGATATCTCAATGCTTCTAATACCAAACCTGAGATCCTTCCTATAACGAGATGGGATATCCAACTCCTTCCCATTCCAATCCTGAGACCCTTCCGATAGCAGAGATGTGATATCTCAATGCTTATACCAAACCTGAGACCCTTCCTATGGCATGAGATGTCATATACAACTCCTTCCGATTCCAAACCTGAGACCCTTCCTATAGCATCAGATGGGATATCTCAATGCTAATACCAAACCTGAGATCCTTCCTATAACATGAGAGGTGATATCCAAATCCTTCCCCTTCCAAACCCGAGACCCTCCCTTTAGCATGAGATGTGATATCCAACTCCTTCCTATTCCAATCCCGAGACCCTTCTGATAGCATGCGATGTGATATCTCAATGCCTCTAATACCAAACCTGAGATCCTTCCGATAGCATGAGATGTGATATCTCAATGCTTCTAATACCAAACCTGAGATCCTTCCTATAACATGAGATGTGATATCCAAATCCTTCCCCTTCAAAACCTGAGACCCTCCCTTTAGCATGAGATGTGATATCCGACTCCTTCCCATTCCAATCCTGAGACCCTTCTGATAGCATGAGATGTGATATCTCAATGGTTCTAATACCAAACCTGAGTTCCTTCCTATAACATGAGATGTGATATCTCAATGCTTCTAATAGTAAACCTGAGACCCTCCCTTTAGCATGAGATGTGATATCCGACTCCTTCCCATTCCAATCCTGAGACCCTTCTGATAGCATGAGATGTGATATCTCAATGCCTCTAATACCAAACCTGAGATCCTTCCGATAGCATGAGATGTGATATCTCAATGCGTCTAATACCAAACCTGAGATCCTTCCTATAACATGAGATGTGATATCCAAATCCTTCCCCTTCCAAACCTGAGACCCTCCCTTTAGCATGAGATGTGATATCCAACTCCTTCCCATTCCGATCCTGAGATCCTTCTGATAGCATGAGATGTGATATCTCAATGCCTCTAATACCAAACCTGAGATCCTACCTCTAACATGTAATGTGATATCCAACTCCTTCCCCTTCCAAACTTGAGAGCCTTCCTATAGCATGAGATGTGATATCCAAGTCCTTCCCATTCCAATCCTGAGACCCTTCCTATAACATGAGATGTGATATCCAACTCCTTCCCATTCCAACCTGAGACCCTTCCTATAGCATGAGATGGGATATCCAACTCCTTCCAAATCCAATCCTGATACCCTTCCGATAGCATGAGATGTGATATCCCAATGCTTCTACAAAACCTGAGACCCATACATCGCATGAGATGTGATATCAAACTCCTTCCCATTCCAATCCTGAGACCCTTCCTATAGCTTGAGATGTGATATCCAACTCCTTCCCATTCCAATTCTGAGACCCTTCCTATAGCATGAGATGTGATATCTCAATGCTTCTAATAGTAAACCTGAGACCCTCCCTTTAGCATGAGATGTGATATCCGACTCCTTCCCATTCCAATCCTGAGACCCTTCTGATAGCATGAGATGTGATATCTCAATGCCTCTAATACCAAACCTGAGATCCTTCCGATAGCATGAGATGTGATATCTCAATGCGTCTAATACCAAACCTGAGATCCTTCCTATAACATGAGATGTGATATCCAAATCCTTCCCCTTCCAAACCTGAGACCCTCCCTTTAGCATGAGGTGTGATATCCAACTCCTTCCCATTCCGATCCTGAGATCCTTCTGATAGCATGAGATGTGATATCTCAATGCCTCTAATACCAAACCTGAGATCCTACCTCTAACATGTAATGTGATATCCAACTCCTTCCCCTTCCAAACTTGAGAGCCTTCCTATAGCATGAGATGTGATATCCAAGTCCTTCCCATTCCAATCCTGAGACCCTTCCTATAACATGAGATGTGATATCCAACTCCTTCCCATTCCAACCTGAGACCCTTCCTATAGCATGAGATGGGATATCCAACTCCTTCCAAATCCAATCCTGATACCCTTCCGATAGCATGAGATGTGATATCCCAATGCTTCTACAAAACCTGAGACCCATACATCGCATGAGATGTGATATCAAACTCCTTCCCATTCCAATCCTGAGACCCTTCCTATAGCTTGAGATGTGATATCCAACTCCTTCCCATTCCAATTCTGAGACCCTTCCTATAGCATGAGATGTGATATCTCAATGCTTCTAATACCAAACCTGAGACCCTTCCTATAACATGAGATGTGTTATCCAAGTCCTTCCCATTCCAATCCTGAGACCCTTCCTATAGCATGAGATGTGATATCTCAATGCTTCTAATAATAAACCTGAGATCCTTCCTATAACATGAGATGTGATATCCAAATCCTTCCCCTTCCAAACCTGAGACCCTCCCTTTAGCATGAGATGTGATATCCAACTCCTTCCCATTCCAATCCTGAGACCCTTCTGATAGCATGAGATGTTATATCTCAATGCCTCTAATACCAAACCTGAGATCCTACCTCTAACATGAAATGTGATATCCAACTCCTTCCCCTTCCAAACCTGGGAGCCTTCCTATAACATGAGATGTGATATCCAACTTCTTCCCATTCAAATCCTGAGACCCTTCCTATAGCATGAGATGTGATGTCTAAATGGTTCTAATACCAAATCGGAGATCCTTCCTATAACATGAGATGTGATATCCAACTCCTTCCCATTCCAATCCTGAGACCCTTCCTATAGCTTGAGATGTGATATCCAACTCCTTCCCATTCCAATTCTGAGACCCGTCCTATACCATGAGATGTGATATCTCAATGCTTCTAATACCAAACCTGAGACCCTTCCTATAACGAGATGGGATATCCAACTCCTTCCCATTCCAATCCTGAGACCCTTCCGATAGCAGAGATGTGATATCTCAATGCTTATACCAAACCTGAGACCCTTCCTATGGCATGAGATGTCATATACAACTCCTTCCAATTCCAAACCTGAGACCCTTCCTATAGCATGAGATGGGATATCTCAATGCTAATACCAAACCTGAGACGCTTCCTATAGCATGATATGTGATATCCAACTCCTTCCCATTCCAATCCGGAGACCCTTACTATAGCTTGAGAGGTGATATCCAACTCCTTCCCATTCCAATCCTGAGACCCTTTCTATAGCTTGAGATGTGATATCCAACTCCTTCCCATTCCAATCCTGAGACCCTTCCTATAGCATGAGAAGTGATATCTCAATGCTTCTAATACCAAACCTGAGATCCTTCCTATAACATGAGATGTGATATCCAAATCCTTCCACTTCCAAACCTGAGACCCTCCCTTTAGCATGAGATGTGATATCCGACACCTTCCCATTCCAATCCTGAGACCCTTCTGATAGCATGAGATGTGATATCTCAATGCCTCTAATACCAAACCTGAGATCCTTCCGATAGCATGAGATGTGATATCTCAATGCTTCTAATACCAAACCTGAGATCCTTCCTATAACATGAGATGTGATATCCAAATCCTTCCCCTTCCAAACCTGAGACCCTCCCTTTAGCATGAGATGTGATATCCAACTCCTTCCTATTCTGTTAAGACGGATTTCTGAACTCTGTCCTGGTGGCGCAGAAGTTCAGAAGGCCAACCTAATTACTTGGAACAGGTTAACCTCTGGACGAGCCAGACCAATCAAGGTAGCGATCGCGGCCGTCAACACTAGGTCTCAAGAGGGGTGAGGGTGACTGAAAGCCCGCAATGAGCACACAAAACCAGAACACTTACAAACTACTCCAAACAGGTGTTATATAAAAATATATACACGTTTATTTTAAGGCCTTTAAAACAATGACCGTAGCGAGAAAATCACAATATCACAATATTAAACCAACACATACCATATCAAGACAATATATATACAAATACGACAGTCGCAAGCGTTATACGCACGAAATGTGTAGTCCACCTGAAAGGGAAGGAAAACAGGCAGTGCGATAATGCTTTAGACTCAGTTCGCCTTCAGCGGCACCTAACTAGATGGAAGTCAGAGCCCTGCGAAGAGTGGAGCCTTGTGCTCAAAGTACCTGCACGCGCTGGTGCCAACGGGCAAAAGGGGAAGCTCTTCGAAGGAAGTCAGGCAGTTCAGATTAGTGCACTAAAGAAGAAGAACAGGTTCCGCGACTCAAGCGCAGCCTCCACAGTGGGCAGAAGCAGAGCGCGAGTACGGACAAAAGGGTGCCGTTTTACAAAGCGGAGAAAAGCAATGGGCTACTGCAGGAGGGCAACCAGATCCTAGCTATGCTACTCACCGGTCCCCAATGCAAGCAGACCCAGGCTTCTCCACGTCAGTTTCAGCAGCTGGCAGGTTCAGAAGAGCCGGGAATGCCTCGTCGTCGTGTAGAGCAAAAAGACGTCCCAATCGAAGAAACCTGCACAGTTTGTTGCCGCAGCAGGACAACGGAGCGGCCGTGTGTATCTGAGCCAAATGTACACTCCTCCCTTCCGACCTGGGAACGCCAAGTGTACGAACCGTGGGAGAGTGACAAGGACTCGAGATACTACACAACCTGGCGGCGGTTACAGAGCAGGACTCCCGTGTAAGCTGGTCAGTCAACTGGATGGCCCAGAGACGCTTCCGAAGGCTTACTGGCAGGAGATGATGAAGTTGCCGAGAATAGCTGTTCCTGCTATTCCAAAGGTCGAAGCACCAGTACAGGCCTTCTGGTTCGATCAAAGGAGGAAAGGGTTTCACAGGACGACAGCAGTGCAAAGGAGGAGTCCTTCAGCGGGTCACCAGCGATTCCTCGGTCCAGCCTCTTGGTTGCAGGATACTTGGCTCCTGTATTCCTTCGTTCGTGAGAACTCAGGAGATCGACATGGTAGTGGTGTTTCCAGCCCCCTCTTATCCACGGTTCCCTTCGCGCCAAAACGGAGGGGACCCAATGGGATATCCGCACATCAAACACGCACACCATTCGTGGACCAATCACGGACCACGGTGGTCCCAGGCATTCACACCACCCTAGACTCTCTGGCACCCAGGATGTGTATTGGGACCAGACATCCCAGCCCACACCCTGGAGGCACACATACGACATGTGGAAGCCCGCGAAAGCATCCGTGTTTCGCGGGAAAGTACATGCCCAAATAAGGAAGGCCCCGGGTCGGCTCGACCTGGGGAAGGTGAAGGGAGCAAGACGGTCAGTGGACAAGACAAAGGAGCCTCGTGGTCTGGCCATTTTGGGAGCCAGGCCACCATTTTGGGTTCAGCGCGAAAAACGCGCTTAGAACGCCAAAAGGAGCTCAAAATACACAAAACGATCGCTGCCACCATTCCAGTCCCTGAATGACTTGCACCGATCAAATACCATCCTAAACGAGTATCTAGGGCCTGTAGAAGGCTAGAGACCCAAGAGAGCTGTAACTTAGCTTACAGTGCCCTCTTGTGTCATGTTGCACTAAAGCCGCAACATGGTAAAAGAAACTACGGGAAACAGCGTTCCCCGGTACTGACTGTCTTAAGAGCATGTCAGTTTCCCCGTAAGAAAGGAGCGAAAGCCCAGAGGAGTGCGGCAGAAGGCTGCACTTCTCTGGCAAAGTCAAGAACAAGGTGAAAAACAACAGCAAAAAGTTTAGGGGTTGCCACATGGAAGGAAAATTACCTACAGTTACGAAATCTTTCCTAACACTCGCCCCTCCCAGACTATGGACAGGGGGAACTAATCCGCCCCTGGATGAGTCTCTTGTTCAGGTCGGTTAAACATTCTGGACAAACCATCAGCATTGCTATGCTGGACACCTGGCCTATGCTCAATAGTGAAGTCGAAGCCTTGTAGACTTATGGACCACCTAAGCAACTTTGGATTCTCCCCCTTCATGTTCATTAGCCACTTTAACGGCTTATGGTCAGTTTGCACAGTGAAGTGGGTCCCATAGAGGTAGGGCCTCAGCTTCCTTAGGGCCCACACAACAGAGAAACATTCTTTCTCTACAGTGGACCATCTGAGCTCTCTGTCCTTAAGCTGGCGACTAATAAAACCGATAGGGTGTTCCTTACCCTTCTCATCTACTTGTGATAGTACAGCTCCTATCCCAGTGTCAGAGGCGTCCGTCTGCACGATAAAAGGTCTTTGATAATCAGGGGCCCTGAGGACAGGGGCCTGGCACAAGGAGTCTTTTAAGCCATTGAAAGCCTTCTCACACTCGTCGGTCCAAGTTACCTTCTTGGGTTTCTTCGGAGTTGTGAGGGCAGTCAGAGGGGCAGCTATGGTGCCATAGTCTGCCACAAAATTGCGGTAATACCCCGTGAGTCCTAAGAAGGCTCTCACTTGGGTTTGCGTAGTGGCGGTAGGCCAGTCTTGTACTGCTTGTACTTTACTGGGTAGAGGCTGTATCCTCCCTCCACCTACTTCATGTCCAAGGTAAACCATTGAGCCTTGTCCAATCTGGCATTTACTAGCCTTTATGGTAAAGTGGGCTTTCTGAAGAGCCTGGAGCACAATCCCGAGGTGTTTCACATGGTCTTCCCAGGTGGCACTGAAAACTGCTATATCGTCCAGATATGCAAGACAGAATTCGTCCAACCCATTCAACACATGATTCACAAGCCTCTGGAAAGTGGCAGGTGCATTCTTCAACCCGAACGGCATTACCCGGAATTGGTAAAGGCCGTCTGGAGTAGAAAATGCTGTCTTCTCCTTGGCATGTTCTGCTAAAGCTATTTGCCAATAGCCAGCAGTGAGGTCAAACGTGCTGAGGTACTTGGAGGCACCCAAAGTATCCACCAGCTCATCTGTTCGAGGCAAGGGGTGTGCATCTGTCTTGGTGACAGCATTCAGAGCCCTGTAATCCACGCAGAACCTCAATTCAGAAGTGCCTGCCTTTGGAACCAAAACCACAGGGCTGGACCAAGGACTACTAGAGGGTTCAATCACCCCAAGGTCTAACATCTTATTGACCTCGGTCTTAATATAAGACCGTACTTTGTCTGACATCCTGTATCCCCTACTTTTGGTAGGTACACTGTCTCCTGTGTCAATGTTATGTTTGCACCAAGGTGTCAAACCAGGGGACTGTGAAAACAGGGGGAAAAACTGCCTAAGCAAACTTTTCACCTCAGCCTGCTGATCAGAAGTCAGGTGAGGGGCCACTCGGACACCCTCAAAGGAGCTATCTGAAGGACCGCTTTGGAACAGGTCGGGGAGAGGTTCAGACTCCTCTTCCTCAACGTCTGAAGCCAGTAGCAGTGCTGCGATTTCGACTCTTGGGACGAAAGCCTTCAGCCTATTCACGTGAAACACTTTTGGAGCCTGTCCAGGCCTTCCAAGGTCCACTAAATAGTTAACCTCACCCAGGGGCTCCACCTCTGTGTAAGGGCCTGACCAATTGTCCTGTAAAGCGCGAGGCCTTATTGGATTCATGATCAGGACTTGCTGACCAGGTGTAAAGTTGATGAGGGAAGCTTTCTGGTCGTACCAATGTTTCACCAGCGCTTGCCCTGCCTTCAATTTATCACTAGCCAAGCCCATCAGAAGTACCATCCGTTTTCTGAGCACTAGCACATAATCAACTACGTTGGTAGTAACAGGGGGAGTGGGCATCTCCCATCCCTCTTTGACGATGGCTAAGGGTCCCCGTACGGGATGACCGAACAGAAGTTCGAAGGGGCTGAAGCCAACACCCTCCTGTGGTACCTCTCGGTAGGCAAACAGTAAGCATGGTAAAAGAAGATCCCATTTTCTTCTCTGGGGCTCCTCCAGAGCCCCAATCATGCTCTTTAACGTTCTGTTGAAGCGTTCCACCAGACCATTGGTCTGGGGGTGGTTTGCAGAAGAGAACTTGTAGGTGACCCCACATTCTTTCCACATAGCCTGCATATACTTCGACATAAAGTTGCTGCCACGATCTGACACAACTTCTTTAGGGAAGCCAACCCTAGTAAATATGCCGAGTAAAGCTTTTGCAACTGACTTGGCATTTACAGTTTTCAATGGGATGGCCTCAGGATACCTGGTTGCATGGTCGACCAGCACCAGGATAAACCTATAACCCGAGGATGTTTGCGGGTCAAGGGGACCAACGATGTCGATCCCTACCCTTTCAAATGGTACCCCCACAACTGGGAGCGGTACCAACGGAGCTTGGATTGTCGCGCCAACCTTACCAGACAACTGGCAGGAGGCACAACTCCTGCAGTGACTTTCTACTTGCACCCCCATCTTGGGCCAGTAGAAGTGCATGGATAACCTTTGCTTGGTCCTCTTCATACCAAGGTGACCAGCAAGGGGAACTTCATGCGCCAATTGCAGGAGGAAGGGCCTAACAGCAAGGGGAACCACCAACCTCCTATGGTCTCCTTCTGTAGACTCTGTGGGCTCACTATACAGGAGTCCACCTTCCCAATAAATCCTATGCGTCCCAGGAGGTTCACCCTCAAGCTGGGAGCAGGCCTGTCTCCTTAGGCCTTCCATAGATGGGCACTCTCGTTGGCCTTTACTGAATTCGTCCCTATCAGGACCTCCTTCAACTAACAAGTCTTTTAGTTCAGGATGATCGTTGGGGTCGAATACTTCAGGCATCGCCACTTCCTCGTCAGGCCCGGGCGATTCACCAACTTCCTCCACCGCAGTGGTAGGCGAGCTCGGGGGAATATTCTCTTTCCCCCATCGTGACTTGTTGACTCCTTTCGCCTTGGGTTTCCCCTTCGGCTGGGGCGGCGTATTGGACTTGGCCAATGCTGCCCGTGCTTGAGACCGTGTGTAGGGTCTTTCGGCAGTGTCTCCTACGAGCCCTAAAGCTCTGAGATCATTACCTAACAAGACCTTTCCTGGGACGTTTCTCTGAATGCTCACTGGAATCCTGACTGCTGTACCATTTAAAGTAAGATTTACAGGTATTACTGGAAACATACGGAGGGGGCCGTCAGCCAACTTAGTGGGCATCAGAGTAGCTCTGGCAACTTCCTCTGAGTCTACCAAGGTAGAATCCACTACAGTGCGACTGCACCCACTATCCCTAAGAGCTGGAGTATCTACTCCATTGATCAGCACACTGTCTTTAAAGTAGTGCTTGGTATTATCCGGAATCCTAGCATAAGCCTCTGCGACTTTAGGCTCCCAGGAACCCAGGGACACTAAAACTACCTCAGCCTCTATCCCGCTGGGAAATGAGTCTGAGGAGAAGGATGCTCCTGTAATCTCTTCTTCCTCGTAGGAGGAGAAGGCCAGATTAGCGGAGTGGACCCCCAAAGGTCTAACCTTACAACGGGGATCCCCCTTCACATGGTCAGTTGCTCCACAAGCAAAACAAGATCCCTTGGGTTTGTTTACATAGGGAGGCTTATTGTAACCAGAGTTCTGTTTCGGAGGCTGACCTCCACTACCCTGTGAGTTCTCTTGTGCCTTACCCTTGTTTTTCTTTTTGTGGCCCTTATGGGAAGAAGATTTAGCAGATTCTCCACCCTCCATATCTTTGGACTTTTTCCCTTCCTCCTGCTTACCAGGATGAGTTTTGTCCTTATGGGACACTCGATGTGACACCCATAAGTCGGCTGCAATGGCCAGCTTCTTAGGATCTATCTCCTTTGAATCGGCCAAATGCTGCTTAAGCTCCGGGGAAGAAGAAGCAAAAATGTGTTCCAGCATGACAAGATTTATCATGCCTTCGAAGGTAGAAACCTTATAACCTTCGACCCAGCCAGTTAAGTTTTTCAAGGATTCAGTGACATAAGATACCCAAGTACCACCTTCCTTTTTCTTATACTCTCTGAAACGTTTCAAATATTGGGCCGGAGTCTTCCCAAACTTTAAAATGAGAGTTTGCTTTAACATTGCGAAATCAGCTCGCTCAGCCTTCGACATTTCCATAATGGCACTACAGCCAGAATGGGGCAGTCTGCTGAGTAACCAGGCAATCTTATCAGCATTGTCAACTTGTTGAACTTCGCATGCATACTCAAACGCATTCAGCCAGTCCATAATGTCATTCCTTTCTTCATACACACTGAGCAGATCTTTCGGAAACCGTGGATGAGAGGAGGCCCCAGACCCATGTCCAGGACCCTTGGACCCATTTGCAACCTGAAGCTTGGCCAGTTCCAACTGGTGATCCCTGTCTTTTTGTTTTTCTGCCTGTTCGATTTTTAGTTTGGCTATGCTGAATTCAAGCTCCTGCTGCCTAAACCGCAGCTCTTGCTTCTTGAATTCAAGCATAGCCTCCCCATCAGCACTGGCAGAGGAAACATTAGACATCTCGTCCTCCCTGTCCTCGTGGTCGCGATGGATCAGTGCAGCGGCAGAACAGTCAGTTCTACCAGTGAGAGCAGCCCCACCACCTTCCGCACTGTCCTCAGAAGTTATAGCGTCAAGCTGCGCTTCCTGCCACGCCACGATTCTTTGGATCATTTCCAATTTCGTGCCTTGAGAGGAAACACCTCTCTCCGCACACATCTTCTTCAATGTTTCTGATTTGGAAGCATTTAAAGTTAACAAGGTATTTGTTTCCATACTGTTAGATAGGACTATGGCTTTTTTAAAGTTATACTACAACAATTCACTACGTGTCCTGGTTGGAATAACCTGAAATGCCTTAGTTCGTGCGCAACACTGGATACCTTCAGTCGTATCCCACCGCTGTACACCAATTTGTTAAGACGGATTTCTGAACTCTGTCCTGGTGGCGCAGAAGTTCAGAAGGCCAACCTAATTACTTGGAACAGGGTAACCTCTGGATGAGCCAGACCAATCAAGGTAGCGATTGCGGCGGTCAAGACTAGGTCTCAAGAGGGGTGAGGGTGACTGAAAGCCCGCAATGAGCACACAAAACCAGAACACTTACAAACTACTCCAAACAGGTGTTATATAAAAATATATACATGTTTATTTTAAGGCCTTTAAAACAATGACCGTAGCGAGAAAATCACAATATCACAATATTAAACCAACACATACCATATCAAGACAATATATATACAAATACGACAGTCGCAAGCGTTATACGCACGAAATGTGTAGTCCACCTGAAAGGGAAGGAAAACAGGCAGTGCGATAATGCTTTAGACTCAGTTCGCCTTCAGCGGCACCTAACTAGATGGAGGTCCGAGTCCTGCGAAGAGTGGAGCCTTGTGCTCAAAGTACCTGCACGCGCTGGTGCCAACGGGCAAAAGGGGAAGCTCTTCGAAGGAAGTCAGGCAGTTCAGATTAGTGCACTAAAGAAGAAGAACAGGTTCCGCGACTCAAGCGCAGCCTCCACAGTGGGCAGAAGCAGAGCGCGAGTACGGACAAAAGGGTGCTGTTTTACACAGCGGGGAAAAGCAATGGGCTACTGCAGGAGGGCGACCAGATCCTAGCTATGCTACTCACCGTTCCCCGATGCAAGCAGACCCAGGCTTCTCCACGTCAGTTTCAGCAGCTGGCAGGTTCAGAAGAGCCGGGAATGCCTCGTCGTCGTGTAGAGCAAAAAGACGTCCCAATCGAAGAAACCTGCACAGTTTGTTGCCGCAGCAGGACAACGGAGCGGCCGTGTGTATCTGAGCCAAATGTACACTCCTCCCTTCCGACCTGGGAACGCCAAGTGTACGAAGCCTGGGAGAGTGACAAGGACTCGAGATACTACACAACCTGGCGGCGGTTACAGAGCAGGACTTCCTTGTAAGCTGGTCAGTCAACTGGATGGCCCAGAGACGCTTCCGAAGGCTTACTGGCAGGAGATGATGAAGTTGCCGAGAATAGCTGTTCCTGCTATTCCAAAGGTCGAAGCACCAGTACAGGCCTTCTGGTTCGATCAAAGGAGGAAAGGGTTTCACAGGACGACAGCAGTGCAAAGGAGGAGTCCTTCAGCGGGTCACCAGCGATTCCTCGGTCCAGCCTCTTGGTTGCAGGATACTTGGCTCCTGTATTCCTTCGTTCGTGAGAACTCAGGAGATCGACATGGTAGTGGTGTTTCCAGCCCCCTCTTATCCACGGTTCCCTTCGCGCCAAAACGGAGGGGACCCAATGGGAGATCCGCACATCAAACACGCACACCATTCGTGGACCAATCACGGACCACGGTGGTCCCAGGCATTCACACCACCCTAGACTCTCTGGCACCCAGGATGTGTATTGGGACCAGACATCCCAGCCCACACCCTGGAGGCACACATACGACATGTAAAAGCCCGCGAAAGCATCCGTGTTTCGCGGGAAAGTACATGCCCAAATAAGGAAGGCCCCGGGTCGGCTCGACCTGGGGAAGGTGAAGGGAGCAAGACGGTCAGTGGACAAGACAAAGGAGCCTCGTGGTCTGGCCATTTTGGGAGCCAGGCCACCATTTTGGGTTCAGCGCGAAAAACGCACTTAGAATGCCAAAAGGAGCTCAAAATACACAAAACGATCGCTGCCACCATTCCAGTCCCTGAATGACTTGCACCGATCAAATACCATCCTAAATGAGTATCTAGGGCCTGTAGAAGGCTAGAGACCCAAGAGAGCTGTAACTTAGCTTACAGTGCCCTCTTGTGTCATGTTGCACTAAAGCCGCAACATGGTAAAAGAAACTACGGGAAACAGCGTTCCCCGGTACTGACTGTCTTAAGGGCATGTCAGTTTCCCCGTAAGAAAGGAGCGAAAGCAAAGAGGAGTGCGGCAGAAGGCTGCACTTCTCTGGCAAAGTCAAGAACAAGGTGAAAAACAACAGCAAAAAGTTTAGGGGTTGCCACATGGAAGGAAAATTACCTACAATTACGAAATCTTTCCTAACACATTCCAATCCCGAGACCCTTCTGATAGCATGAGATGTGATATCTCAATGCCTCTAATACCAAACCTGAGATCCTACCTCTAACATGAAATGTGATATCCAACTCCTTCCCCTTCCAAACCTGAGAGCCTTCCTATAGCATGAAATGTGATATCCAAGTCCTTCCCATTCCAATCCTGAGACCCTTCCTATAACATGAGATGTGATATCCAACTCCTTCCCATTCCAACCTGAGACCCTTCCTATAGCATGAGATGGGATATCCAACTCCTTCCAAATCCAATCCTGATACCCTTCCGATAGCATGAGATGTGATATCCCAATGCTTCTACAAAACCTGAGACCCATACATGGCATGAGATGTGATATCAAACTCCTTCCCATTCCAATCCTGAGACACTTCCTATAGCATCAGATGTGATATCTCAATGCTTCTAATACCAAACCTGAGACTCTTCCTATAACATGAGATGGGATATCCAACTCCTTCCCATTCCAATCCTGAGACCCTTCCGATAGCAGAGATGTGATATCTCAATACTTATACCAAACCTGAGACCCTTCCTATGGCATGAGATGTCATATACAACTCCTTCCCATTCCAATCCTGAGACCCTTCCTATAGCATGAGATGTGATATCTCAATGCTTCTAATACCAAACCTGAGATCCTTCCTATAACATGAGATGTGATATCCAACTCCTTCCCATTCCAATCCTGAGACCCTTCCTATAGCATGAGATGTGACATCTCAATGCTTATACCAAACCTGAGAACCTTCCTATAGCATGAGATGTGATATCCAACTCCTTCCCATTCCAATCCTGAGACCCTTCCTATAGCATGAGATGTGATATCTCAATGCCTCTAATACCAAACCTGAGATCCTTCCTCTAACATGAAATGTGATATCCAACTCCTTCCCTTTCCAAACCTGAGAGCCTACCTATAGCATGAGATGTGATATTCAAGTCCTTCCCATTCCAATCCTTAGACCCTTCCTACAGCATGCAATATGATATCTCAATGATTCTAATAACAAACCTGAGACCCGTCCTATAAAATGAGATGGGTATCCAACTCCTTCCCATTCCAATCCTGAGACACTTTCGATAGCAGAGATGTGATACCTCAATGCTTATACCAAACCTGAGAACCTTCCTATAGCATGAGATGTAATATCCAACTCCTTCCCATTCCAATCCTGAGACCCTTCATACAGCATGCGATGTGATATCTCAATGCTTCTAATACCAAACCTGAGACCCGTCCTATAACATGAGATGGGATATCCAACTCCTTCCTGTTCCAAACCTGAGACCCTTCCTATAGCATGAGATGTGATATCCAACTCCTTCCCATCCCAATCCTGAGACACTTCCGATTGCAGAGATGTGATATCTCAATGCTTATACCAAACCTGAGACTCTTCCTATAACATGAGATGTGATATCCAACTCCTTCCCGTTCCAAACCTGAGACCCTTCCTATAGCATGAGATGTGATATCCAACTCCTTCCCATTCCAATCCTGAGACCCTTCCGATAGCATGAGATGTGATAGCTCAATGCTTCTAATACCAAACCTGAGATCCTTCTTATAACATGTGATGTGATATCCAAATCCTTCCCCTTCCAAACCTGAGACCCTCCCTTTAGCATGAGAAGTGATATCCAACTCCTTCCCATTCCAATCCTGAGACCCTTATGATAGCATGAGATGTGATATCTCAATGCCTCTAATACCAAACCTGAGATACTTCCGATAGCATGAGATGTGATATCTCAATGATTCTAATACCAAACCTGAGATCCTTCCTATAACACGCGTTGTGATATCCAAATCCTTCCCCTTCCAAACCTGAGACCCTCCCTTTAGCATGAGATGTGATATCCAACTCCTTCCCATTCCAATCCTGAGACCCTTCTGATAGCATGAGATGTGATACCTCAATGCCTCTAATACCAAACCTGAGATCCTACCTCTAACATGAAATGTGATATCCAACTCCTTCCCTTACCAAACCTGAGATCCTTCCTATAACATGCGATGTGATATCCAAATCCTTCCCCTTCCAAACCTGAGACCCTCCCTATAGCATGAGATGTGATATCCAAGTCCGTCCCTTTCCAATCCTGAGACCCTTCCTATAGCATGAGATGTGATATCTCAATGCTTATTCCAAACCTGAGACCCTTCCTATGGCATGAGATGTCATATACAACTCCTTCCCATTCCAATCCTGGGACCCTTCCTATAGCATGAGATGTGATATCTTAATGCTTATACCAAACCTGAGACCCTTCCTATAGCATGAGATGTGATAGCCAACTTCTTCCCATTCCAATCCTGAGACCCTTCCTATAACATGAGATGTGATGTCGCAATGCTTCTAATACCAAACCTGAGATCTTTCCTATACCATGAGATGTGATATCCAACACCTTCCCATTCCAATCCTGAGACCCTTCCTATAGCATGAGATGTGATATCTCAATGCTTATACCAAACGTGAGACCCTTCCTATAGCTTGAGATGTGATATACAACTCCTTCCCATTCCAATCCTGAGACCCTTCCTATAGCATGAGATGTGATATCTCAATGCTTGTACCAAACGTGAGACCCTTCATATAACAAGAGGTGATATCTCAATGCCTCTAATACCAAACCTGAGATCCTTCCTCTAACATGAAATGTGATATCCAACTCCTTCCCCTTCCAAACCTGAGAGCCTTCCTATAGCATGAGATATGATATCCAAGTCCTTCCCATTCCAATCCTGGGACCCTTCCTATAACATGAGATGTGATATCCAACTCCTTCCCATTCCAACCTGAGACCCTTCCTATAGCATGAGATGGGATATCCAACTCCTTCCAAATCAAATCCTGATACCCTTCCGATAGCATGAGATGTGATATCCCAATGTTTCTACCAAACCTGAGACCCATACTATGGCATGAGTTGTGATATCAAACCCCTTCCCATTCCAAACCTGAGACGCTTCCTATAGCTTGAGATATCCAACTCCTTCCCATTCCAATTCTGAGACCCTTCCTATACCATGAGACTTGATATCTCAATGCTTCTAATACCAAACCTGAGACCCTTCCTATAGCATGAGATGTGATATCTCAATGCTTCTAATACCAAACCTGAAATCCTTCCGATAACATGAGATGTGATATCCAAATCCTACCCCTTCCAAACCTGAGACCCTCCCTTTAGCATGAGATGTGAAATCCAACTCCTTCCCATTCCCATCCTGAGACCCTTCTGATAGCATGAGATGTGATATCTCAATGCCTCCAATACCAAACCTGAGATCCTACCTCTAACATGAAATGTGATATCCACATCCTTCCCCTTCCAAACCTGAGACCCTCCCTTTAGCATGAGATGTGATATCCAACTCCGTCCCATTCCAATCCTGAGACCCTTCCGATAGCATGAGATGTGATATCTCAATGCTTCTAATACCAAACCTGTGATCCTTCCTATAACAAGAGATGTGATATCCAAATCCTTCCCCTTACAAACCTGAGACCCTCCCTTTAGCATGAGATGTGATATCTCAATGCCTCTAATACCAAACCTGAGATCCTTCCGATAGCATGAGATGTGATATCTCAATGCTTCTAATACCAAACCTGAGATCCTTCCTATAACATGAGACGTGATATCCAAATCCTTCCCCTTCCAAACCTGAGACCCTCCCTTTAGCATGAGATGTGATATCCAACTCCTTCCCATTCTAATCCTGAGACCCTTCTGATAGCATGAGATGTGATATCTCAATGCCTCTAATACCAAACCTGAGATCCTACCTCTAACATGAAATGTGATATCCAACTCTTTCCCCTTCCAAACCTGAGAGCCTTCCTATAGCATGAGATGTGATATCCGACTCCTTCCCATTCCAATCCTGAGACCCTTCCGATAGCATGAGATGTGATATCCCAATGCTTCTAATACCAAACCTGAGATCCTTCTTATAACATGTGATGTGATATCCAAATCCTTCCCCTTCCAAACCTGAGGCCCTCCCTTTAGCATGAGATGTGATATCCAACTCCTTCCCATTCCAATCCTGAGACCCTTATGATAGATAGCATGAGATGTGATATCTCAATGCCTCTAATACCAAACCTGAGATACTTCCGATAGCATGAGATGTGATATCTCAATGCTTCTAATACCAAACCTGAGATCCTTCCTGTAACATGAGATGTGATATCCAAATCCTTCCCCTTCCAAACCTGAGACCCTCCCTTTAGCATGAGATGTGTTATCCAACTCCTTCCCATTCCAATCCTGAGACCCTTCCGATAGCATGAGATGTGATATCTCAATGCTTCTAATACCAAACCTGTGATCCTTCCTATAACAAGAGATGTGATATCCATATCCTTCCCCTTCCAAACCTGAGACCCTCCCTTTAGCATGAGATGTGATATCTCAATGCCTCTAATACCAAACCTGAGATCCTTCCGATAGCATGAGATGTGATATCTCAATGCTTCTAATACCAAACCTGAGATCCTTCCTATAACATGAGACGTGATATCCAAATCCTTCCCCTTCCAAACCTGAGACCCTCCCTTTAGCATGAGATGTGATATCCAACTCCTTCCCATTCCAATCCTGAGACCCTTCTGATAGCATGAGATGTGATATCTCAATGCCTCTAATACCAAACCTGAGATCCTACCTCTAACATGAAATGTGATATCCAACTCTTTCCCCTTCCAAACCTGAGGGCCTTCCTATAGCATGAGATTTGATATCCGACTACTTCCCATTCCAATCCTGAGACCCTTCCGATAGCATGAGATGTGATATCTCAATGCTTCTAATACCAAACCTGAGATCCTTCTTATAACATGTGATGTGATATCCAAATCCTTCCCCTTCCAAACCTGAGACCCTCCCTTTAGCATGAGATGTGATATCCAACTCCTTCCCATTCCAATCCTGAGACCCTTATGATAGATAGCATGAGATGTGATATCTCAATGCCTCTAATACCAAACCTGAGATACTTCCGATAGCATGAGATGTGATATCTCAATGCTTCTAATACCAAACCTGAGATCCTTCCTATAACATGAGATGTGATATCCAAATCCTTCCCCTTCCAAACCTGAGACCCTCCCTTTAGCATGAGATGTGATATCCAACTCCTTCCCATTCCAATTCTGAGCCCCTTCCTATACCATGAGACTTGATATCCAACTCCTTCCCATTCCAATTCTGAGCCCCTTCCTATACCATGAGACTTGATATCTCAATGCTTCTAATACCAAACCTGAGACCCGTCCTATAACATGAGATGTGATATCCAAATCCTTCCCCTTCCAAACCTTAGACCCTTCCTTTATCATGAGATGTGATATCCAACTCCTTCCCATTCCAATCCTGAGACCCTTCCGATATCATGAGATGTGATATCTCAATGCTTCTAATATCAAACTTGAGACCCTCCCTATAGCATGAGATGTGATATCCAAGTCCTTCCCATTCCAATCCTGAGACCCTTCCTATAGCTTGAGTTGTGACATCCAACTCCTTCCCATTCCAATTCTGATCCCCTTTCTATACCATGAGACTTGATATCTCAATGCTTCTAATACCAAACCTGAGACCCGTCCTATAACATGAGATGTGATATCCAAATCCTTCCCCTTCCAAACCTTAGACCCTTCCTTTATCATGAGATGTGATATCCAACTCCTTCCCATTCCAATCCTGAGACCCTTCCGATATCATGAGATGTAATATCTCAATGCTTCTAATATCAAACTTGACACCCTCCCTATAGCATGAGATGTGATATCCAAGTCCTTCCCATTCCAATCCTGAGACCCTTCCTATAGCATGAGATGTGATATCTCAATGCTTCTAATACCAAACCTGAGACCCTTCCTATAACATGAGATTGGAATATCCAACTCCTTCCCATTCCAATCCTGAGACCCTTCCGATAGCAGAGATGTGATATCTCAATTCTTATACCAAACCTGAGATCCTTCCTATAACATGAGATGTGATATCCAACTCCTTCCCATTCCAATCCTGAGACACTTCCTATAGCATGAGATGTGATATCTCACTGCTTATACCAAACCTGAGACCCTTCCAATAGCATGAGATGTGATATCCAACTCCTTCCCATTCCAATCCTGAGACCCTTCCTATAGCATGAGATGTGATATCTCAATGCTTCTAATATCAAACTTGAGAGCCTCCCTATAGCATTAGATGTGATATCCAAGTCCTTCCCATTCCAATCCTGAGACACTTCCTATAGCATGAGATGTGATATCTCAATGCTTCTAATACCAAACCTGAGACTCTTCCTATAACATGAGATTGGATATCCAACTCCTTCCCATTCCAATCCTGAGACCCTTCCGATAGCAGAGATGTGATATCTCAATGCTTATACCAAACCTGAGACCCTTCCTACGGCATGAGATGTCATATACAACTCCTTCCCATTCCAATCCTGAGACCCTTCCTATAGCATGAGATGTGATATCTCAATGCTTATACCAAACCTGAGACCTTTCCTATAGCATGAGATGTGATATCCAACTCCTTCCCATTCCAATCCTGAGACCCTTCCTATAGCATGAAATGTGATATCTCAATGCTTATACCAAACCTGAGACCCTTCCTACGGCATGAGATGTCATATACAACTCCTTCCCATTCCAATCCTGAGACCCTTCCTATAGCATGAGATGTGATATCTCAATGCTTATACCAGACCTTAGACCCTTCCTATAACATGAGATCGGATATCCAACTCCTTCCCGTTCCAAACCTGAGACCCTTCCTTTAGCATGAGATGTGATATCCAGCTCCTTCCCATTCCAATTCTGAGACACTTCCGATAGCATGAGATGTGATATCTCAATGCTTCTAATATCAAAACGGAAACCCTCCCTATAGCATGATATGTGATATCTAAGTCCTTCCCATTCCAATCCTGAGACCCTTCCTATAGCATGAGATGTGATATCTCAATGCTTCTACCAAACCTGAGACCCTTCCTTTAGCATGAGATGTGATATCCAACTCCTTCCCATTCCAATCCTGAGACCCTTCCTATAGCATGAGATGTGATATCTCAATACTTCCAATACCAAACCTGAGATCCTTCCGATAACATGAGATGTGATATCCAAATCCTTCCCCTTCCAAACCTGAGACCCTCCCTTTAGCATGAGATGTGATATCCATCTCCTTCCCATTCCAATCCTGAGACCCTTCTGATAGCATGAGATGTGATATCTCAATGCTTCTAATACCAAACCTGAGATCCTTCCGATAGCATGAGATGTGATATCTCAATGCTTCTAATACCAAACCTGAGACCCTTCCTATAACATGAGATTGGAATATCCAACTCCTTCCCATTCCAATCCTGAGACCCTTCCGATAGCAGAGATGTGATATCTCAATTCTTATACCAAACCTGAGATCCTTCCTATAACATGAGATGTGATATCCAACTCCTTCCCATTCCAATCCTGAGACACTTCCTATAGCATGAGATGTGATATCTCACTGCTTATACCAAACCTGAGACCCTTCCTATAGCATGAGATGTGATATCTAACTCCTTCCCATTCCAATCCTGAGACCCTTCCTATAGCATGAGATGTGATATCTCAATGCTTCTAATACCAAACCTGAGACTCTTCCTATAACATGAGATGGGATATCCAACTCCTTCCCATTCCAATCCTGAGACCCTTCCGATAGCAGAGATGTGATATCTCAATGCTTATACCAAACCTGAGACCCTTCCTACGGCATGAGATGTCATATACAACTCCTTCCCATTCCAATCCTGAGACCCTTCCTATTGCATGAGATGTGATATCTCAATGCTTATACCAAACCTGAGACCCTTCCTATAGCATGAGATGTGATATCCAACTCCTTCCCATTCCAATCCTGAGACCCTTCCTATAGCATGAGATGTGATATCTCAATGCTTATACCAAACCTGAGACCCTTCCTACGGCATGAGATGTGATATCTCAATGCTTATACCAAACCTGAGACCCTTCTGTTAGGAAAGATTTCGTAATTGTAGGGAATTTTCCTTCCATGTGGCAACCCCTAAACTTTTTGCTATTGTTTTTAACCTTGTTCTTGACTTTGCCAGAGAAGTACAGCCTTCTGCCGCACTTCTCTGGGCTTTCGCTCCTTTCTTACGGGGAAACTGACATGCCCTTAAGACAGTCAGTACCGGGGAACGTTGTTTCCCGTAGTTTCTTTTATCGTGTCGCCGCTTTAGTGCAACACGACTCAAGAGAGCACTGTAAGCTAAGTTACAGCTCTCTTGGGTCTCTAGCCTTCTACAGGCCCTAGATACTCTTTTAGGATGGTATTTGATCGGTGCAAGTCATTCAGGGACTGGAATGGTGGCAGCGATCGTTTTGTATATTTTGAGCTCCTTTTGCCGTTCTGAGCACGTTTTTGCACTGAACCCAAAATGGTGGCCTGGCTCCCCAAAATGGCCAGACCACGAGGCTCCTTTGTCCTGTCCACTGTCCGTCTTGCTCCCTTCACCTTCCCCAGGTACAGCGACCCGGGGCCTTCCTTATTTGGGCATGTACTTTCCCGCGAAACGTGGTTGCTTTCGCGGGCTTCTACATGCCGTTTGTGTTCCTCCAGGGTGTGGGCTGGGATGTCTGGTCCCAATACACATCCTGGGTGCCAGAGAGTCTAGGGTGGTGTGAATGCCTGGGACCACCGTGGTCCGTGATTGGTCCACGTATGGTATGTGTTTTGATGAGCGGATCTCCCATTGGTTCCTCTCCGTTTTGGCGCGAAGGGAACCGTGGATAAGAGGGGGCTGGAAACACCACTACCATGTCGATCTCCTGAGTTCTCACGAACGAAGGAATACAGGAGCCAAGTATCCTGCAACCAAGAGGCTGGACCGAGGAATCGCTGGTGACCCGCTGAAGGAATCCTCCTTTGCAGTGCTGTCGTCCTGTGAGCCACTGTCCTCCTTTGATCGAACCAGAAGACCTGTATTGGTGCTTCGACCTATTGGAATAGCAGGAACAGCTATTCCCGGCATCTTCATCAACTCCTCGCAGTAAGCCTTCGGAAGCGTCTCTGGGCCATCCAGTTGACTGACCAGCTTACAAGGGAGTCCTGCTCTGTAACCGCCGCCAGGTTGTGCCGTATCTCGAGTCCTTGTCACTCTCCCACGCTTCGTACACTTGGCGTTCCCAAGTCTGAAGGGAGGAGTGTACTTTTGACTCAGATACGCACAGCCGCTTCGTTGTCCTGCTGCGGCAACAAAACTGTGCTGGTTTCGTCGATTGGGACGTCTTTTTGATCTACACGACTGGAAAGCGTTCCCTGCTCTTCTGAACCCGCCAGCTGCTGAAACTAACGTGGAGAAGCCTGGGTCTGCTTGCTTCGGGGACCGGTGAGTAGTATAGCTAGGATCTGGTCGCCCTCCTGCAGTAACCCATTGCTTTTCCCCGCTGTGTAAAACAGCACCCTTTTCGTCCGTACTCGCGCTCTGCTTCTACTTGCTGTGGAAGCTGCGTTTGAGTTGCGGAACCTGTTCTTCTTCTGCTGTGCACTAACCCGAACTGCCTGACTTCCTTCGAAGAGCTTCTCCTTTTGCCCGTTGGCACCAGCACTTGCAGGTACTTTGAGCACAAGGCTCCACTCTTCTCAGGGCTCGGACTTCCATCTAGTTAGGTGCCTCTGAAGGCGAACTGAGTCGAAAGCATTATCGCACTGCCTGTTTTCTTCCCTTTCAGGTGGACTACATATTTCGTGCTTTAAACGCTTGCGACTGTGTATTTGTATATATATTGTGTTGATTTGGTATGTGTTGGCTTAATACTGTGTTATTGTGATTTTCTCGCTACGGTCGTTGTTTTAAAGGCCTTAAAATAAATGTGTTTATATTTTTGATATAACACCTGTTTGGAGTAGTTTGTAAGCGCTCTTGCTTTGTGTGCTCATTGCGGGCTTTCAGTCACCCTCACCCCTCTTGAGACCTAGTCTTGACCGCCGCGATCGCTACCTTGATTGGTCTGGCTTGTCCAGAGGTTACCCTGTTCCAAGTAATTAGGTTGGCCTTCTGAACTTCTGCGCCACCAGGACAGAGTTCAGAAATCCGTCTTAACAAATTGGTGTACAGCGGTGGGATACGACTGAAGGTATCCAGTGTTGCGCATGGGCTAAGGCCTTTCAGGTTATTCCAACCAGTACACGTAGTGGATTGTTGTAATATAACTTTAAAAAGGCCATAGTCCTATCACACAGTATGGAAACAAGTACGTTGTTAACTTTAAATGCTTCCAAATCAGAAACACTGAAAAAGATGTGTGCGGAGAGAGGTGTTTCCTCTCAAGGCACAAAATTGGAAATGATCCAAAGAATCGTGGCGTGGCAAGAAGCACAGCTTGACGCTATTACTTCTGAGGACAGTGCGGAAGGTGGTGGGGCTGCTCTCACTGGCAGAACCGACGGTTCTGCCGCCGCACTGATCCATCGCGACCACGAGGACAGGGAGGACGAGATGTCTAATGTTTCCTCTGCCAGTGCTGATGGAGAGGCTATGCTTGAATTCAAGAAGCAAGAGCTGCGGTTTAGGCAGCAGGAGCTTGAATTCAGCATAGCCAAACTAAAAATCGAACAGGCAGAAAAACAAAAAGACAGGGATCACCAGTTGGAACTGGCCAAGCTTCAGGTTGCAAATGGGTCCACGGGTCCTGGACATGGGTCTGGGGCCTCCTCTCATCCACGGTTTCCAAAAGATCTGCTCAGTGTGTATGAGGAACGGAATGACATTATGGACTGGCTGAATGCGTTTGAGTATGCATGCGAAGTTCAGAAAGTTGACAATGCTGATAAGATTGCGTGGTTACTCAGTAGACTGCCCCATTCTGGCTGTACTGCCATTATGGAGATGTCGAAGGCTGAGCGAGCCGATTTCGCCATCTTAAAGCAGACTCTCATTTTAAAGTTTGGGAAGACTCCGGCCCAATATTTAAAGCGTTTTCGAGAGTATAAGAAAAAGGAAGGTGGTACTTGGGTATCTTATGTCACTGAATCTTTGAAAAACTTAACTGGCTGGGTCGAAGGCTATAAGGTTTCTACCTTCGCCGGCATGATAAATCTTGTCATGCTGGAACACATTTTTGCTTCTTCTTCCCCGGAGCTTAAGCAGCACTTGGCCGATTCGAAGGAGATAGATCCTAAGAAGCTGGCCATGGCCGCCGACTTATGGGCGTCACATCGAGTGTCCCATAAGGACAAAACTCATCCTGGTAAGCAGGAGGAAGGGAGAAAGTCCAAAGATATGGAGGGTGGGGAATCTGCTAAATCTTCTTCCCAAAAGAGCCACAAAAAGAAAAACAAGGGTAAGACACAAGAGAACTCACAGGGTAGTGGAGGTCAGCCTCCGAAACAGAACTCTGGTTACAATAAGCCTCCCTATGTAAACAGACCCAATGGATCTTGTTTTGCTTGTGGAGCAACTGACCATGTGAAGGGGGATCCCCGTTGTAAGGTTAGACCTTTGGGGGTCCACTCCGCTAATCTGGCCTTCTCCTCCTACGAGGAAGAAGAGATTACAGGAGCATCCTTCTCCTCAGACTCATTTCCCAGCGGAATAGAGGCTGAGGTAGTTTTAGTGTCCCTGGGTTCCTGGGAGCCTAAAGTCGCAGAGGCGTATGCTAGGATTCCGGATAATACCAAGCACTACTTTAAAGACAGTGTGCTGATCAATGGAGTAGATACTCCAGCTCTTAGGGATAGTGGGTGCAGTCGCACTGTAGTGGATTCTACCTTGGTAGACTCAGAGGAAGTTGCCAGAGGTACTCTGATGCCCACTAAGTTGGCTGACGGCCCCCTCCGTATGTTTCCCGTGATCCCTGTAAATCTTACTTTAAATGGTACAGCAGTTAGGATTCCAGTGAGCATTCAGAGAAACGTCCCAGGAAAGGTCTTGTTAGGTAATGATCTCAGAGCTTTAGGGCTCGTAGGAGACACTGCCGAAAGACCCTACACACGGTCTCAAGCACGGGCAGCATTGGCCAAGTCCAATACGCCGCCCCAGCCGAAGGGGAAACTCAAGGCGAAAGGAGTCTACAAGTCACGACGAGGGAAAGAGAATATTCCCCCGAGCTCGCCTACCACTGCGGTGGAGGAAGTTGGTCGATCGCCCGAGCCTGACGAGGAAGTGGCGATGCCTGAAGTATTCGACCCCAACGATCATCCTGAACTAAAAGACTTGTTAGTTGAAGGAGGTCCTGATAGGGACGAGTTCAGTAAAGGCCAACGTGAGTGCCCATCTCTGGAAGGCCTAAGGAGACAGGCCTGCTCCCAGCTTGAGGGTGAACCTCCTGGGACGCACAGGATTTATTGGGAAGGTGGACTCCTCTATAGTGAGCCCACAGAGTCTACAGAAGGAGACCATAGGAGGTTGGTGGTTCCCCTTGCTGTTAGGCCCTTCCTCCTGCAGTTGGCGCATGAAGTTCCCCTTGCTGGTCACCTTGGTATGAAGAGGACCAAGCAAAGGTTATCCATGCACTTCTACTGGCCCAAGATGGGGGTGCAAGTAGAAAGTCACTGCAGGAGTTGTGCCTCCTGCCAGTTGTCTGGTAAGGTTGTCGCGACAATCCAAGCTCCGTTGGTACCGCTCCCAGTTGTGGGGGTACCATTTGAAAGGATAGGGATCGACATCGTCGGTCCCCTTGACCCGCAAACATCCTCGGGCAATAGGTTTATCCTGGTGCTGGTCGACCATGCAACCAGGTATCCTGAGGCCATCCCATTGAAAGCTGTAACTGCCAAGTCAGTTGCAAAAGCTTTACTCGGCATATTTACTAGGGTTGGCTTCCCTAAAGAAGTTGTGTCAGATCGTGGCAGCAACTTTATGTCGAAGTATATGCAGGCTATGTGGAAAGAATGTGGGGTCACCTGCAAGTTCTCTTCTGCATACCACCCCCAGACCAATGGTCTGGTGGAACGTTTCAACAGAACGTTAAAGAGCATGATTGGGGCTCTGGAGGAGCCTCAGAGAAGAAAATGGGATCTTCTTTTACCATGCTTGCTGTTTGCCTACCGAGAGGTACCACAGGAGGGTGTTGGCTTCAGCCCCTTCGAACTTCTGTTCGGTCATCCCGTACGGGGACCCTTAGCCATCGTCAAAGAGGGATGGGAGATGCCCACTCCCCCTGTTACTACCAACGTAGTTGATTATGTGCTAGGGCTCAGAAAACGGATGGTACTTCTGATGGGCTTGGCTAGTGAGAAATTGAAGGCAGGGCAAGCGCTGGTGAAACATTGGTACGACCAGAAAGCTTCCCTCATCAACTTCACACCTGGTCAGCAAGTCCTGATCATGAATCCAATAAGGCCTCGAGCTTTACAGGACAAATGGTCAGGCCCTTACACAGTGGTGGAGCCCCTGGGTGAGGTGAACTATTTAGTGGACCTTGGAAGGCCTGGACAGGCTCCAAAAGTGTTTCACGTGAATAGGCTGAAGGCTTTCGCCCCAAGAGTCGAAATCGCAGCACTGCTACTGGCTTCAGACGTTGAGGAAGAGGAGTCTGAACCTCTCCCCGACCTGTTCCAAGGCGGTCCTTCAGATTGCTCCTTTGAGGGTGTCCGAGTGGCCCCTCACCTGACTTCTGATCAGCAGGCTGAGGTGAAAAGTTTGCTTAGGCAGTTTTCCCCCCTGTTTTCACAGTCGCCTGGTTTGACACCTTGGTGCAAACATAACATTGACACAGGAGACAGTGTACCTACCAAAAGTAGGGGATACAGAATGTCGGATAAAGTACGGTCTTATATTAAGACCGAGGTCAACAAAATGTTAGACCTTGGGGTGATTGAACCCTCTAGTAGTCCTTGGTCCAGCCCTGTGGTTTTGGTTCCAAAGGCAGGCACTTCTGAATTGAGGTTCTGCGTGGATTACAGGGCTCTGAATGCTGTCACCAAGACAGATGCACACCCCTTGCCTCGAACAGATGAGCTGGTGGATACTTTGGGTGCCTCCAAGTACCTCAGCACGTTTGACCTTACTGCTGGCTATTGGCAAATAGCGTTAGCAGAACATGCTAAGGAGAAGACAGCATTTTCTACTCCAGACGGCCTTTACCAATTCCGGGTAATGCCGTTCGGGTTGAAGAATGCACCTGCCACTTTCCAGAGGCTTGTGAATCATGTGTTGAATGGGTTGGACGAATTCTGTCTCGCATATCTGGACGATATCGCAGTTTTCAGTGCCACCTGGGAAGACCATGTGAAACACCTCGGGATTGTGCTCCAGGCTCTTCAGAAAGCCCACTTGACCATAAAGGCTAGTAAATGCCAGATTGGACAAGGCTCAGTGGTTTACCTTGGACATGAAGTAGGTGGAGGGAGGATACAGCCTCTTCCCAGTAAAGTACAAGCAGTACAAGACTGGCCTACCCCCACTACGCAAACCCAAGTGAGAGCCTTCTTAGGACTCACGGGGTATTATCGCAATTTTATGGCAGACTATGGCACCATAGCTGCTCCTCTGACTGCCCTCACAACTCCGAAGAAACCCAAGAAGGTAACTTGGACCGACGAGTGTGAGAAGGCCTTCAATGGCTTGAAAGACTCCTTGTGCCAGGCCCCTGTGCTCAGGGCCCCTGATTATCAAAGAACTTTTATCGTGCAGACGGACGCCTCTGACACTGGGATAGGAGCTGTACTATCACAAGTAGATGAGAAGGGTAAGGAACACCCTATCGGTTTTATTAGTCGCCAGCTTAAGGACAGAGAGCTCAGATGGTCCACGGTAGAGAAAGAATGTTTCTCTGTTGTGTGGGCCCTAAGGAAGCTGAGGCCCTACCTCTATGGGACACACTTCACTGTGCAAACTGACCATAAGCCGTTAAAGTGGCTAATGAACATGAAGGGGGAGAATCCAAAGTTGCTTAGGTGGTCCATAAGTCTACAAGGCTTCGACTTCACTATTGAGCATAGGCCAGGTGTCCAACATAGCAATGCTGATGGGTTGTCCAGAATGTTTAACCGACCTGAACATGAGACTCATCCAGGGGTGGATTAGTTCCCCCTGTCCATAGTCTGGGAGGGCCGAGTGTTAGGAAAGATTTCGTAATTGTAGGGAATTTTCCTTCCATGTGGCAACCCCTAAACTTTTTGCTATTGTTTTTAACCTTGTTCTTGACTTTGCCAGAGAAGTACAGCCTTCTGCCGCACTTCTCTGGGCTTTCGCTCCTTTCTTACGGGGAAACTGACATGCCCTTAAGACAGTCAGTACCGGGGAACGTTGTTTCCCGTAGTTTCTTTTATCGTGTCGCCGCTTTAGTGCAACACGACACAAGAGAGCACTGTAAGCTAAGTTACAGCTCTCTTGGGTCTCTAGCCTTCTACAGGCCCTAGATACTCTTTTAGGATGGTATTTGATCGGTGCAAGTCATTCAGGGACTGGAATGGTGGCAGCGATCGTTTTGTATATTTTGAGCTCCTTTCGCCGTTCTGAGCACGTTTTTGCACTGAACCCAAAATGGTGGCCTGGCTCCCCAAAATGGCCAGACCACGAGGCTCCTTTGTCCTGTCCACTGTCCGTCTTGCTCCCTTCACCTTCCCCAGGTCCAGCGACCCGGGGCCTTCCTTATTTGGGCATGTACTTTCCCGCGAAACGTGGTTGCTTTCGCGGGCTTCTACATGCCGTTTGTGTGCCTCCAGGGTGTGGGCTGGGATGTCTGGTCCCAATACACATCCTGGGTGCCAGAGAGTCTAGGGTGGTGTGAATGCCTGGGACCACCGTGGTCCATGATTGGTCCACGTATGGTATGTGTTTTGATGAGCGGATCTCCCATTGGTTCCTCTCCGTTTTGGCGCGAAGGGAACCGTGGATAAGAGGGGGCTGGAAACACCACTACCATGTCGATCTCCTGAGTTCTCACGAACGAAGGAATACAGGAGCCAAGTATCCTGCAACCAAGAGGCTGGACCGAGGAATCGCTGGTGACCCGCTGAAGGAATCCTCCTTTGCACTGCTGTCGTCCTGTGAGCCACTGTCCTCCTTTGATCGAACCACAAGGCCTGTATTGGTGCTTCGACCTATTGGAATAGCAGGAACAGCTATTCCCGGCATCTTCATCAACTCCTCGCAGTAAGCCTTCGGAAGCGTCTCTGGGCCATCCAGTTGACTGACCAGCTTACAAGGGAGTCCTGCTCTGTAACCGCCGCCAGGTTGTGCCGTATCTCGAGTCCTTGTCACTCTCCCACGCTTCGTACACTTGGCGTTCCCAAGTCTGAAGGGAGGAGTGTACTTTTGACTCAGATACGCACGGCCGCTTCGTTGTCCTGCTGCGGCAACAAAACTGTGCTGGTTTCGTCGATTGGGACGTCTTTTTGATCTACACGACTGGAAAGCGTTCCCTGCTCTTCTGAACCCGCCAGCTGCTGAAACTAACGTGGAGAAGCCTGGGTCTGCTTGCTTCGGGGACCGGTGAGTAGTATAGCTAGGATCTGGTCGCCCTCCTGCAGTAACCCATTGCTTTTCCCCGCTGTGTAAAACAGCACCCTTTTCGTCCGTACTCGCGCTCTGCTTCTACTTGCTGTGGAAGCTGCGTTTGAGTTGCGGAACCTGTTCTTCTTCTGCTGTGCACTAACCCGAACTGCCTGACTTCCTTCGAAGAGCTTCTCCTTTTGCCCGTTGGCACCAGGACTTGCAGGTACTTTGAGCACAAGGCTCCACTCTTCTCAGGGCTCGGACTTCCATCTAGTTAGGTGCCTCTGAAGGCGAACTGAGTCGAAAGCATTATCGCACTGCCTGTTTTCTTCCCTTTCAGGTGGACTACATATTTCGTGCTTTAAACGCTTGCGACTGTGTATTTGTATATATATTGTGTTGATTTGGTATGTGTTGGCTTAATACTGTGTTATTGTGATTTTCTCGCTACGGTCGTTGTTTTAAAGGCCTTAAAATAAATGTGTTTATATTTTTGATATAACACCTGTTTGGAGTAGTTTGTAAGCGCTCTTGCTTTGTGTGCTCATTGCGGGCTTTCAGTCACCCTCACCCCTCTTGAGACCTAGTCTTGACCGCCGCGATCGCTACCTTGATTGGTCTGGCTTGTCCAGAGGTTACCCTGTTCCAAGTAATTAGGTTGGCCTTCTGAACTTCTGCGCCACCAGGACAGAGTTCAGAAATCCGTCTTAACAAACCTTCCTATAGCATGAGATGTGATATCCAACTCCTTCCCATTCCAATCCTGAGACCCTTCCTATAGCATGAGATGTGATATCTCAATGCTTATACCAAACCTGAGACCCTTCCTATAACATGAGATGGGATATCCAACTCCTTCCCATTCCAATCCTGAGACACTTCCGATAGCAGAGATGTGATATCTCAATGCTTATACCAGACCTTAGACCCTTCCTATAACATGAGATCGGATATCCAACTCCTTCCAGTTCCAAACCTGAGACCCTTCCTTTAGCATGAGATGTGATATCCAGCTCCTTCCCATTCCAATCCTGAGACACTTCCGATAGCATGAGATGTGATATCTCAATGCTTCTAATATCAAAACGGAAACCCTCCCTATAGCATGATATGTGATATCTAAGTCCTTCCCATTCCAATCCTGAGACCCTTCCTATAGCATGAGATGTGATATCTCAATGCTTCTACAAAACCTGAGACCCTTCCTTTAGCATGAGATGTGATATCCAACTCCTTCCCATTCCAATCCTGAGACCCTTCCTATAGCATGAGATGTGATATCTCAATACTTCTAATACCAAACCTGAGATCCTTCCGATAACATGAGATGTGATATCCAAATCCTTCCCCTTCCAAACCTGAGACCCTCCCTTTAGCATGAGATGTGATATCCATCTCCTTCCCATTCCAATCCTGAGACCCTTCTGATAGCATGAGATGTGATATCTCAATGCTTCTAATACCAAACCTGAGATCCTTCCGATAGCATGAGATGTGATATCTCAATGCTTCTAATACCAAACCTGAGACCCTTCCTATAACATGAGATTGGAATATCCAACTCCTTCCCATTCCAATCCTGAGACCCTTCCGATAGCAGAGATGTGATATCTCAATTCTTATACCAAACCTGAGATCCTTCCTATAACATGAGATGTGATATCCAACTCCTTCCCATTCCAATCCTGAGACACTTCCTATAGCATGAGATGTGATATCTCACTGCTTATACCAAACCTGAGACCCTTCCTATAGCATGAGATGTGATATCTAACTCCTTCCCATTCCAATCCTGAGACCCCTCCTATAGCATGAGATGTGATATCTCAATGCTTCTAATATCAAACTTGAGAGCCTCCCTATAGCATGAGATGTGATATCCAAGTCCTTCCCATTCCAATCCTGAGACACTTCCTATAGCATGAGATGTGATATCTCAATGCTTCTAATACCAAACCTGAGACTCTTCCTATAACATGAGATGGGATATCCAACTCCTTCCCATTCCAATCCTGAGACCCTTCCGATAGCAGAGATGTGATATCTCAATGCTTATACCAAACCTGAGACCCTTCCTACGGCATGAGATGTCATATACAACTCCTTCCCATTCCAATCCTGAGACCCTTCCTATAGCATGAGATGTGATATCTCAATGCTTATACCAAACCTGAGACCCTTCCTATAACATGAGATGGGATATCCAACTCCTTCCCATTCCAATCCTGAGACCCTTAGTATAGCATGAGATGTGATATCTCAATGCTTATACCAAACCTGAGACCCTTCCTACGGCATGAGATGTCATATACAACTCCTTCCCATTCCAATCCTGAGACCCTTCCTATAGCATGAGATGTGATGTCTCAATGCTTATACCAAACCTGAGACCCTTCCTATAGCATGAGATGTGATATCCAACTCCTTCCCATTCCAATCCTGAGACCCTTCCTATAGCATGAGATGTGATATCTCAATGCTTATACCAAACCTGAGACCCTTCCTATAACATGAGATGGGATATCCAACTCCTTCCCATTCCAATCCTGAGACACTTCCGATAGCAGAGATGTGATATCTCAATGCTTATACCAGACCTTAGACCCTTCCTATAACATGAGATCGGATATCCAACTCCTTCCCGTTCCAAACCTGAGACCCTTCCTTTAGCATGAGATGTGATATCCAGCTCCTTCCCATTCCAATCCTGAGACACTTCCGATAGCATGAGATGTGATATCTCAATGCTTCTAATATCAAAACGGAAACCCTCCCTATCGCATGATATGTGATATCTAAGTCCTTCCCATTCCAATCCTGAGACCCTTCCTATAGCATGAGATGTGATATCTCAATGCTTCTAATACCAAACCTGAGATCCTTCCGATAGCATGAGATCGGATATCCAACTCCTTCCCATTCCAATCCTGAGACACTTCCGATAGCAGAGATGTGATATCTCAATGCTTATACCAGACCTTAGACCCTTCCTATAACATGAGATTGGATATCCAACTCCTTCCCGTTCCAAACCTGAGACCCTTCCTTTAGCATGAGATGTGACATCCAGCTCCTTCCCATTCCAATCCTGAGACACTTCCTATAGCATGAGATGTGATATCTCATTGCTTCTACCAAACCTGAGACCCTTCCTTTAGCATGAGATGTGATATCCAACTCCTTCCCATTCCAATCCTGAGACCCTTCCTATAGCATGAGATGTGATATCTCAATACTTCTAATACCAAACCTGAGATCCTTTCCGATAACATGAGATGTGATATCCAAATCCTTCCCCTTCCAAACCTGAGACCCTCCCTTTAGCATATGTGATATCCATCTCCTTCCCATTCCAATCCTGAGACCCTTCTGATAGCATGAGATGTGATATCTCAATGCTTCTAATAACAAACCTGAGATCCTTCCGATAGCATGAGATGTGATATCTCAATGCTTCTAATACCAAACCTGAGATCCTTCCTATAACATGAGATGTGATATCCAAATCCTTCCCCTTCCAATTCTGAGACCCTCCCTTTAACATGAGATGTGATATCCAACTCCTTCCCATTCCAACCTGAGACCCTTCCTATAGCATGAGATGTGATATCCAAGTCCTTCCCATTCCAATCCTTAGACCCTTCCTACAGCATGCAATATGATATCTCAATGCCTCTAATACCAAACCTGAGATCCTTCCTCTAACATGAAATGTGATATCCAACTCCTTCCCTTTCCAAACCTGAGAGCCTATCTATAGCATGAGATGTGATATCCAAGTCCTTTCCATTCCAATCCTTAGACCCTTCCTACAGCATGCAATATGATATCTCAATGATTCTAATAACAAACCTGAGACCCGTCCTATAACATGAGATGGGATATCCAACTCCTTCCATTTCCAATCCTGAGACACTTCCGATAGCAGAGATGTGATATCTCAATGCTTATACCAAACCTGAGACCCTTCCTATAACATGAGATGTGATATCCAAATCCTTCCCGTTCCAATCCTGAGACTCTTCCTTTAGCATGAGATGTGATATCCAGCTCCTTCCCATTCCAATCGTGAGACACTTCCGATAGCATGAGATGTGATATCTCAATGCTTCTAATATCAAAACTGAGACCCTCCCTATAGCATGATATGTGATATCTAAGTCCTTCCCATTCCAATCCTGAGACCCTTCCTATAGCATGAGATGTGATATCTCAATGCTTCTACCAAACCTGAGACCCTTCCTTTAGCATGAGATGTGATATCCAACTCCTTCCCATTCCAATCCTGAGACCCTTCCTATAGCATGAGATGTGATATCTCAATACTTCTAATACCAAACCTGAGATCCTTTCCGATAACATGAGATGTGATATCCAAATCCTTCCCCTTCCAAACCTGAGACCCTCCCTTTAGCATATGTGATATCCATCTCCTTCCCATTCCAATCCTGAGACCCTTCTGATAGCATGAGATGTGATATCTCAATGCTTCTAATACCAAACCTGAGATCCTTCCGATAGCATGAGATGTGATATCTCAATGCTTCTAATACCAAACCTGAGATCCTTCCTATAACATGAGATGTGATATCCAAATCCTTCCCCTTCCAATTCTGAGACCCTCCCTTTAACATGAGATGTGATATCCAACTCCTTCCCATTCCAACCTGAGACCCTTCCTATAGCATGTGATGTGATATCCAAGTCCTTCCCATTCCAATCCTTAGACCCTTCCTACAGCATGCAATATGATATCTCAATGCCTCTAATACCAAACCTGAGATCCTTCCTCTAACATGAAATGTGATATCCAACTCCTTCCCTTTCCAAACCTGAGAGCCTATCTATAGCATGAGATGTGATATCCAAGTCCTTTCCATTCCAATCCTTAGACCCTTCCTACAGCATGCAATATGATATCTCAATGATTCTAATAACAAACCTGAGACCCGTCCTATAACATGAGATGGGATATCCAACTCCTTCCATTTCCAATCCTGAGACACTTCCGATAGCAGAGATGTGATATCTCAATGCTTATACCAAACCTGAGACCCTTCCTATAACATGAGATGTGATATCCAACTCCTTCCCGTTCCAATCCTGAGACTCTTCCTTTAGCATGAGATGTGATATCCAGCTCCTTCCCATTCCAATCGTGAGACACTTCCGATAGCATGAGATGTGATATCTCAATGCTTCTAATATCAAAACTGAGACCCTCCCTATAGCATGATATGTGATATCTAAGTCCTTCCCATTCCAATCCTGAGACCCTTCCTATAGCATTAGATGTGATATCTCAATGCTTCTACCAAACCTGAGACCCTTCCTTTAGCATGAGATGTGATATCCAACTCCTTCCCATTCCAATCCTGAGACCCTTCCTATAGCATGAGATGTGATATCTCAATACTTCTAATACCAAACCTGAGATCCTTCCTATAGCATGAGATGTGATATCTCAATGCTTCTAATACCAAACCTGAGACCCTTCCTACAGCATGCGATGTGATATCTCACTGCTTATACCAAACCTGAGACCCTTCCTATAGCATGAGATGTGATATCCAACTCCTTCCCATTCCAATCCTGAGACCCTTCCTATAGCATGAGATGTGATATCTCAATGCTTCTAATATCAAACTTGAGAGCCTCCCTATAGCATGAGATGTGATATCCAAGTCCTTCCCATTCCAATCCTGAGACACTTCCTATAGCATGAGATGTGATATCTCAATGCTTCTAATACCAAACCTGAGACTCTTCCTATAACATGAGATGGGATATCCAACTCCTTCCCATTCCAATCCTGAGACCCTTCCGATAGCAGAGATGCGATATCTCAATGCTTATACCAAACCTGAGACCCTTCCCTACGGCATGAGATGTCATATACAACTCCTTCCCATTCCAATCCTGAGACCCTTCCTATAGCATGAGATGTGATATCTCAATGCTTATACCAAACCTGAGACCCTTCCTATAGCATGAGATGTGATATCCAACTCCTTCCCATTCCAATCCTGAGACCCTTCCTATAGCATGAGATGTGATATCTCAATGCTTATACCAAACCTGAGACCCTTCCTACGGCATGAGATGTCATATACAACTCCTTCCCATTCCAATCCTGAGACCCTTCCTATAGCATGAGATGTGATATCTCAATGCTTATACCAAACCTGAGACCCTTCCTATAGCATGAGATGTGATATCCAACTCCTTCCCATTCCAATCCTGAGACCCTTCCTATAGCATGAGATGTGATATCTCAATGCTTATACCAAACCTGAGACCCTTCCTATAACATGAGATGGGATATGCAACTCCTTCCCATTCCAATCCTGAGACACTTCCGATAGCAGAGATGTGATATCTCAATGCTTATACCAGACCTTAGACCCTTCCTATAACATGAGATCGGATATCCAACTCCTTCCCGTTCCAAACCTGAGACCCTTCCTTTAGCATGAGATGTGATATCCAGCTCCTTCCCATTCCAATCCTGAGACCCTCCCTTTAGCATGAGATGTGATATCTCAATGCTTCTAATATCAAAACAGAAACCCTCCCTATAGCATGATATGTGATATCTAAGTCCTTCCCATTCCAATCCTGAGACCCTTCCTATAGCATGAGATGTGATATCTCAATGCTTCTACCAAACCTGAGACCCTTCCTTTAGCATGAGATGTGATATCCAACTCCTTCCCATTCCAATCCTGAGACCCTTCCTATAGCATGAGATGTAATATCTCAATACTTCTAATACCAAACCTGAAATCCTTCCGATAACATGAGATGTGATATCCAAATCCTTCCCCTTTAAAACCTCAGACCCTCCCTTTAGCATGAGATGTGATATCCAACTCCTTCCCATTCCAATCCTGAGACCCTTCTGATAGCATGAGATGTGATATCTCAATGCTTCTAATACCAAATCTGAGATCCTTCCGATAGCATGAGATGTGATATCTCAATGCTTCTAATACCAAACCTGAGATCCTTCCTATAACATGAGATGTGATATCCAAATCCTTCCCCTTCCAATTCTGACACTTCCTATAGCATGAGATGTGATATCTCACTGCTTATACCAAACCCGAGACCCTTCCTATAGCATGAGATGTGATATCCAACTCCTTCCCATTCCAATCCTGAGACCCTTCCTATAGCATGAGATGTGATATCTCAATGCTTCTAATATCAAACTTGAGACCCTCCCTATAGCATGAGATGTGATATCCAAGTCCTTCCCATTCCATTCCTGAGACACTTCCTATAGCATGAGATGTGATATCTCAATGCTTCTAATACCAAACCTGAGACTCTTCCTATAACATGAGATGGGATATCCAACTCCTTCCCATTCCAATCCTAAGACCCTTCCGATAGCAGAGATGTGATATCTCAATGCTTATACCAAACCTGAGACCCTTCCTACGGCATGAGATGTCATATACAACTCCTTCCCATTCCAATCCTGAGACCCTTCCTATAGCATGAGATGTGATATCTCAATGCTTATACCAAACCTGAGACCCTTCCTATAGCATGAGATGTGATATCCAACTCCTTCCCATTCCAATCCTGAGACCCTTCCTATAGCATGAGATGTGATATCTCAATGCTTCTAATATCAAACTTGAGACCCTCCCTATAGCATGAGATGTGATATCCAAGTCCTTCCCATTCCAATCCTGAGACACTTCCTATAGCATGAGATGTGATGTCTCAATGCTTCTAATACCAAACCTGAGATCCTTCCTATTACATGAGATGTGATATCCAACTCCTTCCATTCCAATCCTGAGACCCTTCCTATAGCATGAGATTTGATATCTCAATGCTTATACCAAACCTGAGACCCTTCCTATAGCATGAGATGTGATACCCAAGTCCTTCCCATTCCAATCCTTAGACCCTTCCTACAGCATGCAATATGATATCTCAACGATTCTAATAACAATTCTGAGACCCGTCCTATAACATGAGATGGGATATCCAATTCCTTCCCATTCCAATCCTGAGACACTTCCGATAGCAGAGATGTGATATCTCAATGCTTATACCAAACCTGAGTCCCTTCCTATAACATGAGATCGGATATCCAACTCCTTCCCGTTCCAAACCTGAGACCCTTCCTTTAGCATGAGATGTGATATCCAGCTCCTTCCCATTCCAATCCTGAGACACTTCCGATAGCATGAGATGTGATATCTCAATGCTTCTAATATCAAAACTGAAACCCTCCCTATAGCATGATATGTGATATCTAAGTCCTTCCCATTCCAATCCTAAAACCCTTCCTATAGCATGAGATGTGATATCTCAATGCTTCTACCAAACCTGAGACCCTTCCTTTAGCATGAGATGTGATATCCAACTCCTTCCCATTCCAATCCTGAGACCCTTCCTATAGCATGAGATGTGATATCTCAATACTTCTAATACCAAACCTGAGATCCTTCCGATAACATGAGATGTGATATCCAAATCCTTCCCCTTCCAAACCTGAGACCCTCCCTTTAGCATGAGATGTGATATCCAACTCCTTCCCATTCCAATCCTGAGACCCTTCTGATAGCATGAGATGTGATATCTCAATGCTTCTAATACCAAACCTGAGATCCTTCCGATAGCATGAGATGTGATATCTCAATGCTTCTAATACCTGTTAGGAAAGATTTCGTAATTGTAGGGAATTTTCCTTCCATGTGGCAACCCCTAAACTTTTTGCTATTGTTTTTAACCTTGTTCTTGACTTTGCCAGAGAAGTACAGCCTTCTGCCGCACTTCTCTGGGCTTTCGCTCCTTTCTTACGGGGAAACTGACATGCCCTTAAGACAGTCAGTACCGGGGAACGCTGTTTCCCGTAGTTTCTTTTATCATGTTGCGGCTTTAGTGCAACATGACACAAGAGGGCACTGTAAGCTAAGTTACAGCTCTCTTGGGTCTCTAGCCTTCTACAGGCCCTAGATACTCGTTTAGGATGGTATTTGATCGGTGCAAGTCATTCAGGGACTGGAATGGTGGCAGCGATCGTTTTGTTTATTTTGAGCTCCTTTTGGCGTTCTGAGCACGTTTTTCGCACTGAACCCAAAATGGTGGCCTGGCTCCCAAAATGGCCAGACCACGAGGCTCCTTTGTCCTGTCCACTGACCGTCTTGCTCCCTTCACCTTCCCCAGGTCGAGCGACCCGGGGCCTTCCTTATTTGGGCATGTACTTTCCTGCGAAACGCAGATGCTTTCGCGGGCTTCTACATGTCGTTTGTGTGCCTCCAGGGTGTGGGCTGGGATGTCTGGTCCAATACACATCCTGGGTGCCAGAGAGTCTAGGGTGGTGTGAATGCCTGGGACCACCGTGGTCCGTGATTGGTCCACGTATGGTATGTGTGTTGATGAGCGGATCTCCCATTGGCTCCCCTCCGTTTTGGCGCGAAGGGAACCGTGGATAAGAGGGGGCTGGAAACACCACTACCATGTCGATCTCCTGAGTTCTCACGAACGAAGGAATACAGGAGCCAAGTATCCTGCAACCACGAGGCTGGACCGAGGAATCGCTGGTGACCCGATGAAGGAATCCTCCTTTGCACTGCTGTCGTCCTGTGAAACCCTTTCCTCCTTGATCGAACCAGAAGGCCTGTACTGGTGCTTCGACCTTTGGAATAGCAGGAACAGCTATTCCCGGCATCTTCAACCATCTCCTGCCAAGTAAGCCTTCGGAAGCGTCTCTGGGCCATCCAGTTGACTGACCAGCTTACAAGGGAGTCTTGCTCTGTAACCGCCGCCAGGTTGTGCAGTATCTCGAGTCCTTGTCACTCTCCCACGCTTCGTGCACTTGGCGTTCCCAGGTCTGAAGGGAGGAGTGTACTTTTGACTCAGGTACGCACGGCCGCTCCGTTGTCCTGCTGCGGCAACAAACTGTGCCGGTTTCGTCGATTGGGACGTCTTTTTGCTCTACACGACTACAAGGCGTTCCCTGCTCTTCTGAACCTGCCAGCTGCTGAAACTAACGTGGAGAAGCCTGGGTCTGCTTGCTTCGGGGACCGGTGAGTAGTATATCTAGGATCTGGTCGCCCTCCTGCAGTATCCCATTGCTTTTCCCTGCTGTGTAAAAACAGCACCCTTTTGCCGTACTCGCGCTCTGCTTCTGCCCGCTGGAGGCTGCGTTTGAGTTGCGGAACCTGTTCTTCTTCTGCTGTGCACTAACCCGAACTGCCTGACTTCCTCCGAAGAGCTTCTCCTTTTGCCCGTTGGCACCAGCGTGTGCAGGTACTTTGAGCACAAGGCTCCACTCTTCGCAGGGCTCGGACTTCCATCTAGTTAGGTGCCTATGAAGGCGAACTGAGTCGAAAGCATTATCGCACTGCCTGTTTTCTTCCCTTTCAGGTGGACTACATATTTCGTGCTTTAAACGCTTGCGACTGTGTATTTGTATATATATTGTGTGGATATGGTATGTGTTGGCTTAGTATTGTGATATTGTGATTTTCTCGCTACGGTCATTATTTTAAAGGCCTTAAAATAAATGTGTATCTATTTTTGATATAACAACTGTTTGGAGTAGTTTGTAAGCGCTCTTGCTTTGTGTGCTCATTGCGAGCTTTCAGTCACCCTCACCCCTCTTGAGACCTAGTCTTGACCGCCGCGATCGCTACCTTGATTGGTCTGGCTTGTCCAGAGGTTACCCTGTTCCAAGTAATTAGGTTGGCCTTCTGAACTTCTGCGCCGCCAGGACAGAGTTCAGAAATCCGTCTTAACAAATTGGTGTACAGCGGTGGGATACGACTGAAGGTATCCAGTGTTGCGCTCGAACTAAGGCATTTCAGGTTATTCCAACCAGTACACGTAGTGAATTGTTATAGTATAACTTTAAAAAGGCCATAGTCCTATCAAACAGTATGGAAACAAGTACCTTGTTAACTTTGAATGCTTCTAAATCAGAAACACTAAAAAAGATGTGTGCGGAGAGAGGGGTTTCCTCTCAAGGCACGAAATTGGAAATGATCCAAAGAATCGTGGCGTGGCAAGAAGCGCAGCTTGACGCTATCACTTCTGAGGACAGTGCGGATGGTGGTGGGGCTGCTCTCACTGGTAGAACCGACGGTTCTGCCGCCGCACTGATCCACCGTGACCACGAGGACAGGGAGGACGAGATGTCTAAGGTTTCCTCTGCCAGTGCTGATGGGGAGGCTATGCTTGAATTCAAGAAGCAAGAGCTGCGGTTTAGGCAGCAGGAGCTTGAATTCAGCATAGCCAAACTAAAAATAGAACAGGCAGAAAAACAGAAAGACAGGGATCACCAGTTGGAACTGGCCAAGCTTCAGGTTGCAAACGGATCCAAGGGTCCTGGACATGGGTCTGGGGCCTCCTCTCATCCACGGTTTCCGAAAGATCTGCTCAGTGTGTATGAGGAAAGGAATGACATTATGGACTGGCTGAATGCGTTTGAGTATGCATGCAAGGTTCAAGAAGTTGACAATGCTGATAAAATTGCGTGGTTACTCAGTAGACTGCCCCATTCTGGCTGTAGTGCCATCATGGAAATGTCGAAGGCTGAGCGAGCTGATTTCGCAATGTTAAAGCAAACTCTCATTTTAAAGTTTGGGAAGACTCCGGCCCAATATTTAAAGCGTTTTCGAGAGTATAAGAAAAAGGAAGGTGGTACTTGGGTATCTTATGTCGCTGAATCCTTGAAAAACTTAACTGGCTGGGTCGAAGGCTATAAGGTCTCTACCTTCGAAGGCATGATAAATCTTGTCATGCTGGAACACATTTTTGCTTCTTCTTCCCCGGAGCTTAAGCAGCATTTGGCCGATTCGAAGGAGATAGATCCTAAGAAGCTGGCCATTGCAGCAGACTTATGGGTGTCACATCGAGTGTCCCATAAGGACAAAACTCATCCTGGTAAGCAGGAGGAAGGGAAAAAGTCCAAAGATATGGAGGGTGGGGAATCTGCTAAATCTTCTTCCCATAAGGGCCACAAAAAGAAAAACAAGGGTAAGACACAAGAAAACTCACAGGGTAGTGGAGGTCAGCCTCCGAAACTGAACTCCGGTTACAATAAGCCTCCCTATGTAAACAGACCCATTGGAACCTGTTTTGCTTGTGGAGCAACTGACCATGTGAAGGGGGATCCCCGTTGTAAGGTTAGACCTTTGGGGGTCCACTCCGCTAATCTGGCCTTCTCCTCCTACGAGGAAGAAGAGATTACAGGAGCATCCTTCTCCTCAGACTCATTTCCCAGCGGAATAGAGGCTGAGGTAGTTTTAGTGTCCCTGGGTTCCTGGGAGCCTAAAGTCGCAGAGGCTTATGCTAGGATTCCGGATAATACCAAGCACTACTTTAAAGACAGTGTGCTGATCAATGGAGTAGATACTCCAGCTCTTAGGGATAGTGGGTGCAGTCGCACTGTAGTGGATTCTACCTTGGTAGACTCAGAGGAAGTTGCCAGAGCTACTCTGATGCCCACTAAGTTGGCTGACGGCCCCCTCCGTATGTTTCCCGTGATCCCTGTAAATCTTACTTTAAATGGTACAGCAGTCAGGATTCCAGTGAGCATTCCGAGAAACGTCCCGGGAAAGGTCTTGTTAGGCAATGATCTTAGAGCTTTAGGGCTCGTAGGAGACACTGCCGAAAGACCCTACACACGGTCTCAAGCACGGGCAGCATTGGCCAAGTCCAATACGCCGCCCCAGCCGAAGGGGAAACCCAAGGCGAAAGGAGTCGACAAGTCAAGACGGGGGAAAGAGAATATTCCCCCGAGCTCGCCTACCACTGCGGTGGAGGAAGTTGGTCGATCGCCCGAGCCTGACGAGGAAGTGGCGATGCCTGAAGTATTCGACCCCAACGATCATCCTGAACTAAAGGACTTGTTAGTTGAAGGAGGTCCTGATAGGGACGAATTCAGTAAAGGCCAACGTGAGTGCCCATCTCTGGAAGGCCTAAGGAGACAGGCCTGCTCCCAGCTTGAGGGTGAACCTCCTGGGACGCATAGGATTTATTGGGAAGGTGGACTCCTGTATAGTGAGCCCACAGAGTCTACAGAAGGAGACCATAGGAGGTTGGTGTTCCCCTTGCTGTTAGGCCCTTCCTCCTGCAGTTGGCGCATGAAGTTCCCCTTGCTGGTCACCTTGGTATGAAGAGGACCAAGCAAAGGTTATCCATGCACTTCTACTGGCCCAAGATGGGGGTGCAAGTAGAAAGTCACTGCAGGAGTTGTGCCTCCTGCCAGTTGTCTGGTAAGGTTGGCGCGACAATCCAAGCTCCGTTGGTACCGCTCCCAGTTGTGGGGGTACCATTTGAAAGGGTAGGGATCGACATCGTTGGTCCCCTTGACCCGCAAACATCCTCGGGCAATAGGTTTATCCTGGTGCTGGTCGACCATGCAACCAGGTATCCTGAGGCCATCCCATTGAAAACTGTAACTGCCAAGTCAGTTGCAAAAGCTTTACTCGGCATATTTACTAGGGTTGGCTTCCCTAAAGAAGTTGTGTCAGATCGTGGCAGCAACTTTATGTTGAAGTATATGCAGGCTATGTGGAAAGAATGTGGGGTCACCTACAAGTTCTCTTCTGCATACCACCCCCAGACCAATGGTCTGGTGGAACGTTTCAACAGAACGTTAAAGAGCATGATTGGGGCTCTGGAGGAGCCCCAGAGAAGAAAATGGGATCTTCTTTTACCATGCTAACTGTTTGCCTACCGAGAGGTACCACAGGAGGGTGTTGGCTTCAGCCCCTTCGAACTTCTGTTCGGTCATCCCGTACGGGGACCCTTAGCCATCGTCAAAGAGGGATGGGAGATGCCCACTCCCCCTGTTACTACCAATGTAGTTGACTATGTGCTAGGGCTCAGAAAACGGATGGTACTTCTGATGGGCTTGGCTAGTGATAAATTGAAGGCAGGGCAAGCGCTGGTGAAACATTGGTACGACCAGAAAGCTTCCCTCATCAACTTTACACCTGGTCAGCAAGTCCTGATCATGAATCCCATAAGGCCTCGAGCTTTACAGGAGAAATGGTCAGGCCCTTACACAGTGGTGGAGCCCCTGGGTGAGGTTAACTATTTAGTGGACCTTGGAAGGCCTGGACAGGCTCCAAAAGTGTTCCACGTGAATAGGCTGAAGGCTTTCGTCCCAAGAGTCGAAATCGCAGAACTGCTACTGGCTTCAGACGTTGAGGAAGAGGAGTCTGAACCTCTCCCCGACCTGTTCCAAAGCGGTCCTTCAGATAGCTCCATTGAGGGTGTCCGAGTGGCCCCTCACCTGACTTCTGATCAGCAGGCTGAGGTGAAAAGTTTGCTTAGGCAGTTTTCCCCCCTGTTCTCACAGTCGCCTGGTTTGACACCTTGGTGCAAACATAACATTGACACAGGAGACAGTGTACCTACCAAAAGTAGGGGATACAGGATGTCAGATAAAGTACGGTCTTATATTAAGACCGAGGTCAACAAAATGTTAGACCTTGGGGTGATTGAACCCTCTAGTAGTCCTTGGTCCAGTCCTGTGGTCTTGGTTCCAAAGGCAGGCACTTCTGAATTGAGGTTCTGCGTGGATTACAGGGCTCTGAATGCTGTCACCAAGACAGATGCACACCCCTTGCCTCGAACAGATGAGCTGGTGGATACTTTGGGTGCCTCCAAGTACCTCAGCACGTTTGACCTCACTGCTGGCTATTGGCAAATAGCTCTAGCAGAACATGCCAGGGAGAAGACAGCATTTTCTACTCCAGACGGCCTTTACCAATTCCGGGTAATGCCGTTCGGGTTGAAGAATGCACCTGCCACTTTCCAGAGGCTTGTGAATCATGTGTTGAATGGGTTGGACGAATTCTGTCTTGCATATCTGGACGATATAGCAATTTTCAGTGCCACCTGGGAAGACCATGTGAAACACCTCGGGATTGTGCTCCAGGCTCTTCAGAAAGCCCACTTGACCATAAAGGCTAGTAAATGCCAGATTGGACAAGGCTCAGTGGTTTACCTTGGACATGAAGTAGGTGGAGGGAGGATACAGCCTCTACCCAGTAAAGTACAAGCAGTACAAGACTGGCCTACCCCCACTGCGCAAACCCAAGTGAGAGCCTTCTTAGGACTCACGGGGTATTACCGCAATTTTGTGGCAGACTATGGTACCATAGCTGCCCCTCTGACTGCCCTCACAACTCCGAAGAAACCCAAGAAGGTAACTTGGACCGACGAGTGTGAGAAGGCCTTCAATGGCTTAAAAGACTCCTTGTGTCAGGCCCCTGTGCTCAGGGCCCCTGATTATCAAAGACCTTTTATCGTGCAGACGGACGCCAACGACACTGGGATAGGAGCTGTACTATCACAAGTAGATGAGAAGGGTAAGGAACACCCTATCGGTTTTATTAGTCGCCAGCTTAAGGACAGAGAGCTCAGATGGTCCACGGTAGAGAAAGAATGTTTCTCTGTTGTGTGGGCCCTAAGGAAGCTGAGGCCCTACCTCTATGGGACCCACTTCACTGTGCAAACTGACCATAAGCCGTTAAAGTGGCTAATGAAAATGAAGGGGGAGAATCCAAAGTTGCTTAGGTGGTCCATAAGTCTACAAGGCTTCGACTTCACTATTGAGAATAGGCCAGGTGTCCAACATAGCAATGCTGATGGGTTGTCCAGAATGTTTAACCGACCTGAACAAGAGACTCATCCAGGGGTGGATTAGTTCCCCCTGTCCATAGTCTGGGAGGGGCGAGTGTTAGGAAAGATTTCGTAATTGTAGGGAATTTTCCTTCCATGTGGCAACCCCTAAACTTTTTGCTATTGTTTTTAACCTTGTTCTTGACTTTGCCAGAGAAGTACAGCCTTCTGCTGCACTTCTCTGGGCTTTCGCTCCTTTCTTACGGGGAAACTGACATGCCCTTAAGACAGTCAGTACCGGGGAACGCTGTTTCCCGTAGTTTCTTTTATCATGTTGCGGCTTTAGTGCAACATGACACAAGAGGGCACTGTAAGCTAAGTTACAGCTCTCTTGGGTCTCTAGCCTTCTACAGGCCCTAGATACTCGTTTAGGATGGTATTTGATCGGTGCAAGTCATTCAGGGACTGGAATGGTGGCAGCGATCGTTTTGTTTATTTTGAGCTCCTTTTGGCGTTCTGAGCACGTTTTTCGCACTGAACCCAAAATGGTGGCCTGGCTCCCAAAATGGCCAGACCACGAGGCTCCTTTGTCCTGTCCACTGACCGTCTTGCTCCCTTCACCTTCCCCAGGTCGAGCGACCCGGGGCCTTCCTTATTTGGGCATGTACTTTCCCGCGAAACGCAGATGCTTTCGCGGGCTTCTACATGTCGTTTGTGTGCCTCCAGGGTGTGGGCTGGGATGTCTGGTCCCAATACACATCCTGGGTGCCAGAGAGTCTAGGGTGGTGTGAATGCCTGGGACCACCGTGGTCCGTGATTGGTCCACGTATGGTATGTGTGTTGATGAGCGGATCTCCCATTGGCTCCCCTCCGTTTTGGCGCGAAGGGAACCGTGGATAAGAGGGGGCTGGAAACACCACTACCATGTCGATCTCCTGAGTTCTCACGAACGAAGGAATACAGGAGCCAAGTATCCTGCAACCACGAGGCTGGACCAAGGAATCGCTGGTGACCCGCTGAAGGAATCCTCCTTTGCACTGCTGTCGTCCTGTGAAACCCTTTCCTCCTTGATCGAACCAGAAGGCCTGTACTGGTGCTTCGACCTTTGGAATAGCAGGAACAGCTATTCCCGGCATCTTCAACCATCTCCTGCCAAGTAAGCCTTCGGAAGCGTCTCTGGGCCATCCAGTTGACTGACCAGCTTACAAGGGAGTCTTGCTCTGTAACCGCCGCCAGGTTGTGCAGTATCTCGAGTCCTTGTCACTCTCCCACGCTTCGTGCACTTGGCGTTCCCAGGTCTGAAGGGAGGAGTGTACTTTTGACTCAGGTACGCACGGCCGCTCCGTTGTCCTGCTGCGGCAACAAACTGTGCCGGTTTCGTCGATTGGGGCGTCTTTTTGCTCTACACGACTACAAGGCGTTCCCTGCTCTTCTGAACCTGCCAGCTGCTGAAACTAACGTGGAGAAGCCTGGGTCTGCTTGCTTCGGGGACCGGTGAGTAGTATATCTAGGATCTGGTCGCCCTCCTGCAGTATCCCATTGCTTTTCCCTGCTGTGTAAAAACAGCACCCTTTTGCCGTACTCGCGCTCTGCTTCTGCCCGCTGTGGAGGCTGCGATTGAGTTGCGGAACCTGTTCTTCTTCTGCTGTGCACTAACCCGAACTGCCTGACTTCCTCCGAAGAGCTTCTCCTTTTGCCCGTTGGCACCAGCGTGTGCAGGTACTTTGAGCACAAGGCTCCACTCTTCGCAGGGCTCGGACTTCCATCTAGTTAGGTGCCTATGAAGGCGAACTGAGTCGAAAGCATTATCGCACTGCCTGTTTTCCTTCCCTTTCAGGTGGACTACATATTTCGTGCTTTAAACGCTTGCGACTGTGTATTTGTATATATATTGTGTGGATATGGTATGTGTTGGCTTAGTATTGTGATATTGTGATTTTCTCGCTACGGTCATTATTTTAAAGGCCTTAAAATAAATGTGTATCTATTTTTGATATAACAACTGTTTGGAGTAGTTTGTAAGCGCTCTTGCTTTGTGTGCTCATTGCGAGCTTTCAGTCACCCTCACCCCTCTTGAGACCTAGTCTTGACCGCCGCGATCGCTACCTTGATTGGTCTGGCTTGTCCAGAGGTTACCCTGTTCCAAGTAATTAGGTTGGCCTTCTGAACTTCTGCGCCGCCAGGACAGAGTTCAGAAATCCGTCTTAACAATACCAAACCTGAGATCCTTCCTATATCATGAGATGTGAGATCCAAATACTTCCCCTTCCAAACCTGAGACCCTCCCTTTAGCATGAGATGTGATATCCAACTCCTTCCCATTCCAATCCTGAGACCTTTCTGATAGCATGAGATGTGATATCTCAATGCCTCTAATACCAAACCTGAGATCCTACCTCTCACATGAAATGTGATATCCAACTCCTTCCCATTCCAATCCTGAGACCCTTCCTATAGCATGAGATGTGATATCTCAATGCTTCTGATATCAAACTTGAGACAATCCCTATAGCATGAGATGTGATATCCAAGTCCTTCCCATTCCAATCCTGAGACACTTCCTATAGCATGAGATGTGATATCTCAAAGCTTCTAAAACCAAACCTGAGACTCTTCCTATAACATGAGATGGGATATCCAACTCCTTCCCATTCCAATCCTGAGACCCTTCCGATAGCAGAGATGTGATATCTCAATGCTTATACCAAACCTGAGACCCTTCCTACGGCATGAGATGTCATATACAACTCCTTCCCATTCCAATCCTGAGACCCTTCCTATAGCATGAGATGTGATATCTCAATGCTTATACCAAACCTGAGACCCTTCCTATAGCATGAGATGTGATATCCACCTCCTTCCCATTCCAATCCTGAGACCCTTCCTATAGCATGAGATGTGATGTCTCAATGCTTCTAATACCAAACCTGAGATCCTTCCTATAACATGAGATGTGATATCCAACTCCTTCCATTCCAATCCTGAGACCCTTCCTATAGCATGAGATTTGATATCTCAATGCTTATACCAAACCTGAGACCCTTCCTATAGCATGAGATGTGATACCCAAGTCCTTCCCATTCCAATCCTTAGACCCTTCCTACAGCATGCAATATGATATCTCAATGATTCTAATAACAATCCTGAGACCCGTCCTATAACATGAGATGGGATATCCAATTCCTTCCCATTCCAATCCTGAGACACTTCCGATAGCAGAGATGTGATATCTCAATGCTTATACCAAACCTGAGACCCTTCCTATAACATGAGATCGGATATCCAACTCCTTCCCGTTCCAAACCTGAGACCCTTCCTTTAGCATGAGATGTGATATCCAGCTCCTTCCCATTCCAATCCTGAGACACTTCCAATAGCATGAGATGTGATATCTCAATGCTTCTAATATCAAAACTGAAACCCTCCCTATAGCATGATATGTGATATCTAAGTCCTTCCCATTCCAATCCGAAGACCCTTCCTATAGCATGAGATGTGATATCTCAATGCTTCTACCAAACCTGAGACCCTTCCTTTAGCATGAGATGTGATATCCAATTCCTTCCCATTCCAATCCTGAGACACTTCCTATAGCATGAGATGTGATATCTCAATACTTCTAATACCAAACCTGAGATCCTTCCGATAACATGAGATGTGATATCCAAATCCTTCCCCTTCCAAACCTGAGACCCTCCCTTTAGCATGAGATGTGATATCCAACTCCTTCCCATTCCAATCCTGAGACCCTTCTGATAGCATGAGATGTGATATCTCAATGCTTCTAATACCAAACCTGAGATCCTTCCGATAGCATGAGATGTGATATCTCAATGCTTCTAATACCAAACCTGAGATCCTTCCTATATCATGAGATGTGAGATCCAAATCCTTCCCCTTCCAAACCTGAGACCCTCCCTTTAGCATGAGATGTGATATCCAAGTCCTTCCCATTCCAATCCTGAGACCTTTCTGATAGCATGAGATGTGATATCTCAATGCCTCTAATACCAAACCTGAGATCCTACCTCTCACATGAAATGTGATATCCAACTCTTTCCCCTTCCAAACCTGAGAGCCTTCCTATAACATGAGATGTGATATCCAACTCCTTCCCATTCCAACCTCAGACCCTTCCTATAGCATGAGATGTGATATCTCAATGCCTCTAATACCAAACCTGAGATCCTTCCTCTAACATGAAATGTGATATCCAACTCCTTCCCTTTCCAAACCTGAGAGCCTATCTATAGCATGAGATGTGATATCCAAGTCCTTCCCATTCCAATCCTTAGACCCTTCCTACAGCATGCAATATGATATCTCAATGATTCTAATAACAAACCTGAGACCCGTCCTATAACATGAGATGGGATATCCAACTCCTTCCCATTCCAATCCTGAGACACTTCCTATAGCAGAGATGTGATATCTCAATGCTTGTACCAAACCTGAGACCCTTCCTATAACATGAGATGTGATATCCAACTCCTTCCCGTTCCAAACCTGAGACCCTTCCTTTAGCATGAGATGTGATATCCAGCTCCTTCCCATTCCAATACTGAGACACTTCCGATAGCATGAGATGTGATATCTCAATGCTTCTGATATCAAAACTGAGACCAACAAAAATGATATGTGATATCTAAGTCCTTCCCATTCCAATCCTGAGACCCTTCCTATAGCATGAGATGTGATATCGCAATGCTTTTAATATCAAACTTGAGACCCTCCCTATAGCATGAGATGTGATATCCAAGTCCTTCCCATTCCAAACCTGAGACACTTCCTATAGCATGAGATGTGATATCTCAATGCTTCTAATACCAAACCTGAGACTCTTCCTATAACATGAGATGGGATATCCAACTCCTTCCCATTCCAATCCTGAGACTCTTCCGATAGCAGAGATGTGATATCTCAATGCTTATACCAAACCTGAGACCCTTCCTACGGCATGAGATGTCATATACAACTCCTTCCCATTCCAATCCTGAGACCCTTCCTATAGCATGAGATGGGATATCTCAATGCTTATACCAAACCTGAGACCCTTCCTATAGCATGAGATGTGATATCCAACTCCTTCCCATTCCAATCCTGAGACCCTTCCTATAGCATGAGATGTGATGTCTCAATGCTTCTAATACCAAACCTGAGATCCTTCCTATAACATGAGATGTGATATCCAACTCCTTCCATTCCAATCCTGAGACCCTTCCTATAGCATGAGATTTGATATCTCAATGCTTATACCAAACCTGAGACCCTTCCTATAGCATGAGATGTGATATCCAAGTCTTTCCCATTCCAATCCTTAGACCCTTCCTACAGCATGCAATATGATATCTCAATGATTCTAATAACAATCCTGAGACCCGTCCTATAACATGAGATGGGATATCCAATTCCTTCCCATTCCAATCCTGAGACACTTCCGATAGCAGAGATGTGATATCTCAATGCTTATACCAAACCTGAGACCCTTCCTATAACATGAGATCAGATATCCAACTCCTTCCCGTTCCAAACCTGAGACCCTTCCTTTAGCATGAGATGTGATATCCAGCTCCTTCCCATTCCAATCCTGAGACACTTCCGATAGCATGAGATGTGATATCTCAATGCTTCTAATATCAAAACTGAAACCCTCCCTATAGCATGATATGTGATATCTAAGTCCTTCCCATTCCAATCCTTAGACCCTTCCTATAGCATGAGATGTGATATCTCAATGCTTCTACCAAACCTGAGACCCTTCCTTTAGCATGAGATGTGATATCTCAATGCTTATACCAAACCTGAGACCCTTCCTACGGCATGAGATGTCATATACAACTCCTTCCCATTCCAATCCTGAGACCCTTCCTATAGCATGAGATGTGATATCTCAATGCTTATACCAAACCTGAGACCCTTCCTATAGCATGAGATGTGATATCCAACTCCTTCCCATTCCAATCCTGAGACCCTTCCTATAGCATGAGATGTGATGTCTCAATGCTTCTAATACCAAACCTGAGATCCTACCTCTAACATGAAATGTGATATCCAACTCTTTCCCCTTCCAAACCTGAGAGCCTTCCTATAACATGAGATGTGATATCCAACTCCTTCCCATTCCAACCTCAGACCCTTCCTATAGCATGAGATGTGATATCTCAATGCCTCTAATACCAAACCTGAGATCCTTCCTCTAACATGAAATGTGATATCCAACTCCTTCCCTTTCCAAACCTGAGAGCCTATCTATAGCATGAGATGTGATATCCAAGTCCTTCCCATTCCAATCCTTAGACCCTTCCTACAGCATGCAATATGATATCTCAATGATTCTAATAACAAACCTGAGACCCGTCCTATAACATGAGATGGGATATCCAACTCCTTCGCATTCCAATCCTGAGACACTTCCGATAGCAGAGATGTGATATCTCAATGCTTATACCAAACCTGAGACCCTTCCTATAACATGAGATGTGATATCCAACTCCTTCCCGTTCCAAACCTGAGACCCTTCCTTTAGCATGAGATGTGACATCCAGCTCCTTCCCATTCCAATCCTGAGACCCTTCCTATAGCATGAGATGTGATATCTCAATGCTTCTAATATCAAACTTGAGACCCTCCCAATAGCATGAGATGTGATATCCAAGTCCTTCCCATTCCAATCCTGAGACACTTCCTATAGCATGAGATGTGATATCTCAATGCTTCTAATACCAAACCTGAGACTCTTCCTATAACATGAGATGGGATATCCAACTCCTTCCCATTCCAATCCTGAGACTCTTCCGATAGCAGAGATGTGATATCTCAATGCTTATACCAAACCTGAGACCCTTCCTACGGCATGAGATGTCATATACAACTCCTTCCCATTCCAATCCTGAGACCCTTCCTATAGCATGAGATGTGATATCTCAATGCTTATACCAAACCTGAGACCCTTCCTATAGCATGAGATGTGATATCCAACTCCTTCCCATTCCAATCCTGAGACGCTTCCTATAGCATGAGATGTGATGTCTCAATGCTTCTAATACCAAACCCGAGATCCTTCCTATAACATGAGATGTGATATCCAACTCCTTCCATTCCAATCCTGAGACCCTTCCTATAGCATGAGATTTGATATCTCAATGCTTATACCAAACCTGAGACCCTTCCTATAGCATGAGATGTGATATCCAAGTCTTTCCCATTCCAATCCTTAGACCCTTCCTACAGCATGCAATATGATATCTCAATGATTCTAATAACAATCCTGAGACCCGTCCTATAACATGAGATGGGATATCCAATTCCTTCGCATTCCAATCCTGAGACACTTCCGATAGCAGAGATGTGGTATCTCAATGCTTATACCAAACCTGAGACCCTTCCTATAACATGAGATCGGATATCCAGCTCCTTCCCATTCCAATCCTGAGACACTTCCGATAGCATGAGATGTGATATCTCAATGCTTCTAATATCAAAACTGAAACCCTCCCTATAGCATGATATGTGATATCTAAGTCCTTCCCATTCCAATCCTGAGACCCTTCCTATAGCATGAGATGTGATATCTCAATGCTTCTACCAAACCTGAGACCCTTCCTTTAGCATGAGATGTGATATCCAACTCCTTCCCATTCCAACCTGAGACCCTTCCTATAGCATGAGAAGGGATATCCAACTCTTTCCCAATCCAATCCTGAGACCCTTCCGATAGCAGAGATGTGATATCTCAATGCTTATACCAAACCTGAGACCCTTCCTATGGCATGAGATGTGATATCCAACTCTTTGCCATTCAAATCCTGAGATCCTCCCTATAACACGAGATGTCATATCCAACTCCTTCCCATTCCAAACCTGAGACCCTTCCTTTAGCATGAGATGTGATATCCAAATCCTTCACATTCCAATCCGGAGACCCTTCCTATAACATGAGATGTGATATCCAACTCCTTCCCAATCCAATCCTGAGACCCTTCCGATAGCAGAGATGTGATATCTCAATGCTTATACCAAACCTGAGACCCTTCCTATGGCATGAGATGTGATATCCAACTCCTTGCCATTCAAATCCTGAGACCCTCCCTATAACAAGAGATGTCATATCCAACTCCTTCCCATTCCAAACCTGAGACCCTTCCTTTAGCATGAGATGTGATATCTCAATGCTTCTAATACCAAACCTGAGACCCTTCCGATAGCATGAGATGTGATATCTCAATGCTTCAAAAACCAAACATGAGAACCATCCTATAACATGAGATGTGAAATCCAAATCCTTCCCTTCCCAAACCTGAGACTCTTCCTATAGCATGAGATGTGATATCTCAATGCTTCTACCAAACCTGAAACCCTTCCTATAGCATGAGATGTGATATCCAACTCCTTCCCATTCCAATCCTGAGACACTTCCTATAGCATGAGATGTGATATCACAATGCTTCTAATACCAAACCTGAGACCCATCCTATAACATGAGATGTGATATCCAAATCCTTCCCCTTCCAAACCTGAGACCCTTCCTTTAGCATGAGATGTGATATCCAGCTCCTCCCATTCCAATCCTGAGACCCTTCCGATAGCATGAGATGTGATATCTCAATGCTTCTAATATCAAAACTGAGACCCTCCCTATAGCATGAGATGTGATATCTAAGTCCTTCCGATTCCAATCCTGAGACCCTTCCGATAGCAGAGATGTGATATTTCAATTCTTACACCAAACCTGAGACCCTTCCTATAGCATGAGATGTGATATCCAACTCCTTCCGATTCCAATCCTGAGACCCTTCCTATAGCATGAGATGTGATATCGCAATGCTTCTACCAAAACTGAGACCCTTCCTTTAGCATGAGATGTGATATCCAACTCCTTCCCATTCCAATCCTGAGACCCTTCCTATAGCATGAGATGTGATATCTCAATGCTTCTAATACCAAACCTGAGATCCTTCTGATAGCATGAGATGTGATATCTCAATGCTTCTAATACCAAACCTGAGATCCTTCCTATAACATGAGATGTGATATCCAAATCCTTTCCCTTCCAAACCTGAGACCCTCCCTTTAGCATGAGATGTGATATCCAACTCCTTCCCATTCCAATCCTGATACCCTTCTGATAGCATGAGATGTGATATCTCAATGCCTCTAATACCAAACCTGAGATCCTACCTCTAACATGAAATGTGATATCCAACTCCTTCCCTTTCCAAACCTGAGAGCCTTCCTACAGCATGAGATGTGATATCCAAGTCCTTCCCATTCCAATCCTGAGACCCTTCCTATAACATGAGATGTGATATCCAACTCTTTCCCATTCCAACCTGAGACCCTTCCTATAGCATGAGATGGGATATCCAACTCCTTCCAAATCCAATCCTGATACCCTTCCGATAGCATGAGATGTGATATCCCAATGCTTCTACAAAACCTGAGACCCATACCATGGCATGATGTGATATCAAACTCCCGTCCTATACCATGAGACTTGATATCTCAATGCTTCTAATACCAAACCTGAGACCGGTCCAATAACATGAGATGTGATATCCAAATCCTTCCCCTTCCGAACCTTAGACCCTTCCTTTATCATGAGATGTGATATCCAAGTCCTTCCCATTCCATTCCTGAGACCCTTCCTATAGCATGAGATGTGATATCTCAATGCTTCTAATACCAAACCTGAGACCCTTCCTATAACATGAGATGTGATATCCAAGTCCTTCCCATTCCAATCCTGAGACCCTTCCTATAGCATGAGATGTGATATCTCAATGCTTCTAATACCAAACCTGAGACCCTTCCTATAACATGAATTGTGATATCCAAGTCCTTCCCATTCCAATCCTGAGACCCTTCCGATAGCAGAGATGTGATATCTCAATGCTTATACCAAACCTGAGACCCTTCCGATAGCATGAGATGTGATATCTCAATGCTTCTAATACCAAACCTGAGATCCTTCATATAACATGAGATGTGATGTCCAAATCCTTCCCCTTCCAAATCTTAGACCCTCCCTTTAACATGAGATTTGATATCCAAGTCCTTCCCATTCCAATCCTGAGACCCTTCCTATAACATGAGATGTGATATCCAACTCCTTCACATTCCAACCTTAGGCCCTTCCTATAGCATGAGATGGGATATCCAACTCCTTCCAAATCCAATCCCGATTCCCTTCTGATAGCATGAGATGTGATATCCCAATGCTTCTACAAAACCTGAGACCCATACAATGGCATGAGATGTGATATCAAACTCCTTCCCATTCCAATCCTGAGACCCTTCCTATAGCTTGAGATGTAATATCCAACTCCTTCCCATTCCAATTCTGAGACCCGTCCTATACCATGAGACTTGATATCTCAATGCTTCTAATACCAAACCTGAGACCGGTCCTATAACATGAGATGTGATATCCAACTCCTTCCCATTCCAATCCTGAGACACTTCCTATAGCATGAGATGTGATATCTCACTGCTTATACCAAACCTGAGACCCTTCCTATAGCATGAGATGTGATATCCAACTCCTTCCCATTCCAATCCTGAGACCCTTCCTATAGCATGAGATGTGATATCTCAATGCTTCTAATATCAAACTTTAGAGCCTCCCTATAGCATGAGATGTGATATCCAAGTCCTTCCCATTCCAATCCTGAGACACTTCCTATAGCATGAGATGTGATATCTCAATGCTTCTAATACCAAACCTGAGACTCTTCCTATAACATGAGATGGGATATCCAACTCCTTCCCATTCTAGTCCTGAGACCCTTCCGATAGCAGAGATGTGATATCTCAATGCTTATACCAAACCTGAGACCCTTCCTACGGCATGAGATGTCATATACAACTCCTTCCCATTCCAATCCTGAAACCCTTCCTATAGCATGAGATGTGATATCTCAATGCTTATACCAAACCTGAGACCCTTCCTATAGCATGAGATGTGATATCCAACTCCTTCCCATTCCAATCCTGAGACCCTTCCTATAGCATGAGATGTGATATATCAATGCTTATACCAAACCTGAGACCCTTCCTACGGCATGAGATGTCATATACAACTCCTTCCCATTCCAATCCTGAGACCCTTCCTATAGCATGAGATGTGATATCTCAATGCTTATACCAAACCTGAGACCCTTCCTATAGCATGAGATGTGATATCAAACTCCTTCCCATTCCAATCCTGAGACCCTTCCTATAGCATGAGATGTGATATCTCAATGCTTCTACCAAACCTGAGACCCTTCCTTTAGCATGAGATGTGATATCCAACTCCTTCCCATTCCAATCCTGAGACCCTTCCTATAGCATGAGATGTGATATCTCAATACTTCTAATACCAAACCTGAGATCCTTCCGATAACATGAGATGTGATATCCAAATCCTTCCCCTTCCAAACCTGAGACCCTTCTGATAGCATGAGATGTGATATCTCAATGCTTCTAATACCAATCCTGAGATCCTTCCAATAGCATGAGATGTGATATCTCAATGCTTCTAATACCAAACCTGAGATCCTTCCTATAACATGAGATGTGATATCCAAATCCTTCCCCTTCCAAACCTGAGACCCTCCCTTTAGCATGAGATGTGATATCCAACTCCTTCCCATTCCAATTCTGAGCCCCTTCCTATACCATGAGACTTGATATCCAACTCCTTCCCATTCCAATTCTGAGCCCCTTCCTATACCATGAGACTTGATATCTCAATGCTTCTAATACCAAACCTGAGACCCGTCCTATAACATGAGATGTGATATCCAAATCCTTCCCCTTCCAAACCTTAGACCCTTCCTTTATCATGAGATGTGATATCCAACTCCTTCCCATTCCAATCCTGAGACCCTTCCGATATCATGAGATGTGATATCTCAATGCTTCTAATATCAAACTTGAGACCCTCCCTATAGCATGAGATGTGATATCCAAGTCCTTCCCATTCCAATCCTGAGACCCTTCCTATAGCTTGAGATGTGACATCCAACTCCTTCCCATTCCAATTCTGATCCCCTTCCTATACCATGAGACTTGATATCTCAATGCTTCTAATACCAAACCTGAGACCCGTCCTATAACATGAGATGTGATATCCAAATCCTTCCCCTTCCAAACCTTAGACCCTTCCTTTATCATGAGATGTGATATCCAACTCCTTCCCATTCAAATCCTGAGACCCTTCCGATATCATGAGATGCAATATCTCAATGCTTCTAATATCAAACTTGAGACCCTCCCTATAGCATGAGATGTGATATCCAAGTCCTTCCCATTCCAATCATGAGACCCTTCCTATAGCATGAGATGTGATATCTCAATGCTTCTAATACCAAACCTGAGACCCTTCCTATAACATGAGATTGGAATATCCAACTCCTTCCCATTCCAATCCTGAGACCCTTCCGATAGAAGAAATGTGATATCTCAATTCTTATACCAAACCTGAGATCCTTCCTATAACATGAGATGTGATATCCAACTCCTTCCCATTCCAATACTGAGACACTTCCTATAGCATGAGATGTGATATCTCACTGCTTATACCAAACCTGAGACCCTTCCTATAGCACGAGATGTGATATCCAACTCCTTCCCATTCCAATCCTGAGACCCTTCCTATAGCATGAGATGTGATATCTCAATGCTTCTAATATCAAACTTGAGAGCCTCCCTATAGCATGAGATGTGATATCCAAGTCCTTCCCATTCCAATCCTGAGAAACTTCCTATAGCATGAGATGTGATATCTCAATGCTTCTAATACCAAACCTGAGACTCTTCCTATAACATGAGATGGGATATCCACCTCCTTCCCATTCCAATCCTGAGACCCTTCCGATAGCAGAGATGTGATATCTCAATGCTTATACCAAACCTGAGACCCTTCCTACGGCATGAGATGTCATATACAACTCCTTCCCATTCCAATCCTGAGACCCTTCCTATAGCATGAGATGTGATATCTCAATGCTTATACCAAACCTGAGACCCTTCCTATAGCATGAGATGTGATATCCAACTCCTTCCCATTCCAATCCTGAGACCCTTCCTATAGCATGAGATGTGATATCTCAATGCTTATACCAAACCAGAGACCCTTCCTACGGCATGAGATGTCATATACAACTCCTTCCCATTCCAATCCTGAGACCCTTCCTATAGCATGAGATGTGATATCTCAATGCTTATACCATACCTGAGACCCTTCCTACAGCATGAGATGTGATATCCAACTCCTTCCCATTCCAATCCTGAGACCCTTCCTATAGCATGAGATGTGATATCTCAATGCTTATACCAAACCTGAGACCCTTCCTATAACATGAGATCGGATATCCAACTCCTTCCCATTCCAATCCTGAGACACTTCCGATAGCAGAGATGTGATATCTCAATGCTTGTACACGACCTTAGACCCTTCCTATAACATGAGATCGGATATCCAACTCCTTCCCGTTCCAAACCTGAGACCCTTCCTTTAGCATGAGATGTGATATCCAACTCCTTCCCATTCCAATCCTGAGACCCTTCCTATAGCATGAGATGTGATATCTCAATGCTTCTAATATCAAAACTGAAACCCTCCCTATAGCATGATATGTGATATCTAAGTCCTTCCCATTCCAATCCTGAGACCCTTCCTATAGCATGAGATCTGATATCTCAATGCTTCTACCAAACATGAGACCCTTCCTTTAGCATGAGATGTGATATCCAACTCCTTCCCATTCCAATCCTGAGACCCTTCCTATAGCATGAGATGTGATATCTCAATACTTCTAATACCAAACCTGAGATCCTTCCGATAACATGAGATGTGATATCCAAATCCTTCCCCTTCCAAACCTGAGACCCTCCCTTTAGCATGAGATGTGATAACCAACTCCTTCCCATTCCAATCCTGAGACCCTTCTGATAGCATGAGATGTGATATCTCAATGCTTCTAATACCAAACCTGAGATCCTTCCGATAGCATGAGATGTGATATCTCAATGCTTCTAATACTAAACCTGAGATCCTTCCTATAACATGAGATGTGATATCCAAATCCTTCCCCTTCCAATTCTGAGACCCTCCCTTTAACATGAGATGTGATATCCAACTCCTTCCCATTCCAATCCTGAGACCCTTCTGATAGCATGAGATGTGATATCTCAATGCCTCTAATACCAAACCTGAGATCCTACCTCTAACATGAAATGTGATATCCAACTCTTTCCCCTTCCAAACCTGAGAGCCTTCCTATAACATGAGATGTGATATCCAACTCCTTCCCATTCCAACCTGAGACCCTTCCTATAGCATGAGATGTGATATCTCAATGCCTCTAATACCAAACCTGAGATCCTTCCTCTAACATGAAATGTGATATCCAACTCCTTCCCTTTCCAAACCTGAGAGCCTATCTATAGCATGAGATGTGATATCCAAGTCCTTTCCATTCCAATCCTTAGACCCTTCCTACAGCATGCAATATGATATCTCAATGATTCTAATAACAAACCTGAGACCCGTCCTATAACATGAGATGGGATATCCAAGTCCTTCCCATTCCAATCCTGAGACACTTCCGATAGCAGAGATGTGATATCTCAATGCTTATACCAAACCTGAGACCCTTCCTATAACATGAGATGTGATATCCAACTCCTTCCCGTTCCAAACCTGAGACTCTTCCTTTAGCATGAGATGTGATATCCAGCTCCTTCCCATTCCAATCCTGAGACACTCACGATAGCATGAGATGTGATATCTCAATGCTTCTAATATCAAAACTGAGACCCGCCCTATAGTATGATATGTGATATCTAAGTCCTTCCCATTCCAATCCTGAGACCCTTCCTATAGCATGAGATGTGATATCTCAATGCTTCTACCAAACCTGAGACCCTTCCTTTAGCATGAGATGTGATATCCAACTCCTTCCCATTCCAATCCTGAGACCCTTCCTATAGCATGAGATGTGATATCTCAATACTTCTAATACCAAACCTGAGATCCTTCCGATAACATGAGATGTGATATCCAAATCCTTCCCCTTCCAAACCTGAGACCCTCCCTTTAGCATGAGATGTGATATCCAACTCCTTCCCATTCCAATCCTGAGACCCTTCTGATAGCATGAGATGTGATATCTCAATGCTTCTAATACCAAACCTGAGACCCTTCCTACAGCATGCGATGTGATATCTCAATGCTTCTAATATCAAACCTGAGACCCGTCCTATAACATGAGATGGGATATCCAACTCCTTCCCGTTCCAAACCTGATACCCTTCCTATAGCATGAGATGTGATATCCAATTCCTTCCCATCCCAATCCTGAGACACCTCTGATAGCACAGATGTGATATCTCAATGCTTATACCAAACCTGAGACTCTTCCTATAACATGAGATGTGATATCCAACTCCTTCCCGTTCCAAACCTGAGACCCTTCCTATAGCATGAGATGTGATATCCAACTCCTTCCCGTTCCAAACCTGAGACCCTTCCTTTAGCATGAGATGTGATATCCAGCTCCTTCCCATTCCAATCCTGAGACACTTCCGATAGCATGAGATGTGATATCTCAATGCTTCTAATATCAAAAATGAGACCCTCCCTATAGCATGATATGTGATATCTAAGTCCTTCCCATTCCAATCCTGAGACCCTTCCTATAGCATTAGATGTGATATCTCAATGCTTCTACCAAACCTGAGACCCTTCCTTTAGCATGAGATGTGATATCCAACTCCTTCCCATTCCAATCCTGAGACCCTTCCTATAGCCTGAGATGTGATATCTCAATACTTCTAATACCAAACCTGAGATCCTTCCGATAACATGAGATGTGATATCCAAATCCTTCCCCTTCCAAACCTGAGACCCTCCCTTTAGCATGAGATGTGATATCCAACTCCTTCCCATTCCAATCCTGAGACCGTTCTGATAGCATGAGATGTGATATCTCAATGCTTCTAATACCAAACCTGAGACCCTTCCGACAGCATGCAATGTGATATCTCAATGCTTCTAATATCAAACCTGAGACCCGTCCTATAACATGAGATGGGATATCCAACTCCTTCCCGTTCCAAACCTGATACCCTTCCTATAGCATGAGATGTGATATCCAATTCCTTCCCATCCCAATCCTGAGACACCTCCGATAGCAGAGATGTGATATCTCAATGCTTATACCAAACCTGAGACTCTTCCTATAACATAAGATGTGATATCCAACTCCTTCCCGTTCAAAACCTGAGACCCTTCCGATAGCATGAGATGTGATATCTCAATGCTTCTAATACCAAACCTGAGACCCTTCCTATAACATGAGATGGGATATCCAACTCCTTCCCATTCCAATCCTGAGACACTTCCGATAGCAGAGATGTGATATCTCAATGCTTATACCAGACCTTAGACCCTTCCTATAACATGAGATCGGATATCCAACTCCTTCCCGTTCCAAACCTGAGACCCTTCCTTTAGCATGAGATGTGATATCCAGCTCCTTCCCATTCCAATCCTGAGACACTTCCGATAGCATGAGATGTGATATCTCAATGCTTCTAATATCAAAACTGAAACCCTCCCTATAGCATGATATGTGATATCTAAGTCCTTCCCATTCCAATCCTGAGACCCTTCCTATAGCATGAGATGTGATATTTCAATGCTTCTACCAAACATGAGACCCTTCCTTTAGCATGAGATGTGATATCCAACTCCTTCCCATTCCAATCCTGAGACCCTTCCTATAGCATGAGATGTGATATCTCAATACTTCTAATACCAAACCTGAGATCCTTCCGATAACATGAGATGTGATATCCAAATCCTTCCCCTTCCAAACCTGAGACCCTCCCTTTAGCATGAGATGTGATATCCAACTCCTTCCCATTCCAATCCTGAGACCCTTCTGATAGCATGAGATGTGATATCTCAATGCTTCTAATACCAAACCTGAGATCCTTCTGATAGCATGAGATGTGATATCCAACTCCTTCCCATTCCAATCCTGAGACCCTTCCTATAGCCTGAGATGTGATATCTCAATACTTCTAATACCAAACCTGAGATCCTTCCGATAACATGAGATGTGATATCCAAATCCTTCCCCTTCCAAACCTGAGACCCTCCCTTTAGCATGAGATGTGATATCCAACTCCTTCCCATTCCAATCCTGAGACCGTTCTGATAGCATGAGATGTGATATCTCAATGCTTCTAATACCAAACCTGAGACCCTTCCGACAGCATGCAATGTGATATCTCAATGCTTCTAATATCAAACCTGAGACCCGTCCTATAACATGAGATGGGATATCCAACTCCTTCCCGTTCCAAACCTGATACCCTTCCTATAGCATGAGATGTGATATCCAATTCCTTCCCATCCCAATCCTGAGACACCTCCGATAGCAGAGATGTGATATCTCAATGCTTATACCAAACCTGAGACTCTTCCTATAACATAAGATGTGATATCCAACTCCTTCCCGTTCAAAACCTGAGACCCTTCCGATAGCATGAGATGTGATATCTCAATGCTTCTAATACCAAACCTGAGACCCTTCCTATAACATGAGATGGGATATCCAACTCCTTCCCATTCCAATCCTGAGACACTTCCGATAGCAGAGATGTGATATCTCAATGCTTATACCAGACCTTAGACCCTTCCTATAACATGAGATCGGATATCCAACTCCTTCCCGTTCCAAACCTGAGACCCTTCCTTTAGCATGAGATGTGATATCCAGCTCCTTCCCATTCCAATCCTGAGACACTTCCGATAGCATGAGATGTGATATCTCAATGCTTCTAATATCAAAACTGAAACCCTCCCTATAGCATGATATGTGATATCTAAGTCCTTCCCATTCCAATCCTGAGACCCTTCCTATAGCATGAGATGTGATATTTCAATGCTTCTACCAAACATGAGACCCTTCCTTTAGCATGAGATGTGATATCCAACTCCTTCCCATTCCAATCCTGAGACCCTTCCTATAGCATGAGATGTGATATCTCAATACTTCTAATACCAAACCTGAGATCCTTCCGATAACATGAGATGTGATATCCAAATCCTTCCCCTTCCAAACCTGAGACCCTCCCTTTAGCATGAGATGTGATATCCAACTCCTTCCCATTCCAATCCTGAGACCCTTCTGATAGCATGAGATGTGATATCTCAATGCTTCTAATACCAAACCTGAGATCCTTCTGATAGCATGAGATGTGATATCTCACTGCTTCTAATACTAAACCTGAGATCCTTCCTATAACATGAGATGTGATATCCAAATCCTTCCCCTTCCAATTCTGAGACCCTCCCTTTAACATGAGATGTGATATCCAACTCCTTCCCATTCCAATCCTGAGACCCTTCTGATAGCATGAGATGTGATATCTCAATGCCTCTAATACCAAACCTGAGATCCTACCTCTAACATGAAATGTGATATCCAACTCTTTCCCCTTCCAAACCTGAGAGCCTTCCTATAACATGAGATGTGATATCCAACTCCTTCCCATTCCAACCTGAGACCCTTCCTATAGCATGAGATGTGATATCTCAATGCCTCTAATACCAAACCTGAGATCCTTCCTCTAACATGAAATGTGATATCCAACTCCTTCCCTTTCCAAACCTGAGAGCCTATCTATAGCATGAGATGTGATATCCAAGTCCTTCCCATTCCAATCCTTAGACCCTTCCTACAGCATGCAATATGATATCTCAATGATTCTAATAACAAACCTGAGACCCATCCTATAACATGAGATGGGATATCCAAGTCCTTCCCATTCCAATCCTGAGACACTTCCGATAGCAGAGATGTGATATCTCAATGCTTATACCAAACCTGAGACCCTTCCTATAACATGAGATGTGATATCCAACTCCTTCCCGTTCCAAACCTGAGACTCTTCCTTTAGCATGAGATGTGATATCCAGCTCCTTCCCATTCCAATCCTGAGACACTCACGATAGCATGAGATGTGATATCTCAATGCTTCTAATATCAAAACTGAGACCCTCCCTATAGTATGATATGTGATATCTAAGTCCTTCCCATTCCAATCCTGAGACCCTTCCTATAGCATGAGATGTGATATCTCAATGCTTCTACCAAACCTGAGACCCTTCCTTTAGCATGAGATGTGATATCCAACTCCTTCCCATTCCAATCCTGAGACCCTTCCTATAGCATGAGATGTGATATCTCAATACTTCTAATACCAAACCTGAGATCCTTCCGATAACATGAGATGTGATATCCAAATCCTTCCCCTTCCAAACCTGAGACCCTCCCTTTAGCATGAGATGTGATATCCAACTCCTTCCCATTCCAATCCTGAGACCCTTCTGATAGCATGAGATGTGATATCTCAATGCTTCTAATACCAAACCTGAGACCCTTCCTACAGCATGCGATGTGATATCTCAATGCTTCTAATATCAAACCTGAGACCCGTCCTATAACATGAGATGGGATATCCAACTCCTTCCCGTTCCAAACCTGATACCCTTCCTATAGCATGAGATGTGATATCCAATTCCTTCCCATCCCAATCCTGAGACACCTCTGATAGCACAGATGTGATATCTCAATGCTTATACCAAACCTGAGACTCTTCCTATAACATGAGATGTGATATCCAACTCCTTCCCGTTCCAAACCTGAGACCCTTCCTATAGCATGAGATGTGATATCCAACTCCTTCCCGTTCCAAACCTGAGACCCTTCCTATAGCATGAGATGTGATATCCAACTCCTTCCCATTCCAATCATGAGACCCTTCCTATAGCCTGAGATGTGATATCTCAATACTTCTAATACCAAACCTGAGATCCTTCCGATAACATGAGATGTGATATCCAAATCCTTCCCCTTCCAAACCTGAGACCCTCCCTTTAGCATGAGATGTGATATCCAACTCCTTCCCGTTCCAAACCTGAGACCCTTCCTATAGCATGAGATGTGATATCCAACTCCTTCCCATTCCAATCATGAGACCCTTCCTATATCCTGAGATGTGATATCTCAATACTTCTAATACCAAACCTGAGATCCTTCCGATAACATGAGATGTGATATCCAAATCCTTCCCCTTCCAAACCTGAGACCCTCCCTTTAGCATGAGATGTGATATCCAACTCCTTCCCATTCCAATCCTGAGACCGTTCTGATAGCATGAGATGTGATGTCTCAATGCTTCTAATACCAAACCTGAGACCCTTCCCACAGCATGCAATGTGATATCTCAATGCTTCTAATATCAAACCTGAGACCCGTCCTATAACATGAGATGGGATATCCAACTCCTTCCCGTTCCAAACCTGATACCCTTCCTATAGCATGAGATGTGATATCCAATTCCTTCCCATCCCAATCCTGAGACACCTCCGATAGCAGAGATGTGATATCTCAATGCTTATACCAAACCTGAGACTCTTCCTATAACATAAAATGTGATATCCAACTCCTTCCCGTTCAAAACCTGAGACCCTTCCGATAGCATGAGATGTGATATCTCAATGCTTCTAATACCTAACCTGTGATCCTTCCTATAACAAGAGATGTGATATCAACATCCTTCCCCTTCCAAACCTGAGACCCTCCCTTTAGCATGAGATGTGATATCCCAATGCCTCTAATACCAAACCTGAGATCCTTCCGATAGCATGAGATGTGATATCCAACTCCTTCCCATTCCAATCCTGAGACCCTTCCTATAGCATGAGATGTGATATCTCAATGCTTATACCAAACCTGAGACCCTTCCTACGGCATGAGATGTCATATACAACTCCTTCCCATTCCAATCCTGAGACCCTTCCTATAGCATGAGATGTGATATCTCAATGCTTATACCATACCTGAGACCCTTCCTACAGCATGAGATGTGATATCCAAATCCTTCCCATTCCAATCCTGAGACCCTTCCTATAGCATGAGATGTGATATCTCAATGCTTATACCAAACCTGAGACCCTTCCTATAACATGAGATGGGATATCCAACTCCTTCCCATTCCAATCCTGAGACACTTCCGATAGCAGAGATGTGATATCTCAATGCTTATACCAGACCTTAGACCCTTCCTATAACATGAGATCGGATATCCAACTCCTTCCCGTTCCAAACCTGAGACCCTTCCTTTAGCATGAGATGTGATATCCAACTCCTTCCCATTCCAATCCTGAGACCCTTCCTATAGCATGAGATGTGATATCTCAATGCTTCTAATATCAAAACTGAAACCCTCCCTATAGCATGATATGTGATATCTAAGTCCTTCCCATTCCAATCCTGAGACCCTTCCTATAGCATGAGATGTGATATCTCAATGCTTCTACCAAACATGAGACCCTTCCTTTAGCATGAGATGTGATATCCAACTCCTTCCCATTCCAATCCTGAGACCCTTCCTATAGCATGAGTTGTGATATCTCAATACTTCTAATACCAAACCTGAGATCCTTCCGATAACATGAGATGTGATATCCAAATCCTTCCCCTTCCAAACCTGAGACCCTCCCTTTAGCATGAGATGTGATAACCAACTCCTTCCCATTCCAATCCTGAGACCCTTCTGATAGCATGAGATGTGATATCTCAATGCTTCTAATACCAAACCTGAGATCCTTCCGATAGCATGAGATGTGATATCTCAATGCTTCTAATACTAAACCTGAGATCCTTTCTATAACATGAGATGTGATATCCAAATCCTTCCCCTTCCAATTCTGAGACCCTCCCTTTAACATGAGATGTGATATCCAACTCCTTCCCATTCCAATCCTGAGACCCTTCTGATAGCATGAGATGTGATATCTCAATGCCTCTAATACCAAACCTGAGATCCTACCTCTAACATGAAATGTGATATCCAACTCTTTCCCCTTCCAAACCTGAGAGCCTTCCTATAACATGAGATGTGATATCCAACTCCTTCCCATTCCAACCTGAGACCCTTCCTATAGCATGAGATGTGATATCTCAATGCCTCTAATACCAAACCTGAGATCCTTCCTCTAACATGAAATGTGATATCCAACTCCTTCCCTTTCCAAACCTGAGAGCCTATCTATAGCATGAGATGTGATATCCAAGTCCTTCCCATTCCAATCCTTAGACCCTTCCTACAGCATGCAATATGATATCTCAATGATTCTAATAACAAACCTGAGACCCGTCCTATAACATGAGATGGGATATCCAAGTCCTTCCCATTCCAATCCTGAGACACTTCCGATAGCAGAGATGTGATATCTCAATGCTTATACCAAACCTGAGACCCTTCCTATAACATGAGATGTGATATCCAACTCCTTCCCGTTCCAAACCTGAGACTCTTCCTTTAGCATGAGATGTGATATCCAGCTCCTTCCCATTCCAATCCTGAGACACTCACGATAGCATGAGATGTGATATCTCAATGCTTCTAATATCAAAACTGAGACCCTCCCTATAGTATGATATGTGATATCTAAGTCCTTCCCATTCCAATCCTGAGACCCTTCCTATAGCATGAGATGTGATATCTCAATGCTTCTACCAAACCTGAGACCCTTCCTTTAGCATGAGATGTGATATCCAACTCCTTTCCATTCCAATCCTGAGACCCTTCCTATAGCATGAGATGTGATATCTCAATACTTCTAATACCAAACCTGAGATCCTTCCGATAACATGAGATGTGATATCCAAATCCTTCCCCTTCCAAATCTGAGACACTCCCTTTAGCATGAGATGTGATATCCAACACCTTCCCATTCCAATCCTGAGACCCTTCTGATAGCATGAGATGTGATATCTCAATGCTTCTAATCCCAAACCTGAGACCCTTCCTACAGCATGCGATGTGATATCTCAATGCTTCTAATATCAAACCTGAGACCCGTCCTATAACATGAGATGGGATATCCAACTCCTTCCCGTTCCAAACCTGATACCCTTCCTATAGCATGAGATGTGATATCCAATTCCTTCCCATCCCAATCCTGAGACACCTCTGATAGCACAGATGTGATATCTCAATGCTTATACCAAACCCGAGACTCTTCCTATAACATGAGATGTGATATCCAACTCCTTCCCGTTCCAAACCTGAGACCCTTCCTATAGCATGAGATGTGATATCCAACTCCTTCCCGTTCCAAACCTGAGACCCTTCCTTTAGCATGAGATGTGATATCCAGCTCCTTCCCATTCCAATCCTGAGACACTTCCGATAGCATGAGATGTGATATCTCAATGCTTCTAATATCAAAAATGAGACCCTTCCTATAGCATGAGATGTGATATCTCAATGCTTCTACCAAACCTGAGACCCTTCCTTTAGCATGAGATGTGATATCCAACTCCTTCCCATTCCAATCCTGAGACCCTTCCTATAGCCTGAGATGTGATATCTCAATACTTCTAATACCAAACCTGAGATCCTTCCGATAACATGAGATGTGATATCCAAATCCTTCCCCTTCCAAACCTGAGACCCTCCCTTTAGCATGAGATGTGATATCCAACTCCTTCCCATTCCAATCCTGAGACCGTTCTGATAGCATGAGATGTGATATCTCAATGCTTCTAATACCAAACCTGAGACCCTTCCTACAGCATGCAATGTGATATCTCAATGCTTCTAATATCAAACCTGAGACCCGTCCTATAACATGAGATGGGATATCCAACTCCTTCCCGTTCCAAACCTGATACCCTTCCTATAGCATGAGATGTGATATCCAATTCCTTCCCATCCCAATCCTGAGACACCTCCGATAGCAGAGATGTGATATCTCAATGCTTATACCAAACCTGAGACTCTTCCTATAACATAAGATGTGATATCCAACTCCTTCCCGTTCAAAACCTGAGACCCTTCGGATAGCATGAGATGTGATATCTCAATGCTTCTAATACCAAACCTGAGACCCTTCCTATAACATGAGATGGGATATCCAACTCCTTCCCATTCCAATCCTGAGACACTTCCGATAGCAGAGATGTGATATCTCAATGCTTATACCAGACCTTAGACCCTTCCAATAACATGAGATCGGATATCCAACTCCTTCCCGTTCCAAACCTGAGACCCTTCCTTTAGCATGAGATGTGATATCCAGCTCCTTCCCATTCCAATCCTGAGACACTTCCGATAGCATGAGATGTGATATCTCAATGCTTCTAATATCAAAACTGAAACCCTCCCTATAGCATGATATGTGATATCTAAGTCCTTCCCATTCCAATCCTGAGACCCTTCCTATAGCATGAGATGTGATATCTCAATGCTTCTACCAAACATGAGACCCTTCCTTTAGCATGAGATGTGATATCCAACTCCTTCCCATTCCAATCCTGAGACCCTTCCTTTAGCATGAGATGTGATATCTCAATACTTCTAATACCAAACCTGAGATCCTTCCGATAACATGAGATGTGATATCCAAATCCTTCCCCTTCCAAACCTGAGACCCTCCCTTTAGCATGAGATGTGATATCCAACTCCTTCCCATTGCAATCCTGAGACCCTTCTGATAGCATGAGATGTGATATCTCAATGCTTCTAATACCAAACCTGAGATCCTTCCGATAGCATGAGATGTGATATCTCAATGCTTCTAATACTAAACCTGAGATCCTTCCTATAACATGAGATGTGATATCCAAATCCTTCCCCTTCCAATTCTGAGACCCTCCCTTTAACATGAGATGTGATATCCAACTCCTTCCCATTCCAATCCTGAGACCCTTCTGATAGCATGAGATGTGATATCTCAATGCCTCTAATACCAAACCTGAGATCCTACCTCTAACATGAAATGTGATATCCAACTCTTTCCCCTTCCAAACCTGAGAGCCTTCCTATAACATGAGATGTGATATCCAACTCCTTCCCATTCCAACCTGAGACCCTTCCTATAGCATGAGATGTGATATCTCAATGCCTCTAATACCAAACCTGAGATCCTTCCTCTAACATGAAATGTGATATCCAACTCCTTCCCTTTCCAAACCTGAGAGCCTATCTATAGCATGAGATGTGATGTCCAAGTCCTTCCCATTCCAATCCTTAGACCCTTCCTACAGCATGCAATATGATATCTCAATGATTCTAATAACAAACCTGAGACCCGTCCTATAACATGAGATGGGATATCCAAGTCCTTCCCATTCCAATCCTGAGACACTTCCGATAGCAGAGATGTGATATCTCAATGCTTATACCAAACCTGAGACCCTTCCTATAACATGAGATGTGATATCCAACTCCTTCCCGTTCCAAACCTGAGACTCTTCCTTTAGCATGAGATGTGATATCCAGCTCCTTCCCATTCCAATCCTGAGACACTCACGATAGCATGAGATGTGATATCTCAATGCTTCTAATATCAAAACTGAGACCCTCCCTATAGTATGATATGTGATATCTAAGTCCTTCCCATTCCAATCCTGAGACCCTTCCTATAGCATGAGATGTGATATCTCAATGCTTCTACCAAACCTGAGACCCTTCCTTTAGCATGAGATGTGATATCCAACTCCTTCCCATTCCAATCCTGAGACCCTTCCTATAGCATGAGATGTGATATCTCAATACTTCTAATACCAAACCTGAGATCCTTCCGATAACATGAGATGTGATATCCAAATCCTTCCCCTTCCAAACCTGAGACCCTCCCTTTAGCATGAGATGTGATATCCAACTCCTTCCCATTCCAATCCTGAGACCCTTCTGATAGCATGAGATGTGATATCTCAATGCTTCTAATACCAAACCTGAGACCCTTCCTACAGCATGCGATGTGATATCTCAATGCTTCTAATATCAAACCTGAGACCCGTCCTATAACATGAGATGGGATATCCAACTCCTTCCCGTTCCAAACCTGATACCCTTCCTATAGCATGAGATGTGATATCCAATTCCTTCCCATCCCAATCCTGAGACACCTCTGATAGCACAGATGTGATATCTCAATGCTTATACCAAACCTGAGACTCTTCCTATAACATGAGATGTGATATCCAACTCCTTCCCGTTCCAAACCTGAGACCCTTCCTATAGCATGAGATGTGATATCCAACTCCTTCCCGTTCCAAACCTGAGACCCTTCCTATAGCATGAGATGTGATATCCAACTCCTTCCCATTCCAATCATGAGACCCTTCCTATAGCCTGAGATGTGATATCTCAATACTTCTAATACCAAACCTGAGATCCTTCCGATAACATGAGATGTGATATCCAAATCCTTCCCCTTCCAAACCTGAGACCCTCCCTTTAGCATGAGATGTGATATCCAACTCCTTCCCGTTCCAAACCTGAGACCCTTCCTATAGCATGAGATGTGATATCCAACTCCTTCCCATTCCAATCATGAGACCCTTCCTATATCCTGAGATGTGATATCTCAATACTTCTAATACCAAACCTGAGATCCTTCCGATAACATGAGATGTGATATCCAAATCCTTCCCCTTCCAAACCTGAGACCCTCCCTTTAGCATGAGATGTGATATCCAACTCCTTCCCATTCCAATCCTGAGACCGTTCTGATAGCATGAGATGTGATGTCTCAATGCTTCTAATACCAAACCTGAGACCCTTCCCACAGCATGCAATGTGATATCTCAATGCTTCTAATATCAAACCTGAGACCCGTCCTATAACATGAGATGGGATATCCAACTCCTTCCCGTTCCAAACCTGATACCCTTCCTATAGCATGAGATGTGATATCCAATTCCTTCCCATCCCAATCCTGAGACACCTCCGATAGCAGAGATGTGATATCTCAATGCTTATACCAAACCTGAGACTCTTCCTATAACATAAAATGTGATATCCAACTCCTTCCCGTTCAAAACCTGAGACCCTTCCGATAGCATGAGATGTGATATCTCAATGCTTCTAATACCTAACCTGTGATCCTTCCTATAACAAGAGATGTGATATCAACATCCTTCCCCTTCCAAACCTGAGACCCTCCCTTTAGCATGAGATGTGATATCCCAATGCCTCTAATACCAAACCTGAGATCCTTCCGATAGCATGAGATGTGATATCCAACTCCTTCCCATTCCAATCCTGAGACCCTTCCTATAGCATGAGATGTGATATCTCAATGCTTATACCAAACCTGAGACCCTTCCTACGGCATGAGATGTCATATACAACTCCTTCCCATTCCAATCCTGAGACCCTTCCTATAGCATGAGATGTGATATCTCAATGCTTATACCATACCTGAGACCCTTCCTACAGCATGAGATGTGATATCCAAATCCTTCCCATTCCAATCCTGAGACCCTTCCTATAGCATGAGATGTGATATCTCAATGCTTATACCAAACCTGAGACCCTTCCTATAACATGAGATGGGATATCCAACTCCTTCCCATTCCAATCCTGAGACACTTCCGATAGCAGAGATGTGATATCTCAATGCTTATACCAGACCTTAGACCCTTCCTATAACATGAGATCGGATATCCAACTCCTTCCCGTTCCAAACCTGAGACCCTTCCTTTAGCATGAGATGTGATATCCAACTCCTTCCCATTCCAATCCTGAGACCCTTCCTATAGCATGAGATGTGATATCTCAATGCTTCTAATATCAAAACTGAAACCCTCCCTATAGCATGATATGTGATATCTAAGTCCTTCCCATTCCAATCCTGAGACCCTTCCTATAGCATGAGATGTGATATCTCAATGCTTCTACCAAACATGAGACCCTTCCTTTAGCATGAGATGTGATATCCAACTCCTTCCCATTCCAATCCTGAGACCCTTCCTATAGCATGAGTTGTGATATCTCAATACTTCTAATACCAAACCTGAGATCCTTCCGATAACATGAGATGTGATATCCAAATCCTTCCCCTTCCAAACCTGAGACCCTCCCTTTAGCATGAGATGTGATAACCAACTCCTTCCCATTCCAATCCTGAGACCCTTCTGATAGCATGAGATGTGATATCTCAATGCTTCTAATACCAAACCTGAGATCCTTCCGATAGCATGAGATGTGATATCTCAATGCTTCTAATACTAAACCTGAGATCCTTTCTATAACATGAGATGTGATATCCAAATCCTTCCCCTTCCAATTCTGAGACCCTCCCTTTAACATGAGATGTGATATCCAACTCCTTCCCATTCCAATCCTGAGACCCTTCTGATAGCATGAGATGTGATATCTCAATGCCTCTAATACCAAACCTGAGATCCTACCTCTAACATGAAATGTGATATCCAACTCTTTCCCCTTCCAAACCTGAGAGCCTTCCTATAACATGAGATGTGATATCCAACTCCTTCCCATTCCAACCTGAGACCCTTCCTATAGCATGAGATGTGATATCTCAATGCCTCTAATACCAAACCTGAGATCCTTCCTCTAACATGAAATGTGATATCCAACTCCTTCCCTTTCCAAACCTGAGAGCCTATCTATAGCATGAGATGTGATATCCAAGTCCTTCCCATTCCAATCCTTAGACCCTTCCTACAGCATGCAATATGATATCTCAATGATTCTAATAACAAACCTGAGACCCGTCCTATAACATGAGATGGGATATCCAAGTCCTTCCCATTCCAATCCTGAGACACTTCCGATAGCAGAGATGTGATATCTCAATGCTTATACCAAACCTGAGACCCTTCCTATAACATGAGATGTGATATCCAACTCCTTCCCGTTCCAAACCTGAGACTCTTCATTTAGCATGAGATGTGATATCCAGCTCCTTCCCATTCCAATCCTGAGACACTCACGATAGCATGAGATGTGATATCTCAATGCTTCTAATATCAAAACTGAGACCCTCCCTATAGTATGATATGTGATATCTAAGTCCTTCCCATTCCAATCCTGAGACCCTTCCTATAGCATGAGATGTGATATCTCAATGCTTCTACCAAACCTGAGACCCTTCCTTTAGCATGAGATGTGATATCCAACTCCTTTCCATTCCAATCCTGAGACCCTTCCTATAGCATGAGATGTGATATCTCAATACTTCTAATACCAAACCTGAGATCCTTCCGATAACATGAGATGTGATATCCAAATCCTTCCCCTTCCAAATCTGAGACACTCCCTTTAGCATGAGATGTGATATCCAACACCTTCCCATTCCAATCCTGAGACCCTTCTGATAGCATGAGATGTGATATCTCAATGCTTCTAATACCAAACCTGAGACCCTTCCTACAGCATGCGATGTGATATCTCAATGCTTCTAATATCAAACCTGAGACCCGTCCTATAACATGAGATGGGATATCCAACTCCTTCCCGTTCCAAACCTGATACCCTTCCTATAGCATGAGATGTGATATCCAATTCCTTCCCATCCCAATCCTGAGACACCTCTGATAGCACAGATGTGATATCTCAATGCTTATACCAAACCCGAGACTCTTCCTATAACATGAGATGTGATATCCAACTCCTTCCCGTTCCAAACCTGAGACCCTTCCTATAGCATGAGATGTGATATCCAACTCCTTCCCGTTCCAAACCTGAGACCCTTCCTTTAGCATGAGATGTGATATCCAGCTCCTTCCCATTCCAATCCTGAGACACTTCCGATAGCATGAGATGTGATATCTCAATGCTTCTAATATCAAAAATGAGACCCTTCCTATAGCATGAGATGTGATATCTCAATGCTTCTACCAAACCTGAGACCCTTCCTTTAGCATGAGATGTGATATCCAACTCCTTCCCATTCCAATCCTGAGACCCTTCCTATAGCCTGAGATGTGATATCTCAATACTTCTAATACCAAACCTGAGATCCTTCCGATAACATGAGATGTGATATCCAAATCCTTCCCCTTCCAAACCTGAGACCCTCCCTTTAGCATGAGATGTGATATCCAACTCCTTCCCATTCCAATCCTGAGACCGTTCTGATAGCATGAGATGTGATATCTCAATGCTTCTAATACCAAACCTGAGACCCTTCCTACAGCATGCAATGTGATATCTCAATGCTTCTAATATCAAACCTGAGACCCGTCCTATAACATGAGATGGGATATCCAACTCCTTCCCGTTCCAAACCTGATACCCTTCCTATAGCATGAGATGTGATATCCAATTCCTTCCCATCCCAATCCTGAGACACCTCCGATAGCAGAGATGTGATATCTCAATGCTTATACCAAACCTGAGACTCTTCCTATAACATAAGATGTGATATCCAACTCCTTCCCGTTCAAAACCTGAGACCCTTCGGATAGCATGAGATGTGATATCTCAATGCTTCTAATACCAAACCTGAGACCCTTCCTATAACATGAGATGGGATATCCAACTCCTTCCCATTCCAATCCTGAGACACTTCCGATAGCAGAGATGTGATATCTCAATGCTTATACCAGACCTTAGACCCTTCCAATAACATGAGATCGGATATCCAACTCCTTCCCGTTCCAAACCTGAGACCCTTCCTTTAGCATGAGATGTGATATCCAGCTCCTTCCCATTCCAATCCTGAGACACTTCCGATAGCATGAGATGTGATATCTCAATGCTTCTAATATCAAAACTGAAACCCTCCCTATAGCATGATATGTGATATCTAAGTCCTTCCCATTCCAATCCTGAGACCCTTCCTATAGCATGAGATGTGATATCTCAATGCTTCTACCAAACATGAGACCCTTCCTTTAGCATGAGATGTGATATCCAACTCCTTCCCATTCCAATCCTGAGACCCTTCCTTTAGCATGAGATGTGATATCTCAATACTTCTAATACCAAACCTGAGATCCTTCCGATAACATGAGATGTGATATCCAAATCCTTCCCCTTCCAAACCTGAGACCCTCCCTTTAGCATGAGATGTGATATCCAACTCCTTCCCATTGCAATCCTGAGACCCTTCTGATAGCATGAGATGTGATATCTCAATGCTTCTAATACCAAACCTGAGATCCTTCCGATAGCATGAGATGTGATATCTCAATGCTTCTAATACTAAACCTGAGATCCTTCCTATAACATGAGATGTGATATCCAAATCCTTCCCCTTCCAATTCTGAGACCCTCCCTTTAACATGAGATGTGATATCCAACTCCTTCCCATTCCAATCCTGAGACCCTTCTGATAGCATGAGATGTGATATCTCAATGCCTCTAATACCAAACCTGAGATCCTACCTCTAACATGAAATGTGATATCCAACTCTTTCCCCTTCCAAACCTGAGAGCCTTCCTATAACATGAGATGTGATATCCAACTCCTTCCCATTCCAACCTGAGACCCTTCCTATAGCATGAGATGTGATATCTCAATGCCTCTAATACCAAACCTGAGATCCTTCCTCTAACATGAAATGTGATATCCAACTCCTTCCCTTTCCAAACCTGAGAGCCTATCTATAGCATGAGATGTGATGTCCAAGTCCTTCCCATTCCAATCCTTAGACCCTTCCTACAGCATGCAATATGATATCTCAATGATTCTAATAACAAACCTGAGACCCGTCCTATAACATGAGATGGGATATCCAAGTCCTTCCCATTCCAATCCTGAGACACTTCCGATAGCAGAGATGTGATATCTCAATGCTTATACCAAACCTGAGACCCTTCCTATAACATGAGATGTGATATCCAACTCCTTCCCGTTCCAAACCTGAGACTCTTCCTTTAGCATGAGATGTGATATCCAGCTCCTTCCCATTCCAATCCTGAGACACTCACGATAGCATGAGATGTGATATCTCAATGCTTCTAATATCAAAACTGAGACCCTCCCTATAGTATGATATGTGATATCTAAGTCCTTCCCATTCCAATCCTGAGACCCTTCCTATAGCATGAGATGTGATATCTCAATGCTTCTACCAAACCTGAGACCCTTCCTTTAGCATGAGATGTGATATCTAACTCCTTCCCATTCCAATCCTGAGACCCTTCCTATAGCATGAGATGTGATATCTCAATACTTCTAATACCAAACCTGAGATCCTTCCGATAACATGAGATGTGATATCCAAATCCTTCCCCTTCCAAACCTGAGACCCTCCCTTTAGCATGAGATGTGATATCCAACTCCTTCCCATTCCAATCCTGAGACCCTTCTGATAGCATGAGATGTGATATCTCAATGCTTCTAATACCAAACCTGAGACCCTTCCTACAGCATGCGATGTGATATCTCAATGCTTCTAATATCAAACCTGAGACCCGTCCTATAACATGAGATGGGATATCCAACTCCTTCCCGTTCCAAACCTGATACCCTTCCTATAGCATGAGATGTGATATCCAATTCCTTCCCATCCCAATCCTGAGACACCTCTGATAGCACAGATGTGATATCTCAATGCTTATACCAAACCTGAGACTCTTCCTATAACATGAGATGTGATATCCAACTCCTTCCCGTTCCAAACCTGAGACCCTTCCTATAGCATGAGATGTGATATCCAACTCCTTCCCGTTCCAAACATGAGACCCTTCCTTTAGCATGAGATGTGATATCCAGCTCCTTCCCATTCCAATCCTGAGACACTTCCGATAGCATGAGATGTGATATCTCAATGCTTCTAATATAAAAATCTGAGACCCTCCCTATAGCATGATATGTGATATCTAAGTCCTTCCCATTCCAATCCTGAGACCCTTCCTATAGCATGAGATGTGATATCTCAATGCTTCTACCAAACCTGAGACCCTTCCTTTAGCATGAGATGTGATATCCAACTCCTTCCCATTCCAATCCTGAGACCCTTCCTATAGCCTGAGATGTGATATCTCAATACTTCTAATACCAAACCTGAGATCCTTCCGATAACATGAGATGTGATATCCAAATCCTTCCCCTTCCAAATCTGAGACCCTCCCTTTAGCATGAGATGTGATATCCAACGCCTTCCCATTCCAATCCTGAGACCGTTCTGATAGCATGAGATGTGATATCTCAATGCTTCTAATACCAAACCTGAGACCCTTCCTACAGCATGCAATGTGATATCTCAATGCTTCTAATATCAAACCTGAGACCCGTCCTATAACATGAGATGGGATATCCAACTCCTTCCCGTTCCAAACCTGATACCCTTCCTATAGCATGAGATGTGATATCCAATTCCTTCCCATCCCAATCCTGAGACACCTCCGATAGCAGAGATGTGATATCTCAATGCTTATACCAAACCTGAGACTCTTCCTATAACATAAGATGTGATATCCAACTCCTTCCCGTTCAAAACCTGAGACCCTTCCGATAGCATGAGATGTGATATCTCAATGCTTCTAATACCAAACCTGTGATCCTTCCTATAACAAGAGATGTGATATCAACATCCTTCCCCTTCCAAACCTGAGACCCTCCCTTTAGCATGAGATGTGATATCTCAATGCCTCTAATACCAAACCTGAGATCCTTCCGATAGCATGAGATGTGATATCTCAATGCTTCTAATACCAAACCTGAGATCCTTCCTATAACATGAGATGTGATATCCAAATCCTTCCCCTTCCATTCCTGAGACCTCCCATTCCAATACTGAGATCCTTCCTATACCATGAGATGTGATATCTCAATGTTTCTGATACCAAACCTGAGGGCCTTCCTATAGCAAGAGATGTGATATACAAATCATTCCCATTCCAAACCTGAGACCTTTCCTATAGCATGGGATGTGATATCCGACTCCTTCCCAATCCAATCCTGAGACCCTTCCTATAGCATGAGATGTGATTTCCAACTCGTTCCCATTCCAATCCTGAGACCCTTCCTATAGCATGAGATGTGATATCTCAATGCTTCTAATACCAAAACTGAGACCCTTCTTAAAGCATGAGATGTGATATCCAAGTCCTTCCCGTGTTCCAAACCTGAGACCCTTCCTATAGCATATGTGCTACCCTTCCTATGGCATGAGATGTCATATACAACTACTTCCCATTCCAATCCGGAGACCCTTCCTATAGCATGAGATGTGATATCTCAATGCTTCTACCAAACATGAGACCCTTCCTTTAGCATGAGATGTGATATCCATCTCCTTCCCATTCCAATCCTGAGACCCTTCCTATAGCATGAGATGTGATATCTCAATGCTTCTAATACCAAACCTGAGATCCTTCCGATAACATGAGATGTGATATCCAAATCCTTCCCCTTCCAAACCTGAGACCCTCCCTTTAGCATGAGATGTGATATCCAACTCCTTCCCATTCCAATCCTGAGACCCTTCTGATAGCATGAGATGTGATATCTCAGTGCTTCTAATACCAAACCTGGGACCCGTCCTATAACATGAGATATGATATCCAAATCCTTCCCATTCGAATCCTGAAACCCTTCCTTTAGCATGAGATGTGATATCTCAATGTGTCTAATAAAAAACCTGAGACCCTTCCTATAGCAAGAGATGTGATATCCAAATCCTTCGCATTCCAATCCTGAGACCCTTCCTATAACATGGATGTGATATCCAACTCCTTCCCATTCCAATTCTGAGACCCTTCCTATACCATGAGAATTGATATCTCAATGCTTCTAATACCAAACCTGAGACCCTTCCTATAGCATGAGATGTGATATCCTACTCCTTCCCATTCCAATCCTGAGACCCTTCCTATAGCACGAGATGTGATATCTCAATGCTTCTAATACCAAACCTGACACCCTTCATATAGCATGAGATGGGATATCCAACTCCTTCCCAATCCAATCCTGAGACCCTTCCGATAGCATGAGATGTCATTTCTCAATGCTTCTACCAAAACTGAGACCCTTCCTATGGCATGAGATGTGATATCAAACTCCTTCCCATTCCAATCCTGAGACCCTTCCTATAGCTTGAGATGTGATATCCAACTCCTTCCCATTCCAATCCTGAGACCCTTCCTATACCATGAGATGTGATATCTCAATGCTTGTAGTACCAAACCTGAGACCCGTCCTACAACATGAGATGTGATATCCAAATCCTTCCCCTTCCAAGCCTGAGACCCTTCCTTTAGCATGAGATGTGATATCCAACTCCTTCCCATTCCAATCCTGAGACCCTTCCGATAGCATGAGATGTGATATCTCAATGCTTCTAATATCAAACCTGAGACCCTCCCTATAGCATGAGATGTGATATCCAAGTCCTTCCCATTCCAATCCTGAGATCCTTCCTATAGCATGAGATGTGATATCTCAATGCTTCTAATACCAAACATGATATCCTTCCTATAACATGAGATGTGATATATAAACTCCTTACCATTCCAATCCCGAGACCCTTCCGATAGCAGAGATGTGATATCTCAATGCTTATACCAAACCTGAGACCCTTCCTATGGCATGAGATGTCATATACTACTGCTTCCCATTCCAATCCTGGGACCCTTCCTATAGCATGAGATGTGATATCTCAATGCTTCTACCAAACTTGAGACCCTTCCTATAGCATGAGATGTGATATCCAACTCCTTCCCATTCCAATCCTGAGACCCTTCCTATAGCATGAGATGTGATGTCTCAATGCTTCTAATACCAAACCTGATATCCTTCCTATAACATGAGATGTGATATCCAACTCCTTTCCATTCCAATACTGAGATCCTTCCTATACCATGAGATGTGATATCTCAATGTTTCTCATACCAAACCTGAGGCCCTTCCTATAGCAAGAGATGTGATATACAAATCCTTCCCATTCCAAACCTGAGACCCTTCCTATAGCATGAGATGTGATATCCGACTCTTTCCCAATCCAATCCTGAGACCCTTCCTATAGCATGAGATGTAATATCACAATGCTTGTAATACCAAAACTGAGACCATTCCTATAGCATGAGATGTGATATCCAACTCCTTCCCATTCCAATCCTGAGACCCTTCCTATAGCATGAGATGTGATATCCAATTCCTTCCCATCCCAATCCTGAGACACCTCTGATAGCACAGATGTGATATCTCAATGCTTATACCAAACCTGAGACTCTTCCTATAACATGAGATGTGATATCCAACTCCTTCCCGTTCCAAACCTGAGACCCTTCCTATAGCATGAGATGTGATATCCAACTCCTTCCCGTTGCAAACCTGAGACCCTTCCTTTAGCATGAGATGTGATATCCAGCTCCTTCCCATTCCAATCCTGAGACACTTCCGATAGCATGAGATGTGATATCTCAATGCTTCTAATATCAAAAATGAGACCCTCCCTATAGCATGATATGTGATATCTAAGTCCTTCCCATTCCAATCCTGAGACCCTTCCTATAGCATGAGATGTGATATCTCAATGCTTCTACCAAACCTGAGACCCTTCCTTTAGCATGAGATGTGATATCCAACTCCTTCCCATTCCAATCCTGAGACCCTTCCTATAGCCTGAGATGTGATATCTCAATACTTCTAATACCAAACCTGAGACCCTTCCTATACCATGAGAATTGATATCTCAATGCTTCTAATACCAAACCTGAGACCCTTCCTATAGCATGAGATGTGATATCCTACTCCTTCCCATTCCAATCCTGAGACCCTTCCTATAGCACGAGATGTGATATCTCAATGCTTCTAATACCAAACCTGACACCCTTCATATAGCATGAGATGGGATATCCAACTCCTTCCCAATCCAATCCTGAGACCCTTCCGATAGCATGAGATGTCATTTCTCAATGCTTCTACCAAAACTGAGACCCTTCCTATGGCATGAGATGTGATATCAAACTCCTTCCCATTCCAATCCTGAGACCCTTCCTATAGCTTGAGATGTGATATCCAACTCCTTCCCATTCCAATCCTGAGACCCTTCCTATACCATGAGATGTGATATCTCAATGCTTGTAGTACCAAACCTGAGACCCGTCCTACAACATGAGATGTGATATCCAAATCCTTCCCCTTCCAAGCCTGAGACCCTTCCTTTAGCATGAGATGTGATATCCAACTCCTTCCCATTCCAATCCTGAGACCCTTCCGATAGCATGAGATGTGATATCTCAATGCTTCTAATATCAAACCTGAGACCCTCCCTATAGCATGAGATGTGATATCCAAGTCCTTCCCATTCCAATCCTGAGATCCTTCCTATAGCATGAGATGTGATATCTCAATGCTTCTAATACCAAACATGATATCCTTCCTATAACATGAGATGTGATATATAAACTCCTTACCATTCCAATCCCGAGACCCTTCCGATAGCAGAGATGTGATATCTCAATGCTTATACCAAACCTGAGACCCTTCCTATGGCATGAGATGTCATATACTACTGCTTCCCATTCCAATCCTGGGACCCTTCCTATAGCATGAGATGTGATATCTCAATGCTTCTACCAAACTTGAGACCCTTCCTATAGCATGAGATGTGATATCCAACTCCTTCCCATTCCAATCCTGAGACCCTTCCTATAGCATGAGATGTGATGTCTCAATGCTTCTAATACCAAACCTGATATCCTTCCTATAACATGAGATGTGATATCCAACTCCTTTCCATTCCAATACTGAGATCCTTCCTATACCATGAGATGTGATATCTCAATGTTTCTCATACCAAACCTGAGGCCCTTCCTATAGCAAGAGATGTGATATACAAATCCTTCCCATTCCAAACCTGAGACCCTTCCTATAGCATGAGATGTGATATCCGACTCTTTCCCAATCCAATCCTGAGACCCTTCCTATAGCATGAGATGTAATATCACAATGCTTGTAATACCAAAACTGAGACCATTCCTATAGCATGAGATGTGATATCCAACTCCTTCCCATTCCAATCCTGAGACCCTTCCTATAGCATGAGATGTGATATCCAATTCCTTCCCATCCCAATCCTGAGACACCTCTGATAGCACAGATGTGATATCTCAATGCTTATACCAAACCTGAGACTCTTCCTATAACATGAGATGTGATATCCAACTCCTTCCCGTTCCAAACCTGAGACCCTTCCTATAGCATGAGATGTGATATCCAACTCCTTCCCGTTGCAAACCTGAGACCCTTCCTTTAGCATGAGATGTGATATCCAGCTCCTTCCCATTCCAATCCTGAGACACTTCCGATAGCATGAGATGTGATATCTCAATGCTTCTAATATCAAAAATGAGACCCTCCCTATAGCATGATATGTGATATCTAAGTCCTTCCCATTCCAATCCTGAGACCCTTCCTATAGCATGAGATGTGATATCTCAATGCTTCTACCAAACCTGAGACCCTTCCTTTAGCATGAGATGTGATATCCAACTCCTTCCCATTCCAATCCTGAGACCCTTCCTATAGCCTGAGATGTGATATCTCAATACTTCTAATACCAAACCTGAGATCCTTCCGATAACATGAGATGTGATATCCAAATCCTTCCCCTTCCAAACCTGAGACCCTCCCTTTAGCATGAGATGTGATATCCAACTCCTTCCCATTCCAATTCTGAGACCGTTCTGATAGCATGAGATGTGATATCTCAATGCTTCTAATACCAAACCTGAGACCCTTCCTACAGCATGCAATGTGATATCTCAATGCTTCTAATATCAAACCTGAGACCCGTCCTATAACATAAGATGGGATATCCAACTCCTTCCCGTTCCAAACCTGATACCCTTCCTATAGCATGAGATGTGATATCCAATTCCTTCCCATCCCAATCCTGAGACACCTCCGATAGCCGAGATGTGATATCTCAATGCTTATACCAAACCTGAGACTCTTCCTATAACATAAGATGTGATATCCAACTCCTTCCCGTTCAAAACCTGAGACCCTTCCGATAGCATGAGATGTGATATCTCAATGCTTCTAATACCAAACCTGAGACCCTTCCTATAACATGAGATGGGATATCCAACTCCTTCCCATTCCAATCCTGAGACACTTCCGATAGCAGAGATGTGATATCTCAATGCTTATACCAGACCTTAGACCCTTCCTATAACATGAGATCGGATATCCAACTCCTTCCCGTTCCAAACCTGAGACCCTTCCTTTAGCATGAGATGTGATATCCAGCTCCTTCCCATTCCAATCCTGAGACACTTCCGATAGCATGAGATGTGATATCTCAATGCTTCTAATATCAAAACTGAAACCCTCCCTATAGCATGATATGTGATATCTAAGTCCTTCCCATTCCAATCCTGAGACCCTTCCTATAGCATGAGATGTGATATCTCAATGCTTCTACCAAACATGAGACCCTTCCTTTAGCATGAGATGTGATATCCAACTCCTTCCCATTCCAATCCTGAGACCCTTCCTATAGCATGAGATGTGATATCTCAATACTTCTAATACCAAACCTGAGATCCTTCCGATAACATGAGATGTGATATCCAAATCCTTCCCCTTCCAAACCTGAGACCCTCCCTTTAGCATGAGATGTGATATCCAACTCCTTCCCATTCCAATCCTGAGACCCTTCTGATAGCATGAGATGTGATATCTCAATGCTTCTAATACCAAACCTGAGATCCTTCCGATAGCATGAGATGTGATATCTCAATGCTTCTAATACTAAACCTGAGATCCTTCCTATAGCATGAGATGTGATATCCAAATCCTTCCCCTTCCAATTCTGAGACCCTCCCTTTAACATGAGATGTGATATCCAACTCCTTCCCATTCCAATCCTGAGACCCTTCTGATAGCATGAGATGTGATATCTCAATGCCTCTAATACCAAACCTGAGATCCTTCCTCTAACATGAAATGTGATATCCAACTCCTTCCCTTTCCAAACCTGAGAGCCTATCTATAGCATGAGATGTGATATCCAAGTCCTTCCCATTCCAATCCTTAGACCCTTCCTACAGCATGCAATATGATATCTCAATGATTCTAATAACAAACCTGAGACCCGTCCTATAACATGAGATGTGATATCCAACTCCTTCCCGTTCCAAACCTGAGACTCTTCCTTTAGCATGAGATGTGATATCCAGCTCCTTCCCATTCCAATCCTGAGACACTCACGATAGCATGAGATGTGATATCTCAATGCTTCTAATATCAAAACTGAGACCCTCCCTATAGTATGATATGTGATATCTAAGTCCTTCCCATTCCAATCCTGAGACCCTTCCTATAGCATGAGATGTGATATCTCAATGCTTCTACCAAACCTGAGACCCTTCCTTTAGCATGAGATGTGATATCTAACTCCTTCCAATTCCAATCCTGAGACCCTTCCTATAGCATGAGATGTGATATCTCAATACTTCTAATACCAAACCTGATATCCTTCCGATAACATGAGATGTGATATCCAAATCCTTCCCCTTCCAAACCTGAGACCCTCCCTTTAGCATGAGATGTGATATCCAACTCCTTCCCATTCCAATCCTGAGACCCTTCTGATAGCATGAGATGTGATATCTCAATGCTTCTAATACCAAACCTGAGACCCTTCCTACAGCATGCGATGTGATATCTCAATGCTTCTAATATCAAACCTGAGACCCGTCCTATAACATGAGATGGGATATCCAACTCCTTCCCGTTCCAAACCTGATACCCTTCCTATAGCATGAGATGTGATATCCAATTCCTTCCCATCCCAATCCTGAGACACCTCTGATAGCACAGATGTGATATCTCAATGCTTATACCAAACCTGAGACTCTTCCTATAACATGAGATGTGATATCCAACTCCTTCCCGTTCCAAACCTGAGTCCCTTCCTATAGCATGAGATGTGATATCCAACTCCTTCCCGTTCCAAACCTGAGACCCTCCCTTTAGCATGAGATGTGATATCCAACTCCTTCCCATTCCAATCCTGAGACCCTTCTGATAGCATGAGATGTGATATCTCAATGCTTCTAATACCAAACCTGAGATCCTTCCGATAGCATGAGATGTGATATCTCAATGCTTCTAATACTAAACCTGAGATCCTTCCTATAGCATGAGATGTGATATCCAAATCCTTCCCCTTCCAATTCTGAGACCCTCCCTTTAACATGAGATGTGATATCCAACTCCTTCCCATTCCAATCCTGAGACCCTTCTGATAGCATGAGATGTGATATCTCAATGCCTCTAATACCAAACCTGAGATCCTTCCTCTAACATGAAATGTGATATCCAACTCCTTCCCTTTCCAAACCTGAGAGCCTATCTATAGCATGAGATGTGATATCCAAGTCCTTCCCATTCCAATCCTTAGACCCTTCCTACAGCATGCAATATGATATCTCAATGATTCTAATAACAAACCTGAGACCCGTCCTATAACATGAGATGGGATATCCAAGTCCTTCCCATTCCAATCCTGAGACACTTCCGATAGCAGAGATGTGATATCTCAATGCTTATACCAAACCTGAGACCCTTCCTATAACATGAGATGTGATATCCAACTCCTTCCCGTTCCAAACCTGAGACTCTTCCTTTAGCATGAGATGTGATATCCAGCTCCTTCCCATTCCAATCCTGAGACACTCACGATAGCATGAGATGTGATATCTCAATGCTTCTAATATCAAAACTGAGACCCTCCCTATAGTATGATATGTGATATCTAAGTCCTTCCCATTCCAATCCTGAGACCCTTCCTATAGCATGAGATGTGATATCTCAATGCTTCTACCAAACCTGAGACCCTTCCTTTAGCATGAGATGTGATATCTAACTCCTTCCAATTCCAATCCTGAGACCCTTCCTATAGCATGAGATGTGATATCTCAATACTTCTAATACCAAACCTGATATCCTTCCGATAACATGAGATGTGATATCCAAATCCTTCCCCTTCCAAACCTGAGACCCTCCCTTTAGCATGAGATGTGATATCCAACTCCTTCCCATTCCAATCCTGAGACCCTTCTGATAGCATGAGATGTGATATCTCAATGCTTCTAATACCAAACCTGAGACCCTTCCTACAGCATGCGATGTGATATCTCAATGCTTCTAATATCAAACCTGAGACCCGTCCTATAACATGAGATGGGATATCCAACTCCTTCCCGTTCCAAACCTGATACCCTTCCTATAGCATGAGATGTGATATCCAATTCCTTCCCATCCCAATCCTGAGACACCTCTGATAGCACAGATGTGATATCTCAATGCTTATACCAAACCTGAGACTCTTCCTATAACATGAGATGTGATATCCAACTCCTTCCCGTTCCAAACCTGAGTCCCTTCCTATAGCATGAGATGTGATATCCAACTCCTTCCCGTTCCAAACCTGAGACCCTTCCTTTAGCATGAGATGTGATATCCAGCTCCTTCCCATTCCAATCCTGAGACACTTCCGATAGCATGAGATGTGATATCTCAATGCTTCTAATATAAAAATCTGAGACCCTCCCTATAGCATGATATGTGATATCTAAGTCCTTCCCATTCCAATCCTGAGACCCTTCCTATAGCATGAGATGTGATATCTCAATGCTTCTACCAAACCTGAGACCCTTCCTTTAGCATGAGATGTGATATCCAACTCCTTCCCATTCCAATCCTGAGACCCTTCCTATAGCCTGAGATGTGATATCTCAATACTTCTAATACCAAACCTGAGATCCTTCCGATAACATGAGATGTGATATCCAAATCCTTCCCCTTCCAAACCTGAGACCCTCCCTTTAGCATGAGATGTGATATCCAACTCCTTCCCATTCCAATCCTGAGACCGTTCTGATAGCATGAGATGTGATATCTCAATGCTTCTAATACCAAACCTGAGACCCTTCCTACAGCATGCAATGTGATATCTCAATGCTTCTAATATCAAACCTGAGACCCGTCCTATAACATGAGATGGGATATCCAACTCCTTCCCGTTCCAAACCTGATACCCTTCCTATAGCATGAGATGTGATATCCAATTCCTTCCCATCCCAATCCTGAGACACCTCCCATAGCAGAGATGTGATATCTCAATGCTTATACCAAACCTGAGACTCTTCCTATAACATAAGATGTGATATCCAACTCCTTCCCGTTCAAAACCTGAGACCCTTCCGATAGCATGAGATGTGATATCTCAATGCTTCTAATACCAAACCTGTGATCCTTCCTATAACAAGAGATGTGATATCAACATCCTTCCCCTTCCAAACCTGAGACCCTCCCTTTAGCATGAGATGTGATATCTCAATGCCTCTAATACCAAACCTGAGATCCTTCCGATAGCATGAGATGTGATATCTCAATGCTTCTAATACCAAACCTGAGATCCTTCCTATAACATGAGATGTGATATCCAAATCCTTCCCCTTCCATTCCTGAGACCTCCCATTCCAATACTGAGATCCTTCCTATACCATGAGATGTGATATCTCAATGTTTCTGATACCAAACCTGAGGGCCTTCCTATAGCAAGAGATGTGATATACAAATCATTCCCATTCCAAACCTGAGACCTTTCCTATAGCATGGGATGTGATATCCGACTCGTTCCCAATCCAATCCTGAGACCCTTCCTATAGCATGAGATGTGATTTCCAACTCGTTCCCATTCCAATCCTGAGACCCTTCCTATAGCATGAGATGTGATATCTCAATGCTTCTAATACCAAAACTGAGACCCTTCTTAAAGCATGAGATGTGATATCCAACTCCTTCCCGTGTTCCAAACCTGAGACCCTTCCTATAGCATATGTGCTACCCTTCCTATGGCATGAGATGTCATATACAACTACTTCCCATTCCAATCCGGAGACCCTTCCTATAGCATGAGATGTGATATCTCAATGCTTCTACCAAACATGAGACCCTTCCTTTAGCATGAGATGTGATATCCATCTCCTTCCCATTCCAATCCTGAGACCCTTCCTATAGCATGAGATGTGATATCTCAATGCTTCTAATACCAAACCTGAGATCCTTCCGATAACATGAGATGTGATATCCAAATCCTTCCCCTTCCAAACCTGAGACCCTCCCTTTAGCATGAGATGTGATATCCAACTCCTTCCCATTCCAATCCTGAGACCCTTCTGATAGCATGAGATGTGATATCTCAGTGCTTCTAATACCAAACCTGGGACCCGTCCTATAACATGAGATATGATATCCAAATCCTTCCCATTCGAATCCTGAAACCCTTCCTTTAGCATGAGATGTGATATCTCAATGTGTCTAATAAAAAACCTGAGACCCTTCCTATAGCAAGAGATGTGATATCCAAATCCTTCGCATTCCAATCCTGAGACCCTTCCTATAACATGGATGTGATATCCAACTCCTTCCCATTCCAATTCTGAGACCCTTCCTATACCATGAGAATTGATATCTCAATGCTTCTAATACCAAACCTGAGACCCTTCCTATAGCATGAGATGTGATATCCTACTCCTTCCCATTCCAATCCTGAGACCCTTCCTATAGCACGAGATGTGATATCTCAATGCTTCTAATACCAAACCTGACACCCTTCATATAGCATGAGATGGGATATCCAACTCCTTCCCAATCCAATCCTGAGACCCTTCCGATAGCATGAGATGTCATTTCTCAATGCTTCTACCAAAACTGAGACCCTTCCTATGGCATGAGATGTGATATCAAACTCCTTCCCATTCCAATCCTGAGACCCTTCCTATAGCTTGAGATGTGATATCCAACTCCTTCCCATTCCAATCCTGAGACCCTTCCTATACCATGAGATGTGATATCTCAATGCTTGTAGTACCAAACCTGAGACCCGTCCTACAACATGAGATGTGATATCCAAATCCTTCCCCTTCCAAGCCTGAGACCCTTCCTTTAGCATGAGATGTGATATCCAACTCCTTCCCATTCCAATCCTGAGACCCTTCCGATAGCATGAGATGTGATATCTCAATGCTTCTAATATCAAACCTGAGACCCTCCCTATAGCATGAGATGTGATATCCAAGTCCTTCCCATTCCAATCCTGAGATCCTTCCTATAGCATGAGATGTGATATCTCAATGCTTCTAATACCAAACATGATATCCTTCCTATAACATGAGATGTGATATATAAACTCCTTACCATTCCAATCCCGAGACCCTTCCGATAGCAGAGATGTGATATCTCAATGCTTATACCAAACCTGAGACCCTTCCTATGGCATGAGATGTCATATACTACTGCTTCCCATTCCAATCCTGGGACCCTTCCTATAGCATGAGATGTGATATCTCAATGCTTCTACCAAACTTGAGACTCTTCCTATAGCATGAGATGTGATATCCAACTCCTTCCCATTCCAATCCTGAGACCCTTCCTATAGCATGAGATGTGATGTCTTAATGCTTCTAATACCAAACCTGATATCCTTCCTATAACATGAGATGTGATATCCAACTCCTTTCCATTCCAATACTGAGATCCTTCCTATACCATGAGATGTGATATCTCAATGTTTCTCATACCAAACCTGAGGCCCTTCCTATAGCAAGAGATGTGATATACAAATCCTTCCCATTCCAAACCTGAGACCCTTCCTATAGCATGAGATGTGATATCCGACTCTTTCCCAATCCAATCCTGAGACCCTTCCTATAGCATGAGATGTAATATCACAATGCTTGTAATACCAAACCTGAGACCATTCCTATAGCATGAGATGTGATATCCAACTCCTTCCCATTCCAATCCTGAGACCCTTCCTATAGCATGAGATGTGATATCTCAATGCTTTTAATACCAAAACTGAGACCCTTCTTAAAGCATGAGATGTGATATCCAACTACTTCCCGTTCCAAACCTGAGACCCTTCCTATAGCATATGTGACATCCAACTCCTTCCCATTCCAAACCTGAGACCCTTCATATAGCAAGAATGTAATATCCAACTCCTTCCCATTCCAATCCTGAGACCATTCCTATAGCATGAGAAGTGATATCTCAATGCTTCTAATAGCAAACCTGAGATCCTTCCTATGACATGAGATGTGATATCCAATTCCTTCCCATTCCAAACCTGAGACCCTTCCTACAGCATGCGATGTGATATCTCAATCCTTCTAATACCACACCTGAGACCCGTCCTATAACATGAGATGAGATATCCAACTCCTTCCCATTCCAATCCTGAGACCCTTCCGATAGCAGAGATGTGATATCTCAATGCTTATACCAAACCTGAGACCCTTCCTATGGCATGAGATGTAATATACAACTACTACCCATTCCAATCCGGAGACCCTTCCTATAGCATGAGATGTGATATCTCAATGCTTCTACCAAACCTGAGACCCTTCCTATAGCATGAGATGTGATATCCAACTCCTTCCCACTCCAAACCTGAGACCCTTCCTATGGCATGAGATGTGATATCACAATGCTTCTAATACCAGACCTGAGATCCTTCCTATAACATGAGATGTGATATCCAATTCCTTCCCATTCCAAACCTGAGACCCTTCCTGTAGCATGAGATGAGATATCCAACTCCTTCCCATTCCAATACTGAGACCCTTCCTATAGCATGAGATGTGATATCTCAATGCTTCTAATACCAAACCTGAGAACCTTCCTATAGCATGAGACGTGATATCCAACTCCTTCCCTTTCCAAACCTGAGGCCCTTCCGATAGCAGAGATGTGATATCTCAATGCTTATACCAAACCTGAGACCCTTCCTATGGCATGAGATGTCATATACTACTCCTTCCCATTCCAATCCTGAGACCCTTCCTATAGCATGAGATGTGATATCTTAATGCTTCTACCAAACCTGAGACCCTTCCTATAGCATGAGATGTGATATCCAACTCCTTCCCATTCCAATCCTGAGACCCTTCCTATAGCATGAGATGTGATATCTCAATGCTTCTAATACCAAACCTGATATCCTTCCTATAACATGAGATGTGATATCCAACCCCTTTCCATTCCAATACTGAGATCCTTCCTATACCATGAGATGTGATATCTCAATGTTTCTGATACCAAACCTGAGGCCCTTCCTATAGCAAGAGATGTGATATACAAATCATTCCCATTCCAAACCTGAGACCTTTCCTATAGCATGGGATGTGATATCCGACTCCTTCCCAATTCAATCCTGAGACCCGTCCTATAACATGAGATGGGATATCCAACTCCTTCCCGTTCCAAACCTGATACCCTTCCTATAGCATGAGATGTGATATCCAGCTCCTTCCCATTCCAATCCTGAGACACTTCCGATAGCAGAGATGTGATATCTCAATGCTTATACCAGACCTTAGACCCTTCCTATAACATGAGATCGGATATCCAACTCCTTCCCGTTCCAAACCTGAGACCCTTCCTTTAGCATGAGATGTGATATCCAGCTCCTTCCCATTCCAATCCTGAGACACTTCCGATAGCATGAGATGTGATATCTCAATGCTTCTAATATCAAAACTGAAACCCTCCCTATAGCATGATATGTGATATCTAAGTCCTTCCCATTCCAATCCTGAGACCCTTCCTATAGCATGAGATGTGATATCTCAATGCTTCTACCAAACATGAGACCCTTCCTTTAGCATGAGATGTGATATCCAACTCCTTCCCATTCCAATCCTGAGACCCTTCCTATAGCATGAGATGTGATATCTCAATACTTCTAATACCAAACCTGAGATCCTTCCGATAACATGAGATGTGATATCCAAATCCTTCCCCTTCCAAACCTGAGACCCTCCCTTTAGCATGAGATGTGATATCCAACTCCTTCCCATTCCAATCCTGAGACCCTTCTGATAGCATGAGATGTGATATCTCAATGCTTCTAATACCAAACCTGAGATCCTTCCGATAGCATGAGATGTGATATCTCAATGCTTCTAATACTAAACCTGAGATCCTTCCTATAGCATGAGATGTGATATCCAAATCCTTCCCCTTCCAATTCTGAGACCCTCCCTTTAACATGAGATGTGATATCCAACTCCTTCCCATTCCAATCCTGAGACCCTTCTGATAGCATGAGATGTGATATCTCAATGCCTCTAATACCAAACCTGAGATCCTTCCTCTAACATGAAATGTGATATCCAACTCCTTCCCTTTCCAAACCTGAGAGCCTATCTATAGCATGAGATGTGATATCCAAGTCCTTCCCATTCCAATCCTTAGACCCTTCCTACAGCATGCAATATGATATCTCAATGATTCTAATAACAAACCTGAGACCCGTCCTATAACATGAGATGGGATATCCAAGTCCTTCCCATTCCAATCCTGAGACACTTCCGATAGCAGAGATGTGATATCTCAATGCTTATACCAAACCTGAGACCCTTCCTATAACATGAGATGTGATATCCAACTCCTTCCCGTTCCAAACCTGAGACTCTTCCTTTAGCATGAGATGTGATATCCAGCTCCTTCCCATTCCAATCCTGAGACACTCACGATAGCATGAGATGTGATATCTCAATGCTTCTAATATCAAAACTGAGACCCTCCCTATAGTATGATATGTGCTATCTAAGTCCTTCCCATTCCAATCCTGAGACCATTCCTATAGCATGAGATGTGATATCTCAATGCTTCTACCAAACCTGAGACCCTTCCTTTAGCATGAGATGTGATATCTAACTCCTTCCAATTCCAATCCTGAGACCCTGCCTATAGCATGAGATGTGATATCTCAATACTTCTAATACCAAACCTGATATCCTTCCGATAACATGAGATGTGATATCCAAATCCTTCCCCTTCCAAACCTGAGACCCTCCCTTTAGCATGAGATGTGATATCCAACTCCTTCCCATTCCAATCCTGAGACCCTTCTGATAGCATGAGATGTGATATCTCAATGCTTCTAATACCAAACCTGAGACCCTTCCTACAGCATGCGATGTGATATCTCAATGCTTCTAATATCAAACCTGAGACCCGTCCTATAACATGAGATGGGATATCCAACTCCTTCCCGTTCCAAACCTGATACCCTTCCTATAGCATGAGATGTGATATCCAATTCCTTCCCATCCCAATCCTGAGACACCTCTGATAGCACAGATGTGATATCTCAATGCTTATACCAAACCTGAGACTCTTCCTATAACATGAGATGTGATATCCAACTCCTTCCCGTTCCAAACCTGAGTCCCTTCCTATAGCATGAGATGTGATATCCAACTCCTTCCCGTTCCAAACCTGAGACCCTTCCTTTAGCATGAGATGTGATATCCAGCTCCTTCCCATTCCAATCCTGAGACACTTCCGATAGCATGAGATGTGATATCTCAATGCTTCTAATATAAAAATCTGAGACCCTCCCTATAGCATGATATGTGATATCTAAGTCCTTCCCATTCCAATCCTGAGACCCTTCCTATAGCATGAGATGTGATATCTCAATGCTTCTACCAAACCTGAGACCCTTCCTTTAGCATGAGATGTGATATCCAACTCCTTCCCATTCCAATCCTGAGACCCTTCCTATAGCCTGAGATGTGATATCTCAATACTTCTAATACCAAACCTGAGATCCTTCCGATAACATGAGATGTGATATCCAACTCCTTCCCCTTCCAAACCTGAGACCGTTCTGATAGCATGAGATGTGATATCTCAATGCTTCTAATACCAAACCTGAGACCCTTCCTACAGCATGCAATGTGATATCTCAATGCTTCTAATATCAAACCTGAGACCGGTCCTATAACATGAGATGGGATATCCAACTCCTTCCCGTTCCAAACCTGATACCCTTCCTATAGCATGAGATGTGATATCCAATTCCTTCCCATCCCAATCCTGAGACACCTCCGATAGCAGAGATGTGATATCTCAATGCTTATACCAAACCTGAGACTCTTCCTATAACATAAGATGTGATATCCAACTCCTTCCCGTTCAAAACCTGAGACCCTTCCGATAGCATGAGATGTGATATCTCAATGCTTCTAATACCAAACCTGTGATCCTTCCTATAACAAGAGATGTGATATCAACATCCTTCCCCTTCCAAACCTGAGACCCTCCCTTTAGCATGAGATGTGATATCTCAATGCCTCTAATACCAAACCTGAGATCCTTCCGATAGCATGAGATGTGATATCTCAATGCTTCTAATACCAAACCTGAGATCCTTCCTATAACATGAGATGTGATATCCAAATCCTTCCCCTTCCATTCCTGAGACCTCCCATTCCAATACTGAGATCCTTCCTATACCATGAGATGTGATATCTCAATGTTTCTGATACCAAACCTGAGGGCCTTCCTATAGCAAGAGATGTGATATACAAATCATTCCCATTCCAAACCTGAGACCTTTCCTATAGCATGGGATGTAATATCCGACTCCTTCCCAATCCAATCCTGAGACCCTTCCTATAGCATGAGATGTGATTTCCAACTCGTTCCCATTCCAATCCTGAGACCCTTCCTATAGCATGAGATGTGATATCTCAATGCTTCTAATACCAAAACTGAGACCCTTCTTAAAGCATGAGATGTGATATCCAACTCCTTCCCGTGTTCCAAACCTGAGACCCTTCCTATAGCATATGTGCTACCCTTCCTATGGCATGAGATGTCATATACAACTACTTCCCATTCCAATCCGGAGACCCTTCCTATAGCATGAGATGTGATATCTCAATGCTTCTACCAAACATGAGACCCTTCCTTTAGCATGAGATGTGATATCCATCTCCTTCCCATTCCAATCCTGAGACCCTTCCTATAGCATGAGATGTGATATCTCAATGCTTCTAATACCAAACCTGAGATCCTTCCGATAACATGAGATGTGATATCCAAATCCTTCCCCTTCCAAACCTGAGACCCTCCCTTTAGCATGAGATGTGATATCCAACTCCTTCCCATTCCAATCCTGAGACCCTTCTGATAGCATGAGATGTGATATCTCAGTGCTTCTAATACCAAACCTGGGACCCGTCCTATAACATGAGATATGATATCCAAATCCTTCCCATTCGAATCCTGAAACCCTTCCTTTAGCATGAGATGTGATATCTCAATGTGTCTAATAAAAAACCTGAGACCCTTCCTATAGCAAGAGATGTGATATCCAAATCCTTCGCATTCCAATCCTGAGACCCTTCCTATAACATGGATGTGATATCCAACTCCTTCCCATTCCAATTCTGAGACCCTTCCTATACCATGAGAATTGATATCTCAATGCTTCTAATACCAAACCTGAGACCCTTCCTATAGCATGAGATGTGATATCCTACTCCTTCCCATTCCAATCCTGAGACCCTTCCTATAGCACGAGATGTGATATCTCAATGCTTCTAATACCAAACCTGACACCCTTCATATAGCATGAGATGGGATATCCAACTCCTTCCCAATCCAATCCTGAGACCCTTCCGATAGCATGAGATGTCATTTCTCAATGCTTCTACCAAAACTGAGACCCTTCCTATGGCATGAGATGTGATATCAAACTCCTTCCCATTCCAATCCTGAGACCCTTCCTATAGCTTGAGATGTGATATCCAACTCCTTCCCATTCCAATCCTGAGACCCTTCCCTATACCATGAGATGTGATATCTCAATGCTTGTAGTACCAAACCTGAGACCCGTCCTACAACATGAGATGTGATATCCAAATCCTTCCCCTTCCAAGCCTGAGACCCTTCCTTTAGCATGAGATGTGATATCCAACTCCTTCCCATTCCAATCCTGAGACCCTTCCGATAGCATGAGATGTGATATCTCAATGCTTCTAATATCAAACCTGAGACCCTCCCTATAGCATGAGATGTGATATCCAAGTCCTTCCCATTCCAATCCTGAGATCCTTCCTATAGCATGAGATGTGATATCTCAATGCTTCTAATACCAAACATGATATCCTTCCTATAACATGAGATGTGATATATAAACTCCTTACCATTCCAATCCCGAGACCCTTCCGATAGCAGAGATGTGATATCTCAATGCTTATACCAAACCTGAGACCCTTCCTATGGCATGAGATGTCATATACTACTGCTTCCCATTCCAATCCTGGGACCCTTCCTATAGCATGAGATGTGATATCTCAATGCTTCTACCAAACATGAGACCCTTCCTTTAGCATGAGATGTGATATCCAACTCCTTCCCATTCCAATCCTGAGACCCTTCCTATAGCATGAGATGTGATATCTCAATACTTCTAATACCAAACCTGAGATCCTTCCGATAACATGAGATGTGATATCCAAATCCTTCCCCTTCCAAACCTGAGACCCTCCCTTTAGCATGAGATGTGATATCCAACTCCTTCCCATTCCAATCCTGAGACCCTTCTGATAGCATGAGATGTGATATCTCAATGCTTCTAATACCAAACCTGAGATCCTTCCGATAGCATGAGATGTGATATCTCAATGCTTCTAATACTAAACCTGAGATCCTTCCTATAGCATGAGATGTGATATCCAAATCCTTCCCCTTCCAATTCTGAGACCCTCCCTTTAACATGAGATGTGATATCCAACTCCTTCCCATTCCAATCCTGAGACCCTTCTGATAGCATGAGATGTGATATCTCAATGCCTCTAATACCAAACCTGAGATCCTTCCTCTAACATGAAATGTGATATCCAACTCCTTCCCTTTCCAAACCTGAGAGCCTATCTATAGCATGAGATGTGATATCCAAGTCCTTCCCATTCCAATCCTTAGACCCTTCCTACAGCATGCAATATGATATCTCAATGATTCTAATAACAAACCTGAGACCCGTCCTATAACATGAGATGGGATATCCAAATCCTTCCCATTCCAATCCTGAGACACTTCCGATAGCAGAGATGTGATATCTCAATGCTTATACCAAACCTGAGACCCTTCCTATAACATGAGATGTGATATCCAACTCCTTCCCGTTCCAAACCTGAGACTCTTCCTTTAGCATGAGATGTGATATCCAGCTCCTTCCCATTCCAATCCTGAGACACTCACGATAGCATGAGATGTGATATCTCAATGCTTCTAATATCAAAACTGAGACCCTCCCTATAGTATGATATGTGATATCTAAGTCCTTCCCATTCCAATCCTGAGACCCTTCCTATAGCATGAGATGTGATATCTCAATGCTTCTACCAAACCTGAGACCCTTCCTTTAGCATGAGATGTGATATCTAACTCCTTCCAATTCCAATCCTGAGACCCTTCCTATAGCATGAGATGTGATATCTCAATACTTCTAATACCAAACCTGATATCCTTCCGATAACATGAGATGTGATATCCAAATCCTTCCCCTTCCAAACCTGAGACCCTCCCTTTAGCATGAGATGTGATATCCAACTCCTTCCCATTCCAATCCTGAGACCCTTCTGATAGCATGAGATGTGATATCTCAATGCTTCTAATACCAAACCTGAGACCCTTCCTACAGCATGCGATGTGATATCTCAATGCTTCTAATATCAAACCTGAGACCCGTCCTATAACATGAGATGGGATATCCAACTCCTTCCCGTTCCAAACCTGATACCCTTCCTATAGCATGAGATGTGATATCCAATTCCTTCCCATCCCAATCCTGAGACACCTCTGATAGCACAGATGTGATATCTCAATGCTTATACCAAACCTGAGACTCTTCCTATAACATGAGATGTGATATCCAACTCCTTCCCGTTCCAAACCTGAGTCCCTTCCTATAGCATGAGATGTGATATCCAACTCCTTCCCGTTCCAAACCTGAGACCCTCCCTTTAGCATGAGATGTGATATCCAACTCCTTCCCATTCCAATCCTGAGACCCTTCTGATAGCATGAGATGTGATATCTCAATGCTTCTAATACCAAACCTGAGATCCTTCCGATAGCATGAGATGTGATATCTCAATGCTTCTAATACTAAACCTGAGATCCTTCCTATAGCATGAGATGTGATATCCAAATCCTTCCCCTTCCAATTCTGAGACCCTCCCTTTAACATGAGATGTGATATCCAACTCCTTCCCATTCCAATCCTGAGACCCTTCTGATAGCATGAGATGTGATATCTCAATGCCTCTAATACCAAACCTGAGATCCTTCCTCTAACATGAAATGTGATATCCAACTCCTTCCCTTTCCAAACCTGAGAGCCTATCTATAGCATGAGATGTGATATCCAAGTCCTTCCCATTCCAATCCTTAGACCCTTCCTACAGCATGCAATATGATATCTCAATGATTCTAATAACAAACCTGAGACCCGTCCTATAACATGAGATGGGATATCCAAGTCCTTCCCATTCCAATCCTGAGACACTTCCGATAGCAGAGATGTGATATCTCAATGCTTATACCAAACCTGAGACCCTTCCTATAACATGAGATGTGATATCCAACTCCTTCCCGTTCCAAACCTGAGACTCTTCCTTTAGCATGAGATGTGATATCCAGCTCCTTCCCATTCCAATCCTGAGACACTCACGATAGCATGAGATGTGATATCTCAATGCTTCTAATATCAAAACTGAGACCCTCCCTATAGTATGATATGTGATATCTAAGTCCTTCCCATTCCAATCCTGAGACCCTTCCTATAGCATGAGATGTGATATCTCAATGCTTCTACCAAACCTGAGACCCTTCCTTTAGCATGAGATGTGATATCTAACTCCTTCCAATTCCAATCCTGAGACCCTTCCTATAGCATGAGATGTGATATCTCAATACTTCTAATACCAAACCTGATATCCTTCCGATAACATGAGATGTGATATCCAAATCCTTCCCCTTCCAAACCTGAGACCCTCCCTTTAGCATGAGATGTGATATCCAACTCCTTCCCATTCCAATCCTGAGACCCTTCTGATAGCATGAGATGTGATATCTCAATGCTTCTAATACCAAACCTGAGACCCTTCCTACAGCATGCGATGTGATATCTCAATGCTTCTAATATCAAACCTGAGACCCGTCCTATAACATGAGATGGGATATCCAACTCCTTCCCGTTCCAAACCTGATACCCTTCCTATAGCATGAGATGTGATATCCAATTCCTTCCCATCCCAATCCTGAGACACCTCTGATAGCACAGATGTGATATCTCAATGCTTATACCAAACCTGAGACTCTTCCTATAACATGAGATGTGATATCCAACTCCTTCCCGTTCCAAACCTGAGTCCCTTCCTATAGCATGAGATGTGATATCCAACTCCTTCCCGTTCCAAACCTGAGACCCTTCCTTTAGCATGAGATGTGATATCCAGCTCCTTCCCATTCCAATCCTGAGACACTTCCGATAGCATGAGATGTGATATCTCAATGCTTCTAATATAAAAATCTGAGACCCTCCCTATAGCATGATATGTGATATCTAAGTCCTTCCCATTCCAATCCTGAGACCCTTCCTATAGCATGAGATGTGATATCTCAATGCTTCTACCAAACCTGAGACCCTTCCTTTAGCATGAGATGTGATATCCAACTCCTTCCCATTCCAATCCTGAGACCCTTCCTATAGCCTGAGATGTGATATCTCAATACTTCTAATACCAAACCTGAGATCCTTCCGATAACATGAGATGTGATATCCAAATCCTTCCCCTTCCAAACCTGAGACCCTCCCTTTAGCATGAGATGTGATATCCAACTCCTTCCCATTCCAATCCTGAGACCGTTCTGATAGCATGAGATGTGATATCTCAATGCTTCTAATACCAAACCTGAGACCCTTCCTACAGCATGCAATGTGATATCTCAATGCTTCTAATATCAAACCTGAGACCCGTCCTATAACATGAGATGGGATATCCAACTCCTTCCCGTTCCAAACCTGATACCCTTCCTATAGCATGAGATGTGATATCCAATTCCTTCCCATCCCAATCCTGAGACACCTCCCATAGCAGAGATGTGATATCTCAATGCTTATACCAAACCTGAGACTCTTCCTATAACATAAGATGTGATATCCAACTCCTTCCCGTTCAAAACCTGAGACCCTTCCGATAGCATGAGATGTGATATCTCAATGCTTCTAATACCAAACCTGTGATCCTTCCTATAACAAGAGATGTGATATCAACATCCTTCCCCTTCCAAACCTGAGACCCTCCCTTTAGCATGAGATGTGATATCTCAATGCCTCTAATACCAAACCTGAGATCCTTCCGATAGCATGAGATGTGATATCTCAATGCTTCTAATACCAAACCTGAGATCCTTCCTATAACATGAGATGTGATATCCAAATCCTTCCCCTTCCATTCCTGAGACCTCCCATTCCAATACTGAGATCCTTCCTATACCATGAGATGTGATATCTCAATGTTTCTGATACCAAACCTGAGGGCCTTCCTATAGCAAGAGATGTGATATACAAATCATTCCCATTCCAAACCTGAGACCTTTCCTATAGCATGGGATGTGATATCCGACTCGTTCCCAATCCAATCCTGAGACCCTTCCTATAGCATGAGATGTGATTTCCAACTCGTTCCCATTCCAATCCTGAGACCCTTCCTATAGCATGAGATGTGATATCTCAATGCTTCTAATACCAAAACTGAGACCCTTCTTAAAGCATGAGATGTGATATCCAACTCCTTCCCGTGTTCCAAACCTGAGACCCTTCCTATAGCATATGTGCTACCCTTCCTATGGCATGAGATGTCATATACAACTACTTCCCATTCCAATCCGGAGACCCTTCCTATAGCATGAGATGTGATATCTCAATGCTTCTACCAAACATGAGACCCTTCCTTTAGCATGAGATGTGATATCCATCTCCTTCCCATTCCAATCCTGAGACCCTTCCTATAGCATGAGATGTGATATCTCAATGCTTCTAATACCAAACCTGAGATCCTTCCGATAACATGAGATGTGATATCCAAATCCTTCCCCTTCCAAACCTGAGACCCTCCCTTTAGCATGAGATGTGATATCCAACTCCTTCCCATTCCAATCCTGAGACCCTTCTGATAGCATGAGATGTGATATCTCAGTGCTTCTAATACCAAACCTGGGACCCGTCCTATAACATGAGATATGATATCCAAATCCTTCCCATTCGAATCCTGAAACCCTTCCTTTAGCATGAGATGTGATATCTCAATGTGTCTAATAAAAAACCTGAGACCCTTCCTATAGCAAGAGATGTGATATCCAAATCCTTCGCATTCCAATCCTGAGACCCTTCCTATAACATGGATGTGATATCCAACTCCTTCCCATTCCAATTCTGAGACCCTTCCTATACCATGAGAATTGATATCTCAATGCTTCTAATACCAAACCTGAGACCCTTCCTATAGCATGAGATGTGATATCCTACTCCTTCCCATTCCAATCCTGAGACCCTTCCTATAGCACGAGATGTGATATCTCAATGCTTCTAATACCAAACCTGACACCCTTCATATAGCATGAGATGGGATATCCAACTCCTTCCCAATCCAATCCTGAGACCCTTCCGATAGCATGAGATGTCATTTCTCAATGCTTCTACCAAAACTGAGACCCTTCCTATGGCATGAGATGTGATATCAAACTCCTTCCCATTCCAATCCTGAGACCCTTCCTATAGCTTGAGATGTGATATCCAACTCCTTCCCATTCCAATCCTGAGACCCTTCCTATACCATGAGATGTGATATCTCAATGCTTGTAGTACCAAACCTGAGACCCGTCCTACAACATGAGATGTGATATCCAAATCCTTCCCCTTCCAAGCCTGAGACCCTTCCTTTAGCATGAGATGTGATATCCAACTCCTTCCCATTCCAATCCTGAGACCCTTCCGATAGCATGAGATGTGATATCTCAATGCTTCTAATATCAAACCTGAGACCCTCCCTATAGCATGAGATGTGATATCCAAGTCCTTCCCATTCCAATCCTGAGATCCTTCCTATAGCATGAGATGTGATATCTCAATGCTTCTAATACCAAACATGATATCCTTCCTATAACATGAGATGTGATATATAAACTCCTTACCATTCCAATCCCGAGACCCTTCCGATAGCAGAGATGTGATATCTCAATGCTTATACCAAACCTGAGACCCTTCCTATGGCATGAGATGTCATATACTACTGCTTCCCATTCCAATCCTGGGACCCTTCCTATAGCATGAGATGTGATATCTCAATGCTTCTACCAAACTTGAGACTCTTCCTATAGCATGAGATGTGATATCCAACTCCTTCCCATTCCAATCCTGAGACCCTTCCTATAGCATGAGATGTGATGTCTTAATGCTTCTAATACCAAACCTGATATCCTTCCTATAACATGAGATGTGATATCCAACTCCTTTCCATTCCAATACTGAGATCCTTCCTATACCATGAGATGTGATATCTCAATGTTTCTCATACCAAACCTGAGGCCCTTCCTATAGCAAGAGATGTGATATACAAATCCTTCCCATTCCAAACCTGAGACCCTTCCTATAGCATGAGATGTGATATCCGACTCTTTCCCAATCCAATCCTGAGACCCTTCCTATAGCATGAGATGTAATATCACAATGCTTGTAATACCAAACCTGAGACCATTCCTATAGCATGAGATGTGATATCCAACTCCTTCCCATTCCAATCCTGAGACCCTTCCTATAGCATGAGATGTGATATCTCAATGCTTTTAATACCAAAACTGAGACCCTTCTTAAAGCATGAGATGTGATATCCAACTACTTCCCGTTCCAAACCTGAGACCCTTCCTATAGCATATGTGACATCCAACTCCTTCCCATTCCAAACCTGAGACCCTTCATATAGCAAGAATGTAATATCCAACTCCTTCCCATTCCAATCCTGAGACCATTCCTATAGCATGAGAAGTGATATCTCAATGCTTCTAATAGCAAACCTGAGATCCTTCCTATGACATGAGATGTGATATCCAATTCCTTCCCATTCCAAACCTGAGACCCTTCCTACAGCATGCGATGTGATATCTCAATCCTTCTAATACCACACCTGAGACCCGTCCTATAACATGAGATGAGATATCCAACTCCTTCCCATTCCAATCCTGAGACCCTTCCGATAGCAGAGATGTGATATCTCAATGCTTATACCAAACCTGAGACCCTTCCTATGGCATGAGATGTAATATACAACTACTACCCATTCCAATCCGGAGACCCTTCCTATAGCATGAGATGTGATATCTCAATGCTTCTACCAAACCTGAGACCCTTCCTATAGCATGAGATGTGATATCCAACTCCTTCCCACTCCAAACCTGAGACCCTTCCTATGGCATGAGATGTGATATCACAATGCTTCTAATACCAGACCTGAGATCCTTCCTATAACATGAGATGTGATATCCAATTCCTTCCCATTCCAAACCTGAGACCCTTCCTGTAGCATGAGATGAGATATCCAACTCCTTCCCATTCCAATACTGAGACCCTTCCTATAGCATGAGATGTGATATCTCAATGCTTCTAATACCAAACCTGAGAACCTTCCTATAGCATGAGACGTGATATCCAACTCCTTCCCTTTCCAAACCTGAGGCCCTTCCGATAGCAGAGATGTGATATCTCAATGCTTATACCAAACCTGAGACCCTTCCTATGGCATGAGATGTCATATACTACTCCTTCCCATTCCAATCCTGAGACCCTTCCTATAGCATGAGATGTGATATCTTAATGCTTCTACCAAACCTGAGACCCTTCCTATAGCATGAGATGTGATATCCAACTCCTTCCCATTCCAATCCTGAGACCCTTCCTATAGCATGAGATGTGATATCTCAATGCTTCTAATACCAAACCTGATATCCTTCCTATAACATGAGATGTGATATCCAACCCCTTTCCATTCCAATACTGAGATCCTTCCTATACCATGAGATGTGATATCTCAATGTTTCTGATACCAAACCTGAGGCCCTTCCTATAGCAAGAGATGTGATATACAAATCATTCCCATTCCAAACCTGAGACCTTTCCTATAGCATGGGATGTGATATCCGACTCCTTCCCAATTCAATCCTGAGACCCGTCCTATAACATGAGATGGGATATCCAACTCCTTCCCGTTCCAAACCTGATACCCTTCCTATAGCATGAGATGTGATATCCAGCTCCTTCCCATTCCAATCCTGAGACACTTCCGATAGCAGAGATGTGATATCTCAATGCTTATACCAGACCTTAGACCCTTCCTATAACATGAGATCGGATATCCAACTCCTTCCCGTTCCAAACCTGAGACCCTTCCTTTAGCATGAGATGTGATATCCAGCTCCTTCCCATTCCAATCCTGAGACACTTCCGATAGCATGAGATGTGATATCTCAATGCTTCTAATATCAAAACTGAAACCCTCCCTATAGCATGATATGTGATATCTAAGTCCTTCCCATTCCAATCCTGAGACCCTTCCTATAGCATGAGATGTGATATCTCAATGCTTCTACCAAACATGAGACCCTTCCTTTAGCATGAGATGTGATATCCAACTCCTTCCCATTCCAATCCTGAGACCCTTCCTATAGCATGAGATGTGATATCTCAATACTTCTAATACCAAACCTGAGATCCTTCCGATAACATGAGATGTGATATCCAAATCCTTCCCCTTCCAAACCTGAGACCCTCCCTTTAGCATGAGATGTGATATCCAACTCCTTCCCATTCCAATCCTGAGACCCTTCTGATAGCATGAGATGTGATATCTCAATGCTTCTAATACCAAACCTGAGATCCTTCCGATAGCATGAGATGTGATATCTCAATGCTTCTAATACTAAACCTGAGATCCTTCCTATAGCATGAGATGTGATATCCAAATCCTTCCCCTTCCAATTCTGAGACCCTCCCTTTAACATGAGATGTGATATCCAACTCCTTCCCATTCCAATCCTGAGACCCTTCTGATAGCATGAGATGTGATATCTCAATGCCTCTAATACCAAACCTGAGATCCTTCCTCTAACATGAAATGTGATATCCAACTCCTTCCCTTTCCAAACCTGAGAGCCTATCTATAGCATGAGATGTGATATCCAAGTCCTTCCCATTCCAATCCTTAGACCCTTCCTACAGCATGCAATATGATATCTCAATGATTCTAATAACAAACCTGAGACCCGTCCTATAACATGAGATGGGATATCCAAGTCCTTCCCATTCCAATCCTGAGACACTTCCGATAGCAGAGATGTGATATCTCAATGCTTATACCAAACCTGAGACCCTTCCTATAACATGAGATGTGATATCCAACTCCTTCCCGTTCCAAACCTGAGACTCTTCCTTTAGCATGAGATGTGATATCCAGCTCCTTCCCATTCCAATCCTGAGACACTCACGATAGCATGAGATGTGATATCTCAATGCTTCTAATATCAAAACTGAGACCCTCCCTATAGTATGATATGTGCTATCTAAGTCCTTCCCATTCCAATCCTGAGACCATTCCTATAGCATGAGATGTGATATCTCAATGCTTCTACCAAACCTGAGACCCTTCCTTTAGCATGAGATGTGATATCTAACTCCTTCCAATTCCAATCCTGAGACCCTGCCTATAGCATGAGATGTGATATCTCAATACTTCTAATACCAAACCTGATATCCTTCCGATAACATGAGATGTGATATCCAAATCCTTCCCCTTCCAAACCTGAGACCCTCCCTTTAGCATGAGATGTGATATCCAACTCCTTCCCATTCCAATCCTGAGACCCTTCTGATAGCATGAGATGTGATATCTCAATGCTTCTAATACCAAACCTGAGACCCTTCCTACAGCATGCGATGTGATATCTCAATGCTTCTAATATCAAACCTGAGACCCGTCCTATAACATGAGATGGGATATCCAACTCCTTCCCGTTCCAAACCTGATACCCTTCCTATAGCATGAGATGTGATATCCAATTCCTTCCCATCCCAATCCTGAGACACCTCTGATAGCACAGATGTGATATCTCAATGCTTATACCAAACCTGAGACTCTTCCTATAACATGAGATGTGATATCCAACTCCTTCCCGTTCCAAACCTGAGTCCCTTCCTATAGCATGAGATGTGATATCCAACTCCTTCCCGTTCCAAACCTGAGACCCTTCCTTTAGCATGAGATGTGATATCCAGCTCCTTCCCATTCCAATCCTGAGACACTTCCGATAGCATGAGATGTGATATCTCAATGCTTCTAATATAAAAATCTGAGACCCTCCCTATAGCATGATATGTGATATCTAAGTCCTTCCCATTCCAATCCTGAGACCCTTCCTATAGCATGAGATGTGATATCTCAATGCTTCTACCAAACCTGAGACCCTTCCTTTAGCATGAGATGTGATATCCAACTCCTTCCCATTCCAATCCTGAGACCCTTCCTATAGCCTGAGATGTGATATCTCAATACTTCTAATACCAAACCTGAGATCCTTCCGATAACATGAGATGTGATATCCAACTCCTTCCCCTTCCAAACCTGAGACCGTTCTGATAGCATGAGATGTGATATCTCAATGCTTCTAATACCAAACCTGAGACCCTTCCTACAGCATGCAATGTGATATCTCAATGCTTCTAATATCAAACCTGAGACCGGTCCTATAACATGAGATGGGATATCCAACTCCTTCCCGTTCCAAACCTGATACCCTTCCTATAGCATGAGATGTGATATCCAATTCCTTCCCATCCCAATCCTGAGACACCTCCGATAGCAGAGATGTGATATCTCAATGCTTATACCAAACCTGAGACTCTTCCTATAACATAAGATGTGATATCCAACTCCTTCCCGTTCAAAACCTGAGACCCTTCCGATAGCATGAGATGTGATATCTCAATGCTTCTAATACCAAACCTGTGATCCTTCCTATAACAAGAGATGTGATATCAACATCCTTCCCCTTCCAAACCTGAGACCCTCCCTTTAGCATGAGATGTGATATCTCAATGCCTCTAATACCAAACCTGAGATCCTTCCGATAGCATGAGATGTGATATCTCAATGCTTCTAATACCAAACCTGAGATCCTTCCTATAACATGAGATGTGATATCCAAATCCTTCCCCTTCCATTCCTGAGACCTCCCATTCCAATACTGAGATCCTTCCTATACCATGAGATGTGATATCTCAATGTTTCTGATACCAAACCTGAGGGCCTTCCTATAGCAAGAGATGTGATATACAAATCATTCCCATTCCAAACCTGAGACCTTTCCTATAGCATGGGATGTAATATCCGACTCCTTCCCAATCCAATCCTGAGACCCTTCCTATAGCATGAGATGTGATTTCCAACTCGTTCCCATTCCAATCCTGAGACCCTTCCTATAGCATGAGATGTGATATCTCAATGCTTCTAATACCAAAACTGAGACCCTTCTTAAAGCATGAGATGTGATATCCAACTCCTTCCCGTGTTCCAAACCTGAGACCCTTCCTATAGCATATGTGCTACCCTTCCTATGGCATGAGATGTCATATACAACTACTTCCCATTCCAATCCGGAGACCCTTCCTATAGCATGAGATGTGATATCTCAATGCTTCTACCAAACATGAGACCCTTCCTTTAGCATGAGATGTGATATCCATCTCCTTCCCATTCCAATCCTGAGACCCTTCCTATAGCATGAGATGTGATATCTCAATGCTTCTAATACCAAACCTGAGATCCTTCCGATAACATGAGATGTGATATCCAAATCCTTCCCCTTCCAAACCTGAGACCCTCCCTTTAGCATGAGATGTGATATCCAACTCCTTCCCATTCCAATCCTGAGACCCTTCTGATAGCATGAGATGTGATATCTCAGTGCTTCTAATACCAAACCTGGGACCCGTCCTATAACATGAGATATGATATCCAAATCCTTCCCATTCGAATCCTGAAACCCTTCCTTTAGCATGAGATGTGATATCTCAATGTGTCTAATAAAAAACCTGAGACCCTTCCTATAGCAAGAGATGTGATATCCAAATCCTTCGCATTCCAATCCTGAGACCCTTCCTATAACATGGATGTGATATCCAACTCCTTCCCATTCCAATTCTGAGACCCTTCCTATACCATGAGAATTGATATCTCAATGCTTCTAATACCAAACCTGAGACCCTTCCTATAGCATGAGATGTGATATCCTACTCCTTCCCATTCCAATCCTGAGACCCTTCCTATAGCACGAGATGTGATATCTCAATGCTTCTAATACCAAACCTGACACCCTTCATATAGCATGAGATGGGATATCCAACTCCTTCCCAATCCAATCCTGAGACCCTTCCGATAGCATGAGATGTCATTTCTCAATGCTTCTACCAAAACTGAGACCCTTCCTATGGCATGAGATGTGATATCAAACTCCTTCCCATTCCAATCCTGAGACCCTTCCTATAGCTTGAGATGTGATATCCAACTCCTTCCCATTCCAATCCTGAGACCCTTCCCTATACCATGAGATGTGATATCTCAATGCTTGTAGTACCAAACCTGAGACCCGTCCTACAACATGAGATGTGATATCCAAATCCTTCCCCTTCCAAGCCTGAGACCCTTCCTTTAGCATGAGATGTGATATCCAACTCCTTCCCATTCCAATCCTGAGACCCTTCCGATAGCATGAGATGTGATATCTCAATGCTTCTAATATCAAACCTGAGACCCTCCCTATAGCATGAGATGTGATATCCAAGTCCTTCCCATTCCAATCCTGAGATCCTTCCTATAGCATGAGATGTGATATCTCAATGCTTCTAATACCAAACATGATATCCTTCCTATAACATGAGATGTGATATATAAACTCCTTACCATTCCAATCCCGAGACCCTTCCGATAGCAGAGATGTGATATCTCAATGCTTATACCAAACCTGAGACCCTTCCTATGGCATGAGATGTCATATACTACTGCTTCCCATTCCAATCCTGGGACCCTTCCTATAGCATGAGATGTGATATCTCAATGCTTCTACCAAACTTGAGACCCTTCCTATAGCATGAGATGTGATATCCAACTCCTTCCCATTCCAATCCTGAGACCCTTCCTATAGCATGAGATGTGATGTCTTAATGCTTCTAATACCAAACCTGATATCCTTCCTATAACATGAGATGTGATATCCAACTCCTTTCCATTCCAATACTGAGATCCTTCCTATACCATGAGATGTGATATCTCAATGTTTCTCATACCAAACCTGAGGCCCTTCCTATAGCAAGAGATGTGATATACAAATCCTTCCCATTCCAAACCTGAGACCCTTCCTATAGCATGAGATGTGATATCCGACTCTTTCCCAATCCAATCCTGAGACCCTTCCTATAGCATGAGATGTAATATCACAATGCTTGTAATACCAAACCTGAGACCATTCCTATAGCATGAGATGTGATATCCAACTCCTTCCCATTCCAATCCTGAGACCCTTCCTATAGCATGAGATGTGATATCTCAATGCTTTTAATACCAAAACCGAGACCCTTCTTAAAGCATGAGATGTGATATCCAACTACTTCCCGTTCCAAACCTGAGACCCTTCCTATAGCATATGTGACATCCAACTCCTTCCCATTCCAAACCTGAGACCCTTCATATAGCAAGAATGTAATATCCAACTCCTTCCCATTCCAATCCTGAGACCATTCCTATAGCATGAGAAGTGATATCTCAATGCTTCTAATAGCAAACCTGAGATCCTTCCTATGACATGAGATGTGATATCCAATTCCTTCCCATTCCAAACCTGAGACCCTTCCTACAGCATGCGATGTGATATCTCAATCCTTCTAATACCACACCTGAGACCCGTCCTATAACATGAGATGAGATATCCAACTCCTTCCCATTCCAATCCTGAGACCCTTCCGATAGCAGAGATGTGATATCTCAATGCTTATACCAAACCTGAGACCCTTCCTATGGCATGAGATGTAATATACAACTACTACCCATTCCAATCCGGAGACCCTTCCTATAGCATGAGATGTGATATCTCAATGCTTCTACCAAACCTGAGACCCTTCCTATAGCATGAGATGTGATATCCAACTCCTTCCCACTCCAAACCTGAGACCCTTCCTATGGCATGAGATGTGATATCACAATGCTTCTAATACCAGACCTGAGATCCTTCCTATAACATGAGATGTGATAGCCAATTCCTTCCCATTCCAAACCTGAGACCCTTCCTGTAGCATGAGATGTGATATCCAACTCCTTCCCATTCCAATACTGAGACCCTTCCTATAGCATGAGATGTGATATCTCAATGCTTCTAATACCAAACCTGAGAACCTTCCTATAGCATGAGACGTGATATCCAACTCCTTCCCTTTCCAAACCTGAGACCCTTCCGATAGCAGAGATGTGATATCTCAATGCTTGTACCAAACCTGAGACCCTTCCTATGGCATGAGAGGTCATATACTACTCCTTCCCATTCCAATCCTGAGACCCTTCCTATAGCATGAGATGTGATATCTCAATGCTTCTACCAAACCTGAGACCCTTCCTATAGCATGAGATGTGATATCTCAATGCTTCTAATACCAAACTTGATATCCTTCCTATAACACGAGATGTGATATCCAACTCCTTCACATTCCAATCCTGAGATCCTTCCTATACCATGAGATGTGATATTTCAATGTTTCTCATACCAAACCTGAGGCCCTTCCTATAGCAAGAGATGTGATGTACAAATCCTTCCCATTCCAAACCTGAGACCTTTCCTATAGCATCAGATGTGATATCCAACTCCTTCCCAATCCAATCCTGAGACCCTTCCTATAGCATGAGATGTAATATCACAATGCTTGTAATACCAAACCTGAGACCCTTCCTATAGCATGTGTGATATCCAACTCCTTCCCATTCCAATCCTTAGACCCTTCCTATAGCATGAGATGTGATATCTCAATGCTTCTAATACCAAACCTGAGACCCTTCTTAAAGCATGAGATGGGATATCCAACTCCTTCCTATTCCAATCCTGAGACCCTTACGATAGCATGAGATGTGATATCCAACTCCTTCCCATTTCAATCCTGAGACCCTTCCTATAGCATGAGATGTTTTATCTCAATGTTTCTAATACCAAACCTGAGATCCTTCCTATAACATGAGATGTGATATCCAACTCCTTCCCATTCCAAACCGGAGACCCTTCCTTTAGCATGAGATGTGATATCAAACTCCTTCCCATGCCAATCCTGAGACCCTTACTATAGCATGAGATGTGATATCTCAATGCTTCTAATACCAAACCTGAGAGCCTTCATATAACATGATATGTGATATCCAACTCCTTCTCATTCCAAACCTGAGATCCTTCCTATAGCCTGAGATGTGATATCCAACTCCTTCCCATTCCAAACCTGAGACCCTTCCTATAGCATGAGATGTGATATCTCAATGCTTCTAATACCAAACCTGAGACCCTTGTTATAGCATGAGATGTGATATCCAACTCCTTCCCATCCCAAACCAGAGACCCTTCCTATAGTATGAAATGTGATATCTCAAAGCTTCTAATACCAAACCTGAGACCCTTCATATAGCATGAGATGTTATCTCCAACTCCTTCCCATCCCAAAACAGAGACCCTTCCTATAGCATGAGATGTGATATCTCAATGCTTCTAATACCAAACCTGATATCCTTCCTATAACATGAGATGTGATATCCAACTCCTTCCCATTCCAATCCTGAGATCCTTCCTATACCATGAGATGTGATATCTCAATGTTTCTCATACCAAACCTGAGGCCCTTCCTATAGCAAGAGATGTGATATACAAATCCTCCCCATTCCAAACCTGAGACCCTTCCTATAGCATGAGATGTAATATCGCAATGCTTGTAATACCAAACCTGAGACCCTTCCTATAGCATGAGATGTGATATCAAACTCCTTCCCATTCCAATCCTGAGACCCTTCCTAGAGCATGCATGAGATGTGATATCTCAATGCTTCTAATACCAAAACTGAGACCCTTCTTAAAGCATGAGATGTGATATCCAACTCCTTCCCGTTCCAAACCTGAGACCCTTCCTATAGCAAGAATGTAATATCCAACTCCTTCCCATTCCAATCCTGAGACCATTCCTATAGCATGAGATGTGATATCTCAGTGCTTCTAATAGCAAACCTGAGATCCTTCCTATGACATGAGATGGGATATCCAACTCCTTCCCGTTCCAAACCTGAGACCCTTCCTATAGCAAGAATGTAATATCCAACTCCTTCCCATTCCAATCCCGAGACCCTTCCGATAGCAGAGATGTGATATCTCAATGCTTATACCAAACCTGAGACCCTTCCTATGGCATGAGATGTCATATACTACTCCTTCCCATTCCAATCCTGAGACCCTTCCTATAGCATGAGATGTGATATCTTAATGCTTCTACCAAACCTGAGACCCTTCCTATAGCATGAGATGTGATATCCAACTCCTTCCCATTCCAATCCTGAGACCCTTCCTATAGCATGAGATGTGATATCTCAATGCTTCTAATACCAAACCTGATATCCTTCCTATAACATGAGATGTGATATCCAACCCCTTTCCATTCCAATACTGAGATCCTTCCTATACCATGAGATGTGATATCTCAATGTTTCTGATACCAAACCTGAGGCCCTTCCTATAGCAAGAGATGTGATATACAAATCATTCCCATTCCAAACCTGAGACCTTTCCTATAGCATGGGATGTGATATCCGACTCCTTCCCAATTCAATCCTGAGACCCTTCCTATAGCATGAGATGTGATATCCAACTCGTTCCCATTCCAATCCTGAGACCCTTCCTATAGCATGAGATGTGATATCTCAATGCTTCTAATACCAAAACCGAGACCCTTCTTAAAGCATGAGATGTGATATCCAACTCCTTCCCGTGTTCCAAACCTGAGACCCTTCCTATAGCATATGTGCTACCCTTCCTATGGCATGAGATGTCATATACAACTACTTCCCATTCCAATCCAGAGACCCTTCCTATATCATGAGATGTGATATCTCAATGCTTCTACCAAACCTGAGACCCTTCCTATAGCATGAGATGTGATATCCAACTCCTTCCCATTCCAATCCTGAGACCCTTCCTATATCATGAGATGTGATATCTCAATGCTTCTAATACCAAACCTGATATCCTTCCTATAACATGAGATGTGATATCTCAATGTTTCTCATACCAAACCTGAGGCCCTTCCTATAGCAAGAGATGTGATGTACAAACCCTTCCCATTCCAAACCTGAGACCCTTCCTATAGCATGAGATGTGATATCCAACTCCTTCCCAATCCAATCCTGAGACCCTTCCTATAGCATGAGATATAATATCACAATGCTTGTAATACCAAACCTGAGACCCTTCCTATAGCATAAGATGTGATATCCAACTCCTTCCCATTCCAATCCTTAGACCCTTCCTATAGCATGAGATGTGATATCTCAATGCTTCTAATACCAAACCTGAGACCCTTCTTAAAGCATGAGATGGGATATCCAACTCCTTCCTATTCCAATCCTGAGACCCTTACGATAGCAGAGATGTGATATCTCAATGCTTATACCAAACCTGAGACTCTTCCTATGGCATGAGATGTGATATCCAACTCCTTCCCATTCCAATCCTGAGACCCTTCCTATAGCATGAGATGTGATATCTCAATGCTTCTATCAAACCTGAGACCCTTCCTATTGCATGAGATGTGATATCCAACTCCTTCCCATTCCAATCCTGAAACCCTTCCTATACCATGAGATGTGATATCTCAATGTTTCTAATACCAAACCTGAGACCCGTCCTAAAACATGAGATGTGAAATCCAAATCCTTCCCCTTCCAAACTTGAGACCCTTCCTATAGCTTGAGATGTGATATCAAACTCCTTCCCATTCCAATCCTGAGATAGCTTGAGATGTGATATCCAACTCCTTCCCATTCCAATCCTGAGACCCTTCCGATAGCATGAGATGTGATATCTTAATGTTTCTCTTACCAAACCTGAGGCCCTTCCTATAGCAAGAGATGTGATGTACAAATCCTTCCCATTCCAAACCTGAGACCCTTCCTATAGCATGAGATGTGATATCCAACTCCTTCCCAATCCAATCCTGAAACCCTTCCTATAGCATGAGATGTAATATCACAATGTTTGTAATACCAAACCTGAGACCCTTCCTATAGCATGAGATGTGATATCCAACTCCTTCCCATTCCAATCCTGAGACCCTTCCTATAGCATGAGATGTGATATCTCAATGCTTCTAATACCAAACCTGAGATCCTTCCGATAGCATGAGATGTGATATCTCAATGCTTCTAATACCAAACCTGAGATCTTCCTATAACATGAGATGTGATATCCAAATCCTTCCACTTCCAAACCTGAAACCCTCCCTTTAGCATGAGATGTGATATCCGACTCCTTCCCATTCCAATCCCGAGACCCTTCTGGTAGCATGAGATGTGATATCTCAATGCTTCTAATACGAAACCTGAGATCCTTCCGATAGCATGAGATCTGATATCGCAATGCTTCTAACACCAAACCTGAGATCCTTCCTATAGCATGAGATGTGATATCCAACTCCTTCCCATTCCAAACCTGAGACCCTTCCTATAGCATGAGATGTGATATCTCAATGCTTCTAATACCAAACCTGAGATCCTTCCTATAACATGAGATGTGATATCTCAATGCTTCTAAAACCAAACATGAGAACTATCCTGTAACATGTGAAATCCAAATCATTCCCTTTCCAAACCTGAGACCCTTCCTATAGCTTGAGATGTGATATCAAACTCCTTCCCATTCCAATCCTGAGATAGCTTGAGATGTGCTATCCAACTCCTTACCATTCCAATCCTGAGACCCTTCCTATACCATGTGATGTGATATCTCAATGCTTCTAATACCAAACCTGACACCCGTCCTAAAACATATGTGAGATCCAAATCCTTCCCCTTCCAAACCTGAGACCTTTCCTTTAGCATGTGATGTGATATCCAACTCCTTCCCATTCCAATCCTGAGACCTTTCCTATAGCATGATATGTGATATCTCAATGCTTCTAATACCAAACCTGAGATCCTTCCTATAACATGAGATTTGTATCCAACTCCTTCCCATTCCAAACTTGAGACCCTTCCGATAGCATGAGATGTGATATCTCAGTGCTTCTAATAGCAAACCTGAGATCCTTCCTATGACATGAGATGGGATATCCAAATCCTTCCCCTTCCAAACCTGAGACCTTTCCTTTAGCATGTGATGTGATATCCAACTCCTTCCCATTCCAATCCTGAGACCTTTCCTATAACATGAGATGTGATATCTTACTGCTTCTAAAACCAAACCTGAGAACCATCCTATAACATATGTTAAATCCAAATCCTTCCCTTTCCAAACCTGAGACCCTTCCGATAGCATGAGATGTGATATCTCAATGCTTCTAAAACCAAACATGAGAACCATCCTACAACATGAGATGTGAAATCCAAATCCTTCCCTTTCCAAACCTGAGACCCTTCCTATAGCTTGAGAAGTGATATCTCAATGCTTCTAATAGCAAACCTGAGATCCTTCCTATGACATGAGATGTCATATACTACTGCTTCCCATTCCAATCCTGGGACCCTTCCTATAGCATGAGATGTGATATCTCAATGCTTCTACCAAACTTGAGACCCTTCCTATAGCATGAGATGTGATATCCAACTCCTTCCCATTCCAATCCTGAGACCCTTCCTATAGCATGAGATGTGATGTCTCAATGCTTCTAATACCAAACCTGATATCCTTCCTATAACATGAGATGTGATATCCAACTCCTTTCCATTCCAATACTGAGATCCTTCCTATACCATGAGATGTGATATCTCAATGTTTCTCATACCAAACCTGAGGCCCTTCCTATAGCAAGAGATGTGATATACAAATCCTTCCCATTCCAAACCTTAGACCCTTCCTATAGCATGAGATGTGATATCCGACTCTTTCCCAATCCAATCCTGAGACCCTTCCTATAGCATGAGATGTAATATCACAATGCTTGTAATACCAAACCTGAGACCATTCCTATAGCATGAGATGTGATATCCAACTCCTTCCCATTCCAATCCTGAGACCCTTCCTATAGCATGAGATGTGATATCTCAATGCTTTTAATACCAAAACTGAGACCCTTCTTAAAGTATGAGATGTGATATCCAACTACTTCCCGTTCCAAACCTGAGACCCTTCCTATAGCATATGTGACATCCAACTCCTTCCCATTCCAAACCTGAGACCCTTCATATAGCAAGAATGTAATATCCAACTGTTAGGAAAGATTTCGTAATTGTAGGGAATTTTCCTTCCATGTGGCAACCCCTAAACTTTTTGCTATGGTTTTTAACCTTGTTCTTGACTTTGCCAGAGAAGTACAGCCTTCTGCCGCACTTCTCTGGGCTTTCGCTCCTTTCTTACGGGGAAACTGACATGCCCTTAAGACAGTCAGTACCGGGGAACGCTGTTTCCCGTAGTTTCTTTTATCGTGTTGCGGCTTTAGTGCAACATGACACAAGAGGGCACTGTAAGCTAAGTTACAGCTCTCTTGGGTCTCTAGCCTTCTACAGACCCTAGATACTCTTTTAGGATGGTATTTGATCGGTGCAAGTCATTCAGGGACTGGAATGGTGGCAGCGATCGTTTTGTTTATTTTGAGCTCCTTTTGGCGTTCTGAGCACGTTTTTGCCCTGAACCCAAAATGGTGGCCTGGCTCTCCAAAATGGCCAGACCACGAGGCTCCTTTGTCTTGTCCACTGACCGTCTTGCTCCCTTCACCTTCCCCAGGTCGGGCGACCCGGGGCCTTCCTTATTTGGGCATGTACTTTCCCGCGAAACGTGGTTGCTTTCGCGGGCTTCTACATGTCGATTGTGTGCCTCCAGGGTGTGGGCTGGGATGTCTGGTCCCAATACACATCCTGGGTGCCAGAGAGTCTGGGGTGGTGTGAATGCCTGGGACCACCGTGGTCCGTGATTGGTCCACGTATGGTGTGTGTGTTGATGAGCGGATCTCCCATTGGCTCCCCTCCGTTTTGGCGCGAAGGGAACCGTGGATAAGAGGGAGCTGGAAACACCACTACCATGTCGATCTCCTGAGTTCTCACGAACGAAGGAATACAGGAGCCAAGTATCCTGCAACCAAGAGGCTGGACCGAGGAATCGCTGGTGACCCACTGAAGGAATCCTCCTTTGCACTGCTGTCGTCCTGTGAAACCCTTTCCTCCTTGGATCGAACCAGAAGGCCTGTACTGGTGCTTCGACCTTTGGAATAGCAGGAACAGCTATTCCCGGCGACTTCATCATCTCCTGCCAAGTAAGCCTTCGGAAGTGTCTCTGGGCCATCCAGTTGACTGACCAGCTTACAAGGGAGTCCTGCTCTGTAACTGCCGCCAGGTTGTGTTGTATTTCGAGTCCTTGTCACTCTCCCATGCTTCGTACGCTTGGCGTTCCCAAGTCTGAAGGGAGGAGTGTACATTTGGCTTGAATACACACGGCTGCTCCGTTGTCCTGCTGCGGCAACAAAACTGTGCTGGTTTCGTCGATTGGGACGTCTTTTTGCTCTACACGACTACGAGGCGTTCCTTGCTCTTCTGAACCTGCCAGCTGCTGAAACTAACGTGGAGAAGCCTGGGTCTGCTTGCTTCGGGGACCGGTGAGTAGTTTAGCTAGGATCTGGTCGCCCTCCTGCAGTATCCCATTGCTTTTCCCTGCTGTGTAAAAACAGCACCCTTTTGGCCGTACTCGCGCTCTGCTTCTGCTCGCTGTGGAGGCTGCGCTTGAGTTTCGGAACCTGTTCTCCTTCTGCTGTGCACTAACCCGAACTGCCTGACTTCCTCCGAAGAGCTTCCCCTTTTGCCCGTTGGCACCGGCGTGGCAGGTACTTTGAGCACAAGGCTCCACTCTTCGCAGGGCTCGGACTTCCATCTAGTTAGGTGCCTCTAAAGGCGAACTGAGTCAAAAGCGTTGTCGCACTGCCTGTTTTCCTTTCCTTTCAGGTGGACTACATATTTCGTGCTTTAAACGCTTGCGACTGTGTATTTGTATATATATTGTGTTGATATGGTATGTGTTGGTTTAATATTGTGATATTGTGATTTTCTCGCTACGGTCGTTGTTTTAAAGGCCTTAAAATAAATGTGTTTATATTTTTGATATAACACCTGTTTGGAGTAGTTTGTTAGCGCTCTTGCTTTGTGTGCTCCTTGCGGGCTTTCAGTCACCCTCACCCCTCTTGAGACCTAGTCTTGACCGCCGCGATCGCTACCTTGATTGGTCTGGCTTGTCCAGAGGTTACCCTGTTCCAAGTAATTAGGTTGGCCTTCTGAACTTCTGCGCCACCAGGACAGAGTCCAGAAATCCGTCTTAACAAATTGGTGGCAGCGGTGGGATACGACTGAAGGTATCCAGTGTTGCGCTCGAACTAAGGCATTTCAGGTTATTCCAAACAGTACACGTAGTGAATTGTTGTAATATAACTTTAAAAAGGCCATAGTCCTATCAAACACTATGGAAACAAATACCTTGTTAACTTTAAATGCTTCCAAATCAGAAACGCTGAAAAAGATGTGTGCGGAGAGAGGTGTTTCCTCTCAAGGCACAAAATTGGAAATGATCCAGAGAATCGTGGCGTGGCAAGAAGCGCAGCTTGACGCTATAACTTCCGAGGACAGTGCAGAAGGTGGTGGGGCTGCTCTCACTGGCAGAACCGACGGTTCTGCCGCTGCACTGATCCATCGCGACCACGAGGACAGGGAGGATGTAATGTCTAATGTTTCCTCTGCCAGTGTTGATGGGGAGGCTATGCTTGAATTCAAGAAGCAAGAGCTGCGGTTTAGGCAGCAGGAGCTTGAATTCAGCATAGCCAAACTAAAAATCGAACAGGCAGAAAAACAGAAAGATAGGGATCACCAGTTGGAACTGGCCAAGCTTCAGGTTGCAAATGGATCCAAGGGTCCTAGACATGGGTCTGGGGCTTCCTCTCATCCACGGTTTCCAAAAGATCTGCTCAGTGTGTATGAAGAAAGGAATGACATTATGGACTGGCTGAATGCGTTTGAGTATGCATGCGAGGTTCAAGAAGTTGACAATGCTGATAAGATTGCGTGGTTGCTCAGTAGACTGCCCCATTCTGGCTGCAGTGCCATTATGGAAATGTCGAAGGCTGAGCGGGCTGATTTCGCAATGTTAAAGCAAACTCTCATTTTAAAGTTTGGGAAGACTCCGGCCCAATATTTAAAGCGTTTTCGAGAGTATAAGAAAAAGGAAGGTGGTACTTGGGTATCTTATGTCGCTGAATCTTTGAAAAACTTAACTGGCTGGGTCGAAGGTTATAAGGTTTCTACCTTCGAAGGCATGATAAATCTTGTCATGCTGGAACACATTTTTGCTTCTTCTTCCCCGGAGCTTAAGCAGCATTTGGCCGATTCGAAGGAGATAGATCCTAAGAAGCTGGCCATTGCAGCAGACTTATGGGTGTCACATCGAGTGTCCCATAAGGACAAAACTCATCCTGGTAAGCAGGAGGAAGGGAAAAAGTCCAAAGATGTGGAGGGTGGGGAATCTGCTAAATCTTCTTCCCATAAGGGCCACAAAAAGAAAAACAAGGGTAAGACACAAGAGAACTCACAGGGTAGTGGAGGTCAGCCTCCGAAACAGAACTCTGGTTACAATAAGCCTCCCTACGTAAACAGACCCAATGGGGCTTGTTTTTCTTGTGGAGCAACTGACCATGTGAAGGGGGATCCCCGTTGTAAGGTTAGACCTTTGGGGGTCCACTCCGCTAATCTGGCCTTCTACTCCTACGAGGAAGAAGAGATTACAGGAACATCCTTCTCCTCAGACTCATTTCCCAGCGGAATAGAGGCTGAGGTAGTTTTAGTGTCCCTGGGTTCCTGGGAGCCTAAAGTCGCAGAGGCTTATGCTAGGATTCCGGATAATACCAAGCACTACTTTAAAGACAGTGTGCTGATCAATGGAGTGGATACTCCAGCTCTTAGGGATAGTGGGTGCAGTCGAACTGTAGTGGATTCTACCTTGGTAGACTCAGAGGAAGTTGCCAGAGCTACTCTGATGCCCACTAAGTTGGCTGACGGCCCCCTCCGTATGTTTCCCGTGATCCCTGTAAATCTTACTTTAAATGGTACAGCAGTCAGGATTCCAGTGAGCATTCAGAGAAACGTCCCGGGAAAGGTCTTGTTGGGCAATGATCTCAGAGCTTTAGGGCTCGTAGGAGACACTGCCGAAAGACCTTACACACGGTCTCAAGCACGGGCAGCATTGGCCAAGTCCAATACGCCGCCCCAGCCGAAGGGGAAACCCAAGGCGAAAGGAGTCTACAAGTCAAGACGAGGGAAAGAGAATATTCCCCCGAGCTCCCCTACCACTGCGGTGGAGGAAGTTGGTCAATCGCCCGGGCCTGACGAGGAGGTGGCGATGCCTGAAGTATTCGACCCCAACGATCATCCTGAACTAAAAGACTTGTTAGTTGAAGGAGGTCCTGATAGGGACGAATTCAGTAAAGACCAACGTGAGTGCCCATCTCTGGAAGGCCTAAGGAGACAGGCCTGCTCCCAGCTTGAGGGTGAACCTCCTGGGAAGCATAGGATTTATTGGGAAGGTGGACTCCTGTATAGTGAGCCCACAGAGTCTACAGAAGGAGACCATAGGAGGTTGGTGGTTCCCCTTGCTGTTAGGCCCTTCCTCCTGCAGTTGGCGCATGAAGTTCCCCTTGCTGGTCACCTTGGTATGAAGAGGACCAAGCAAAGGTTATCCATGCACTTCTACTGGCCCAAGATGGGGGTGCAAGTAGAAAGTCACTGCAGGAGTTGTGCCTCCTGCCAGTTGTCTGGTAAGGTTGGCGCGACAATCCAAGCTCCGTTGGTACCGCTCCCAGTTGTGGGGGTACCATTTGAAAGGGTAGGGATCGACATCGTTGGTCCCCTTGACCCGCAAACATCCTCGGGCAATAGGTTTATCCTGGTACTGGTCGACCATGCAACCAGGTATCCTGAGGCCATCCCATTGAAAACTGTAACTGCCAAGTCAGTTGCAAAAGCTTTACTCGGCATATTTACTAGGGTTGGCTTCCCTAAAGAAGTTGTGTCAGATCGTGGCAGCAACTTTATGTCGAAGTATATGCAGGCTATGTGGAAAGAATGTGGGGTCACCTACAAGTTCTCTTCTGCATACCACCCCCAGACCAATGGTCTGGTGGAACGTTTCAACAGAACGTTAAAGAGCATGATTGGGGCTCTGGAGGAGCCCCAGAGAAGAAAATGGGATCTTCTTTTACCATGCCTACTGTTTGCCTATCGAGAGGTACCACAGGAGGGTGTTGGCTTCAGCACCTTCGAACTTCTGTTCGGTCATCCCGTACGGGGACCCTTAGCCATCGTCAAAGAGGGATGGGAGATGCCCACTCCCCCTGTTACTACCAATGTAGTTGACTATGTGCTAGGGCTCAGAAAACGGATGGTACTTCTGATGGGCTTGGCTAGTGATAAATTGAAGGCAGGGCAAGCGCTGGTGAAACATTGGTACGACCAGAAAGCTTCCCTCATCAACTTTACACCTGGTCAGCAAGTCCTGATCATGAATCCAATAAGGCCTCGAGCTTTACAGGACAAATGGTCAGGCCCTTACACAGTGGTGGAGCCCCTGGGTGAGGTGAACTATTTAGTGGACCTTGGAAGGCCTGGACAGGCTCCAAAAGTGTTTCACGTGAATAGGCTGAAGGCTTTCGTCCCAAGAGTCGAAATCGCAGCACTGCTACTGGCTTCAGATGTTGAGGAAGAGGAGTCAGAACTTCTCCCCGACCTGTTCCAAAGCGGTCCTTCAGATAGCTCCGTTGAGGGTGTCCGAGTGGCCCCTCACCTGACTTCTGATCAGCAGGCTGAGGTGAAAAGTTTGCTTAGGCAGTTTTCCCCCCTGTTTTCACAGTCCCCTGGTTTGACACCTTGGTGCAAACATAACATTGACACAGGAGACAGTGTACCTACCAAAAGTAGGGGATACAGGATGTCAGATAAAGTACGGTCTTATATTAAGACCGAGGTCAACAAGATGTTAGACCTTGGGGTGATTGAACCCTCTAGTAGTCCTTGGTCCAGTCCTGTGGTTTTGGTTCCAAAAGCAGGCACTTCTGAATTGAGGTTCTGCGTGGATTACAGGGCTCTGAATGCTGTCACCAAGACAGATGCACACCCCTTGCCTCGAACAGATGAGCTGGTGGATACTTTGGGTGCCTCCAAGTACCTCAGCACGTTTGACCTCACTGCTGGCTATTGGCAAATAGCTTTAGCAGAACATGCCAAGGAGAAGACAGCATTTTCTACTCCAGACGGCCTTTACCAATTCCGGGTAATGCCGTTCGGGTTGAAGAATGCACCTGCCACTTTCCAGAGGCTTGTGAATCATGTGTTGAATGGGTTGGACGAATTCTGTCTTGCATATCTAGACGATATAGCAGTTTTCAGTGCCACCTGGGAAGACCATGTGAAACACCTCAGGATTGTGCTCCAGGCTCTTCAGAAAGCCCACTTGACCATAAAGGCTAGTAAATGCCAGATTGGACAAGGCTCAGTGGTTTACCTTGGACATGAAGTAGGTGGAGGGAGGATACAGCCTCTACCCAGTAAAGTACAAGCAGTACAAGACTGGCCTACCCCCACTACGCAAACCCAAGTGAGAGCCTTCTTAGGACTCACGGGGTATTACCGCAATTTTGTGGCAGACTATGGCACCATAGCTGCTCCTCTGACTGCCCTCACAACTCCGAAGAAACCCAAGAAGGTAACTTGGACCGACGAGTGTGAGAAGGCCTTCAATGGCTTAAAAGACTCCTTGTGCCAGGCCCCTGTGCTCAGGGCCCCTGATTATCAAAGACCTTTTATCGTGCAGACGGATGCCTCTGACACTGGGATAGGAGCTGTACTATCACAAGTAGATGAGAAGGGTAAGGAACACCCTATCGGTTTTATTAGTCGCCAGCTTAAGGACAGAGAGCTCAGATGGTCCACGGTAGAGAAAGAATGTTTCTCTGTTGTGTGGGCCCTAAGGAAGCTGAGGCCCTACCTCTATGGGACCCACTTCACTGTGCAGACTGACCATAAGCCGTTAAAGTGGCTAATGAACATGAAGGGGGAGAATCCAAAGTTGCTTAGGTGGTCCATAAGTCTACAAGGCTTCGACTTCACTATTGAGCATAGGCCAGGTGTCCAACATAGCAATGCTGATGGGTTGTCCAGAATGTTTAACCGACCTGAACAAGAGACTCATCCAGGGGTGGATTAGTTCCCCCTGTCCATAGTCTGGGAGGGGCGAGTGTTAGGAAAGATTTCGTAATTGTAGGGAATTTTCCTTCCATGTGGCAACCCCTAAACTTTTTGCTATGGTTTTTAACCTTGTTCTTGACTTTGCCAGAGAAGTACAGCCTTCTGCCGCACTTCTCTGGGCTTTCGCTCCTTTCTTACGGGGAAACTGACATGCCCTTAAGACAGTCAGTACCGGGGAACGCTGTTTCCCGTAGTTTCTTTTATCGTGTTGCGGCTTTAGTGCAACATGACACAAGAGGGCACTGTAAGCTAAGTTACAGCTCTCTTGGGTCTCTAGCCTTCTACAGACCCTAGATACTCTTTTAGGATGGTATTTGATCGGTGCAAGTCATTCAGGGACTGGAATGGTGGCAGCGATAGTTTTGTTTATTTTGAGCTCCTTTTGGCGTTCTGAGCACGTTTTTGCCCTGAACCCAAAATGGTGGCCTGGCTCTCCAAAATGGCCAGACCACGAGGCTCCTTTGTCTTGTCCACTGACCGTCTTGCTCCCTTCACCTTCCCCAGGTCGGGCGACCCGGGACCTTCCTTATTTGGGCCTGTACTTTCCCGCGTAACGTGGTTGCTTTCGCTGGCTTCTACATGTCGATTGTGTGCCTCCAGGGTGTGGGCTGGGATGTCTGGTCCCAATACACATCCTGGGTGCCAGAGAGTCTGGGGTGGTGTGAATGCCTGGGACCACCGTGGTCCGTGATTGGTCCACGTATGGTGTGTGTGTTGATGAGCGGATCTCCCATTGGCTCCCCTCCGTTTTGGCGCGAAGGGAACCGTGGATAAGAGGGAGCTGGAAACACCACTACCATGTCGATCTCCTGAGTTCTCACGAACGAAGGAATACAGGAGCCAAGTATCCTGCAACCAAGAGGCTGGACCGAGGAATCGCTGGTGACCCGCTGAAGGAATCCTCCTTTGCACTGCTGTCGTCCTGTGAAACCCTTTCCTCCTTGGATCGAACCAGAAGGCCTGTACTGGTGCTTCGACCTTTGGAATAGCAGGAACAGCTATTCCCGGCGACTTCATCATCTCCTGCCAAGTAAGCCTTCGGAAGTGTCTCTGGGCCATCCAGTTGACTGACCAGCTTACAAGGGAGTCCTGCTCTGTAACTGCCGCCAGGTTGTGTTGTATTTCGAGTCCTGGTCACTCTCCCACGCTTCGTACGCTTGGCGTTCCCAAGTCTGAAGGGAGGAGTGTACATTTGGCTTGAATACACACGGCTGCTCCGTTGTCCTGCTGCGGCAACAAAACTGTGCTGGTTTCGTCGATTGGGACGTCTTTTTGCTCTACACGACTACGAGGCGTTCCTTGCTCTTCTGAACCTGCCAGCTGCTGAAACTAACGTGGAGAAGCCTGGGTCTGCTTGCTTCGGGGACCGGTGAGTAGTTTAGCTAGGATCTGGTCGCCCTCCTGCAGTATCCCATTGCTTTTCCCTGCTGTGTAAAAACAGCACCCTTTTGGCCGTACTCGCGCTCTGCTTCTGCTCGCTGTGGAGGCTGCGCTTGAGTTTCGGAACCTGTTCTCCTTCTGCTGTGCACTAACCCGAACTGCCTGACTTCCTCCGAAGAGCTTCCCCTTTTGTCCGTTGGCACCGGCGTGGCAGGTACTTTGAGCACAAGGCTCCACTCTTCGCAGGGCTCGGACTTCCATCTAGTTAGGTGCCTCTAAAGGCGAACTGAGTCAAAAGCGTTGTCGCACTGCCTGTTTTCCTTTCCTTTCAGGTGGACTACATATTTCGTGCTTTAAACGCTTGCGACTGTGTATTTGTATATATATTGTGTTGATATGGTATGTGTTGGTTTAATATTGTGATATTGTGATTTTCTCGCTACGGTCGTTGTTTTAAAGGCCTTAAAATAAATGTTTTTATATTTTTGATATAACACCTGTTTGGAGTAGTTTGTTAGCGCTCTTGCTTTGTGTGCTCATTGCGGGCTTTCAGTCACCCTCACCCCTCTTGAGACCTAGTCTTGACCGCCGCGATCGCTACCTTGATTGGTCTGGCTTGTCCAGAGGTTACCCTGTTCCAAGTAATTAGGTTGGCCTTCTGAACTTCTGCGCCACCAGGACAGAGTCCAGAAATCCGTCTTAACACCAACTCCTTCCCATTCCAATCCTGAGACCATTCCTATAGCATGAGAAGTGATATCTCAATGCTTCTAATAGCAAACCTGAGATCCTTCCTATGACATGAGATGTGATATCCAATTCCTTCCCATTCCAAACCTGAGACCCTTCCTACAGCATGCGATGTGATATCTCAATCCTTCTAATACCACACCTGAGACCCGTCCTATAACATGAGATGAGATATCCAACTCCTTCCCATTCCAATCCTGAGACCCTTCCGATAGCAGAGATGTGATATCTCAATGCTTATACCAAACCTGAGACCCTACCTATGGCATGAGATGTAATATACAACTACTACCCATTCCAATCCGGAGACCCTTCCTATAGCATGAGATGTGATATCTCAATGCTTCTACCAAACCTGAGACCCTTCCTATAGCATGAGATGTGATATCCAACTCCTTCCCACTCCAAACCTGAGACCCTTCCTATGGCATGAGATGTGATATCACAATGCTTCTAATACCAGACCTGAGATCCTTCCTATAACATGAGATGTGATATCCAATTCCTTCCCATTCCAAACCTGAGACCCTTCCTGTAGCATGAGATGTGATATCCAACTCCTTCCCATTCCAATACTGAGACCCTTCCTATAGCATGAGATGTGATATCTCAATGCTTCTAATACCAAACCTGAGAACCTTCCTATAGCATGAGACGTGATATCCAACTCCTTCCCTTTCCAAACCTGAGACCCTTCCGATAGCAGAGATGTGATATCTCAATGCTTGTACCAAACCTGAGACCCTTCCTATGGCATGAGAGGTCATATACTACTCCTTCCCATTCCAATCCTGAGACCCTTCCTATAGCATGAGATGTGATATCTCAATGCTTCTACCAAACCTGAGACCCTTCCTATAGCATGAGATGTGATATCTCAATGCTTCTAATACCAAACTTGATATCCTTCCTATAACACGAGATGTGATATCCAACTCCTTCACATTCCAATCCTGAGATCCTTCCTATACCATGAGATGTGATATTTCAATGTTTCTCATACCAAACCTGAGGCCCTTCCTATAGCAAGAGATGTGATGTACAAATCCTTCCCATTCCAAACCTGAGACCTTTCCTATAGCATCAGATGTGATATCCAACTCCTTCCCAATCCAATCCTGAGACCCTTCCTATAGCATGAGATGTAATATCACAATGCTTGTAATACCAAACCTGAGACCCTTCCTATAGCATGTGTGATATCCAACTCCTTCCCATTCCAATCCTTAGACCCTTCCTATAGCATGAGATGTGATATCTCAATGCTTCTAATACCAAACCTGAGACCCTTCTTAAAGCATGAGATGGGATATCCAACTCCTTCCTATTCCAATCCTGAGACCCTTACGATAGCATGAGATGTGATATCCAACTCCTTCCCATTTCAATCCTGAGACCCTTCCTATAGCATGAGATGTGTTATCTCAATGTTTCTAATACCAAACCTGAGATCCTTCCTATAACATGAGATGTGATATCCAACTCCTTCCCATTCCAAACCGGAGACCCTTCCTTTAGCATGAGATGTGATATCAAACTCCTTCCCATGCCAATCCTGAGACCCTTACTATAGCATGAGATGTGATATCTCAATGCTTCTAATACCAAACCTGAGAGCCTTCATATAACATGATATGTGATATCCAACTCCTTCTCATTCCAAACCTGAGATCCTTCCTATAGCCTGAGATGTGATATCCAACTCCTTCCCATTCCAAACCTGAGACCCTTCCTAGAGCATGAGATGTGATATCTCAATGCTTCTAATACCAAACCTGAGACCCTTGTTATAGCATGAGATGTGATATCCAACTCCTTCCCATCCCAAACCAGAGACCCTTCCTATAGTATGAAATGTGATATCTCAAAGCTTCTAATACCAAACCTGAGACCCTTCATATAGCATGAGATGTTATCTCCAACTCCTTCCCATCCCAAAACAGAGACCCTTCCTATAGCATGAGATGTGATATCTCAATGCTTCTAATACCAAACCTGATATCCTTCCTATAACATGAGATGTGATATCCAACTCCTTCCCATTCCAATCCTGAGATCCTTCCTATACCATGAGATGTGATATCTCAATGTTTCTCATACCAAACCTGAGGCCCTTCCTATAGCAAGAGATGTGATATACAAATCCTCCCCATTCCAAACCTGAGACCCTTCCTATAGCATGAGATGTAATATCGCAATGCTTGTAATACCAAACCTGAGACCCTTCCTATAGCATGAGATGTGATATCCAACTCCTTCCCATTCCAATCCTGAGACCCTTCCTAGAGCATGAGATGTGATATCTCAATGCTTCTAATACCAAAACTGAGACCCTTCTTAAAGCATGAGATGTGATATCCAACTCCTTCCCGTTCCAAACCTGAGACCCTTCCTATAGCAAGAATGTAATATCCAACTCCTTCCCATTCCAATCCTGAGACCATTCCTATAGCATGAGATGTGATATCTCAGTGCTTCTAATAGCAAACCTGAGATCCTTCCTATGACATGAGATGGGATATCCAACTCCTTCCCGTTCCAAACCTGAGACCCTTCCTATAGCAAGAATGTAATATCCAACTCCTTCCCATTCCAATCCCGAGACCCTTCCGATAGCAGAGATGTGATATCTCAGTGCTTATACCAAACCTGAGACCCTTCCTATGGCATGAGATGTCATATACTACTCCTTCCCATTCCAATCCTGAGACCCTTCCTATAGCATGAGATGTGATATCTTAATGCTTCTACCAAACCTGAGACCCTTCCTATAGCATGAGATGTGATATCCAACTCCTTCCCATTCCAATCCTGAGACCCTTCCTATAGCATGAGATGTGATATCTCAATGCTTCTAATACCAAACCTGATATCCTTCCTATAACATGAGATGTGATATCCAACCCCTTTCCATTCCAATACTGAGATCCTTCTTATACCATGAGATGTGATATCTCAATGTTTCTGATACCAAACCTGAGGCCCTTCCTATAGCAAGAGATGTGATATACAAATCATTCCCATTCCAAACCTGAGACCTTTCCTATAGCATGGGATGTGATATCCGACTCCTTCCCAATCCAATCCTGAGACCCTTCCTATAGCATGAGATGTGATATCCAACTCGTTCCCATTCCAATCCTGAGACCCTTCCTATAGCATGAGATGTGATATCTCAATGCTTCTAATACCAAAACTGAGACCCTTCTTAAAGCATGAGATGTGATATCCAACTCCTTCCCGTGTTCCAAACATGAGACCCTTCCTATAGCATATGTGCTACCCTTCCTATGGCATGAGATGTCATATACAACTACTTCCCATTCCAATCCAGAGACCCTTCCTATAGCATGAGATGTGATATCTCAATGCTTCTACCAAACCTGAGACCCTTCCTATAGCATGAGATGTGATATCCAATTCCTTCCCATTCCAATCCTGAGACCCTTCCTATATCATGAGATGTGATATCTCAATGCTTCTAATACCAAACCTGATATCCTTCCTATAACATGAGATGTGATATCTCAATGTTTCTCATACCAAACCTGAGGCCCTTCCTATGGCAAGAGATGTGATGTACAAACCCTTCCCATTCCAAACCTGAGACCCTTCCTATAGCATGAGATGTGATATCCAACTCCTTCCCAATCCAATCCTGAGACCCTTCCTATAGCATGAGATATAATATCACAATGCTTGTAATAGCAAACCTGAGACCCTTCCTATAGCATAAGATGTGATATCCAACTCCTTCCCATTCCAATCCTTAGACCCTTCCTATAGCATGAGATGTGATATCTCAATGCTTCTAATACCAAACCTGAGACCCTTCTTAAAGCATGAGATGGGATATCCAACTCCTTCCTATTCCAATCCTGAGACCCTTACGATAGCAGAGATGTGATATCTCAATGCTTATACCAAACCTGAGACTCTTCCTATGGCATGAGATGTGATATCCAACTCCTTCCCATTCCAATCCTGAGACCCTTCCTATAGCATGAGATGTGATATCTCAATGCTTCTATCAAACCTGAGACCCTTCCTATTGCATGAGATGTGATATCCAACTCCTTCCCATTCCAATCCTGAAACCCTTCCTATACCATGAGATGTGATATCTCAATGTTTCTAATACCAAACCTGAGACCCGTCCTAAAACATGAGATGTGAAATCCAAATACTTCCCCTTCCAAACTTGAGACCCTTCCTATAGCTTGAGATGTGATATCAAACTCCTTCCCATTCCAATCCTGAGATAGCTTGAGATGTGATATCCAACTCCTTCCCATTCCAATCCTGAGACCCTTCCGATAGCATGAGATGTGATATCTTAATGTTTCTCTTACCAAACCTGAGGCCCTTCCTATAGCAAGAGATGTGATGTACAAATCCTTCCCATTCCAAACCTGAGACCCTTCCTATAGCATGAGATGTGATATCCAACTCCTTCCCAATCCAATCCTGAAACCCTTCCTATAGCATGAGATGTAATATCACAATGTTTGTAATACCAAACCTGAGACCCTTCCTATAGCATGAGATGTGATATCCAACTCCTTCCAATTCCAATCCTGAGACCCTTCCTATAGCATGAGATGTGATATCTCAATGCTTCTAATACCAAACCTGAGATCCTTCCGATAGCATGAGATGTGATATCTCAATGCTTCTAATACCAAACCTGAGATCTTCCTATAACATGAGATGTGATATCCAAATCCTTCCACTTCCAAACCTGAAACCCTCCCTTTAGCATGAGATGTGATATCCGACTCCTTCCCATTCCAATCCTGAGACCCTTCTGGTAGCATGAGATGTGATATCTCAATGCTTCTAATACCAAACCTGAGATCCTTCCGATAGCATGAGATCTGATATCTCAATGCTTCTAACACCAAACCTGAGATCCTTCCTATAGCATGAGATGTGATATCCAACTCCTTCCCATTCCAAACCTGAGACCCTTCCTATAGCATGAGATGTGATATCTCAATGCTTCTAATACCAAACCTGAGATCCTTCCTATAACATGAGATGTGATATCTCAATGCTTCTAAAACCAAACATGAGAACTATCCTGTAACATGTGAAATCCAAATCATTCCCTTTCCAAACCTGAGACCCTTCCTATAGCTTGAGATGTGATATCAACCTCCTTCCCATTTCAATCCTGAGATAGCTTGAGATGTGCTATCCAACTCCTTCCCATTCCAATCCTGAGACCCTTCCTATACAATGAGATGTGATATCTCAATGCTTCTAATACCAAACCTGACACCCGTCCTAAAACATATGTGAAATCCAAATCCTTCCCCTTCCAAACCTGAGACCTTTCCTTTAGCATGTGATGTGATATCCAACTCCTTCCCATTCCAATCCTGAGACCTTTCCTATAGCATGATATGTGATATCTCAATGCTTCTAATACCAAACCTGAGATCCTTCCTATAACATGAGATTTGTATCCAACTCCTTCCCATTCCAAACCTGAGACCCTTCCGATAGCATGAGATGTGATATCTCAGTGCTTCTAATAGCAAACCTGAGATCCTTCCTATGACATGAGATGGGATATCCAAATCCTTCCCCTTCCAAACCTGAGACCTTTCCTTTAGCATGTGATGTGATATCCAACTCCTTCCCATTCCAATCCTGAGACCTTTCCTATAACATGAGATGTGATATCTTACTGCTTCTAAAACCAAACCTGAGAACCATCCTATAACATATGTGAAATCCAAATCCTTCCCTTTCCAAACCTGAGACCCTTCCGATAGCATGAGATGTGATATCTCAATGCTTCTAAAACCAAACATGAGAACCATCCTACAACATGAGATGTGAAATCCAAATCCTTCCCTTTCCAAACCTGAGACCCTTCCTATAGCTTGAGAAGTGATATCTCAATGCTTCTAATAGCAAACCTGAGATCCTTCCTATGACATGAGATGTGATATCCAATTCCTTCCCATTCCAAACCTGAGACCCTTCCTACAGCATGCAATGTGATATCTCAATCCTTCTAATACCACACCTGAGACCCGTCCTATAACATGAGATGAGATATCCAAGTCCTTCCCATCCCAATCCTGAGACCTTTCCTATAGCATGAGATGTGATATCTCAATGCTTCTAATACCAAACCTGAGACCCTTCCTATAACATGAGATGGGATATCCAACTCCTTCCCATTCCAATCCTGAGACCCTTCCGATAGCAGAGATGTGATATCTCAATGCTTATACCAAACCTGAGACCCTTCCTATGGCATGAGATGTAATATACAACTACTACCCATTCCAATCCGGAGACCCTTCCTATAGCATGAGATGTGATATCTCAATGCTTCTACCAAACCTGAGACCCTTCCTATAGCATGAGATGTGATATCCAACTCCTTCCCACTCCAAACCTGAGACCCTTCCTATGGCATGAGATGTGATATCACAATGCTTCTAATACCAGACCTGAGATCCTTCCTATAACATGAGATGTGATATCCAATTCCTTCCCATTCCAAACCTGAGACCCTTCCTGTAGCATGAGATGTGATATCCAACTCCTTCCCATTCCAATACTGAGACCCTTCCTATAGCATGAGATGTGATATCTCAATGCTTCTAATACCAAACCTGAGAACCTTCCTATAGCATGAGACGTGATATCCAACTCCTTCCCTTTCCAAACCTGAGACCCTTCCGATAGCACAGATGTGATATCTCAATGCTTGTACCAAACCTGAGACCATTCCTATGGCATGAGAGGTCATATACTACTCCTTCCCATTCCAATCCTGAGACCCTTCCTATAGCATGAGATGTGATATCTCAATGCTTCTACCAAACCTGAGACCCTTCCTATAGCATGAGATGTGATATCTCAATGCTTCTAATACCAAACTTGATATCCTTCCTATAACACGAGATGTGATATCCAACTCCTTCACATTCCAATCCTGAGATCCTTCCTATACCATGAGATGTGATATTTCAATGTTTCTCATACCAAACCTGAGGCCCTTCCTATAGCAAGAGATGTGATGTACAAATCCTTCCCATTCCAAACCTGAGACCCTTCCTATAGCATCAGATGTGATATCCAACTACTTCCCAATCCAATCCTGAGACCCTTCCTATAGCATGAGATGTAATATCACAATGCTTGTAATACCAAACCTGAGACCCTTCCTATAGCATGTGTGATATCCAACTCCTTCCCATTCCAATCCTTAGACCCTTCCTATAGCATGAGATGTGATATCTCAATGCTTCTAATACCAAACCTGAGACCCTTCTTAAAGCATGAGATGGGATATCCAACTCCTTCCTATTCCAATCCTGAGACCCTTACGATAGCATGAGATGTGATATCCAACTCCTTCCCATTTCAATCCTGAGACCCTTCCTATAGCATGAGATGTGTTATCTCAATGTTTCTAATACCAAACCTGAGATCCTTCCTATAACATGAGATGTGATATCCAACTCCTTCCCATTCCAAACCAGAGACCCTTCCTTTAGCATGAGATGTGATATCAAACTCCTTCCCATGCCAATCCTGAGACCCTTACTATAGCATGAGATGTGATATCTCAATGCTTCTAATACCAAACCTGAGAGCCTTCATATAACATGATATGTGATATCCAACTCCTTCTCATTCCAAAACTGAGATCCTTCCTGTAGCCTGAGATGTGATATCCAACTCCTTCCCATTCCAATCCTGAGACCCTTCCGATAGCAGAGATGTGATATCTCAATGCTTATACCAAACCTGAGACCCTACCTATGGCATGAGATGTAATATACAACTACTACCCATTCCAATCCGGAGACCCTTCCTATAGCATGAGATGTGATATCTCAATGCTTCTACCAAACCTGAGACCCTTCCTATAGCATGAGATGTGATATCCAACTCCTTCCCACTCCAAACCTGAGACCCTTCCTATGGCATGAGATGTGATATCACAATGCTTCTAATACCAGACCTGAGATCCTTCCTATAACATGAGATGTGATATCCAATTCCTTCCCATTCCAAACCTGAGACCCTTCCTGTAGCATGAGATGTGATATCCAACTCCTTCCCATTCCAATACTGAGACCCTTCCTATAGCATGAGATGTGATATCTCAATGCTTCTAATACCAAACCTGAGAACCTTCCTATAGCATGAGACGTGATATCCAACTCCTTCCCTTTCCAAACCTGAGACCCTTCCGATAGCAGAGATGTGATATCTCAATGCTTGTACCAAACCTGAGACCCTTCCTATGGCATGAGAGGTCATATACTACTCCTTCCCATTCCAATCCTGAGACCCTTCCTATAGCATGAGATGTGATATCTCAATGCTTCTACCAAACCTGAGACCCTTCCTATAGCATGAGATGTGATATCTCAATGCTTCTAATACCAAACTTGATATCCTTCCTATAACACGAGATGTGATATCCAACTCCTTCACATTCCAATCCTGAGATCCTTCCTATACCATGAGATGTGATATTTCAATGTTTCTCATACCAAACCTGAGGCCCTTCCTATAGCAAGAGATGTGATGTACAAATCCTTCCCATTCCAAACCTGAGACCTTTCCTATAGCATCAGATGTGATATCCAACTCCTTCCCAATCCAATCCTGAGACCCTTCCTATAGCATGAGATGTAATATCACAATGCTTGTAATACCAAACCTGAGACCCTTCCTATAGCATGTGTGATATCCAACTCCTTCCCATTCCAATCCTTAGACCCTTCCTATAGCATGAGATGTGATATCTCAATGCTTCTAATACCAAACCTGAGACCCTTCTTAAAGCATGAGATGGGATATCCAACTCCTTCCTATTCCAATCCTGAGACCCTTACGATAGCATGAGATGTGATATCCAACTCCTTCCCATTTCAATCCTGAGACCCTTCCTATAGCATGAGATGTTTTATCTCAATGTTTCTAATACCAAACCTGAGATCCTTCCTATAACATGAGATGTGATATCCAACTCCTTCCCATTCCAAACCGGAGACCCTTCCTTTAGCATGAGATGTGATATCAAACTCCTTCCCATGCCAATCCTGAGACCCTTACTATAGCATGAGATGTGATATCTCAATGCTTCTAATACCAAACCTGAGAGCCTTCATATAACATGATATGTGATATCCAACTCCTTCTCATTCCAAACCTGAGATCCTTCCTATAGCCTGAGATGTGATATCCAACTCCTTCCCATTCCAAACCTGAGACCCTTCCTATAGCATGAGATGTGATATCTCAATGCTTCTAATACCAAACCTGAGACCCTTGTTATAGCATGAGATGTGATATCCAACTCCTTCCCATCCCAAACCAGAGACCCTTCCTATAGTATGAAATGTGATATCTCAAAGCTTCTAATACCAAACCTGAGACCCTTCATATAGCATGAGATGTTATCTCCAACTCCTTCCCATCCCAAAACAGAGACCCTTCCTATAGCATGAGATGTGATATCTCAATGCTTCTAATACCAAACCTGATATCCTTCCTATAACATGAGATGTGATATCCAACTCCTTCCCATTCCAATCCTGAGATCCTTCCTATACCATGAGATGTGATATCTCAATGTTTCTCATACCAAACCTGAGGCCCTTCCTATAGCAAGAGATGTGATATACAAATCCTCCCCATTCCAAACCTGAGACCCTTCCTATAGCATGAGATGTAATATCGCAATGCTTGTAATACCAAACCTGAGACCCTTCCTATAGCATGAGATGTGATATCAAACTCCTTCCCATTCCAATCCTGAGACCCTTCCTAGAGCATGCATGAGATGTGATATCTCAATGCTTCTAATACCAAAACTGAGACCCTTCTTAAAGCATGAGATGTGATATCCAACTCCTTCCCGTTCCAAACCTGAGACCCTTCCTATAGCAAGAATGTAATATCCAACTCCTTCCCATTCCAATCCTGAGACCATTCCTATAGCATGAGATGTGATATCTCAGTGCTTCTAATAGCAAACCTGAGATCCTTCCTATGACATGAGATGGGATATCCAACTCCTTCCCGTTCCAAACCTGAGACCCTTCCTATAGCAAGAATGTAATATCCAACTCCTTCCCATTCCAATCCCGAGACCCTTCCGATAGCAGAGATGTGATATCTCAATGCTTATACCAAACCTGAGACCCTTCCTATGGCATGAGATGTCATATACTACTCCTTCCCATTCCAATCCTGAGACCCTTCCTATAGCATGAGATGTGATATCTTAATGCTTCTACCAAACCTGAGACCCTTCCTATAGCATGAGATGTGATATCCAACTCCTTCCCATTCCAATCCTGAGACCCTTCCTATAGCATGAGATGTGATATCTCAATGCTTCTAATACCAAACCTGATATCCTTCCTATAACATGAGATGTGATATCCAACCCCTTTCCATTCCAATACTGAGATCCTTCCTATACCATGAGATGTGATATCTCAATGTTTCTGATACCAAACCTGAGGCCCTTCCTATAGCAAGAGATGTGATATACAAATCATTCCCATTCCAAACCTGAGACCTTTCCTATAGCATGGGATGTGATATCCGACTCCTTCCCAATTCAATCCTGAGACCCTTCCTATAGCATGAGATGTGATATCCAACTCGTTCCCATTCCAATCCTGAGACCCTTCCTATAGCATGAGATGTGATATCTCAATGCTTCTAATACCAAAACCGAGACCCTTCTTAAAGCATGAGATGTGATATCCAACTCCTTCCCGTGTTCCAAACCTGAGACCCTTCCTATAGCATATGTGCTACCCTTCCTATGGCATGAGATGTCATATACAACTACTTCCCATTCCAATCCAGAGACCCTTCCTATATCATGAGATGTGATATCTCAATGCTTCTACCAAACCTGAGACCCTTCCTATAGCATGAGATGTGATATCCAACTCCTTCCCATTCCAATCCTGAGACCCTTCCTATATCATGAGATGTGATATCTCAATGCTTCTAATACCAAACCTGATATCCTTCCTATAACATGAGATGTGATATCTCAATGTTTCTCATACCAAACCTGAGGCCCTTCCTATAGCAAGAGATGTGATGTACAAACCCTTCCCATTCCAAACCTGAGACCCTTCCTATAGCATGAGATGTGATATCCAACTCCTTCCCAATCCAATCCTGAGACCCTTCCTATAGCATGAGATATAATATCACAATGCTTGTAATACCAAACCTGAGACCCTTCCTATAGCATAAGATGTGATATCCAACTCCTTCCCATTCCAATCCTTAGACCCTTCCTATAGCATGAGATGTGATATCTCAATGCTTCTAATACCAAACCTGAGACCCTTCTTAAAGCATGAGATGGGATATCCAACTCCTTCCTATTCCAATCCTGAGACCCTTACGATAGCAGAGATGTGATATCTCAATGCTTATACCAAACCTGAGACTCTTCCTATGGCATGAGATGTGATATCCAACTCCTTCCCATTCCAATCCTGAGACCCTTCCTATAGCATGAGATGTGATATCTCAATGCTTCTATCAAACCTGAGACCCTTCCTATTGCATGAGATGTGATATCCAACTCCTTCCCATTCCAATCCTGAAACCCTTCCTATACCATGAGATGTGATATCTCAATGTTTCTAATACCAAACCTGAGACCCGTCCTAAAACATGAGATGTGAAATCCAAATCCTTCCCCTTCCAAACTTGAGACCCTTCCTATAGCTTGAGATGTGATATCAAACTCCTTCCCATTCCAATCCTGAGATAGCTTGAGATGTGATATCCAACTCCTTCCCATTCCAATCCTGAGACCCTTCCGATAGCATGAGATGTGATATCTTAATGTTTCTCTTACCAAACCTGAGGCCCTTCCTATAGCAAGAGATGTGATGTACAAATCCTTCCCATTCCAAACCTGAGACCCTTCCTATAGCATGAGATGTGATATCCAACTCCTTCCCAATCCAATCCTGAAACCCTTCCTATAGCATGAGATGTAATATCACAATGTTTGTAATACCAAACCTGAGACCCTTCCTATAGCATGAGATGTGATATCCAACTCCTTCCCATTCCAATCCTGAGACCCTTCCTATAGCATGAGATGTGATATCTCAATGCTTCTAATACCAAACCTGAGATCCTTCCGATAGCATGAGATGTGATATCTCAATGCTTCTAATACCAAACCTGAGATCTTCCTATAACATGAGATGTGATATCCAAATCCTTCCACTTCCAAACCTGAAACCCTCCCTTTAGCATGAGATGTGATATCCGACTCCTTCCCATTCCAATCCCGAGACCCTTCTGGTAGCATGAGATGTGATATCTCAATGCTTCTAATACGAAACCTGAGATCCTTCCGATAGCATGAGATCTGATATCGCAATGCTTCTAACACCAAACCTGAGATCCTTCCTATAGCATGAGATGTGATATCCAACTCCTTCCCATTCCAAACCTGAGACCCTTCCTATAGCATGAGATGTGATATCTCAATGCTTCTAATACCAAACCTGAGATCCTTCCTATAACATGAGATGTGATATCTCAATGCTTCTAAAACCAAACATGAGAACTATCCTGTAACATGTGAAATCCAAATTATTCCCTTTCCAAACCTGAGACCCTTCCTATAGCTTGAGATGTGATATCAAACTCCTTCCCATTCCAATCCTGAGATAGCTTGAGATGTGCTATCCAACTCCTTACCATTCCAATCCTGAGACCCTTCCTATACCATGTGATGTGATATCTCAATGCTTCTAATACCAAACCTGATACCCGTCCTAAAACATATGTGAGATCCAAATCCTTCCCCTTCCAAACCTGAGACCTTTCCTTTAGCATGTGATGTGATATCCAACTCCTTCCCATTCCAATCCTGAGACCTTTCCTATAGCATGATATGTGATATCTCAATGCTTCTAATACCAAACCTGAGATCCTTCCTATAACATGAGATTTGTATCCAACTCCTTCCCATTCCAAACTTGAGACCCTTCCGATAGCATGAGATGTGATATCTCAGTGCTTCTAATAGCAAACCTGAGATCCTTCCTATGACATGAGATGGGATATCCAAATCCTTCCCCTTCCAAACCTGAGACCTTTCCTTTAGCATGTGATGTGATATCCAACTCCTTCCCATTCCAATCCTGAGACCTTTCCTATAACATGAGATGTGATATCTTACTGCTTCTAAAACCAAACCTGAGAACCATCCTATAACATATGTTAAATCCAAATCCTTCCCTTTCCAAACCTGAGACCCTTCCGATAGCATGAGATGTGATATCTCAATGCTTCTAAAACCAAACATGAGAACCATCCTACAACATGAGATGTGAAATCCAAATCCTTCCCTTTCCAAACCTGAGACCCTTCCTATAGCTTGAGAAGTGATATCTCAATGCTTCTAATAGCAAACCTGAGATCCTTCCTATGACATGAGATGTCATATACTACTGCTTCCCATTCCAATCCTGGGACCCTTCCTATAGCATGAGATGTGATATCTCAATGCTTCTACCAAACTTGAGACCCTTCCTATAGCATGAGATGTGATATCCAACTCCTTCCCATTCCAATCCTGAGACCCTTCCTATAGCATGAGATGTGATGTCTCAATGCTTCTAATACCAAACCTGATATCCTTCCTATAACATGAGATGTGATATCCAACTCCTTTCCATTCCAATACTGAGATCCTTCCTATACCATGAGATGTGATATCTCAATGTTTCTCATACCAAACCTGAGGCCCTTCCTATAGCAAGAGATGTGATATACAAATCCTTCCCATTCCAAACCTTAGACCCTTCCTATAGCATGAGATGTGATATCCGACTCTTTCCCAATCCAATCCTGAGACCCTTCCTATAGCATGAGATGTAATATCACAATGCTTGTAATACCAAACCTGAGACCATTCCTATAGCATGAGATGTGATATCCAACTCCTTCCCATTCCAATCCTGAGACCCTTCCTATAGCATGAGATGTGATATCTCAATGCTTTTAATACCAAAACTGAGACCCTTCTTAAAGTATGAGATGTGATATCCAACTACTTCCCGTTCCAAACCTGAGACCCTTCCTATAGCATATGTGACATCCAACTCCTTCCCATTCCAAACCTGAGACCCTTCATATAGCAAGAATGTAATATCCAACTGTTAGGAAAGATTTCGTAATTGTAGGGAATTTTCCTTCCATGTGGCAACCCCTAAACTTTTTGCTATGGTTTTTAACCTTGTTCTTGACTTTGCCAGAGAAGTACAGCCTTCTGCCGCACTTCTCTGGGCTTTCGCTCCTTTCTTACGGGGAAACTGACATGCCCTTAAGACAGTCAGTACCGGGGAACGCTGTTTCCCGTAGTTTCTTTTATCGTGTTGCGGCTTTAGTGCAACATGACACAAGAGGGCACTGTAAGCTAAGTTACAGCTCTCTTGGGTCTCTAGCCTTCTACAGACCCTAGATACTCTTTTAGGATGGTATTTGATCGGTGCAAGTCATTCAGGGACTGGAATGGTGGCAGCGATCGTTTTGTTTATTTTGAGCTCCTTTTGGCGTTCTGAGCACGTTTTTGCCCTGAACCCAAAATGGTGGCCTGGCTCTCCAAAATGGCCAGACCACGAGGCTCCTTTGTCTTGTCCACTGACCGTCTTGCTCCCTTCACCTTCCCCAGGTCGGGCGACCCGGGGCCTTCCTTATTTGGGCATGTACTTTCCCGCGAAACGTGGTTGCTTTCGCGGGCTTCTACATGTCGATTGTGTGCCTCCAGGGTGTGGGCTGGGATGTCTGGTCCCAATACACATCCTGGGTGCCAGAGAGTCTGGGGTGGTGTGAATGCCTGGGACCACCGTGGTCCGTGATTGGTCCACGTATGGTGTGTGTGTTGATGAGCGGATCTCCCATTGGCTCCCCTCCGTTTTGGCGCGAAGGGAACCGTGGATAAGAGGGAGCTGGAAACACCACTACCATGTCGATCTCCTGAGTTCTCACGAACGAAGGAATACAGGAGCCAAGTATCCTGCAACCAAGAGGCTGGACCGAGGAATCGCTGGTGACCCGCTGAAGGAATCCTCCTTTGCACTGCTGTCGTCCTGTGAAACCCTTTCCTCCTTGGATCGAACCAGAAGGCCTGTACTGGTGCTTCGACCTTTGGAATAGCAGGAACAGCTATTCCCGGCGACTTCATCATCTCCTGCCAAGTAAGCCTTCGGAAGTGTCTCTGGGCCATCCAGTTGACTGACCAGCTTACAAGGGAGTCCTGCTCTGTAACTGCCGCCAGGTTGTGTTGTATTTCGAGTCCTTGTCACTCTCCCATGCTTCGTACGCTTGGCGTTCCCAAGTCTGAAGGGAGGAGTGTACATTTGGCTTGAATACACACGGCTGCTCCGTTGTCCTGCTGCGGCAACAAAACTGTGCTGGTTTCGTCGATTGGGACGTCTTTTTGCTCTACACGACTACGAGGCGTTCCTTGCTCTTCTGAACCTGCCAGCTGCTGAAACTAACGTGGAGAAGCCTGGGTCTGCTTGCTTCGGGGACCGGTGAGTAGTTTAGCTAGGATCTGGTCGCCCTCCTGCAGTATCCCATTGCTTTTCCCTGCTGTGTAAAAACAGCACCCTTTTGGCCGTACTCGCGCTCTGCTTCTGCTCGCTGTGGAGGCTGCGCTTGAGTTTCGGAACCTGTTCTCCTTCTGCTGTGCACTAACCCGAACTGCCTGACTTCCTCCGAAGAGCTTCCCCTTTTGCCCGTTGGCACCGGCGTGGCAGGTACTTTGAGCACAAGGCTCCACTCTTCGCAGGGCTCGGACTTCCATCTAGTTAGGTGCCTCTAAAGGCGAACTGAGTCAAAAGCGTTGTCGCACTGCCTGTTTTCCTTTCCTTTCAGGTGGACTACATATTTCGTGCTTTAAACGCTTGCGACTGTGTATTTGTATATATATTGTGTTGATATGGTATGTGTTGGTTTAATATTGTGATATTGTGATTTTCTCGCTACGGTCGTTGTTTTAAAGGCCTTAAAATAAATGTGTTTATATTTTTGATATAACACCTGTTTGGAGTAGTTTGTTAGCGCTCTTGCTTTGTGTGCTCCTTGCGGGCTTTCAGTCACCCTCACCCCTCTTGAGACCTAGTCTTGACCGCCGCGATCGCTACCTTGATTGGTCTGGCTTGTCCAGAGGTTACCCTGTTCCAAGTAATTAGGTTGGCCTTCTGAACTTCTGCGCCACCAGGACAGAGTCCAGAAATCCGTCTTAACAAATTGGTGGCAGCGGTGGGATACGACTGAAGGTATCCAGTGTTGCGCTCGAACTAAGGCATTTCAGGTTATTCCAAACAGTACACGTAGTGAATTGTTGTAATATAACTTTAAAAAGGCCATAGTCCTATCAAACACTATGGAAACAAATACCTTGTTAACTTTAAATGCTTCCAAATCAGAAACGCTGAAAAAGATGTGTGCGGAGAGAGGTGTTTCCTCTCAAGGCACAAAATTGGAAATGATCCAGAGAATCGTGGCGTGGCAAGAAGCGCAGCTTGACGCTATAACTTCCGAGGACAGTGCAGAAGGTGGTGGGGCTGCTCTCACTGGCAGAACCGACGGTTCTGCCGCTGCACTGATCCATCGCGACCACGAGGACAGGGAGGATGTAATGTCTAATGTTTCCTCTGCCAGTGTTGATGGGGAGGCTATGCTTGAATTCAAGAAGCAAGAGCTGCGGTTTAGGCAGCAGGAGCTTGAATTCAGCATAGCCAAACTAAAAATCGAACAGGCAGAAAAACAGAAAGATAGGGATCACCAGTTGGAACTGGCCAAGCTTCAGGTTGCAAATGGATCCAAGGGTCCTAGACATGGGTCTGGGGCTTCCTCTCATCCACGGTTTCCAAAAGATCTGCTCAGTGTGTATGAAGAAAGGAATGACATTATGGACTGGCTGAATGCGTTTGAGTATGCATGCGAGGTTCAAGAAGTTGACAATGCTGATAAGATTGCGTGGTTGCTCAGTAGACTGCCCCATTCTGGCTGCAGTGCCATTATGGAAATGTCGAAGGCTGAGCGGGCTGATTTCGCAATGTTAAAGCAAACTCTCATTTTAAAGTTTGGGAAGACTCCGGCCCAATATTTAAAGCGTTTTCGAGAGTATAAGAAAAAGGAAGGTGGTACTTGGGTATCTTATGTCGCTGAATCTTTGAAAAACTTAACTGGCTGGGTCGAAGGTTATAAGGTTTCTACCTTCGAAGGCATGATAAATCTTGTCATGCTGGAACACATTTTTGCTTCTTCTTCCCCGGAGCTTAAGCAGCATTTGGCCGATTCGAAGGAGATAGATCCTAAGAAGCTGGCCATTGCAGCAGACTTATGGGTGTCACATCGAGTGTCCCATAAGGACAAAACTCATCCTGGTAAGCAGGAGGAAGGGAAAAAGTCCAAAGATGTGGAGGGTGGGGAATCTGCTAAATCTTCTTCCCATAAGGGCCACAAAAAGAAAAACAAGGGTAAGACACAAGAGAACTCACAGGGTAGTGGAGGTCAGCCTCCGAAACAGAACTCTGGTTACAATAAGCCTCCCTACGTAAACAGACCCAATGGGGCTTGTTTTTCTTGTGGAGCAACTGACCATGTGAAGGGGGATCCCCGTTGTAAGGTTAGACCTTTGGGGGTCCACTCCGCTAATCTGGCCTTCTACTCCTACGAGGAAGAAGAGATTACAGGAACATCCTTCTCCTCAGACTCATTTCCCAGCGGAATAGAGGCTGAGGTAGTTTTAGTGTCCCTGGGTTCCTGGGAGCCTAAAGTCGCAGAGGCTTATGCTAGGATTCCGGATAATACCAAGCACTACTTTAAAGACAGTGTGCTGATCAATGGAGTGGATACTCCAGCTCTTAGGGATAGTGGGTGCAGTCGAACTGTAGTGGATTCTACCTTGGTAGACTCAGAGGAAGTTGCCAGAGCTACTCTGATGCCCACTAAGTTGGCTGACGGCCCCCTCCGTATGTTTCCCGTGATCCCTGTAAATCTTACTTTAAATGGTACAGCAGTCAGGATTCCAGTGAGCATTCAGAGAAACGTCCCGGGAAAGGTCTTGTTGGGCAATGATCTCAGAGCTTTAGGGCTCGTAGGAGACACTGCCGAAAGACCTTACACACGGTCTCAAGCACGGGCAGCATTGGCCAAGTCCAATACGCCGCCCCAGCCGAAGGGGAAACCCAAGGCGAAAGGAGTCTACAAGTCAAGACGAGGGAAAGAGAATATTCCCCCGAGCTCCCCTACCACTGCGGTGGAGGAAGTTGGTCAATCGCCCGGGCCTGACGAGGAGGTGGCGATGCCTGAAGTATTCGACCCCAACGATCATCCTGAACTAAAAGACTTGTTAGTTGAAGGAGGTCCTGATAGGGACGAATTCAGTAAAGACCAACGTGAGTGCCCATCTCTGGAAGGCCTAAGGAGACAGGCCTGCTCCCAGCTTGAGGGTGAACCTCCTGGGAAGCATAGGATTTATTGGGAAGGTGGACTCCTGTATAGTGAGCCCACAGAGTCTACAGAAGGAGACCATAGGAGGTTGGTGGTTCCCCTTGCTGTTAGGCCCTTCCTCCTGCAGTTGGCGCATGAAGTTCCCCTTGCTGGTCACCTTGGTATGAAGAGGACCAAGCAAAGGTTATCCATGCACTTCTACTGGCCCAAGATGGGGGTGCAAGTAGAAAGTCACTGCAGGAGTTGTGCCTCCTGCCAGTTGTCTGGTAAGGTTGGCGCGACAATCCAAGCTCCGTTGGTACCGCTCCCAGTTGTGGGGGTACCATTTGAAAGGGTAGGGATCGACATCGTTGGTCCCCTTGACCCGCAAACATCCTCGGGCAATAGGTTTATCCTGGTACTGGTCGACCATGCAACCAGGTATCCTGAGGCCATCCCATTGAAAACTGTAACTGCCAAGTCAGTTGCAAAAGCTTTACTCGGCATATTTACTAGGGTTGGCTTCCCTAAAGAAGTTGTGTCAGATCGTGGCAGCAACTTTATGTCGAAGTATATGCAGGCTATGTGGAAAGAATGTGGGGTCACCTACAAGTTCTCTTCTGCATACCACCCCCAGACCAATGGTCTGGTGGAACGTTTCAACAGAACGTTAAAGAGCATGATTGGGGCTCTGGAGGAGCCCCAGAGAAGAAAATGGGATCTTCTTTTACCATGCCTACTGTTTGCCTACCGAGAGGTACCACAGGAGGGTGTTGGCTTCAGCACCTTCGAACTTCTGTTCGGTCATCCCGTACGGGGACCCTTAGCCATCGTCAAAGAGGGATGGGAGATGCCCACTCCCCCTGTTACTACCAATGTAGTTGACTATGTGCTAGGGCTCAGAAAACGGATGGTACTTCTGATGGGCTTGGCTAGTGATAAATTGAAGGCAGGGCAAGCGCTGGTGAAACATTGGTACGACCAGAAAGCTTCCCTCATCAACTTTACACCTGGTCAGCAAGTCCTGATCATGAATCCAATAAGGCCTCGAGCTTTACAGGACAAATGGTCAGGCCCTTACACAGTGGTGGAGCCCCTGGGTGAGGTGAACTATTTAGTGGACCTTGGAAGGCCTGGACAGGCTCCAAAAGTGTTTCACGTGAATAGGCTGAAGGCTTTCGTCCCAAGAGTCGAAATCGCAGCACTGCTACTGGCTTCAGATGTTGAGGAAGAGGAGTCAGAACTTCTCCCCGACCTGTTCCAAAGCGGTCCTTCAGATAGCTCCGTTGAGGGTGTCCGAGTGGCCCCTCACCTGACTTCTGATCAGCAGGCTGAGGTGAAAAGTTTGCTTAGGCAGTTTTCCCCCCTGTTTTCACAGTCCCCTGGTTTGACACCTTGGTGCAAACATAACATTGACACAGGAGACAGTGTACCTACCAAAAGTAGGGGATACAGGATGTCAGATAAAGTACGGTCTTATATTAAGACCGAGGTCAACAAGATGTTAGACCTTGGGGTGATTGAACCCTCTAGTAGTCCTTGGTCCAGTCCTGTGGTTTTGGTTCCAAAAGCAGGCACTTCTGAATTGAGGTTCTGCGTGGATTACAGGGCTCTGAATGCTGTCACCAAGACAGATGCACACCCCTTGCCTCGAACAGATGAGCTGGTGGATACTTTGGGTGCCTCCAAGTACCTCAGCACGTTTGACCTCACTGCTGGCTATTGGCAAATAGCTTTAGCAGAACATGCCAAGGAGAAGACAGCATTTTCTACTCCAGACGGCCTTTACCAATTCCGGGTAATGCCGTTCGGGTTGAAGAATGCACCTGCCACTTTCCAGAGGCTTGTGAATCATGTGTTGAATGGGTTGGACGAATTCTGTCTTGCATATCTAGACGATATAGCAGTTTTCAGTGCCACCTGGGAAGACCATGTGAAACACCTCAGGATTGTGCTCCAGGCTCTTCAGAAAGCCCACTTGACCATAAAGGCTAGTAAATGCCAGATTGGACAAGGCTCAGTGGTTTACCTTGGACATGAAGTAGGTGGAGGGAGGATACAGCCTCTACCCAGTAAAGTACAAGCAGTACAAGACTGGCCTACCCCCACTACGCAAACCCAAGTGAGAGCCTTCTTAGGACTCACGGGGTATTACCGCAATTTTGTGGCAGACTATGGCACCATAGCTGCTCCTCTGACTGCCCTCACAACTCCGAAGAAACCCAAGAAGGTAACTTGGACCGACGAGTGTGAGAAGGCCTTCAATGGCTTAAAAGACTCCTTGTGCCAGGCCCCTGTGCTCAGGGCCCCTGATTATCAAAGACCTTTTATCGTGCAGACGGATGCCTCTGACACTGGGATAGGAGCTGTACTATCACAAGTAGATGAGAAGGGTAAGGAACACCCTATCGGTTTTATTAGTCGCCAGCTTAAGGACAGAGAGCTCAGATGGTCCACGGTAGAGAAAGAATGTTTCTCTGTTGTGTGGGCCCTAAGGAAGCTGAGGCCCTACCTCTATGGGACCCACTTCACTGTGCAGACTGACCATAAGCCGTTAAAGTGGCTAATGAACATGAAGGGGGAGAATCCAAAGTTGCTTAGGTGGTCCATAAGTCTACAAGGCTTCGACTTCACTATTGAGCATAGGCCAGGTGTCCAACATAGCAATGCTGATGGGTTGTCCAGAATGTTTAACCGACCTGAACAAGAGACTCATCCAGGGGTGGATTAGTTCCCCCTGTCCATAGTCTGGGAGGGGCGAGTGTTAGGAAAGATTTCGTAATTGTAGGGAATTTTCCTTCCATGTGGCAACCCCTAAACTTTTTGCTATGGTTTTTAACCTTGTTCTTGACTTTGCCAGAGAAGTACAGCCTTCTGCCGCACTTCTCTGGGCTTTCGCTCCTTTCTTACGGGGAAACTGACATGCCCTTAAGACAGTCAGTACCGGGGAACGCTGTTTCCCGTAGTTTCTTTTATCGTGTTGCGGCTTTAGTGCAACATGACACAAGAGGGCACTGTAAGCTAAGTAACAGCTCTCTTGGGTCTCTAGCCTTCTACAGACCCTAGATACTCTTTTAGGATGGTATTTGATCGGTGCAAGTCATTCAGGGACTGGAATGGTGGCAGCGATCGTTTTGTTTATTTTGAGCTCCTTTTGGCGTTCTGAGCACGTTTTTGCCCTGAACCCAAAATGGTGGCCTGGCTCTCCAAAATGGCCAGACCACGAGGCTCCTTTGTCTTGTCCACTGACCGTCTTGCTCCCTTCACCTTCCCCAGGTCGGGCGACCCGGGACCTTCCTTATTTGGGCCTGTACTTTCCCGCGTAACGTGGTTGCTTTCGCGGGCTTCTACATGTCGATTGTGTGCCTCCAGGGTGTGGGCTGGGATGTCTGGTCCCAATACACATCCTGGGTGCCAGAGAGTCTGGGGTGGTGTGAATGCCTGGGACCACCGTGGTCCGTGATTGGTCCACGTATGGTGTGTGTGTTGATGAGCGGATCTCCCATTGGCTCCCCTCCGTTTTGGCGCGAAGGGAACCGTGGATAAGAGGGAGCTGGAAACACCACTACCATGTCGATCTCCTGAGTTCTCACGAACGAAGGAATACAGGAGCCAAGTATCCTGCAACCAAGAGGCTGGACCGAGGAATCGCTGGTGACCCGCTGAAGGAATCCTCCTTTGCACTGCTGTCGTCCTGTGAAACCCTTTCCTCCTTGGATCGAACCAGAAGGCCTGTACTGGTGCTTCGACCTTTGGAATAGCAGGAACAGCTATTCCCGGCGACTTCATCATCTCCTGCCAAGTAAGCCTTCGGAAGTGTCTCTGGGCCATCCAGTTGACTGACCAGCTTACAAGGGAGTCCTGCTCTGTAACTGCCGCCAGGTTGTGTTGTATTTCGAGTCCTGGTCACTCTCCCACGCTTCGTACGCTTGGCGTTCCCAAGTCTGAAGGGAGGAGTGTACATTTGGCTTGAATACACACGGCTGCTCCGTTGTCCTGCTGCGGCAACAAAACTGTGCTGGTTTCGTCGATTGGGACGTCTTTTTGCTCTACACGACTACGAGGCGTTCCTTGCTCTTCTGAACCTGCCAGCTGCTGAAACTAACGTGGAGAAGCCTGGGTCTGCTTGCTTCGGGGACCGGTGAGTAGTTTAGCTAGGATCTGGTCGCCCTCCTGCAGTATCCCATTGCTTTTCCCTGCTGTGTAAAAACAGCACCCTTTTGGCCGTACTCGCGCTCTGCTTCTGCTCGCTGTGGAGGCTGCGCTTGAGTTTCGGAACCTGTTCTCCTTCTGCTGTGCACTAACCCGAACTGCCTGACTTCCTCCGAAGAGCTTCCCCTTTTGTCCGTTGGCACCGGCGTGGCAGGTACTTTGAGCACAAGGCTCCACTCTTCGCAGGGCTCGGACTTCCATCTAGTTAGGTGCCTCTAAAGGCGAACTGAGTCAAAAGCGTTGTCGCACTGCCTGTTTTCCTTTCCTTTCAGGTGGACTACATATTTCGTGCTTTAAACCCTTGCGACTGTGTATTTGTATATATATTGTGTTGATATGGTATGTGTTGGTTTAATATTGTGATATTGTGATTTTCTCGCTACGGTCGTTGTTTTAAAGGCCTTAAAATAAATGTTTTTATATTTTTGATATAACACCTGTTTGGAGTAGTTTGTTAGCGCTCTTGCTTTGTGTGCTCATTGCGGGCTTTCAGTCACCCTCACCCCTCTTGAGACCTAGTCTTGACCGCCGCGATCGCTACCTTGATTGGTCTGGCTTGTCCAGAGGTTACCCTGTTCCAAGTAATTAGGTTGGCCTTCTGAACTTCTGCGCCACCAGGACAGAGTCCAGAAATCCGTCTTAACACCAACTCCTTCCCATTCCAATCCTGAGACCATTCCTATAGCATGAGAAGTGATATCTCAATGCTTCTAATAGCAAACCTGAGATCCTTCCTATGACATGAGATGTGATATCCAATTCCTTCCCATTCCAAACCTGAGACCCTTCCTACAGCATGCGATGTGATATCTCAATCCTTCTAATACCACACCTGAGACCCGTCCTATAACATGAGATGAGATATCCAACTCCTTCCCATTCCAATCCTGAGACCCTTCCGATAGCAGAGATGTGATATCTCAATGCTTATACCAAACCTGAGACCCTACCTATGGCATGAGATGTAATATACAACTACTACCCATTCCAATCCGGAGACCCTTCCTATAGCATGAGATGTGATATCTCAATGCTTCTACCAAACCTGAGACCCTTCCTATAGCATGAGATGTGATATCCAACTCCTTCCCACTCCAAACCTGAGACCCTTCCTATGGCATGAGATGTGATATCACAATGCTTCTAATACCAGACCTGAGATCCTTCCTATAACATGAGATGTGATATCCAATTCCTTCCCATTCCAAACCTGAGACCCTTCCTGTAGCATGAGATGTGATATCCAACTCCTTCCCATTCCAATACTGAGACCCTTCCTATAGCATGAGATGTGATATCTCAATGCTTCTAATACCAAACCTGAGAACCTTCCTATAGCATGAGACGTGATATCCAACTCCTTCCCTTTCCAAACCTGAGACCCTTCCGATAGCAGAGATGTGATATCTCAATGCTTGTACCAAACCTGAGACCCTTCCTATGGCATGAGAGGTCATATACTACTCCTTCCCATTCCAATCCTGAGACCCTTCCTATAGCATGAGATGTGATATCTCAATGCTTCTACCAAACCTGAGACCCTTCCTATAGCATGAGATGTGATATCTCAATGCTTCTAATACCAAACTTGATATCCTTCCTATAACACGAGATGTGATATCCAACTCCTTCACATTCCAATCCTGAGATCCTTCCTATACCATGAGATGTGATATTTCAATGTTTCTCATACCAAACCTGAGGCCCTTCCTATAGCAAGAGATGTGATGTACAAATCCTTCCCATTCCAAACCTGAGACCTTTCCTATAGCATCAGATGTGATATCCAACTCCTTCCCAATCCAATCCTGAGACCCTTCCTATAGCATGAGATGTAATATCACAATGCTTGTAATACCAAACCTGAGACCCTTCCTATAGCATGTGTGATATCCAACTCCTTCCCATTCCAATCCTTAGACCCTTCCTATAGCATGAGATGTGATATCTCAATGCTTCTAATACCAAACCTGAGACCCTTCTTAAAGCATGAGATGGGATATCCAACTCCTTCCTATTCCAATCCTGAGACCCTTACGATAGCATGAGATGTGATATCCAACTCCTTCCCATTTCAATCCTGAGACCCTTCCTATAGCATGAGATGTGTTATCTCAATGTTTCTAATACCAAACCTGAGATCCTTCCTATAACATGAGATGTGATATCCAACTCCTTCCCATTCCAAACCGGAGACCCTTCCTTTAGCATGAGATGTGATATCAAACTCCTTCCCATGCCAATCCTGAGACCCTTACTATAGCATGAGATGTGATATCTCAATGCTTCTAATACCAAACCTGAGAGCCTTCATATAACATGATATGTGATATCCAACTCCTTCTCATTCCAAACCTGAGATCCTTCCTATAGCCTGAGATGTGATATCCAACTCCTTCCCATTCCAAACCTGAGACCCTTCCTAGAGCATGAGATGTGATATCTCAATGCTTCTAATACCAAACCTGAGACCCTTGTTATAGCATGAGATGTGATATCCAACTCCTTCCCATCCCAAACCAGAGACCCTTCCTATAGTATGAAATGTGATATCTCAAAGCTTCTAATACCAAACCTGAGACCCTTCATATAGCATGAGATGTTATCTCCAACTCCTTCCCATCCCAAAACAGAGACCCTTCCTATAGCATGAGATGTGATATCTCAATGCTTCTAATACCAAACCTGATATCCTTCCTATAACATGAGATGTGATATCCAACTCCTTCCCATTCCAATCCTGAGATCCTTCCTATACCATGAGATGTGATATCTCAATGTTTCTCATACCAAACCTGAGGCCCTTCCTATAGCAAGAGATGTGATATACAAATCCTCCCCATTCCAAACCTGAGACCCTTCCTATAGCATGAGATGTAATATCGCAATGCTTGTAATACCAAACCTGAGACCCTTCCTATAGCATGAGATGTGATATCCAACTCCTTCCCATTCCAATCCTGAGACCCTTCCTAGAGCATGAGATGTGATATCTCAATGCTTCTAATACCAAAACTGAGACCCTTCTTAAAGCATGAGATGTGATATCCAACTCCTTCCCGTTCCAAACCTGAGACCCTTCCTATAGCAAGAATGTAATATCCAACTCCTTCCCATTCCAATCCTGAGACCATTCCTATAGCATGAGATGTGATATCTCAGTGCTTCTAATAGCAAACCTGAGATCCTTCCTATGACATGAGATGGGATATCCAACTCCTTCCCGTTCCAAACCTGAGACCCTTCCTATAGCAAGAATGTAATATCCAACTCGTTCCCATTCCAATCCCGAGACCCTTCCGATAGCAGAGATGTGATATCTCAATGCTTATACCAAACCTGAGACCCTTCCTATGGCATGAGATGTCATATACTACTCCTTCCCATTCCAATCCTGAGACCCTTCCTATAGCATGAGATGTGATATCTTAATGCTTCTACCAAACCTGAGACCCTTCCTATAGCATGAGATGTGATATCCAACTCCTTCCCATTCCAATCCTGAGACCCTTCCTATAGCATGAGATGTGATATCTCAATGCTTCTAATACCAAACCTGATATCCTTCCTATAACATGAGATGTGATATCCAACCCCTTTCCATTCCAATACTGAGATCCTTCTTATACCATGAGATGTGATATCTCAATGTTTCTGATACCAAACCTGAGGCCCTTCCTATAGCAAGAGATGTGATATACAAATCATTCCCATTCCAAACCTGAGACCTTTCCTATAGCATGGGATGTGATATCCGACTCCTTCCCAATCCAATCCTGAGACCCTTCCTATAGCATGAGATGTGATATCCAACTCGTTCCCATTCCAATCCTGAGACCCTTCCTATAGCATGAGATGTGATATCTCAATGCTTCTAATACCAAAACTGAGACCCTTCTTAAAGCATGAGATGTGATATCCAACTCCTTCCCGTGTTCCAAACCTGAGACCCTTCCTATAGCATATGTGCTACCCTTCCTATGGCATGAGATGTCATATACAACTACTTCCCATTCCAATCCAGAGACCCTTCCTATAGCATGAGATGTGATATCTCAATGCTTCTACCAAACCTGAGACCCTTCCTATAGCATGAGATGTGATATCCAATTCCTTCCCATTCCAATCCTGAGACCCTTCCTATATCATGAGATGTGATATCTCAATGCTTCTAATACCAAACCTGATATCCTTCCTATAACATGAGATGTGATATCTCAATGTTTCTCATACCAAACCTGAGGCCCTTCCTATGGCAAGAGATGTGATGTACAAACCCTTCCCATTCCAAACCTGAGACCCTTCCTATAGCATGAGATGTGATATCCAACTCCTTCCCAATCCAATCCTGAGACCCTTCCTATAGCATGAGATATAATATCACAATGCTTGTAATAGCAAACCTGAGACCCTTCCTATAGCATAAGATGTGATATCCAACTCCTTCCCATTCCAATCCTTAGACCCTTCCTATAGCATGAGATGTGATATCTCAATGCTTCTAATACCAAACCTGAGACCCTTCTTAAAGCATGAGATGGGATATCCAACTCCTTCCTATTCCAATCCTGAGACCCTTACGATAGCAGAGATGTGATATCTCAATGCTTATACCAAACCTGAGACTCTTCCTATGGCATGAGATGTGATATCCAACTCCTTCCCATTCCAATCCTGAGACCCTTCCTATAGCATGAGATGTGATATCTCAATGCTTCTATCAAACCTGAGACCCTTCCTATTGCATGAGATGTGATATCCAACTCCTTCCCATTCCAATCCTGAAACCCTTCCTATACCATGAGATGTGATATCTCAATGTTTCTAATACCAAACCTGAGACCCGTCCTAAAACATGAGATGTGAAATCCAAATACTTCCCCTTCCAAACTTGAGACCCTTCCTATAGCTTGAGATGTGATATCAAACTCCTTCCCATTCCAATCCTGAGATAGCTTGAGATGTGATATCCAACTCCTTCCCATTCCAATCCTGAGACCCTTCCGATAGCATGAGATGTGATATCTTAATGTTTCTCTTACCAAACCTGAGGCCCTTCCTATAGCAAGAGATGTGATGTACAAATCCTTCCCATTCCAAACCTGAGACCCTTCCGATAGCATGAGATGTGATATCCAACTCCTTCCCAATCCAATCCTGAAACCCTTCCTATAGCATGAGATGTAATATCACAATGTTTGTAATACCAAACCTGAGACCCTTCCTATAGCATGAGATGTGATATCCAACTCCTTCCAATTCCAATCCTGAGACCCTTCCTATAGCATGAGATGTGATATCTCAATGCTTCTAATACCAAACCTGAGATCCTTCCGATAGCATGAGATGTGATATCTCAATGCTTCTAATACCAAACCTGAGATCTTCCTATAACATGAGATGTGATATCCAAATCCTTCCACTTCCAAACCTGAAACCCTCCCTTTAGCATGAGATGTGATATCCGACTCCTTCCCATTCCAATCCTGAGACCCTTCTGGTAGCATGAGATGTGATATCTCAATGCTTCTAATACCAAACCTGAGATCCTTCCGATAGCATGAGATCTGATATCTCAATGCTTCTAACACCAAACCTGAGATCCTTCCTATAGCATGAGATGTGATATCCAACTCCTTCCCATTCCAAACCTGAGACCCTTCCTATAGCATGAGATGTGATATCTCAATGCTTCTAATACCAAACCTGAGATCCTTCCTATAACATGAGATGTGATATCTCAATGCTTCTAAAACCAAACATGAGAACTATCCTGTAACATGTGAAATCCAAATCATTCCCTTTCCAAACCTGAGACCCTTCCTATAGCTTGAGATGTGATATCAACCTCCTTCCCATTTCAATCCTGAGATAGCTTGAGATGTGCTATCCAACTCCTTCCCATTCCAATCCTGAGACCCTTCCTATACAATGAGATGTGATATCTCAATGCTTCTAATACCAAACCTGACACCCGTCCTAAAACATATGTGAAATCCAAATCCTTCCCCTTCCAAACCTGAGACCTTTCCTTTAGCATGTGATGTGATATCCAACTCCTTCCCATTCCAATCCTGAGACCTTTCCTATAGCATGATATGTGATATCTCAATGCTTCTAATACCAAACCTGAGATCCTTCCTATAACATGAGATTTGTATCCAACTCCTTCCCATTCCAAACCTGAGACCCTTCCGATAGCATGAGATGTGATATCTCAGTGCTTCTAATAGCAAACCTGAGATCCTTCCTATGACATGAGATGGGATATCCAAATCCTTCCCCTTCCAAACCTGAGACCTTTCCTTTAGCATGTGATGTGATATCCAACTCCTTCCCATTCCAATCCTGAGACCTTTCCTATAACATGAGATGTGATATCTTACTGCTTCTAAAACCAAACCTGAGAACCATCCTATAACATATGTGAAATCCAAATCCTTCCCTTTCCAAACCTGAGACCCTTCCGATAGCATGAGATGTGATATCTCAATGCTTCTAAAACCAAACATGAGAACCATCCTACAACATGAGATGTGAAATCCAAATCCTTCCCTTTCCAAACCTGAGACCCTTCCTATAGCTTGAGAAGTGATATCTCAATGCTTCTAATAGCAAACCTGAGATCCTTCCTATGACATGAGATGTGATATCCAATTCCTTCCCATTCCAAACCTGAGACCCTTCCTACAGCATGCAATGTGATATCTCAATCCTTCTAATACCACACCTGAGACCCGTCCTATAACATGAGATGAGATATCCAAGTCCTTCCCATCCCAATCCTGAGACCTTTCCTATAGCATGAGATGTGATATCTCAATGCTTCTAATACCAAACCTGAGACCCTTCCTATAACATGAGATGGGATATCCAACTCCTTCCCATTCCAATCCTGAGACCCTTCCGATAGCAGAGATGTGATATCTCAATGCTTATACCAAACCTGAGACCCTTCCTATGGCATGAGATGTAATATACAACTACTACCCATTCCAATCCGGAGACCCTTCCTATAGCATGAGATGTGATATCTCAATGCTTCTACCAAACCTGAGACCCTTCCTATAGCATGAGATGTGATATCCAACTCCTTCCCACTCCAAACCTGAGACCCTTCCTATGGCATGAGATGTGATATCACAATGCTTCTAATACCAGACCTGAGATCCTTCCTATAACATGAGATGTGATATCCAATTCCTTCCCATTCCAAACCTGAGACCCTTCCTGTAGCATGAGATGTGATATCCAACTCCTTCCCATTCCAATACTGAGACCCTTCCTATAGCATGAGATGTGATATCTCAATGCTTCTAATACCAAACCTGAGAACCTTCCTATAGCATGAGACGTGATATCCAACTCCTTCCCTTTCCAAACCTGAGACCCTTCCGATAGCACAGATGTGATATCTCAATGCTTGTACCAAACCTGAGACCATTCCTATGGCATGAGAGGTCATATACTACTCCTTCCCATTCCAATCCTGAGACCCTTCCTATAGCATGAGATGTGATATCTCAATGCTTCTACCAAACCTGAGACCCTTCCTATAGCATGAGATGTGATATCTCAATGCTTCTAATACCAAACTTGATATCCTTCCTATAACACGAGATGTGATATCCAACTCCTTCACATTCCAATCCTGAGATCCTTCCTATACCATGAGATGTGATATTTCAATGTTTCTCATACCAAACCTGAGGCCCTTCCTATAGCAAGAGATGTGATGTACAAATCCTTCCCATTCCAAACCTGAGACCCTTCCTATAGCATCAGATGTGATATCCAACTACTTCCCAATCCAATCCTGAGACCCTTCCTATAGCATGAGATGTAATATCACAATGCTTGTAATACCAAACCTGAGACCCTTCCTATAGCATGTGTGATATCCAACTCCTTCCCATTCCAATCCTTAGACCCTTCCTATAGCATGAGATGTGATATCTCAATGCTTCTAATACCAAACCTGAGACCCTTCTTAAAGCATGAGATGGGATATCCAACTCCTTCCTATTCCAATCCTGAGACCCTTACGATAGCATGAGATGTGATATCCAACTCCTTCCCATTTCAATCCTGAGACCCTTCCTATAGCATGAGATGTGTTATCTCAATGTTTCTAATACCAAACCTGAGATCCTTCCTATAACATGAGATGTGATATCCAACTCCTTCCCATTCCAAACCAGAGACCCTTCCTTTAGCATGAGATGTGATATCAAACTCCTTCCCATGCCAATCCTGAGACCCTTACTATAGCATGAGATGTGATATCTCAATGCTTCTAATACCAAACCTGAGAGCCTTCATATAACATGATATGTGATATCCAACTCCTTCTCATTCCAAAACTGAGATCCTTCCTGTAGCCTGAAATGTGATATCCAACTCCTTCCCATTCCAAACCTGAGACCCTTCCTATAGCATGAGATGTGATATCTCAATGCTTCTAATACCAAACCTGAGACCCTTGTTATAGCATGAGATGTGATATCCAACTCCTTCCCATCCCAAACCAGAGACCCTTCCTATAGTATGAAATGTGATATCTCAAAGCTTCTAATACCAAACCTGAGACCCTTCATATAGCATGAGATGTTATCTCCAACTCCTTCCCATCCCAAAACAGAGACACTTCCTATAGCATGAGATGTGATATCTCAATGCTTCTAATACCAAACCTGATATCCTTCCTATAACATGAGATGTGATTTCCAACTCCTTCCCATTCCAATCCTGAGATCCTTCCTATACCATGAGATGTGATATCTCAATGTTTCTCATACCAAACCTGAGGCCCTTCCTATAGCAAGAGATGTGATATACAAATCCTCCCCATTCCAAACCTGAGACCCTTCCTATAGCATGAGATGTAATATCGCAATGCTTGTAATACCAAACCTGAGACCCTTCCTATAGCATGAGATGTGATATCCAACTCCTTCCCATTCCAATCCTGAGACCCTTCCTATAGCATGAGATGTGATATCTCAATGCTTCTAATACCAAAACTGAGACCCTTCTTAAAGCATGAGATGTGATATCCAACTCCTTCCCATCCCAAACCAGAGACCCTTCCTATAGTATGAAATGTGATATCTCAAAGCTTCTAATACCAAACCTGAGACCCTTCATATAGCATGAGATGTGATATCTCAGTTCTTCTAATAGCAAACCTGAGATCCTTCCTATGACATGAGATGGGATATCCAACTCCTTCCCATTCCAAACCTGAGACCCTTCCTATAGCAAGAATGTAATATCCAACTCCTTCCCATTCCAATCCTGAGACCATTCCTATAGCATGAGATGTGATATCTCAGTGCTTCTAATAGCAAACCTGAGATCCTTCCTATGACATGAGATGGGATATCCAATTCCTTCCCATTCCAATCCTGAGACACTTCCGATAGCAGAGATGTGATATCTCAATGCTTATACCAAACCTGAGACCCTTCCTATGGCATGAGATGTCATATACTACTCCTTCCCATTAAAATCCTGAGACCCTTCCTATATCATGAGATGTGATATCTCAATGCTTCTACCAAACCTGAGACCCTTCCTATAGCATGAGATGTGATATCCAACTCCTTCCCATTCCAATCCTGAGACCCTTCCTATAGCATGAGATGTGATATCTCAATGCTTCTAATACCAAACCTGATATCCTTCCTATAACATGAGATGTGATATCCAACCCCTTTCCATTCCAATACTGAGATCCTTCCTATACCATGGTATGTGATATCTCAATGTTTCTGATACCAAACCTGAGGCCCTTCCTATAGCAAGAGATGTGATATACAAATCATTCCCATTCCAAACCTGAGACCTTTCCTATAGCATGGGATGTGATATCCGACTCCTTCCCAATCCAATCCTGAGACCCTTCCTATAGCATGAGATGTGATATCCAACTCGTTCCCATTCCAATCCTGAGACCCTTCCTATAGCATGAGATGTGATATCTCAATGCTTCTAACACCAAAACTGAGACCCTTCTTAAAGCATGAGATGTGATATCCAACTCCTTCCCGTGTTCCAAACCTGAGACCCTTCCTATAGCATATGTGCTACCCTTCCTATGGCATGAGATGTCATATACAACTACTTCCCATTCCAATCCGGAGACCCTTCCTATAGCATGAGATGTGATATCTCAATGCTTCTACCAAACCTGAGACCCTTCCTATAGCATGAGATGTGATATCCAACTCCTTCCCATTCCAATCCTGAGACCCTTCCTATATCATGAGATGTGATATCTCAATGCTTCTAATACCAAACCTGATATCCTTCCTATAACATGAGATGTGATATCTCAATGTTTCTCATACCAAACCTGAGGCCCTTCCTATAGCAAGAGATGTGATGTACAAACCCTTCCCATTCCAAACCTGAGACCCTTCCTATAGCATGAGATGTGATATCCAACTCCTTCCCAATCCAATCCTGAGACCCTTCCTATAGCATGAGATATAATATCACAATGCTTGTAATACCAAACCTGAGACCCTTCCTATAGCATAAGATGTGATATCCAACTCCTTCCCATTCCAATCCTTAGACCCTTCCTATAGCATGAGATGTGATATCTCAATGCTTCTAATACCAAACCTGAGACCCTTCTTAAAGCATGAGATGGGATATCCAACTCCTTCCTATTCCAATCCTGAGACCCTTACGATAGCAGAGATGTGATATCTCAATGCTTATACCAAACCTGAGACTCTTCCTATGGCATGAGATGTGATATCCAACTCCTTCCCATTCCAATCCTGAGACCCTTCCTATAGCATGAGATGTGATAACTCAATGCTTCTATCAAACCTGAGACCCTTCCTATTTCATGAGATGTGATATCCAACTCCTTCCCATTTCAATCCTGAAACCCTTCCTATACCCTGAGATGTGATATCTCAATGTTTCTAATACCAAACCTGAGACCCGTCCTAAAACATGAGATGTGAAATCCAAATCCTTCCCCTTCCAAACTTGAGACCCTTCCTATAGCTTGAGATGTGATATCAAACTCCTTCCCATTCCAATCCTGAGATAGCTTGAGATGTGATATCCAACTCCTTCCCATTCCAATCCTGAGACCCTTCCGATAGCATGAGATGTGATATCTTAATGTTTCTCTTACCAAACCTGAGGCCCTTCCTATAGCAAGAGATGTGATGTACAAATCCTTCCCATTCCAAACCTGAGACCCTTCCTATAGCATGAGATGTGATATCCAACTCCTTCCCAATCCAATCCTGAAACCCTTCCTATAGCATGAGATGTAATATCACAATGTTTGTAATACCAAACCTGAGACCCTTCCTATAGCATGAGATGTGATATCCAACTCCTTCCCATTCCAATCCTGAGACCCTTCCTATAGCATGAGATGTGATATCTCAATGCTTCTAATACCAAACCTGAGATCCTTCCGATAGCATGAGATGTGATATCCAACTCCTTCCCATTTCAATCCTGAGACCCTTCCTATAGCATGAGATGTGATATCTCAATGCTTCTAATACCAAACCTGAGAGCCTTCATATAACATGATATGTGATATCCAACTCCTTCTCATTCCAAAACTGAGATCCTTCCTATAGCCTGAGATGTGATATCCAACTCCTTCCCATTCCAAACCTGAGACCCTTCCTATAGCATGAGATGTGATATCTCAATGCTTCTAATACCAAACCTGAGACCCTTGTTATAGCATGAGATGTGATATCCAACTCCTTCCCATCCCAAACCAGAGACCCTTCCTATAGTATGAAATGTGATATCTCAAAGCTTCTAATACCAAACCTGAGACCCTTCATATAGCATGAGATGTTATCTCCAACTCCTTCCCATCCCAAAACAGAGACACTTCCTATAGCATGAGATGTGATATCTCAATGCTTCTAATACCAAACCTGATATCCTTCCTATAACATGAGATGTGATATCCAACTCCTTCCCATTCCAATCCTGAGATCCTTCCTATACCATGAGATGTGATATCTCAATGTTTCTCATACCAAACCTGAGGCCCTTCCTATAGCAAGAGATGTGATATACAAATCCTCCCCATTCCAAACCTGAGACCCTTCCTATAGCATGAGATGTAATATCGCAATGCTTGTAATACCAAACCTGAGACCCTTCCTATAGCATGAGATGTGATATCCAACTCCTTCCCATTCCAATCCTGAGACCCTTCCTATAGCATGAGATGTGATATCTCAATGCTTCTAATACCAAAACTGAGACCCTTCTTAAAGCATGAGATGTGATATCCAACTCCTTCCCGTTCCAAACCTGAGACCCTTCCTATAGCAAGAATGTAATATCCAACTCCTTCCCATTCCAATCCTGAGACCATTCCTATAGCATGAGATGTGATATCTCAGTGCTTCTAATAGCAAACCTGAGATCCTTCCTATGACATGAGATGGGATATCCAACTCCTTCCCATTCCAAACCTGAGACCCTTCCTATAGCAAGAATGTAATATCCAACTCCTTCCCATTCCAATCCCGAGACCCTTCCGATAGCAGAGATGTGATATCTCAATGCTTATACCAAACCTGAGACCCTTCCTATGGCATGAGATGTCATATACTACTCCTTCCCATTCCAATCCTGAGACCCTTCCTATAGCATGAGATGTGATATCTCAATGCTTCTACCAAACCTGAGACCCTTCCTATAGCATGAGATGTGATATCCAACTCCTTCCCATTCCAATCCTGAGACCCTTCCTATAGCATGAGATGTGATATCTCAATGCTTCTAATACCAAACCTGATATCCTTCCTATAACATGAGATGTGATATCCAACCCCTTTCCATTCCAATACTGAGATCCTTCCTATACCATGAGATGTGATATCTCAATGTTTCTGATACCAAACCTGAGGCCATTCCTATAGCAAGAGATGTGATATACAAATCATTCCCATTCCAAACCTGAGACCTTTCCTATAGCATGGGATGTGATATCCGACTCCTTCCCAATCCAATCCTGAGACCCTTCCTATAGCATGAGATGTGATATCCAACTCGTTCCCATTCCAATCCTGAGACCCTTCCTATAGCATGAGATGTGATATCTCAATGCTTCTAATACCAAAACTGAGACCCTTCTTAAAGCATGAGATGTGATATCCAACTCCTTCCCGTGTTCCAAACCTGAGACCCTTCCTATAGCATATGTGCTACCCTTCCTATGGCATGAGATGTCATATACAACTACTTCCCATTCCAATCCGGAGACCCTTCCTATAGCATGAGATGTGATATCTCAATGCTTCTAATACCAAACCTGATATCCTTCCTATAACATGAGATGTGATATCTCAATGTTTCTCATACCAAACCTGAGGCCCTTCCTATAGCAAGAGATGTGATGTACAAACCCTTCCCATTCCAAACCTGAGACCCTTCCTATAGCATGAGATGTGATATCCAACTCCTTCCCAATCCAATCCTGAGACCCTTCCTATAGCATGAGATATAATATCACAATGCTTGTAATACCAAACCTGAGACCCTTCCTATAGCATAAGATGTGATATCCAACTCCTTCCCATTCCAATCCTTAGACCCTTCCTATAGCATGAGATGTGATATCTCAATGCTTCTAATACCAAACCTGAGACCCTTCTTAAAGCATGAGATGGGATATCCAACTCCTTCCTATTCCAATCCTGAGACCCTTATGATAGCAGAGATGTGATATCTCAATGCTTATACCAAACCTGAGACTCTTCCTATGGCATGAGATGTGATATCCAACTCCTTCCCATTCCAATCCTGAGACCCTTCCTATAGCATGAGATGTGATATCTCAATGCTTCTATCAAACCTGAAACCCTTCCTATTGCATGAGATGTGATATCCAACTCCTTCCCATTCCAATCCTGAAACCCTTCCTATACCATGAGATGTGATATCTCAATGTTTCTAATACCAAACCTGAGACCCGTCCTAAAACATGAGATGTGAAATCCAAATCCTTCCCCTTCCAAACTTGAGACCCTTCCTATAGCTTGAGATGTGATATCAAACTCCTTCCCATTCCAATCCTGAGATAGCTTGAGATGTGATATCCAACTCCTTCCCATTCCAATCCTGAGACCCTTCCGATAGCATGAGATGTGATATCTTAATGTTTCTCTTACCAAACCTGAGGCCCTTCCTATAGCAAGAGATGTGATGTACAAATCCTTCCCATTCCAAACCTGAGACCCTTCCTATAGCATGAGATGTGATATCCAACTCCTTCCCAATCCAATCCTGAAACCCTTCCTATAGCATGAGATGTAATATCACAATGTTTGTAATACCAAACCTGAGACCCTTCCTATAGCATGAGATGTGATATCCAACTCCTTCCCATTCCAATCCTGAGACCCTTCCTATAGCATGAGATGTGATATCTCAATGCTTCTAATACCAAACCTGAGATCCTTCCGATAGCATGAGATGTGATATCCAACTCCTTCCCATTTCAATCCTGAGACCCTTCCTATAGCATGAGATGTGATATCTCAATGCTTCTAATACCAAACCTGAGAGCCTTCATATAACATGATATGTGATATCCAACTCCTTCTCATTCCAAAACTGAGATCCTTCCTATAGCCTGAGATGTGATATCCAACTCCTTCCCATTCCAAACCTGAGACCCTTCCTATAGCATGAGATGTGATATCTCAATGCTTCTAATACCAAACCTGAGACCCTTGTTATAGCATGAGATGTGATATCCAACTCCTTCCCATCCCAAACCAGAGACCCTTCCTATAGTATGAAATGTGATATCTCAAAGCTTCTAATACCAAACCTGAGACCCTTCATATAGCATGAGATGTTATCTCCAACTCCTTCCCATCCCAAAACAGAGACACTTCCTATAGCATGAGATGTGATATCTCAATGCTTCTAATACCAAACCTGATATCCTTCCTATAACATGAGATGTGATATCCAACTCCTTCCCATTCCAATCCTGAGATCCTTCCTATACCATGAGATGTGATATCTCAATGTTTCTCATACCAAACCTGAGGCCCTTCCTATAGCAAGAGATGTGATATACAAATCCTCCCCATTCCAAACCTGAGACCCTTCCTATAGCATGAGATGTAATATCGCAATGCTTGTAATACCAAACCTGAGACCCTTCCTATAGCATGAGATGTGATATCCAACTCCTTCCCATTCCAATCCTGAGACCCTTCCTATAGCATGAGATGTGATATCTCAATGCTTCTAATACCAAAACTGAGACCCTTCTTAAAGCATGAGATGTGATATCCAACTCCTTCCCGTTCCAAACCTGAGACCCTTCCTATAGCAAGAATGTAATATCCAACTCCTTCCCATTCCAATCCTGAGACCATTCCTATAGCATGAGATGTGATATCTCAGTGCTTCTAATAGCAAACCTGAGATCCTTCCTATGACATGAGATGGGATATCCAACTCCTTCCCATTCCAAACCTGAGACCCTTCCTATAGCAAGAATGTAATATCCAACTCCTTCCCATTCCAATCCCGAGACCCTTCCGATAGCAGAGATGTGATATCTCAATGCTTATACCAAACCTGAGACCCTTCCTATGGCATGAGATGTCATATACTACTCCTTCCCATTCCAATCCTGAGACCCTTCCTATAGCATGAGATGTGATATCTCAATGCTTCTACCAAACCTGAGACCCTTCCTATAGCATGAGATGTGATATCCAACTCCTTCCCATTCCAATCCTGAGACCCTTCCTATAGCATGAGATGTGATATCTCAATGCTTCTAATACCAAACCTGATATCCTTCCTATAACATGAGATGTGATATCCAACCCCTTTCCATTCCAATACTGAGATCCTTCCTATACCATGAGATGTGATATCTCAATGTTTCTGATACCAAACCTGAGGCCATTCCTATAGCAAGAGATGTGATATACAAATCATTCCCATTCCAAACCTGAGACCTTTCCTATAGCATGGGATGTGATATCCGACTCCTTCCCAATCCAATCCTGAGACCCTTCCTATAGCATGAGATGTGATATCCAACTCGTTCCCATTCCAATCCTGAGACCCTTCCTATAGCATGAGATGTGATATCTCAATGCTTCTAATACCAAAACTGAGACCCTTCTTAAAGCATGAGATGTGATATCCAACTCCTTCCCGTGTTCCAAACCTGAGACCCTTCCTATAGCATATGTGCTACCCTTCCTATGGCATGAGATGTCATATACAACTACTTCCCATTCCAATCCGGAGACCCTTCCTATAGCATGAGATGTGATATCTCAATGCTTCTAATACCAAACCTGATATCCTTCCTATAACATGAGATGTGATATCTCAATGTTTCTCATACCAAACCTGAGGCCCTTCCTATAGCAAGAGATGTGATGTACAAACCCTTCCCATTCCAAACCTGAGACCCTTCCTATAGCATGAGATGTGATATCCAACTCCTTCCCAATCCAATCCTGAGACCCTTCCTATAGCATGAGATATAATATCACAATGCTTGTAATACCAAACCTGAGACCCTTCCTATAGCATAAGATGTGATATCCAACTCCTTCCCATTCCAATCCTTAGACCCTTCCTATAGCATGAGATGTGATATCTCAATGCTTCTAATACCAAACCTGAGACCCTTCTTAAAGCATGAGATGGGATATCCAACTCCTTCCTATTCCAATCCTGAGACCCTTATGATAGCAGAGATGTGATATCTCAATGCTTATACCAAACCTGAGACTCTTCCTATGGCATGAGATGTGATATCCAACTCCTTCCCATTCCAATCCTGAGACCCTTCCTATAGCATGAGATGTGATATCTCAATGCTTCTATCAAACCTGAAACCCTTCCTATTGCATGAGATGTGATATCCAACTCCTTCCCATTCCAATCCTGAAACCCTTCCTATACCATGAGATGTGATATCTCAATGTTTCTAATACCAAACCTGAGACCCGTCCTAAAACATGAGATGTGAAATCCAAATCCTTCCCCTTCCAAACTTGAGACCCTTCCTATAGCTTGAGATGTGATATCAAACTCCTTCCCATTCCAATCCTGAGATAGCTTGAGATGTGATATCCAACTCCTTCCCATTCCAATCCTGAGACCCTTCCGATAGCATGAGATGTGATATCTTAATGTTTCTCTTACCAAACCTGAGGCCCTTCCTATAGCAAGAGATGTGATGTACAAATCCTTCCCATTCCAAACCTGAGACCCTTCCTATAGCATGAGATGTGATATCCAACTCCTTCCCAATCCAATCCTGAAACCCTTCCTATAGCATGAGATGTAATATCACAATGTTTGTAATACCAAACCTGAGACCCTTCCTATAGCATGAGATGTGATATCCAACTCCTTCCCATTCCAATCCTGAGACCCTTCCTATAGCATGAGATGTGATATCTCAATGCTTCTAATACCAAACCTGAGATCCTTCCGATAGCATGAGATGTGATATCCAACTCCTTCCCATTTCAATCCTGAGACCCTTCCTATAGCATGAGATGTGATATCTCAATGCTTCTAATACCAAACCTGAGAGCCTTCATATAACATGATATGTGATATCCAACTCCTTCTCATTCCAAAACTGAGATCCTTCCTATAGCCTGAGATGTGATATCCAACTCCTTCCCATTCCAAACCTGAGACCCTTCCTATAGCATGAGATGTGATATCTCAATGCTTCTAATACCAAACCTGAGACCCTTGTTATAGCATGAGATGTGATATCCAACTCCTTCCCATCCCAAACCAGAGACCCTTCCTATAGTATGAAATGTGATATCTCAAAGCTTCTAATACCAAACCTGAGACCCTTCATATAGCATGAGATGTTATCTCCAACTCCTTCCCATCCCAAAACAGAGACACTTCCTATAGCATGAGATGTGATATCTCAATGCTTCTAATACCAAACCTGATATCCTTCCTATAACATGAGATGTGATATCCAACTCCTTCCCATTCCAATCCTGAGATCCTTCCTATACCATGAGATGTGATATCTCAATGTTTCTCATACCAAACCTGAGGCCCTTCCTATAGCAAGAGATGTGATATACAAATCCTCCCCATTCCAAACCTGAGACCCTTCCTATAGCATGAGATGTAATATCGCAATGCTTGTAATACCAAACCTGAGACCCTTCCTATAGCATGAGATGTGATATCCAACTCCTTCCCATTCCAATCCTGAGACCCTTCCTATAGCATGAGATGTGATATCTCAATGCTTCTAATACCAAAACTGAGACCCTTCTTAAAGCATGAGATGTGATATCCAACTCCTTCCCGTTCCAAACCTGAGACCCTTCCTATAGCAAGAATGTAATATCCAACTCCTTCCCATTCCAATCCTGAGACCATTCCTATAGCATGAGATGTGATATCTCAGTGCTTCTAATAGCAAACCTGAGATCCTTCCTATGACATGAGATGGGATATCCAACTCCTTCCCATTCCAAACCTGAGACCCTTCCTATAGCAAGAATGTAATATCCAACTCCTTCCCATTCCAATCCCGAGACCCTTCCGATAGCAGAGATGTGATATCTCAATGCTTATACCAAACCTGAGACCCTTCCTATGGCATGAGATGTCATATACTACTCCTTCCCATTCCAATCCTGAGACCCTTCCTATAGCATGAGATGTGATATCTCAATGCTTCTACCAAACCTGAGACCCTTCCTATAGCATGAGATGTGATATCCAACTCCTTCCCATTCCAATCCTGAGACCCTTCCTATAGCATGAGATGTGATATCTCAATGCTTCTAATACCAAACCTGATATCCTTCCTATAACATGAGATGTGATATCCAACCCCTTTCCATTCCAATACTGAGATCCTTCCTATACCATGAGATGTGATATCTCAATGTTTCTGATACCAAACCTGAGGCCATTCCTATAGCAAGAGATGTGATATACAAATCATTCCCATTCCAAACCTGAGACCTTTCCTATAGCATGGGATGTGATATCCGACTCCTTCCCAATCCAATCCTGAGACCCTTCCTATAGCATGAGATGTGATATCCAACTCGTTCCCATTCCAATCCTGAGACCCTTCCTATAGCATGAGATGTGATATCTCAATGCTTCTAATACCAAAACTGAGACCCTTCTTAAAGCATGAGATGTGATATCCAACTCCTTCCCGTGTTCCAAACCTGAGACCCTTCCTATAGCATATGTGCTACCCTTCCTATGGCATGAGATGTCATATACAACTACTTCCCATTCCAATCCGGAGACCCTTCCTATAGCATGAGATGTGATATCTCAATGCTTCTAATACCAAACCTGATATCCTTCCTATAACATGAGATGTGATATCTCAATGTTTCTCATACCAAACCTGAGGCCCTTCCTATAGCAAGAGATGTGATGTACAAACCCTTCCCATTCCAAACCTGAGACCCTTCCTATAGCATGAGATGTGATATCCAACTCCTTCCCAATCCAATCCTGAGACCCTTCCTATAGCATGAGATATAATATCACAATGCTTGTAATACCAAACCTGAGACCCTTCCTATAGCATAAGATGTGATATCCAACTCCTTCCCATTCCAATCCTTAGACCCTTCCTATAGCATGAGATGTGATATCTCAATGCTTCTAATACCAAACCTGAGACCCTTCTTAAAGCATGAGATGGGATATCCAACTCCTTCCTATTCCAATCCTGAGACCCTTATGATAGCAGAGATGTGATATCTCAATGCTTATACCAAACCTGAGACTCTTCCTATGGCATGAGATGTGATATCCAACTCCTTCCCATTCCAATCCTGAGACCCTTCCTATAGCATGAGATGTGATATCTCAATGCTTCTATCAAACCTGAAACCCTTCCTATTGCATGAGATGTGATATCCAACTCCTTCCCATTCCAATCCTGAAACCCTTCCTATACCATGAGATGTGATATCTCAATGTTTCTAATACCAAACCTGAGACCCGTCCTAAAACATGAGATGTGAAATCCAAATCCTTCCCCTTCCAAACTTGAGACCCTTCCTATAGCTTGAGATGTGATATCAAACTCCTTCCCATTCCAATCCTGAGATAGCTTGAGATGTGATATCCAACTCCTTCCCATTCCAATCCTGAGACCCTTCCGATAGCATGAGATGTGATATCTTAATGTTTCTCTTACCAAACCTGAGGCCCTTCCTATAGCAAGAGATGTGATGTACAAATCCTTCCCATTCCAAACCTGAGACCCTTCCTATAGCATGAGATGTGATATCCAACTCCTTCCCAATCCAATCCTGAAACCCTTCCTATAGCATGAGATGTAATATCACAATGTTTGTAATACCAAACCTGAGACCCTTCCTATAGCATGAGATGTGATATCCAACTCCTTCCCATTCCAATCCTGAGACCCTTCCTATAGCATGAGATGTGATATCTCAATGCTTCTAATACCAAACCTGAGATCCTTCCGATAGCATGAGATGTGATATCCAACTCCTTCCCATTTCAATCCTGAGACCCTTCCTATAGCATGAGATGTGATATCTCAATGCTTCTAATACCAAACCTGAGAGCCTTCATATAACATGATATGTGATATCCAACTCCTTCTCATTCCAAAACTGAGATCCTTCCTATAGCCTGAGATGTGATATCCAACTCCTTCCCATTCCAAACCTGAGACCCTTCCTATAGCATGAGATGTGATATCTCAATGCTTCTAATACCAAACCTGAGACCCTTGTTATAGCATGAGATGTGATATCCAACTCCTTCCCATCCCAAACCAGAGACCCTTCCTATAGTATGAAATGTGATATCTCAAAGCTTCTAATACCAAACCTGAGACCCTTCATATAGCATGAGATGTTATCTCCAACTCCTTCCCATCCCAAAACAGAGACACTTCCTATAGCATGAGATGTGATATCTCAATGCTTCTAATACCAAACCTGATATCCTTCCTATAACATGAGATGTGATATCCAACTCCTTCCCATTCCAATCCTGAGATCCTTCCTATACCATGAGATGTGATATCTCAATGTTTCTCATACCAAACCTGAGGCCCTTCCTATAGCAAGAGATGTGATATACAAATCCTCCCCATTCCAAACCTGAGACCCTTCCTATAGCATGAGATGTAATATCGCAATGCTTGTAATACCAAACCTGAGACCCTTCCTATAGCATGAGATGTGATATCCAACTCCTTCCCATTCCAATCCTGAGACCCTTCCTATAGCATGAGATGTGATATCTCAATGCTTCTAATACCAAAACTGAGACCCTTCTTAAAGCATGAGATGTGATATCCAACTCCTTCCCGTTCCAAACCTGAGACCCTTCCTATAGCAAGAATGTAATATCCAACTCCTTCCCATTCCAATCCTGAGACCATTCCTATAGCATGAGATGTGATATCTCAGTGCTTCTAATAGCAAACCTGAGATCCTTCCTATGACATGAGATGGGATATCCAACTCCTTCCCATTCCAAACCTGAGACCCTTCCTATAGCAAGAATGTAATATCCAACTCCTTCCCATTCCAATCCCGAGACCCTTCCGATAGCAGAGATGTGATATCTCAATGCTTATACCAAACCTGAGACCCTTCCTATGGCATGAGATGTCATATACTACTCCTTCCCATTCCAATCCTGAGACCCTTCCTATAGCATGAGATGTGATATCTCAATGCTTCTACCAAACCTGAGACCCTTCCTATAGCATGAGATGTGATATCCAACTCCTTCCCATTCCAATCCTGAGACCCTTCCTATAGCATGAGATGTGATATCTCAATGCTTCTAATACCAAACCTGATATCCTTCCTATAACATGAGATGTGATATCCAACCCCTTTCCATTCCAATACTGAGATCCTTCCTATACCATGAGATGTGATATCTCAATGTTTCTGATACCAAACCTGAGGCCATTCCTATAGCAAGAGATGTGATATACAAATCATTCCCATTCCAAACCTGAGACCTTTCCTATAGCATGGGATGTGATATCCGACTCCTTCCCAATCCAATCCTGAGACCCTTCCTATAGCATGAGATGTGATATCCAACTCGTTCCCATTCCAATCCTGAGACCCTTCCTATAGCATGAGATGTGATATCTCAATGCTTCTAATACCAAAACTGAGACCCTTCTTAAAGCATGAGATGTGATATCCAACTCCTTCCCGTGTTCCAAACCTGAGACCCTTCCTATAGCATATGTGCTACCCTTCCTATGGCATGAGATGTCATATACAACTACTTCCCATTCCAATCCGGAGACCCTTCCTATAGCATGAGATGTGATATCTCAATGCTTCTAATACCAAACCTGATATCCTTCCTATAACATGAGATGTGATATCTCAATGTTTCTCATACCAAACCTGAGGCCCTTCCTATAGCAAGAGATGTGATGTACAAACCCTTCCCATTCCAAACCTGAGACCCTTCCTATAGCATGAGATGTGATATCCAACTCCTTCCCAATCCAATCCTGAGACCCTTCCTATAGCATGAGATATAATATCACAATGCTTGTAATACCAAACCTGAGACCCTTCCTATAGCATAAGATGTGATATCCAACTCCTTCCCATTCCAATCCTTAGACCCTTCCTATAGCATGAGATGTGATATCTCAATGCTTCTAATACCAAACCTGAGACCCTTCTTAAAGCATGAGATGGGATATCCAACTCCTTCCTATTCCAATCCTGAGACCCTTATGATAGCAGAGATGTGATATCTCAATGCTTATACCAAACCTGAGACTCTTCCTATGGCATGAGATGTGATATCCAACTCCTTCCCATTCCAATCCTGAGACCCTTCCTATAGCATGAGATGTGATATCTCAATGCTTCTATCAAACCTGAAACCCTTCCTATTGCATGAGATGTGATATCCAACTCCTTCCCATTCCAATCCTGAAACCCTTCCTATACCATGAGATGTGATATCTCAATGTTTCTAATACCAAACCTGAGACCCGTCCTAAAACATGAGATGTGAAATCCAAATCCTTCCCCTTCCAAACTTGAGACCCTTCCTATAGCTTGAGATGTGATATCAAACTCCTTCCCATTCCAATCCTGAGATAGCTTGAGATGTGATATCCAACTCCTTCCCATTCCAATCCTGAGACCCTTCCGATAGCATGAGATGTGATATCTTAATGTTTCTCTTACCAAACCTGAGGCCCTTCCTATAGCAAGAGATGTGATGTACAAATCCTTCCCATTCCAAACCTGAGACCCTTCCTATAGCAAGAGATGTGATATACAAATCCTCCCCATTCCAAACCTGAGACCCTTCCTATAGCATGAGATGTAATATCGCAATGCTTGTAATACCAAACCTGAGACCCTTCCTATAGCATGAGATGTGATATCCAACTCCTTCCCATTCCAATCCTGAGACCCTTCCTATAGCATGAGATGTGATATCTCAATGCTTCTAATACCAAAACTGAGACCCTTCTTAAAGCATGAGATGTGATATCCAACTCCTTCCCGTTCCAAACCTGAGACCCTTCCTATAGCAAGAATGTAATATCCAACTCCTTCCCATTCCAATCCTGAGACCATTCCTATAGCATGAGATGTGATATCTCAGTGCTTCTAATAGCAAACCTGAGATCCTTCCTATGACATGAGATGGGATATCCAACTCCTTCCCATTCCAAACCTGAGACCCTTCCTATAGCAAGAATGTAATATCCAACTCCTTCCCATTCCAATCCCGAGACCCTTCCGATAGCAGAGATGTGATATCTCAATGCTTATACCAAACCTGAGACCCTTCCTATGGCATGAGATGTCATATACTACTCCTTCCCATTCCAATCCTGAGACCCTTCCTATAGCATGAGATGTGATATCTCAATGCTTCTACCAAACCTGAGACCCTTCCTATAGCATGAGATGTGATATCCAACTCCTTCCCATTCCAATCCTGAGACCCTTCCTATAGCATGAGATGTGATATCTCAATGCTTCTAATACCAAACCTGATATCCTTCCTATAACATGAGATGTGATATCCAACCCCTTTCCATTCCAATACTGAGATCCTTCCTATACCATGAGATGTGATATCTCAATGTTTCTGATACCAAACCTGAGGCCATTCCTATAGCAAGAGATGTGATATACAAATCATTCCCATTCCAAACCTGAGACCTTTCCTATAGCATGGGATGTGATATCCGACTCCTTCCCAATCCAATCCTGAGACCCTTCCTATAGCATGAGATGTGATATCCAACTCGTTCCCATTCCAATCCTGAGACCCTTCCTATAGCATGAGATGTGATATCTCAATGCTTCTAATACCAAAACTGAGACCCTTCTTAAAGCATGAGATGTGATATCCAACTCCTTCCCGTGTTCCAAACCTGAGACCCTTCCTATAGCATATGTGCTACCCTTCCTATGGCATGAGATGTCATATACAACTACTTCCCATTCCAATCCGGAGACCCTTCCTATAGCATGAGATGTGATATCTCAATGCTTCTAATACCAAACCTGATATCCTTCCTATAACATGAGATGTGATATCTCAATGTTTCTCATACCAAACCTGAGGCCCTTCCTATAGCAAGAGATGTGATGTACAAACCCTTCCCATTCCAAACCTGAGACCCTTCCTATAGCATGAGATGTGATATCCAACTCCTTCCCAATCCAATCCTGAGACCCTTCCTATAGCATGAGATATAATATCACAATGCTTGTAATACCAAACCTGAGACCCTTCCTATAGCATAAGATGTGATATCCAACTCCTTCCCATTCCAATCCTTAGACCCTTCCTATAGCATGAGATGTGATATCTCAATGCTTCTAATACCAAACCTGAGACCCTTCTTAAAGCATGAGATGGGATATCCAACTCCTTCCTATTCCAATCCTGAGACCCTTATGATAGCAGAGATGTGATATCTCAATGCTTATACCAAACCCGAGACTCTTCCTATGGCATGAGATGTGATATCCAACTCCTTCCCATTCCAATCCTGAGACCCTTCCTATAGCATGAGATGTGATATCTCAATGCTTCTATCAAACCTGAAACCCTTCCTATTGCATGAGATGTGATATCCAACTCCTTCCCATTCCAATCCTGAAACCCTTCCTATACCATGAGATGTGATATCTCAATGTTTCTAATACCAAACCTGAGACCCGTCCTAAAACATGAGATGTGAAATCCAAATCCTTCCCCTTCCAAACTTGAGACCCTTCCTATAGCTTGAGATGTGATATCAAACTCCTTCCCATTCCAATCCTGAGATAGCTTGAGATGTGATATCCAACTCCTTCCCATTCCAATCCTGAGACCCTTCCGATAGCATGAGATGTGATATCTTAATGTTTCTCTTACCAAACCTGAGGCCCTTCCTATAGCAAGAGATGTGATGTACAAATCCTTCCCATTCCAAACCTGAGACCCTTCCTATAGCATGAGATGTGATATCCAACTCCTTCCCAATCCAATCCTGAAACCCTTCCTATAGCATGAGATGTAATATCACAATGTTTGTAATACCAAACCTGAGACCCTTCCTATAGCATGAGATGTGATATCCAACTCCTTCCCATTCCAATCCTGAGACCCTTCCTATAGCATGAGATGTGATATCTCAATGCTTCTAATACCAAACCTGAGATCCTTCCGATAGCATGAGATGTGATATCTCAATGCTTCTAATACCAAACCTGAGATCTTCCTATAACATGAGATGTGATATCCAAATCCTTCCACTTCCAAACCTGAAACCCTCCCTTTAGCATGAGATGTGATATCCGACTCCTTCCCATTCCAATCCTGAGACCCTTCTGGTAGCATGAGATGTGATATCTCAATGCTTCTAATACCAAACCTGAGATCCTTCCGATAGCATGAGATCTGATATCTCAATGCTTCTAACACCAAACCTGAGATCCTTCCTATAGCATGAGATGTGATATCCAACTCCTTCCCATTCCAAACCTGAGACCCTTCCTATAGCATGAGATGTGATATCTCAATGCTTCTAATACCAAACCTGAGATCCTTCCTATAACATGAGATGTGATATCTCAATGCTTCTAAAACCAAACATGAGAACTATCCTGTAACATGTGAAATCCAAATCATTCCCTTTCCAAACCTGAGACCCTTCCTATAGCTTGAGATGTGATATCAAACTCCTTCCCATTCCAATCCTGAGATAGCTTGAGATGTGCTATCCAACTCCTTCCCATTCCAATCCTGAGACCCTTCCTATACCATGAGATGTGATATCTCAATGCTTCTAATACCAAACCTGACACCCGTCCTAAAACATATGTGAGATCCAAATCCTTCCCCTTCCAAACCTGAGACCTTTCCTTTAGCATGTGATGTGATATCCAACTCCTTCCCATTCCAATCCTGAGACCTTTCCTATAGCATGATATGTGATATCTCAATGCTTCTAATACCAAACCTGAGATCCTTCCTATAACATGAGATTTGTATCCAACTCCTTCCCATTCCAAACCTGAGACCCTTCCTATAGCATGAGATGTGATATCTTACTGCTTCTAAAACCAAACCTGAGAACCATCCTATAACATATGTGAAATCCAAATCCTTCCCTTTCCAAACCTGAGACCCTTCCGATAGCATGAGATGTGATATCTCAATGCTTCTAAAACCAAACATGAGAACCATCCTACAACATGAGATGTGAAATCCAAATCCTTCCCTTTCCAAACCTGAGACCCTTCCTATAGCTTGAGATGTGATATCAAACTCCTTCCCATTCCAATCCTGAGATAGCTTGAGATGTGATATCCAACTCCTTCCCATTCCAATCCTGGGACCCTTCCGATAGCATGAGATGTGATATCTCAATGCTTCTAATATCAAAACTGAGACCCTCCCTATAGCATGAGATGTGATATCTAAGTCCTTCCCATTCCTATCCTGAGACCCTTCCGATAGCAGAGATGCGATATCTCAATGCTTATACCAAATCTGAGACCCTTCCTATGGCATGAGATGTGATATCCAACTCCTTCCCATTCCAATCCTGAGACCCTTCCTATAGCATGAGATGTGAAATCTCAATGCTTCTATCAAACCTGAAACCCTTCCTTTAGCATGACATGTGATATCCAACTCCTTCCCATTCCAATCCTGAGACCCTTCCTATAGCATGAGTTGTGATATCTCAATGCTTCTAATACCAAACCTGGGACCCGTCCTATAACATGAGATGTGATATCCAAATCCTTCCCCTTCCAAACCTAAGACCCTTCCTTTAGCATGAGATGTGATATCCAAATCCGATCGCTACCTTGATTGGTCTGGTTCGTCCAGAGGTTACCCTGTTCCAAGTAATTAGGTTGGCCTTCTGAACTTCTGCGCCACCAGGACAGAGTTCAGAAATCCATCTTAACAGCATGAGATGTCATATACAACTCCTTCCGATTCCAATCCTGAGACCCTTCCTATAGCATGAGATGTGATATCTCAATGCTTCTAATACCAAACCTGAGATCCTTCCTATAGCATGAGATGTGATATCAAACTCCTTCCCATTCCAAACCTGAGACCCTTCTGATAGCATGAGATGTGATATCTCAATGCTTCTAAAACCAAACATGAGAACCATCCTATAACATGAGATGTGAAATCCAAATCATTCCCTTTCCAAACCTGAGACCCTTCCTATAGCTTGAGATGTGATATCAAACTCCTTCCCATTCAATGTGATATCCAACTCCTTCCCATTCCAAACCTGAGACCCTTCCTATAGCATGAGATGTTATATCGTAATGCTTCTAAAACCAAACCTGAGAACCATCCTATAACATGTGAACTCCAAATCCTTCCCTTTCCAAACCTGAGACCCTTCCGATAGCATGAGATGTGATATCTCAATGCTACTAAAACCAAACATGAGAACCATCCTATAACATGAGATGTGAAATCCAAATCCTTCCCTTTCCAAACCTGAGACCCTTCCTATAGCTTGAGATGTGATATCAAACTCCTTCCCATTCCAATCCTGAGATAGCTTGAGATGTGATATCCAACTCCTTCCCATTCCAATCCTGAGACCCTTCCTATACCATGAGATGTGATATCTCAATGCTTCTAATACCAAACCTGAGACCCGTCCTAAAACATGAGATGTGAGATCCAAATACTTCCCCTTCCAAACCTGAGACCCTTCCTATAGCTTGAGATGTGATATCAAACTCCTTCCCATTCCAATCCTGAGATAGCTTGAGATGTTGTATCCAACTCCATCCCATTCCAGTCCTGAGACCCTTCCGATAGCATGAGATGTGATAACTCAATGCTTCTAATATCAAAACTGAGACCCTCCCTATAGTATGAGTATCTAAGGAGTTGGATATCACATCTCATGCTAAAGGGAGGGTCTCAGGTTTGGAAGGGGAAGGATTTGGATATCACATCTCATGTTATCGGAAGGATCTCAGGTTTGGTATTAGAAGCATTGAGATATCACATCTCATGCTATAGGAAGGGTCTCAGGATTGAAATGGGAAGGAGATGGATATCACATCTCATGCTAAAGGAAGGGTCTCAGGATTGAAATGGGAAGGAGTTGGATATCACATCTCATGCCATAGGAAGGGTCTCAGGTTTGGTATAAGCACTGAGATATCACATCTCTGCTATCGGAAGGGTCTCAGGATTGGAATGGGAAGGTCTTAGATATCACATCTCATGCTATAGGGAGGGTCTCAGTTTTGATATTAGAAGCATTGATATATCACATCTCATGCTATCGGAAGGGTCTCAGGATTGGAATGGGAAGGAGCTGGATATCACATCTCATGCTAAAGGAAGGGTCTCAGGTTTGGAAGGGGAAGGATTTGGATATCACATCTCATGTTATAGGACGGGTCTCAGGTTTGGTATTAGAAGCATTAAGATATCACATCTCATGGTATAGGAAGGGTTTCAGGATTGGAATGGGAAGGAGTTGGATATCATATCTCATGCTATAGGAAGGGTCTCAGGATTGGAATGGGAAGGAGTTTGATATCAAATCTCATGCCATAGGAAGGGTCTCAGGTTTGGTATTAGAAGCATTGAGATATCACATCTCATGCTATAGGAAGTGTCTGAGGATTGGAATGGGAAGGAGTTGGATATCCCATCTCATGTTATAGGAAGGGTCTCATGTTTGGTAGAAGCATTGAGATATCACATCTCATGCTATAGGAAGGGTCTCAGGATTGAAATGGGAAGGAGTTGGATATCACATCTCATGCCATAGGAAGGGTCTCAGGTTTGGTATAAGCACTGAGATATCACATCTCTGCTATCGGAAGGGTCTCAGGATTGGAATGGGAAGGTCTTAGATATCACATCTCATGCTATAGGGAGGGTCTCAGTTTTGATATTAGAAGCATTGATATATCACATCTCATGCTATCGGAAGGGTATCAGGATTGGAATGGGAAGGAGCTGGATATCACATCTCATGCTAAAGGAAGGGTCTCAGGTTTGGAAGGGGAAGGATTTGGATATCACATCTCATGTTATAGGACGGGTCTCAGGTTTGGTATTAGAAGCATTAAGATATCACATCTCATGCTATAGGAAGGGTTTCAGGATTGGAATGGGAAGGAGTTGGATATCATATCTCATGCTATAGGAAGGGTCTCAGGATTGGAATGGGAAGGAGTTTGATATCAAATCTCATGCCATAGGAAGGGTCTCAGGTTTGGTATTAGAAGCATTGAGATATCACATCTCATGCTATATGAAGTGTCTGAGGATTGGAATGGGAAGGAGTTGGATATCCCATCTCATGTTATAGGAAGGGTCTCAGGTTTGGTAGAAGCATTGAGATATCACATCTCATGCTATAGGAAGAGTCTCAGGATTGGAATGGGAAGGAGTTGGATATCACGTCTCATGCTATAGGGAGGGTCTCAAGTTTGATATTAGAAGCATTGAGATATCACATCTCATGCTATAGGAAGGGTCTCAGGATTGGAATGGGAAGGAGTTGAATATCACATCTCATGCTATAGGAAGGGTCTCAGGTTTGGTATAAGCAGTGAGATATCACATCTCATGCTATAGGAAGGGCCTCAGGATTGGAATGGGAAGGAGTTGGATATCACATCTCATGTTATAGGAAGGATCTCAGGTTTGGTATTAGAAGCATTGAGACATCACATCTCATGCTATAGGAAGGGTCTCAGGTTGGAATGGGAAGGAGTTGGATATCACATCTCATGTTATAGGTAGGGTCTCAGGATTGAAATGGGAAGGATTTGGATATCACATCTCTTGCTATAGGAAGGGTCTCAGTTTTTTATTAGAAACATTGAGATATCACATCTCATGCTATAGGAGGGGGTTCAGGATTGGAAGGGGAAGGATTTGGATATCATATCTCATGTTATAGGACGGGTCCCAGGTTTGGTATTAGAAGCATTGAGATATCACATCTCATGGTATAGGAAGGGTGTCAGGATTGGAATGGGAAGGTGTTGGATATCACATCTCATCCAATAGGAAGGGTCTCAGGTTTGGAATGGGAAATAATTGGGTATCACATCTCATGTTATAGGAAGGATCTCAGGATTGGAATGGGAAGGATTTGGATATCACATCTCTTGCTATAGGAAGGGTCTCAGGATTGGAATGGGAAGGAGTTGGATATCCCTTCTCATGCTATAGGAAGGGTCTCAGGTTGGAATGGGAAGGAGTTGGATATCACATCTCATGTTATAGGAACGGTCTCAGGATTGGAATGGGAAGGATTTGGATATCACATCTCTTGCTATAGGAAGGGTCTCAGGTTTTTTATTAGAAACATTGAGATATCACATCTCATGCTAAAGGAAGGATTTCAGGATTGGAATGGGAAGGATTTGGATATAATATCTCATGTTATAGGACGGGTCCCAGGTTTGGTATTAGAAGCATTGAGATATCACTTCTCATGCTATCGGAAGGATCTCAGGTTTAGTATTAGAAGCATTGAGATATCACATCTCATGCTATCAGAAGGGTCTCAGGATTGGAATGGGAAGGAGTTGGATATCACATCTCATGCTAAAGGGAGGGTCTCAGGTTGGAATGGGAAGGAGTTGGATATCACATCTCATGTTATAGGTAGGGTCTCAGGATTGAAATGGGAAGGATTTGGATATCACATCTCTTGCTATAGGAAGGGTCTCAGTTTTTTATTAGAAACATTGAGATATCAGATCTCATGCTTTAGGAGGGGTTTCAGGATTGAAATGGGAAGGATTTGGATATCACATCTCTTGCTATAGGAAGGGTCTCAGTTTTGTATTAGAAACATTGAGATATCACATCTCATGGTATAGGAAGGGTGTCAGGATTGGAATGGGAAGGTGTTGAATATCACATCTCATCCAATAGGAAGGGTCTCAGGTTTGGAATGGGAAATAATTGGGTATCACATCTCATGTTATAGGAAGGATCTCAGGATTGGAATGGGAAGGATTTGGATATCACATCTCTTGCTATAGGAAGGGTCTCAGGATTGGAATGGGAAGGAGTTGGATATCTCTTCTCCTGCTATAGGAAGGGTCTCAGGTTGGAATGGGAAGGAGTTGGATATCACATCTCATGTTATAGGAAGGGTCTCAGGATTGGAATGGGAAGGATTTGGATATCACATCTCTTGCTATTGGAAGGGTCTCAGGTTTTTTATTAGAAACATTGAGATATCACATCTCATGCTATAGGAGGGGTTTCAGGATTGGAATGGGAAGGATTTGGATATCACATCTCATGCTAAAGGAAGGGTCTCAGGTTTGGAAGGGGAAGGATTTGGATATCATATCTCATGTTATAGGACGGGTCCCAGGTTTGGTATTAGAAGCATTGAGATATCACATCTCATGGTATAGGAAGGGTGTCAGGATTGGAATGGGAAGGTGTTGGATATCACATCTCATCCAATAGGAAGGGTCTCAGGTTTGGAATGGGAAATAATTGTGTATCACATCTCATGTTATAGGAAGGATCTCAGGTTTGGAATGGGAAGGATTTGGATATCACATCTCTTGCTATAGGAAGGGTCTCAGGATTGGAATGGGAAGGAGTTGGATATCCCTTCTCATACTATAGGAAGGGTCTCAGGTTGGAATGGGAAGGAGTTGGATATCACATCTCATGTTATAGGAAGGGTCTCAGGATTGGAATGGGAAGGATTTGGATATCACATCTCGTGCTATTGGAAGGGTCTCAGGTTTTTTATTAGAAACATTGAGATATCACATCTCATGCTATAGGAAGGGTTTCAGGATTGGAATGGGAAGGAGTTGGATATCACATCTCATGTTATAGGAAGGGTCTCAGGATTGGAATGGGAAGGATTTGGATATCACATCTCTTGCTATAGGAAGGGTCTCAGGTTTTTTATTAGAAACATTGAGATATCACATCTCATGCTAAAGGAAGGGTTTCAGGATTGGAATGGGAAGGATTTGGATATCATATCTCATGTTATAGGACGGGTCCCAGGTTTGGTATTAGAAGCATTGAGATATCACTTCTCATGCTATCGGAAGGATCTCAGGTTTAGTATTAGAAGCATTGAGATATCACATCTCATGCTATCAGAAGGGTCTCAGGATTGGAATGGGAAGGAGTTGGATATCACATCTCATGCTAAAGGGAGGGTCTCAGGTTTGGAAGGGGAAGGATTTGGATATCACATCTCATGTTATTGGAAGGATCTCAGGTTTGGTATTAGAAGCATTGAGATATCACATCTCATGCTATAGGAAGGGTCTCAGGATTGGAATGGGAAGGAGATGGATATCACATCTCATGCTAAAGGAAGGGTCTCATGTTTGTTAGAAGCATTGAGATATCACATCTCATGCTATAGGAAGGGTCTCAGGATTGAAATGGGAAGGAGTTGGATATCACATCTCATGCCATAGGAAGGGTCTCAAGTTTGGTATAAGCATTGAGATATCACATCTCTGCTATCGGAAGGGTCTCAGGATTGGAATGCGAAGGACTTAGATATCACATCTCATGCTATAGGGAGGGTCTCAATTTTGATATAAAAAGCATTGAGATATCACATCTCATGCTATCGGAAGGGTCTCAGGATTGGAATGGGAAGGAGCTGGATATCACATCTCTTGCTATAGGAAGGGTCTCAGATTTTTTATTAGAAACATTGAGATATCACATCTCATGCTAAAGGAAGGGTTTCAGGATTGGAATGGGAAGGATTTGGATATAATATCTCATGTTATAGGACGGGTCCCAGGTTTGGTATTAGAAGCATTGAGATATCACTTCTCATGCTATCGGAAGGGTCTCAGGTTTAGTATTAGAAGCATTGAGATATCACATCTCATGCTATCAGAAGGGTCTCAGGATTGGAATGGGAAGGAGTTGGATATCACATCTCATGCTAAAGGGAGGGTCTCAGGTTTGGAAGGGGAAGGATTTGGATATCACATCTCATGTTATCGGAAGGATCTCAGGTTTGGTATTAGAAGCATTGAGATATCACATCTCATGCTATAGTAAGGGTCTCAGGATCGGAATGGGAAGGAGATGGATATCACATCTCATGCTAAAGGAAGGGTCTCATGTTTGGTAGAAGCATTGAGATATCACATCTCATGCTATAGGAAGGGTCTCAGGATTGAAATGGGAAGGAGTTGGATATCACATCTCATGCCATAGGAAGGGTCTCAGGTTTGGTATAAGCATTGAGATATCACATCTCTGCTATCGGAAGGGTCTCAGGATTGGAATGCGAAGGACTTAGATATCACATCTCATGCTATAGGGAGGGTCTCAATTTTGATATAAAAAGCATTGAGATATCACATCTCATGCTATCGGAAGGGTCTCAGGATTGGAATGGGAAGGAGCTGGATATCACATCTCTTGCTATAGGAAGGGTCTCAGGTTTTTTATTAGAAACATTGAGATATCACATCTCATGCTAAAGGAAGGGTTTCAGGATTGGAATGGGAAGGATTTGGATATAATATCTCATGTTATAGGACGGGTCCCAGGTTTGGTATTAGAAGCATTGAGATATCACTTCTCATGCTATCGGAAGGATCTCAGGTTTAGTATTAGAAGCATTGAGATATCACATCTCATGCTATCCGAAGGGTCTCAGGATTGGAATGGGAAGGAGTTGGATATCACATCTCATGCTAAAGGGAGGGTCTCAGGTTTGGAAGGGGAAGGATTTGGATATCACATCTCATGTTATCGGAAGGATCTCAGGTTTGGTATTAGAAGCATTGAGATATCACATCTCATGCTATAGGAAGGGTCTCAGGATTGGAATGGGAAGGAGATGGATATCACATCTCATGCTAAAGGAAGGGTCTCATGTTTGGTAGAAGCATTGAGATATCACATCTCATGCTATAGGAAGGGTCTCAGGATTGAAATGGGAAGGAGTTGGATATCACATCTCATGCCATAGGAAGGGTCTCAGGTTTGGTATAAGCATTGAGATATCACATCTCTGCTATCGGAAGGGTCTCAGGATTGGAATGGGAAGGTCTTAGATATCACATCTCATGCTATAGGGAGGGTCTCAGTTTTGATATTAGAAGCATTGATATATCACATCTCATGCTATCGGAAGGGTCTCAGGATTGGAATGGGAAGGAGCTGGATATCACATCTCATGCTAAAGGAAGGGTCTCAAGTTTGGAAGGGGAAGGATTTGGATATCACATCTCATGTTATAGGACGGGTCTCAGGTTTGGTATTAGAAGCATTAAGATATCACATCTCATGGTATAGGAAGGGTTTCAGGATTGGAATGGGAAGGAGTTGGATATCATATCTCATGCTATAGGAAGGGTCTCAGGATTGGAATGGGAAGGAGTTTGATATCAAATCTCATGCCATAGGAAGGGTCTCAGGTTTGGTATTAGAAGCATTGAGATATCACATCTCATGCTATAGGAAGTGTCTGAGGATTGGAATGGGAAGGAGTTGGATATCCCATCTCATGTTATAGGAAGGGTCTCAGGTTTGGTAGAAGCATTGAGATATCACATCTCATGCTATAGGATGAGTCTCAGGATTGGAATGGGAAGGAGTTGGATATCACGTCTCATGCTATAGGGAGGGTCTCAAGTTTGATATTATAAGCATTGAGATATCACATCTCATGCTATAGGAAGGGTCTCAGGATTGGAATGGGAAGGAGTTGGATATCACATCTCATGCTATAGGAAGGGTCTCAGGTTTGGTATAAGCAGTGAGATATCACATCTCATGCTATAGGAAGGGCCTCTGGATTGGAATGGGAAGGAGTTGGATATCACATCTCATGTTATAGGAAGGATCTCAGGTTTGGTATTAGAAGCATTGAGACATCACATCTCATGCTATAGGAAGGGTCTCAGGTTGGAATGGGAAGGAGTTGGATATCACATCTCATGTTATAGGTAGGGTCTCAGGATTGAAATGGGAAGGATTTGGATATCACATCTCTTGCTATAGGAAGGGTCTCAGTTTTTCATTAGAAACATTGAGATATCACATCTCATGCTATAGGAGGGGTTTCAGGATTGGAATGGGAAGGATTTGGATATCACATCTCATGCTAAAGGAAGGGTCTCAGGTTTGGAAGGGGAAGGATTTGGATATCATATCTCATGTCATAGGACAGGTCCCAGGTTTGGTATTAGAAGCATTGAGATATCGCATCTCATGTTATAGGAAGGATCTCAGGATTGGAATGGGAAGGAATTGGATATCACATCTCTTGCTATAGGAAGGGTCTCAGGATTGGAATGGGAAGGCGTTGGATATCCCTTCTCATGCTATAGGAAGGGTCTCAGGTTGGAATGTGAAGGAGTTGGATATCACATCTCATGTTATAGGAAGGGTCTCAGGTTTTTTATTAGAAAAATTGAGATATCACATCTCATGCTATAGGAAGGGTTTCAGGATTGGAATGGGAAGGAGTTGGATATCACATCTCATGTTATAGGAAGGGTCTCAGGATTGGAATGGGAAGGATTTGGATATCACATCTCTTGCTATAGGAAGGGTCTCAGGTTTTTTATTAGAAACATTGAGATATCACATCTCATGCTAAAGGAAGGGTTTCAGGATTGGAATGGGAAGGATTTGGATATAATATCTCATGTTATAGGACGGGTCCCAGGTTTGGTATTAGAAGCATTGAGATATCACTTCTCATGCTATCGGAAGGATCTCAGGTTTAGTATTAGAAGCATTGAGATATCACATCTCATGCTATCAGAAGGGTCTCAGGATTGGAATGGGAAGTAGTTGGATATCACATATCATGCTAAAGGGAGGGTCTCAGGTTTGGAAGGGGAAGGATTTGGATATCACATCTCATGTTATCGGAAGGATCTCAGGTTTGGTATTAGAAGCATTGAGATATCACATCTCATGCTATAGGAAGGGTCTCAGGATTGGAATGGGAAGGAGATGGATATCACATCTCATGCTAAAGGAAGGGTCTCATGTTTGGTAGAAGCATTGAGATATCACATCTCATGCTATAGGAAGGGTCTCAGGATTGAAATGGGAAGGAGTTGGATATCACATCTCATGCCATAGGAAGGGTCTCAGGTTTGGTATAAGCATTGAGATATCACATCTCTGCTATTGGAAGGGTCTCAGGATTGGAATGGGAAGGACTTAGATATCACATCTCATGCTATAGGGAGGGTCTCAGTTTTGATATTAGAAGCATTGAGATATCACATCTCATGCTATCGGAAGGGTCTCAGGATTGGAATGGGAAGGAGCTGGATATCACATCTCATGCTAAAGGAAGGGTCTCAGGTTTGGAAGGGTAAGGATTTGGATATCACATCTCATGTTATAGGACGGGTCTCAGGTTTGGTATTAGAAGCATTAAGATATCACATCTCATGGTATAGGAAGGGTTTCAGGATTGGAATGGGAAGGAGTTGGATATCATATCTCATGCTATAGGAAGGGTCTCAGGATTGGAATGGGAAGGAGTTTGATATCAAATCTCATGCCATAGGAAGGGTCTCAGGTTTGGTATTAGAAGCATTGAGATATCACATCTCATGCTATAGGAAGTGTCTGAGGATTGGAATGGGAAGGAGTTGGATATCCCATCTCATGTTATAGGAAGGGTCTCAGGTTTGGTAGAAGCATTGAGATATCACATCTCATGCTATAGGAAGAGTCTCAGGATTGGAATGGGAAGGAGTTGGATATCACGTCTCATGCTATAGGGAGGGTCTCAAGTTTGATATTAGAAGCATTGAGATATCACATCTCATGCTATAGGAAGGGTCTCAGGATTGGAATGGGGAGGAGTTGGATATCACATCTCATGCTATAGGAAGGGTCTCAGGTTTGGTATAAGCAGTGAGATATCACATCTCATGCTATAGGAAGGGTCTCAGGATTGGAATGGGAAGGAGTTGGATATCACATCTCATGTTATAGGAAGGGTCTCAGGATTGGAATGGGAAGGAGTTGGATATCACATATCATGTTATAGGAAGGATCTCAGGTTTGGTATTAGAAGCATTGAGATATCACATCTATGCTACCCGAAGGGTCTCAGGATTGGAATGGGAAGGAGTTGGATATCCCTTCTCATGCAATAGGAAGGGTCTCAGGTTTGGTATTAGAAGCATTGAGATATCACATCTCATGTTATAGGAAGGATCTCAGGATTGGAATGGGAAGGATTTGGATATCACATCTCTTGCTATAGGAAGGGTCTCAGGATTGGAATGGGAAGGAGTTGGATATCCCTTCTCATGCAATAGGAAGGGTCTCAGGTTGGTATGGGAAGGAGTTGGATATCACATCTCATGTTATAGGAAGGGTCTCAGGATTGGAATGGGAAGGATGTGGATATCACATCTCTTGCTATTGGAAGGGTCTCAGGTTTTTTATTAGAAACATTGAGATATCACATCTCATGCTATAGGAAGGGTTTCAGGATTGGAATGGGAAGGAGTTGGATATCACATCTCATGTTATAGGAAGGGTCTCAGGTTGGAATGGGAAGGAGTTGGATATCACATCTCATGCTATAGGTAGGGTTTCAGGATTGGAATGGGAAGGAGTTGGATATCACATCTCATGTTATAGGAAGGGTCTCAGGTTGGAATGGGAAGGAGTTGGATATCACATCTCATGCTATAGGTAGGGTCTCAGGATTGAAATGGGAAGGATTTGGATATCACATCTCATGCTAAAGGAAGGGTCTCAGGTTTGGAAGGGGAAGGATTTGGATATCATATCTCATGTTATAGGACGGGTCCCAGGTTTGGTATTAGAAGCATTGAGATATCACATCTCATGGTATAGGAAGGGTGTCAGGATTGGAATGGGAAGGAGTTGGATATCCCTTCTCATGCTATAGGAAACGTCTCAGGTTGGAATGGGAAGGAGTTGGATATCACATCTCATGTTATAGGAAGGGTCTCAGGATTGGAATGGGAAGGATTTGGATAGCACATCTCTTGCTATTGGAAGGGTCTCAGATTTTTATTAGAAACATTGAGATATCACATCTCATGCTATAGGAGGGGTTTCAGGATTGGAATGGGAAGGATTTGGATATCACATCTCATGCTAAAGGAAGGGTCTCAGGTTTGGAAGGGGAAGGATTTGGATATCATATCTCATGTTATAGGACGAGTCCCAGGTTTGATATTAGACGCATTGAGATATCACATCTCATGGTATAGGAAGGGTGTCAGGATTGGAATGGGAAGGTGTTGGATATCACATCTCATCCAATAGGAAGGGTCTCAGGTTTGGAATGGGAAATAATTGGGTATCACATCTCATGTTATAGGAAGCATCTCAGGATTGGAATGAGAAGGATTTGGATATCACATCTCTTGCTATAGGAAGGGTCTCAGGATTGGAATGGGAAGGAGTTGGATATCCCTTCTCACGCTATAGGAACGGTCTCAGGTTGGAATGGGAAGGAGTTGGATATCACATCTCATGCTATAGGTAGGGTCTCAGGATTGAAATGGGAAGGATTTGGATATCACATCTCTTGCTATAGGAAGGGTCTCAGTTTTTTATTAGAAACATTGAGATATCACATCTCATGCTATAGGAGGGGTTTCAGGATTGGAATGGGAAGGATTTGGATATCACATCTCATGCTAAAGGAAGGGTCTCAGGTTTGGAAGGGGAAGGATTTGGATATCATATCTCATGTTATAGGACGGGTCCCAGGTTTGGTATTAGAAGCATTGAGATATCACATCTCATGGTATAGGAAGGGTGTCAGGATTGGAATGGGAAGGTGTTGGATATCACATCTCATCCAATAGGAAGGGTCTCAGGTTTGGAATGGGAAATAATTGGGTATCACATCTCATGTTATAGGAAGGATCTCAGGATTGGAATGGGAAGGATTTGGATATCACATCTCTTGCTATAGGAAGGGTCTCAGGATTGGAATGGGAAGGAGTTGGATATCCCTTCTCATGCTATAGGAAACGTCTCAGGTTGGAATGGGAAGGAGTTGGATATCACATCTCATGTTATAGGAAGGGTCTCAGGATTGGAATGGGAAGGATTTGGATAGCACATCTCTTGCTATTGGAAGGGTCTCAGGTTTTTTATTAGAAACATTGAGATATCACATCTCATGCTATAGGAAGGGTCTCAGGATTGGAATGGGAAGGAGTTGGATATCCCTTCTCATGCTATAGGAACGGTCTCAGGTTGGAATGGGAAGGAGTTGGATATCACATCTCATGCTATAGGTAGGGTCTCAGGATTGAAATGGGAAGGATTTGGATATCACATCTCTTGCTATAGGAAGGGTCTCAGTTTTTTATTAGAAACATTGAGATATCACATCTCATGCTATAGGAGGGGTTTCAGGATTGGAATGGGAAGGATTTGGATATCACATCTCATGCTAAAGGAAGGGTCTCAGGATTGGAAGGGGAAGGATTTGGATATCATATCTCATGTTATAGGACGGGTCCCAGGTTTGGTATTAGAAGCATTGAGATATCACATCTCATGGTATAGGAAGGGTGTCAGGATTGGAATGGGAAGGTGTTGGATATCACATCTCATCCAATAGGAAGGGTCTCAGGTTTGGAATGGGAAATAATTGGGTATCACATCTCATGTTATAGGAAGGATCTCAGGATTGGAATGGGAAGGATTTGGATATCACATCTCTTGCTATAGGAAGGGTCTCAGGATTGGAATGGGAAGGAGTTGGATATCCCTTCTCATGCTATAGGAAACGTCTCAGGTTGGAATGGGAAGGAGTTGGATATCACATCTCATGTTATAGGAAGGGTCTCAGGATTGGAATGGGAAGGATTTGGATAGCACATCTCTTGCTATTGGAAGGGTCTCAGGTTTTTTATTAGAAACATTGAGATATCACATCTCATGCTATAGGAAGGGTTTCAGGATTGGAATGGGAAGGAGTTGGATATCACATCTCATGTTATAGGAAGGGTCTCAGGTTGGAATGGGAAGGAGTTGGATATCACATCTCATGTTATAGGTAGGGTCTCAGGATTGAAATGGGAAGGATTTGGATATCACATCTCTTGCTATAGGAAGGGTCTCAGTTTTTTATTAGAAACATTGAGATATCACATCTCATGCTATAGGAGGGGTTTCAGGATTGGAATGGGAAGGATTTGGATATCACATCTCATGCTAAAGGAAGGGTCTCAGGTTTGGAAGGGGAAGGATTTGGATATCATATCTCATGTTATAGGACGAGTCCCAGGTTTGGTATTAGACGCATTGAGATATCACATCTCATGGTATAGGAAGGGTGTCAGGATTGGAATGGGAAGGTGTTGGATATCACATCTCATCCAATAGGAAGGGTCTCAGGTTTGGAATGGGAAATAATTGGGTATCACATCTCATGTTATAGGAAGCATCTCAGGATTGGAATGGGAAGGATTTGGATATCACATCTCTTGCTATAGGAAGGGTCTCAGGATTGGAATGGGAAGGAGTTGGATATCCCTTCTCATGCTATAGGAACGGTCTCAGGTTTTTTATTAGAAACATTGAGATATCACATCTCATGCTAAAGGAAGGGTTTCAGGATTGGAATGGGAAGGAGTTGGATATCACATCTCATGCTATAGGAAGGGTCTCAGGTTTGGTATAAGCATTGAGATATCACATCTCATGCTATCGGAAGGATCTCAGGTTTAGTATTAGAAGCATTGAGATATCACATCTCATGCTATCAGAAGGGTCTCAGGATTGGAATGGGAAGGAGTTGGATATCACATCTCATGCTAAAGGGAGGGTCTCGGGTTTGGAAGGGGAAGGATTTGGAAATCACATCTCATGTTATCGGAAGGATCTCAGGTTTGGTATTAGAAGCATTGAGATATCACATCTCATGCTATAGGAAGGGTCTCAGGATTGGAATGGGAAGGAGATGGATATCACATCTCATGCTAAAGGAAGGGTCTCATGTTTGGTAGAAGCATTGAGATATCACATCTCATGCTATAGGAAGGGTCTCAGGATTGAAATGGGAAGGAGTTGGATATCACATCTCATGCCATAGGAAGGGTCTCAGGTTTAGTATAAGCATTGAGATATCACATCTCTGCTATCGGAAGGGTCTCAGGATTGGAATGGGAAGGACTTAGATATCACATCTCATGCTATAGGGAGGGTTTCAGTTTTGATATTAGAAGCATTGAGATATCACATCTCATGCTATCGGAAGGGTCTCAGGATTGGAATGGGAAGGAGCTGGATATCACATCTCTTGCTATAGGAAGGGTCTCAGGTTTTTTATTAGAAACATTGAGATATCACATCTCATGCTAAAGGAAGGGTTTCAGGATTGGAATGGGAAGGATTTGGATATAATATCTCATGTTATAGGACGGGTCCCAGGTTTGGTATTAGAAGCATTGAGACATCACTTCTTATGCTATCGGAAGGATCTCAGGTTTAGTATTAGAAGAATTGAGATATCACATCTCATGCTATCAGAAGGGTCTCAGGATTAGAATGGGAAGGAGTTGGATATCACATCTCATGCTAAAGGGAGGGTCTCAGGTTTGGAAGGGGAAGGATTTGGATATCACATCTCATGTTATCGGAAGGATCTCAGGTTTGGTATTAGAAGCATTGAGATATCACATCTCATGCTATAGGAAGGGTCTCAGGATTGGAATGGGAAGGAGATGGATATCACATCTCATGCTAAAGGAAGGGTCTCATGTTTGGTAGAAGCATTGAGATATCACATCTCATGCTATAGGAAGGGTCTCAGGATTGAAATGGGAAGGAGTTGGATATCACATCTCATGCCATAGGAAGGGTCTCAGGTTTGGTATAAGCATTGAGATATCACATCTCTGCTATCGGAAGGGACTCAGGATTGGAATGGGAAGGACTTAGATATCACATCTCATGCTATAGGGAGGGTCTCAGTTTTGATATTAGAAGCATTGAGATATCACATCTCATGCCATCGGAAGGGTCTCAGGATTGGAATGGGAAGGAGCTGGATATCACATCTCATGCTAAAGGAAGGGTCTCAGGTTTGGAAGGGGAAGGATTTGGATATCACATCTCATGTTATAGGACGGGTCTCAGGTTTGGTATTAGAAGCATTAAGATATCACATCTCATGGTATAGGAAGGGTTTCAGGATTGGAATGGGAAGGAGTTGGATATCATATCTCATGCTATAGGAAGGGTCTCAGGATTGGAATGGGAAGGAGTTTGATATCAAATCTCATGCCATAGGAAGGGTCTCAGGTTTGGTATTAGAAGCATTGAGATATCACATCTCATGCTATAGGAAGTGTCTGAGGATTGGAATGGGAAGGAGTTGGATATCCCATCTCATGTTATAGGAAGGGTCTCAGGTTTGGTAGAAGCATTGAGTTATCACATCTCATGCTATAGGAAGAGTCTCAGGATTGGAATGGGAAGGAGTTGGATATCACGTCTCATGCTATAGGGAGGGTCTCAAGTTTGATATTAGAAGCATTGAGATATCACATCTCATGCTATAGGAAGGGTCTCAGGATTGGAATGGGAAGGAGTTGGATATCACATCTCATGCTATAGGAAGGGTCTCAGGTTTGGTATAAGCAGTGAAATATCACATCTCATGCTATAGGAAGGGTCTCAGGATTGGAATGGGAAGGAGTTGGATATCACATCTCATGTTATAGGAAGGATCTCAGGTTTGGTATTAGAAGCATTGAGACATCACATCTCATGCTATAGGAAGGGTCTCAGGATTGGAATGGGAAGGAGTTGGATATCCCATCTCATGTCATAGGAAGGGTCTCAGGTTTGGTATTAGAAGCATTGAGATATCACATCTCATGCTATAGGAAGGGTCTCAGGATTGGAATGGGAAGGACTTGGATATCACATCTCATGCTGTAGGAAGGGTCTCAGGCTTGGTATAAGCATTGCGATATCATATCTCTGCTATCCGAAGGGTCTCAGGATTGGAATGGGAAGGAGTTGGATATCCCATCTCATGTCATAGGAAGGGTCTCAGGTTTGGTATTAGAAGCATTGAGATATCACATCTCATGCTATAGGAAGGGTCTCAGGATTGGAATGGGAAGGACTTGGATATCACATCTCATGCTGTAGGGAGGGTCTCAAGTTTGATATTAGAAGCATTGAGATATCACATCTCATGATATCGGAAAGGTCTCAGGATTGGAATGGGAAGGAGTTGGATATCACATCTCATGATAAAGGAAGGGTCTCAGGATTGGAATGGGAAGGACTTGGATATCACATCTCATGTTATAGGAAGGATCTCAGGTTTGGTATTAGAAGCATTGAGATATCACTTCTCATGCTATCGGAAGGATCTCAGGTTTAGTATTAGAGGCATTGAAATATCACATCTCATGCTATCGTAAGGGTATCAGGATTGGATTTGGAAGTAGTTGGATATCCCATCTCATGCTATAGGAAGGGGCTCAGGTTTGGAAGGGGAAGGAGTTGGATATCACATTTCATGTTAGAGGTAGAATCTCAGGTTTGATATTAGAAGCATTGAGATAGCACATCTCATGCTATCGGAAGGGTCTCAGGATTGGAATGGTAAGGAGTTGGATATCACATCTCATGCTAAAGGAAAGGTCTCAGGTTTGGAAGGGGAAGGATTTGGATCTCACATCTCATGTTTTAGGACGGGTCTCAGGTTTGGTATTAGAAGCATTGAGATATGACATCTCATGGTATAATAAGGGTCTCAGGATTGGAATGGGAAGGAGTTGGATATCACATCTCATGCTATAGGAAGGCTCTCAGGTTTGGAAGGGGAAGGAGTTGGATATCACATTTCCCATCTCATGCTATAGGAAGGGTCTCAGGTTTGGTATTAGAAGCATTGAGATATCACATCTCATGCTATAGGAAGGGTCTCAGGATTGGAATGGGAAGGAGTTGGATATCACATCTCATGCTAAAGGAAGGGTCTCAGGTTTGGTAGATAGCATGAGATGGGATATCCAACTACTTCCAAATCCAATCCTGATACCCTTCCGATAGCATGAGATGTGATGTTTCAATGCCTCTAATACTAAACCTGAGATCCTTCCGATAGCATGAGAAGTGATATCTCAATGCTTCTAATACCAAACCTGAGATCCTTCCTATAACATGAGATGTGATATCCAAATCCTTCCCCTTCCAAATCTGAGACCCTCCCTTTAGCATGAGATGTGATATCCAACGCCTTCCCATCCCAATCCTGAGACCCTTCTGATAGCATGAGATGTGATATCTCAATGCCTCTAATTCCAAACCTGCGATTCTACCTCTAACATGAAATGTGGTATCCAACTCCTTCCCCTTCCAAACCTGAGAGCCTTCCTATAGCATGAGATGTGATATCCAAGTCCTTCCCATTCCAATCCTGAGACCCTTCCTTTATCATGAGATGTGATATCCAACTCCTTCCCATTCCAATCCTGAGACCCTTCCGATATCATGAGATGTGATATCTCAATGCTTCTAATATCAAACTTGAGACCCTTCCTATAACATGAGATGGGATATCCAACTCCTTCCCATTCCAATCCTGAGACCCTTCCTATAGCATGAGATGTGATGTCTCAATGCTTCTAATACCAAACCTGAGACTCTTCCTATAACATGAGATGGGATATCCAACTCCTCCCCATTCCAATCCTGATACCCTTCCGATAGCAGAGATGTGATATCTCAATGCTTATACCAAACCTGAGATCCTTCCTATGGCATGAGATGTCATATACAACTTCCAATTCCAATCCTGAGACCCTTCCTATAGCATGGGATGTGGTGATATCTCAATGCTTATACCAAACCTGAGAACCTTCCTATAGCATGAGATGTGATGTCTCAATGCTTCTAATACCAAACCTGAGATCCTTCCTATAGCATGAGATGTGATATCTCAATGTTTATACCAAACCTGATAACCCTTCCTATGGCATGAGATGTGATATCCAACTCCTTCCCATTCCAATCCTGAGTTCCTTCCTATAGCATGAGATGTGATATCTCAATGCTTCTATCAAACCTGAGACCCTTCCTTTAGCATGAGATGTGATATCCAACTCCTTGCCATTCCAATCCTGAGACCCTTCCTATAGCATGAGATGTGATATCTCAATGCTTCTAATACCAAACCTGAGATCCTTCCTATAACATGAGATGTGATATCCAACTCCTTCTCATTCCAAACCTGAGACCCTTCCGATAGCATGAGATGTGATATCTCAATGCTTCAAAAACCAAACATGAGAACCATCCTATAACATGAGATGTGAAATCCAAATCCTTCCCTTCCCAAACCTGAGACTCTTCCCATAGCATGAGATGTGATATCTCAATGCTTCTACCAAACCTGAAACCCTTCCTATAGCATGAGATGTGATATCCAACTCCTTCCCATTCCAATCCTGAGACACTTCCTATAGCATGAGATGTGATATCACAATGCTTCTAATACCAAACCTGAGACCCGTCCTATAACATGAGATGTGATATCCAAATCCTTCCCCTTCCAAACCTGAGACCCTTCCTTTAGCATGAGATGTGATATCCAGCTCCTCCCATTCCAATCCTGAGACCCTTCCGATAGCATGAGATGTGATATCTCAATGCTTCTGATATCAAAACTGAGACCCTCCCTATAGCATGAGATGTGATATCTAAGTCCTTCCCATTCCAATCTTGAGACCCTTCCGATAGCAGAGATGTGATATTTCAATGCTTATACCAAACCTGAGACCCTTCCTATAGCATGAGATGTGATATCCAACTCCTTCCGATTCCAATCCTGAGACCCTTCCTATAGCATGAGATGTGATATCGCAATGCTTCTACCAAAACTGAGAACCTTCCTTTAGCATGAGATGTGATATCCAACTCCTTCCCATTCCAATCCTGAGACCCTTCCTTTAGCATGAGATGTGATATCTCAATGCTTCTAATACCAAACCTGAGATCCTTCCTATAACATGAGATGTGATATCCAACTCCTTCCCATTCCAATCCTGAGACCCTTCCTATAGCATGAGATGTGATATCTCAATGCTTTTAATACCAAACCTGAGATCCTTCCGATAGCATGAGATGTGATATCTCAATGCTTCTAATACCAAACCTGAGATCCTTCCTATAACATGAGATGTGATATCCAAATCCTTCCCCTTCCAAACCTGAGACCCTCCCTTTAGCATGAGATGTGATATCCAACTCCTTCCCATTCCAATCCTGATATCCTTCTTGTTAAGACGGATTTCTGAACTCTGTCCTGGTGGCGCAGAAGTTCAGAAGGCCAACCTAGTTACTTGGAACAGGGTAACCTCTGGACGAGCCAGACCAATCAAGGTAGCGATCGCGGCGGGCAAGACTAGGTCTCAAGAGGGGTGAGGGTGACTGAAAGCTCGTAATGAGCCCACAAAGCAAGATCACTTACAAACTACTCCAAACAGTTGTTATATAAAAAATATATACACATTTATTTTAAGGCCTTTAAAACAATGACCGTAGCGAGAAAATCACAATATCACAATATTAAACCAACACATACCATATCCACACAATATATATACAAATGCGACAGTCGCAAGCGTTATAGGCACGAAATGTGTAGTCCACCTAAAAGGGAAGGAAAACAGGCAGTGCGATATAATGCTTAGACTCAGTTCGCCTTCAGAGGCACCTAACTAGATGGAAGTCCGAGCCCTGCGAAGAGTGGAGCCTTGTGCTCAAAGTACCTGCACGCGCTGGTGCCAACGGGCAAAAGGAGAAGCTCTTTGAAGGAAGTCAGGCAGTTCAGTTTAGTGCACGAAAGAAGAAGAACAAGTTCCGCGACTCAAGCGCAGCCTCCACAGTGGGCAGAAGCAGAGCGCGAGTACGGACAAGGGTGCTGTTTTACACAGCGGGGAAAAGCAATGGGCTCCTGCAGGAGGGCGACCAGATCCTAGCTATGCTACTCACCGGTCCCCGATGCAAGCAGACCCAGGCTTCTCCGCGTCAGTTTCAGCAGCTGGCAGGTTCAGAAGAGCAGGGAACGCCTCGTCGTCATGTAGAGCAAAAAGACGTCCCAATCGAAGAAACCTGCACAGTTTGTTGCCGCAGCAGGGCAACGGAGCGGCCGTGTGTATCTGAGCCAAATGTCCACTCCTCCCTTCAGACCTGGGAACGCCAAGAGTACGAAGCGTGGGAGAGTGACAAGGACTCGAGATACTACACAACCTGGCGGCGGTTACAGAGCAGGACTCCCGTGTAAGCTGGTCAGTCAACTGGATGGCCCAGAGACGCTTCTGAAGGCTTACTGGCAGGAGATGATGAAGTTGCCGAGAATAGCTGTTCCTGCTATTCCAAAGGTCGAAGCACCAGTACAGGCCTTCTGGTTCGATCAAAGGAGGAAAGGGTTTCACAGGACGACAGCAGTGCAAAGGAGGAGTCCTTCAGCGGGTCACCAGCGATTCCTCGGTCCAGCCTCTTGGTTGCAGGATACTTGGCTCCTGTATTCCTTCGTTCGTGAGAACTCAGGAGATCGACATGGTAGTGGTGTTTCCAGCCCCCTCTTATCCACGGTTCCCTTCGCGCCAAAACGGAGGGGACCCGATGGGAGATCCGCTCATCAACACTCACACCATTCGTGGACCAATCACGGACCACGGTGGTCCCAGGCATTCACACCACCCTAGACTCTCTGGCACCCAGGATGTGTATTGGGACCAGACATCCCAGCCCACATCCTGGAGGCACACACACGACATGTAGAAGCCCGCAAAAGCATCTGTGTTTCGCGGGAAAGTACATGCCCAAATAAGGAAGGCCCCAAGTCGGCTCGACCTGGGAAAGGTAAAGGGAGCAAGACGGTCAGCGGACAGGACAAAGGAGCCTCGTGGTCTGGCCATTTTGGGAGCCAGGCCACCATTTTGGGTTAAGCGCGAGAAATGCGCTTAGAACGCCAAAAGGAGCTCAAAACACAAGAAAACGATCGCTGCCACCATTCCCGTCCCTGAATTACTTGCACCGATCAGATACAATCCTAAACGAGTATCTAGGGCCCGTAGAAGGCTAGAGACCCAAGAGAGCTGTAACTTAGCTTACAGTGCCCTCTTGTGTCATGTTGCACTAAAGCCGCAACATGATAAAAGAAACTACGGGAAACAGCGTTCCCCGGTACTGACTGTCTTAAGGGCATGTCAGTTTCCCCATGAGAAAAGGAGCGAAAGCCCAGAGGAGTGCAGCAGAAGGCTGCACTTCTCTGGCAAAGTCAAGAACAAGGTGAAAAACAACAGCAAAAAGTTTAGGGGTTGCCACATGGAAGGAAAATTACCTACAATTACGAAATCTTTCCTAACACTTCTGATAGCATGAGGTGTGATATCTCAATGTCTCTAATACCAAACCTGAGATCCTACCTCTAACATGAAATGTGATATCCAATTCCTTCCCTTTACAAACCTGAGAGCCTTCCTACAGCATGAGATGTGATATCCAAGTCCTTCCCATTCCAATCCTGAGACCCTTCCTATAGCATGAGATGGGATATCCAACTCCTTCCAAATCCAATCCTGATACCCTTCCGATAGCATGAGATGTGATATGCCAATGCTTCTACAAAACCTGAGACCCATACCATGGCATGAGATGTGATATCAAACTCCCGTCCTATACCATGAGACTTGATATCTCAATGCTTCTAATACCAAACCTGAGACCGGTCCAATAACATGAGATGTGATATCCAAATCCTTCATGTTCCAAAACTGATACCCTTCCTATAGCATGAGATGTGATATCCAATTCCTTCCCAACCAATCCTGAGACACCTCCGATAGCAGAGATGTGATATCTCAATGCTTATACCAAACCTGAGACTCTTCCTATAACATGAGATGTGATATCCAACTCCTTCCCGTTCCAAACCTGAGACCCTTCCTATAGCATGAGATGTGATATCCAACTCCTTCCCATTCCAATCCTGAGACCCTTCCGATAGCATGAGATGTGATATCTCAATGCTTCTAATACCAAACCTCTGATCCTTCCTATAACAAGAGATGTGATATCCAAATCCTTTCCCTTCCAAACCCGAGACCCTCCCTTTAGCATGAGATGTGATATCTCAATGCCTCTAATACCAAACCTGAGATCCTTCCGATAGCATGAGATGTGATATCTCAATGCTTCTAATACCAAACCTGAGATCCTTCCTATAACATGAGATGTGATATCCAAATCCTTCCCCTTCCATTCCTGAGACCCTCCGTTTAGCATGAGATGTGATATCCAACTCCTTCCCATTCCAATCCTGAGACCCTTCTGATAGCATGAGATGTGATATCTCAATGCCTCTAATAACAAACCTGAGATCCTACCTCTAACATGAAATGTGATATCCAACTCCTTCCCTTTCCAAACGTGAGACCCTCCCTATAGCATGAGATGTGATATCCAAGTCCTTCCCATTCCAATCCTGAGACCCTTCCTATAGCATGAGATGTGATATCTCAATGCTTCTAATACCAAACCTGAGACCCTTCCTATAACATAAGATGGGATATCCAACTCCTTCCCATTGCAATCCTGAGACCCTTCCGATAGCAGAGATGTGATATCTCAATGCTTATACCAAACCTGAGACCCTTCCTGTGGCATGAGATGTCATATACAACTCCTTCCCATTCCAATCCTGAGACCCTTCCTATAGCATGAGATGTGATATCTCAATGCTTATACCAAACCTGAGACCCTTCCTATAGCATGAGATGTGATATCCAACTCCTTCCCATTCCAATCCTGAGACCCTTCCTATAACATGAGATGTGATGTCTCAATGCTTCTAAAACCAAAACTGAGATCCTTCCTATGGCATGAGATGTCATATAAAACTCCTTCCCATTCCAATCCTGAGACCCTTCCTATAGCATGAGATGTGATATCGAACTCCTTCCCATTCCAATCCTGAGATCCTTCCGATAGCATGAGATGTGATATCTCAGTGCTTCTAATACCAAACCTGGGACCCGTCCTATAACATGAGATATGATATCCAAATCCTTCCCATTCGAATCCTGAAACCCTTCCTTTAGCATGAGATGTGATATCTCAATGTGTCTAATAAAAAACCTGAGACCCTTCCTATAGCAAGAGATGTGATATCCAAATCCTTCGCATTCCAATCCTGAGACCCTTCCTATAACATGGATGTGATATCCAACTCCTTCCCATTCCAATTCTGAGACCCTTCCTATACCATGAGAATTGATATCTCAATGCTTCTAATACCAAACCTGAGACCCTTCCTATAGCATGAGATGTGATATCCTACTCCTTCCCATTCCAATCCTGAGACCCTTCCTATAGCACGAGATGTGATATCTCAATGCTTCTAATACCAAACCTGACACCCTTCATATAGCATGAGATGGGATATCCAACTCCTTCCCAATCCAATCCTGAGACCCTTCCGATAGCATGAGATGTCATTTCTCAATGCTTCTACCAAAACTGAGACCCTTCCTATGGCATGAGATGTGATATCAAACTCCTTCCCATTCCAATCCTGAGACCCTTCCTATAGCTTGAGATGTGATATCCAACTCCTTCCCATTCCAATCCTGAGACCCTTCCTATACCATGAGATGTGATATCTCAATGCTTGTAGTACCAAACCTGAGACCCGTCCTACAACATGAGATGTGATATCCAAATCCTTCCCCTTCCAAGCCTGAGACCCTTCCTTTAGCATGAGATGTGATATCCAACTCCTTCCCATTCCAATCCTGAGACCCTTCCGATAGCATGAGATGTGATATCTCAATGCTTCTAATATCAAACCTGAGACCCTCCCTATAGCATGAGATGTGATATCCAAGTCCTTCCCATTCCAATCCTGAGATCCTTCCTATAGCATGAGATGTGATATCTCAATGCTTCTAATACCAAACATGATATCCTTCCTATAACATGAGATGTGATATATAAACTCCTTACCATTCCAATCCCGAGACCCTTCCGATAGCAGAGATGTGATATCTCAATGCTTATACCAAACCTGAGACCCTTCCTATGGCATGAGATGTCATATACTACTGCTTCCCATTCCAATCCTGGGACCCTTCCTATAGCATGAGATGTGATATCTCAATGCTTCTACCAAACTTGAGACCCTTCCTATAGCATGAGATGTGATATCCAACTCCTTCCCATTCCAATCCTGAGACCCTTCCTATAGCATGAGATGTGATGTCTTAATGCTTCTAATACCAAACCTGATATCCTTCCTATAACATGAGATGTGATATCCAACTCCTTTCCATTCCAATACTGAGATCCTTCCTATACCATGAGATGTGATATCTCAATGTTTCTCATACCAAACCTGAGGCCCTTCCTATAGCAAGAGATGTGATATACAAATCCTTCCCATTCCAAACCTGAGACCCTTCCTATAGCATGAGATGTGATATCCGACTCTTTCCCAATCCAATCCTGAGACCCTTCCTATAGCATGAGATGTAATATCACAATGCTTGTAATACCAAACCTGAGACCATTCCTATAGCATGAGATGTGATATCCAACTCCTTCCCATTCCAATCCTGAGACCCTTCCTATAGCATGAGATGTGATATCTCAATGCTTTTAATACCAAAACCGAGACCCTTCTTAAAGCATGAGATGTGATATCCAACTACTTCCCGTTCCAAACCTGAGACCCTTCCTATAGCATATGTGACATCCAACTCCTTCCCATTCCAAACCTGAGACCCTTCATATAGCAAGAATGTAATATCCAACTCCTTCCCATTCCAATCCTGAGACCATTCCTATAGCATGAGAAGTGATATCTCAATGCTTCTAATAGCAAACCTGAGATCCTTCCTATGACATGAGATGTGATATCCAATTCCTTCCCATTCCAAACCTGAGACCCTTCCTACAGCATGCGATGTGATATCTCAATCCTTCTAATACCACACCTGAGACCCGTCCTATAACATGAGATGAGATATCCAACTCCTTCCCATTCCAATCCTGAGACCCTTCCGATAGCAGAGATGTGATATCTCAATGCTTATACCAAACCTGAGACCCTTCCTATGGCATGAGATGTAATATACAACTACTACCCATTCCAATCCGGAGACCCTTCCTATAGCATGAGATGTGATATCTCAATGCTTCTACCAAACCTGAGACCCTTCCTATAGCATGAGATGTGATATCCAACTCCTTCCCACTCCAAACCTGAGACCCTTCCTATGGCATGAGATGTGATATCACAATGCTTCTAATACCAGACCTGAGATCCTTCCTATAACATGAGATGTGATAGCCAATTCCTTCCCATTCCAAACCTGAGACCCTTCCTGTAGCATGAGATGTGATATCCAACTCCTTCCCATTCCAATACTGAGACCCTTCCTATAGCATGAGATGTGATATCTCAATGCTTCTAATACCAAACCTGAGAACCTTCCTATAGCATGAGACGTGATATCCAACTCCTTCCCTTTCCAAACCTGAGACCCTTCCGATAGCAGAGATGTGATATCTCAATGCTTGTACCAAACCTGAGACCCTTCCTATGGCATGAGAGGTCATATACTACTCCTTCCCATTCCAATCCTGAGACCCTTCCTATAGCATGAGATGTGATATCTCAATGCTTCTACCAAACCTGAGACCCTTCCTATAGCATGAGATGTGATATCTCAATGCTTCTAATACCAAACTTGATATCCTTCCTATAACACGAGATGTGATATCCAACTCCTTCACATTCCAATCCTGAGATCCTTCCTATACCATGAGATGTGATATTTCAATGTTTCTCATACCAAACCTGAGGCCCTTCCTATAGCAAGAGATGTGATGTACAAATCCTTCCCATTCCAAACCTGAGACCTTTCCTATAGCATCAGATGTGATATCCAACTCCTTCCCAATCCAATCCTGAGACCCTTCCTATAGCATGAGATGTAATATCACAATGCTTGTAATACCAAACCTGAGACCCTTCCTATAGCATGTGTGATATCCAACTCCTTCCCATTCCAATCCTTAGACCCTTCCTATAGCATGAGATGTGATATCTCAATGCTTCTAATACCAAACCTGAGACCCTTCTTAAAGCATGAGATGGGATATCCAACTCCTTCCTATTCCAATCCTGAGACCCTTACGATAGCATGAGATGTGATATCCAACTCCTTCCCATTTCAATCCTGAGACCCTTCCTATAGCATGAGATGTTTTATCTCAATGTTTCTAATACCAAACCTGAGATCCTTCCTATAACATGAGATGTGATATCCAACTCCTTCCCATTCCAAACCGGAGACCCTTCCTTTAGCATGAGATGTGATATCAAACTCCTTCCCATGCCAATCCTGAGACCCTTACTATAGCATGAGATGTGATATCTCAATGCTTCTAATACCAAACCTGAGAGCCTTCATATAACATGATATGTGATATCCAACTCCTTCTCATTCCAAACCTGAGATCCTTCCTATAGCCTGAGATGTGATATCCAACTCCTTCCCATTCCAAACCTGAGACCCTTCCTAGAGCATGAGATGTGATATCTCAATGCTTCTAATACCAAACCTGAGACCCTTGTTATAGCATGAGATGTGATATCCAACTCCTTCCCATCCCAAACCAGAGACCCTTCCTATAGTATGAAATGTGATATCTCAAAGCTTCTAATACCAAACCTGAGACCCTTCATATAGCATGAGATGTTATCTCCAACTCCTTCCCATCCCAAAACAGAGACCCTTCCTATAGCATGAGATGTGATATCTCAATGCTTCTAATACCAAACCTGATATCCTTCCTATAACATGAGATGTGATATCCAACTCCTTCCCATTCCAATCCTGAGATCCTTCCTATACCATGAGATGTGATATCTCAATGTTTCTCATACCAAACCTGAGGCCCTTCCTATAGCAAGAGATGTGATATACAAATCCTCCCCATTCCAAACCTGAGACCCTTCCTATAGCATGAGATGTAATATCGCAATGCTTGTAATACCAAACCTGAGACCCTTCCTATAGCATGAGATGTGATATCAAACTCCTTCCCATTCCAATCCTGAGACCCTTCCTAGAGCATGCATGAGATGTGATATCTCAATGCTTCTAATACCAAAACTGAGACCCTTCTTAAAGCATGAGATGTGATATCCAACTCCTTCCCGTTCCAAACCTGAGACCCTTCCTATAGCAAGAATGTAATATCCAACTCCTTCCCATTCCAATCCTGAGACCATTCCTATAGCATGAGATGTGATATCTCAGTGCTTCGAATAGCAAACCTGAGATCCTTCCTATGACATGAGATGGGATATCCAACTCCTTCCCGTTCCAAACCTGAGACCCTTCCTATAGCAAGAATGTAATATCCAACTCCTTCCCATTCCAATCCCGAGACCCTTCCGATAGCAGAGATGTGATATCTCAATGCTTATACCAAACCTGAGACCCTTCCTATGGCATGAGATGTCATATACTACTCCTTCCCATTCCAATCCTGAGACCCTTCCTATAGCATGAGATGTGATATCTTAATGCTTCTACCAAACCTGAGACCCTTCCTATAGCATGAGATGTGATATCCAACTCCTTCCCATTCCAATCCTGAGACCCTTCCTATAGCATGAGATGTGATATCTCAATGCTTCTAATACCAAACCTGATATCCTTCCTATAACATGAGATGTGATATCCAACCCCTTTCCATTCCAATACTGAGATCCTTCCTATACCATGAGATGTGATATCTCAATGTTTCTGATACCAAACCTGAGGCCCTTCCTATAGCAAGAGATGTGATATACAAATCATTCCCATTCCAAACCTGAGACCTTTCCTATAGCATGGGATGTGATATCCGACTCCTTCCCAATTCAATCCTGAGACCCTTCCTATAGCATGAGATGTGATATCCAACTCGTTCCCATTCCAATCCTGAGACCCTTCCTATAGCATGAGATGTGATATCTCAATGCTTCTAATACCAAAACCGAGACCCTTCTTAAAGCATGAGATGTGATATCCAACTCCTTCCCGTGTTCCAAACCTGAGACCCTTCCTATAGCATATGTGCTACCCTTCCTATGGCATGAGATGTCATATACAACTACTTCCCATTCCAATCCAGAGACCCTTCCTATATCATGAGATGTGATATCTCAATGCTTCTACCAAACCTGAGACCCTTCCTATAGCATGAGATGTGATATCCAACTCCTTCCCATTCCAATCCTGAGACCCTTCCTATATCATGAGATGTGATATCTCAATGCTTCTAATACCAAACCTGATATCCTTCCTATAACATGAGATGTGATATCTCAATGTTTCTCATACCAAACCTGAGGCCCTTCCTATAGCAAGAGATGTGATGTACAAACCCTTCCCATTCCAAACCTGAGACCCTTCCTATAGCATGAGATGTGATATCCAACTCCTTCCCAATCCAATCCTGAGACCCTTCCTATAGCATGAGATATAATATCACAATGCTTGTAATACCAAACCTGAGACCCTTCCTATAGCATAAGATGTGATATCCAACTCCTTCCCATTCCAATCCTTAGACCCTTCCTATAGCATGAGATGTGATATCTCAATGCTTCTAATACCAAACCTGAGACCCTTCTTAAAGCATGAGATGGGATATCCAACTCCTTCCTATTCCAATCCTGAGACCCTTACGATAGCAGAGATGTGATATCTCAATGCTTATACCAAACCTGAGACTCTTCCTATGGCATGAGATGTGATATCCAACTCCTTCCCATTCCAATCCTGAGACCCTTCCTATAGCATGAGATGTGATATCTCAATGCTTCTATCAAACCTGAGACCCTTCCTATTGCATGAGATGTGATATCCAACTCCTTCCCATTCCAATCCTGAAACCCTTCCTATACCATGAGATGTGATATCTCAATGTTTCTAATACCAAACCTGAGACCCGTCCTAAAACATGAGATGTGAAATCCAAATCCTTCCCCTTCCAAACTTGAGACCCTTCCTATAGCTTGAGATGTGATATCAAACTCCTTCCCATTCCAATCCTGAGATAGCTTGAGATGTGATATCCAACTCCTTCCCATTCCAATCCTGAGACCCTTCCGATAGCATGAGATGTGATATCTTAATGTTTCTCTTACCAAACCTGAGGCCCTTCCTATAGCAAGAGATGTGATGTACAAATCCTTCCCATTCCAAACCTGAGACCCTTCCTATAGCATGAGATGTGATATCCAACTCCTTCCCAATCCAATCCTGAAACCCTTCCTATAGCATGAGATGTAATATCACAATGTTTGTAATACCAAACCTGAGACCCTTCCTATAGCATGAGATGTGATATCCAACTCCTTCCCATTCCAATCCTGAGACCCTTCCTATAGCATGAGATGTGATATCTCAATGCTTCTAATACCAAACCTGAGATCCTTCCGATAGCATGAGATGTGATATCTCAATGCTTCTAATACCAAACCTGAGATCTTCCTATAACATGAGATGTGATATCCAAATCCTTCCACTTCCAAACCTGAAACCCTCCCTTTAGCATGAGATGTGATATCCGACTCCTTCCCATTCCAATCCCGAGACCCTTCTGGTAGCATGAGATGTGATATCTCAATGCTTCTAATACGAAACCTGAGATCCTTCCGATAGCATGAGATCTGATATCTCAATGCTTCTAACACCAAACCTGAGATCCTTCCTATAGCATGAGATGTGATATCCAACTCCTTCCCATTCCAAACCTGAGACCCTTCCTATAGCATGAGATGTGATATCTCAATGCTTCTAATACCAAACCTGAGATCCTTCCTATAACATGAGATGTGATATCTCAATGCTTCTAAAACCAAACATGAGAACTATCCTGTAACATGTGAAATCCAAATCATTCCCTTTCCAAACCTGAGACCCTTCCTATAGCTTGAGATGTGATATCAAACTCCTTCCCATTCCAATCCTGAGATAGCTTGAGATGTGCTATCCAACTCCTTACCATTCCAATCCTGAGACCCTTCCTATACCATGTGATGTGATATCTCAATGCTTCTAATACCAAACCTGACACCCGTCCTAAAACATATGTGAGATCCAAATCCTTCCCCTTCCAAACCTGAGACCTTTCCTTTAGCATGTGATGTGATATCCAACTCCTTCCCATTCCAATCCTGAGACCTTTCCTATAGCATGATATGTGATATCTCAATGCTTCTAATACCAAACCTGAGATCCTTCCTATAACATGAGATTTGTATCCAACTCCTTCCTATTCCAAACTTGAGACCCTTCCGATAGCATGAGATGTGATATCTCAGTGCTTCTAATAGCAAACCTGAGATCCTTCCTATGACATGAGATGGGATATCCAAATCCTTCCCCTTCCAAACCTGAGACCTTTCCTTTAGCATGTGATGTGATATCCAACTCCTTCCCATTCCAATCCTGAGACCTTTCCTATAACATGAGATGTGATATCTTACTGCTTCTAAAACCAAACCTGAGAACCATCCTATAACATATGTTAAATCCAAATCCTTCCCTTTCCAAACCTGAGACCCTTCCGATAGCATGAGATGTGATATCTCAATGCTTCTAAAACCAAACATGAGAACCATCCTACAACATGAGATGTGAAATCCAAATCCTTCCCTTTCCAAACCTGAGACCCTTCCTATAGCTTGAGAAGTGATATCTCAATGCTTCTAATAGCAAACCTGAGATCCTTCCTATGACATGAGATGTCATATACTACTGCTTCCCATTCCAATCCTGGGACCCTTCCTATAGCATGAGATGTGATATCTCAATGCTTCTACCAAACTTGAGACCCTTCCTATAGCATGAGATGTGATATCCAACTCCTTCCCATTCCAATCCTGAGACCCTTCCTATAGCATGAGATGTGATGTCTCAATGCTTCTAATACCAAACCTGATATCCTTCCTATAACATGAGATGTGATATCCAACTCCTTTCCATTCCAATACTGAGATCCTTCCTATACCATGAGATGTGATATCTCAATGTTTCTCATACCAAACCTGAGGCCCTTCCTATAGCAAGAGATGTGATATACAAATCCTTCCCATTCCAAACCTTAGACCCTTCCTATAGCATGAGATGTGATATCCGACTCTTTCCCAATCCAATCCTGAGACCCTTCCTATAGCATGAGATGTAATATCACAATGCTTGTAATACCAAACCTGAGACCATTCCTATAGCATGAGATGTGATATCCAACTCCTTCCCATTCCAATCCTGAGACCCTTCCTATAGCATGAGATGTGATATCTCAATGCTTTTAATACCAAAACTGAGACCCTTCTTAAAGTATGAGATGTGATATCCAACTACTTCCCGTTCCAAACCTGAGACCCTTCCTATAGCATATGTGACATCCAACTCCTTCCCATTCCAAACCTGAGACCCTTCATATAGCAAGAATGTAATATCCAACTGTTAGGAAAGATTTCGTAATTGTAGGGAATTTTCCTTCCATGTGGCAACCCCTAAACTTTTTGCTATGGTTTTTAACCTTGTTCTTGACTTTGCCAGAGAAGTACAGCCTTCTGCCGCACTTCTCTGGGCTTTCGCTCCTTTCTTACGGGGAAACTGACATGCCCTTAAGACAGTCAGTACCGGGGAACGCTGTTTCCCGTAGTTTCTTTTATCGTGTTGCGGCTTTAGTGCAACATGACACAAGAGGGCACTGTAAGCTAAGTTACAGCTCTCTTGGGTCTCTAGCCTTCTACAGACCCTAGATACTCTTTTAGGATGGTATTTGATCGGTGCAAGTCATTCAGGGACTGGAATGGTGGCAGCGATCGTTTTGTTTATTTTGAGCTCCTTTTGGCGTTCTGAGCACGTTTTTGCCCTGAACCCAAAATGGTGGCCTGGCTCTCCAAAATGGCCAGACCACGAGGCTCCTTTGTCTTGTCCACTGACCGTCTTGCTCCCTTCACCTTCCCCAGGTCGGGCGACCCGGGGCCTTCCTTATTTGGGCATGTACTTTCCCGCGAAACGTGGTTGCTTTCGCGGGCTTCTACATGTCGATTGTGTGCCTCCAGGGTGTGGGCTGGGATGTCTGGTCCCAATACACATCCTGGGTGCCAGAGAGTCTGGGGTGGTGTGAATGCCTGGGACCACCGTGGTCCGTGATTGGTCCACGTATGGTGTGTGTGTTGATGAGCGGATCTCCCATTGGCTCCCCTCCGTTTTGGCGCGAAGGGAACCGTGGATAAGAGGGAGCTGGAAACACCACTACCATGTCGATCTCCTGAGTTCTCACGAACGAAGGAATACAGGAGCCAAGTATCCTGCAACCAAGAGGCTGGACCGAGGAATCGCTGGTGACCCGCTGAAGGAATCCTCCTTTGCACTGCTGTCGTCCTGTGAAACCCTTTCCTCCTTGGATCGAACCAGAAGGCCTGTACTGGTGCTTCGACCTTTGGAATAGCAGGAACAGCTATTCCCGGCGACTTCATCATCTCCTGCCAAGTAAGCCTTCGGAAGTGTCTCTGGGCCATCCAGTTGACTGACCAGCTTACAAGGGAGTCCTGCTCTGTAACTGCCGCCAGGTTGTGTTGTATTTCGAGTCCTTGTCACTCTCCCATGCTTCGTACGCTTGGCGTTCCCAAGTCTGAAGGGAGGAGTATACATTTGGCTTGAATACACACGGCTGCTCCGTTGTCCTGCTGCGGCAACAAAACTGTGCTGGTTTCGTCGATTGGGACGTCTTTTTGCTCTACACGACTACGAGGCGTTCCTTGCTCTTCTGAACCTGCCAGCTGCTGAAACTAACGTGGAGAAGCCTGGGTCTGCTTGCTTCGGGGACCGGTGAGTAGTTTAGCTAGGATCTGGTCGCCCTCTTGCAGTATCCCATTGCTTTTCCCTGCTGTGTAAAAACAGCACCCTTTTGGCCGTACTCGCGCTCTGCTTCTGCTCGCTGTGGAGGCTGCGCTTGAGTTTCGGAACCTGTTCTCCTTCTGCTGTGCACTAACCCGAACTGCCTGACTTCCTCCGAAGAGCTTCCCCTTTTGCCCGTTGGCACCGGCGTGGCAGGTACTTTGAGCACAAGGCTCCACTCTTCGCAGGGCTCGGACTTCCATCTAGTTAGGTGCCTCTAAAGGCGAACTGAGTCAAAAGCGTTGTCGCACTGCCTGTTTTCCTTTCCTTTCAGGTGGACTACATATTTCGTGCTTTAAACGCTTGCGACTGTGTATTTGTATATATATTGTGTTGATATGGTATGTGTTGGTTTAATATTGTGATTTTCTCGCTACGGTCGTTGTTTTAAAGGCCTTAAAATAAATGTGTTTATATTTTTGATATAACACCTGTTTGGAGTAGTTTGTTAGCGCTCTTGCTTTGTGTGCTCCTTGCGGGCTTTCAGTCACCCTCACCCCTCTTGAGACCTAGTCTTGACCGCCGCGATCGCTACCTTGATTGGTCTGGCTTGTCCAGAGGTTACCCTGTTCCAAGTAATTAGGTTGGCCTTCTGAACTTCTGCGCCACCAGGACAGAGTCCAGAAATCCGTCTTAACAAATTGGTGGCAGCGGTGGGATACGACTGAAGGTATCCAGTGTTGCGCTCGAACTAAGGCATTTCAGGTTATTCCAAACAGTACACGTAGTGAATTGTTGTAATATAACTTTAAAAAGGCCATAGTCCTATCAAACACTATGGAAACAAATACCTTGTTAACTTTAAATGCTTCCAAATCAGAAACGCTGAAAAAGATGTGTGCGGAGAGAGGTGTTTCCTCTCAAGGCACAAAATTGGAAATGATCCAGAGAATCGTGGCGTGGCAAGAAGCGCAGCTTGACGCTATAACTTCCGAGGACAGTGCAGAAGGTGGTGGGGCTGCTCTCACTGGCAGAACCGACGGTTCTGCCGCTGCACTGATCCATCGCGACCACGAGGACAGGGAGGATGTAATGTCTAATGTTTCCTCTGCCAGTGTTGATGGGGAGGCTATGCTTGAATTCAAGAAGCAAGAGCTGCGGTTTAGGCAGCAGGAGCTTGAATTCAGCATAGCCAAACTAAAAATCGAACAGGCAGAAAAACAGAAAGATAGGGATCACCAGTTGGAACTGGCCAAGCTTCAGGTTGCAAATGGATCCAAGGGTCCTAGACATGGGTCTGGGGCTTCCTCTCATCCACGGTTTCCAAAAGATCTGCTCAGTGTGTATGAAGAAAGGAATGGCATTATGGACTGGCTGAATGCGTTTGAGTATGCATGCGAGGTTCAAGAAGTTGACAATGCTGATAAGATTGCGTGGTTGCTCAGTAGACTGCCCCATTCTGGCTGCAGTGCCATTATGGAAATGTCGAAGGCTGAGCGGGCTGATTTCGCAATGTTAAAGCAAACTCTCATTTTAAAGTTTGGGAAGACTCCGGCCCAATATTTAAAGCGTTTTCGAGAGTATAAGAAAAAGGAAGGTGGTACTTGGGTATCTTATGTCGCTGAATCTTTGAAAAACTTAACTGGCTGGGTCGAAGGTTATAAGGTTTCTACCTTCGAAGGCATGATAAATCTTGTCATGCTGGAACACATTTTTGCTTCTTCTTCCCCGGAGCTTAAGCAGCATTTGGCCGATTCGAAGGAGATAGATCCTAAGAAGCTGGCCATTGCAGCAGACTTATGGGTGTCACATCGAGTGTCCCATAAGGACAAAACTCATCCTGGTAAGCAGGAGGAAGGGAAAAAGTCCAAAGATGTGGAGGGTGGGGAATCTGCTAAATCTTCTTCCCATAAGGGCCACAAAAAGAAAAACAAGGGTAAGACACAAGAGAACTCACAGGGTAGTGGAGGTCAGCCTCCGAAACAGAACTCTGGTTACAATAAGCCTCCCTACGTAAACAGACCCAATGGGGCTTGTTTTTCTTGTGGAGCAATTGACCATGTGAAGTGGGATCCCCGTTGTAAGATTAGACCTTTGGGGGTCCACTCCGCTAATCTGGCCTTCTACTCCTACGAGGAAGAAGAGATTACAGGAACATCCTTCTCCTCAGACTCATTTCCCAGCGGAATAGAGGCTGAGGTAGTTTTAGTGTCCCTGGGTTCCTGGGAGCCTAAAGTCGCAGAGGCTTATGCTAGGATTCCGGATAATACCAAGCACTACTTTAAAGACAGTGTGCTGATCAATGGAGTGGATACTCCAGCTCTTAGGGATAGTGGGTGCAGTCGAACTGTAGTGGATTCTACCTTGGTAGACTCAGAGGAAGTTGCCAGAGCTACTCTGATGCCCACTAAGTTGGCTGACGGCCCCCTCCGTATGTTTCCCGTGATCCCTGTAAATCTTACTTTAAATGGTACAGCAGTCAGGATTCCAGTGAGCATTCAGAGAAACGTCCCGGGAAAGGTCTTGTTGGGCAATGATCTCAGAGCTTTAGGGCTCGTAGGAGACACTGCCGAAAGACCTTACACACGGTCTCAAGCACGGGCAGCATTGGCCAAGTCCAATACGCCGCCCCAGCCGAAGGGGAAACCCAAGGCGAAAGGAGTCTACAAGTCAAGACGAGGGAAAGAGAATATTCCCCCGAGCTCCCCTACCACTGCGGTGGAGGAAGTTGGTCAATCGCCCGGGCCTGACGAGGAGGTGGCGATGCCTGAAGTATTCGACCCCAACGATCATCCTGAACTAAAAGACTTGTTAGTTGAAGGAGGTCCTGATAGGGACGAATTCAGTAAAGACCAACGTGAGTGCCCATCTCTGGAAGGCCTAAGGAGACAGGCCTGCTCCCAGCTTGAGGGTGAACCTCCTGGGAAGCATAGGATTTATTGGGAAGGTGGACTCCTGTATAGTGAGCCCACAGAGTCTACAGAAGGAGACCATAGGAGGTTGGTGGTTCCCCGTGCTGTTAGGCCCTTCCTCCTGCAGTTGGCGCATGAAGTTCCCCTTGCTGGTCACCTTGGTATGAAGAGGACCAAGCAAAGGTTATCCATGCACTTCTACTGGCCCAAGATGGGGGTGCAAGTAGAAAGTCACTGCAGGAGTTGTGCCTCCTGCCAGTTGTCTGGTAAGGTTGGCGCGACAATCCAAGCTCCGTTGGTACCGCTCCCAGTTGTGGGGGTACCATTTGAAAGGGTAGGGATCGACATCGTTGGTCCCCTTGACCCGCAAACATCCTCGGGCAATAGGTTTATCCTGGTACTGGTCGACCATGCAACCAGGTATCCTGAGGCCATCCCATTGAAAACTGTAACTGCCAAGTCAGTTGCAAAAGCTTTACTCGGCATATTTACTAGGGTTGGCTTCCCTAAAGAAGTTGTGTCAGATCGTGGCAGCAACTTTATGTCGAAGTATATGCAGGCTATGTGGAAAGAATGTGGGGTCACCTACAAGTTCTCTTCTGCATACCACCCCCAGACCAATGGTCTGGTGGAACGTTTCAACAGAACGTTAAAGAGCATGATTGGGGCTCTGGAGGAGCCCCAGAGAAGAAAATGGGATCTTCTTTTACCATGCCTACTGTTTGCCTACCGAGAGGTACCACAGGAGGGTGTTGGCTTCAGCACCTTCGAACTTCTGTTCGGTCATCCCGTACGGGGACCCTTAGCCATCGTCAAAGAGGGATGGGAGATGCCCACTCCCCCTGTTACTACCAATGTAGTTGACTATGTGCTAGGGCTCAGAAAACGGATGGTACTTCTGATGGGCTTGGCTAGTGATAAATTGAAGGCAGGGCAAGCGCTGGTGAAACATTGGTACGACCAGAAAGCTTCCCTCATCAACTTTACACCTGGTCAGCAAGTCCTGATCATGAATCCAATAAGGCCTCGAGCTTTACAGGACAAATGGTCAGGCCCTTACACAGTGGTGGAGCCCCTGGGTGAGGTGAACTATTTAGTGGACCTTGGAAGGCCTGGACAGGCTCCAAAAGTGTTTCACGTGAATAGGCTGAAGGCTTTCGTCCCAAGAGTCGAAATCGCAGCACTGCTACTGGCTTCAGATGTTGAGGAAGAGGAGTCAGAACTTCTCCCCGACCTGTTCCAAAGCGGTCCTTCAGATAGCTCCGTTGAGGGTGTCCGAGTGGCCCCTCACCTGACTTCTGATCAGCAGGCTGAGGTGAAAAGTTTGCTTAGGCAGTTTTCCCCCCTGTTTTCACAGTCCCCTGGTTTGACACCTTGGTGCAAACATAACATTGACACAGGAGACAGTGTACCTACCAAAAGTAGGGGATACAGGATGTCAGATAAAGTACGGTCTTATATTAAGACCGAGGTCAACAAGATGTTAGACCTTGGGGTGATTGAACCCTCTAGTAGTCCTTGGTCCAGTCCTGTGGTTTTGGTTCCAAAAGCAGGCACTTCTGAATTGAGGTTCTGCGTGGATTACAGGGCTCTGAATGCTGTCACCAAGACAGATGCACACCCCTTGCCTCGAACAGATGAGCTGGTGGATACTTTGGGTGCCTCCAAGTACCTCAGCACGTTTGACCTCACTGCTGGCTATTGGCAAATAGCTTTAGCAGAACATGCCAAGGAGAAGACAGCATTTTCTACTCCAGACGGCCTTTACCAATTCCGGGTAATGCCGTTCGGGTTGAAGAATGCACCTGCCACTTTCCAGAGGCTTGTGAATCATGTGTTGAATGGGTTGGACGAATTCTGTCTTGCATATCTAGACGATATAGCAGTTTTCAGTGCCACCTGGGAAGACCATGTGAAACACCTCAGGATTGTGCTCCAGGCTCTTCAGAAAGCCCACTTGACCATAAAGGCTAGTAAATGCCAGATTGGACAAGGCTCAGTGGTTTACCTTGGACATGAAGTAGGTGGAGGGAGGATACAGCCTCTACCCAGTAAAGTACAAGCAGTACAAGACTGGCCTACCCCCACTACGCAAACCCAAGTGAGAGCCTTCTTAGGACTCACGGGGTATTACCGCAATTTTGTGGCAGACTATGGCACCATAGCTGCTCCTCTGACTGCCCTCACAACTCCGAAGAAACCCAAGAAGGTAACTTGGACCGACGAGTGTGAGAAGGCCTTCAATGGCTTAAAAGACTCCTTGTGCCAGGCCCCTGTGCTCAGGGCCCCTGATTATCAAAGACCTTTTATCGTGCAGACGGATGCCTCTGACACTGGGATAGGAGCTGTACTATCACAAGTAGATGAGAAGGGTAAGGAACACCCTATCGGTTTTATTAGTCGCCAGCTTAAGGACAGAGAGCTCAGATGGTCCACGGTAGAGAAAGAATGTTTCTCTGTTGTGTGGGCCCTAAGGAAGCTGAGGCCCTACCTCTATGGGACCCACTTCACTGTGCAGACTGACCATAAGCCGTTAAAGTGGCTAATGAACATGAAGGGGGAGAATCCAAAGTTGCTTAGGTGGTCCATAAGTCTACAAGGCTTCGACTTCACTATTGAGCATAGGCCAGGTGTCCAACATAGCAATGCTGATGGGTTGTCCAGAATGTTTAACCGACCTGAACAAGAGACTCATCCAGGGGTGGATTAGTTCCCCCTGTCCATAGTCTGGGAGGGGCGAGTGTTAGGAAAGATTTCGTAATTGTAGGGAATTTTCCTTCCATGTGGCAACCCCTAAACTTTTTGCTATGGTTTTTAACCTTGTTCTTGACTTTGCCAGAGAAGTACAGCCTTCTGCCGCACTTCTCTGGGCTTTCGCTCCTTTCTTACGGGGAAACTGACATGCCCTTAAGACAGTCAGTACCGGGGAACGCTGTTTCCCGTAGTTTCTTTTATCGTGTTGCGGCTTTAGTGCAACATGACACAAGAGGGCACTGTAAGCTAAGTAACAGCTCTCTTGGGTCTCTAGCCTTCTACAGACCCTAGATACTCTTTTAGGATGGTATTTGATCGGTGCAAGTCATTCAGGGACTGGAATGGTGGCAGCGATCGTTTTGTTTATTTTGAGCTCCTTTTGGCGTTCTGAGCTTGAGTTTTTGCCCTGAACCCAAAATGGTGGCCTGGCTCTCCAAAATGGCCAGACCACGAGGCTCCTTTGTCTTGTCCACTGACCGTCTTGCTCCCTTCACCTTCCCCAGGTCGGGCGACCCGGGACCTTCCTTATTTGGGCCTGTACTTTCCCGCGTAACGTGGTTGCTTTCGCGGGCTTCTACATGTCGATTGTGTGCCTCCAGGGTGTGGGCTGGGATGTCTGGTCCCAATACACATCCTGGGTGCCAGAGAGTCTGGGGTGGTGTGAATGCCTGGGACCACCGTGGTGCGTGATTGGTCCACGTATGGTGTGTGTGTTGATGAGCGGATCTCCCATTGGCTCCCCTCCGTTTTGGCGCGAAGGGAACCGTGGATAAGAGGGAGCTGGAAACACCACTACCATGTCGATCTCCTGAGTTCTCACGAACGAAGGAATACAGGAGCCAAGTATCCTGCAACCAAGAGGCTGGACCGAGGAATCGCTGGTGACCCGCTGAAGGAATCCTCCTTTGCACTGCTGTCGTCCTGTGAAACCCTTTCCTCCTTGGATCGAACCAGAAGGCCTGTACTGGTGCTTCGACCTTTGGAATAGCAGGAACAGCTATTCCCGGCGACTTCATCATCTCCTGCCAAGTAAGCCTTCGGAAGTGTCTCTGGGCCATCCAGTTGACTGACCAGCTTACAAGGGAGTCCTGCTCTGTAACTGCCGCCAGGTTGTGTTGTATTTCGAGTCCTGGTCACTCTCCCACGCTTCGTACGCTTGGCGTTCCCAAGTCTGAAGGGAGGAGTGTACATTTGGCTTGAATACACACGGCTGCTCCGTTGTCCTGCTGCGGCAACAAAACTGTGCTGGTTTCGTCGATTGGGACGTCTTTTTGCTCTACACGACTACGAGGCGTTCCTTGCTCTTCTGAACCTGCCAGCTGCTGAAACTAACGTGGAGAAGCCTGGGTCTGCTTGCTTCGGGGACCGGTGAGTAGTTTAGCTAGGATCTGGTCGCCCTCCTGCAGTATCCCATTGCTTTTCCCTGCTGTGTAAAAACAGCACCCTTTTGGCCGTACTCGCGCTCTGCTTCTGCTCGCTGTGGAGGCTGCGCTTGAGTTTCGGAACCTGTTCTCCTTCTGCTGTGCACTAACCCGAACTGCCTGACTTCCTCCGAAGAGCTTCCCCTTTTGTCCGTTGGCACCGGCGTGGCAGGTACTTTGAGCACAAGGCTCCACTCTTCGCAGGGCTCGGACTTCCATCTAGTTAGGTGCCTCTAAAGGCGAACTGAGTCAAAAGCGTTGTCGCACTGCCTGTTTTCCTTTCCTTTCAGGTGGACTACATATTTCGTGCTTTAAACGCTTGCGACTGTGTATTTGTATATATATTGTGTTGATATGGTATGTGTTGGTTTAATATTGTGATATTGTGATTTTCTCGCTACGGTCGTTGTTTTAAAGGCCTTAAAATAAATGTTTTTATATTTTTGATATAACACCTGTTTGGAGTAGTTTGTTAGCGCTCTTGCTTTGTGTGCTCATTGCGGGCTTTCAGTCACCCTCACCCCTCTTGAGACCTAGTCTTGACCGCCGCGATCGCTACCTTGATTGGTCTGGCTTGTCCAGAGGTTACCCTGTTCCAAGTAATTAGGTTGGCCTTCTGAACTTCTGCGCCACCAGGACAGAGTCCAGAAATCCGTCTTAACACCAACTCCTTCCCATTCCAATCCTGAGACCATTCCTATAGCATGAGAAGTGATATCTCAATGCTTCTAATAGCAAACCTGAGATCCTTCCTATGACATGAGATGTGATATCCAATTCCTTCCCATTCCAAACCTGAGACCCTTCCTACAGCATGCGATGTGATATCTCAATCCTTCTAATACCACACCTGAGACCCGTCCTATAACATGAGATGAGATATCCAACTCCTTCCCATTCCAATCCTGAGACCCTTCCGATAGCAGAGATGTGATATCTCAATGCTTATACCAAACCTGAGACCCTACCTATGGCATGAGATGTAATATACAACTACTACCCATTCCAATCCGGAGACCCTTCCTATAGCATGAGATGTGATATCTCAATGCTTCTACCAAACCTGAGACCCTTCCTATAGCATGAGATGTGATATCCAACTCCTTCCCACTCCAAACCTGAGACCCTTCCTATGGCATGAGATGTGATATCACAATGCTTCTAATACCAGACCTAAGATCCTTCCGATAACATCAGAGGTGATATCCAATTCCTTCCCATTCCAAACCTGAGACCCTTCCTGTAGCATGAGATGTGATATCCAACTCCTTCCCATTCCAATACTGAGACCCTTCCTATAGCATGAGATGTGATATCTCAATGCTTCTAATACCAAACCTGAGAACCTTCCTATAGAATGAGACGTGATATCCAACTCCTTCCCTTTCCAAACCTGAGACCCTTCCGATAGCAGAGATGTGATATCTCAATGCTTGTACCAAACCTGAGACCCTTCCTATGGCATGAGAGGTCATATACTACTCCTTCCCATTCCAATCCTGAGACCCTTCCTATAGCATGAGATGTGATATCTCAATGCTTCTACCAAACCTGAGACCCTTCCTATAGCATGAGATGTGATATCTCAATGCTTCTAATACCAAACTTGATATCCTTCCTATAACACGAGATGTGATATCCAACTCCTTCACATTCCAATCCTGAGATCCTTCCTATACCATGAGATGTGATATTTCAATGTTTCTCATACCAAACCTGAGGCCCTTCCTATAGCAAGAGATGTGATGTACAAATCCTTCCCATTCCAAACCTGAGACCTTTCCTATAGCATCAGATGTGATATCCAACTCCTTCCCAATCCAATCCTGAGACCCTTCCTATAGCATGAGATGTAATATCACAATGCTTGTAATACCAAACCTGAGACCCTTCCTATAGCATGTGTGATATCCAACTCCTTCCCATTCCAATCCTTAGACCCTTCCTATAGCATGAGATGTGATATCTCAATGCTTCTAATACCAAACCTGAGACCCTTCTTAAAGCATGAGATGGGATATCCAACTCCTTCCTATTCCAATCCTGAGACCCTTACGATAGCATGAGATGTGATATCCAACTCCTTCCCATTTCAATCCTGAGACCCTTCCTATAGCATGAGATGTGTTATCTCAATGTTTCTAATACCAAACCTGAGATCCTTCCTATAACATGAGATGTGATATCCAACTCCTTCCCATTCCAAACCGGAGACCCTTCCTTTAGCATGAGATGTGATATCAAACTCCTTCCCATGCCAATCCTGAGACCCTTACTATAGCATGAGATGTGATATCTCAATGCTTCTAATACCAAACCTGAGAGCCTTCATATAACATGATATGTGATATCCAACTCCTTCTCATTCCAAACCTGAGATCCTTCCTATAGCCTGAGATGTGATATCCAACTCCTTCCCATTCCAAACCTGAGACCCTTCCTAGAGCATGAGATGTGATATCTCAATGCTTCTAATACCAAACCTGAGACCCTTGTTATAGCATGAGATGTGATATCCAACTCCTTCCCATCCCAAACCAGAGACCCTTCCTATAGTATGAAATGTGATATCTCAAAGCTTCTAATACCAAACCTGAGACCCTTCATATAGCATGAGATGTTATCTCCAACTCCTTCCCATCCCAAAACAGAGACCCTTCCTATAGCATGAGATGTGATATCTCAATGCTTCTAATACCAAACCTGATATCCTTCCTATAACATGAGATGTGATATCCAACTCCTTCCCATTCCAATCCTGAGATCCTTCCTATACCATGAGATGTGATATCTCAATGTTTCTCATACCAAACCTGAGGCCCTTCCTATAGCAAGAGATGTGATATACAAATCCTCCCCATTCCAAACCTGAGACCCTTCCTATAGCATGAGATGTAATATCGCAATGCTTGTAATACCAAACCTGAGACCCTTCCTATAGCATGAGATGTGATATCCAACTCCTTCCCATTCCAATCCTGAGACCCTTCCTAGAGCATGAGATGTGATATCTCAATGCTTCTAATACCAAAACTGAGACCCTTCTTAAAGCATGAGATGTGATATCCAACTCCTTCCCGTTCCAAACCTGAGACCCTTCCTATAGCAAGAATGTAATATCCAACTCCTTCCCATTCCAATCCTGAGACCATTCCTATAGCATGAGATGTGATATCTCAGTGCTTCTAATAGCAAACCTGAGATCCTTCCTATGACATGAGATGGGATATCCAACTCCTTCCCGTTCCAAACCTGAGACCCTTCCTATAGCAAGAATGTAATATCCAACTCCTTCCCATTCCAATCCTGAGACCCTTCCGATAGCAGAGATGTGATATCTCAATGCTTATACCAAACCTGAGACCCTTCCTATGGCATGAGATGTCATATACTACTCCTTCCCATTCCAATCCTGAGACCCTTCCTATAGCATGAGATGTGATATCTTAATGCTTCTACCAAACCTGAGACCCTTCCTATAGCATGAGATGTGATATCCAACTCCTTCCCATTCCAATCCTGAGACCCTTCCTATAGCATGAGATGTGATATCTCAATGCTTCTAATACCAAACCTGATATCCTTCCTATAACATGAGATGTGATATCCAACCCCTTTCCATTCCAATACTGAGATCCTTCTTATACCATGAGATGTGATATCTCAATGTTTCTGATACCAAACCTGAGGCCCTTCCTATAGCAAGAGATGTGATATACAAATCATTCCCATTCCAAACCTGAGACCTTTCCTATAGCATGGGATGTGATATCCGACTCCTTCCCAATCCAATCCTGAGACCCTTCCTATAGCATGAGATGTGATATCCAACTCGTTCCCATTCCAATCCTGAGACCCTTCCTATAGCATGAGATGTGATATCTCAATGCTTCTAATACCAAAACTGAGACCCTTCTTAAAGCATGAGATGTGATATCCAACTCCTTCCCGTGTTCCAAACCTGAGACCCTTCCTATAGCATATGTGCTACCCTTCCTATGGCATGAGATGTCATATACAACTACTTCCCATTCCAATCCAGAGACCCTTCCTATAGCATGAGATGTGATATCTCAATGCTTCTACCAAACCTGAGACCCTTCCTATAGCATGAGATGTGATATCCAATTCCTTCCCATTCCAATCCTGAGACCCTTCCTATATCATGAGATGTGATATCTCAATGCTTCTAATACCAAACCTGATATCCTTCCTATAACATGAGATGTGATATCTCAATGTTTCTCATACCAAACCTGAGGCCCTTCCTATGGCAAGAGATGTGATGTACAAACCCTTCCCATTCCAAACCTGAGACCCTTCCTATAGCATGAGATGTGATATCCAACTCCTTCCCAATCCAATCCTGAGACCCTTCCTATAGCATGAGATATAATATCACAATGCTTGTAATAGCAAACCTGAGACCCTTCCTATAGCATAAGATGTGATATCCAACTCCTTCCCATTCCAATCCTTAGACCCTTCCTATAGCATGAGATGTGATATCTCAATGCTTCTAATACCAAACCTGAGACCCTTCTTAAAGCATGAGATGGGATATCCAACTCCTTCCTATTCCAATCCTGAGACCCTTACGATAGCAGAGATGTGATATCTCAATGCTTCTATCAAACCTGAGACCCTTCCTATTGCATGAGATGTGATATCCAACTCCTTCCCATTCCAATCCTGAAACCCTTCCTATACCATGAGATGTGATATCTCAATGTTTCTAATACCAAACCTGAGACCCGTCCTAAAACATGAGATGTGAAATCCAAATACTTCCCCTTCCAAACTTGAGACCCTTCCTATAGCTTGAGATGTGATATCAAACTCCTTCCCATTCCAATCCTGAGATAGCTTGAGATGTGATATCCAACTCCTTCCCATTCCAATCCTGAGACCCTTCCGATAGCATGAGATGTGATATCTTAATGTTTCTCTTACCAAACCTGAGGCCCTTCCTATAGCAAGAGATGTGATGTACAAATCCTTCCCATTCCAAACCTGAGACCCTTCCTATAGCATGAGATGTGATATCCAACTCCTTCCCATTCCAATCCTGAGACCCTTCCTATAGCATGAGATGTGATATCTCAATGCTTCTAATACCAAACCTGAGATCCTTCCGATAGCATGAGATGTGATATCTCAATGCTTCTAATACCAAACCTGAGATCTTCCTATAACATGAGATGTGATATCCAAATCCTTCCACTTCCAAACCTGAAACCCTCCCTTTAGCATGAGATGTGATATCCGACTCCTTCCCATTCCAATCCTGAGACCCTTCTGGTAGCATGAGATGTGATATCTCAATGCTTCTAATACCAAACCTGAGATCCTTCCGATAGCATGAGATCTGATATCTCAATGCTTCTAACACCAAACCTGAGATCCTTCCTATAGCATGAGATGTGATATCCAACTCCTTCCCATTCCAAACCTGAGACCCTTCCTATAGCATGAGATGTGATATCTCAATGCTTCTAATACCAAACCTGAGATCCTTCCTATAACATGAGATGTGATATCTCAATGCTTCTAAAACCAAACATGAGAACTATCCTGTAACATGTGAAATCCAAATCATTCCCTTTCCAAACCTGAGACCCTTCCTATAGCTTGAGATGTGATATCAACCTCCTTCCCATTTCAATCCTGAGATAGCTTGAGATGTGCTATCCAACTCCTTCCCATTCCAATCCTGAGACCCTTCCTATACAATGAGATGTGATATCTCAATGCTTCTAATACCAAACCTGACACCCGTCCTAAAACATATGTGAAATCCAAATCCTTCCCCTTCCAAACCTGAGACCTTTCCTTTAGCATGTGATGTGATATCCAACTCCTTCCCATTCCAATCCTGAGACCTTTCCTATAGCATGATATGTGATATCTCAATGCTTCTAATACCAAACCTGAGATCCTTCCTATAACATGAGATTTGTATCCAACTCCTTCCCATTCCAAACCTGAGACCCTTCCGATAGCATGAGATGTGATATCTCAGTGCTTCTAATAGCAAACCTGAGATCCTTCCTATGACATGAGATGGGATATCCAAATCCTTCCCCTTCCAAACCTGAGACCTTTCCTTTAGCATGTGATGTGATATCCAACTCCTTCCCATTCCAATCCTGAGACCTTTCCTATAACATGAGATGTGATATCTTACTGCTTCTAAAACCAAACCTGAGAACCATCCTATAACATATGTGAAATCCAAATCCTTCCCTTTCCAAACCTGAGACCCTTCCGATAGCATGAGATGTGATATCTCAATGCTTCTAAAACCAAACATGAGAACCATCCTACAACATGAGATGTGAAATCCAAATCCTTCCCTTTCCAAACCTGAGACCCTTCCTATAGCTTGAGAAGTGATATCTCAATGCTTCTAATAGCAAACCTGAGATCCTTCCTATGACATGAGATGTGATATCCAATTCCTTCCCATTCCAAACCTGAGACCCTTCCTACAGCATGCAATGTGATATCTCAATCCTTCTAATACCACACCTGAGACCCGTCCTATAACATGAGATGAGATATCCAAGTCCTTCCCATCCCAATCCTGAGACCTTTCCTATAGCATGAGATGTGATATCTCAATGCTTCTAATACCAAACCTGAGACCCTTCCTATAACATGAGATGGGATATCCAACTCCTTCCCATTCCAATCCTGAGACCCTTCCGATAGCAGAGATGTGATATCTCAATGCTTATACCAAACCTGAGACCCTTCCTATGGCATGAGATGTAATATACAACTACTACCCATTCCAATCCGGAGACCCTTCCTATAGCATGAGATGTGATATCTCAATGCTTCTACCAAACCTGAGACCCTTCCTATAGCATGAGATGTGATATCCAACTCCTTCCCACTCCAAACCTGAGACCCTTCCTATGGCATGAGATGTGATATCACAATGCTTCTAATACCAGACCTGAGATCCTTCCTATAACATGAGATGTGATATCCAATTCCTTCCCATTCCAAACCTGAGACCCTTCCTGTAGCATGAGATGTGATATCCAACTCCTTCCCATTCCAATACTGAGACCCTTCCTATAGCATGAGATGTGATATCTCAATGCTTCTAATACCAAACCTGAGAACCTTCCTATAGCATGAGACGTGATATCCAACTCCTTCCCTTTCCAAACCTGAGACCCTTCCGATAGCACAGATGTGATATCTCAATGCTTGTACCAAACCTGAGACCATTCCTATGGCATGAGAGGTCATATACTACTCCTTCCCATTCCAATCCTGAGACCCTTCCTATAGCATGAGATGTGATATCTCAATGCTTCTACCAAACCTGAGACCCTTCCTATAGCATGAGATGTGATATCTCAATGCTTCTAATACCAAACTTGATATCCTTCCTATAACACGAGATGTGATATCCAACTCCTTCACATTCCAATCCTGAGATCCTTCCTATACCATGAGATGTGATATTTCAATGTTTCTCATACCAAACCTGAGGCCCTTCCTATAGCAAGAGATGTGATGTACAAATCCTTCCCATTCCAAACCTGAGACCCTTCCTATAGCATCAGATGTGATATCCAACTACTTCCCAATCCAATCCTGAGACCCTTCCTATAGCATGAGATGTAATATCACAATGCTTGTAATACCAAACCTGAGACCCTTCCTATAGCATGTGTGATATCCAACTCCTTCCCATTCCAATCCTTAGACCCTTCCTATAGCATGAGATGTGATATCTCAATGCTTCTAATACCAAACCTGAGACCCTTCTTAAAGCATGAGATGGGATATCCAACTCCTTCCTATTCCAATCCTGAGACCCTTACGATAGCATGAGATGTGATATCCAACTCCTTCCCATTTCAATCCTGAGACCCTTCCTATAGCATGAGATGTGTTATCTCAATGTTTCTAATACCAAACCTGAGATCCTTCCTATAACATGAGATGTGATATCCAACTCCTTCCCATTCCAAACCAGAGACCCTTCCTTTAGCATGAGATGTGATATCAAACTCCTTCCCATGCCAATCCTGAGACCCTTACTATAGCATGAGATGTGATATCTCAATGCTTCTAATACCAAACCTGAGAGCCTTCATATAACATGATATGTGATATCCAACTCCTTCTCATTCCAAAACTGAGATCCTTCCTGTAGCCTGAGATGTGATATCCAACTCCTTCCCATTCCAAACCTGAGACCCTTCCTATAGCATGAGATGTGATATCTCAATGCTTCTAATACCAAACCTGAGACCCTTGTTATAGCATGAGATGTGATATCCAACTCCTTCCCATCCCAAACCAGAGACCCTTCCTATAGTATGAAATGTGATATCTCAAAGCTTCTAATACCAAACCTGAGACCCTTCATATAGCATGAGATGTTATCTCCAACTCCTTCCCATCCCAAAACAGAGACACTTCCTATAGCATGAGATGTGATATCTCAATGCTTCTAATACCAAACCTGATATCCTTCCTATAACATGAGATGTGATTTCCAACTCCTTCCCATTCCAATCCTGAGATCCTTCCTATACCATGAGATGTGATATCTCAATGTTTCTCATACCAAACCTGAGGCCCTTCCTATAGCAAGAGATGTGATATACAAATCCTCCCCATTCCAAACCTGAGACCCTTCCTATAGCATGAGATGTAATATCGCAATGCTTGTAATACCAAACCTGAGACCCTTCCTATAGCATGAGATGTGATATCCAACTCCTTCCCATTCCAATCCTGAGACCCTTCCTATAGCATGAGATGTGATATCTCAATGCTTCTAATACCAAAACTGAGACCCTTCTTAAAGCATGAGATGTGATATCCAACTCCTTCCCGTTCCAAACCTGAGACCCTTCCTATAGCAAGAATGTAATATCCAACTCCTTCCCATTCCAATCCTGAGACCATTCCTATAGCATGAGATGTGATATCTCAGTTCTTCTAATAGCAAACCTGAGATCCTTCCTATGACATGAGATGGGATATCCAACTCCTTCCCATTCCAAACCTGAGACCCTTCCTATAGCAAGAATGTAATATCCAACTCCTTCCCATTCCAATCCTGAGACCATTCCTATAGCATGAGATGTGATATCTCAGTGCTTCTAATAGCAAACCTGAGATCCTTCCTATGACATGAGATGGGATATCCAATTCCTTCCCATTCCAATCCTGAGACACTTCCGATAGCAGAGATGTGATATCTCAATGCTTATACCAAACCTGAGACCCTTCCTATGGCATGAGATGTCATATACTACTCCTTCCCATTAAAATCCTGAGACCCTTCCTATATCATGAGATGTGATATCTCAATGCTTCTACCAAACCTGAGACCCTTCCTATAGCATGAGATGTGATATCCAACTCCTTCCCATTCCAATCCTGAGACCCTTCCTATAGCATGAGATGTGATATCTCAATGCTTCTAATACCAAACCTGATATCCTTCCTATAACATGAGATGTGATATCCAACCCCTTTCCATTCCAATACTGAGATCCTTCCTATACCATGGTATGTGATATCTCAATGTTTCTGATACCAAACCTGAGGCCCTTCCTATAGCAAGAGATGTGATATACAAATCATTCCCATTCCAAACCTGAGACCTTTCCTATAGCATGGGATGTGATATCCGACTCCTTCCCAATCCAATCCTGAGACCCTTCCTATAGCATGAGATGTGATATCCAACTCGTTCCCATTCCAATCCTGAGACCCTTCCTATAGCATGAGATGTGATATCTCAATGCTTCTAACACCAAAACTGAGACCCTTCTTAAAGCATGAGATGTGATATCCAACTCCTTCCCGTGTTCCAAACCTGAGACCCTTCCTATAGCATATGTGCTACCCTTCCTATGGCATGAGATGTCATATACAACTACTTCCCATTCCAATCCGGAGACCCTTCCTATAGCATGAGATGTGATATCTCAATGCTTCTACCAAACCTGAGACCCTTCCTATAGCATGAGATGTGATATCCAACTCCTTCCCATTCCAATCCTGAGACCCTTCCTATATCATGAGATGTGATATCTCAATGCTTCTAATACCAAACCTGATATCCTTCCTATAACATGAGATGTGATATCTCAATGTTTCTCATACCAAACCTGAGGCCCTTCCTATAGCAAGAGATGTGATGTACAAACCCTTCCCATTCCAAACCTGAGACCCTTCCTATAGCATGAGATGTGATATCCAACTCCTTCCCAATCCAATCCTGAGACCCTTCCTATAGCATGAGATATAATATCACAATGCTTGTAATACCAAACCTGAGACCCTTCCTATAGCATAAGATGTGATATCCAACTCCTTCCCATTCCAATCCTTAGACCCTTCCTATAGCATGAGATGTGATATCTCAATGCTTCTAATACCAAACCTGAGACCCTTCTTAAAGCATGAGATGGGATATCCAACTCCTTCCTATTCCAATCCTGAGACCCTTACGATAGCAGAGATGTGATATCTCAATGCTTATACCAAACCTGAGACTCTTCCTATGGCATGAGATGTGATATCCAACTCCTTCCCATTCCAATCCTGAGACCCTTCCTATAGCATGAGATGTGATAACTCAATGCTTCTATCAAACCTGAGACCCTTCCTATTTCATGAGATGTGATATCCAACTCCTTCCCATTCCAATCCTGAAACCCTTCCTATACCCTGAGATGTGATATCTCAATGTTTCTAATACCAAACCTGAGACCCGTCCTAAAACATGAGATGTGAAATCCAAATCCTTCCCCTTCCAAACTTGAGACCCTTCCTATAGCTTGAGATGTGATATCAAACTCCTTCCCATTCCAATCCTGAGATAGCTTGAGATGTGATATCCAACTCCTTCCCATTCCAATCCTGAGACCCTTCCGATAGCATGAGATGTGATATCTTAATGTTTCTCTTACCAAACCTGAGGCCCTTCCTATAGCAAGAGATGTGATGTACAAATCCTTCCCATTCCAAACCTGAGACCCTTCCTATAGCATGAGATGTGATATCCAACTCCTTCCCAATCCAATCCTGAAACCCTTCCTATAGCATGAGATGTAATATCACAATGTTTGTAATACCAAACCTGAGACCCTTCCTATAGCATGAGATGTGATATCCAACTCCTTCCCATTCCAATCCTGAGACCCTTCCTATAGCATGAGATGTGATATCTCAATGCTTCTAATACCAAACCTGAGATCCTTCCGATAGCATGAGATGTGATATCCAACTCCTTCCCATTTCAATCCTGAGACCCTTCCTATAGCATGAGATGTGATATCTCAATGCTTCTAATACCAAACCTGAGAGCCTTCATATAACATGATATGTGATATCCAACTCCTTCTCATTCCAAAACTGAGATCCTTCCTATAGCCTGAGATGTGATATCCAACTCCTTCCCATTCCAAACCTGAGACCCTTCCTATAGCATGAGATGTGATATCTCAATGCTTCTAATACCAAACCTGAGACCCTTGTTATAGCATGAGATGTGATATCCAACTCCTTCCCATCCCAAACCAGAGACCCTTCCTATAGTATGAAATGTGATATCTCAAAGCTTCTAATACCAAACCTGAGACCCTTCATATAGCATGAGATGTTATCTCCAACTCCTTCCCATCCCAAAACAGAGACACTTCCTATAGCATGAGATGTGATATCTCAATGCTTCTAATACCAAACCTGATATCCTTCCTATAACATGAGATGTGATATCCAACTCCTTCCCATTCCAATCCTGAGATCCTTCCTATACCATGAGATGTGATATCTCAATGTTTCTCATACCAAACCTGAGGCCCTTCCTATAGCAAGAGATGTGATATACAAATCCTCCCCATTCCAAACCTGAGACCCTTCCTATAGCATGAGATGTAATATCGCAATGCTTGTAATACCAAACCTGAGACCCTTCCTATAGCATGAGATGTGATATCCAACTCCTTCCCATTCCAATCCTGAGACCCTTCCTATAGCATGAGATGTGATATCTCAATGCTTCTAATACCAAAACTGAGACCCTTCTTAAAGCATGAGATGTGATATCCAACTCCTTCCCGTTCCAAACCTGAGACCCTTCCTATAGCAAGAATGTAATATCCAACTCCTTCCCATTCCAATCCTGAGACCATTCCTATAGCATGAGATGTGATATCTCAGTGCTTCTAATAGCAAACCTGAGATCCTTCCTATGACATGAGATGGGATATCCAACTCCTTCCCATTCCAAACCTGAGACCCTTCCTATAGCAAGAATGTAATATCCAACTCCTTCCCATTCCAATCCCGAGACCCTTCCGATAGCAGAGATGTGATATCTCAATGCTTATACCAAACCTGAGACCCTTCCTATGGCATGAGATGTCATATACTACTCCTTCCCATTCCAATCCTGAGACCCTTCCTATAGCATGAGATGTGATATCTCAATGCTTCTACCAAACCTGAGACCCTTCCTATAGCATGAGATGTGATATCCAACTCCTTCCCATTCCAATCCTGAGACCCTTCCTATAGCATGAGATGTGATATCTCAATGCTTCTAATACCAAACCTGATATCCTTCCTATAACATGAGATGTGATATCCAACCCCTTTCCATTCCAATACTGAGATCCTTCCTATACCATGAGATGTGATATCTCAATGTTTCTGATACCAAACCTGAGGCCATTCCTATAGCAAGAGATGTGATATACAAATCATTCCCATTCCAAACCTGAGACCTTTCCTATAGCATGGGATGTGATATCCGACTCCTTCCCAATCCAATCCTGAGACCCTTCCTATAGCATGAGATGTGATATCCAACTCGTTCCCATTCCAATCCTGAGACCCTTCCTATAGCATGAGATGTGATATCTCAATGCTTCTAATACCAAAACTGAGACCCTTCTTAAAGCATGAGATGTGATATCCAACTCCTTCCCGTGTTCCAAACCTGAGACCCTTCCTATAGCATATGTGCTACCCTTCCTATGGCATGAGATGTCATATACAACTACTTCCCATTCCAATCCGGAGACCCTTCCTATAGCATGAGATGTGATATCTCAATGCTTCTAATACCAAACCTGATATCCTTCCTATAACATGAGATGTGATATCTCAATGTTTCTCATACCAAACCTGAGGCCCTTCCTATAGCAAGAGATGTGATGTACAAACCCTTCCCATTCCAAACCTGAGACCCTTCCTATAGCATGAGATGTGATATCCAACTCCTTCCCAATCCAATCCTGAGACCCTTCCTATAGCATGAGATATAATATCACAATGCTTGTAATACCAAACCTGAGACCCTTCCTATAGCATAAGATGTGATATCCAACTCCTTCCCATTCCAATCCTTAGACCCTTCCTATAGCATGAGATGTGATATCTCAATGCTTCTAATACCAAACCTGAGACCCTTCTTAAAGCATGAGATGGGATATCCAACTCCTTCCTATTCCAATCCTGAGACCCTTATGATAGCAGAGATGTGATATCTCAATGCTTATACCAAACCTGAGACTCTTCCTATGGCATGAGATGTGATATCCAACTCCTTCCCATTCCAATCCTGAGACCCTTCCTATAGCATGAGATGTGATATCTCAATGCTTCTATCAAACCTGAAACCCTTCCTATTGCATGAGATGTGATATCCAACTCCTTCCCATTCCAATCCTGAAACCCTTCCTATACCATGAGATGTGATATCTCAATGTTTCTAATACCAAACCTGAGACCCGTCCTAAAACATGAGATGTGAAATCCAAATCCTTCCCCTTCCAAACTTGAGACCCTTCCTATAGCTTGAGATGTGATATCAAACTCCTTCCCATTCCAATCCTGAGATAGCTTGAGATGTGATATCCAACTCCTTCCCATTCCAATCCTGAGACCCTTCCGATAGCATGAGATGTGATATCTTAATGTTTCTCTTACCAAACCTGAGGCCCTTCCTATAGCAAGAGATGTGATGTACAAATCCTTCCCATTCCAAACCTGAGACCCTTCCTATAGCATGAGATGTGATATCCAACTCCTTCCCAATCCAATCCTGAAACCCTTCCTATAGCATGAGATGTAATATCACAATGTTTGTAATACCAAACCTGAGACCCTTCCTATAGCATGAGATGTGATATCCAACTCCTTCCCATTCCAATCCTGAGACCCTTCCTATAGCATGAGATGTGATATCTCAATGCTTCTAATACCAAACCTGAGATCCTTCCGATAGCATGAGATGTGATATCTCAATGCTTCTAATACCAAACCTGAGATCTTCCTATAACATGAGATGTGATATCCAAATCCTTCCACTTCCAAACCTGAAACCCTCCCTTTAGCATGAGATGTGATATCCGACTCCTTCCCATTCCAATCCTGAGACCCTTCTGGTAGCATGAGATGTGATATCTCAATGCTTCTAATACCAAACCTGAGATCCTTCCGATAGCATGAGATCTGATATCTCAATGCTTCTAACACCAAACCTGAGATCCTTCCTATAGCATGAGATGTGATATCCAACTCCTTCCCATTCCAAACCTGAGACCCTTCCTATAGCATGAGATGTGATATCTCAATGCTTCTAATACCAAACCTGAGATCCTTCCTATAACATGAGATGTGATATCTCAATGCTTCTAAAACCAAACATGAGAACTATCCTGTAACATGTGAAATCCAAATCATTCCCTTTCCAAACCTGAGACCCTTCCTATAGCTTGAGATGTGATATCAAACTCCTTCCCATTCCAATCCTGAGATAGCTTGAGATGTGCTATCCAACTCCTTCCCATTCCAATCCTGAGACCCTTCCTATACCATGAGATGTGATATCTCAATGCTTCTAATACCAAACCTGACACCCGTCCTAAAACATATGTGAGATCCAAATCCTTCCCCTTCCAAACCTGAGACCTTTCCTTTAGCATGTGATGTGATATCCAACTCCTTCCCATTCCAATCCTGAGACCTTTCCTATAGCATGATATGTGATATCTCAATGCTTCTAATACCAAACCTGAGATCCTTCCTATAACATGAGATTTGTATCCAACTCCTTCCCATTCCAAACCTGAGACCCTTCCTATAGCATGAGATGTGATATCTTACTGCTTCTAAAACCAAACCTGAGAACCATCCTATAACATATGTGAAATCCAAATCCTTCCCTTTCCAAACCTGAGACCCTTCCGATAGCATGAGATGTGATATCTCAATGCTTCTAAAACCAAACATGAGAACCATCCTACAACATGAGATGTGAAATCCAAATCCTTCCCTTTCCAAACCTGAGACCCTTCCTATAGCTTGAGATGTGATATCAAACTCCTTCCCATTCCAATCCTGAGATAGCTTGAGATGTGATATCCAACTCCTTCCCATTCCAATCCTGGGACCCTTCCGATAGCATGAGATGTGATATCTCAATGCTTCTAATATCAAAACTGAGACCCTCCCTATAGCATGAGATGTGATATCTAAGTCCTTCCCATTCCTATCCTGAGACCCTTCCGATAGCAGAGATGCGATATCTCAATGCTTATACCAAATCTGAGACCCTTCCTATGGCATGAGATGTGATATCCAACTCCTTCCCATTCCAATCCTGAGACCCTTCCTATAGCATGAGATGTGAAATCTCAATGCTTCTATCAAACCTGAAACCCTTCCTTTAGCATGACATGTGATATCCAACTCCTTCCCATTCCAATCCTGAGACCCTTCCTATAGCATGAGTTGTGATATCTCAATGCTTCTAATACCAAACCTGGGACCCGTCCTATAACATGAGATGTGATATCCAAATCCTTCCCCTTCCAAACCTAAGACCCTTCCTTTAGCATGAGATGTGATATCCAAATCCGATCGCTACCTTGATTGGTCTGGTTCGTCCAGAGGTTACCCTGTTCCAAGTAATTAGGTTGGCCTTCTGAACTTCTGCGCCACCAGGACAGAGTTCAGAAATCCATCTTAACAGCATGAGATGTCATATACAACTCCTTCCGATTCCAATCCTGAGACCCTTCCTATAGCATGAGATGTGATATCTCAATGCTTCTAATACCAAACCTGAGATCCTTCCTATAGCATGAGATGTGATATCAAACTCCTTCCCATTCCAAACCTGAGACCCTTCTGATAGCATGAGATGTGATATCTCAATGCTTCTAAAACCAAACATGAGAACCATCCTATAACATGAGATGTGAAATCCAAATCATTCCCTTTCCAAACCTGAGACCCTTCCTATAGCTTGAGATGTGATATCAAACTCCTTCCCATTCAATGTGATATCCAACTCCTTCCCATTCCAAACCTGAGACCCTTCCTATAGCATGAGATGTTATATCGTAATGCTTCTAAAACCAAACCTGAGAACCATCCTATAACATGTGAACTCCAAATCCTTCCCTTTCCAAACCTGAGACCCTTCCGATAGCATGAGATGTGATATCTCAATGCTACTAAAACCAAACATGAGAACCATCCTATAACATGCGATGTGAAATCCAAATCCTTCCCTTTCCAAACCTGAGACCCTTCCTATAGCTTGAGATGTGATATCAAACTCCTTCCCATTCCAATCCTGAGATAGCTTGAGATGTGATATCCAACTCCTTCCCATTCCAATCCTGAGACCCTTCCTATACCATGAGATGTGATATCTCAATGCTTCTAATACCAAACCTGAGACCCGTCCTAAAACATGAGATGTGAGATCCAAATACTTCCCCTTCCAAACCTGAGACCCTTCCTATAGCTTGAGATGTGATATCAAACTCCTTCCCATTCCAATCCTGAGATAGCTTGAGATGTTGTATCCAACTCCATCCCATTCCAGTCCTGAGACCCTTCCGATAGCATGAGATGTGATAACTCAATGCTTCTAATATCAAAACTGAGACCCTCCCTATAGTATGAGTATCTAAGGAGTTGGATATCACATCTCATGCTAAAGGGAGGGTCTCAGGTTTGGAAGGGGAAGGATTTGGATATCACATCTCATGTTATCGGAAGGATCTCAGGTTTGGTATTAGAAGCATTGAGATATCACATCTCATGCTATAGGAAGGGTCTCAGGATTGAAATGGGAAGGAGATGGATATCACATCTCATGCTAAAGGAAGGGTCTCAGGATTGAAATGGGAAGGAGTTGGATATCACATCTCATGCCATAGGAAGGGTCTCAGGTTTGGTATAAGCACTGAGATATCACATCTCTGCTATCGGAAGGGTCTCAGGATTGGAATGGGAAGGTCTTAGATATCACATCTCATGCTATAGGGAGGGTCTCAGTTTTGATATTAGAAGCATTGATATATCACATCTCATGCTATCGGAAGGGTCTCAGGATTGGAATGGGAAGGAGCTGGATATCACATCTCATGCTAAAGGAAGGGTCTCAGGTTTGGAAGGGGAAGGATTTGGATATCACATCTCATGTTATAGGACGGGTCTCAGGTTTGGTATTAGAAGCATTAAGATATCACATCTCATGGTATAGGAAGGGTTTCAGGATTGGAATGGGAAGGAGTTGGATATCATATCTCATGCTATAGGAAGGGTCTCAGGATTGGAATGGGAAGGAGTTTGATATCAAATCTCATGCCATAGGAAGGGTCTCAGGTTTGGTATTAGAAGCATTGAGATATCACATCTCATGCTATAGGAAGTGTCTGAGGATTGGAATGGGAAGGAGTTGGATATCCCATCTCATGTTATAGGAAGGGTCTCAGGTTTGGTAGAAGCATTGAGATATCACATCTCATGCTATAGGAAGAGTCTCAGGATTGGAATGGGAAGGAGTTGGATATCACGTCTCATGCTATAGGGAGGGTCTCAAGTTTGATATTAGAAGCATTGAGATATCACATCTCATGCTATAGGAAGGGTCTCAGGATTGGAATGGGAAGGAGTTGAATATCACATCTCATGCTATAGGAAGGGTCTCAGGTTTGGTATAAGCAGTGAGATATCACATCTCATGCTATAGGAAGGGCCTCAGGATTGGAATGGGAAGGAGTTGGATATCACATCTCATGTTATAGGAAGGATCTCAGGTTTGGTATTAGAAGCATTGAGACATCACATCTCATGCTATAGGAAGGGTCTCAGGTTGGAATGGGAAGGAGTTGGATATCACATCTCATGTTATAGGTAGGGTCTCAGGATTGAAATGGGAAGGATTTGGATATCACATCTCTTTCTATAGGAAGGGTCTCAGTTTTTTATTAGAAACATTGAGATATCACATCTCATGCTATAGGAGGGGGTTCAGGATTGGAAGGGGAAGGATTTGGATATCATATCTCATGTTATAGGACGGGTCCCAGGTTTGGTATTAGAAGCATTGAGATATCACATCTCATGGTATAGGAAGGGTGTCAGGATTGGAATGGGAAGGTGTTGGATATCACATCTCATCCAATAGGAAGGGTCTCAGGTTTGGAATGGGAAATAATTGGGTATCACATCTCATGTTATAGGAAGGATCTCAGGATTGGAATGGGAAGGATTTGGATATCACATCTCTTGCTATAGGAAGGGTCTCAGGATTGGAATGGGAAGGAGTTGGATATCCCTTCTCATGCTATAGGAAGGGTCTCAGGTTGGAATGGGAAGGAGTTGGATATCACATCTCATGTTATAGGAACGGTCTCAGGATTGGAATGGGAAGGATTTGGATATCACATCTCTTGCTATAGGAAGGGTCTCAGGTTTTTTATTAGAAACATTGAGATATCACATCTCATGCTAAAGGAAGGATTTCAGGATTGGAATGGGAAGGATTTGGATATAATATCTCATGTTATAGGACGGGTCCCAGGTTTGGTATTAGAAGCATTGAGATATCACTTCTCATGCTATCGGAAGGATCTCAGGTTTAGTATTAGAAGCATTGAGATATCACATCTCATGCTATCAGAAGGGTCTCAGGATTGGAATGGAAAGGAGTTGGATATCACATCTCATGCTAAAGGGAGGGTCTCAGGTTGGAATGGGAAGGAGTTGGATATCACATCTCATGTTATAGGTAGGGTCTCAGGATTGAAATGGGAAGGATTTGGATATCACATCTCTTGCTATAGGAAGGGTCTCAGTTTTTTATTAGAAACATTGAGATATCAGATCTCATGCTTTAGGAGGGGTTTCAGGATTGAAATGGGAAGGATTTGGATATCACATCTCTTGCTATAGGAAGGGTCTCAGTTTTGTATTAGAAACATTGAGATATCACATCTCATGGTATAGGAAGGGTGTCAGGATTGGAATGGGAAGGTGTTGAATATCACATCTCATCCAATAGGAAGGGTCTCAGGTTTGGAATGGGAAATAATTGGGTATCACATCTCATGTTATAGGAAGGATCTCAGGATTGGAATGGGAAGGATTTGGATATCACATCTCTTGCTATAGGAAGGGTCTCAGGATTGGAATGGGAAGGAGTTGGATATCTCTTCTCCTGCTATAGGAAGGGTCTCAGGTTGGAATGGGAAGGAGTTGGATATCACATCTCATGTTATAGGAAGGGTCTCAGGATTGGAATGGGAAGGATTTGGATATCACATCTCTTGCTATTGGAAGGGTCTCAGGTTTTTTATTAGAAACATTGAGATATCACATCTCATGCTATAGGAGGGGTTTCAGGATTGGAATGGGAAGGATTTGGATATCACATCTCATGCTAAAGGAAGGGTCTCAGGTTTGGAAGGGGAAGGATTTGGATATCATATCTCATGTTATAGGACGGGTCCCAGGTTTGGTATTAGAAGCATTGAGATATCACATCTCATGGTATAGGAAGGGTGTCAGGATTGGAATGGGAAGGTGTTGGATATCACATCTCATCCAATAGGAAGGGTCTCAGGTTTGGAATGGGAAATAATTGTGTATCACATCTCATGTTATAGGAAGGATCTCAGGTTTGGAATGGGAAGGATTTGGATATCACATCTCTTGCTATAGGAAGGGTCTCAGGATTGGAATGGGAAGGAGTTGGATATCCCTTCTCATACTATAGGAAGGGTCTCAGGTTGGAATGGGAAGGAGTTGGATATCACATCTCATGTTATAGGAAGGGTCTCAGGATTGGAATGGGAAGGATTTGGATATCACATCTCGTGCTATTGGAAGGGTCTCAGGTTTTTTATTAGAAACATTGAGATATCACATCTCATGCTATAGGAAGGGTTTCAGGATTGGAATGGGAAGGAGTTGGATATCACATCTCATGTTATAGGAAGGGTCTCAGGATTGGAATGGGAAGGATTTGGATATCACATCTCTTGCTATAGGAAGGGTCTCAGGTTTTTTATTAGAAACATTGAGATATCACATCTCATGCTAAAGGAAGGGTTTCAGGATTGGAATGGGAAGGATTTGGATATCATATCTCATGTTATAGGACGGGTCCCAGGTTTGGTATTAGAAGCATTGAGATATCACTTCTCATGCTATCGGAAGGATCTCAGGTTTAGTATTAGAAGCATTGAGATATCACATCTCATGCTATCAGAAGGGTCTCAGGATTGGAATGGGAAGGAGTTGGATATCACATCTCATGCTAAAGGGAGGGTCTCAGGTTTGGAAGGGGAAGGATTTGGATATCACATCTCATGTTATTGGAAGGATCTCAGGTTTGGTATTAGAAGCATTGAGATATCACATCTCATGCTATAGGAAGGGTCTCAGGATTGGAATGGGAAGGAAATGGATATCACATCTCATGCTAAAGGAAGGGTCTCATGTTTGTTAGAAGCATTGAGATATCACATCTCATGCTATAGGAAGGGTCTCAGGATTGAAATGGGAAGGAGTTGGATATCACATCTCATGCCATAGGAAGGGTCTCAAGTTTGGTATAAGCATTGAGATATCACATCTCTGCTATCGGAAGGGTCTCAGGATTGGAATGCGAAGGACTTAGATATCACATCTCATGCTATAGGGAGGATCTCAATTTTGATATAAAAAGCATTGAGATATCACATCTCATGCTATCGGAAGGGTCTCAGGATTGGAATGGGAAGGAGCTGGATATCACATCTCTTGCTATAGGAAGGGTCTCAGATTTTTTATTAGAAACATTGAGATATCACATCTCATGCTAAAGGAAGGGTTTCAGGATTGGAATGGGAAGGATTTGGATATAATATCTCATGTTATAGGACGGGTCCCAGGTTTGGTATTAGAAGCATTGAGATATCACTTCTCATGCTATCGGAAGGATCTCAGGTTTAGTATTAGAAGCATTGAGATATCACATCTCATGCTATCAGAAGGGTCTCAGGATTGGAATGGGAAGGAGTTGGATATCACATCTCATGCTAAAGGGAGGGTCTCAGGTTTGGAAGGGGAAGGATTTGGATATCACATCTCATGTTATCGGAAGGATCTCAGGTTTGGTATTAGAAGCATTGAGATATCACATCTCATGCTATAGGAAGGGTCTCAGGATCGGAATGGGAAGGAGATGGATATCACATCTCATGCTAAAGGAAGGGTCTCATGTTTGGTAGAAGCATTGAGATATCACATCTCATGCTATAGGAAGGGTCTCAGGATTGAAATGGGAAGGAGTTGGATATCACATCTCATGCCATAGGAAGGGTCTCAGGTTTGGTATAAGCATTGAGATATCACATCTCTGCTATCGGAAGGGTCTCAGGATTGGAATGCGAAGGACTTAGATATCACATCTCATGCTATAGGGAGGGTCTCAATTTTGATATAAAAAGCATTGAGATATCACATCTCATGCTATCGGAAGGGTCTCAGGATTGGAATGGGAAGGAGCTGGATATCACATCTCTTGCTATAGGAAGGGTCTCAGGTTTTTTATTAGAAACATTGAGATATCACATCTCATGCTAAAGGAAGGGTTTCAGGATTGGAATGGGAAGGATTTGGATATAATATCTCATGTTATAGGACGGGTCCCAGGTTTGGTATTAGAAGCATTGAGATATCACTTCTCATGCTATCGGAAGGATCTCAGGTTTAGTATTAGAAGCATTGAGATATCACATCTCATGCTATCCGAAGGGTCTCAGGATTGGAATGGGAAGGAGTTGGATATCACATCTCATGCTAAAGGGAGGGTCTCAGGTTTGGAAGGGGAAGGATTTGGATATCACATCTCATGTTATCGGAAGGATCTCAGGTTTGGTATTAGAAGCATTGAGATATCACATCTCATGCTATAGGAAGGGTCTCAGGATTGGAATGGGAAGGAGATGGATATCACATCTCATGCTAAAGGAAGGGTCTCATGTTTGGTAGAAGCATTGAGATATCACATCTCATGCTATAGGAAGGGTCTCAGGATTGAAATGGGAAGGAGTTGGATATCACATCTCATGCCATAGGAAGGGTCTCAGGTTTGGTATAAGCATTGAGATATCACATCTCTGCTATCGGAAGGGTCTCAGGATTGGAATGGGAAGGTCTTAGATATCACATCTCATGCTATAGGGAGGGTCTCAGTTTTGATATTAGAAGCATTGATATATCACATCTCATGCTATCGGAAGGGTCTCAGGATTGGAATGGGAAGGAGCTGGATATCACATCTCATGCTAAAGGAAGGGTCTCAAGTTTGGAAGGGGAAGGATTTGGATATCACATCTCATGTTATAGGGCGGGTCTCAGGTTTGGTATTAGAAGCATTAAGATATCACATCTCATGGTATAGGAAGGGTTTCAGGATTGGAATGGGAAGGAGTTGGATATCATATCTCATGCTATAGGAAGGGTCTCAGGATTGGAATGGGAAGGAGTTTGATATCAAATCTCATGCCATAGGAAGGGTCTCAGGTTTGGTATTAGAAGCATTGAGATATCACATCTCATGCTATAGGAAGTGTCTGAGGATTGGAATGGGAAGGAGTTGGATATCCCATCTCATGTTATAGGAAGGGTCTCAGGTTTGGTAGAAGCATTGAGATATCACATCTCATGCTATAGGATGAGTCTCAGGATTGGAATGGGAAGGAGTTGGATATCACGTCTCATGCTATAGGGAGGGTCTCAAGTTTGATATTAGAAGCATTGAGATATCACATCTCATGCTATAGGAAGGGTCTCAGGATTGGAATGGGAAGGAGTTGGATATCACATCTCATGCTATAGGAAGGGTCTCAGGTTTGGTATAAGCAGTGAGATATCACATCTCATGCTATAGGAAGGGCCTCAGGATTGGAATGGGAAGGAGTTGGATATCACATCTCATGTTATAGGAAGGATCTCAGGTTTGGTATTAGAAGCATTGAGACATCACATCTCATGCTATAGGAAGGGTCTCAGGTTGGAATGGGAAGGAGTTGGATATCACATCTCATGTTATAGGTAGGGTCTCAGGATTGAAATGGGAAGGATTTGGATATCACATCTCTTGCTATAGGAAGGGTCTCAGTTTTTCATTAGAAACATTGAGATATCACATCTCATGCTATAGGAGGGGTTTCAGGATTGGAATGGGAAGGATTTGGATATCACATCTCATGCTAAAGGAAGGGTCTCAGGTTTGGAAGGGGAAGGATTTGGATATCATATCTCATGTCATAGGACGGGTCCCAGGTTTGGTATTAGAAGCATTGAGATATCGCATCTCATGTTATAGGAAGGATCTCAGGATTGGAATGGGAAGGAATTGGATATCACATCTCTTGCTATAGGAAGGGTCTCAGGATTGGAATGGGAAGGCGTTGGATATCCCTTCTCATGCTATAGGAAGGGTCTCAGGTTGGAATGTGAAGGAGTTGGATATCACATCTCATGTTATAGGAAGGGTCTCAGGTTTTTTATTAGAAAAATTGAGATATCACATCTCATGCTATAGGAAGGGTTTCAGGATTGGAATGGGAAGGAGTTGGATATCACATCTCATGTTATAGGAAGGGTCTCAGGATTGGAATGGGAAGGATTTGGATATCACATCTCTTGCTATAGGAAGGGTCTCAGGTTTTTTATTAGAAACATTGAGATATCACATCTCATGCTAAAGGAAGGGTTTCAGGATTGGAATGGGAAGGATTTGGATATAATATCTCATGTTATAGGACGGGTCCCAGGTTTGGTATTAGAAGCATTGAGATATCACTTCTCATGCTATCGGAAGGATCTCAGGTTTAGTATTAGAAGCATTGAGATATCACATCTCATGCTATCAGAAGGGTCTCAGGATTGGAATGGGAAGTAGTTGGATATCACATATCATGCTAAAGGGAGGGTCTCAGGTTTGGAAGGGGAAGGATTTGGATATCACATCTCATGTTATCGGAAGGATCTCAGGTTTGGTATTAGAAGCATTGAGATATCACATCTCATGCTATAGGAAGGGTCTCAGGATTGGAATGGGAAGGAGATGGATATCACATCTCATGCTAAAGGAAGGGTCTCATGTTTGGTAGAAGCATTGAGATATCACATCTCATGCTATAGGAAGGGTCTCAGGATTGAAATGGGAAGGAGTTGGATATCACATCTCATGCCATAGGAAGGGTCTCAGGTTTGGTATAAGCATTGAGATATCACATCTCTGCTATTGGAAGGGTCTCAGGATTGGAATGGGAAGGACTTAGATATCACATCTCATGCTATAGGGAGGGTCTCAGTTTTGATATTAGAAGCATTGAGATATCACATCTCATGCTATCGGAAGGGTCTCAGGATTGGAATGGGAAGGAGCTGGATATCACATCTCATGCTAAAGGAAGGGTCTCAGGTTTGGAAGGGTAAGGATTTGGATATCACATCTCATGTTATAGGACGGGTCTCAGGTTTGGTATTAGAAGCATTAAGATATCACATCTCATGGTATAGGAAGGGTTTCAGGATTGGAATGGGAAGGAGTTGGATATCATATCTCATGCTATAGGAAGGGTCTCAGGATTGGAATGGGAAGGAGTTTGATATCAAATCTCATGCCATAGGAAGGGTCTCAGGTTTGGTATTAGAAGCATTGAGATATCACATCTCATGCTATAGGAAGTGTCTGAGGATTGGAATGGGAAGGAGTTGGATATCCCATCTCATGTTATAGGAAGGGTCTCAGGTTTGGTAGAAGCATTGAGATATCACATCTCATGCTATAGGAAGAGTCTCAGGATTGGAATGGGAAGGAGTTGGATATCACGTCTCATGCTATAGGGAGGGTCTCAAGTTTGATATTAGAAGCATTGAGATATCACATCTCATGCTATAGGAAGGGTCTCAGGATTGGAATGGGGAGGAGTTGGATATCACATCTCATGCTATAGGAAGGGTCTCAGGTTTGGTATAAGCAGTGAGATATCACATCTCATGCTATAGGAAGGGTCTCAGGATTGGAATGGGAAGGAGTTGGATATCACATCTCATGTTATAGGAAGGGTCTCAGGATTGGAATGGGAAGGAGTTGGATATCACATCTCATGTTATAGGAAGGATCTCAGGTTTGGTATTAGAAGCATTGAGATATCACATCTATGCTACCCGAAGGGTCTCAGGATTGGAATGGGAAGGAGTTGGATATCCCTTCTCATGCAATAGGAAGGGTCTCAGGTTTGGTATTAGAAGCATTGAGATATCACATCTCATGTTATAGGAAGGATCTCAGGATTGGAATGGGAAGGATTTGGATATCACATCTCTTGCTATAGGAAGGGTCTCAGGATTGGAATGGGAAGGAGTTGGATATCCCTTCTCATGCAATAGGAAGGGTCTCAGGTTGGTATGGGAAGGAGTTGGATATCACATCTCATGTTATAGGAAGGGTCTCAGGATTGGAATGGGAAGGATGTGGATATCACATCTCTTGCTATTGGAAGGGTCTCAGGTTTTTTATTAGAAACATTGAGATATCACATCTCATGCTATAGGAAGGGTTTCAGGATTGGAATGGGAAGGAGTTGGATATCACATCTCATGTTATAGGAAGGGTCTCAGGTTGGAATGGGAAGGAGTTGGATATCACATCTCATGCTATAGGAAGAGTCTCAGGATTGGAATGGGAAGGAGTTGGATATCACGTCTCATGCTATAGGGAGGGTCTCAAGTTTGATATTAGAAGCATTGAGATATCACATCTCATGCTATAGGAAGGGTCTCAGGATTGGAATGGGGAGGAGTTGGATATCACATCTCATGCTATAGGAAGGGTCTCAGGTTTGGTATAAGCAGTGAGATATCACATCTCATGCTATAGGAAGGGTCTCAGGATTGGAATGGGAAGGAGTTGGATATCACATCTCATGTTATAGGAAGGGTCTCAGGATTGGAATGGGAAGGAGTTGGATATCACATTTCATGTTATAGGAAGGATCTCAGGTTTGGTATTAGAAGCATTGAGATATCACATCTATGCTACCCGAAGGGTCTCAGGATTGGAATGGGAAGGAGTTGGATATCCCTTCTCATGCAATAGGAAGGGTCTCAGGTTTGGTATTAGAAGCATTGAGATATCACATCTCATGTTATAGGAAGGATCTCAGGATTGGAATGGGAAGGATTTGGATATCACATCTCTTGCTATAGGAAGGGTCTCAGGATTGGAATGGGAAGGAGTTGGATATCCCTTCTCATGCAATAGGAAGGGTCTCAGGTTGGTATGGGAAGGAGTTGGATATCACATCTCATGTTATAGGAAGGGTCTCAGGATTGGAATGGGAAGGATGTGGATATCACATCTCTTGCTATTGGAAGGGTCTCAGGTTTTTTATTAGAAACATTGAGATATCACATCTCATGCTATAGGAAGGGTTTCAGGATTGGAATGGGAAGGAGTTGGATATCACATCTCATGTTATAGGAAGGGTCTCAGGTTGGAATGGGAAGGAGTTGGATATCACATCTCATGCTATAGGTAGGGTTTCAGGATTGGAATGGGAAGGAGTTGGATATCACATCTCATGTTATAGGAAGGGTCTCAGGTTGGAATGGGAAGGAGTTGGATATCACATCTCATGCTATAGGTAGGGTCTCAGGATTGAAATGGGAAGGATTTGGATATCACATCTCATGCTAAAGGAAGGGTCTCAGGTTTGGAAGGGGAAGGATTTGGATATCATATCTCATGTTATAGGACGGGTCCCAGGTTTGGTATTAGAAGCATTGAGATATCACATCTCATGGTATAGGAAGGGTGTCAGGATTGGAATGGGAAGGAGTTGGATATCCCTTCTCATGCTATAGGAAACGTCTCAGGTTGGAATGGGAAGGAGTTGGATATCACATCTCATGTTATAGGAAGGGTCTCAGGATTGGAATGGGAAGGATTTGGATAGCACATCTCTTGCTATTGGAAGGGTCTCAGATTTTTATTAGAAACATTGAGATATCACATCTCATGCTATAGGAGGGGTTTCAGGATTGGAATGGGAAGGATTTGGATATCACATCTCATGCTAAAGGAAGGGTCTCAGGTTTGGAAGGGGAAGGATTTGGATATCATATCTCATGTTATAGGACGAGTCCCAGGTTTGATATTAGACGCATTGAGATATCACATCTCATGGTATAGGAAGGGTGTCAGGATTGGAATGGGAAGGTGTTGGATATCACATCTCATCCAATAGGAAGGGTCTCAGGTTTGGAATGGGAAATAATTGGGTATCACATCTCATGTTATAGGAAGCATCTCAGGATTGGAATGGGAAGGATTTGGATATCACATCTCTTGCTATAGGAAGGGTCTCAGGATTGGAATGGGAAGGAGTTGGATATCCCTTCTCACGCTATAGGAACGGTCTCAGGTTGGAATGGGAAGGAGTTGGATATCACATCTCATGCTATAGGTAGGGTCTCAGGATTGAAATGGGAAGGATTTGGATATCACATCTCTTGCTATAGGAAGGGTCTCAGTTTTTTATTAGAAACATTGAGATATCACATCTCATGCTATAGGAGGGGTTTCAGGATTGGAATGGGAAGGATTTGGATATCACATCTCATGCTAAAGGAAGGGTCTCAGGTTTGGAAGGGGAAGGATTTGGATATCATATCTCATGTTATAGGACGGGTCCCAGGTTTGGTATTAGAAGCATTGAGATATCACATCTCATGGTATAGGAAGGGTGTCAGGATTGGAATGGGAAGGTGTTGGATATCACATCTCATCCAATAGGAAGGGTCTCAGGTTTGGAATGGGAAATAATTGGGTATCACATCTCATGTTATAGGAAGGATCTCAGGATTGGAATGGGAAGGATTTGGATATCACATCTCTTGCTATAGGAAGGGTCTCAGGATTGGAATGGGAAGGAGTTGGATATCCCTTCTCATGCTATAGGAAACGTCTCAGGTTGGAATGGGAAGGAGTTGGATATCACATCTCATGTTATAGGAAGGGTCTCAGGATTGGAATGGGAAGGATTTGGATAGCACATCTCTTGCTATTGGAAGGGTCTCAGGTTTTTTATTAGAAACATTGAGATATCACATCTCATGCTATAGGAAGGGTCTCAGGATTGGAATGGGAAGGAGTTGGATATCCCTTCTCATGCTATAGGAACGGTCTCAGGTTGGAATGGGAAGGAGTTGGATATCACATCTCATGCTATAGGTAGGGTCTCAGGATTGAAATGGGAAGGATTTGGATATCACATCTCTTGCTATAGGAAGGGTCTCAGTTTTTTATTAGAAACATTGAGATATCACATCTCATGCTATAGGAGGGGTTTCAGGATTGGAATGGGAAGGATTTGGATATCACATCTCATGCTAAAGGAAGGGTCTCAGGATTGGAAGGGGAAGGATTTGGATATCATATCTCATGTTATAGGACGGGTCCCAGGTTTGGTATTAGAAGCATTGAGATATCACATCTCATGGTATAGGAAGGGTGTCAGGATTGGAATGGGAAGGTGTTGGATATCACATCTCATCCAATAGGAAGGGTCTCAGGTTTGGAATGGGAAATAATTGGGTATCACATCTCATGTTATAGGAAGGATCTCAGGATTGGAATGGGAAGGATTTGGATATCACATCTCTTGCTATAGGAAGGGTCTCAGGATTGGAATGGGAAGGAGTTGGATATCCCTTCTCATGCTATAGGAAACGTCTCAGGTTGGAATGGGAAGGAGTTGGATATCACATCTCATGTTATAGGAAGGGTCTCAGGATTGGAATGGGAAGGATTTGGATAGCACATCTCTTGCTATTGGAAGGGTCTCAGGTTTTTTATTAGAAACATTGAGATATCACATCTCATGCTATAGGAAGGGTTTCAGGATTGGAATGGGAAGGAGTTGGATATCACATCTCATGTTATAGGAAGGGTCTCAGGTTGGAATGGGAAGGAGTTGGATATCACATCTCATGTTATAGGTAGGGTCTCAGGATTGAAATGGGAAGGATTTGGATATCACATCTCTTGCTATAGGAAGGGTCTCAGTTTTTTATTAGAAACATTGAGATATCACATCTCATGCTATAGGAGGGGTTTCAGGATTGGAATGGGAAGGATTTGGATATCACATCTCATGCTAAAGGAAGGGTCTCAGGTTTGGAAGGGGAAGGATTTGGATATCATATCTCATGTTATAGGACGAGTCCCAGCTTTGGTATTAGACGCATTGAGATATCACATCTCATGGTATAGGAAGGGTGTCAGGATTGGAATGGGAAGGTGTTGGATATCACATCTCATCCAATAGGAAGGGTCTCAGGTTTGGAATGGGAAATAATTGGGTATCACATCTCATGTTATAGGATGCATCTCAGGATTGGAATGGGAAGGATTTGGATATCACATCTCTTGCTATAGGAAGGGTCTCAGGATTGGAATGGGAAGGAGTTGGATATCCCTTATCATGCTATAGGAACGGTCTCAGGTTTTTTATTAGAAACATTGAGATATCACATCTCATGCTAAAGGAAGGGTTTCAGGATTGGAATGGGAAGGAGTTGGATATCACATCTCATGCTATAGGAAGGGTCTCAGGTTTGGTATAAGCATTGAGATATCACATCTCATGCTATCGGAAGGATCTCAGGTTTAGTATTAGAAGCATTGAGATATCACATCTCATGCTATCAGAAGGGTCTCAGGATTGGAATGGGAAGGAGTTGGATATCACATCTCATGCTAAAGGGAGGGTCTCGGGTTTGGAAGGGGAAGGATTTGGAAATCACATCTCATGTTATCGGAAGGATCTCAGGTTTGGTATTAGAAGCATTGAGATATCACATCTCATGCTATAGGAAGGGTCTCAGGATTGGAATGGGAAGGAGATGGATATCACATCTCATGCTAAAGGAAGGGTCTCATGTTTGGTAGAAGCATTGAGATATCACATCTCATGCTATAGGAAGGGTCTCAGGATTGAAATGGGAAGGAGTTGGATATCACATCTCATGCCATAGGAAGGGTCTCAGGTTTAGTATAAGCATTGAGATATCACATCTCTGCTATCGGAAGGGTCTCAGGATTGGAATGGGAAGGACTTAGATATCACATCTCATGCTATAGGGAGGGTTTCAGTTTTGATATTAGAAGCATTGAGATATCACATCTCATGCTATCGGAAGGGTCTCAGGATTGGAATGGGAAGGAGCTGGATATCACATCTCTTGCTATAGGAAGGGTCTCAGGTTTTTTATTAGAAACATTGAGATATCACATCTCATGCTAAAGGAAGGGTTTCAGGATTGGAATGGGAAGGATTTGGATATAATATCTCATGTTATAGGACGGGTCCCAGGTTTGGTATTAGAAGCATTGAGACATCACTTCTTATGCTATCGGAAGGATCTCAGGTTTAGTATTAGAAGAATTGAGATATCACATCTCATGCTATCAGAAGGGTCTCAGGATTGGAATGGGAAGGAGTTGGATATCACATCTCATGCTAAAGGGAGGGTCTCAGGTTTGGAAGGGGAAGGATTTGGATATCACATCTCATGTTATCGGAAGGATCTCAGGTTTGGTATTAGAAGCATTGAGATATCACATCTCATGCTATAGGAAGGGTCTCAGGATTGGAATGGGAAGGAGATGGATATCACATCTCATGCTAAAGGAAGGGTCTCATGTTTGGTAGAAGCATTGAGATATCACATCTCATGCTATAGGAAGGGTCTCAGGATTGAAATGGGAAGGAGTTGGATATCACATCTCATGCCATAGGAAGGGTCTCAGGTTTGGTATAAGCATTGAGATATCACATCTCTGCTATCGGAAGGGACTCAGGATTGGAATGGGAAGGACTTAGATATCACATCTCATGCTATAGGGAGGGTCTCAGTTTTGATATTAGAAGCATTGAGATATCACATCTCATGCCATCGGAAGGGTCTCAGGATTGGAATGGGAAGGAGCTGGATATCACATCTCATGCTAAAGGAAGGGTCTCAGGTTTGGAAGGGGAAGGATTTGGATATCACATCTCATGTTATAGGACGGGTCTCAGGTTTGGTATTAGAAGCATTAAGATATCACATCTCATGGTATAGGAAGGGTTTCAGGATTGGAATGGGAAGGAGTTGGATATCATATCTCATGCTATAGGAAGGGTCTCAGGATTGGAATGGGAAGGAGTTTGATATCAAATCTCATGCCATAGGAAGGGTCTCAGGTTTGGTATTAGAAGCATTGAGATATCACATCTCATGCTATAGGAAGTGTCTGAGGATTGGAATGGGAAGGAGTTGGATATCCCATCTCATGTTATAGGAAGGGTCTCAGGTTTGGTAGAAGCATTGAGTTATCACATCTCATGCTATAGGAAGAGTCTCAGGATTGGAATGGGAAGGAGTTGGATATCACGTCTCATGCTATAGGGAGGGTCTCAAGTTTGATATTAGAAGCATTGAGATATCACATCTCATGCTATAGGAAGGGTCTCAGGATTGGAATGGGAAGGAGTTGGATATCACATCTCATGCTATAGGAAGGGTCTCAGGTTTGGTATAAGCAGTGAAATATCACATCTCATGCTATAGGAAGGGTCTCAGGATTGGAATGGGAAGGAGTTGGATATCACATCTCATGTTATAGGAAGGATCTCAGGTTTGGTATTAGAAGCATTGAGACATCACATCTCATGCTATAGGAAGGGTCTCAGGATTGGAATGGGAAGGAGTTGGATATCCCATCTCATGTCATAGGAAGGGTCTCAGGTTTGGTATTAGAAACATTGAGATATCACATCTCATGCTATAGGAAGGGTCTCAGGATTGGAATGGGAAGGACTTGGATATCACATCTCATGCTGTAGGAAGGGTCTCAGGCTTGGTATAAGCATTGAGATATCATATCTCTGCTATCCGAAGGGTCTCAGGATTGGAATGGGAAGGAGTTGGATATCCCATCTCATGTCATAGGAAGGGTCTCAGGTTTGGTATTAGAAGCATTGAGATATCACATCTCATGCTATAGGAAGGGTCTCAGGATTGGAATGGGAAGGACTTGGATATCACATCTCATGCTGTAGGGAGGGTCTCAAGTTTGATATTAGAAGCATTGAGATATCACATCTCATGATATCGGAAAGGTCTCAGGATTGGAATGGGAAGGAGTTGGATATCACATCTCATGATAAAGGAAGGGTCTCAGGATTGGAATGGGAAGGACTTGGATATCACATCTCATGTTATAGGAAGGATCTCAGGTTTGGTATTAGAAGCATTGAGATATCACTTCTCATGCTATCGGAAGGATCTCAGGTTTAGTATTAGAGGCATTGAAATATCACATCTCATGCTATCGTAAGGGTATCAGGATTGGATTTGGAAGTAGTTGGATATCCCATCTCATGCTATAGGAAGGGGCTCAGGTTTGGAAGGGGAAGGAGTTGGATATCACATTTCATGTTAGAGGTAGAATCTCAGGTTTGATATTAGAAGCATTGAGATAGCACATCTCATGCTATCGGAAGGGTCTCAGGATTGGAATGGTAAGGAGTTGGATATCACATCTCATGCTAAAGGAAAGGTCTCAGGTTTGGAAGGGGAAGGATTTGGATCTCACATCTCATGTTTTAGGACGGGTCTCAGGTTTGGTATTAGAAGCATTGAGATATGACATCTCATGGTATAATAAGGGTCTCAGGATTGGAATGGGAAGGAGTTGGATATCACATCTCATGCTATAGGAAGGCTCTCAGGTTTGGAAGGGGAAGGAGTTGGATATCACATTTCCCATCTCATGCTATAGGAAGGGTCTCAGGTTTGGTATTAGAAGCATTGAGATATCACATCTCATGCTATAGGAAGGGTCTCAGGATTGGAATGGGAAGGAGTTGGATATCACATCTCATGCTAAAGGAAGGGTCTCAGGTTTGGTAGATAGCATGAGATGGGATATCCAACTACTTCCAAATCCAATCCTGATACCCTTCCGATAGCATGAGATGTGATGTTTCAATGCCTCTAATACTAAACCTGAGATCCTTCCGATAGCATGAGAAGTGATATCTCAATGCTTCTAATACCAAACCTGAGATCCTTCCTATAACATGAGATGTGATATCCAAATCCTTCCCCTTCCAAATCTGAGACCCTCCCTTTAGCATGAGATGTGATATCCAACGCCTTCCCATCCCAATCCTGAGACCCTTCTGATAGCATGAGATGTGATATCTCAATGCCTCTAATTCCAAACCTGCGATTCTACCTCTAACATGAAATGTGGTATCCAACTCCTTCCCCTTCCAAACCTGAGAGCCTTCCTATAGCATGAGATGTGATATCCAAGTCCTTCCCATTCCAATCCTGAGACCCTTCCTTTATCATGAGATGTGATATCCAACTCCTTCCCATTCCAATCCTGAGACCCTTCCGATATCATGAGATGTGATATCTCAATGCTTCTAATATCAAACTTGAGACCCTTCCTATAACATGAGATGGGATATCCAACTCCTTCCCATTCCAATCCTGAGACCCTTCCTATAGCATGAGATGTGATGTCTCAATGCTTCTAATACCAAACCTGAGACTCTTCCTATAACATGAGATGGGATATCCAACTCCTCCCCATTCCAATCCTGATACCCTTCCGATAGCAGAGATGTGATATCTCAATGCTTATACCAAACCTGAGATCCTTCCTATGGCATGAGATGTCATATACAACTTCCAATTCCAATCCTGAGACCCTTCCTATAGCATGGGATGTGGTGATATCTCAATGCTTATACCAAACCTGAGAACCTTCCTATAGCATGAGATGTGATGTCTCAATGCTTCTAATACCAAACCTGAGATCCTTCCTATAGCATGAGATGTGATATCTCAATGTTTATACCAAACCTGATAACCCTTCCTATGGCATGAGATGTGATATCCAACTCCTTCCCATTCCAATCCTGAGACCCTTCCTATAGCATGAGATGTGAAATCTCAATGCTTATACCAAACCTGAGACCCTTCCTATAGCATGAGATGTGATACCCAACTCCTTCCCATTCCAATCCTGAGACCCTTCCTATAGCATGAGATGTGATATCTCAATGCCTCTAATACCGAACCTGAGATCCTTCCTCTAACATGAAATGTGATATCCAAATCCTTCCCTTTCCAAACCTGAGAGCCTATCTATAGCATGAGATGTGATATCCAAGTCCTTCCCATTCCAATCCTTAGACCCTTCCTACAGCATGCAATATGATATCTCAATGATTCTAATAACAAACCTGAGACCCGTCCTATAACATGAGATGGGATATCCAACTCCTTCCCATTCCAATCCTGAGACACTTCCGATAGCAGAGATGTGATATCTCAATGCTTATACCAAACCTGAGACCTTTCCTATAACATGAGATGTGATATCCCACTCCTTCCCATTCCAAACTGAGACCCTTCCTTTAGCATGAGATGTGATATCCAGCTCCTTCCCATTCCAATCCTGAGACACTTCGAATAGCATGAGATGTGATATCTCAATGCTTCTAATATCAAAACTGAGACCCTCCCTATAGCATGATATGTGATATCTAAGTCCTTCCCATTCCAATCCTGAGACCCTTCCTATAGCATGAGATGTGATATCTCAATGCTTCTACCAAACCTGAGACCCTTCCTTTAGCATGAGATGTGATATCCAACTCCTTCCCATTCCAATCCTGAGACCCTTCCTATAGCATGAGATGTGATGTCTCAATACTTCTAATACCAAACCTGAGATCCTTCCTATAGCATGAGATGTGATATCTCAATGTTTATACCAAACCTGATAACCCTTCCTATGGCATGAGATGTGATATCCAACTCCTTCCCATTCCAATCCTGAGTTCCTTCCTATAGCATGAGATGTGATATCTCAATGCTTCTATCAAACCTGAGACCCTTCCTTTAGCATGAGATGTGATATCCAACTCCTTGCCATTCCAATCCTGAGACCCTTCCTATAGCATGAGATGTGATATCTCAATGCTTCTAATACCAAACCTGAGATCCTTCCTATAACATGAGATGTGATATCCAACTCCTTCCCATTCCAAACCTGAGACCCTTCCGATAGCATGAGATGTGATATCTCAATGCTTCAAAAACCAAACATGAGAACCATCCTATAACATGAGATGTGAAATCCAAATCCTTCCCTTCCCAAACCTGAGACTCTTCCCATAGCATGAGATGTGATATCTCAATGCTTCTACCAAACCTGAAACCCTTCCTATAGCATGAGATGTGATATCCAACTCCTTCCCATTCCAATCCTGAGACACTTCCTATAGCATGAGATGTGATATCACAATGCTTCTAATACCAAACCTGAGACCCGTCCTATAACATGAGATGTGATATCCAAATCCTTCCGTTTCCAAACCTGAGACCCTTCCTTTAGCATGAGATGTGATATCCAGCTCCTCCCATTCCAATCCTGAGACCCTTCCGATAGCATGAGATGTGATATCTCAATGCTTCTGATATCAAAACTGAGACCCTCCCTATAGCATGAGATGTGATATCTAAGTCCTTCCCATTCCAATCTTGAGACCCTTCCGATAGCAGAGATGTGATATTTCAATGCTTATACCAAACCTGAGACCCTTCCTATAGCATGAGATGTGATATCCAACTCCTTCCGATTCCAATCCTGAGACCCTTCCTATAGCATGAGATGTGATATCGCAATGCTTCTACCAAAACTGAGAACCTTCCTTTAGCATGAGATGTGATATCCAACTCCTTCCCATTCCAATCCTGAGACCCTTCCTTTAGCATGAGATGTGATATCTCAATGCTTCTAATACCAAACCTGAGATCCTTCCTATAACATGAGATGTGATATCCAACTCCTTCCCATTCCAATCCTGAGACCCTTCCTATAGCATGAGATGTGATATCTCAATGCTTTTAATACCAAACCTGAGATCCTTCCGATAGCATGAGATGTGATATCTCAATGCTTCTAATACCAAACCTGAGATCCTTCCTATAACATGAGATGTGATATCCAAATCCTTCCCCTTCCAAACCTGAGACCCTCCCTTTAGCATGAGATGTGATATCCAACTCCTTCCCATTCCAATCCTGATACCCTTCTTGTTAAGACGGATTTCTGAACTCTGTCCTGGTGGCGCAGAAGTTCAGAAGGCCAACCTAGTTACTTGGAACAGGGTAACCTCTGGACGAGCCAGACCAATCAAGGTAGCGATCGCGGCGGGCAAGACTAGGTCTCAAGAGGGGTGAGGGTGACTGAAAGCTCGTAATGAGCCCACAAAGCAAGATCACTTACAAACTACTCCAAACAGTTGTTATATAAAAAATATATACACATTTATTTTAAGACCTTTAAAACAATGACCGTAGCGAGAAAATCACAATATCACAATATTAAACCAACACATACCATATCCACACAATATATATACAAATGCGACAGTCGCAAGCGTTATAGGCACGAAATGTGTAGTCCACCTAAAAGGGAAGAAAAACAGGCAGTGCGATATAATGCTTAGACTCAGTTCGCCTTCAGAGGCACCTAACTAGATGGAAGTCCGAGCCCTGCGAAGAGTGGAGCCTTGTGCTCAAAGTACCTGCACGCGCTGGTGCCAACGGGCAAAAGGAGAAGCTCTTTGAAGGAAGTCAGGCAGTTCAGTTTAGTGCACGAAAGAAGAAGAACAAGTTCCGCGACTCAAGCGCAGCCTCCACAGTGGGCAGAAGCAGAGCGCGAGTACGGACAAGGGTGCTGTTTTACACAGCGGGGAAAAGCAATGGGCTCCTGCAGGAGGGCGACCAGATCCTAGCTATGCTACTCACCGGTCCCCGATGCAAGCAGACCCAGGCTTCTCCGCGTCAGTTTCAGCAGCTGGCAGGTTCAGAAGAGCAGGGAACGCCTCGTCGTCATGTAGAGCAAAAAGACGTCCCAATCGAAGAAACCTGCACAGTTTGTTGCCGCAGCAGGGCAACGGAGCGGCCGTGTGTATCTGAGCCAAATGTCCACTCCTCCCTTCAGACCTGGGAACGCCAAGAGTACGAAGCGTGGGAGAGTGACAAGGACTCGAGATACTACACAACCTGGCGGCGGTTACAGAGCAGGACTCCCGTGTAAGCTGGTCAGTCAACTGGATGGCCCAGAGACGCTTCTGAAGGCTTACTGGCAGGAGATGATGAAGTTGCCGAGAATAGCTGTTCCTGCTATTCCAAAGGTCGAAGCACCAGTACAGGCCTTCTGGTTCGATCAAAGGAGGAAAGGGTTTCACAGGACGACAGCAGTGCAAAGGAGGAGTCCTTCAGCGGGTCACCAGCGATTCCTCGGTCCAGCCTCTTGGTTGCAGGATACTTGGCTCCTGTATTCCTTCGTTCGTGAGAACTCAGGAGATCGACATGGTAGTGGTGTTTCCAGCCCCCTCTTATCCACGGTTCCCTTCGCGCCAAAACGGAGGGGACCCGATGGGAGATCCGCTCATCAACACTCACACCATTCGTGGACCAATCACGGACCACGGTGGTCCCAGGCATTCACACCACCCTAGACTCTCTGGCACCCAGGATGTGTATTGGGACCAGACATCCCAGCCCACATCCTGGAGGCACACACACGACATGTAGAAGCCCGCAAAAGCATCTGTGTTTCGCGGGAAAGTACATGCCCAAATAAGGAAGGCCCCAAGTCGGCTCGACCTGGGAAAGGTAAAGGGAGCAAGACGGTCAGCGGACAGGACAAAGGAGCCTCGTGGTCTGGCCATTTTGGGAGCCAGGCCACCATTTTGGGTTAAGCGCGAGAAATGCGCTTAGAACGCCAAAAGGAGCTCAAAACACAAGAAAACGATCGCTGCCACCATTCCCGTCCCTGAATTACTTGCACCGATCAGATACAATCCTAAACGAGTATCTAGGGCCCGTAGAAGGCTAGAGACCCAAGAGAGCTGTAACTTAGCTTACAGTGCCCTCTTGTGTCATGTTGCACTAAAGCCGCAACATGATAAAAGAAACTACGGGAAACAGCGTTCCCCGGTACTGACTGTCTTAAGGGCATGTCAGTTTCCCCATGAGAAAAGGAGCGAAAGCCCAGAGGAGTGCAGCAGAAGGCTGCACTTCTCTGGCAAAGTCAAGAACAAGGTGAAAAACAACAGCAAAAAGTTTAGGGGTTGCCACATGGAAGGAAAATTACCTACAATTACGAAATCTTTCCTAACACTTCTGATAGCATGAGGTGTGATATCTCAATGTCTCTAATACCAAACCTGAGATCCTACCTCTAACATGAAATGTGATATCCAATTCCTTCCCTTTCCAAACCTGAGAGCCTTCCTACAGCATGAGATGTGATATCCAAGTCCTTCCCATTCCAATCCTGAGACCCTTCCTATAGCATGAGATGGGATATCCAACTCCTTCCAAATCCAATCCTGATACCCTTCCGATAGCATGAGATGTGATATGCCAATGCTTCTACAAAACCTGAGACCCATACCATGGCATGAGATGTGATATCAAACTCCCGTCCTATACCATGAGACTTGATATCTCAATGCTTCTAATACCAAACCTGAGACCGGTCCAATAACATGAGATGTGATATCCAAATCCTTCATGTTCCAAAACTGATACCCTTCCTATAGCATGAGATGTGATATCCAATTCCTTCCCAACCAATCCTGAGACACCTCCGATAGCAGAGATGTGATATCTCAATGCTTATACCAAACCTGAGACTCTTCCTATAACATGAGATGTGATATCCAACTCCTTCCCGTTCCAAACCTGAGACCCTTCCTATAGCATGAGATGTGATATCCAACTCCTTCCCATTCCAATCCTGAGACCCTTCCGATAGCATGAGATGTGATATCTCAATGCTTCTAATACCAAACCTCTGATCCTTCCTATAACAAGAGATGTGATATCCAAATCCTTTCCCTTCCAAACCCGAGACCCTCCCTTTAGCATGAGATGTGATATCTCAATGCCTCTAATACCAAACCTGAGATCCTTCCGATAGCATGAGATGTGATATCTCAATGCTTCTAATACCAAACCTGAGATCCTTCCTATAACATGAGATGTGATATCCAAATCCTTCCCCTTCCATTCCTGAGACCCTCCGTTTAGCATGAGATGTGATATCCAACTCCTTCCCATTCCAATCCTGAGACCCTTCTGATAGCATGAGATGTGATATCTCAATGCCTCTAATAACAAACCTGAGATCCTACCTCTAACATGAAATGTGATATCCAACTCCTTCCCTTTCCAAACGTGAGACCCTCCCTATAGCATGAGATGTGATATCCAAGTCCTTCCCATTCCAATCCTGAGACCCTTCCTATAGCATGAGATGTGATATCTCAATGCTTCTAATACCAAACCTGAGACCCTTCCTATAACATAAGATGGGATATCCAACTCCTTCCCATTGCAATCCTGAGACCCTTCCGATAGCAGAGATGTGATATCTCAATGCTTATACCAAACCTGAGACCCTTCCTGTGGCATGAGATGTCATATACAACTCCTTCCCATTCCAATCCTGAGACCCTTCCTATAGCATGAGATGTGATATCTCAATGCTTATACCAAACCTGAGACCCTTCCTATAGCATGAGATGTGATATCCAACTCCTTCCCATTCCAATCCTGAGACCCTTCCTATAACATGAGATGTGATGTCTCAATGCTTCTAAAACCAAAACTGAGATCCTTCCTATGGCATGAGATGTCATATAAAACTCCTTCCCATTCCAATCCTGAGACCCTTCCTATAGCATGAGATGTGATATCGAACTCCTTCCCATTCCAATCCTGAGATCCTTCCGATAGCATGAGATGTGATATCTCAATGCTTCTAATACCAAACCTGAGATCATTCCTATAACACAAGATGTAATATCCAAATCCTTCCCCTTCCAAACCTGAGACCCTCCCTTTAGCATGAGATGTGATATCCAACTCCTTCCCATTCCAATCCTGAGACCCTTCCTATAGCATGAGATGTGATGTCTCAATGCTTCTAATACCAAACCTGAGATCCTTCCTATAACATGAGATGTGATATCCAACTCCTTCCCATTCCAATCCTGAGACACTTCCTATAGCATGAGAAGTGATATCTCCATGCTTATACCAAACCTGAGACCCTTCCTATAGCATGAGATGTGATATCCAAATCCTTCCCATTCCAATCCCGAGACCCTTCCTATAGCATGAGATGTGATATCTCAATGCGTATACCAAACCCGAGAGCCTACCTATAGCATGAGATGTGATATCCAAGTCCATCCCATTCCAATCCTTAGACCCTTCCTACAGCATGCGATGTGATATCTCAATGATTCTAATACCAAACCAGAGACCCGTCCTATAACATGAGATGGGATATCCAACTCCTTCCCATTCCAATCCTGAGCCACCTCCGATAGCAGAGATGTGATATCTCAATGCTTATACCAAACCTGAGACCCTTCCTATAACATGAGATGTGATATCCAACTCCTTCCCGTTCCAAACCTGAGACCCTTCCTATAGCATATGTGATATCCAACTCCTTCCCATTCCAAACATGAGACCCTTCCTATAGCAAGAATGTAATATCCAACTCCTACCCATTCCAATCCTGAGACCATTCCTATAGCATGAGATGTGATATCTCAATGCTTCTAATACCAAACCTGAGATACTTCCTATGACATGAGATGTGATATCCAATTCCTTCCCATTCCAAACCTGAGATCCTTCCTACAGCATGCGATGTGATATCTCAATGCTTCTAATACCAAACCTGAGACCCGTCCTATAACATGAGATGGGATATCCAACTCCTTCCCGTTCCATACCTGATACCCTTCCTATAGCATGAGATGTAATATCCAACTCCTTCCCATCCCAATCCTGAGACACCTCTGATAGCAGAGATGTGATATCTCAATGCTTATACCAAACCTGAGACTCTTCCTATAACATGAGATGTGATATCCAACTCCTTCCCGTTCCAAACCTGAGACCCTTCCTATAGCATGAGATGTGATATCCAACTCCTTCCCATTCCAATCCTGAGACCCTTCCTATAGCATGAGATGTGATGTCTCAATGCTTCTAATACCAAACCTGAGATCCTTCCTATAACATGAGATGTGATATCCAACTCCTTCCCATTCCAATCCTGAGACACTTCCTATAGCATGAGAAGTGATATCTCCATGCTTATACCAAACCTGAGACCCTTCCTATAGCATGAGATGTGATATCCAAATCCTTCCCATTCCAATCCCGAGACCCTTCCTATAGCATGAGATGTGATATCTCAATGCGTATACCAAACCCGAGAGCCTACCTATAGCATGAGATGTGATATCCAAGTCCATCCCATTCCAATCCTTAGACCCTTCCTACAGCATGCGATGTGATATCTCAATGATTCTAATACCAAACCAGAGACCCGTCCTATAACATGAGATGGGATATCCAACTCCTTCCCATTCCAATCCTGAGCCACCTCCGATAGCAGAGATGTGATATCTCAATGCTTATACCAAACCTGAGACCCTTCCTATAACATGAGATGTGATATCCAACTCCTTCCCGTTCCAAACCTGAGACCCTTCCTATAGCATATGTGATATCCAACTCCTTCCCATTCCAAACATGAGACCCTTCCTATAGCAAGAATGTAATATCCAACTCCTACCCATTCCAATCCTGAGACCATTCCTATAGCATGAGATGTGATATCTCAATGCTTCTAATACCAAACCTGAGATACTTCCTATGACATGAGATGTGATATCCAATTCCTTCCCATTCCAAACCTGAGATCCTTCCTACAGCATGCGATGTGATATCTCAATGCTTCTAATACCAAACCTGAGACCCGTCCTATAACATGAGATGGGATATCCAACTCCTTCCCGTTCCATACCTGATACCCTTCCTATAGCATGAGATGTAATATCCAACTCCTTCCCATCCCAATCCTGAGACACCTCTGATAGCAGAGATGTGATATCTCAATGCTTATACCAAACCTGAGACTCTTCCTATAACATGAGATGTGATATCCAACTCCTTCCCGTTCCAAACCTGAGACCCTTCCTATAGCATGAGATGTGATATCCAACTCTTTCCCATTCCAATCCTGAGACCCTTCCGATAGCATGAGATGTGATATCTCAATGCTTCTAATACCAAACCTGAGACCCTTCCTATAACATGAGATGGGAATATCCAACTCCTTCCCATTCCAATCCTGAGACCCTTCCGATAGCAGAGATGTGATATCTCAATGCTTATACCAAACCTGATATCCTTCCTATAACATGAGATGTGATATCCAACTCCTTCCCATTCCAATCCTGAGACCCTTCCTATAGCATGAGATGTGATATCTCACTGCTTATACCAAACGTGAGACCCTTCCTATAGCATGAGATGTGATATCCAACTCCTTCCCATTCCAATCCTGAGACCCTTCCTATAGCATGAGATGTGATATCTCAATGCTTCTAATATCAAACTTGAGACCCTCCCTATAGCATGAGTAGTGATATCCAAGTCCTTCCCATTCCAATCCTGAGACACTTCCTATAGCATGAGATGTGATATCTCAATGCTTCTAATACCAAACCTGAGACTCTTCCTATAACATGAGATGGGATATCCAACTCCTTCCCATTCCAATCCTGAGACCCTTCCGATAGCAGAGATGTGATATCTCAATGCTTATACCAAACCTGAGATCCTTCCTATAACATGAGATGTGATATCCAACTCCTTCCCATTCCAATCCTGAGACCCTTCCTATAGCATGAGATGTGAAATCTCAATGCTTATACCAAACCTGAGACCCTTCCTATAGCATGAGATGTGATACCCAACTCCTTCCCATTCCAATCCTGAGACCCTTCCTATAGCATGAGATGTGATATCTCAATGCCTCTAATACCGAACCTGAGATCCTTCCTCTAACATGAAATGTGATATCCAACTCCTTCCCTTTCCAAACCTGAGAGCCTATCTATAGCATGAGATGTGATATCCAAGTCCTTCCCATTCCAATCCTTAGACCCTTCGTACAGCATGCAATATGATATCTCAATGATTCTAATAACAAACCTGAGACCCGTCCTATAACATGAGATGGGATATCCAACTCCTTCCCATTCCAATCCTGAGACACTTCCGATAGCAGAGATGTGATATCTCAATGCTTATACCAAACCTGAGACCCTTCCTATAACATGAGATGTGATATCCAACTCCTTCCCATTCCAAACCTGAGACCCTTCCTTTAGCATGAGATGTGATATCCAGCTCCTTCCCATTCCAATCCTGAGACACTTCGAATAGCATGAGATGTGATATCTCAATGCTTCTAATATCAAAACTGAGACCCTCCCTATAGCATGATATGTGATATCTAAGTCCTTCCCATTCCAATCCTGAGACCCTTCCTATAGCATGAGATGTGATATCTCAATGCTTCTACCAAACCTGAGACCCTTCCTTTAGCATGAGATGTGATATCCAACTCCTTCCCATTCCAATCCTGAGACCCTTCCTATAGCATGAGATGTGATGTCTCAATACTTCTAATACCAAACCTGAGATCCTTCCGATAACATGAGATGTGACATCCAAATCCTTCCCCTTCCAATCCTGAGACCCTTCTGATAGCATGAGATGTGATATCTCAATGCTTCTAATACCAAACCTGAGATCCTTCCGATAGCTTGAGATGTGATATCTCAATGCTTCTAATACCAAACCTGAGATCCTTCCTATAACATGAGATGTTATATCCAAATCCTTCCCCTTCCAAACCTGAGACCCTCCCTTTAGCATGAGATGTGATATCCAACTCCTTCGCATTCCAATTCTGAGCCCCTTCCTATACCATGAGACTTGATATCCAACTCCTTCCCATTCCAATTCTTAGCCCCTTCCTATACCATGAGACTTGATATCTCAATGCTTCTAATACCAAACCTGAGACCTGTCCTATAACATGAGATGTGATATCCAAATCCTTCCCCTTCCAAACCTTAGACCCTTCCTTTATCATGAGATGTGATATCCAACTCCTTCCCATTCCAATCCTGAGACCCTTCCGATATCATGAGATGTGATATCTCAATGCTTCTAATATCAAACTTGAGACACTCCCTATAGCATGAGATGTGATATCCAAGTCCTTCCCATTTCAATCCTGAGACCCTTCCTATAGCTTGAGATGTGATATCCAACTCCTTCCCATTCCAATTCTGAGCCCCTTCCTATACCATGAGACTTGATATCTCAATGCTTCTAATACCAAACCTGAGACCCGTCCTATAACATGAGATGTGATATCCAAATCCTTCCCCTTCCAAACCTTAGACCCTTCCTTTATCATGAGATGTGATATCCAACTCCTTCCCATTCCAAACATGAGACCCTTCCTATAGCAAGAATGTAATATCCAACTCCTACCCATTCCAATCCTGAGACCATTCCTATAGCATGAGATGTGATATCTCAATGCTTCTAATACCAAACCTGAGATACTTCCTATGACATGAGATGTGATATCCAATTCCTTCCCATTCCAAACCTGAGATCCTTCCTACAGCATGCAATGTGATATCTCAATGCTTCTAATACCAAACCTGAGACCCGTCCTATAACATGAGATGGGATATCCAATTCCTTCCCGTTCCATACCTGATACCCTTCCTATAGCATGAGATGTAATATCCAACTCCTTCCCATCCCAATCCTGAGACACCTCCGATAGCAGAGATGTGATATCTCAATGCTTATACCAAACCTGAGACTCTTCCTATAACATGAGATGTGATATCCAACTCCTTCCCGTTCCAAACCTGAGACCCTTCCTATAGCATGAGATGTGATATCCAACTCCTTCCCATTCCAATCCTGAGACCCTTCCGATAGCATGAGATGTGATATCTCAATGCTTCTAATACCAAACCTGTGATCCTTCCTATAACATGAGATGTGATATCCAAATCCTTCCCCTTCCAAACCTGAGACCCTCCCTTTAGCATGAGATGTGATATCCAACTCCTTCCCATTCCAATCCTGAGACCCTTCATACAGCATGAGATGTGATATCTCAATGCTTCTAATACCAAACCTGAGACCCTTCCTATAACATGAGATGGGAATATCCAACTCCTTCCCATTCCAATCCTGAGACCCTTCCGATAGCAGAGATGTGATATCTCAATGCTTATACCAAACCTGATATCCTTCCTATAACATGAGATGTGATATCCAACTCCTTCCCATTCCAATCCTGAGACCCTTCCTATAGCATGAGATGTGATATCTCACTGCTTATACCAAACGTGAGACCCTTCCTATAGCATGAGATGTGATATCCAACTCCTTCCCATTCCAATCCTGAGACCCTTCCTATAGCATGAGATGTGATATCTCAATGCTTCTAATATCAAACTTGAGACCCTCCCTATAGCATGAGTAGTGATATCCAAGTCCTTCCCATTCCAATCCTGAGACACTTCCTATAGCATGAGATGTGATATCTCAATGCTTCTAATACCAAACCTGAGACTCTTCCTATAACATGAGATGGGATATCCAACTCCTTCCCATTCCAATCCCGAGACCCTTCCGATAGCAGAGATGTGATATCTCAATGCTTATACCAAACCTGAGATCCTTCCTATAACATGAGATGTGATATCCAACTCCTTCCCATTCCAATCCTGAGACCCTTCCTATAGCATGAGATGTGAAATCTCAATGCTTATACCAAACCTGAGACCCTTCCTATAGCATGAGATGTGATACCCAACTCCTTCCCATTCCAATCCTGAGACCCTTCCTATAGCATGAGATGTGATATCTCAATGCTTCTAATATCAAACTTGAGACCCTCCCTATAGCATGAGTAGTGATATCCAAGTCCTTCCCATTCCAATCCTGAGACACTTCCTATAGCATGAGATGTGATATCTCAATGCTTCTAATACCAAACCTGAGACTCTTCCTATAACATGAGATGTAATATCCAACTCCTTCCCATCCCAATCCTGAGACACCTCCGATAGCAGAGATGTGATATCTCAATGCTTATACCAAACCTGAGACTCTTCCTATAACATGAGATGTGATATCCAACTCCTTCCCGTTCCAAACCTGAGACCCTTCCTATAGCATGAGATGTGATATCCAACTCCTTCCCATTCCAATCCCGAGACCCTTCCGATAGCATGAGATGTGATATCTCAATGCTTCTAATACCAAACCTGAGACCCTTCCTATAACATGAGATGGGAATATCCAACTCCTTCCCATTCCAATCCTGAGACCCTTCCGATAGCAGAGATGTGATATCTCAATGCTTATACCAAACCTGATATCCTTCCTATAACATGAGATGTGATATCCAACTCCTTCCCATTCCAATCCTGAGACCCTTCCTATAGCATGAGATGTGATATCTCACTGCTTATACCAAACGTGAGACCCTTCCTATAGCATGAGATGTGATATCCAACTCCTTCCCATTCCAATCCTGAGACCCTTCCTATAGCATGAGATGTGATATCTCAATGCTTCTAATATCAAACTTGAGACCCTCCCTATAGCATGAGTAGTGATATCCAAGTCCTTCCCATTCCAATCCTGAGACACTTCCTATAGCATGAGATGTGATATCTCAATGCTTCTAATACCAAACCTGAGACTCTTCCTATAACATGAGATGGGATATCCAACTCCTTCCCATTCCAATCCCGAGACCCTTCCGATAGCAGAGATGTGATATCTCAATGCTTATACCAAACCTGAGATCCTTCCTATAAAATGAGATGTGATATCCAACTCCTTCCCATTCCAATCCTGAGACCCTTCCTATAGCATGAGATGTGAAATCTCAATGCTTATACCAAACCTGAGACCCTTCCTATAGCATGAGATGTGATACCCAACTCCTTCCCATTCCAATCCTGAGACCCTTCCTATAGCATGAGATGTGATATCTCAATGCCTCTAATACCGAACCTGAGATCCTTCCTCTAACATGAAATGTGATATCCAACTCCTTCCCTTTCCAAACCTGAGAGCCTATCTATAGCATGAGATGTGATATCCAAGTCCTTCCCATTCCAATCCTTAGACCCTTCCTACAGCATGCAATATGATATCTCAATGATTCTAATAACAAACCTGAGACCCGTCCTATAACATGAGATGGGATATCCAACTCCTTCCCATTCCAATCCTGAGACACTTCCGATAGCAGAGATGTGATATCTCAATGCTTATACCAAACCTGAGACCTTTCCTATAACATGAGATGTGATATCCCACTCCTTCCCATTCCAAACTGAGACCCTTCCTTTAGCATGAGATGTGATATCCAGCTCCTTCCCATTCCAATCCTGAGACACTTCGAATAGCATGAGATGTGATATCTCAATGCTTCTAATATCAAAACTGAGACCCTCCCTATAGCATGATATGTGATATCTAAGTCCTTCCCATTCCAATCCTGAGACCCTTCCTATAGCATGAGATGTGATATCTCAATGCTTCTACCAAACCTGAGACCCTTCCTTTAGCATGAGATGTGATATCCAACTCCTTCCCATTCCAATCCTGAGACCCTTCCTATAGCATGAGATGTGATGTCTCAATACTTCTAATACCAAACCTGAGATCCTTCCGATAACATGAGATGTGATATCCAAATCCTTCCCCTTCCAATCCTGAGACCCTTCTGATAGCATGAGATGTGATATCTCAATGCTTCTAATACCAAACCTGAGATCCTTCCGATAGCTTGAGATGTGATATCTCAATGCTTCTAATACCAAACCTGAGATCCTTCCTATAACATGAGATGTTATATCCAAATCCTTCCCCTTCCAAACCTGAGACCCTCCCTTTAGCATGAGATGTGATATCCAACTCCTTCCCATTCCAATTCTGAGCCCCTTCCTATACCATGAGACTTGATATCCAACTCCTTCCCATTCCAATTCTTAGCCCCTTCCTATACCATGAGACTTGATATCTCAATGCTTCTAATACCAAACTTGAGACACTCCCTATAGCATGAGATGTGATATCCAAGTCCTTCCCATTCCAATCCTGAGACCCTTCCTATAGCTTGAGATGTGATATCCAACTCCTTCCCATTCCAATTCTGAGCCCCTTCCTATACCATGAGACTTGATATCTCAATGCTTCTAATACCAAACCTGAGACCCGTCCTATAACATGAGATGTGATATCCAAATCCTTCCCCTTCCAAACCTTAGACCCTTCCTTTATCATGAGATGTGATATCCAACTCCTTCCCATTCCAAACATGAGACCCTTCCTATAGCAAGAATGTAATATCCAACTCCTACCCATTCCAATCCTGAGACCATTCCTATAGCATGAGATGTGATATCTCAATGCTTCTAATACCAAACCTGAGATACTTCCTATGACATGAGATGTGATATCCAATTCCTTCCCATTCCAAACCTGAGATCCTTCCTACAGCATGCAATGTGATATCTCAATGCTTCTAATACCAAACCTGAGACCCGTCCTATAACATGAGATGGGATATCCAACTCCTTCCCGTTCCATACCTGATACCCTTCCTATAGCATGAGATGTAATATCCAACTCCTTCCCATCCCAATCCTGAGACACCTCTGATAGCAGCGATGTGATATCTCAATGCTTATACCAAACCTGAGACTCTTCCTATAACATGAGCCGGTCAAGTGGCACAGCGAGTAGAGCGCTCGCATTCACATCCGTGCAGAGCTTGCTAACGCAGGTTCGAATCCCGGCAGGGCCAAACTCAGCCTTTCATCCTTCCGTGGTCGATAAAGGAGCACCACACACCGTGGGTAATAATAAGCAGCGCTCAGATACCTGAGGGTTCGTAGCGCTATATAAATGCCAAATTATTTATTATTATTTATTATATCCAACTCCTTCCCGTTCCAAACCTGAGACCCTTCCTATAGCATGAGATGTGATATCCAACTCCTTCCCATTCCAATCCTGAGACCCTTCCGATAGCATGAGATGTGATATCTCAATGCTTCTAATACCAAACCTGTGATCCTTCCTATAACATGAGATGTGATATCCAAATCCTTTCCCTTCCAAACCTGAGACCCTCCCTTTAGCATGAGATGTGATATCCAACTCCTTCCCATTCCAATCCTGAGACCCTTCATACAGCATGAGATGTGATATCTCAATGCTTCTAATACCAAACCTGAGACCCTTCCTATAACATGAGATGGGAATATCCAACTCCTTCCCATTCCAATCCTGAGACCCTTCCGATAGCAGAGATGTGATATCTCAATGCTTATACCAAACCTGATATCCTTCCTATAACATGAGATGTGATATCCAACTCCTTCCCATTCCAATCCTGAGACCCTTCCTATAGCATGAGATGTGATATCTCACTGCTTATACCAAACGTGAGACCCTTCCTATAGCATGAGATGTGATATCCAACTCCTTCCCATTCCAATCCTGAGACCCTTCCTATAGCATGAGATGTGATATCTCAATGCTTCTAATATCAAACTTGAGACCCTCCCTATAGCATGAGTAGTGATATCCAAGTCCTTCCCATTCCAATCCTGAGACACTTCCTATAGCATGAGATGTGATATCTCAATGCTTCTAATACCAAACCTGAGACTCTTCCTATAACATGAGATGGGATATCCAACTCCTTCCCATTCCAATCCCGAGACCCTTCCGATAGCAGAGATGTGATATCTCAATGCTTATACCAAACCTGAGATCCTTCCTATAACATGAGATGTGATATCCAACTCCTTCCCATTCCAATCCTGAGACCCTTCCTATAGCATGAGATGTGAAATCTCAATGCTTATACCAAACCTGAGACCCTTCCTTTAGCATGAGATGTGATACCCAACTCCTTCCCATTCCAATCCTGAGACCCTTCCTATAGCATGAGATGTGATATCTCAATGCCTCTAATACCGAACCTGAGATCCTTCCTCTAACATGAAATGTGATATCCAACTCCTTCCCTTTCCAAACCTGAGAGCCTATCTATAGCATGAGATGTGATATCCAAGTCCTTCCCATTCCAATCCTTAGACCCTTCCTACAGCATGCAATATGATATCTCAATGATTCTAATAACAAACCTGAGACCCGTCCTATACCATGAGATAGGATATCCAACTCCTTCCCATTCCAATCCTGAGACACTTCCGATAGCAGAGATGTGATATCTCAATGCTTATACCAAACCTGAGACCCTTCCTATAACATGAGATGTGATATCCAACTCCTTCCCATTCCAAACCTGAGACCCTTCCTTTAGCAAGAGATGTGATATCCAGCTCCTTCCCATTCCAATCCTGAGACACTTCGAATAGCATGAGATGTGATATCTCAATGCTTCTAATATCAAAACTGAGACCCTCCCTATAGCATGATATGTGATATCTAAGTCCTTCCCATTCCAATCCTGAGACCCTTCCTATAGCATGAGATGTGATATCTCAATGCTTCTACCAAACCTGAGACCCTTCCTTTAGCATGAGATGTGATATCCAACTCCTTCCCATTCCAATCCTGAGACCCTTCCTATAGCATGAGATGTGATATCTCAATACTTCTAATACCAAACCTGAGATCCTTCCGATAACATGAGATGTGATATCCAAATCCTTCCCCTTCCAATCCTGAGACCCTTCTGATAGCATGAGATGTGATATCTCAATGCTTCTAATACCAAACCTGAGATCCTTCCGATAGCTTGAGATGTGATATCTCAATGCTTCTAATACCAAACCTGAGATCCTTCCTATAACATGAGATGTTATATCCAAATCCTTCCCCTTCCAAACCAGAGACCCTCCCTTTAGCATGAGATGTGATATCCAACTCCTTCCCATTCCAATTCTGAGCCCCTTCCTATACCATGAGACTTGATATCCAACTCCTTCCCATTCCAATTCTTAGCCCCTTCCTATACCATGAGACTTGATATCTCAATGCTTCTAATACCAAACCTGAGACCCGTCCTATAACATGAGATGTGATATCCAAATCCTTCCCCTTCCAAACCTTAGACCCTTCCTTTATCCTGAGATGTGATATCCAACTCCTTCCCATTCCAATCCTGAGACCCTTCCGATATCATGAGATGTGATATCTCACTGCTTATACCAAACCTGAGACCCTTCCTATAGCATGAGATGTGATATCCAACACCTTCCCATTCCAATCCTGAGACCCTTCCTATAGCAAGAGATGTGATATCTCAATGCTTCTAATATCAAACTTGAGAGCCTCCCTATAGCATGAGATGTGATATCCAAGTCCTTCCCATTCCAATCCTGAGACACTTCCTATAGCATGAGATGTGATATCTCAATGCTTCTAATACCAAACCTGAGACTCTTCCTATAACATGAGATGGGATATCCAACTCCTTCCCATTCCAATCCTGAGACCCTTCCGATAGCAGAGATGTGATATCTCAATGCTTATATCAAACCTGAGACCCTTCCTACGGCATGAGATGTCATATACAACTCCTTCCCATTCCAATCCTGAGACCCTTCCTATAGCATGAGATGTGATATCTCAATGCTTATACCAAACCTGAGACCCTTCCTATAGCATGAGATGTGATATCCAACTCCTTCCCATTCCAATCCTGAGACCCTTCCTATAGCATGAGATGTGATATCTCAATGCTTATACCAAACCTGAGACCCTTCCTACGGCATGAGATGTCATATACAACTCCTTCCCATTCCAATCCTGAGACCCTTCCTATAGCACGACATGTGATATCTCAATGCTTATACCAAACCTGAGACCCTTCCTATAGCATGAGTTGTGATATCCAACTCCTTCCCATTCCAATCCTGAGACCCTCCCTATAGCATGAGATGTGATATCTCAATGCTTCTACCAAACCTGAGACCCTTCCTTTAGCATGAGATGTGATATCCAACTCCCTCCCATTCCAATCCTGAGACCCTTCCTATAGCATGAGTTGTGATATCTCAATACTTCTAATACCAAACCTGAGATCCTTCCGATAACATGAGATGTGATATCCAAATCCTTCCCCTTCCAATCCTGAGACCCTTCTGATAGCATGAGATGTGATATCTCAATGCTTCTAATACCAAACCTGAGATCCTTCCGATAGCATGAGATGTGATATCTCAATGCTTCTAATACCAAACCTGAGATCCTTCCTATAACATGCGATGTGATATCCAAATCCTTCCCCTTCCAAACCTGAGACCCTCCCTTTAGCATGAGATGTGATATCCAACTCCTTCCCATTCCAATTCTGAGCCCCTTCCTATACCATGAGACTTGATATCCAACTCCTTCCCATTCCAATTCTGAGCCCCTTCCTATACCATGAGACTTGATAGCTCTATGCTTCTAATACCAAACCTGAGACCCGTCCTATAACATGAGATGTGATATCCAAATCCTTCCCCTTCCAAACCTTAGACCCTTCCTTTATGATGAGATGTGATATCCAACTCCTTCCCATTCCAATCCTGAGACCCTTCCGATATCATGAGATGTGATATCTCAATGCTTCTAATATCAAACTTGAGACCCTCCTTATAGCATGAGATGTGATATCCAAGTCCTTCCCATTCCAATCCTGAGACCCTTCCTATAGCTTGAGATGTGACATCCAACTCCTTCCCATTCCAATTCTGATCCCCTTCCTATACCATGAGACTTGATATCTCAATGCTTCTAATACCAAACCTGAGACCCGTCCTATAACATGAGATGTGATATCCAAATCCTTCCCCTTCCAAACCTTAGACCCTTCCTTTATCATGAGATGTGATATCCAACTCCTTCCCATTCCAATCCTGAGACCCTTCCGATATCATGAGATGTAATATCTCAATGCTTCTAATATCAAACTTGAGACCCTCCCTATAGCATGAGATGTGATATCCAAGTCCTTCCCATTCCAATCCTGAGACCCTTCCTATAGCATGAGATGTGATATCTCAATGCTTCTAAAACCAAACCTGAGACCCTTCCTATAACATGAGATTGGAATATCCAACTCCTTCAAATTCCAATCCTGAGACCCTTCCGATAGCAGAGATGTGATATCTCAATTCTTATACCAAACCTGAGATCCTTCCTATAACATGAGATGTGATATCCAACTCCTTCCCATTCCAATCCTGAGACACTTCCTATAGCATGAGATGTGATATCTCACTGCTTATACCAAACCTGAGACCCTTCCTATAGCATGAGATGTGATATCCAACTCCTTCCCATTCCAATCCTGAGACCCTTCCTATAGCATGAGATGTGATATCTCAATGCTTCTAATATCAAACCTGAGAGCCTCCCTATAGCATGAGATGTGATATCCAAGTCCTTCCCATTCCAATCCTGAGACACTTCCTATAGCATGAGATGTGATATCTCAATGCTTCTAATACCAAACCTGTGATCCTTCCTATAACATGAGATGTGATATCCAAATCCTTCCCCTTCCAAACCTGAGACCCTTCCTATAGCATGAGATGTGATATCCAACTCCTTCCCATTCCAATCCTGAGACCCTTCCGATAGCATGAGATGTGATATCTCAATGCTTCTAATACCAAACCTGTGATCCTTCCTATAACATGAGATGTGATATCCAAATCCTTCCCCTTCCAAACCTGAGACCCTCCCTTTAGCATGAGATGTGATATCCAACTCCTTCCCATTCCAATCCTGAGACCCTTCATACAGCATGAGATGTGATATCTCAATGCTTCTAATACCAAACCTGAGACCCTTCCTATAACATGAGATGGGAATATCCAACTCCTTCCCATTCCAATCCTGAGACCCTTCCGATAGCAGAGATGTGATATCTCAATGCTTATACCAAACCTGATATCCTTCCTATAACATGAGATGTGATATCCAACTCCTTCCCATTCCAATCCTGAGACCCTTCCTATAGCATGAGATGTGATATCTCACTGCTTATACCAAACGTGAGACCCTTCCTATAGCATGAGATGTGATATCCAACTCCTTCCCATTCCAATCCTGAGACCCTTCCTATAGCATGAGATGTGATATCTCAATGCTTCTAATATCAAACTTGAGACCCTCCCTATAGCATGAGTAGTGATATCCAAGTCCTTCCCATTCCAATCCTGAGACACTTCCTATAGCATGAGATGTGATATCTCAATGCTTCTAATACCAAACCTGAGACTCTTCCTATAACATGAGATGGGATATCCAACTCCTTCCCATTCCAATCCCGAGACCCTTCCGATAGCAGAGATGTGATATCTCAATGCTTATACCAAACCTGAGATCCTTCCTATAACATGAGATGTGATATCCAACTCCTTCCCATTCCAATCCTGAGACCCTTCCTATAGCATGAGATGTGAAATCTCAATGCTTATGCCAAACCTGAGACCCTTCCTATAGCATGAGATGTGATACCCAACTCCTTCCCATTCCAATCCTGAGACCCTTCCTATAGCATGAGATGTGATATCTCAATGCCTCTAATACCGAACCTGAGATCCTTCCTCTAACATGAAATGTGATATCCAACTCCTTCCCTTTCCAAACCTGAGAGCCTATCTATAGCATGAGATGTGATATCCAAGTCCTTCCCATTCCAATCCTTAGACCCTTCCTACAGCATGCAATATGATATCTCAATGATTCTAATAACTGTTAGGAAAGATTTCGTTATTGTAGGGAACTTTCCTTCCATGTGGCAACCCCTAAACTTTTTGCTATTGTTTTCAACCTGTTTTCTTGACTTTGCCAGAGAAGTGCAGCCTTCTGCTGTACTCCTCTGGGCTTTCGCTCCTTTCTTACGGGGAAACTGACATGCCCTTAAGACAGTCAGTACCGGGGAACGCTGTTTCCCGTAGTTTCTTTTATCGTGTCGCCATTTTAGTGCAACACGACACAAGAGGGCACTGTAAGCTAAGTTACAGCTCTCTTGGGTCTCTAGCCTTCTACAGACCCTAGACACTCTTATAGGATGGTTTTTGGACCGGTGCAGGTCATTCAGGGACTGGGCTGGTGGCAGCGATCATTTGGTTTATTTTGAGCTCCTTTTGCCGTTCTGAGCACCTTTTTGCCGCGAACACAAAAGGGTGGCCCGGCTACACAAAATGGCCGGACCACGAGGCTCCTTTGTCTAGTCCACTGTCCGTCTTGCTCCCTTTACCTTCCCCCGGGTCAGGCGACCCGGGGCCTTCCTTATTTGGGCATGTAGTTTCCCGCGAAACACGGTTGCTTTCGCGGGCTTCTACATGTCGTTTGAGTGCCCCCAGGATGTGGGCTGGGCTGTCTGGTCCCAATACACATCCTGGGTGCCAGAGAGTCTAGGGTGGTGTGAATGCCTGGGACCACCGTGGTCCGTGATTGGTCCACGTATGGTATGTGTGTTGATGAGCGGATCTCCCATTGGCTCCCCTCCGTTTTGGCGCGAAGGGAACCGTGGATAAGAGGGAGCTGGAAACACCTCTGCCATGTCGATCTCCTGAGTTCTTACGAACCCAGGGATACAGGAGCCAAGTATCCTGCGAACACGAGGCTGGACCGAGGAATCGCTGGTGACCCCCTGAAGAACTTCTGCTCCTCATTGCTGTCGTCCGGTGAAGCCCTTTCCACCTAAGATCGAACAAGAAGGCCTGTACTGGCGCTTCGACCTATTGGAATAGCAGGACCAGCTATTCCCGGCACCTTCATCAACTCCTGCCGTAAGCCTTCGGAAGTGTCTCTGGGCCATCCAGTTGACTGACCAGCTTACTAAGGAGTCCTGCTCTGTAATCGCCGACAGGTTGGGTGGTATTCTGAGTCCGGGGCATGCTCACACGCTTCGTTTGCTTAGCAGTCCTAAGCTAGAGGTGAGCGGTGCTCGTTTGGCTTGAATACACCCGGCCGTTCCGTTGCCCTGCTGTGGCGACAAAACTGTGCTTGTTTCTTCGATCGGGACGTCTTTTTACTCTGCACGACGACGAGACGTTCCCTGCTCTTCAGAACCTGCCAGAAGCTGCATCTATCGAGGAGGAGCTCGGGCCTGCTTGCTTCGGGGACCGGTGAGTAGATTAGCTAGGATCTGGTCGCCCTCCTGCAGTGCCTCTTGCTTTTCCCCGCTGTAAATACAGCACCCCTTGTCCGTACTCGCGCCCTGCTTCTGCCTCACAGTGGAGGCTGCGCTAGAGTCGCGGACCGTGTTCTCCTTCATTAGAGCTCCCTACAGAGCTGTTCAACGTCCTCCGAAGAGCTTCACCTTCTGCCCATTGGCACCGGCGTGTGCAGGTACTTTTGAGCGCTAGGCTCCACTCTTCGTAGGGATTGGACTACCATCCAGTTAGGGGCCTCAGAAGGCGGACATATCACACGCATTGGTTCGCACTGCCTGTTTTCCTTCCCCTGCAGGTGGATAACATATTTCGTGCTGCTAATGCTGTGAAACTGTGTATTCTGTATATATATTGAGTGGATAGTGTATGTGTTGGTTTAATATCGTTGTATGTTGCTGCTTTTACTGTGGTCATTAGTTTTGAGGCCTTATAATAAATGTGTATCTATTTTTGATATAAACAACTGTTTGGAGTAGTTTGTAAGCGCTCTTGCTTTGTGTGCTCATTGCGGGCTTTCAGTCACCCTCACCCCTCTTGAGACCTAGTCTTGACCGCCGCGATCGCTACCTTGATTGGTCTGGCTTGTCCAGAGGTTACCCTGTTCCAAGTAATTAGGTTGGCCTTCTGAACCTCTGCGCCACCAGGACAGAGTTCAGAAATCCGTCTTAACAAATTGGTGTACAGCGGTGGGATACGACTGAAGGTATCCAGTGTTGCGCACGAGCTAAGGCGTTTTCAGGTTATTCCAACCAGGACACGCAGTAAAGTATTGAATATAACGTTAAAAAGGCCATAGTCCTATCAACAGTATGGAAACGAATACTTTATTAACCTTAAATGCTTCGAAATCTGAAACATTGAAGAAGATGTGTGCGGAGAGAGGGGTTTCCTCTCAAGGCACTAAATTGGAAATGATCCAGAGAATCGTGGCGTGGCAAGAAGCGCAGCTTGACGCTATAACTTCCGAGGACAGTGCAGAAGGTGGTGGGGCTGCTCTCACTGGCAGAACCGACGGTTCTGCCGCTGCACTGATCCATCACGACCACGAGGACAGGGAGGATGTAATGTCTAACGTTTCCTCTGCCAGTGTTGATGGGGAGGCTATGCTTGAATTCAAGAAGCAAGAGCTGCGGTTTAGGCAGCAGGAGCTTGAATTCAGCATAGCCAAACTGAAAATCGACCAGGCAGAAAAACAAAAAGACAGGGATCACCAGTTGGAACTGGCCAAGCTTCAGTTCGCAAATGGGTCCAAGGGTCCTGGACATGGTTCTGGGGCTTCCTCTCATCCACGGTTTCCAAAAGATCTGCTCAGTGTGTATGAGGAACGAAATGACATTATGGACTGGTTAAATGCGTTTGAGTATGCATGCGAGGTTCAAGAGGTTGATAATGCGGATAAGATTGCATGGTTACTCAGCAGACTGCCCCATTCTGGTTGCAGTGCCATTATGGAAATGTCGAAGGCTGAGCGCGCTGATTTTGCAATGTTGAAGCAGACTCTCATTTTAAAGTTTGGGAAGACTCCGACCCAATATTTGAAAAGGTTTAGAGAGTATAAGAAAAAGGAAGGTGGTACTTGGGTGTCGTATGTAGCTGAGTCCCTGAAAAACTTGACTGGCTGGGTTGAAGGTTATAAGGTTTCTACCTTCGAAGGCATGATCAATCTGGTCATGCTGGAACACATTTTTGCTTCTTCTTCCCCGGAGCTTAAGCAGCATTTGGCCGATTCGAAGGAGATAGATCCTAAGAAGCTGGCCATTGCAGCAGATTTATGGGTGTCACATCGAGTGTCCCATAAGGACAAAACTCATCCTGGTAAGCAGGAGGAAGGGAAAAAGTCCAAAGATGTGGAGGGTGGGGAATCTGCTAAATCTTCTTCCCATAAGGGCCACAAAAAGAAAAATAAGGGTAAGCCATCCGAGAACTCACAGGGTAGTGGAGGTTCGCCTCCGAAACAGAACTCTGGTTATAATAAGCCTCCCTACGTAAACAGACCCAATGGGGCTTGTTTTTCTTGTGGAGCAACTGACCATGTGAAGGGGGATCCCCGTTGTAAGGTTAGACCTTTGGGGGTCCACTCCGCTAATCTGGCCTTCTCCTCCTACGAGGAAGAAGAGATTACAGGAGCATCCTTCTCCTCAGACTCATTTCCCAGCGGAATAGAGGCTGAGGTAGTTTTAGTGTCCCTGGGTTCCTGGGAGCCTAAAGTCGCAGAGGCGTATGCTAGGATTCCGGATAATACCAAGCACTACTTTAAAGACAGTGTGCTGATCAATGGAGTGGATACTCCAGCTCTTAGGGATAGTGGGTGCAGTCGAACTGTAGTGGATTCTACCTTGGTAGACTCAGAGGAAGTTGCCAGAGCTACTCTGATGCCCACTAAGTTGGCTGACGGCCCCCTCCGTATGTTTCCCGTGATCCCTGTTAATCTAACTTTAAATGGTACAGCAGTTAGGATTCCAGTGAGCATTCAGAGAAACGTCCCGGGAAAGGTCTTGTTGGGCAATGATCTCAGAGCTCTAGGGCTCGTAGGAGACACTGCCGAAAGACCCTACACACGGTCTCAAGCACGGGCAGCATTGGCCAAGTCCAATACGCCGCCCCAGCCGAAGGGGAAACCCAAGGCGAAAGGAGTCAACAAGTCCCGACGGGGGAAAGAGAATATTCCCCCGAACTCGCCTACCACTGCGGTGGAGGGAGTTGGTCAATCGCCCGAGCCTGACGAGGAGGTGGCGATGCCTGAAGTGTTCGACCCCAACGACCATCCTGAACTAAAAGACTTGTTAGTTGAAGGAGGTCCTGATAGGGACGACTTCAGTAAGGGCCAACGTGAGTGCCCATCTCTGGAAGGCCTAAGGAGACAGGCCTGCTCCCAGCTTGAGGGTGAACCTCCTGGGTTGCAAAGGATTTACCAGGAAGGTGGACTCCTTTATAGTGAGCCCACAGAGTCTACAGAAGGAGACCATAGGAGGTTGGTGGTTTCCCTTGCTGTTAGGCCCTTCCTCCTGCAGTTGGCGCATGTCGTTCACCTTGCTGGTCACCTTGGTATGAGGAGGACCAAGCAAAGGTTATCCATGCACTTCTACTGGCCCAAGATGGGGGTGCAAGTAGAAAGTCACTGCAGGAGTTGTGCCTCCTGCCAGTTGTCTGGTAAGGTTGGCGCGACAATCCAAGCTCCGTTGGTACCGCTCCCAGTTGTGGGGGTACCATTTGAAAGGGTAGGGATCGACATGGTTGGTCCCCTTGACCCGCAAACATCCTCAGGCAATAGGTTTATCCTGGTGCTGGTCGACCATGCAACCAGGTATCCTGAGGCCGTCCCATTTACAACTGTAACTGCCAAGCCAGTTGCAGAAGCTTTACTCGGCATGTTTACTAGGGTTGGCTTCCCTAAAGAAGTTGTGTCGGATCATGGCAGCAACTTTATGTCGAAGTATAGGCAGGCTATGTGGAAAGAATGTGGGGTCACCTACAGGTTCTCTTCTGCATACCGCCCCCAGACCGATGGTCTGGGGGGGCGTCTTAACAGGACGTTAAAAAGCATGATTGGGGCTCTGGAGGAGCCTCAGAGAAGAAAATGGGATCTTCTTGTTTCATGCTTACCGTTTGCCTACCGAGAGGTACCACAGGAGGGTGTTGGCTTCAGCCCCTTCGAACTTCTGTTCGGTCATCCCGTACGGGGACCCTTAGCCATTGTCAAGGAGGGATGGGAGATGCCCACTCCCCCTGTTACTACCAATGTAGTTGATTATGTGCTAGGGCTCAGAAAACGGATGGTACTTCTGATGGGCTTGGCCAGTGATAAATTGAAGGCAGGGCAAGCGCTGGTGAAACATTGGTACGACCAGAAAGCTTCCCTCATCAACTTTACACTTGGTCAGCAAGTCCTGATCATGAATCTCATAAGGCCTCGAGCTTTACAGGACAAATGGTCAGGCCCTTACCCAGTGGTGGAGCCCCTGGGTGAGGTTAACTATTCAGTGGACCTTGGAAGGCCTGGACAGGCTCCAAAAGTGCTTCCCGTGAATAGGCTGAAGGCTTTCGGCCCAAGCGTCGAAATCGCAGCACTGCTACTGGCTTCAGATGTTGAGGAAGAGGAGTCTGAACCTCTCCCCGACCTGTTCCCAAGCAGTCCTTCAGTTAGCTCTTTGGAGGGTGTCCGAGTGGCCCCTCACCAAAATGGACAAGGCTCAGTGGTTTACCTTGGACATGAAGTATTTGGAGGGAGGAGACAGCCTCTACTCAGTCAGGTACAAGCAGTACAAGACTGGCCTACCCCCACTACACAAACCCAAGTGAGAGCCTTCTTAGGACTCACGGGTTATTACCGCAATTTTATGGCAGACTATGGCACCATAGCTGCTCCTCTGACTGCCCTCACAACTCCGAAGAAACCCAAGAAGGTAACTTGGACTGACGAGTGTGAGAAGGCCTTCAATGGCTTGAAAGACTCCTTGTGCCAGGCCCCTGTGCTCAGGGCCCCTGATTATCAAAGACCTTTTATCGTGCAGACGGATGCCTCTGACACTGGGATAGGAGCTGTACTATCACAAGTAGATGAGAAGGGTAAGGAACACCCTATCGGTTTTATTAGTCGCCAGCTTAAGGACAGAGAGCTCAGATGGTCCACGGTAGAGAAAGAATGTTTCTCTGTTGTGTGGGCCCTAAGGAAGCTGCGGCCCTACCTCTATGGGACCCACTTCACTGTGCAGACTGACCATAAGCCGTTAAAGTGGCTAATGAACATGAAGGGGGAGAATCCAAAGTTGCTTAGGTGGTCCATAAGTCTACAAGGCTTCGACTTCACTATTGAGCATAGGCCAGGTGTCCAACATAGCAATGCTGATGGGTTGTCCAGAATGTTTTACCGACCTGAACAAGAGACTCATCCAGGGGTGGATTAGTTCCCCCTGTCCATAGTCTGGGAGGGGCGAGTGTTAGGAAAGATTTCGTTATTGTAGGGAACTTTCCTTCCATGTGGCAACCCCTAAACTTTTTGCTATTGTTTTCAACCTGTTTTCTTGACTTTGCCAGAGAAGTGCAGCCTTCTGCTGTACTCCTCTGGGCTTTCGCTCCTTTCTTACGGGGAAACTGACATGCCCTTAAGACAGTCAGTACCGGGGAACGCTGTTTCCCGTAGTTTCTTTTATCGTGTCGCCATTTTAGTGCAACACGACACAAGAGGGCACTGTAAGCTAAGTTACAGCTCTCTTGGGTCTCTAGCCTTCTACAGACCCTAGACACTCTTATAGGATGGTTTTTGGACCGGTGCAGGTCATTCAGGGACTGGGCTGGTGGCAGCGATCATTTGGTTTATTTTGAGCTCCTTTTGCCGTTCTGAGCACCTTTTTGCCGCGAACACAAAAGGGTGGCCCGGCTACACAAAATGGCCGGACCACGAGGCTCCTTTGTCTAGTCCACTGTCCGTCTTGCTCCCTTTACCTTCCCCCGGGTCAGGCGACCCGGGGCCTTCCTTATTTGGGCATGTAGTTTCCCGCGAAACACGGTTGCTTTCGCGGGCTTCTACATGTCGTTTGAGTGCCCCCAGGATGTGGGCTGGGCTGTCTGGTCCCAATACACATCCTGGGTGCCAGAGAGTCTAGGGTGGTGTGAATGCCTGGGACCACCGTGGTCCGTGATTGGTCCACGTATGGTATGTGTGTTGATGAGCGGATCTCCCATTGGCTCCCCTCCGTTTTGGCGCGAAGGGAACCGTGGATAAGAGGGAGCTGGAAACACCTCTGCCATGTCGATCTCCTGAGTTCTTACGAACCCAGGGATACAGGAGCCAAGTATCCTGCGAACACGAGGCTGGACCGAGGAATCGCTGGTGACCCCCTGAAGAACTTCTGCTCCTCATTGCTGTCGTCCGGTGAAGCCCTTTCCACCTAAGATCGAACAAGAAGGCCTGTACTGGCGCTTCGACCTATTGGAATAGCAGGACCAGCTATTCCCGGCACCTTCATCAACTCCTGCCGTAAGCCTTCGGAAGTGTCTCTGGGCCATCCAGTTGACTGACCAGCTTACTAAGGAGTCCTGCTCTGTAATCGCCGACAGGTTGGGTGGTATTCTGAGTCCGGGGCATGCTCACACGCTTCGTTTGCTTAGCAGTCCTAAGCTAGAGGTGAGCGGTGCTCGTTTGGCTTGAATACACCCGGCCGTTCCGTTGCCCTGCTGTGGCGACAAAACTGTGCTTGTTTCTTCGATCGGGACGTCTTTTTACTCTGCACGACGACGAGACGTTCCCTGCTCTTCAGAACCTGCCAGAAGCTGCATCTATCGAGGAGGAGCTCGGGCCTGCTTGCTTCGGGGACCGGTGAGTAGATTAGCTAGGATCTGGTCGCCCTCCTGCAGTGCCTCTTGCTTTTCCCCGCTGTAAATACAGCACCCCTTGTCCGTACTCGCGCCCTGCTTCTGCCTCACAGTGGAGGCTGCGCTAGAGTCGCGGACCGTGTTCTCCTTCATTAGAGCTCCCTACAGAGCTGTTCAACGTCCTCCGAAGAGCTTCACCTTCTGCCCATTGGCACCGGCGTGTGCAGGTACTTTTGAGCGCTAGGCTCCACTCTTCGTAGGGATTGGACTACCATCCAGTTAGGGGCCTCAGAAGGCGGACATATCACACGCATTGGTTCGCACTGCCTGTTTTCCTTCCCCTGCAGGTGGATAACATATTTCGTGCTGCTAATGCTGTGAAACTGTGTATTCTGTATATATATTGAGTGGATAGTGTATGTGTTGGTTTAATATCGTTGTATGTTGCTGCTTTTACTGTGGTCATTAGTTTTGAGGCCTTATAATAAATGTGTATCTATTTTTGATATAAACAACTGTTTGGAGTAGTTTGTAAGCGCTCTTGCTTTGTGTGCTCATTGCGGGCTTTCAGTCACCCTCACCCCTCTTGAGACCTAGTCTTGACCGCCGCGATCGCTACCTTGATTGGTCTGGCTTGTCCAGAGGTTACCCTGTTCCAAGTAATTAGGTTGGCCTTCTGAACCTCTGCGCCACCAGGACAGAGTTCAGAAATCCGTCTTAACAATAACAAACCTGAGACCCGTCCTATAACATGAGATGGGATATCCAACTCCTTCCCATTCCAATCCTGAGACACTTCCGATAGCAGAGATGTGATATCTCAATGCTTATACCAAACCTGAGACCCTTCCTATAACATGAGATGTGATATCCAAATCCTTCCCCTTCCAATCCTGAGACCCTTCTGATAGCATGAGATGTGATATCTCAATGCTTCTAATACCAAACCTGAGATCCTTCCGATAGCATGAGATGTGATATCTCAATGCTTCTAATACCAAACCTGAGATCCTTCCTATAACATGCGATGTGATATCCAAATCCTTCCCCTTCCAAACCTGAGACCCTCCCTTTAGCATGAGATGTGATATCCAACTCCTTCCCATTCCAATTCTGAGCCCCTTCCTATACCATGAGACTTGATATCCAACTCCTTCCCATTCCAATTCTGAGCCCCTTCCTATACCATGAGACTTGATATCTCTATGCTTCTAATACCAAACCTGAGACCCGTCCTATAACATGAGATGTGATATCCAAATCCTTCCCCTTCCAAACCTTAGACCCTTCCTTTATGATGAGATGTGATATCCAACTCCTTCCCATTCCAATCCTGAGACCCTTCCGATATCATGAGATGTGATATCTCAATGCTTCTAATATCAAACTTGAGACCCTCCTTATAGCATGAGATGTGATATCCAAGTCCTTCCCATTCCAATCCTGAGACCCTTCCTATAGCTTGAGATGTGACATCCAACTCCTTCCCATTCCAATTCTGATCCCCTTCCTATACCATGAGACTTGATATCTCAATGCTTCTAATACCAAACCTGAGACCCGTCCTATAACATGAGATGTGATATCCAAATCCTTCCCCTTCCAAACCTTAGACCCTTCCTTTATCATGAGATGTGATATCCAACTCCTTCCCATTCCAATCCTGAGACCCTTCCGATATCATGAGATGTAATATCTCAATGCTTCTAATATCAAACTTGAGACCCTCCCTATAGCATGAGATGTGATATCCAAGTCCTTCCCATTCCAATCCTGAGACCCTTCCTATAGCATGAGATGTGATATCTCAATGCTTCTAAAACCAAACCTGAGACCCTTCCTATAACATGAGATTGGAATATCCAACTCCTTCAAATTCCAATCCTGAGACCCTTCCGATAGCAGAGATGTGATATCTCAATTCTTATACCAAACCTGAGATCCTTCCTATAACATGAGATGTGATATCCAACTCCTTCCCATTCCAATCCTGAGACACTTCCTATAGCATGAGATGTGATATCTCACTGCTTATACCAAACCTGAGACCCTTCCTATAGCATGAGATGTGATATCCAACTCCTTCCCATTCCAATCCTGAGACCCTTCCTATAGCATGAGATGTGATATCTCAATGCTTCTAATATCAAACCTGAGAGCCTCCCTATAGCATGAGATGTGATATCCAAGTCCTTCCCATTCCAATCCTGAGACACTTCCTATAGCATGAGATGTGATATCTCAATGCTTCTAATACCAAACCTGTGATCCTTCCTATAACATGAGATGTGATATCCAAATCCTTCCCCTTCCAAACCTGAGACCCTTCCTATAGCATGAGATGTGATATCCAACTCCTTCCCATTCCAATCCTGAGACCCTTCCGATAGCATGAGATGTGATATCTCAATGCTTCTAATACCAAACCTGTGATCCTTCCTATAACATGAGATGTGATATCCAAATCCTTCCCCTTCCAAACCTGAGACCCTCCCTTTAGCATGAGATGTGATATCCAACTCCTTCCCATTCCAATCCTGAGACCCTTCATACAGCATGAGATGTGATATCTCAATGCTTCTAATACCAAACCTGAGACCCTTCCTATAACATGAGATGGGAATATCCAACTCCTTCCCATTCCAATCCTGGGACCCTTCCGATAGCAGAGATGTGATATCTCAATGCTTATACCAAACCTGATATCCTTCCTATAACATGAGATGTGATATCCAACTCCTTCCCATTCCAATCCTGAGACCCTTCCTATAGCATGAGATGTGATATCTCACTGCTTATACCAAACGTGAGACCCTTCCTATAGCATGAGATGTGATATCCAACTCCTTCCCATTCCAATCCTGAGACCCTTCCTATAGCATGAGATGTGATATCTCAATGCTTCTAATATCAAACTTGAGACCCTCCCTATAGCATGAGTAGTGATATCCAAGTCCTTCCCATTCCAATCCTGAGACACTTCCTATAGCATGAGATGTGATATCTCAATGCTTCTAATACCAAACCTGAGACTCTTCCTATAACATGAGATGGGATATCCAACTCCTTCCCATTCCAATCCCGAGACCCTTCCGATAGCAGAGATGTGATATCTCAATGCTTATACCAAACCTGAGATCCTTCCTATAACATGAGATGTGATATCCAACTCCTTCCCATTCCAATCCTGAGACCCTTCCTATAGCATGAGATGTGAAATCTCAATGCTTATACCAAACCTGAGACCCTTCCTATAGCATGAGATGTGATACCCAACTCCTTCCCATTCCAATCCTGAGACCCTTCCTATAGCATGAGATGTGATATCTCAATGCTTCTAATATCAAACTTGAGACCCTCCCTATAGCATGAGTAGTGATATCCAAGTCCTTCCCATTCCAATCCTGAGACACTTCCTATAGCATGAGATGTGATATCTCAATGCTTCTAATACCAAACCTGAGACTCTTCCTATAACATGAGATGTAATATCCAACTCCTTCCCATCCCAATCCTGAGACACCTCCGATAGCAGAGATGTGATATCTCAATGCTTATACCAAACCTGAGACTCTTCCTATAACATGAGATGTGATATCCAACTCCTTCCCGTTCCAAACCTGAGACCCTTCCTATAGCATGAGATGTGATATCCAACTCCTTCCCATTCCAATCCCGAGACCCTTCCGATAGCATGAGATGTGATATCTCAATGCTTCTAATACCAAACCTGAGACCCTTCCTATAACATGAGATGGGAATATCCAACTCCTTCCCATTCCAATCCTGAGACCCTTCCGATAGCAGAGATGTGATATCTCAATGCTTATACCAAACCTGATATCCTTCCTATAACATGAGATGTGATATCCAACTCCTTCCCATTCCAATCCTGAGACCCTTCCTATAGCATGAGATGTGATATCTCACTGCTTATACCAAACGTGAGACCCTTCCTATAGCATGAGATGTGATATCCAACTCCTTCCCATTCCAATCCTGAGACCCTTCCTATAGCATGAGATGTGATATCTCAATGCTTCTAATATCAAACTTGAGACCCTCCCTATAGCATGAGTAGTGATATCCAAGTCCTTCCCATTCCAATCCTGAGACACTTCCTATAGCATGAGATGTGATATCTCAATGCTTCTAATACCAAACCTGAGACTCTTCCTATAACATGAGATGGGATATCCAACTCCTTCCCATTCCAATCCCGAGACCCTTCCGATAGCAGAGATGTGATATCTCAATGCTTATACCAAACCTGAGATCCTTCCTATAAAATGAGATGTGATATCCAACTCCTTCCCATTCCAATCCTGAGACCCTTCCTATAGCATGAGATGTGAAATCTCAATGCTTATACCAAACCTGAGACCCTTCCTATAGCATGAGATGTGATACCCAACTCCTTCCCATTCCAATCCTGAGACCCTTCCTATAGCATGAGATGTGATATCTCAATGCCTCTAATACCGAACCTGAGATCCTTCCTCTAACATGAAATGTGATATCCAACTCCTTCCCTTTCCAAACCTGAGAGCCTATCTATAGCATGAGATGTGATATCCATGTCCTTCCCATTCCAATCCTTAGACCCTTCCTACAGCATGCAATATGATATCTCAATGATTCTAATAACAAACCTGAGACCCGTCCTATAACATGAGATGGGATATCCAACTCCTTCCCATTCCAATCCTGAGACACTTCCGATAGCAGAGATGTGATATCTCAATGCTTATACCAAACCTGAGACCTTTCCTATAACATGAGATGTGATATCCCACTCCTTCCCATTCCAAACTGAGACCCTTCCTTTAGCATGAGATGTGATATCCAGCTCCTTCCCATTCCAATCCTGAGACACTTCGAATAGCATGAGATGTGATATCTCAATGCTTCTAATATCAAAACTGAGACCCTCCCTATAGCATGATATGTGATATCTAAGTCCTTCCCATTCCAATCCTGAGACCCTTCCTATAGCATGAGATGTGATATCTCAATGCTTCTACCAAACCTGAGACCCTTCCTTTAGCATGAGATGTGATATCCAACTCCTTCCCATTCCAATCCTGAGACCCTTCCTATAGCATGAGATGTGATGTCTCAATACTTCTAATACCAAACCTGAGATCCTTCCGATAACATGAGATGTGATATCCAAATCCTTCCCCTTCCAATCCTGAGACCCTTCTGATAGCATGAGATGTGATATCTCAATGCTTCTAATACCAAACCTGAGATCCTTCCGATAGCTTGAGATGTGATATCTCAATGCTTCTAATACCAAACCTGAGATCCTTCCTATAACATGAGATGTTATATCCAAATCCTTCCCCTTCCAAACCTGAGACCCTCCCTTTAGCATGAGATGTGATATCCAACTCCTTCCCATTCCAATTCTGAGCCCCTTCCTATACCATGAGACTTGATATCCAACTCCTTCCCATTCCAATTCTTAGCCCCTTCCTATACCATGAGACTTGATATCTCAATGCTTCTAATACCAAACTTGAGACACTCCCTATAGCATGAGATGTGATATCCAAGTCCTTCCCATTCCAATCCTGAGACCCTTCCTATAGCTTGAGATGTGATATCCAACTCCTTCCCATTCCAATTCTGAGCCCCTTCCTATACCATGAGACTTGATATCTCAATGCTTCTAATACCAAACCTGAGACCCGTCCTATAACATGAGATGTGATATCCAAATCCTTCCCCTTCCAAACCTTAGACCCTTCCTTTATCATGAGATGTGATATCCAACTCCTTCCCATTCCAAACATGAGACCCTTCCTATAGCAAGAATGTAATATCCAACTCCTACCCATTCCAATCCTGAGACCATTCCTATAGCATGAGATGTGATATCTCAATGCTTCTAATACCAAACCTGAGATACTTCCTATGACATGAGATGTGATATCCAATTCCTTCCCATTCCAAACCTGAGATCCTTCCTACAGCATGCAATGTGATATCTCAATGCTTCTAATACCAAACCTGAGACCCGTCCTATAACATGAGATGGGATATCCAACTCCTTCCCGTTCCATACCTGATACCCTTCCTATAGCATGAGATGTAATATCCAACTCCTTCCCATCCCAATCCTGAGACACCTCTGATAGCAGAGATGTGATATCTCAATGCTTATACCAAACCTGAGACTCTTCCTATAACATGAGCCGGTCAAGTGGCACAGCGAGTAGAGCGCTCGCATTCACATCCGTGCAGAGCTTGCTAACGCAGGTTCGAATCCCGGCAGGGCCAAACTCAGCCTTTCATCCTTCCGTGGTCGATAAAGGAGCACCACACACCGTGGGTAATAATAAGCAGCGCTCAGATACCTGAGGGTTCGTAGCGCTATATAAATGCCAAATTATTTATTATTATTTATTATATCCAACTCCTTCCCGTTCCAAACCTGAGACCCTTCCTATAGCATGAGATGTGATATCCAACTCCTTCCCATTCCAATCCTGAGACCCTTCCGATAGCATGAGATGGGATATCTCAATGCTTCTAATACCAAACCTGTGATCCTTCCTATAACATGAGATGTGATATCCAAATCCTTCCCCTTCCAAACCTGAGACCCTCCCTTTAGCATGAGATGTGATATCCAACTCCTTCCCATTCCAATCCTGAGACCCTTCATACAGCATGAGATGTGATATCTCAATGCTTCTAATACCAAACCTGAGACCCTTCCTATAACATGAGATGGGAATATCCAACTCCTTCCCATTCCAATCCTGAGACCCTTCCGATAGCAGAGATGTGATATCTCAATGCTTATACCAAACCTGATATCCTTCCTATAACATGAGATGTGATATCCAACTCCTTCCCATTCCAATCCTGAGACCCTTCCTATAGCATGAGATGTGATATCTCACTGCTTATACCAAACGTGAGACCCTTCCTATAGCATGAGATGTGATATCCAACTCCTTCCCATTCCAATCCTGAGACCCTTCCTATAGCATGAGATGTGATATCTCAATGCTTCTAATATCAAACTTGAGACCCTCCCTAAAGCATGAGTAGTGATATCCAAGTCCTTCCCATTCCAATCCTGAGACACTTCCTATAGCATGAGATGTGATATCTCAATGCTTCTAATACCAAACCTGAGACTCTTCCTATAACATGAGATGGGATATCCAACTCCTTCCCATTCCAATCCCGAGACCCTTCCGATAGCAGAGATGTGATATCTCAATGCTTATACCAAACCTGAGATCCTTCCTATAACATGAGATGTGATATCCAACTCCTTCCCATTCCAATCCTGAGACCCTTCCTATAGCATGAGATGTGAAATCTCAATGCTTATACCAAACCTGAGACCCTTCCTTTAGCATGAGATGTGATACCCAACTCCTTCCCATTCCAATCCTGAGACCCTTCCTATAGCATGAGATGTGATATCTCAATGCCTCTAATACCGAACCTGAGATCCTTCCTCTAACATGAAATGTGATATCCAACTCCTTCCCTTTCCAAACCTGAGAGCCTATCTATAGCATGAGATGTGATATCCAAGTCCTTCCCATTCCAATCCTTAGACCCTTCCTACAGCATGCAATATGATATCTCAATGATTCTAATAACAAACCTGAGACCCGTCCTATACCATGAGATGGGATATCCAACTCCTTCCCATTCCAATCCTGAGACACTTCCGATAGCAGAGATGTGATATCTCAATGCTTATACCAAACCTGAGACCCTTCCTATAACATGAGATGTGATATCCAACTCCTTCCCATTCCAAACCTGAGACCCTTCCTTTAGCAAGAGATGTGATATCCAGCTCCTTCCCATTCCAATCCTGAGGCACTTCGAATAGCATGAGATGTGATATCTCAATGCTTCTAATATCAAAACTGAGACCCTCCCTATAGCATGATATGTGATATCTAAGTCCTTCCCATTCCAATCCTGAGACCCTTCCTATAGCATGAGATGTGATATCTCAATGCTTCTACCAAACCTGAGACCCTTCCTTTAGCATGAGATGTGATATCCAACTCCTTCCCATTCCAATCCTGAGACCCTTCCTATAGCATGAGATGTGATATCTCAATACTTCTAATACCAAACCTGAGATCCTTCCGATAACATGAGATGTGATATCCAAATCCTTCCCCTTCCAATCCTGAGACCCTTCTGATAGCATGAGATGTGATATCTCAATGCTTCTAATACCAAACCTGAGATCCTTCCGATAGCTTGAGATGTGATATCTCAATGCTTCTAATACCAAACCTGAGATCCTTCCTATAACATGAGATGTTATATCCAAATCCTTCCCCTTCCAAACCTGAGACCCTCCCTTTAGAATGAGATGTGATATCCAACTCCTTCCCATTCCAATTCTGAGCCCCTTCCTATACCATGAGACTTGATATCCAACTCCTTCCCATTCCAATTCTTAGCCCCTTCCTATACCATGAGACTTGATATCTCAATGCTTCTAATACCAAACCTGAGACCCGTCCTATAACATGAGATGTGATATCCAAATCCTTCCCCTTCCAAACCTTAGACCCTTCCTTTATCCTGAGATGTGATATCCAACTCCTTCCCATTCCAATCCTGAGACCCTTCCGATATCATGAGATGTGATATCTCACTGCTTATACCAAACCTGAGACCCTTCCTATAGCATGAGATGTGATATCCAACACCTTCCCATTCCAATCCTGAGACCCTTCCTATAGCAAGAGATGTGATATCTCAATGCTTCTAATATCAAACTTGAGAGCCTCCCTATAGCATGAGATGTGATATCCAAGTCCTTCCCATTCCAATCCTTAGACACTTCCTATAGCATGAGATGTGATATCTCAATGCTTCTAATACCAAACCTGAGACTCTTCCTATAACATGAGATGGGATATCCAACTCCTTCCCATTCCAATCCTGAGACCCTTCCGATAGCAGAGATGTGATATCTCAATGCTTATATCAAACCTGAGACCCTTCCTACGGCATGAGATGTCATATACAACTCCTTCCCATTCCAATCCTGAGACCCTTCCTATAGCATGAGATGTGATATCTCAATGCTTATACCAAACCTGAGACCCTTCCTATAGCATGAGATGTGATATCCAACTCCTTCCCATTCCAATCCTGAGACCCTTCCTATAGCATGAGATGTGATATCTCAATGCTTATACCAAACCTGAGACCCTTCCTACGGCATGAGATGTCATATACAACTCCTTCCCATTCCAATCCTGAGACCCTTCCTATAGCACGACATGTGATATCTCAATGCTTATACCAAACCTGAGACCCTTCCTATAGCATGAGATGTGATATCCAACTCCTTCCCATTCCAATCCTGAGACCCTCCCTATAGCATGAGATGTGATATCTCAATGCTTCTACCAAACCTGAGACCCTTCCTTTAGCATGAGATGTGATATCCAACTCCCTCCCATTCCAATCCTGAGACCCTTCCTATAGCATGAGTTGTGATATCTCAATACTTCTAATACCAAACCTGAGATCCTTCCGATAACATGAGATGTGATATCCAAATCCTTCCCCTTCCAATCCTGAGACCCTTCTGATAGCATGAGATGTGATATCTCAATGCTTCTAATACCAAACCTGAGATCCTTCCGATAGCATGAGATGTGATATCTCAATGCTTCTAATACCAAACCTGAGATCCTTCCTATAACATGCGATGTGATATCCAAATCCTTCCCCTTCCAAACCTGAGACCCTCCCTTTAGCATGAGATGTGATATCCAACTCCTTCCCATTCCAATTCTGAGCCCCTTCCTATACCATGAGACTTGATATCCAACTCCTTCCCATTCCAATTCTGAGCCCCTTCCTATACCATGAGACTTGATATCTCTATGCTTCTAATACCAAACCTGAGACCCGTCCTATAACATGAGATGTGATATCCAAATCCTTCCCCTTCCAAACCTTAGACCCTTCCTTTATGATGAGATGTGATATCCAACTCCTTCCCATTCCAATCCTGAGACCCTTCCGATATCATGAGATGTGATATCTCAATGCTTCTAATATCAAACTTGAGACCCTCCTTATAGCATGAGATGTGATATCCAAGTCCTTCCCATTCCAATCCTGAGACCCTTCCTATAGCTTGAGATGTGACATCCAACTCCTTCCCATTCCAATTCTGATCCCCTTCCTATACCATGAGACTTGATATCTCAATGCTTCTAATACCAAACCTGAGACCCGTCCTATAACATGAGATGTGATATCCAAATCCTTCCCCTTCCAAACCTTAGACCCTTCCTTTATCATGAGATGTGATATCCAACTCCTTCCCATTCCAATCCTGAGACCCTTCCGATATCATGAGATGTAATATCTCAATGCTTCTAATATCAAACTTGAGACCCTCCCTATAGCATGAGATGTGATATCCAAGTCCTTCCCATTCCAATCCTGAGACCCTTCCTATAGCATGAGATGTGATATCTCAATGCTTCTAAAACCAAACCTGAGACCCTTCCTATAACATGAGATTGGAATATCCAACTCCTTCAAATTCCAATCCTGAGACCCTTCCGATAGCAGAGATGTGATATCTCAATTCTTATACCAAACCTGAGATCCTTCCTATAACATGAGATGTGATATCCAACTCCTTCCCATTCCAATCCTGAGACACTTCCTATAGCATGAGATGTGATATCTCACTGCTTATACCAAACCTGAGACCCTTCCTATAGCATGAGATGTGATATCCAACTCCTTCCCATTCCAATCCTGAGACCCTTCCTATAGCATGAGATGTGATATCTCAATGCTTCTAATATCAAACCTGAGAGCCTCCCTATAGCATGAGATGTGATATCCAAGTCCTTCCCATTCCAATCCTGAGACACTTCCTATAGCATGAGATGTGATATCTCAATGCTTCTAATACCAAACCTGTGATCCTTCCTATAACATGAGATGTGATATCCAAATCCTTCCCCTTCCAAACCTGAGACCCTTCCTATAGCATGAGATGTGATATCCAACTCCTTCCCATTCCAATCCTGAGACCCTTCCGATAGCATGAGATGTGATATCTCAATGCTTCTAATACCAAACCTGTGATCCTTCCTATAACATGAGATGTGATATCCAAATCCTTCCCCTTCCAAACCTGAGACCCTCCCTTTAGCATGAGATGTGATATCCAACTCCTTCCCATTCCAATCCTGAGACCCTTCATACAGCATGAGATGTGATATCTCAATGCTTCTAATACCAAACCTGAGACCCTTCCTATAACATGAGATGGGAATATCCAACTCCTTCCCATTCCAATCCTGAGACCCTTCCGATAGCAGAGATGTGATATCTCAATGCTTATACCAAACCTGATATCCTTCCTATAACATGAGATGTGATATCCAACTCCTTCCCATTCCAATCCTGAGACCCTTCCTATAGCATGAGATGTGATATCTCACTGCTTATACCAAACGTGAGACCCTTCCTATAGCATGAGATGTGATATCCAACTCCTTCCCATTCCAATCCTGAGACCCTTCCTATAGCATGAGATGTGATATCTCAATGCTTCTAATATCAAACTTGAGACCCTCCCTATAGCATGAGTAGTGATATCCAAGTCCTTCCCATTCCAATCCTGAGACACTTCCTATAGCATGAGATGTGATATCTCAATGCTTCTAATACCAAACCTGAGACTCTTCCTATAACATGAGATGGGATATCCAACTCCTTCCCATTCCAATCCCGAGACCCTTCCGATAGCAGAGATGTGATATCTCAATGCTTATACCAAACCTGAGATCCTTCCTATAACATGAGATGTGATATCCAACTCCTTCCCATTCCAATCCTGAGACCCTTCCTATAGCATGAGATGTGAAATCTCAATGCTTATGCCAAACCTGAGACCCTTCCTATAGCATGAGATGTGATACCCAACTCCTTCCCATTCCAATCCTGAGACCCTTCCTATAGCATGAGATGTGATATCTCAATGCCTCTAATACCGAACCTGAGATCCTTCCTCTAACATGAAATGTGATATCCAACTCCTTCCCTTTCCAAACCTGAGAGCCTATCTATAGCATGAGATGTGATATCCAACTCCTTCCCATTCCAATCCTGAGACACTTCCGATAGCAGAGATGTGATATCTCAATGCTTATACCAAACCTGAGACCCTTCCTATAACATGAGATGTGATATCCAACTCCTTCCCATTCCAAACCTGAGACCCTTCCTTTAGCATGAGATGTGAAATCCAGCTCCTTCCCATTCCAATCCTGAGACACTTCGAATAGCATGAGATGTGATATCTCAATGCTTCTAATATCAAAACTGAGACCCTCCCTATAGCATGATATGTGATATCTAAGTCCTTCCCATTCCAATCCTGAGACCCTTCCTATAGCATGAGATGTGATATCTCAATGCTTCTACCAAACCTGAGACCCTTCCTTTAGCATGAGATGTGATATCCAACTCCTTCCCATTCCAATCCTGAGACCCTTCCTATAGCACGAGATGTGATATCTCAATACTTCTAATACCAAACCTGAGATCCTTCCGATAACATGAGATGTGATATCCAAATCCTTCCCCTTCCAATCCTGAGACCCTTCTGATAGCATGAGATGTGATATCTCAATGCTTCTAATACCAAACCTGAGATCCTTCCGATAGCTTGAGATGTGATATCTCAATGCTTCTAATACCAAACCTGAGATCCTTCCTATAACATGAGATGTTATATCCAAATCCTTCCCCTTCCAAACCTGAGACCCTCCCTTTAGCATGAGATGTGATATCCAACTCCTTCCCATTCCAATTCTGAGCCGCTTCCTATACCATGAGACTTGATATCCAACTCCTTCCCATTCCAATTCTTAGCCCCTTCCTATACCATGAGACTTGATATCTCAATGCTTCTAATACCAAACCTGAGACCCGTCCTATAACATGAGATGTGATATCCAAATCCTTCCCCTTCCAAACCTTAGACCCTTCCTTTATCATGAGATGTGATATCCAACTCCTTCCCATTCCAATCCTGAGACCCTTCCGATATCATGAGATGTGATATCTCAATGCTTCTAATATCAAACTTGAGACACTCCCTATAGCATGAGATGTGATATCCAAGTCCTTCCCATTCCAATCCTGAGACCCTTCCTATAGCTTGAGATGTGATATCCAACTCCTTCCCATTCCAATTCTGAGCCCCTTCCTATACCATGAGACTTGATATCTCAATGCTTCTAATACCAAACCTGAGACCCGTCCTATAACATGAGATGTGATATCCAAATCCTTCCCCTTCCAAACCTTAGACACTTCATATAGCATGAGATGTGATATCTCAATGCTTCTAATACCAAACCTGAGACTCTTCCTATAACATGAGATGGGATATCCAACTCCTTCCCATTCCAATCCTGAGACCCTTCCGATAGCAGAGATGTGATATCTCAATGCTTATATCAAACCTGAGACCCTTCCTACGGCATGAGATGTCATATACAACTCCTTCCCATTCCAATCCTGAGACCCTTCCTATAGCATGAGATGTGATATCTCAATGCTTATACCAAACCTGAGACCCTTCCTATAGCATGAGATGTGATATCCAACTCCTTCCCATTCCAATCCTGAGACCCTTCCTATAGCATGAGATGTGATATCTCAATGCTTAAACCAAACCTGAGACCCTTCCTACGGCATGAGATGTCATATACAACTCCTTCCCATTCCAATCCTGAGACCCTTCCTATAGCATGACATGTGATATCTCAATGCTTATACCAAACCTGAGACCCTTCCTATAGCATGAGATGTGATATCCAACTCCTTCCCATTCCAATCCTGAGACCCTTCCTATAGCATGAGATGTGATATCTCAATGCTTCTACCAAACCTGAGACCCTTCCTTTAGCATGAGATGTGATATCCAACTCCCTCCCATTCCAATCCTGAGACCCTTCCTATAGCATGAGTTGTGATATCTCAATACTTCTAATACCAAACCTGAGATCCTTCCGATAACATGAAATGTGATATCCAAATCCTTCCCCTTCCAATCCTGAGACCCTTCTGATAGCATGAGATGTGATATCTCAATGCTTCTAATACCAAACCTGAGATCCTTCCGATAGCATGAGATGTGATATCTCAATGCTTCTAATACCAAACCTGAGATCCTTCCTATAACATGAGATGTGATATCCAAATCCTTCCCCTTCCAAACCTGAGACCCTCCCTTTAGCATGAGATGTGATATCCAACTCCTTCCCATTCCAATTCTGAGCCCCTTCCTATACCATGAGACTTGATATCCAACTCCTTCCCATTCCAATTCTGAGCCCCTTCCTATACCATGAGACTTGATATCTCAATGCTTCTAATACCAAACCTGAGACCTGTCCTATAACGTGAGAGGTGATATCCAAATCCTTCCCCTTCCAAACCTTAGACCCTTCCTTTATGATGATATGTGATATCCAACTCCTTCCCATTCCAATCCTGAGACCCTTCCGATATCATGAGATGTGATATCTCAATGCTTCTAATATCAAACTTGAGACCCTCCCTATAGCATGAGATGTGATATCCAAGTCCTTCCCATTCCAATCCTGAGACCCTTCCTATAGCTTGAGATGTGACATCCAACTCCTTCCCATTCCAATTCTGATCCCCTTCCTATACCATGAGACTTGATATCTCAATGCTTCTAATACCAAACCTGAGACCCGTCCTATAACATGAGATGTGATATCCAAATCCTTCCCCTTCCAAACCTTAGACCCTTCCTTTATCATGAGATGTGATATCCAACTCCTTCCCATTCCAATCCTGAGACCCTTCCGATATCATGAGATGTAATATCTCAATGCTTCTAATATCAAACTTGAGACCCTCCCTATAGCATGAGATGTGATATCCAAGTCCTTCCCATTCCAATCCTGAGACCCTTCCTATAGCATGAGATGTGATATCTCAATGCTTCTAATACCAAACCTGAGACCCTTCCTATAACATGAGATTGGAATATCCAACTCCTTCCCATTCTAATCCTGAGACCCTTCCGATAGCAGAGATGTGATATCTCAATTCTTATACCAAACCTGAGATCCTTCCTATAACATGAGATGTGATATCCAACTCCTTCCCATTCCAATCCTGAGACACTTCCTATAGCATGAGATGTGATATCTCACTGCTTATACCAAACCTGAGACCCTTCCTATAGCATGAGATGTGATATCCAACTCCTTCCCATTCCAATCCTGAGACCCTTCCTATAGCAAGAGATGTGATATCTCAATGCTTCTAATATCAAACTTGAGAGCCTCCCTATAGCATGAGATGTGATATCCAAGTCCTTCCCATTCCAATCCTGAGACACTTCCTATAGCATGAGATGTGATATCTCAATGCTTCTAATACCAAACCTGAGACTCTTCCTATAACATGAGATGGGATATCCAACTCCTTCCCATTCCAATCCTGAGACCCTTCCGATAGCAGAGATGTGATATCTCAATGCTTATATCAAACCTGAGACCCTTCCTACGGCATGAGATGTCATATACAACTCCTTCCCATTCCAATCCTGAGACCCTTCCTACAGCATGAGATGTGATATCTCAATGCTTATACCAAACCTGAGACCCTTCCTATAGCATGAGATGTGATATCCAACTCCTTCCCATTCCAATCCTGAGACCCTTCCTATAGCATGAGATGTGATATCTCAATGCTTAAACCAAACCCGAGACCCTTCCTACGGCATGAGATGTCATATACAACTCCTTCCCATTCCAATCCTGAGACCCTTCCTATAGCATGACATGTGATATCTCAATGCTTATACCAAACCTGAGACCCTTCCTATAGCATGAGATGTGATATCCAACTCCTTCCCATTCCAATCCTGAGACCCTTCCTATAGCATGAGATGTGATATCTCAATGCTTCTACCAAACCTGAGACCCTTCCTTTAGCATGAGATGTGATATCCAACTCCCTCCCATTCCAATCCTGAGACCCTTCCTATAGCATGAGTTGTGATATCTCAATACTTCTAATACCAAACCTGAGATCCTTCCGATAACATGAAATGTGATATCCAAATCCTTCCCCTTCCAATCCTGAGACCCTTCTGATAGCATGAGATGTGATATCTCAATGCTTCTAATACCAAACCTGAGATCCTTCCGATAGCATGAGATGTGATATCTCAATGCTTCTAATACCAAACCTGAGATCCTTCCTATAACATGAGATGTGATATCCAAATCCTTCCCCTTCCAAACCTGAGACCCTCCCTTTAGCATGAGATGTGATATCCAACTCCTTCCCATTCCAATTCTGAGCCCCTTCCTATACCATGAGACTTGATATCCAACTCCTTCCCATTCCAATTCTGAGCCCCTTCCTATACCATGAGACTTGATATCTCAATGCTTCTAATACCAAACCTGAGACCTGTCCTATAACGTGAGAGGTGATATCCAAATCCTTCCCCTTCCAAACCTTAGACCCTTCCTTTATGATGATATGTGATATCCAACTCCTTCCCATTCCAATCCTGAGACCCTTCCGATATCATGAGATGTGATATCTCAATGCTTCTAATATCAAACTTGAGACCCTCCCTATAGCATGAGATGTGATATCCAAGTCCTTCCCATTCCAATCCTGAGACCCTTCCTATAGCTTGAGATGTGACATCCAACTCCTTCCCATTCCAATTCTGATCCCCTTCCTATACCATGAGACTTGATATCTCAATGCTTCTAATACCAAACCTGAGACCCGTCCTATAACATGAGATGTGATATCCAAATCCTTCCCCTTCCAAACCTTAGACCCTTCCTTTATCATGAGATGTGATATCCAACTCCTTCCCATTCCAATCCTGAGACCCTTCCGATATCATGAGATGTAATATCTCAATGCTTCTAATATCAAACTTGAGACCCTCCCTATAGCATGAGATGTGATATCCAAGTCCTTCCCATTCCAATCCTGAGACCCTTCCTATAGCATGAGACTTGATATCTCAATGCTTCTAATACCAAACCTGAGACCCGTCCTATAACATGAGATGTGATATCCAAATCCTTCCCCTTCCAAACCTTAGACCCTTGCTTTATCATGAGATGTGATATCCAACTCCTTCCCATTCCAATCCTGAAACCCTTCCGATATCATGAGATGTGATATCTCAATGCTTCTAATATCAAACTTGAGACACTCCCTATAGCATGAGATGTGATATCCAAGTCCTTCCCATTCCAATCCTGAGACCCTTCCTATAGCTTGAGATGTGATATCCAACTCCTTCCCATTCCAATTCTGAGCCCCTTCCTATACCATGAGACTTGATATCTCAATGCTTCTAATACCAAACCTGAGACCCGTCCTATAACATGAGATGTGATATCCAAATCCTTCCCCTTCCAAACCTTAGACCCTTCCTTTATCATGAGATGTGATATCCAACTCCTTCCCATTCCAATCCTGAGACCCTTCCGATATCATGAGATGTAATATCTCAATTCTTCTAATATCAAACTTGAGACCCTCCCTATAGCATGAGATGTGATATACAAGTCCTTCCCATTCCAATCCTGAGACCCTTCCTATAGCATGAGATTTGATATCTCAATGCTTCTAATACCAAACCTGAGACCCTTCCTATAACATGAGATTGGAATATCCAACTCCTTCCCATTCTAATCCTGAGACCCTTCCGATAGCAGAGATGTGATATCTCAATTCTTATACCAAACCTGAGATCCTTCCTATAACATGAGATGTGATATCCAACTCCTTCCCATTCCAATCCTGAGACACTTCCTATAGCATGAGATGTGATATCTCACTGCTTATACCAAACCTGAGACCCTTCCTATAGCATGAGATGTGATATCCAACTCCTTCCCATTCCAATCCTGAGACCCTTCCTATAGCAAGAGATGTGATATCTCAATGCTTCTAATATCAAACTTGAGAGCCTCCCTATAGCATGAGATGTGATATCCAAGTCCTTCCCATTCCAATCCTGAGACACTTCCTATAGCATGAGATGTGATATCTCAATGCTTCTAATACCAAACCTGAGACTCTTCCTATAACATGAGATGGGATATCCAACTCCTTCCCATTCCAATCCTGAGACCCTTCCGATAGCAGAGATGTGATATCTCAATGCTTATATCAAACCTGAGACCCTTCCTACGGCATGAGATGTCATATACAACTCCTTCCCATTCCAATCCTGAGACCCTTCCTATAGCATGAGATGTGATATCTCAATGCTTATACCAAACCTGAGACCCTTCCTATAGCATGAGATGTGATATCCAACTCCTTCCCATTCCAATCCTGAGACCCTTCCTATAGCATGAGATGTGATATCTCAATGCTTAAACCAAACCTGAGACCCTTCCTACGGCATGAGATGTCATATACAACTCCTTCCCATTCCAATCCTGAGACCCTTCCTATAGCATGACATGTGATATCTCAATGCTTATACCAAACCTGAGACCCTTCCTATAGCATGAGATGTGATATCCAACTCCTTCCCATTCCAATCCTGAGACCCTTCCTATAGCATGAGATGTGATATCTCAATGCTTCTACCAAACCTGAGACCCTTCCTTTAGCATGAGATGTGATATCCAACTCCCTCCCATTCCAATCCTGAGACCCTTCCTATAGCATGAGTTTTGATATCTCAATACTTCTAATACCAAACCTGAGATCCTTCCGATAACATGAGATGTGATATCCAAATCCTTCCCCTTCCAATCCTGAGACCCTTCTGATAGCATGAGATGTGATATCTCAATGCTTCTAATACCAAACCTGAGATCCTTCCGATAGCATGAGATGTGATATCTCAATGCTTCTAATACCAAACCTGAGATCCTTCCTATAACATGAGATGTGATATCCAAATCCTTCCCCTTCCAAACCTGAGACCCTCCCTTTAGCATGAGATGTGATATCCAACTCCTTCCCATTCCAATTCTGAGCCCCTTCCTATACCATGAGACTTGATATCCAACTCCTTCCCATTCCAATTCTGAGCCCCTTCCTATACCATGAGACTTGATATCTCAATGCTTCTAATACCAAACCTGAGACCCGTCCTATAACGTGAGAGGTGATATCCAAATCCTTCCCCTTCCAAACCTTAGACCCTTCCTTTATGATGAGATGTGATATCCAACTCCTTCCCATTCCAATCCTGAGACCCTTCCGATATCATGAGATGTGATATCTCAATGCTTCTAATATCAAACTTGAGACCCTCCCTATAGCATGAGATGTGATATCCAAGTCCTTCCCATTCCAATCCTGAGACCCTTCCTATAGCTTGAGATGTGACATCCAACTCCTTCCCATTCCAATTCTGATCCCCTTCCTATACCATGAGACTTGATATCTCAATGCTTCTAATACCAAACCTGAGACCCGTCCTATAACATGAGATGTGATATCCAAATCCTTCCCCTTCCAAACCTTAGACCCTTCCTTTATCATGAGATGTGATATCCAACTCCTTCCCATTCCAATCCTGAGACCCTTCCGATATCATGAGATGTAATATCTCAATGCTTCTAATATCAAACTTGAGACCCTCCCTATAGAATGAGATGTGATATCCAAGTCCTTCCCATTCCAATCCTGAGACCCTTCCTATAGCATGAGATGTGATATCTCAATGCTTCTAATACCAAACCTGAGACCCTTCCTATAACATGAGATTGGAATATCCAACTCCTTCAAATTCCAATCCTGAGACCCTTCCGATAGCAGAGATGTGATATCTCAATTCTTATACCAAACCTGAGATCCTTCCTATAACATGAGATGTGATATCCAACTCCTTCCCATTCCAATCCTGAGACACTTCCTATAGCATGAGATGTGATATCTCACTGCTTATACCAAACCTGAGACCCTTCCTATAGCATGAGATGTGATATCCAACTCCTTCCCATTCCAATCCTGAGACCCTTCCTATAGCATGAGATGTGATATCTCAATGCTTCTAATATCAAACTTGAGAGCCTCCCTATAGCATGAGATGTGATATCCAAGTCCTTCCCATTCCAATCCTGAGACACTTCCTATAGCATGAGATGTGATATCTCAATGCTTCTAATACCAAACCTGAGACTCTTCCTATAACATGAGATGGGATATCCAACTCCTTCCCATTCCAATCCTGAGACCCTTCCGATAGCAGAGATGTGATATCTCAATGCTTATACCAAACCTGAGACCCTTCCTACGGCATGAGATGTCATATACAACTCCTTCCCATTCCAATCCTGAGACCCTTCCTATAGCATGAGATGTGATATCTCAATGCTTATACCAAACCTGAGACCCTTCCTATAGCATGAGATGTGATATCCACCTCCTTCCCATTCCAATCCTGAGACCCTTCCTATAACATGAGATGTGATATCTCAATGCTTATACCAAACCTGAGACCCTTCCTACGGCATGAGATGTCATATACAACTCCTTCCCATTACAATCCTGAGACCCTTCCTATAGCATGAGATGTGATATCTCAATGCTTATACCAAACCTGAGACCCTTCCTATAGCATGAGATGTGATATCCAACTCCTTCCCATTCCAATCCTGAGACCCTTTCTATAGCATGAGATGTGATATCTCAATGCTTATACCAAACCTGAGACCCTTCCTATAACATGGGATGGGATATCCAACTCCTTCCCATTCCAATCCTGAGACACTTCCGATAGCAGAGATGTGATATCTCAATGCTTATACCAGACCTTAGACCCTTCCTATAACATGAGATCGGATATCCAACTCCTTCCCGTTCCAAACCTGAGACCCTTCCTTTAGCATGAGATGTGATATCCAGCTCCTTCCCATTCCAATCCTGAGACACTTCTGATAGCATGAGATGTGATATCTCAATGCTTCTAATATCAAAACGGAAACCCTCCCTATAGCATGATATGTGATATCTAAATCCTTCCCATTCCAATCCTGAGACCCTTCCTATAGCATGAGATGTGATATCTCAATGCTTCTACCAAACCTGAGACCCTTCCTTTAGCATGAGATGTGATATCCAACTCCTTCCCATTCCAATCCTGAGACCCTTCCTATAGCATGAGATGTGATATCTCAATACTTCTAATACCAAACCTGAGATCCTTCCGATAACATGAGATGTGATATCCAAATCCTTCCCCTTCCAAACCTGAGACCCTCCCTTTAGCATGAGATGTGATATCCATCTCCTTCCCATTCCAATCCTGAGACCCTTCTGATAGCATGAGATGTGATATCTCAATGCTTCTAATACCAAACCTGAGATCCTTCCGATAGCATGAGATGTGATATCTCAATGCTTCTAATACCAAACCTGAGACCCTTCCTATAACATGAGATTGGAATATCCAACTCCTTCCCATTCCAATCCTGAGACCCTTCCGATAGCAGAGATGTGATATCTCAATTCTTATACCAAACCTGAGATCCTTCCTATAACATGAGATGTGATATCCAACTCATGCTATAGGAACGGTCTCAGGTTTTTTATTAGAAACATTGAGATATCACATCTCATGCTAAAGGAAGGGTTTCAGGATTGGAATGGGAAGGATTTGGATATCATATCTCATGTTATAGGACGGGTCCCAGGTTTGGTATTAGAAGCATTGAGATATCACTTCTCATGCTATCGGAAGGATCTCAGGTTTAGTATTAGAAGCATTGAGATATCACATCTCATGCTATCAGAAGGGTCTCAGGATTGGAATGGGAAGGAGTTGGATATCACATCTCATGCTAAAGGGAGGGTCTCGGGTTTGGAAGGGGAAGGATTTGGATATCACATCTCATGTTATCGGAAGGATCTCAGGTTTGGCATTAGAAGCATTGAGATATCACATCTCATGCTATAGGAAGGGTCTCAGGATTGGAATGGGAAGGAGATGGATATCACATCTCATGCTAAAGGAAGGGTCTCATGTTTGGTAGAAGCATTGAGATATCACATCTCATGCTATAGGAAGGGTCTCAGGATTGAAATGGGAAGGAGTTGGATATCACATCTCATGCCATAGGAAGGGTCTCAGGTTTAGTATAAGCATTGAGATATCACATCTCTGCTATCGGAAGGGTCTCAGGATTGGAATGGGAAGGACTTAGATATCACATCTCATGCTATAGGGAGGGTTTCAGTTTTGATATTAGAAGCATTGAGATATCACATCTCATGCTATCGGAAGGGTCTCAGGATTGGAATGGGAAGGAGCTGGATATCACATCTCTTGCTATAGGAAGGGTCTCAGGTTTTTTATTAGAAACATTGAGATATCACATCTCATGCTAAAGGAAGGGTTTCAGGATTGGAATGGGAAGGATTTGGATATAATATCTCATGTTATAGGACGGGTCCCAGGTTTGGTATTAGAAGCATTGAGACATCACTTCTTATGCTATCGGAAGGATCTCAGGTTTAGTATTAGAAGAATTGAGATATCACATCTCATGCTATCAGAAGGGTCTCAGGATTGGAATGGGAAGGAGTTGGATATCACATCTCATGCTAAAGGGAGGGTCTCAGGTTTGGAAGGGGAAGGATTTGGATATCACATCTCATGTTATCGGAAGGATCTCAGGTTTGGTATTAGAAGCATTGAGATATCACATCTCATGCTATAGGAAGGGTCTCAAGATTGGAATGGGAAGGAGATGGATATCACATCTCATGCTAAAGGAAGGGTCTCATGTTTGGTAGAAGCATTGAGATATCACATCTCATGCTATAGGAAGGGTCTCAGGATTGAAATGGGAAGGAGTTGGATATCACATCTCATGCCATAGGAAGGGTCTCAGGTTTGGTATAAGCATTGAGATATCACATCTCTGCTATCGGAAGGGACTCAGGATTGGAATGGGAAGGACTTAGATATCACATCTCATGCTATAGGGAGGGTCTCAGTTTTGATATTAGAAGCATTGAGATATCACATCTCATGCCATCGGAAGGGTCTCAGGATTGGAATGGGAAGGAGCTGGATATCACATCTCATGCTAAAGGAAGGGTCTCAGGTTTGGAAGGGGAAGGATTTGGATATCACATCTCATGTTATAGGACGGGTCTCAGGTTTGGTATTAGAAGCATTAAGATATCACATCTCATGGTATAGGAAGGGTTTCAGGATTGGAATGGGAAGGAGTTGGATGTCATATCTCATGCTATAGGAAGGGTCTCAGGATTGGAATGGGAAGGAGTTTGATATCAAATCTCATGCCATAGGAAGGGTCTCAGGTTTGGTATTAGAAGCATTGAGATATCACATCTCATGCTATAGGAAGTGTCTGAGGATTGGAATGGGAAGGAGTTGGATATCCCATCTCATGTTATAGGAAGGGTCTCAGGTTTGGTAGAAGCATTGAGATATCACATCTCATGCTATAGGAAGAGTCTCAGGATTGGAATGGGAAGGAGTTGGATATCACGTCTCATGCTATAGGGAGGGTCTCAAGTTTGATATTAGAAGCATTGAGATATCACATCTCATGCTATAGGAAGGGTCTCAGGATTGGAATGGGAAGGAGTTGGATATCACATCTCATGCTATAGGAAGGGTCTCAGGTTTGGTATAAGCAGTGAAATATCACATCTCATGCTATAGGAAGGGTCTCAGGATTGGAATGGGAAGGAGTTGGATATCACATCTCATGCTATAGGAAGGATCTCAGGTTTGGTATTAGAAGCATTGAGACATCACATCTCATGCTATAGGAAGGGTCTCAGGATTGGAATGGGAAGGAGTTGGATATCCCATCTCATGTCATAGGAAGGGTCTCAGGTTTGGTATTAGAAGCATTGAGATATCACATCTCATGCTATAGGAAGGGTCTCAGGATTGGAATGGGAAGGACTTGGATATCACATCTCATGCTGTAGGAAGGGTCTCAGGCTTGGTATAAGCATTGAGATATCATATCTCTGCTATCCGAAGGGTCTCAGGATTGGAATGGGAAGGAGTTGGATATCCCATCTCATGTCATAGGAAGGGTCTCAGGTTTGGTATTAGAAGCATTGAGATATCACACCTCATGCTATAGGAAGGGTCTCAGGATTGGAATGGGAAGGACTTGGATATCACATCTCATGCTGTAGGGAGGGTCTCAAGTTTGATATTAGAAGCATTGAGATATCACATCTCATGATATCGGAAAGGTCTCAGGATTGGAATGGGAAGGAGTTGGATATCACATCTCATGATAAAGGAAGGGTCTCAGGATTGGAATGGGAAGGACTTGGATATCACATCTCATGTTATAGGAAGGATCTCAGGTTTGGTATTAGAAGCATTGAGATATCACTTCTCATGCTATCGGAAGGATCTCAGGTTTAGTATTAGAGGCATTGAAATATCACATCTCATGCTATCGTAAGGGTATCAGGATTGGATTTGGAAGTAGTTGGATATCCCATCTCATGCTATAGGAAGGGGCTCAGGTTTGGAAGGGGAAGGAGTTGGATATCACATTTCATGTTAGAGGTAGAATCTCAGGTTTGATATTAGAAGCATTGAGATAGCACATCTCATGCTATCGGAAGGGTCTCAGGATTGGAATGGTAAGGAGTTGGATATCACATCTCATGCTAAAGGAAAGGTCTCAGGTTTGGAAGGGGAAGGATTTGGATCTCACATCTCATGTTTTAGGACGGGTCTCAGGTTTGGTATTAGAAGCATTGAGATATGACATCTCATGGTATAATAAGGGTCTCAGGATTGGAATGGGAAGGAGTTGGATATCACATCTCATGCTATAGGAAGGCTCTCAGGTTTGGAAGGGGAAGGAGTTGGATATCACATTTCCCATCTCATGCTATAGGAAGGGTCTCAGGTTTGGTATTAGAAGCATTGAGATATCACATCTCATGCTATAGGAAGGGTCTCAGGATTGGAATGGGAAGGAGTTGGATATCACATCTCATGCTAAAGGAAGGGTCTCAGGTTTGGTAGATAGCATGAGATGGGATATCCAACTACTTCCAAATCCAATCCTGATACCCTTCCAATAGCATGAGATGTGATGTTTCAATGCCTCTAATACTAAACCTGAGATCCTTCCGATAGCATGAGAAGTGATATCTCAATGCTTCTAATACCAAACCTGAGATCCTTCCTATAACATGAGATGTGATATCCAAATCCTTCCCCTTCCAAATCTGAGACCCTCCCTTTAGCATGAGATGTGATATCCAACGCCTTCCCATCCCAATCCTGAGACCCTTCTGATAGCATGAGATGTGATATTTCAATGCCTCTAATTCCAAACCTGCGATTCTACCTCTAACATGAAATGTGGTATCCAACTCCTTCCCCTTCCAAACCTGAGAGCCTTCCTATAGCATGAGATGTGATATCCAAGTCCTTCCCATTCCAATCCTGAGACCCTTCCTTTATCATGAGATGTGATATCCAACTCCTTCCCATTCCAATCCTGAGACCCTTCCGATATCATGAGATGTGATATCTCAATGCTTCTAGTATCAAACTTGAGACCCTTCCTATAACATGAGATGGGATATCCAACTCCTTCCCATTCCAATCCTGAGACCCTTCCTATAGCATGAGATGTGATGTCTCAATGCTTCTAATACCAAACCTGAGACTCTTCCTATAACATGAGATGGGATATCCAACTCCTTCCCATTCCAATCCTGATACCCTTCCGATAGCAGAGATGTGATATCTCAATGCTTATACCAAACCTGAGATCCTTCCTATGGCATGAGATGTCATATACAACTTCCAATTCCAATCCTGAGACCCTTCCTATAGCTTGGGATGTGGTGATATCTCAATGCTTATACCAAACCTGAGACCCTTCCTATAGCATGAGATGTGATGTCTCAATGCTTCTAATACCAAACCTGAGATCCGTCCTATAGCATGAGATGTGATATCTCAATGTTTATACCAAACCTGATAACCCTTCCTATGGCATGAGATGTGATATCCAACTCCTTCCCATTCCAATCCTGAGTTCCTTCCTATAGCATGAGATGTGATATCTCAATGCTTCTATCAAACCTGAGACCCTTCCTTTAGCATGAGATGTGATATCCAACTCCTTGCCATTCCAATCCTGAGACCCTTCCTATAGCATGAGATGTGATATCTCAATGCTTCTTATACCAAACCTGAGATCCTTCCTATAACATGAGATGTGATATCCAACTCCTTCCCATTCCAAACCTGAGACCCTTCCGATAGCATGAGATGTGATATCTCAATGCTTCAAAAACCAAACATGAGAACCATCCTATAACATGAGATGTGAAATCCAAATCCTTCCCTTCCCAAACCTGAGACTCTTCCCATAGCATGAGATGTGATATCTCAATGCTTCTACCAAACCTGAAACCCTTCCTATAGCATGAGATGTGATATCCAACTCCTTCCCATTCCAATCCTGAGACACTTCCTATAGCATGAGATGTGATATCACAATGCTTCTAATACCAAACCTGAGACCTGTCCTATAACATGAGATGTGATATCCAAATCCTTCCCCTTCCAAACCTGAGACCCTTCCTTTAGCATGAGATGTGATATCCAGCTCCTCCCATTCCAATCCTGAGACCCTTCCGATAGCATGAGATGTGATATCTCAATGCTTCTGATATCAAAACTGAGACCCTCCCTATAGCATGAGATGTGATATCTAAGTCCTTCCCATTCCAATCTTGAGACCCTTCCGATAGCAGAGATGTGATATTTCAATGCTTATACCAAACCTGAGACCCTTCCTATAGCATGAGATGTGATATCCAACTCCTTCCGATTCCAATCCTGAGACCCTTCCTATAGCATGAGATGTGATATCGCAATGCTTCTACCAAAACTGAGAACCTTCCTTTGGCATGAGATGTGATATCCAACTCCTTCCCATTCCAATCCTGAGACCCTTCCTTTAGCATGAGATGTGATATCTCAATGCTTCTAATACCAAACCTGAGATCCTTCCTATAACATGAGATGTGATATCCAACTCCTTCCCATTCCAATCCTGAGACCCTTCCTATAGCATGAGATGTGATATCTCAATGCTTTTAATACCAAACCTGAGATCCTTCCGATAGCATGAGATGTGATATCTCAATGCTTCTAATACCAAACCTGAGATCCTTCCTATAACATGAGATGTGATATCCAAATCCTTCCCCTTCCAAACCTGAGACCCTCCCTTTAGCATGAGATGTGATATCCAACTCCTTCCCATTCCAATCCTGATACCCTTCTTGTTAAGACGGATTTCTGAACTCTGTCCTGGTGGCGCAGAAGTTCAGAAGGCCAACCTAGTTACTTGGAACAGGGTAACCTCTGGACGAGTCAGACCAATCAAGGTAGCGATCGCGGCGGGCAAGACTAGGTCTCAAGAGGGGTGAGGGTGACTGAAAGCTCGTAATGAGCCCACAAAGCAAGATCACTTACAAACTACTCCAAACAGTTGTTATATAAAAAATATATACACATTTATTTTAAGGCCTTTAAAACAATGACCGTAGCGAGAAAATCACAATATCACAATATTAAACCAACACATACCATATCCACACAATATATATACAAATACGACAGTCGCAAGCGTTATAGGCACGAAATGTGTAGTCCACCTAAAAGGGAAGGAAAACAGGCAGTGCGATATAATGCTTAGACTCAGTTCGCCTTCAGAGGCACCTAACTAGATGGAAGTCCGAGCCCTGCGAAGAGTGGAGCCTTGTGCTCAAAGTACCTGCACGCGCTGGTGCCAACGGGCAAAAGGAGAAGCTCTTTGAAGGAAGTCAGGCAGTTCAGTTTAGTGCACAAAAGAAGAAGAACAAGTTCCGCGACTCAAGCGCAGCCTCCACAGTGGGCAGAAGCAGAGCGCGAGTACGGACAAGGGTGCTGTTTTACACAGCGGGGAAAAGCAATGGGCTCCTGCAGGAGGGTGACCAGATCCTAGCTATGCTACTCACCGGTCCCCGATGCAAGCAGACCCAGGCTTCTCCGCGTCAGTTTCAGCAGCTGGCAGGTTCAGAAGAGCAGGGAACGCCTCGTCGTCGTGTAGAGCAAAAAGAGGTCCCAATCGAAGAAACCTGCACAGTTTGTTGCCGCAGCAGGGCAACGGAGCGGCCGTGTGTATCTGAGCCAAATGTCCACTCCTCCCTTCAGACCTGGGAACGCCAAGAGTACGAAGCGTGGGAGAGTGACAAGGACTCGAGATACTACACAACCTGGCGGCGGTTACAGAGCAGGACTCCCGTGTAAGCTGGTCAGTCAACTGGATGGCCCAGAGACGCTTCCGAAGGCTTACTGGCAGGAGATGATGAAGTTGCCGAGAATAGCTGTTCCTGCTATTCCAAAGGTCGAAGCACCAGTACAGGCCTTCTGGTTCGATCAAAGGAGGAAAGGGTTTCACAGGACGACAGCAGTGCAAAGGAGGAGTCCTTCAGCGGGTCACCAGCGATTCCTCGGTCCAGCCTCTTGGTTGCAGGATACTTGGCTCCTGTATTCCTTCGTTTGTGAGAACTCAGGAGATCGACATGGTAGTGGTGTTTCCAGCCCCCTCTTATCCACGGTTCCCTTCACGCCAAAACGGAGGGGACCCGATGGGAGATCCGCTCATCAACACTCACACCATTCGTGGACCAATCACGGACCACGGTGGTCCCAGGCATTCACACCACCCTAGACTCTCTGGCACCCAGGATGTGTATTGGTACCAGACATCCCAGCCCACATCCTGGAGGCACACACACGACATGTAGAAGCCCGCAAAAGCATCCGTGTTTCGCGGGAAAGTACATGCCCAAATAAGGAAGGCCCCGGGTCGGCTCGACCTGGGAAAGGTGAAGGGAGCAAGACGGTCAGCGGACAGGACAAAGGAGCCTCGTGGTCTGGCCATTTTGGGAGCCAGGCCACCATTTTGGGTTAAGCGCGAGAAATGCGCTTAGAACGCCAAAAGGAGCTCAAAACACAAGAAAACGATCGCTGCCACCATTCCCGTCCCTGAATTACTTGCACCGATCAGATACAATCCTAAACGAGTATCTAGGGCCCGTAGAAGGCTAGAGACCCAAGAGAGCTGTAACTTAGCTTACAGTGCCCTCTTGTGTCATGTTGCACTAAAGCCGCAACATGATAAAAGAAACTACGGGAAACAGCGTTCCCCGGTACTGACTGTCTTAAGGGCATGTCAGTTTCCCCATGAGAAAAGGAGCGAAAGCCCAGAGGAGTGCAGCAGAAGGCTGCACTTCTCTGGCAAAGTCAAGAACAAGGTGAAAAACAACAGCAAAAAGTTTAGGGGTTGCCACATGGAAGGAAAATTACCTACAATTACGAAATCTTTCCTAACACTTCTGATAGCATGAGGTGTGATATCTCAATGTCTCTAATACCAAACCTGAGATCCTACCTCTAACATGAAATGTGATATCCAACTCCTTCCCTTTCCAAACCTGAGAGCCTTCCTACAGCATGAGATGTGATATCCAAGTCCTTCCCATTCCAATCCTGAGACCCTTCCTATAGCATGAGATGGGATATCCAACTCCTTCCAAATCCAATCCTGATACCCTTCCGATAGCATGAGATGTGATATGCCAATGCTTCTACAAAACCTGAGACCCATACCATGGCATGAGATGTGATATCAAACTCCCGTCCTATAACATGAGACTTGATATCTCAATGCTTCTAATACCAAACCTGAGACCGGTCCAATAACATGAGATGTGATATCCAAATCCTTCATGTTCCAAAACTGATACCCTTCCTATAGCATGAGATGTGATATCCAATTCCTTCCCATCCCAATCCTGAGACACCTCCGATAGCAGAGATGTGATATCTCAATGCTTATACCAAACCTGAGACTCTTCCTATAACATGAGATGTGATATCCAACTCCTTCCCGTTCCAAACCTGAGACCCTTCCTATAGCATGAGATGTGATATCCAACTCCTTCCCATTCCAATCCTGAGACCCTTCCGATAGCATGAGATGTGATATCTCAATGCTTCTAATACCAAACCTGTGATCCTTCCTATAACAAGAGATGTGATATCCAAATCCTTTCCCTTCCAAACCCGAGACCCTCCCTTTAGCATGAGATGTGATATCTCAATGCCTCTAATACCAAACCTGAGATCCTTCCGATAGCATGAGATGTGATATCTCAATGCTTCTAATACCAAACCTGAGATCCTTCCTATAACATGAGATGTGATATCCAAATCCTTCCCCTTCCATTCCTGAGACCCTCCCTTTAGCATGAGATGTGATATCCAACTCCTTCCCATTCCAATCCTGAGACCCTTCTGATAGCATGAGATGTGATATCTCAATGCCTCTAATAACAAACCTGAGATCCTACCTCTAACATGAAATGTGATATCCAACTCCTTCCCTTTCCAAACGTGAGACCCTCCCTATAGCATGAGATGTGATATCCAAGTCCTTCCCATTCCAATCCTGAGACCCTTCCTATAGCATGAGATGTGATATCTCAATGCTTCTAATACCAAACCTGAGACCCTTCCTATAACATAAGATGGGATATCCAACTCCTTCCCATTGCAATCCTGAGACCCTTCCGATAGCAGAGATGTGATATCTCAATGCTTATACCAAACCTGAGACCCTTCCTGTGGCATGAGATGTCATATACAACTCCTTCCCATTCCAATCCTGAGACCCTTCCTATAGCATGAGATGTGATATCTCAATGCTTATACCAAACCTGAGACCCTTCCTATAGCATGAGATGTGATATCCAACTCCTTCCCATTCCAATCCTGAGACCCTTCCTATAACATGAGATGTGATGTCTCAATGCTTCTAAAACCAAAACTGAGATCCTTCCTATGGCATGAGATGTCATATAAAACTCCTTCCCATTCCAATCCTGAGACCCTTCCTATAGCATGAGATGTGATATCGAACTCCTTCCCATTCCAATCCTGAGATCCTTCCGATAGCATGAGATGTGATATCTCAATGCTTCTAATACCAAACCTGAGATCATTCCTATAACACAAGATGTAATATCCAAATCCTTCCCCTTCCAAACCTGAGACCCTCCCTTTAGCATGAGATGTGATATCCAACTCCTTCCCATTCCAATCCTGAGACCCTTCCTATAGCATGAGATGTGATGTCTCAATGCTTCTAATACCAAACCTGAGATCCTTCCTATAACATGAGATGTGATATCCAACTCCTTCCCATTCCAATCCTGAGACACTTCCTATAGCATGAGAAGTGATATCTCCATGCTTATACCAAACCTGAGACCCTTCCTATAGCATGAGATGTGATATCTCAATGCTTATACCAAACCTGAGAGCCTACCTATAGCATGAGATGTGATATCCAAGTCCATCCCATTCCAATCCTTAGACCCTTCCTACAGCATGCGATGTGATATCTCAATGATTCTAATATCAAACCAGAGACCCGTCCTATAACATGAGATGGGATATCCAACTCCTTCCCATTCCAATCCTGAGCCACCTCCGATAGCAGAGATGTGATATCTCAATGCTTATACCAAACCTGAGTCCCTTCCTATAACATGAGATGTGATATCCAACTCCTTCCCGTTCCAAACCTGAGACCCTTCCTATAGCATATGTGATATCCAACTCCTTCCCATTCCAAACATGAGACCCTTCCTATAGCAAGAATGTAATATCCAACTCCTACCCATTCCAATCCTGAGACCATTCCTATAGCATGAGATGTGATATCTCAATGCTTCTAATACCAAACCTGAGATACTTCCTATGACATGAGATGTGATATCCAATTCCTTCCCATTCCAAACCTGAGATCCTTCCTACAGCATGCGATGTGATATCTCAATGCTTCTAATACCAAACCTGAGACCCGTCCTATAACATGAGATGGGATATCCAACTCCTTCCCGTTCCATACCTGATACCCTTCCTATAGCATGAGATGTAATATCCAACTCCTTCCCATCCCAATCCTGAGACACCTCCGATAGCAGAGATGTGATATCTCAATGCTTATACCAAACCTGAGACTCTTCCTATAACATGAGATGTGATATCCAACTCCTTCCCGTTCCAAACCTGAGACCCTTCCTATAGCATGAGATGTGATATCCAACTCCTTCCCATTCCAATCCTGAGACCCTTCCGATAGCATGAGATGTGATATCTCAATGCTTCTAATACCAAACCTGTGATCCTTCCTATAACATGAGATGTGATATCCAAATCCTTCCCCTTCCAAACCTGAGACCCTCCCTTTAGCATGAGATGTGATATCCAACTCCTTCCCATTCCAATCCTGAGACCCTTCATACAGCATGAGATGTGATATCTCAATGCTTCTAATACCAAACCTGAGACCCTTCCTATAACATGAGATGGGAATATCCAACTCCTTCCCATTCCAATCCTGAGACCCTTCCGATAGCAGAGATGTGATATCTCAATGCTTATACCAAACCTGATATCCTTCCTATAACATGAGATGTGATATCCAACTCCTTCCCATTCCAATCCTGAGACCCTTCCTATAGCATGAGATGTGATATCTCACTGCTTATACCAAACGTGAGACCCTTCCTATAGCATGAGATGTGATATCCAACTCCTTCCCATTCCAATCCTGAGACCCTTCCTATAGCATGAGATGTGATATCTCAATGCTTCTAATATCAAACTTGAGACCCTCCCTATAGCATGAGTAGTGATATCCAAGTCCTTCCCATTCCAATCCTGAGACACTTCCTATAGCATGAGATGTGATATCTCAATGCTTCTAATACCAAACCTGAGACTCTTCCTATAACATGAGATGGGATATCCAACTCCTTCCCATTCCAATCCCGAGACCCTTCCGATAGCAGAGATGTGATATCTCAATGCTTATACCAAACCTGAGATCCTTCCTATAACATGAGATGTGATATCCAACTCCTTCCCATTCCAATCCTGAGACCCTTCCTATAGCATGAGATGTGAAATCTCAATGCTTATACCAAACCTGAGACCCTTCCTATAGCATGAGATGTGATACCCAACTCCTTCCCATTCCAATCCTGAGACCCTTCCTATAGCATGAGATGTGATATCTCAATGCCTCTAATACCGAACCTGAGACCCGTCCTATAACATGAGATGGGATATCCAACTCCTTCCCATTCCAATCCTGAGACACTCCCGATAGCAGAGATGTGATATCTCAATGCTTATACCAAACCTGAGACCCTTCCTATAACATGAGATGTGATATCCAACTCCTTCCCATTCCAAACCTGAGACCCTTCCTTTAGCATGAGATGTGATATCCAGCTCCTTCCCATTCCAATCCTGAGACACTTCGAATAGCATGAGATGTGATATCTCAATGCTTCTAATATCAAAACTGAGACCCTCCCTATAGCATGATATGTGATATCTAAGTCCTTCCCATTCCAATCCTGAGACCCTTCCTATAGCATGAGATGTGATATCTCAATGCTTCTACCAAACCTGAGACCCTTCCTTTAGCATGAGATGTGATATCCAACTCCTTCCCATTCCAATCCTGAGACCCTTCCTATAGCATGAGATGTGATATCTCAATACTTCTAATACCAAACCTGAGATCCTTCCGATAACATGAGATGTGATATCCAAATCCTTCCCCTTCCAATCCTGAGACCCTTCTGATAGCATGAGATGTGATATCTCAATGCTTCTAATACCAAACCTGAGATCCTTCCGATAGCTTGAGATGTGATATCTCAATGCTTCTAATACCAAACCTGAGATCCTTCCTATAACATGAGATGTTATATCCAAATCTTTCCCCTTCCAAACCTGAGACCCTCCCTTTAGCATGAGATGTGATATCCAACTCCTTCCCATTCCAATTCTGAGCCCCTTCCTATACCATGAGACTTGATATCCAACTCCTTCCCATTCCAATTCTTAGCCCCTTCCTAGACCATGAGACTTGATATCTCAATGCTTCTAATACCAAACCTGAGACACGTCCTATAACATGAGATGTGATATCCAAATCCTTCCCCTTCCAAACCTTAGACCCTTCCTTTATCATGAGATGTGATATCCAACTCCTTCCCATTCCAATCCTGAGACCCTTCCGATATCATGAGATGTGATATCTCAATGCTTCTATTATCAAACTTGAGACACTCCCTATAGCATGAGATGTGATATCCAAGTCCTTCCCATTCCAATCCTGAGACCCTTCCTATAGCTTGAGATGTGATATCCAACTCCTTCCATTCCAATTCTGAGCCCCTTCCTATACCATGAGACTTGATATCTCAATGCTTCTAATACCAAACCTGAGACCCGTCCTATAACATGAGATGTGATATCCAAATCCTTCCCCTTCCAAACCTTAGACCCTTCCTTTATCATGAGATGTGATATCCAACTCCTTCCCATTCCAATCCTGAGACCCTTCCGATATCATGAGATGTGATATCTCAATGCTTCTAATATCAAACTTGAGACCCTCCCTATAGCATGAGATGTGATATCCAAGTCCTTCCCATTCCAATCCTGAGACCCTTCCTATGGCATGAGATGTGATATCTCAATGCTTCTAATACCAAACCTGAGACCCTTCCTATAACATGAGATTGGAATATCCAACTCCTTCCCATTCTAATCCTGAGACCCTTCCGATAGCAGAGATGTGATATCTCAATGCTTATACCAAACCTGAGACCCTTCCTATAGCATGAGATGTGATGTCTCAATGCTTCTAATACCAAACCTGAGATCCGTCCTATAGCATGAGATGTGATATCTCAATGTTTATACCAAACCTGATAACCCTTCCTATGGCATGAGATGTGATATCCAACTCCTTCCCATTCCAATCCTGAGTTCCTTCCTATAGCATGAGATGTGATATCTCAATGCTTCTATCAAACCTGAGACCCTTCCTTTAGCATGAGATGTGATATCCAACTCCTTGCCATTCCAATCCTGAGACCCTTCCTATAGCATGAGATGTGATATCTCAATGCTTCTTATACCAAACCTGAGATCCTTCCTATAACATGAGATGTGATATCCAACTCCTTCCCATTCCAAACCTGAGACCCTTCCGATAGCATGAGATGTGATATCTCAATGCTTCAAAAACCAAACATGAGAACCATCCTATAACATGAGATGTGAAATCCAAATCCTTCCCTTCCCAAACCTGAGACTCTTCCCATAGCATGAGATGTGATATCTCAATGCTTCTACCAAACCTGAAACCCTTCCTATAGCATGAGATGTGATATCCAACTCCTTCCCATTCCAATCCTGAGACACTTCCTATAGCATGAGATGTGATATCACAATGCTTCTAATACCAAACCTGAGACCTGTCCTATAACATGAGATGTGATATCCAAATCCTTCCCCTTCCAAACCTGAGACCCTTCCTTTAGCATGAGATGTGATATCCAGCTCCTCCCATTCCAATCCTGAGACCCTTCCGATAGCATGAGATGTGATATCTCAATGCTTCTGATATCAAAACTGAGACCCTCCCTATAGCATGAGATGTGATATCTAAGTCCTTCCCATTCCAATCTTGAGACCCTTCCGATAGCAGAGATGTGATATTTCAATGCTTATACCAAACCTGAGACCCTTCCTATAGCATGAGATGTGATATCCAACTCCTTCCGATTCCAATCCTGAGACCCTTCCTATAGCATGAGATGTGATATCGCAATGCTTCTACCAAAACTGAGAACCTTCCTTTGGCATGAGATGTGATATCCAACTCCTTCCCATTCCAATCCTGAGACCCTTCCTTTAGCATGAGATGTGATATCTCAATGCTTCTAATACCAAACCTGAGATCCTTCCTATAACATGAGATGTGATATCCAACTCCTTCCCATTCCAATCCTGAGACCCTTCCTATAGCATGAGATGTGATATCTCAATGCTTTTAATACCAAACCTGAGATCCTTCCGATAGCATGAGATGTGATATCTCAATGCTTCTAATACCAAACCTGAGATCCTTCCTATAACATGAGATGTGATATCCAAATCCTTCCCCTTCCAAACCTGAGACCCTCCCTTTAGCATGAGATGTGATATCCAACTCCTTCCCATTCCAATCCTGATACCCTTCTTGTTAAGACGGATTTCTGAACTCTGTCCTGGTGGCGCAGAAGTTCAGAAGGCCAACCTAGTTACTTGGAACAGGGTAACCTCTGGACGAGTCAGACCAATCAAGGTAGCGATCGCGGCGGGCAAGACTAGGTCTCAAGAGGGGTGAGGGTGACTGAAAGCTCGTAATGAGCCCACAAAGCAAGATCACTTACAAACTACTCCAAACAGTTGTTATATAAAAAATATATACACATTTATTTTAAGGCCTTTAAAACAATGACCGTAGCGAGAAAATCACAATATCACAATATTAAACCAACACATACCATATCCACACAATATATATACAAATACGACAGTCGCAAGCGTTATAGGCACGAAATGTGTAGTCCACCTAAAAGGGAAGGAAAACAGGCAGTGCGATATAATGCTTAGACTCAGTTCGCCTTCAGAGGCACCTAACTAGATGGAAGTCCGAGCCCTGCGAAGAGTGGAGCCTTGTGCTCAAAGTACCTGCACGCGCTGGTGCCAACGGGCAAAAGGAGAAGCTCTTTGAAGGAAGTCAGGCAGTTCAGTTTAGTGCACAAAAGAAGAAGAACAAGTTCCGCGACTCAAGCGCAGCCTCCACAGTGGGCAGAAGCAGAGCGCGAGTACGGACAAGGGTGCTGTTTTACACAGCGGGGAAAAGCAATGGGCTCCTGCAGGAGGGTGACCAGATCCTAGCTATGCTACTCACCGGTCCCCGATGCAAGCAGACCCAGGCTTCTCCGCGTCAGTTTCAGCAGCTGGCAGGTTCAGAAGAGCAGGGAACGCCTCGTCGTCGTGTAGAGCAAAAAGAGGTCCCAATCGAAGAAACCTGCACAGTTTGTTGCCGCAGCAGGGCAACGGAGCGGCCGTGTGTATCTGAGCCAAATGTCCACTCCTCCCTTCAGACCTGGGAACGCCAAGAGTACGAAGCGTGGGAGAGTGACAAGGACTCGAGATACTACACAACCTGGCGGCGGTTACAGAGCAGGACTCCCGTGTAAGCTGGTCAGTCAACTGGATGGCCCAGAGACGCTTCCGAAGGCTTACTGGCAGGAGATGATGAAGTTGCCGAGAATAGCTGTTCCTGCTATTCCAAAGGTCGAAGCACCAGTACAGGCCTTCTGGTTCGATCAAAGGAGGAAAGGGTTTCACAGGACGACAGCAGTGCAAAGGAGGAGTCCTTCAGCGGGTCACCAGCGATTCCTCGGTCCAGCCTCTTGGTTGCAGGATACTTGGCTCCTGTATTCCTTCGTTTGTGAGAACTCAGGAGATCGACATGGTAGTGGTGTTTCCAGCCCCCTCTTATCCACGGTTCCCTTCACGCCAAAACGGAGGGGACCCGATGGGAGATCCGCTCATCAACACTCACACCATTCGTGGACCAATCACGGACCACGGTGGTCCCAGGCATTCACACCACCCTAGACTCTCTGGCACCCAGGATGTGTATTGGTACCAGACATCCCAGCCCACATCCTGGAGGCACACACACGACATGTAGAAGCCCGCAAAAGCATCCGTGTTTCGCGGGAAAGTACATGCCCAAATAAGGAAGGCCCCGGGTCGGCTCGACCTGGGAAAGGTGAAGGGAGCAAGACGGTCAGCGGACAGGACAAAGGAGCCTCGTGGTCTGGCCATTTTGGGAGCCAGGCCACCATTTTGGGTTAAGCGCGAGAAATGCGCTTAGAACGCCAAAAGGAGCTCAAAACACAAGAAAACGATCGCTGCCACCATTCCCGTCCCTGAATTACTTGCACCGATCAGATACAATCCTAAACGAGTATCTAGGGCCCGTAGAAGGCTAGAGACCCAAGAGAGCTGTAACTTAGCTTACAGTGCCCTCTTGTGTCATGTTGCACTAAAGCCGCAACATGATAAAAGAAACTACGGGAAACAGCGTTCCCCGGTACTGACTGTCTTAAGGGCATGTCAGTTTCCCCATGAGAAAAGGAGCGAAAGCCCAGAGGAGTGCAGCAGAAGGCTGCACTTCTCTGGCAAAGTCAAGAACAAGGTGAAAAACAACAGCAAAAAGTTTAGGGGTTGCCACATGGAAGGAAAATTACCTACAATTACGAAATCTTTCCTAACACTTCTGATAGCATGAGGTGTGATATCTCAATGTCTCTAATACCAAACCTGAGATCCTACCTCTAACATGAAATGTGATATCCAACTCCTTCCCTTTCCAAACCTGAGAGCCTTCCTACAGCATGAGATGTGATATCCAAGTCCTTCCCATTCCAATCCTGAGACCCTTCCTATAGCATGAGATGGGATATCCAACTCCTTCCAAATCCAATCCTGATACCCTTCCGATAGCATGAGATGTGATATGCCAATGCTTCTACAAAACCTGAGACCCATACCATGGCATGAGATGTGATATCAAACTCCCGTCCTATAACATGAGACTTGATATCTCAATGCTTCTAATACCAAACCTGAGACCGGTCCAATAACATGAGATGTGATATCCAAATCCTTCATGTTCCAAAACTGATACCCTTCCTATAGCATGAGATGTGATATCCAATTCCTTCCCATCCCAATCCTGAGACACCTCCGATAGCAGAGATGTGATATCTCAATGCTTATACCAAACCTGAGACTCTTCCTATAACATGAGATGTGATATCCAACTCCTTCCCGTTCCAAACCTGAGACCCTTCCTATAGCATGAGATGTGATATCCAACTCCTTCCCATTCCAATCCTGAGACCCTTCCGATAGCATGAGATGTGATATCTCAATGCTTCTAATACCAAACCTGTGATCCTTCCTATAACAAGAGATGTGATATCCAAATCCTTTCCCTTCCAAACCCGAGACCCTCCCTTTAGCATGAGATGTGATATCTCAATGCCTCTAATACCAAACCTGAGATCCTTCCGATAGCATGAGATGTGATATCTCAATGCTTCTAATACCAAACCTGAGATCCTTCCTATAACATGAGATGTGATATCCAAATCCTTCCCCTTCCATTCCTGAGACCCTCCCTTTAGCATGAGATGTGATATCCAACTCCTTCCCATTCCAATCCTGAGACCCTTCTGATAGCATGAGATGTGATATCTCAATGCCTCTAATAACAAACCTGAGATCCTACCTCTAACATGAAATGTGATATCCAACTCCTTCCCTTTCCAAACGTGAGACCCTCCCTATAGCATGAGATGTGATATCCAAGTCCTTCCCATTCCAATCCTGAGACCCTTCCTATAGCATGAGATGTGATATCTCAATGCTTCTAATACCAAACCTGAGACCCTTCCTATAACATAAGATGGGATATCCAACTCCTTCCCATTGCAATCCTGAGACCCTTCCGATAGCAGAGATGTGATATCTCAATGCTTATACCAAACCTGAGACCCTTCCTGTGGCATGAGATGTCATATACAACTCCTTCCCATTCCAATCCTGAGACCCTTCCTATAGCATGAGATGTGATATCTCAATGCTTATACCAAACCTGAGACCCTTCCTATAGCATGAGATGTGATATCCAACTCCTTCCCATTCCAATCCTGAGACCCTTCCTATAACATGAGATGTGATGTCTCAATGCTTCTAAAACCAAAACTGAGATCCTTCCTATGGCATGAGATGTCATATAAAACTCCTTCCCATTCCAATCCTGAGACCCTTCCTATAGCATGAGATGTGATATCGAACTCCTTCCCATTCCAATCCTGAGATCCTTCCGATAGCATGAGATGTGATATCTCAATGCTTCTAATACCAAACCTGAGATCATTCCTATAACACAAGATGTAATATCCAAATCCTTCCCCTTCCAAACCTGAGACCCTCCCTTTAGCATGAGATGTGATATCCAACTCCTTCCCATTCCAATCCTGAGACCCTTCCTATAGCATGAGATGTGATGTCTCAATGCTTCTAATACCAAACCTGAGATCCTTCCTATAACATGAGATGTGATATCCAACTCCTTCCCATTCCAATCCTGAGACACTTCCTATAGCATGAGAAGTGATATCTCCATGCTTATACCAAACCTGAGACCCTTCCTATAGCATGAGATGTGATATCTCAATGCTTATACCAAACCTGAGAGCCTACCTATAGCATGAGATGTGATATCCAAGTCCATCCCATTCCAATCCTTAGACCCTTCCTACAGCATGCGATGTGATATCTCAATGATTCTAATATCAAACCAGAGACCCGTCCTATAACATGAGATGGGATATCCAACTCCTTCCCATTCCAATCCTGAGCCACCTCCGATAGCAGAGATGTGATATCTCAATGCTTATACCAAACCTGAGTCCCTTCCTATAACATGAGATGTGATATCCAACTCCTTCCCGTTCCAAACCTGAGACCCTTCCTATAGCATATGTGATATCCAACTCCTTCCCATTCCAAACATGAGACCCTTCCTATAGCAAGAATGTAATATCCAACTCCTACCCATTCCAATCCTGAGACCATTCCTATAGCATGAGATGTGATATCTCAATGCTTCTAATACCAAACCTGAGATACTTCCTATGACATGAGATGTGATATCCAATTCCTTCCCATTCCAAACCTGAGATCCTTCCTACAGCATGCGATGTGATATCTCAATGCTTCTAATACCAAACCTGAGACCCGTCCTATAACATGAGATGGGATATCCAACTCCTTCCCGTTCCATACCTGATACCCTTCCTATAGCATGAGATGTAATATCCAACTCCTTCCCATCCCAATCCTGAGACACCTCCGATAGCAGAGATGTGATATCTCAATGCTTATACCAAACCTGAGACTCTTCCTATAACATGAGATGTGATATCCAACTCCTTCCCGTTCCAAACCTGAGACCCTTCCTATAGCATGAGATGTGATATCCAACTCCTTCCCATTCCAATCCTGAGACCCTTCCGATAGCATGAGATGTGATATCTCAATGCTTCTAATACCAAACCTGTGATCCTTCCTATAACATGAGATGTGATATCCAAATCCTTCCCCTTCCAAACCTGAGACCCTCCCTTTAGCATGAGATGTGATATCCAACTCCTTCCCATTCCAATCCTGAGACCCTTCATACAGCATGAGATGTGATATCTCAATGCTTCTAATACCAAACCTGAGACCCTTCCTATAACATGAGATGGGAATATCCAACTCCTTCCCATTCCAATCCTGAGACCCTTCCGATAGCAGAGATGTGATATCTCAATGCTTATACCAAACCTGATATCCTTCCTATAACATGAGATGTGATATCCAACTCCTTCCCATTCCAATCCTGAGACCCTTCCTATAGCATGAGATGTGATATCTCACTGCTTATACCAAACGTGAGACCCTTCCTATAGCATGAGATGTGATATCCAACTCCTTCCCATTCCAATCCTGAGACCCTTCCTATAGCATGAGATGTGATATCTCAATGCTTCTAATATCAAACTTGAGACCCTCCCTATAGCATGAGTAGTGATATCCAAGTCCTTCCCATTCCAATCCTGAGACACTTCCTATAGCATGAGATGTGATATCTCAATGCTTCTAATACCAAACCTGAGACTCTTCCTATAACATGAGATGGGATATCCAACTCCTTCCCATTCCAATCCCGAGACCCTTCCGATAGCAGAGATGTGATATCTCAATGCTTATACCAAACCTGAGATCCTTCCTATAACATGAGATGTGATATCCAACTCCTTCCCATTCCAATCCTGAGACCCTTCCTATAGCATGAGATGTGAAATCTCAATGCTTATACCAAACCTGAGACCCTTCCTATAGCATGAGATGTGATACCCAACTCCTTCCCATTCCAATCCTGAGACCCTTCCTATAGCATGAGATGTGATATCTCAATGCCTCTAATACCGAACCTGAGACCCGTCCTATAACATGAGATGGGATATCCAACTCCTTCCCATTCCAATCCTGAGACACTCCCGATAGCAGAGATGTGATATCTCAATGCTTATACCAAACCTGAGACCCTTCCTATAACATGAGATGTGATATCCAACTCCTTCCCATTCCAAACCTGAGACCCTTCCTTTAGCATGAGATGTGATATCCAGCTCCTTCCCATTCCAATCCTGAGACACTTCGAATAGCATGAGATGTGATATCTCAATGCTTCTAATATCAAAACTGAGACCCTCCCTATAGCATGATATGTGATATCTAAGTCCTTCCCATTCCAATCCTGAGACCCTTCCTATAGCATGAGATGTGATATCTCAATGCTTCTACCAAACCTGAGACCCTTCCTTTAGCATGAGATGTGATATCCAACTCCTTCCCATTCCAATCCTGAGACCCTTCCTATAGCATGAGATGTGATATCTCAATACTTCTAATACCAAACCTGAGATCCTTCCGATAACATGAGATGTGATATCCAAATCCTTCCCCTTCCAATCCTGAGACCCTTCTGATAGCATGAGATGTGATATCTCAATGCTTCTAATACCAAACCTGAGATCCTTCCGATAGCTTGAGATGTGATATCTCAATGCTTCTAATACCAAACCTGAGATCCTTCCTATAACATGAGATGTTATATCCAAATCTTTCCCCTTCCAAACCTGAGACCCTCCCTTTAGCATGAGATGTGATATCCAACTCCTTCCCATTCCAATTCTGAGCCCCTTCCTATACCATGAGACTTGATATCCAACTCCTTCCCATTCCAATTCTTAGCCCCTTCCTAGACCATGAGACTTGATATCTCAATGCTTCTAATACCAAACCTGAGACACGTCCTATAACATGAGATGTGATATCCAAATCCTTCCCCTTCCAAACCTTAGACCCTTCCTTTATCATGAGATGTGATATCCAACTCCTTCCCATTCCAATCCTGAGACCCTTCCGATATCATGAGATGTGATATCTCAATGCTTCTATTATCAAACTTGAGACACTCCCTATAGCATGAGATGTGATATCCAAGTCCTTCCCATTCCAATCCTGAGACCCTTCCTATAGCTTGAGATGTGATATCCAACTCCTTCCATTCCAATTCTGAGCCCCTTCCTATACCATGAGACTTGATATCTCAATGCTTCTAATACCAAACCTGAGACCCGTCCTATAACATGAGATGTGATATCCAAATCCTTCCCCTTCCAAACCTTAGACCCTTCCTTTATCATGAGATGTGATATCCAACTCCTTCCCATTCCAATCCTGAGACCCTTCCGATATCATGAGATGTGATATCTCAATGCTTCTAATATCAAACTTGAGACCCTCCCTATAGCATGAGATGTGATATCCAAGTCCTTCCCATTCCAATCCTGAGACCCTTCCTATGGCATGAAATGTGATATCTCAATGCTTCTAATACCAAACCTGAGACCCTTCCTATAACATGAGATTGGAATATCCAACTCCTTCCCATTCTAATCCTGAGACCCTTCCGATAGCAGAGATGTGATATCTCAATTCTTATACCAAACCTGAGATCCTTCCTATAACATGAGATGTGATATCCAACTCCTTCCCATTCCAATCCTGAGACACTTCCTATAGCATGAGATGTGATATCTCACTGCTTATACCAAACCTGAGACCCTTCCTATAGCATGAGATGTGATATCCAACTCCTTCCCATTCCAATCCTGAGACCCTTCCTATAGCAAGAGATGTGATATCTCAATGCTTCTAATATCAAACTTGAGAGCCTCCCTATAGCATGAGATGTGATATCCAAGTCCTTCCCATTCCAATCCTGAGACACGTCCTATAGCATGAGATGTGATATCTCAATGCTTCTAATACCAAACCTGAGACTCTTCCTATAACATGAGATGGGATATCCAACTCCTTCCCATTCCAATCCTGAGACCCTTCCGATAGCAGAGATGTGATATCTCAATGCTTATATCAAACCTGAGACCCTTCCTACGGCATGAGATGTCATATACAACTCCTTCCCATTCCAATCCTGAGACCCTTCCTATAGCATGAGATGTGATATCTCAATGCTTATACCAAACCTGAGACCCTTCCTATAGCATGAGATGTGATATCCAACTCCTTCCCATTCCAATCCTGAGACCCTTCCTATAGCATGAGATGTGATATCTCAATGCTTATACCAAAACTGAGACCCTTCCTACGGCATGAGATGTCATATACAACTCCTTCCCATTCCAATCCTGAGACCCTTCCTATAGCATGACATGTGATATCTCAATGCTTATACCAAACCTAAGACCCTTCCTATAGCATGAGATGTGATATCCAACTCATTCCCATTCCAATCCTGAGACCCTTCCTATAGCATGAGATGTGATATCTCAATGCTTCTACCAAACCTGAGACCCTTCCTTTAGCATGAGATGTGATACCCAACTCCCTCCCATTCCAATCCTGAGACCCTTCCTATAGCATGAGTTGTGATATCTCAATACTTCTAATACCAAACCTGAGATCCTTCCGATAACATGAGATGTGATATCCAAATCCTTCCCCTTCCAATCCTGAGACCCTTCTGATAGCATGAGATGTGATATCTCAATGCTTCTAATACCAAACCTGAGATCCTTCCGATAGCATGAGATGTGATATCTCAATGCTTCTAATACCAAACCTGAGATCCTTCCTATAACATGAGATGTGATATCCAAATCCTTCCCCTTCCAAACCTGAGACCCTCCCTTTAGCATGAGATGTGATATCCAACTCCTTCCCATTCCAATTCTGAGCCCCTTCCTATACCATGAGACTTGATATCCAACTCCTTCCCATTCCAATTCTGAGCCCCTTCCTATACCATGAGACTTGATATCTCAATGCTTCTAATACCAAACCTGAGACCCGTCCTATAACATGAGATGTGATATCCAAATCCTTCCCCTTCCAAACCTTAGACCCTTCCTTTATGATGAGATGTGATATCCAACTCCTTCCCATTCCAATCCTGAGACCCTTCCGATATCATGAGATGTGATATCTCAATGCTTCTAATATCAAACTTGAGACCCTCCCTATAGCATGAGATGTGATATCCAAGTCCTTCCCATTCCAATCCTGAGACCCTTCCGATAGCTTGAGATGTGACATCCAACTCCTTCCCATTCCAATTCTGATCCCCTTCCTATACCATGAGACTTGATATCTCAATGCTTCTAATACCAAACCTGAGACCCGTCCTATAACATGAGATGTGATATCCAAATCCTTCCCCTTCCAAACCTTAGACCCTTCCTTTATCATGAGATGTGATATCCAACTCCTTCCCATTCCAATCCTGAGACCCTTCCGATATCATGAGATGTAATATCTCAATGCTTCTAATATCAAACTTGAGACCCTCCCTATAGCATGAGATGTGATATCCAAGTCCTTCCCATTCCAATCCTGAGACCCTTCCTATAGCATGAGATGTGATATCTCAATGCTTCTAATACCAAACCTGAGACCCTTCCTATAACATGAGATTGGAATATCCAACTCCTTCAAATTCCAATCCTGAGACCCTTCCGATAGCAGAGATGTGATATCTCAATTCTTATACCAAACCTGAGATCCTTCCTATAACATGAGATGTGATATCCAACTCCTTCCCATTCCAATCCTGAGACACTTCCTATAGCATGAGATGTGATATCTCACTGCTTATACCAAACCTGAGACCCTTCCTATAGCATGAGATGTGATATCCAACTCCTTCCCATTCCAATCCTGAGACCCTTCCTATAGCATGAGATGTGATATCTCAATGCTTCTAATATCAAACTTGAGAGCCTCCCTATAGCATGAGATGTGATATCCAAGTCCTTCCCATTCCAATCCTGAGACACTTCCTATAGCATGAGATGTGATCTCTCAATGCTTCTAATACCAAACCTGTGATCCTTCCTATAACATGAGATGTGATATCCAAATCCTTCCCCTTCCAAACCTGAGACCCTTCCTATAGCATGAGATGTGATATCCAACTCCTTCCCATTCCAATCCTGAGACCCTTCCGATAGCATGAGATGTGATATCTCAATGCTTCTAATACCAAACCTGTGATCCTTCCTATAACATGAGATGTGATATCCAAATCCTTCCCCTTCCAAACCTGAGACCCTCCCTTTAGCATGAGATGTGATATCCAACTCCTTCCCATTCCAATCCTGAGACCCTTCATACAGCATGAGATGTGATATCTCAATGCTTCTAATACCAAACCTGAGACCCTTCCTATAACATGAGATGGGAATATCCAACTCCTTCCCATTCCAATCCTGAGACCCTTCCGATAGCAGAGATGTGATATCTCAATGCTTATACCAAACCTGATATCCTTCCTATAACATGAGATGTGATATCCAACTCCTTCCCATTCCAATCCTGAGACCCTTCCTATAGCATGAGATGTGATATCTCACTGCTTATACCAAACGTGAGACCCTTCCTATAGCATGAGATGTGATATCCAACTCCTTCCCATTCCAATCCTGAGACCCTTCCTATAGCATGAGATGTGATATCTCAATGCTTCTAATATCAAACTTGAGACCCTCCCTATAGCATGAGTAGTGATATCCAAGTCCTTCCCATTCCAATCCTGAGATACTTCCTATAGCATGAGATGTGATATCTCAATGCTTCTAATACCAAACCTGAGACTCTTCCTATAACATGAGATGAGATATCCAACTCCTTCCCATTCCAATCCCGAGACCCTTCTGATAGCAGAGATGTGATATCTCAATGCTTATACCAAACCTGAGATCCTTCCTATAACATGAGATGTGATATCCAACTCCTTCCCATTCCAATCCTGAGACCCTTCCTATAGCATGAGATGTGAAATCTCAATGCTTATACCAAACCTGAGACCCTTCCTATAGCATGAGATGTGATACCCAACTCCTTCCCATTCCAATCCTGAGACCCTTCCTATAGCATGAGATGTGATATCTCAATGCCTCTAATACCGAACCTGAGATCCTTCCTCTAACATGAAATGTGATATCCAACTCCTTCCCTTTCCAAACCTGAGAGCCTATCTATAGCATGAGATGTGATATCCAAGTCCTTCCCATTCCAATCCTTAGACCCTTCCTACAGCATGCAATATGATATCTCAATGATTCTAATAACAAACCTGAGACCCGTCCTATAACATGAGATGGGATATCCAACTCCTTCCCATTCCAATCCTGAGACACTTCCGATAGCAGAGATGTGATATCTCAATGCTTATACCAAACCTGAGACCCTTCCTATAACATGAGATGTGATATCCAACTCCTTCCCATTCCAAACCTGAGACCCTTCCTTTAGCATGAGATGTGAAATCCAGCTCCTTCCCATTCCAATCCTGAGACACTTCGAATAGCATGAGATGTGATATCTCAATGCTTCTAATATCAAAACTGAGACCCTCCCTATAGCATGATATGTGATATCTAAGTCCTTCCCATTCCAATCCTGAGACCCTTCCTATAGCATGAGATGTGATATCTCAATGCTTCTACCAAACCTGAGACCCTTCCTTTAGCATGAGATGTGATATCCAACTCCTTCCCATTCCAATCCTGAGACCCTTCCTATAGCATGAGATGTGATATCTCAATACTTCTAATACCAAACCTGAGATCCTTCCGATAACATGAGATGTGATATCCAAATCCTTCCCCTTCCAATCCTGAGACCCTTCTGATAGCATGAGATGTGATATCTCAATGCTACTAATACCAAACCTGAGATCCTTCCGATAGCTTGAGATGTGATATCTCAATGCTTCTAATACCAAACCTGAGATCCTTCCTATAACATGAGATGTTATATCCAAATCCTTCCCCTTCCAAACCTGAGACCCTCCCTTTAGGATGAGATGTGATATCCAACTCCTTCCCATTCCAATTCTGAGCCCCTTCCTATACCATGAGACTTGATATCCAACTCCTTCCCATTCCAATTCTTAGCCCCTTCCTATACCATGAGACTTGATATCTCAATGCTTCTAATACCAAACCTGAGACCCGTCCTATAACATGAGATGTGATATCCAAATCCTTCCCCTTCCAAACCTTAGACCCTTCCTTTATCATGAGATGTGATATCCAACTCCTTCCCATTCCAATCCTGAGACCCTTCCGATATCATGAGATGTGATATCTCAATGCTTCTAATATCAAACTTGAGACACTCCCTATAGCATGAGATGTGATATCCAAGTCCTTCCCATTCCAATCCTGAGACCCTTCCTATAGCTTGAGATGTGATATCCAACTCCTTCCCATTCCAATTCTGAGCCCCTTCCTATACCATGAGACTTGATATCTCAATGCTTCTAATACCAAACCTGAGACCCGTCCTATACCATGAGATGTGATATCCAAATCCTTCCCCTTCCAAACCTTAGCCCCTTCCTTTATCATGAGATGTGATATCCAACTCCTTCCCATTCCAATCCTGAGACCCTTCCGATATCATGAGATGTGATATCTCAATGCTTCTAATATCAAACTTGAGACCCTCCCTATAGCATGAGATGTGATATCCAAGTCCTTCCCATTCCAATCCTGAGACCCTTCCTATAGCATGAGATGTGATATCTCAATGCTTCTAATACCAAACCTGAGACCCTTCCTATAACATGAGATTGGAATATCCAACTCCTTCCCATTCTAATCCTGAGACCCTTCCGATAGCAGAGATGTGATATCTCAATTCTTATACCAAACCTGAGATCCTTCCTATAACATGAGATGTGATATCCAACTCCTTCCCATTCCAATCCTGAGACACTTCCTATAGCATGAGATGTGATATCTCACTGCTTATACCAAACCTGAGACCCTTCCTATAGCATGAGATGTGATATCCAACTCCTTCCCATTCCAATCCTGAGACCCTTCCTATAGCAAGAGATGTGATATCTCAATGCTTCTAATATCAAACTTGAGAGCCTCCCTATAGCATGAGATGTGATATCCAAGTCCTTCCCATTCCAATCCTGAGACACTTCCTATAGCATGAGATGTGATATCTCAATGCTTCTAATACCAAACCTGAGACTCTTCCTATAACATGAGATGGGATATCCAACTCCTTCCCATTCCAATCCTGAGACCCTTCCGATAGCAGAGATGTGATATCTCAATGCTTATATCAAACCTGAGACCCTTCCTACGGCATGAGATGTCATATACAACTCCTTCCCATTCCAATCCTGAGACCCTTCCTATAGCATGAGAAGTGATATCTCAATGCTTATACCAAACCTGAGACCCTTCCTATAGCATGAGATGTGATATCCAACTCCTTCCCATTCCAATCCTGAGACCCTTCCTATAGCATGAGATGTGATATCTCAATGCTTATACCAAACCTGAGACCCTTCCTACGGCATGAGATGTCATATACAACTCCTTCCCATTCCAATCCTGAGACCCTTCCTATAGCATGACATGTGATATCTCAATGCTTATACCAAACCTGAGACCCTTCCTATAGCATGAGATGTGATATCCAACTCCTTCCCATTCCAATCCTGAGACCCTTCCTATAGCATGAGATGTGATCTCTCAATGCTTCTACCAAACCTGAGACCCTTCCTTTAGCATGAGATGTGATATCCAACTCCCTCCCATTCCAATCCTGAGACCCTTCCTATAGCATGAGTTGTGATATCTCAATACTTCTAATACCAAACCTGAGATCCTTCCGATAACATGAGATGTGATATCCAAATCCTTCCCCTTCCAATCCTGAGACCCTTCTGATAGCATGAGATGTGATATCTCAATGCTTCTAATACCAAACCTGAGATCCTTCCGATAGCATGAGATGTGATATCTCAATGCTTCTAATACCAAACCTGAGATCCTTCCTATAACATGAGATGTGATATCCAAATCCTTCCCCTTCCAAACCTGAGACCCTCCCTTTAGCATGAGATGTGATATCCAACTCCTTCCCATTCCAATTCTGAGCCCCTTCCTATACCATGAGACTTGATATCCAACTCCTTCCCATTCCAATTCTGAGCCCCTTCCTATACCATGAGACTTGATATCTCAATGCTTCTAATACCAAACCTGAGACCCGTCCTATAACATGAGATGTGATATCCAAATCCTTCCCCTTCCAAACCTTAGACCCTTCCTTTATGATGAGATGTGATATCCAACTCCTTCCCATTCCAATCCTGAGACCCTTCCGATATCATGAGATGTGATATCTCAATGCTTCTAATATCAAACTTGAGACCCTCCCTATAGCATGAGATGTGATATCCAAGTCCTTCCCATTCCAATCCTGAGACCCTTCCTATAGCTTGAGATGTGACATCCAACTCCTTCCCATTCCAATTCTGATCCCCTTCCTATACCATGAGACTTGATATCTCAATGCTTCTAATACCAAACCTGAGACCCGTCCTATAACATGAGATGTGATATCCAAATCCTTCCCCTTCCAAACCTTAGACCCTTCCTTTATCATGAGATGTGATATCCAACTCCTTCCCATTCCAATCCTGAGACCCTTCCGATATCATGAGATGTAATATCTCAATGCTTCTAATATCAAACTTGAGACCCTCCCTATAGCATGAGATGTGATATCCAAGTCCTTCCCATTCCAATCCTGAGACCCTTCCTATAGCATGAGATGTGATATCTCAATGCTTCTAATACCAAACCTGAGATCCTTCCTATAACATGAGATGTGATATCCAACTCCTTCCCATTCCAATCCTGAGACACTTCCTATAGCATGAGATGTGATATCTCACTGCTTATACCAAACCTGAGACCCTTCCTATAGCATGAGATGTGATATCCAACTCCTTCCCATTCCAATCCTGAGACCCTTCCTATAGCATGAGATGTGATATCTCAATGCTTCTAATATCAAACTTGAGAGCCTCCCTATAGCATGAGATGTGATATCCAAGTCCTTCCCATTCCAATCCTGAGACACTTCCTATAGCATGAGATGTGATATCTCAATGCTTCTAATACCAAACCTGAGACTCTTCCTATAACATGAGATGGGATATCCAACTCCTTCCCATTCCAATCCTGAGACCCTTCCGATAGCAGAGATGTGATATCTCAATGCTTATACCAAACCTGAGACCCTTCCTACGGCATGAGATGTCATATACAACTCCTTCCCATTCCAATCCTGAGACCCTTCCTATAGCATGAGATGTGATATCTCAATGCTTATACCAAACCTGAGACCCTTCCTATAGCATGAGATGTGATATCCACCTCCTTCCCATTCCAATCCTGAGACCCTTCCTATAGCATGAGATGTGATATCTCAATGCTTATACCAAACCTGAGACCCTTCATACGGCATGAGATGTCATATACAACTCCTTCCCATTCCAATCCTGAGACCCTTCCTATAGCATGAGATGTGATATCTCAATGCTTATACCAAACCTGAGACCCTTCCTATAGCATGAGATGTGATATCCAACTCCTTCCCATTCCAATCCTGAGACCCTTCCTATAGCATGAGATTTGATATCTCAATGCTTATACCAAACCTGAGACCCTTCCTATAACATGAGATGGGATATCCAACTCCTTCCCATTCCAATCCTGAGACACTTCCGATAGCAGAGATGTGATATCTCAATGCTTATACCAGACCTTAGACCCTTCCTATAACATGAGATCGGATATCCAACTCCTTCCCGTTCCAAACCTGAGACCCTTCCTTTAGCATGAGATGTGATATCCAGCTCCTTCCCATTCCAATCCTGAGACACTTCTGATAGCATGAGATGTGATATCTCAATGCTTCTAATATCAAAACGGAAACCCTCCCTATAGCATGATATGTGATATCTAAGTCCTTCCCATTCCAATCCTGAGACCCTTCCTATAGCATGAGATGTGATATCTCAATGCTTCTACCAAACCTGAGACCCTTCCTTTAGCATGAGATGTGATATCCAACTCCTTCCCATTCCAATCCTGAGACCCTTCCGATAGCAGAGATGTGATATCTCAATTCTTATACCAAACCTGAGATCCTTCCTATAACATGAGATGTGATATCCAACTCCTTCCCATTCCAATCCTGAGACACTTCCTATAGCATGAGATGTGATATCTCACTGCTTATACCAAACCTGAGACCCTTCCTATAGCATGAGATGTGATATCCAACTCCTTCCCATTCCAATCCTGAGACCCTTCCTATAGCATGAGATGTGATATCTCAATGCTTCTAATATCAAACTTGAGAGCCTCCCTATAGCATGAGATGTGATATCCAAGTCCTTCCCATTCCAATCCTGAGACACTTCCTATAGCATGAGATGTGATATCTCAATGCTTCTAATACCAAACCTGAGACTCTTCCTATAACATGAGATGGGATATCCAACTCCTTCCCATTCCAATCCTGAGACCCTTCCGATAGCAGAGATGTGATATCTCAATGCTTATACCAAACCTGAGACCCTTCCCACGGCATGAGATGTCATATACAACTCCTTCCCATTCCAATCCTGAGACCCTTCCTATAGCATGAGATGTGATATCTCAATGCTTATACCAAACCTGAGACCCTTCCTATAGCATGAGATGTGATATCCAACTCCTTCCCATTCCAATCCTGAGACCCTTCCTATAGCATGAGATGTGATATCTCAATGCTTATACCAAACCTGAGACCCTTCCTACGGCATGAGATGTCATATACAACTCCTTCCCATTCCAATCCTGAGACCCTTCCTATAGCATGAGATGTGATATCTCAATGCTTATACCAAACCTGAGACCCTTCCTATAGCATGAGATGTGATATCCAACTCCTTCCCATTCCAATCCTGAGACACTTCCGATAGCAGAGATGTGATATCTCAATGCTTATACCAGACCTTAGACCCTTCCTATAACATGAGATCGGATATCCAACTCCTTCCCGTTCCAAACCTGAGACCCTTCCTTTAGCATGAGATGTGATATCCAGCTCCTTCCCATTCCAATCCTGAGACACTTCCGATAGCATGAGATGTGATATCTCAATGCTTCTAATATCAAAACGGAAACCCTCCCTATAGCATGATATGTGATATCTAAGTCCTTCCCATTCCAATCCTGAGACCCTTCCTATAGCATGAGATGTGATATCTCAATGCTTCTAATACCAAACCTGAGATCCTTCCGATAGCATGAGATTGGATATCCAACTCCTTCCCATTCCAATGCTGAGACACTTCCGATAGCAGAGATGTGATATCTCAATGCTTATACCAGACCTTAGACCCTTCCTATAACATGAGATCGGATATCCAACTCCTTCCCGTTCCAAACCTGAGACCCTTCCTATAACATGAGATTGGAATATCCAACTCCTTCAAATTCCAATCCTGAGACACTTCCGATAGCAGAGATGTGATATCTCAATTCTTATACCAAACCTGAGATCCTTCCTATAACATGAGATGTGATATCCAACTCCTTCCCATTCCAATCCTGAGACACTTCCTATAGCATGAGATGTGATATCTCACTGCTTATACCAAACCTGAGACCCTTCCTATAGCATGAGATGTGATATCCAACTCCTTCCCATTCCAATCCTGAGACCCTTCCTATAGCATGAGATGTGATATCTCAATGCTTCTAATATCAAACTTGAGAGCCTCCCTATAGCATGAGATGTGATATCCAAGTCCTTCCCATTCCAATCCTGAGACACTTCCTATAGCATGAGATGTGATATCTCAATGCTTCTAATACCAAACCTGTGATCCTTCCTATAACATGAGATGGGATATCCAACTCCTTCCCATTCCAATCCTGAGACCCTTCCGATAGCAGAGATGTGATATCTCAATGCTTATACCAAACCTGAGACCCTTCCTACGGCATGAGATGTCATATACAACTCCTTCCCATTCCAATCCTGAGACCCTTCCTATAGCATGAGATGTGATATCTCAATGATTATACCAAACCTGAGACCCTTCCTATAGCATGAGATGTGATATCCACCTCCTTCCCATTCCAATCCTGAGACCCTTCCTATAGCATGAGATGTGATATCTCAATGCTTATACCAAACCTGAGACCCTTCATACGGCATGAGATGTCATATACAACTCCTTCCCATTCCAATCCTGAGACCCTTCCTATAGCATGAGATGTGATATCTCAATGCTTATACCAAACCTGAGAGCCTTCCTATAGCATGAGATGTGATATCCAACTCCTTCCCATTCCAATCCTGAGACCCTTCCTATAGCATGAGATTTGATATCTCAATGCTTATACCAAACCTGAGACCCTTCCTATAACATGAGATGGGATATCCAACTCCTTCCCATTCCAATCCTGAGACACTTCCGATAGCAGAGATGTGATATCTCAATGCTTATACCAGACCTTAGACCCTTCCTATAACATGAGATCGGATATCCAACTCCTTCCCGTTCCAAACCTGAGACCCTTCCTTTAGCATGAGATGTGATATCCAGCTCCTTCCCATTCCAATCCTGAGACCCTTCCGATAGCAGAGATGTGATATCTCAATGCTTATACCAAACCTGAGACCCTTCCCACGGCATGAGATGTCATATACAACTCCTTCCCATTCCAATCCTGAGACCCTTCCTATAGCATGAGATGTGATATCTCAATGCTTATACCAAACCTGAGACCCTTCCTATAGCATGAGATGTGATATCCAACTCCTTCCCATTCCAATCCTGAGACCCTTCCTATAGCATGAGATGTGATATCTCAATGCTTATACCAAACCTGAGACCCTTCCTACGGCATGAGATGTCATATACAACTCCTTCCCATTCCAATCCTGAGACACTTCCGATAGCAGAGATGTGATATCTCAATGCTTATACCAGACCTTAGGCCCTTCCTATAACATGAGATCGGATATCCAACTCCTTCCCGTTCCAAACCTGAGACCCTTCCTTTAGCATGAGATGTGATATCCAGCTCCTTCCCATTCCAATCCTGAGACACTTCCGATAGCATGAGATGTGATATCTCAATGCTTCTAATATCAAAACGGAAACCCTCCCTATAGCATGATATGTGATATCTAAGTCCTTCCCATTCCAATCCTGAGACCCTTCCTATAGCATGAGATGTGATATCTCAATGCTTCTAATACCAAACCTGAGATCCTTCTGATAGCATGAGATTGGATATCCAACTCCTTCCCATTCCAATGCTGAGACACTTCCGATAGCAGAGATGTGATATCTCAATGCTTATACCAGACCTTAGACCCTTCCTATAACATGAGATCGGATATCCAACTCCTTCCCGTTCCAAACCTGAGACCCTTCCTTTAGCATGAGATGTGATATCCAGCTCCTTCCCATTCCAATCCTGAGACACTTCCTATAGCATGAGATGTGATATCTCAATGCTTCTACCAAACCTGAGACCCTTCCTTTAGCATGAGATGTGATATCCAACTCCTTCCCATTCCAATCCTGAGACCCTTCATATAGCATGAGATGTGATATCTCAATACTTCTAATACCAAACCTGAGATCCTTCCGATAACATGAGATGTGATATCCAAATCCTTCCCCTTCCAAACCTGAGACCCTCCCTTTAGCATGAGATGTGATATCCATCTCCTTCCCATTCCAAACCTGAGACCCTTCTGATAGCATGAGATGTGATATCTCAATGCTTCTAATACCAAACCTGAGATCCTTCCGATAGCATGAGATGTGATATCTCAATGCTTCTAATACCAAACCTGAGATCCTTCCTATAACATGAGATGTGATATCCAAATCCTTCCCCTTCCAATTCTAAGACCCTCCCTTTAACATGAGATGTGATATCCAACTCCTTCCCATTCCAACCTGAGACCCTTCCTATAGCATGAGATGTGATATCTCAATGCCTCTAATACCAAACCTGAGATCCTTCCTCTAACATGAAATATGCTATCCAACTCCTTCCCTTTCCAAACCTGAGAGCCTATCTATAGCATGAGATGTGATATCCAAGTCCTTCCCATTCCAATCCTTAGACCCTTCCTACAGCATGCAATATGATATCTCAATGATTCTAATAACAAACCTGAGACCCGTCCTATAACATGAGATGTGATATCCAACTCCTTCCCGTTCCAAACCTGAGACTCTTCCTTTAGCATGAGATGTGATATCTAGCTCCTTCCCATTCCAATCCTGAGACACTTCCGATAGCATGAGATGTGATATCTCAATGCTTCTAATATCAAAACTGAGACCCTCCCTATATCATGATATGTGATATCTAAGTCCTTCCCATTCCAATCCTGAGACCCTTCCTATAGCATGAGATGTGATATCTCAATGCTTCTACCAAACCTGAGACCCTTCCTTTAGCATGAGATGTGATATCCAACTCCTTCCCATTCCAATCCTGAGACCCTTCCTATAGCATGAGATGTGATATCTCAATACTTCTAATACCAAACCTGAGATCCTTCCTATAGCATGAGATGTGATATCTCAATGCTTCTAATACCAAACCTGAGACCCTTCCTACAGCATGCAATGTGATATCTCACTGCTTATACCAAACCTGAGACCCTTCCTATAGCATGAGATGTGATATCCAACTCCTTCCCATTCCAATCCTGAGACCCTTCCTATAGCATGAGATGTGATATCTCAATGCTTCTAATATCAAACTTGAGAGCCTCCCTATAGCATGAGATGTGATATCCAAGTCCTTCCCATTCCAATCCTGAGACACTTCCTATAGCATGAGATGTGATATCTCAATGCTTCTAATACCAAACCTGAGACTCTTCCTATAACATGAGATGGGATATCCAACTCCTTCCCATTCCAATCCTGAGACCCTTCCGATAGCAGAGATGTGATATCTCAATGCTTATACCAAACCTGAGACCCTTCCTACGGCATGAGATGTCATATACAACTCCTTCCCATTCCAATCCTGAGACCCTTCCTATAGCATGAGATGTGATATCTCAATGCTTATACCAAACCTGAGACCCTTCCTATAGCATGAGATGTGATATCCAACTCCTTCCCATTCCAATCCTGAGACCCTTCCTATAGCATGAGATGTGATATCTCAATGCTTATACCAAACCTGAGACCCTTCCTACGGCATGAGATGTCATATACAACTCCTTCCCATTCCAATCCTGAGACCCTTCCTATAGCATGAGATGTGATATCTCAATGCTTATACCAAACCTGAGACCCTTCCTATAGCATGAGATGTGATATACAACTCCTTCCCATTCCAATCCTGAGACCCTTCCTATAGCATGAGATGTGATATCTCAATGCTTATGCCAAACCTGAGACCCTTCCTATAACATGAGATGGGATATCCAACTCCTTCCCATTCCAATCCTGAGACACTTCCGATAGCAGAGATGTGATATCTCAATGCTTATACCAGACCTTAGACCCTTCCTATAACATGAGATCGGATATCCAACTCCTTCCCGTTCCAAACCTGAGACCCTTCCTTTAGCATGAGATGTGATATCCAGCTCCTTCCCATTCCAATCCTGAGACACTTCCGATAGCATGAGATGTGATATCTCAATGCTTCTAATACCAAAACGGAAACCCTCCATATAGCATGATATGTGATATCTAAGTCCTTCCCATTCCAATCCTGAGACCCTTCCTATAGCATGAGATGTGATATCTCAATGCTTCTACCAAACCTGAGACCCTTCCTTTAGCATGAGATGTGATATCCAGCTCCTTCCCATTCCAATCCTGAGACACTTCCGATAGCATGAGATGTGATATCTCAATGCTTCTAATACCAAAACGGAAACCCTCCATATAGCATGATATGTGATATCTAAGTCCTTCCCATTCCAATCCTGAGACCCTTCCTATAGCATGAGATGTGATATCTCAATACTTCTAATACCAAACCTGAGATCCTTCCGATAACATGAGATGTGATATCCAAATCCTTCCCCTTCCAGACCTGAGACCCTCCCTTTAGCATGAGATGTGATATCCAACTCCTTCCCATTCCAATCCTGAGACCCTTCTGATAGCATGAGATGTGATATCTCAATGCTTCTAATACCAAACCTGAGATCCTTCCGATAGCATGAGATGTGATATCTCAATGCTTCTAATACCAAACCTGAGATCCTTCCTATAACATGAGATGTGATATCCAAATCCTTCCCCTTCCAATTCTGAGACCCTCCCTTTAACATGAGATGTGATATGCAACTCCTTCCCATTCCAACCTGAGACCCTTCCTATAGCATGAGATGTGATATCTCAATGCTTATACCAAACCTGAGACCCTTCCTATAACATGAGATGGGATATCCAACTCCTTCCCATTCCAATCCTGAGACACTTCCGATAGCAGAGATGTGATATCTCAATGCTTATACCAGACCTTAGACCCTTCCTATAACATGAGATCGGATATCCAACTCCTTCCCGTTCCAAACCTGAGACCCTTCCTTTAGCATGAGATGTGATATCCAGCTCCTTCCCATTCCAATCCTGAGACACTTCCGATAGCATGAGATGTGATATCTCAATGCTTCTAATATCAAAACGGAAACCCTCCCTATAGCATGATATGTGATATCTAAGTCCTTCCCATTCCAATCCTGAGACCCTTCCTATAGCATGAGATGTGATATCTCAATGCTTCTAATACCAAACCTGAGATCCTTCCGATAGCATGAGATCGGATATCCAACTCCTTCCCATTCCAATCCTGAGACACTTCCGATAGCAGAGATGTGATATCTCAATGCTTATACCAGACCTTAGACCCTTCCTATAACATGAGATCGGATATTCAACTCATTCCCGTTCCAAACCTGAGACCCTTCCTTTAGCAAGAGATGTGATATCCAGCTCCTTCCCATTCCAATCCTGAGACACTTCCTATAGCATGAGATGTGATATCTCAATGCTTCTACCAAACCTGAGACCCTTCCTTTAGCATGAGATGTGATATCCAACTCCTTCCCATTCCAATCCTGAGACCCTTCCTATAGCATGAGATGTGATATCTCAATACTTCTAATACCAAACCTGAGATCCTTCCGATAACATGAGATGTGATATCCAAATCCTTCCCCTTCCAAACCTGAGACCCTCCCTTTAGCATGAGATGTGATATCCATCTCCTTCCCATTCCAATCCTGAGACCCTTCTGATAGCATGAGATGTGATATCTCAATGCTTCTAATACCAAACCTGAGATCCTTCCGATAGCATGAGATGTGATATCTCAATGCTTCTAATACCAAACCTGAGATCCTTCCTATAACATGAGATGTGATATCCAAATCCTTCCCCTTCCAATTCTGAGACCCTCCCTTTAACATGAGATGTGATATCCAACTCCTTCCCATTCCAACCTGAGACCCTTCCTATAGCATGAGATGTGATATCTCAATGCCTCTAATACCAAACCTGAGATCCTTCCTCTAACATGAAATGTGATATCCAACTCCTTCCCTTTCCAAACCTGAGAGCCTATCTATAGCATGAGATGTGATATCCAAGTCCTTCCCATTCCAATCCTGAGACACTTCCGATAGCATGAGATGTGATATCTCAATGCTTCTAATATCAAAACGGAAACCCTCCCTATAGCATGATATGTGATATCTAAGTCCTTCCCATTCCAATCCTGAGACCCTTCCTATAGCATGAGATGTGATATCTCAATGCTTCTAATACCAAACCTGAGATCCTTCCGATAGCATGAGATCGGATATCCAACTCCTTCCCATTCCAATCCTGAGACACTTCCGATAGCAGAGATGTGATATCTCAATGGTTATACCAGACCTTAGACCCTTCCTATAACATGAGATCGGATATCCAACTCCTCCCCGTTCCAAACCTGAGACCCTTCCTTTAGCATGAGATGTGATATCCAGCTCCTTCCCATTCCAATCCTGAGACACTTCCTATAGCATGAGATGTGATATCTCAATGCTTCTACCAAACCTGAGACCCTTCCTTTAGCATGAGATGTGATATCCAACTCCTTCCCATTCCAATCCTGAGACCCTTCCTATAGCATGAGATGTGATATCTCAATGCTTATACCAAACCTGAGACCCTTCCTACGGCATGAGATGTCATATACAACTCCTTCCCATTCCAATCCTGAGACCCTTCCTATAGCATGAGATGTGATATCTCAATGCTTATACCAAACCTGAGACCCTTCCTATAGCATGAGATGTGATATCCAACTCCTTCCCATTCCAATCCTGAGACCCTTCCTATAGCATGAGATGTGATATCTCAATGCTTATACCAAACCTGAGACCCTTCCTATAACATGAGATGGGATATCCAACTCCTTCCCATTCCAATCCTGAGACACTTCCGATAGCAGAGATGTGATATCTCAATGCTTATACCAGACCTTAGACCCTTCCTATAACATGAGATCGGATATCCAACTCCTTCCCGTTCCAAACCTGAGACCCTTCCTTTAGCATGAGATGTGATATCCAGCTCCTTCCCATTCCAATCCTGAGACCCTTCCTATAGCATGAGATGTGATATCTCAATGCTTCTACCAAACCTGAGACCCTTCCTTTAGCATGAGATGTGATATCCAACTCCTTCCCATTCCAATCCTGAGACCCTTCCTATAGCATGAGATGTGATATCTCAATACTTCTAATACCAAACCTGAGATCCTTCCGATAACATGAGATGTGATATCCAAATCCTTCCCCTTCCAAACCTGAGACCCTCCCTTTAGCATGAGATGTGATATCCAACTCCTTCCCATTCCAATCCTGAGACCCTTCTGATAGCATGAGATGTGATATCTCAATGCTTCTAATACCAAACCTGAGATCCTTCCTATAACATGAGATGTGATATCCAAATCCTTCCCCTTCCAATTCTGAGACCCTCCCTTTAACATGAGATGTGATATGCAACTCCTTCCCATTCCAACCTGAGACCCTTCCTATAGCATGAGATGTGATATCTCAATGCTTATACCAAACCTGAGACCCTTCCTATAACATGAGATGGGATATCCAACTCCTTCCCATTCCAATCCTGAGACACTTCCGAAAGCAGAGATGTGATATCTCAATGCTTATACCAGACCTTAGACCCTTCCTATAACATGAGATCGGATATCCAACTCCTTCCCGTTCCAAACCTGAGACCCTTCCTTTAGCATGAGATGTGATATCCAGCTCCTTCCCATTCCAATCCTGAGACACTTCCGATAGCATGAGATGTGATATCTCAATGCTTCTAATATCAAAACGGAAACCCTCCCTATAGCATGATATGTGATATCTAAGTCCTTCCCATTCCAATCCTGAGACCCTTCCTATAGCATGAGATGTGATATCTCAATGCTTCTAATACCAAACCTGAGATCCTTCCGATAGCATGAGATCGGATATCCAACTCCTTCCCATTCCAATCCTGAGACACTTCCGATAGCAGAGATCTGATATCTCAATGCTTATACCAGACCTTAGACCCTTCCTATAACATGAGATCGGATATCCAACTCATTCCCGTTCCAAACCTGAGACCCTTCCTTTAGCAAGAGATGTGATATCCAGCTCCTTCCCATTCCAATCCTGAGACACTTCCTATAGCATGAGATGTGATATCTCAATGCTTCTACCAAACCTGAGACCCTTCCTTTATCATGAGATGTGATATCCAACTCCTTCCCATTCCAATCCTGAGACCCTTCCTATAGCATGAGATGTGATATCTCAATACTTCTAATACCAAACCTGAGATCCTTCCGATAACATGAGATGTGATATCCAAATCCTTCCCCTTCCAAACCTGAGACCCTCCCTTTAGCATGAGATGTGATATCCATCTCCTTCCCATTCCAATCCTGAGACCCTTCTGATAGCATGAGATGTGATATCTCAATGCTTCTAATACCAAACCTGAGATCCTTCCGATAGCATGAGATGTGATATCTCAATGCTTCTAATACCAAACCTGAGATCCTTCCTATAACATGAGATGTGATATCCAAATCCTTCCCCTTCCAATTCTGAGACCCTCCCTTTAACATGAGATGTGATATCCAACTCCTTCCCATTCCAACCTGAGACCCTTCCTATAGCATGAGATGTGATATCTCAATGCCTCTAATACCAAACCTGAGATCCTTCCTCTAACATGAAATGTGATATCCAACTCCTTCCCTTTCCAAACCTGAGAGCCTATCTATAGCATGAGATGTGATATCCAAGTCCTTCCCATTCCAATCCTGAGACACTTCCGATAGCATGAGATGTGATATCTCAATGCTTCTAATATCAAAACGGAAACCCTCCCTATAGCATGATATGTGATATCTAAGTCCTTCCCATTCCAATCCTGAGACCCTTCCTATAGCATGAGATGTGATATCTCAATGCTTCTAATACCAAGCCTGAGATCCTTCCGATAGCATGAGATCGGATATCCAACTCCTTCCCATTCCAATCCTGAGACACTTCCGATAGCAGAGATGTGATATCTCAATGGTTATACCAGACCTTAGACCCTTCCTATAACATGAGATCGGATATCCAACTCCTTCCCGTTCCAAACCTGAGCCCCTTCCTTTAGCATGAGATGTGATATCCAGCTCCTTCCCATTCCAATCCTGAGACACTTCCTATAGCATGAGATGTGATATCTCAATGCTTCTACCAAACCTGAGACCCTTCCTTTAGCATGAGATGTGATATCCAGCTCCTTCCCATTCCAATCCTGAGACCCTTCCTATAGCATGAGATGTGATATCTCAATACTTCTAATACCAAACCTGAGATCCTTCCGATAACATGAGATGTGATATCCAAATCCTTCCCCTTCCAAACCTGAGACCCTCCCTTTAGCATGAGATGTGATACCCATCTCCTTCCCATTCCAATCCTGAGACCCTTCTGATAGCATGAGATGTGATATCTCAATGCTTCTAATACCAAACCTGAGATCCTTCCGATAGCATGAGATGTGATATCTCAATGCTTCTAATACCAAACCTGAGACCCTTCCTATAACGAGATGGGATATCCAACTCCTTCCCATTCCAATCCTGAGACCCTTCCGATAGCAGAGATGTGATATCTCAATGCTTATACAAAACCTGAGACCCTTCCTATAGCATGAGATGTGCTATCCAACTCCTTCCCATTCCAATCCTGAGACCCTCCCTTTAGCATGAGATGTGATATCCAACTCCTTCCCATTCCATTCCTGATACCCTTCTGATAGCATGAGATGTGATATCTCAATGCCTCTAATACCAAACCTGAGATCCTACCTCTAACATGAAAAGTGATATCCAACTCCTTCCCTTTCCAAACCTGAGAGCCTTCCTACAGCATGAGATGTGATATCCAGCTCCTTCCCATTCCAATCCTGAGACCCTTCCTATAACATGAGATGTGACATCCAACTCTTTCCCATTCCAACCTGACACCCTTCCTATAGCATGAGATGGGATATCCAACTCCTTCCAAATCCAATCCTGATACCCTTCCGATAGCATGAGATGTGATATCCCAATGCTTCTACAAAACCTGAGACCCATACCATGGCATGATGTGATATCAAACTCCCGTCCTATACCATGAGACTTGATATCTCAATGCTTCTAATACCAAACCTGAGACCGGTCCAATAACATGAGATGTGATATCCAAATCCTTCCCCTTCCAAACCTGAGACCCTTCCTTTAGCATGAGATGTGATATCCAAATCCTTCCCATTCCAATCCTGATACCCTTCTGATAGCATGAGATGTGATATCTCAATGCCTCTAATACCAAACCTGAGATCCTACCTCTAACATGAAAAGTGATATCCAACTCCTTCCCTTTCCAAACCTGAGAGCCTTCCTACAGCATGAGATGTGATATCCAAGTCCTTCCCATTCCAATCCTGAGACCCTTCCTATAACATGAGATGTGACATCCAACTCTTTCCCATTCCAACCTGAGACCCTTCCTATAGCATAAGATGGGATATCCAACTTCTTCCAAATCCAATCCTGATACCCTTCCGATAGCATGAGATGTGATATCCCAATGCTTCTACAAAACCTGAGACCCATACCGTGGCATGATGTGATATCAAACTCCCGTCCTATACCATGAGACTTGATATCTCAATGCTTATACCAAACCTGATGACCCTTCCTATGGCATGAGATGTGATATCCAACTCCTTCCCATTCCAATCCTGAGTTCCTTCCTATAGCATGAGATGTGATATCTCAATGCTTCTATCAAACCTGAGACCCTTCCTTTAGCAGGAGATGTGATATCCAACTCCTTCCCATTCCAATCCTGAGACCCTTCCTATAACATGAGACGTAATATCCAACTCCTTCCCATTCCAATCCTGAGACTCTTCCTATAGCATGAGATGTGATATCTCAATGCTTCTAATACCAAACCTGGGACCCGTCCTATAACATGAGATATGATATCCAAATCCTTCCCCTTCCAAACCTGAGACCCTTCCTTTAGCATGAGATGTGATATCCTATTCCTTCCCATTCCAATCCTGAAACCCTTCCTATAGCATGAGATGTGATATCTCAATGTTTCTAATAAAAAACCTGAGACCCTTCCTATAGCAAGATATGTGATATCCAAATCCTTCCCATTCCAATCCTGACACCCTTCCTATAACGAGATGTGATATCCAACTCCTTCCCATTCCAATCCTGAGTTCCTTTCTATAGCATGAGATGTGATATCTCAATGCTTCTATCAAACCTGAGACCCTTCCTTTAGCAGGAGATGTGATATCCAACTCCTTCCCATTCCAATCCTGAGACCCTTCCTATAACATGAGACGTGATATCCAACTCCTTCCCATTCCAATCCTGAGACTCTTCCTATAGCATGAGATGTGATATCTCAATGCTTCTAATACCAAACCTGGGACCCGTCCTATAACATGAGATATGATATCCAAATCCTTCCCCTTCCAAACCTGAGACCCTTCCTTTAGCATGAGATGTGATATCCTATTCCTTCCCATTCCAATCCTGAAACCCTTCCTATAGCATGAGATGTGATATCTCAATGTTTCTAATAAAAAACCTGAGACCCTTCCTATAGCAAGAGATGTTATATCCAAATCCTTCCCATTCCAATCCTGAGACCCTTCCTATAACGAGATGTGATATCCAACTCCTTCCCATTCCAATCCTGAGACCCTTCCTATAACATGAGACGTGATATCCAACTCCTTCCCATTCCAAACCTTAGACCCTCCCTTTAGCATGAGATGTGATATCCAACTCCTACCCATTCCAATCCTGAGACCCTTCTGATAGCATGAGATGTGATATCTCAATGCCTCTAATACCAAACCTGAGATACAACCTCTAACATGAAATGTGATATCCAACTCCTTCCCCTTCCAACCCTGAGAGCCTTCCTATATAATGAGATGTGATATCGAAGTCCTTCCCATTCCAGTCTGAGACCCTTCCTATAACATGAGATGTGATATCCAACTCCTTCCCATTCCAACCTTAGACCCTTCCTATAGCATGAGATGGGATATCCAACTCCTTCCAAATCCAATCCTGATACCCTTCCGATAGCATGAGATGTGATATCCCAATGCCTCTACAAAACCCGAGACCCATACCATGGCATGAGATGTGATATCAAACTCCTTCCCATTCCAATCCTGAGACCCTTCCTATAGCTTGAGATGTGATATCCAACTCCTTCCCATTCCAATTCTGAGACCCGTCCTATACCATGAGACTTGATATCTCAATGCTTCTAATACCAAACCTGAGACTATAACATGAGATGTGATATCCAAATCCTTCCCCTTCCAAACCTTAGACCCTTCCTATAGCATGAGATGTGATATCTACAATGCTTCTAATACCAAACCTGAGACCCTTCCTTTAATGAGATGGGATATCCAACTCCTTCCCATTCCAATCCTGAGACCCTTCTGATAGCAGAGATGTGATATCTCAATGCTTATACCAAACCTGTGACCCTTCCTATGGCATGAGATGTTATATACAACTCCTTCCGATTCCAATCCTGAGACCCTTCCTATAGAATGAGATGTGATATCTCACTGCTTCTAATACCAAACCTGAGATGTGATATCCAACTCCTTCCCATTCCAAACCTTTGCTTCTATCAAACCTGAAACCCTTCCTTTAGCATGAGATGTGATATCCAACTCCTTCCCATTCCAATCCTGAAACCCTTCCTATAACATGACGTGATATCCAACTCCTTCCCATTCCAATCCTGAGACTCTTCCTATAGCATGAGATGTGATATCTCAATGCTTCTAAAACCAAACAGGAGAACCATCCTATAACATGAGATGTGAAATCCAAATCATTCCCTTTCCAAACCTGAGACCCTCCCTTTAGCATGAGATGTGATATCCAACTCCTACCCATTCCAATCCTGAGACCCTTCTGATAGCATGAGATGTGATATCTCAATGCCTCTAATACCAAACCTGAGATACAACCTCTAACATGAAATGTGATATCCAAGTCCTTCCCATTCCAATCTGAGACCCTTCCTATAACATGAGAGTTGATATCCAACTCCTTCCCATTCCAACCTTAGACCCTTCCTATAGCATGAGATGGGATATCCAACTCCTTCCAAATCCAATCCTGATACCCTTCCGTTAGCATGAGATGTGATATCCCAATGCCTCTACAAAACCCGAGACCCATACCATGGCATGAGATGGGATATCAAACTCCTTCCCATTCCAATCCTGAGACCCTTCCTATAGCTTGAGATGTGATATCAAACTCCTTCCCATTCAATGTGATATCCAACTCCTTCCCATTCCAATCCTGAGACCCTTCCTATACCATGAGATGTGATATCTCAATGCTTCTAATACCAAACCTGAGACCCGTCCTAAAACATGAGATGTGAGATCCAAATCCTTCCCCTTCCAAACCTGAGACCTTTCCTTTAGCGTGAGATGTGATATCCAACTCCTTCCCATTCCAAACCTGAGACCCTTCCTATAGCATGAGATGTTATATCTTAATGCTGCTAAAACCAAACATGAGAACGATCCTATAACATGAGATGTGAAATCCAAATCCTTCCCTTTGCAAACCTGAGACCCTTCCTCGAGCTTGAGATGTGATATCAAACTCCTTCCCATTCCAATCCTGAGATAGCTTGAGATGTGATATCCAACTCCTTCCCATTCCAATCCTGAGACCCTTCCTATACCATGAGATGTGATATCTCAATGCTTCTAATACCAAACCTGAGACCCGTCCTAAAACATGAGATGTGAGATCCAAATCCTTCCCCTTCCAAACCTGAGACCCTTCCTATAGCTTGAAATGTGATATCAAACTCCTTCCCATTCCAATCCTGAGATAGCTTGAGATGTGATATCCAACTCCATCCCATTCCAATCCTGAGACCCTTCTGATAGCATGAGATTTGATATCTCAATGCTTCTAATATCAAAACTGAGACCCACCCTATTGTATGAGATGTGATATCTAAGTCCTTCCCATTCCTATCCTGAGACCCTTCCGATATCAGAGATGTGATATCTCAATGCTTATACCAAACCTGATGACCCTTCCTATGGCATGAGATGTGATATCCAACTCCTTCCCATTCCAATCCTGAGTTCCTTCCTATAGCATGAGATGATATCTCAATGCTTCTATCAAACCTGAGACCCTTCCTTTAGCAGGAGATGTGATATCCAACTCCTTCCCATTCCAATCCTGAGTTCCTTCCTATAGCATGAGATGTGATATCTCAATGCTTCTATCAAACCTGAGACCCTTCCTTTAGCAGGAGACGTGATATCCAACTCCTTCCCATTCCAATCCTGAGACTCTTCCTATAGCATGAGATGTGATATCTCAATGCTTCTAATACCAAACCTGGGACCCGTCCTATAACATGAGATATGATATCCAATTCCTTCCCATTCCAATCCTGAAACCCTTCCTATAGCATGAGATATGATATCTCAATGTTTCTAATAAAAAACCTGAGACCCTTCCTATAGCAAGAGATGTGATATCCAAATCCTTCCCATTCCAATCCTGAGACCCTTCCTATAACGAGATGTGATATCCAACTCCTTCCCAACCTGAGACCCTTCCTATAGCATGAGAAGGGATATCTCAATGCTTCTAATACCAAACCTGGGACCCGTCCTATAACATGAGATATGATATCCAAATCCTTCCCCTTCCAAACCTGAGACCCTTCCTTTAGCATGAGATGTGATAACCAAATCCTACCCATTCCAATCCTGAAACCCTTCCTATAGCCTGAGATGTGATATCTCAATGTTTCTAATAAAAAACCAGAGACCCTTCCTATAGCAAGAGATGTGATATCCAAATCCTTCCCATTCAGAACTTGAGACCCTTCCTATAACATGAGATGTGATATCCAAATCTTGCCCATTCCAATCTTGAGACCCTTCCTATAACATGAGATGTGATATCCAACTCCTTCCCAATCCAACCTGAAATCCTTCCTATAGCATGAGAAGTGATATCCAACTCCTTCCCAATCCAATCCTGAGACCCTTCCGATAGCAGAGATGTGATATCTCAATGCTTATACCAAACCTGAGAACCTTCCTATGGCATGAGATGTGATATCCAACTCCTTCCCATTCCAATCCTGAGACCCTTCCTATATCATGAGATGTGATATCTCAATGCTTCTTCCAAACCTGAGACCCTCCCTTTAGCATGAGATGTGATATCCAAATCCTTCACATTCATATTTTGAGACCCTTCCTATAGCATGAGATGTGATATCTCAATGCTTCTAATACCAAACCTGAGATCCTTCCTATAACATATGTGATATCCAACTCCTTCCCTTTCCAAACCTGAGACCCTTCCGATAGCATGAGATGTGATATCTCAATGCTTCTGAAACCAAACATGAGAACCATCCTATAAAATGAGATGTGAAATCCAAATCCTTCCCTTCCCAAACCTGAGACCCTTCCTATAGCTTGAGATGTGATATCAAACTCCTTCCCATTCCAATCCTGAGACCCTTATTATACCATGAGATGTGATATCTCAATGCTTCTATTACCAAACCTGAGACCCGTCCTAAAACATGAGATGTGAGATCCAAATCCTTCCCCTTCCAAACCTGAGACCTTTCCTTTAGCATGAGATGTGATATCCAACTCCTTCCCATTCCAATCCTGAGACCCTTCCGATAGCATGAGATGTGATATCTCAATGCTTCTAATATCAAACCTGAGAACCTCCTTATAGCATGAGATGTGATATCCAACTCCTTCCAATTCCAATACTGAGACCCTTCCAATAGCATATGTGATATCTCAATGCTTCTAATATCAAAACTGAGACCCTCCCTATAGCACGAGATGTGATATCCAACTCCTTCCCATTCCAATCCTGAGACCCTTCCTATAACATGAGATGTGATATCTCTATGCTTCTAATACCAAACCTGAGGCCCTTCCCGTAGTATATGTGATATCCAACTCCTTCCCATTCCAAACTTGTGACCCTTCCTGTAGCATGAAATGTGATTTCTCACCCCTGCCAATACCAAACCCGAGACCATTCCCACAGCCTGAGATTTGAAATCTAATTTCTTCCAATACCAAACCCGAGACCCTTCCGATAGGATGAGATTTACTATCTCACTCCTTAAAATACCAAACTCGAGTCCCTTCCTAAAGGATGTGAGTTGATATCTCAGTGCTTCTAATACCAAACCTGAGACCCTCCCTATAGCATGACATGTGATATGGAACTTCCCATTCCAATCCTGAGACTCAGACCTCCCCGTCTAACCTTCTCAACACTCCTAGCTCCCGGATTGATCATGCACTCCTGCTGTCTCTTCTCTCCCTTCTTCTGCTTTCTTTCCCCTCTCCTTCCTCATCTGCCCTAGGTCAGGCTCCTTCTACACCTCCGCAGGGATTACTGATTTGTACCTTCCCCACTCTCAACTCTCACTCAGTTTCAAACACTCATCTGGCATCTGACATTTCCTGGAAGAACCCGACCTTGATGTCCTTGGTCTAACCGAGGCATGGTTGACGGCCAGCGCTGTCTAGAGCTTTGACACTTTCCTCCCTGATGACAAGTTCCTCTCCATGCCCAGATCCAAGCGTTCTTGAGGGGGAGTATCCTTGATTCCTGTAGTAAATTGCTTTCCTTTGCAGGCCGACTCCTCTCACGAATGGCTTGTCTGCATGCATTCTCTTTCCTGGCCATTCTCTCACCGTGGCTATTTGCCTACCCCTGTCCTCTCTCAGTGGATGGACTTCTCCATCCTAGCCTCCTACCACTCAACTCCGCCTACTTGGAGAATTCAACATGAACCTTTATGCTTCCTGACCTGGACTTTTACGAGATCTGCAACTCTTCATGTCGCTGGCCCTACACACTGCAGGGAATACTCGGGATTTTCTGATCTCAGTCCTGCCCCTCTGTAACCCTCTCAACAATCCTCTCCCGTGGTGATCAAGTTCTCATCTCCAAAGAAGGCTAACTCCCAGCTGTTCCTCCTCAGAGGAGTTCACCCTTTCTGTCCCTGCTCGCTGCACCGTTTCGCGTTGCAAACACTCGCTTCCCTGCTCTCTGGTTTAGACGCTGTTCCTCCTCAGAGGCGTTCTTCTTTTCTGTCCCTGCACCCTGCAAAGTTTCGGGTTGCAAGTACTCGCTTCCCAGCTCTCTGGTTTAGAAGCGTGTTCCCTGCCTTCTCTCCTCTTCCCGCTGCCTTCAAAACACAGTGCTCAGAATGCTTTATAACACCCATTATTCAACATATAGCCGTAACCCGCTAGACGTATTGAAACGTGCTGTAAACTAGCAAAACCAGCTAGAAAATGTACTTTCCTCGCGTTTTTGTAAATGCGAATTCTGATGGGTTCCCATGTATGTACTGTGTCCGTGCGTTTGTTGTCGAAACCTGAAGTTTTTAACCACTGTTCTCCCATACAAGTGGGGGTCAACATCTACTGCTGTTCACAGGCTGAATGTACACGGCTGAAATCTTCAAGGCATTATCAGCTTTCCTGACTGTTTTGGATCGTGTATTTGCCATCTGTTAATGCAGTCGCCCTGTGATCATCCTCCCTTTTAGTTTACGGGATGCACTCCCCTGGTGATCACATTCTCCTCTCCAGAGCAGGCTAACTACCAGCTGCTCCTCATAGGCGTTCATCCTTTCTATCCCTGCTCCCTGCACCGTTTCGCTTCTAAACCAGAGAGCTGGGAAGCGAGTGTTTGCAACGCGAAACGGTGCAGGTGGCAGGGACAGAAAGGAAGAAGCATCTGAGGAGGAACAGCTGTTTTAGCCTTCTTTGGAGAAGAGAACGTGATCACCACGGGAGTGCAGCCCTGAAACAAGAAGGGACGATGAAAACATGCTGACTGGAATAACAGGTGGCATATACACTTTCCAGAACAGTCGGATTACCCGATAATGCATTGAAGATTTCAGCAGTATACATTCAGCCTGTGAACAGTAGATTTTGACCCCCCCCCTTGTATGGGTGACGAGTGGTTAAAAACATCAGGATTCGACTGAACAAATGCACGAACAGAGTACAAGATGGGAATCCACCAGAATTCGCATTTACCAAAACGCGAGGAAAGGACATTTTCTAGCTATTTTTGCTAGTTTTTACCACTTTTCAATACGTCTAACGGGTTACAGCTATATCTGGAATAATGGGTGTTATAAAGCATTCTGAGCACCGTGTATCTTTTAAAGCTCATTTGTTGATTTGAAGGCAGCGGGAAGAGGAGAGAAGGCAGGGAACACGCGTCTAAACCAGAGAGCTGGGAAGCGAGTGTTTGCAACGCGAAACGGTGCAGGGAGCAGGGACAGAAAGGGAGAACTCCTCTGAGGAGGAACAGCTGGTAGCCTTCTTTGGAGATGAGAACTTGATCACCACGGGAGAGGATTGTTGAGAGGGTTACAGAGGGGGATGTCTGAGATCAGAAAATACTGAGTATTCCATGCAGTGTGTAGGGCCAGCGACATGAAGAGTTGCAGATCTCGTAAAAGTCCAGGTCAGGAAGCATAAAGGTTCATGTTGAATTCTCCAAGTAGGCGGAGTTGAGTGGTAGGAGGCTAGGATGGAGAAGTCCATCCACTGAGTGAAGAAGGGGGTAGGCAAATAGCCACGGTGAGAGAATGGCCAGGAAAGAGAGAATGCATGCAGACAAGGCATTCGTGAGAGGAGTCGGCCTGCAAAGGAAAGCAATTTACTACAGGAATCAAGGATACTCCCCCCCCCCAAGAACGCTTGGATCTGGGCATGGAGAGGAACTTGTCATCAGGGAGGAAAGTGCCAAAGCTCGAGCCAGCGCTGGCCGTCAACCATGTCTCGGTTAGACCAAGGACATCAAGGTCGGGTTCTTCCAGGAAATGGCAGATGTCAGATGAGTGTTTGAAACTGAGTGAGAGTTGAGAGTGGGGAGGGGTACAAATCAGTAATCCCTGCGGAGGTGTAGAAGGAGCCTAACCTAGGGCAGATGAGGAAGGAGAGAGGAAAGGAAGCAGAAGAAGGGAGAGAAGAGACAGCAGGAGTGCATGATCAATCCGGGAGCTAGGATTGGTGAGAAGGTTAGACGGGGAGGTCTGAGTCTCAGGATTGGAATGGGAAGTTCGATATCGTATAGGAAGGGTCTGAGGATTGGTATTAAAAGCATTGGGATATCACATCTCATGCTATCGGAAGAGTCTCAGGATTGGAATGGGAAGGAGTTGGATATGACATCTCTTGTTATAGGGAGGGTCTCAGGTTTGGTATTAGAAGCACTGAGATATCAAATCACATCCTTTAAGAAGGGACTCGAGTTTGGTATTTTAAGGAGTGAGAGTAAATCTCATCCTATCGGAAGGGGCTCGGGTTTGGTATTGGAAGAAATGAGATTTCAAATCTCAGGCTGTGGGAATGGTCTCGGGTTTGGAATGGGAAGGAGTTGGATATCACATATACTACGGGAAGGGCCTCAGGTTTGGTATTAGAAGCATAGAGATATCACATCTCCTGTTATAGGAAGGGTCTCAGGATTGGAATGGGAAGGAGTTGGATATCACATCTCATGCTATAGGGAGGTTCTCAAGTTTGATATTAGAAGCATTGAGATATCACATATGCTATTGGAAGGGTCTCAGTATTGGAATTGGAAGGAGTTGGATATCACATCTCATGCTATAGGGAGGTTCTCAGGTTTGATATTAGAAGGTTTGAGATATCACATCTCATGCTATCGGAAGGGTCTCAGGATTGGAATGGGAAGGAGTTGGATATCACATCTCATGCTAAAGGAAAGGTCTCAGGTTTGGAAGGGGAAGGATTTGGTACTCACATCTCATGTTTTAGGACGGGTCTCAGGTTTGGTATTAGAAGCATTGAGATATCACATCTCATGGTATAATAAGGGTCTCAGGATTGGAATGGGACGGAGTTGGATATCACATCTCAAGCTATCTCAGGATTGGAATGGGAAGGAGTTTGATATCACATCTCAAGCTATAGGAAGGGTCTCAGGTTTGGGAAGGGAAGGATTTGGATTTCACATCTCATGTTATAGGATGGTTCTCATGTTTGGTTTTAGAAGCATTGAGATATCACATCTCATGCTATCGGAAGGGTCTCAGGCTTGGAATGGGAAGGAGTTGGATATCACATCTCATGTTATAGGAAGGATCTCAGGTTTGGTATTAGAAGCATTGAGATATCACATCTCATGCTATAGGAAGGGTCTCAGGATTGGAATGTGAAGGATTTGGATATCACATCTCATGCTAAAGGAAGGGTCTCAGGTTTGGTAGAAGCATAGATATATCACATCTTATGCTATAGGAAGGGTCTCAGGATTGGAATGGGAAGGAGTTGGATATCACATCTCATGCCATAGGAAGGGTCTCAGGTTTGGTATAAGCATTGAGATATCACATCTCTGCTATCAGAAGGGTCTCAGGATTGGATTGGGAAGGAGTTGGATATCCCTTCTTATGCTATAGGAAGGATCTCAGGCTCAGGTTGGAATGGGAAGGAGTTGGATATCACATCTCATGTTATAGTAAGGGTCTCAAGATTGGAATGGGAAGGATTTGGATATCACATCTCTTGCTATAGGAAGGGTCTCGGGTTTTTTATTAGAAACATTGAGATATCACATCTCATGCTATAGGAAGGGTTTCAAGATTGGAATGGGAAGGATTTGGATATCACATCTCATGCTAAAGGAAGGGTCTCAGGTTTGGAAGGGGAAGGATTTGGATATCATATCTCATGTTATAGGACGGGTCCCAGGTTTGGTATTAGAAGCATTGAGATATCACATCTCATGGTATAGGAAGGGTCTCAGGATAGGAATGGGAAGGAGTTGGATATCACATCTCATCCAATAGGAAGGGTCTCAGGTTTGGAATGGGAAGGAATTGGATATCACATCTCATGCTAAAGGAAGGGTCCCAGGTTTGCAAGGGGAAGGATTTGGGTATCATATCTCATGTTATAGGACGGGTCCCAGGTTTGGTATTAGAAGCATTGAGATATCACATATGGTATAGGAAGGGTCTCAGGATTGGAATGGGAAGGAGTTGGATATCACATCTCATCCAATAGGAAGGGTCTCAGGTTTTTTATTAGAAGCATTGAGATATCACATCTCATGGTATAGGAAGGGTCTCAGGATTGGAATGGGAAGGAGTTGGATATCCCTTCTCATGCTATAGGAAGGGTCTCAGGTTGGAATGGGAAGGAGTTGGATATCACATCTCGTTATAGGAAGGGTCTCAGGATTGGAATGGGAAGGATATGGATATCACATCTCTTGCTATAGGAAGGGTCTCGGGTTTTTTATTAGAAACATGAGATATCACATCTCATGCTATAGGAAGGGTCTCAGGTTGGAATGGGAAGGAGTTGGATATCCCTTCTCATGCTATAGGAAGGGTCTCAGGTTGGAATGGGAAGGAGTTGAATATCACATCTCGTTATAGGAAGGATCTCAGGTTGGAATGGGAAGGAGTTGGATATCACATCTCATGTTATAGGAAGGGTCTCAAGATTGGAATGGGAAGGATTTGGATATCACATCTCTTGCTATAGGAAGGGTCTCGGGTTTTTTATTAGAAACATTGAGATATCACATCTCATGCTATAGGAAGGGTTTCAGGATAGGAATGGGAAGGAGTTGGATATCACATCTCATCCAATAGGAAGGGTCTCAGGTTTGGAATGGGAAGGAATTGGATATCATATCTCATGTTATAGGACGGGTCCCAGGTTTGGTATTAGAAGCATTGAGATATCACATCTCATGGTATAGGAAGGGTCTCAGGATAGGAATGGGACGGAGTTGGATATCACATCTCATCCAATAGGAAGGGTCTCAGGTTTGGAATGGGAAGGAATTGGATATCACATCTCATGTTATAGGAAGGATCTCAGGATTGGAATGGGAAGGATTTGGATATCACATCTCATGCTAAAGGAAGGGTCTCAGGTTTGGAAGGGGAAGGATTTGGGTATCATATCTAATGTTATAGGACGGGTCCCAGGTTTGGTATTAGAAGCATTGAGATATCACATATGGTATAGGAAGGGTCTCAGGATTGGAATGGGAAGGAGTTGGATATCACATCTCATCCAATAGGAAGGGGCTCAGGTTTTTTATTAGAAGCATTGAGATATCACATCTCATGGTATAGGAAGGGTCTCAGGATTGGAATGGGAAGGAGTTGGATATCCCTTCTCATGCTATAGGAAGGGTCTCAGGTTGGAATGGGAAGGAGTTGGATATCACATCTCGTTATAGGAAGGGTCTCAGGATTGGAATGGGAAGGATATGGATATCACATCTCTTGCTATAGGAAGGGTCTCGGGTTTTTTATTAGAAACATGAGATATCACATCTCATGCTATAGGAAGGGTCTCAGGTTGGAATGGGAAGGAGTTGGATATCACATCTCGTTATAGGAAGGGTCTCAGGATTGGAATGGGAAGGATTTGGATATCACATCTCATGCTAAAGGAAGGGTCTCAGGTTTGGAAGGGGAAGGATTTGGATATCATATCTCATGTTATAGGACGGGTCCCAGGTTTGGTATTAGAAGCATTGAGATATCACCTCTCATGGTATAGGAAGGGTCTCAGGATTGGAATGGGAAGGAGTTGGATATCACATCTCATCCAATAGGAAGGGTCTCAGGTTTGGAATGGGAAGGAATTGGATATCACATCTCATGTTATAGGAAGGATCTCAGGATTGGAATGGGAAGGATTTGGATATCACATCTCTTGCTATAGGAAAGGTCTCAGGTTTTTTATTAGAAGCGTTGAGATATCACATCTCATGGTATAGGAAGGGTCTCAGGATTGGAATGGGAAGGAGTTGGATATCCCTTCTCATGCTATAGGAAGGGTCTCAGGTTGGAATGGGAAGGAGTTGGATATCACATCTCTTTATAGGAAGAGTCTCAGGATTGGAATGGGAAGGATTTGGATATCACATCTCTTGCTATAGGAAGGGTCTCAGGTTTTTTATTAGAAACATTGAGATATCACATCTCATGCTATAGGAAGGGTTTCAGGATTGGAATGGGAAGGATTTGGATATCACATCTCATGGTAAAGGAAGGGTCTCAGGTTTGGAAGGGGAAGGATTTGGATATCATATCTCATGTTATAGTACGGGTCCCAGGTTTGGTATTAGAAGCATTGAGATATCACATCTCATGCTATAGGAAGGGTTTCAGGATTGGAATGGGAAGGAGTTGGATATCACGTCTCATGTTATAGGAAGGGTCTCAGGATTGGAATGGGAAGGAGTTGGATATCACATCTCATGCTAAAGGAAGGGTCTCAGGTTTGATAGAAGCATTGAGATATCACATCTCATGCTATAGGAAGGAACTCAGGATTGGAATGGGAAGGAGTTGGATATCACATCTCATGCCATAGGAAGGGTTATCAGGTTTGGTATAAGCATTGAGATATCACATCTCTGCTATCGGAAGGGTCTCAGGATAGGAATGGGAAGGACTTAGATATCACATCTCATACTATAGGGAGGGTCTCAGTTTTGATATTAGAAGTATTGAGATATCACATCTCATGCTATCGGAAGGGTCTCAGGATTGGAATGGGATGGAGTTGGATATCACCTCTCAAGCTATCTCAGGATTGGAATGGAAGGAGTTTGATATCACATCTCAAGCTATAGGAAGGGTCTCAGGTTTGGAAGGGGAAGGATTTGGATCTCACATCTCATGTTTTAGGACGGATCTCAGGTTTGGTATTAGAAGCATTGAGATATCACATCTCATGGTATAGGAAGGGTCTCAGGATTGGAATGGGAAGGAGTTGGATATCACATCTCAAGCTATCTCAGGATTGGAATGGGAAGGAGTTGGATATCACATCTCATCCAATAGGAAGGGTCTCAGGTTTGGAATGGGAAGGAATTGGATATCACATCTCATGATATAGGAAGGATCTCAGGATTGGAATGGGAAGGATTTGGATATCACATCTCTTGCTATAGGAAGGGCCTCAGGTTTGGAAAGGGAATGATTTGGATTTCACATCTCATGTTATAGGATGGTTCTCAGGCTTGGTTTTAGAAGCATTGAGATATCACATCTCATGCTATAGGAAGAGTCTCAGGATTGGAATGGGAAGGAGTTGGATATCACGTCATGCTATAGGAAGGGTCTCAGGATTGGAATGGTAAGGAGTTGGATATCACATCTCATGCTAAAGGAAGGGTCTCAGGTTTGATAGAAGCAAAGGTTTGTAATGGGAAGGAGTTTGATATCACATCTCATGTTATAGGAAGGATCTGAGGTTTGGTATTAGAAGCATTGAGATATCACATCTCATACTATAGGAAGGGTCTCAGGATTGGAATGGGAAGGAGTTGGATATCACATATCACGCTAAAGGAAGGGTCTCAGGTTTGGTATAAGCATTGAGATATCCCATCTCATGGTATAGGAAGGGTCTCAGGATTGGAATGGGAAGGAGTTGGATATCCCTTCTCATGCTATAGGAAGGGTCTCAGGTTGGAATGGGAAGGTGTTGGATATCACATCTCGTTATAGGAAGGGTCTCAGGATTGGAATGGGAAGGATTTGGATATCACATCTCTTGCTATAGGAAGGGTCTCAGGCTTTTTATTAGAAACATTGAGATATCACATCTCATGCTATAGGAAGGGTTTCAGGATTGGAATGGGAAGGATTTGGATATCACATCTCATGCTAAAGGAAGGGTCTCAGGTTTGGAAGGGGAAATATTTGTATATCACATCTCTTGCTATAGGAAGGGTCTCAGGTTTTTTATTAGAAACATTGAGATATCACATCTCTTGCTATAGGAAGGGTTTCAGGATTGGAATGGGAAGGATTTGGATATCACATCTCATGCTAAAAGAAGGGTCTCAGGTTTGGAAGGGGAAGGATTTGGATATCATATCTCATATTATAGGACGGGTCCCACGTTTGGTATTAGAAGCATTGAGATATCACATCCCATGCTATAGGAAGAGTCTCAGGATTGGAATGGGAAGGAGTTGGATATCACGTCTCATGATATAGGAAGGTTCTCAGGATTGGAATGGGAAGGAGTTGGATATCACATCTCATGCTAAAGGAAGGGTCTCAGGTTTGATAGAAGCATTGATATATCACATCTCATGCTATAGGAAGGAACTCAGGATTGGAATGGGAAGGAGTTGGATATCACATCTCATGCCATAGGAAGGGTGATCAGGTTTGTTATAAGCATTGAGATATCACATCTCTGCTATCGGAAGGGTCTCAGGATAGGAATGGGATGGAGTTGGATATCACATCTCAAGCTATCTCAGGATTGGAATGGGAAGGAGTTTGATATCACATCTCAAGCCATAGGAAGGGTCTCAGGTTTGGAAGGGGAAGGATTTGGATCTCACATCTCATGTTTTAGGACGGGTCTCAGGTTTGGTATTAGAAGCATTGAGATATCACATCTCATGGTATAGGAAGGGTCTCAGGATTGGATTGGATATCACATCTCAAGCTATCTCAGGATTGGAAAGGGAAGGATTTGGATTTCACATCTCATGTTATAGGATGGTTCTCATGTTTGGTTTTAGAAGCATTGAGATAGCACATCTCATGCTATCGGAAGGGTCTCAGGTTTGGAAAGGGAAGGATTTGGATTTCACATGCTATAGGATGGTTCTCAGGTTTGGTTTTAGAAGCATTAAGATATAACATCTCATGCTATAGGAAGGGTCTCAGGTTTGGAATGGGAAGGAGTTGGATATCACATCTCATGCTAAAGGAAAGGTCTCAGGTTTGGAAGGGGAAGGATTTGGATCTCACATCTCATGTTTTAGGAAGGGTCTCAGGTTTGGTATTGGAAGCATTGAGATATCACATCTCATGGTATAGGAAGGGTCTCTGGATTGGAATGGGAAGGAGTTTTATATCACATTGAATGGGAAGGAGTTTGATATCACATCTCAAGCTATAGGAAGGGCCTCAGGTTTGGAAAGGGAATGATTTGGATTTCACATCTCATGTTATAGGATGGTTCTCATGCTTGGTTTTAGAAGCATTGAGATATCACATCTCATGCTATAGGAAGAGTCTCAGGATTGGAATGGGAAGGAGTTGGATATCACGTCATGCTATAGGAAGGGTCTCAGGATTGGAATGGTAAGGAGTTGGATATCACATCTCATGCTAAAGGAAGGGTCTCAGGTTTGATAGAAGCAAAGGTTTGTAATGGGAAGGAGTTTGATATCACATCTCATGTTATAGGAAGGATCTGAGGTTTGGTATTAGAAGCATTGAGATATCACATCTCATGCTATAGGAAGGGTCTCAGGATTGGAATGGGAAGGAGTTGGATATCACATATCACGCTAAAGGGAGGGTCTCAGGTTTGGTATAAGCATTGAGATATCCCATCTCATGCTATAGGAAGGGTCTCAGGATTGGAATCGGAAGGAGTTGTATATGACATCTCATGCCATAGGAAGGGTCACAGGTTTGGTATAAGCATTGAGATATCACATCTCTGCTATCGGAAGGGTCTCAGGATTGGAATGGGAAGGAGATGGATATCCCATCTCGTTATAGGAAGGGTCTCAGGTTTGGTATTAGAAGCAATGAGATATCACATCTCATGCTATAGGAAGGGTCTAAGGTTTGGAAGGGGAAGGATTTGGATATCACATCTCATGTTATAGGACCGGTCTCAGGTTTGGTATTAGAAGCATTGAGATATCACATCTCATGCTATCGGAAGGCTCTCAGGGTTGGAAAGGGAAGGAGTTGGATATCACATTTCATGTTAGGGGTAGGATCTCAGGTTTGGTATTAGAGGCATTGAGATATCACATCTCATGCTATCAGAAGGGTCTCAGGATTGGAATGGGAAGGAGTTGGATATCACATCTCATACTAAAGGGAGCGTCTAAGGTTTGGAAGGGGAAGGATTTGGATATCACATCTCATGTTATAGGAAGGATCTCATGTTTGGTATTAGAAGCAATGAGATATCACATCTCATGCTATCGGAAGGGTCTCAGGTTTGGTATAAGCATTGAGATATCACATCTCTGCTATCGGAAGGGTCTCAGGATTGGAATGGGAAGGACTTGGATATCACAATTCATGTTATAGGAAGGGTCTCAGGTTTGGTATTAGAAGCATTGAGATATCACATCTCATGCTATAGGAAGGGTCTCAGGAATGGAATGGGAAGGACTTGGATATCACATCTCATGATAAAGGAAGGGTCTAAGGTTTGGAAGGGGAAGGATTTAGATATCACATCTCATGTTATTGGACCGGTCTCAGGTTTGGTATTAGAAGCATTGAGATATCAAGTCTCATGGTATAGGACGGGAGTTTGATATCACATCTCATGCCATGGTATGGGTCTCAGGTTTTGTAGAAGCATTGGGATATCACATCTCATGCTATCGGAAGGGTATCAGGATTGGATTTGGAAGGAGTTTGATATCCCATCTCATGCTATAGGAAGGGTCTCAGGTTGGAATGGGAAGGAGTTGGATATCACATCTCATGTTATAGGAAGGGTCTCAGGATTGTAATGGGAAGGACTTGGATATCACATCTCATGCTGTAGGAAGGCTCTCAGGTTTGGAAAGGGAAGGAGTTGGATATCACATTTCATGTTAGAGGTAGGGTCTTAGGATTGGAATGGGAAGAAGTTTGATATCACATCTCATGCCATGGTATGGGTCTCAGGTTTTGTAGAGGCATTGGGATATCACATCTCATGCTATCGGAAGGGTATCAGGATTGGATTTGAATAGGAGTTGGATATCCCATCTAATGCTATAGGAAGGGTCTAAGGTTGGAATGGGAAGGAGTTGGATATCACATCTCATGTTATAGGAAGGGTCTCAGGATTGGAATGGGAAGGACCTGGATATCACATCTCATTCTATAGGAAGGCTCTCAGGGTTGGAAGGGGAAGGAGTTCGATATCACATTTCATGTTAGAGGTAGGATCTCAGGTTTGGTATTAGAGGCATTGAGATATCACATCTCATGCTATTGGAAGGGTCTCAGGTTTGGTATAAGCATTGAGATATCACATCTCTGCTATCGGAAGGGTCTCAGGATTGGAATGGGAAGGACTTGGATATCACAATTCATGTTATAGGAAGGGTCTCAGGTTTGGTATTAGAAGCATTGAGATATCACATCTCATGCTATAGGAAGGGTCTCAGGAATGGAATGGGAAGGACTTGGATATCACATCTCATGATAAAGGAAGGGTCTAAAGTTTGGAAGGGGAAGGATTTGGATATCACATCTCATGTTATTGGACCGGTCTCAGGTTTGGTATTAGAAGCATTGAGATATCAAGTCTCATGGTATAGGACGGGAGTTTGATATCACATCTCATGCCATGGTATGGGTCTCAGGTTTTGTAGAAGCATTGGGATATCACATCTCATGCTATCGGAAGGGTATCAGGATTGGATTTGGAAGGAGTTGGATATCCCATCTCATGCTATAGGAAGGGTCTCAGGTTGGAATGGGAAGGAGTTGGATATCACATCTCATGTTGTAGGAAGGGTCTCAGGATTGGAATGGGAAGGACTTGGATATCACATCTCATGCTGTAGGAAGGCTCTGAGGTTTGGAAAGGGAAAGAGTTGGATATCACATTTCATGTTAGAGGTAGGATCTCAGGTTTGGTGTTAGAGGCATTGAGATATCACATCTCATGCTATCAGAAGGGTATCAGGATTGGAATGGGAAGGATTTGGATATCACATCTCATGCTAAAGAGAGGGTCTCACGTTTAAAGGGGAAGGATTTGGATATCACATCTCATGTTATAGGAAGGATCTCAGGTTTGGTATTAGAAGCATTGAGATATCACATCTCATGCTATAGGAAGGGTCTCAGGATTGGAATGGGAAGGAGTTGGATATCACATCTCATGTTATAGGAAGGATCTCAGGTTTGGTATTAGAAGCATTGAGATATCACATCTCATGCTATAGGAAGGGTCTCAGGATTGGAATGGGAAGGAGTTGGATATCACATCTCGTGCTAAAGGAAGGGTCTCAGTTTTGGTAGAAGCATTGAGATATCACATCTCTTGCTATAGGAAGGGCCTCGGCTTTTTTATTAGAAACATTGAGATATCACATCTCATGGTATAGGAAGGGTCTCAGGATTGGAATGGGAAGGAGTTGGATATCCCTTCTCATGCTATAGGAAGGGTCTCAGGTTGGAATGGGAAGGAGTTGGATATCACATCTCATGTTATAGGAAGGATCTCAGGTTTGGTATTAGAAGCATTGAGATATCACATCTCATGCTATAGGTAGGGTCTCAGGATTGGAATGGGAAGGAGTTGGATATCACATCTCGTGCTAAAGGAAGGGTCTCAGTTTTGGTAGAAGCATTGAGATATCACATCTCATGCTATAGGAAGGGTCTCAGGATTGGAATGGGAAGGAGTTGGCTATCACATCTCATGCTATAGGAAGGGTCTCAGGTTTGGTATAAGCATTGAGATATCACATCTCTGCTATCGGAAGGGTCTCAGGATTGGAATGGGAAGGACTTAGATATCACATCTGATGCTATAGGGAGGGTCTCAGTTTTGATATTAGAAGCATTGAGATATCACATCTCATGGTATAGGAAGGGTCTCAGGATTGGAATGGGAAGGAGTTGGATATCCCTTCTCATGCTATAGGAAGGGTCTCAGGTTGGAATGGGAAGGAGTTGGATATCACATCTCGTTATAGGAAGGGTCTCAGGATTGGAATGGGAAGGATATGGATATCACATCTCTTGCTATAGGAAGGACCTCGGCTTTTTTATTAGAAACATTGAGATATCACATCTCATGGTATCGGAAGGGTCTCAGGATTGGAATGGGAAGGAGTTGGATATCCCTTCTCATGCTACAGGAAGGGTCTCAGGTTGAAATGGGAAGGAGTTGGATATCACATCTCGTGCTAAAGGAAGGGTCTCAGGTTTGGAAGGGGAAGGATTTGGATATCATATCTCATGTTATAGGACGGGTCCCAGGTTTGGTATTAGAAGCATTGAGATGTCACATCTCATGGTATAGGAAGGGTCTCAGGATTGGAATGGGAAGGAGTTGGATATCACATCTCATCCAATAGGAAGGGTCTCAGGTTTGGAATGGGAAGGAATTGGATATCACATCTCATGTTATAGGAAGGATCTCAGGATTGGAATGGGAAGGATTTGGATATCACATCTCTTGCTATAGGAAGGGTCTCAGGTTTTTTATTAGAAGCATTGAGATACCACATTTCATGGTATAGGAAGGGTCTCAGGATTGGAATGGGAAGGAGTTGGATATCCCTTCTCATGCTATAGGAAGGATCTCGGGTTGGAATGGGAAGGAGTTGGATATCACATCTCGTTATAAGAAGGGTCTCAGGATTGGAATGGGAAGGATTTGGATATCACATCTCTTGCTATAGGAAGGGTCTCAGGTTTTTTATTAGAAGATATCACATCTCATGCTATAGGAAGGGTTTCAAGATTGGAATGGGAAGGATTTGGATATCACATCTCTTGCTATAGGAAGGGTCTCGGGTTTTTTATTAGAAACATTGAGATATCACATCTCATGCTATAGGAAGGGTTTCAAGATTGGAATGGGAAGGATTTGGATATCACATCTCATGCTAAAGGAAGGGTCTCAGGTTTGGAAGGGGAAGGATTTGGATATCATATCTCATGTTATAGGACGGGTCCCAGGTTTGGTATTAGAAGCATTGAGATATCACATCTCATGGTATAGGAAGGGTCTCAGGATAGGAATGGGAAGGAGTTGGATATCACATCTCATCCAATAGGAAGGGTCTCAGGTTTGGAATGGGAAGGAATTGGATATCACATCTCATGCTAAAGGAAGGGTCCCAGGTTTGCAAGGGGAAGGATTTGGGTATCATATCTCATGTTATAGGACGGGTCCCAGGTTTGGTATTAGAAGCATTGAGATATCACATATGGTATAGGAAGGGTCTCAGGATTGGAATGGGAAGGAGTTGGATATCCCTTCTCATGCTATAGGAAGGGTCTCAGGTTGGAATGGGAAGGAGTTGGATATCACATCTCGTTATAGGAAGGGTCTCAGGATTGGAATGGGAAGGATATGGATATCACATCTCTTGCTATAGGAAGGGTCTCGGGTTTTTTATTAGAAACATGAGATATCACATCTCATGCTATAGGAAGGGTCTCAGGTTGGAATGGGAAGGAGTTGGATATCCCTTCTCATGCTATAGGAAGGGTCTCAGGTTGGAATGGGAAGGAGTTGAATATCACATCTCGTTATAGGAAGGATCTCAGGTTGGAATGGGAAGGAGTTGGATATCACATCTCATGTTATAGGAAGGGTCTCAAGATTGGAATGGGAAGGATTTGGATATCACATCTCTTGCTATAGGAAGGGTCTCGGGTTTTTTATTAGAAACATTGAGATATCACATCTCATGCTATAGGAAGGGTTTCAGGATAGGAATGGGAAGGAGTTGGATATCACATCTCATCCAATAGGAAGGGTCTCAGGTTTGGAATGGGAAGGAATTGGATATCATATCTCATGTTATAGGACGGGTCCCAGGTTTGGTATTAGAAGCATTGAGATATCACATCTCATGGTATAGGAAGGGTCTCAGGATAGGAATGGGACGGAGTTGGATATCACATCTCATCCAATAGGAAGGGTCTCAGGTTTGGAATGGGAAGGAATTGGATATCACATCTCATGTTATAGGAAGGATCTCAGGATTGGAATGGGAAGGATTTGGATATCACATCTCATGCTAAAGGAAGGGTCTCAGGTTTGGAAGGGGAAGGATTTGGGTATCATATCTAATGTTATAGGACGGGTCCCAGGTTTGGTATTAGAAGCATTGAGATATCACATATGGTATAGGAAGGGTCTCAGGATTGGAATGGGAAGGAGTTGGATATCACATCTCATCCAATAGGAAGGGGCTCAGGTTTTTTATTAGAAGCATTGAGATATCACATCTCATGGTATAGGAAGGGTCTCAGGATTGGAATGGGAAGGAGTTGGATATCCCTTCTCATGCTATAGGAAGGGTCTCAGGTTGGAATGGGAAGGAGTTGGATATCACATCTCGTTATAGGAAGGGTCTCAGGATTGGAATGGGAAGGATATGGATATCACATCTCTTGCTATAGGAAGGGTCTCGGGTTTTTTATTAGAAACATGAGATATCACATCTCATGCTATAGGAAGGGTCTCAGGTTGGAATGGGAAGGAGTTGGATATCACATCTCGTTATAGGAAGGGTCTCAGGATTGGAATGGGAAGGATTTGGATATCACATCTCATGCTAAAGGAAGGGTCTCAGGTTTGGAAGGGGAAGGATTTGGATATCATATCTCATGTTATAGGACGGGTCCCAGGTTTGGTATTAGAAGCATTGAGATATCACCTCTCATGGTATAGGAAGGGTCTCAGGATTGGAATGGGAAGGAGTTGGATATCACATCTCATCCAATAGGAAGGGTCTCAGGTTTGGAATGGGAAGGAATTGGATATCACATCTCATGTTATAGGAAGGATCTCAGGATTGGAATGGGAAGGATTTGGATATCACATCTCTTGCTATAGGAAAGGTCTCAGGTTTTTTATTAGAAGCGTTGAGATATCACATCTCATGGTATAGGAAGGGTCTCAGGATTGGAATGGGAAGGAGTTGGATATCCCTTCTCATGCTATAGGAAGGGTCTCAGGTTGGAATGGGAAGGAGTTGGATATCACATCTCTTTATAGGAAGAGTCTCAGGATTGGAATGGGAAGGATTTGGATATCACATCTCTTGCTATAGGAAGGGTCTCAGGTTTTTTATTAGAAACATTGAGATATCACATCTCATGCTATAGGAAGGGTTTCAGGATTGGAATGGGAAGGATTTGGATATCACATCTCATGGTAAAGGAAGGGTCTCAGGTTTGGAAGGGGAAGGATTTGGATATCATATCTCATGTTATAGTACGGGTCCCAGGTTTGGTATTAGAAGCATTGAGATATCACATCTCATGCTATAGGAAGGGTTTCAGGATTGGAATGGGAAGGAGTTGGATATCACGTCTCATGTTATAGGAAGGGTCTCAGGATTGGAATGGGAAGGAGTTGGATATCACATCTCATGCTAAAGGAAGGGTCTCAGGTTTGATAGAAGCATTGAGATATCACATCTCATGCTATAGGAAGGAACTCAGGATTGGAATGGGAAGGAGTTGGATATCACATCTCATGCCATAGGAAGGGTTATCAGGTTTGGTATAAGCATTGAGATATCACATCTCTGCTATCGGAAGGGTCTCAGGATAGGAATGGGAAGGACTTAGATATCACATCTCATACTATAGGGAGGGTCTCAGTTTTGATATTAGAAGTATTGAGATATCACATCTCATGCTATCGGAAGGGTCTCAGGATTGGAATGGGATGGAGTTGGATATCACCTCTCAAGCTATCTCAGGATTGGAATGGAAGGAGTTTGATATCACATCTCAAGCTATAGGAAGGGTCTCAGGTTTGGAAGGGGAAGGATTTGGATCTCACATCTCATGTTTTAGGACGGATCTCAGGTTTGGTATTAGAAGCATTGAGATATCACATCTCATGGTATAGGAAGGGTCTCAGGATTGGAATGGGAAGGAGTTGGATATCACATCTCAAGCTATCTCAGGATTGGAATGGGAAGGAGTTGGATATCACATCTCATCCAATAGGAAGGGTCTCAGGTTTGGAATGGGAAGGAATTGGATATCACATCTCATGATATAGGAAGGATCTCAGGATTGGAATGGGAAGGATTTGGATATCACATCTCTTGCTATAGGAAGGGCCTCAGGTTTGGAAAGGGAATGATTTGGATTTCACATCTCATGTTATAGGATGGTTCTCAGGCTTGGTTTTAGAAGCATTGAGATATCACATCTCATGCTATAGGAAGAGTCTCAGGATTGGAATGGGAAGGAGTTGGATATCACGTCATGCTATAGGAAGGGTCTCAGGATTGGAATGGGAAGGAGTTGGATATCACATATCACGCTAAAGGAAGGGTCTCAGGTTTGGTATAAGCATTGAGATATCCCATCTCATGGTATAGGAAGGGTCTCAGGATTGGAATGGGAAGGAGTTGGATATCCCTTCTCATGCTATAGGAAGGGTCTCAGGTTGGAATGGGAAGGTGTTGGATATCACATCTCGTTATAGGAAGGGTCTCAGGATTGGAATGGGAAGGATTTGGATATCACATCTCTTGCTATAGGAAGGGTCTCAGGCTTTTTATTAGAAACATTGAGATATCACATCTCATGCTATAGGAAGGGTTTCAGGATTGGAATGGGAAGGATTTGGATATCACATCTCATGCTAAAGGAAGGGTCTCAGGTTTGGAAGGGGAAATATTTGTATATCACATCTCTTGCTATAGGAAGGGTCTCAGGTTTTTTATTAGAAACATTGAGATATCACATCTCTTGCTATAGGAAGGGTTTCAGGATTGGAATGGGAAGGATTTGGATATCACATCTCATGCTAAAAGAAGGATCTCAGGTTTGGAAGGGGAAGGATTTGGATATCATATCTCATATTATAGGACGGGTCCCACGTTTGGTATTAGAAGCATTGAGATATCACATCCCATGCTATAGGAAGAGTCTCAGGATTGGAATGGGAAGGAGTTGGATATCACGTCTCATGATATAGGAAGGTTCTCAGGATTGGAATGGGAAGGAGTTGGATATCACATCTCATGCTAAAGGAAGGGTCTCAGGTTTGATAGAAGCATTGATATATCACATCTCATGCTATAGGAAGGAACTCAGGATTGGAATGGGAAGGAGTTGGATATCACATCTCATGCCATAGGAAGGGTGATCAGGTTTGTTATAAGCATTGAGATATCACATCTCTGCTATCGGAAGGGTCTCAGGATAGGAATGGGATGGAGTTGGATATCACATCTCAAGCTATCTCAGGATTGGAATGGGAAGGAGTTTGATATCACATCTCAAGCCATAGGAAGGGTCTCAGGTTTGGAAGGGGAAGGATTTGGATCTCACATCTCATGTTTTAGGACGGGTCTCAGGTTTGGTATTAGAAGCATTGAGATATCACATCTCATGGTATAGGAAGGGTCTCAGGATTGGATTGGATATCACATCTCAAGCTATCTCAGGATTGGAAAGGGAAGGATTTGGATTTCACATCTCATGTTATAGGATGGTTCTCATGTTTGGTTTTAGAAGCATTGAGATAGCACATCTCATGCTATCGGAAGGGTCTCAGGTTTGGAAAGGGAAGGATTTGGATTTCACATGCTATAGGATGGTTCTCAGGTTTGGTTTTAGAAGCATTAAGATATAACATCTCATGCTATAGGAAGGGTCTCAGGTTTGGAATGGGAAGGAGTTGGATATCACATCTCATGCTAAAGGAAAGGTCTCAGGTTTGGAAGGGGAAGGATTTGGATCTCACATCTCATGTTTTAGGAAGGGTCTCAGGTTTGGTATTGGAAGCATTGAGATATCACATCTCATGGTATAGGAAGGGTCTCTGGATTGGAATGGGAAGGAGTTTTATATCACATTGAATGGGAAGGAGTTTGATATCACATCTCAAGCTATAGGAAGGGCCTCAGGTTTGGAAAGGGAATGATTTGGATTTCACATCTCATGTTATAGGATGGTTCTCATGCTTGGTTTTAGAAGCATTGAGATATCACATCTCATGCTATAGGAAGAGTCTCAGGATTGGAATGGGAAGGAGTTGGATATCACGTCATGCTATAGGAAGGGTCTCAGGATTGGAATGGTAAGGAGTTGGATATCACATCTCATGCTAAAGGAAGGGTCTCAGGTTTGATAGAAGCAAAGGTTTGTAATGGGAAGGAGTTTGATATCACATCTCATGTTATAGGAAGGATCTGAGGTTTGGTATTAGAAGCATTGAGATATCACATCTCATGCTATAGGAAGGGTCTCAGGATTGGAATGGGAAGGAGTTGGATATCACATATCACGCTAAAGGGAGGGTCTCAGGTTTGGTATAAGCATTGAGATAGCCCATCTCATGCTATAGGAAGGGTCTCAGGATTGGAATCGGAAGGAGTTGTATATGACATCTCATGCCATAGGAAGGGTCACAGGTTTGGTATAAGCATTGAGATATCACATCTCTGCTATCGGAAGGGTCTCAGGATTGGAATGGGAAGGAGATGGATATCCCATCTCGTTATAGGAAGGGTCTCAGGTTTGGTATTAGAAGCAATGAGATATCACATCTCATGCTATAGGAAGGGTCTAAGGTTTGGAAGGGGAAGGATTTGGATATCACATCTCATGTTATAGGACCGGTCTCAGGTTTGGTATTAGAAGCATTGAGATATCACATCTCATGCTATCGGAAGGCTCTCAGGGTTGGAAAGGGAAGGAGTTGGATATCACATTTCATGTTAGGGGTAGGATCTCAGGTTTGGTATTAGAGGCATTGAGATATCACATCTCATGCTATCAGAAGGGTCTCAGGATTGGAATGGGAAGGAGTTGGATATCACATCTCATACTAAAGGGAGCGTCTAAGGTTTGGAAGGGGAAGGATTTGGATATCACATCTCATGTTATAGGAAGGATCTCATGTTTGGTATTAGAAGCAATGAGATATCACATCTCATGCTATCGGAAGGGTCTCAGGTTTGGTATAAGCATTGAGATATCACATCTCTGCTATCGGAAGGGTCTCAGGATTGGAATGGGAAGGACTTGGATATCACAATTCATGTTATAGGAAGGGTCTCAGGTTTGGTATTAGAAGCATTGAGATATCACATCTCATGCTATAGGAAGGGTCTCAGGAATGGAATGGGAAGGACTTGGATATCACATCTCATGATAAAGGAAGGGTCTAAGGTTTGGAAGGGGAAGGATTTAGATATCACATCTCATGTTATTGGACCGGTCTCAGGTTTGGTATTAGAAGCATTGAGATATCAAGTCTCATGGTATAGGACGGGAGTTTGATATCACATCTCATGCCATGGTATGGGTCTCAGGTTTTGTAGAAGCATTGGGATATCACATCTCATGCTATCGGAAGGGTATCAGGATTGGATTTGGAAGGAGTTTGATATCCCATCTCATGCTATAGGAAGGGTCTCAGGTTGGAATGGGAAGGAGTTGGATATCACATCTCATGTTATAGGAAGGGTCTCAGGATTGTAATGGGAAGGACTTGGATATCACATCTCATGCTGTAGGAAGGCTCTCAGGTTTGGAAAGGGAAGGAGTTGGATATCACATTTCATGTTAGAGGTAGGGTCTTAGGATTGGAATGGGAAGAAGTTTGATATCACATCTCATGCCATGGTATGGGTCTCAGGTTTTGTAGAGGCATTGGGATATCACATCTCATGCTATCGGAAGGGTATCAGGATTGGATTTGAATAGGAGTTGGATATCCCATCTAATGCTATAGGAAGGGTCTAAGGTTGGAATGGGAAGGAGTTGGATATCACATCTCATGTTATAGGAAGGGTCTCAGGATTGGAATGGGAAGGACCTGGATATCACATCTCATTCTATAGGAAGGCTCTCAGGGTTGGAAGGGGAAGGAGTTCGATATCACATTTCATGTTAGAGGTAGGATCTCAGGTTTGGTATTAGAGGCATTGAGATATCACATCTCATGCTATTGGAAGGGTCTCAGGTTTGGTATAAGCATTGAGATATCACATCTCTGCTATCGGAAGGGTCTCAGGATTGGAATGGGAAGGACTTGGATATCACAATTCATGTTATAGGAAGGGTCTCAGGTTTGGTATTAGAAGCATTGAGATATCACATCTCATGCTATAGGAAGGGTCTCAGGAATGGAATGGGAAGGACTTGGATATCACATCTCATGATAAAGGAAGGGTCTAAAGTTTGGAAGGGGAAGGATTTGGATATCACATCTCATGTTATTGGACCGGTCTCAGGTTTGGTATTAGAAGCATTGAGATATCAAGTCTCATGGTATAGGACGGGAGTTTGATATCACATCTCATGCCATGGTATGGGTCTCAGGTTTTGTAGAAGCATTGGGATATCACATCTCATGCTATCGGAAGGGTATCAGGATTGGATTTGGAAGGAGTTGGATATCCCATCTCATGCTATAGGAAGGGTCTCAGGTTGGAATGGGAAGGAGTTGGATATCACATCTCATGTTGTAGGAAGGGTCTCAGGATTGGAATGGGAAGGACTTGGATATCACATCTCATGCTGTAGGAAGGCTCTGAGGTTTGGAAAGGGAAAGAGTTGGATATCACATTTCATGTTAGAGGTAGGATCTCAGGTTTGGTGTTAGAGGCATTGAGATATCACATCTCATGCTATCAGAAGGGTATCAGGATTGGAATGGGAAGGATTTGGATATCACATCTCATGCTAAAGAGAGGGTCTCACGTTTAAAGGGGAAGGATTTGGATATCACATCTCATGTTATAGGAAGGATCTCAGGTTTGGTATTAGAAGCATTGAGATATCACATCTCATGCTATAGGAAGGGTCTCAGGATTGGAATGGGAAGGAGTTGGATATCACATCTCATGTTATAGGAAGGATCTCAGGTTTGGTATTAGAAGCATTGAGATATCACATCTCATGCTATAGGAAGGGTCTCAGGATTGGAATGGGAAGGAGTTGGATATCACATCTCGTGCTAAAGGAAGGGTCTCAGTTTTGGTAGAAGCATTGAGATATCACATCTCATGCTATAGGAAGGGTCCCAGGATTGGAATGGGAAGGAGTTGGATATCACATCTCATGCTATAGGAAGGGTCTCAGGTTTGGTATAAGCATTGAGATATCACATCTCTGCTATCGGAAGGGTCTCAGGATTGGAATGGGAAGGACTTAGATATCACATCTGATGCTATAGGGAGGGTCTCAGTTTTGATATTAGAAGCATTGAGATATCACATCTCATGGTATAGGAAGGGTCTCAGGATTGGAATGGGAAGGAGTTGGATATCCCTTCTCATGCTATAGGAAGGGTCTCAGGTTGGAATGGGAAGGAGTTGGATATCACATCTCGTTATAGGAAGGGTCTCAGGATTGGAATGGGAAGGATATGGATATCACATCTCTTGCTATAGGAAGGGCCTCGGCTTTTTTATTAGAAACATTGAGATATCACATCTCATGGTATAGGAAGGGTCTCAGGATTGGAATGGGAAGGAGTTGGATATCCCTTCTCATGCTATAGGAAGGGTCTCAGGTTGGAATGGGAAGGAGTTGGATATCACATCTCATGTTATAGGAAGGATCTCAGGTTTGGTATTAGAAGCATTGAGATATCACATCTCATGCTATAGGTAGGGTCTCAGGATTGGAATGGGAAGGAGTTGGATATCACATCTCGTGCTAAAGGAAGGGTCTCAGTTTTGGTAGAAGCATTGAGATATCACATCTCATGCTATAGGAAGGGTCTCAGGATTGGAATGGGAAGGAGTTGGCTATCACATCTCATGCTATAGGAAGGGTCTCAGGTTTGGTATAAGCATTGAGATATCACATCTCTGCTATCGGAAGGGTCTCAGGATTGGAATGGGAAGGACTTAGATATCACATCTGATGCTATAGGGAGGGTCTCAGTTTTGATATTAGAAGCATTGAGATATCACATCTCATGGTATAGGAAGGGTCTCAGGATTGGAATGGGAAGGAGTTGGATATCCCTTCTCATGCTATAGGAAGGGTCTCAGGTTGGAATGGGAAGGAGTTGGATATCACATCTCGTTATAGGAAGGGTCTCAGGATTGGAATGGGAAGGATATGGATATCACATCTCTTGCTATAGGAAGGACCTCGGCTTTTTTATTAGAAACATTGAGATATCACATCTCATGGTATCGGAAGGGTCTCAGGATTGGAATGGGAAGGAGTTGGATATCCCTTCTCATGCTACAGGAAGGGTCTCAGGTTGGAATGGGAAGGAGTTGGATATCACATCTCGTGCTAAAGGAAGGGTCTCAGGTTTGGAAGGGGAAGGATTTGGATATCATATCTCATGTTATAGGACGGGTCCCAGGTTTGGTATTAGAAGCATTGAGATGTCACATCTCATGGTATAGGAAGGGTCTCAGGATTGGAATGGGAAGGAGTTGGATATCACATCTCATCCAATAGGAAGGGTCTCAGGTTTGGAATGGGAAGGAATTGGATATCACATCTCATGTTATAGGAAGGATCTCAGGATTGGAATGGGAAGGATTTGGATATCACATCTCTTGCTATAGGAAGGGTCTCAGGTTTTTTATTAGAAGCATTGAGATACCACATTTCATGGTATAGGAAGGGTCTCAGGATTGGAATGGGAAGGAGTTGGATATCCCTTCTCATGCTATAGGAAGGATCTCGGGTTGGAATGGGAAGGAGTTGGATATCACATCTCGTTATAAGAAGGGTCTCAGGATTGGAATGGGAAGGATTTGGATATCACATCTCTTGCTATAGGAAGGGTCTCAGGTTTTTTATTAGAAGATATCACATCTCATGCTATAGGAAGGGTTTCAGGATTGGAATGGGAAGGATTTGGATATCACATCTCATGCTAAAGGAAGGGTCTCAGGTTTGGAAGGGCAAAGATTTGGATATCATATCTCATGTTATAGGACGGGTGCCAGGTTTGGTATTAGAAGCATTGAGATATCACATCTCATGGTATAGGAAGGGTCTCAGGATTGGAATGGGAAGGAGTTGGATATCACATCTCATCCAATAGGAAGGGTCTCAGGTTTGGAATGGGAAGGAATTGGATATCACATCTCATGTTATAGGAAGGATCTCAGGATTGGAATGGGAAGGATTTGGATATCACATCTCTTGTTATAGGAAGGGTCTCAGGTTTTTTATTAGAAGCATTGAGATATCACATCTCATGGTATAGGAAGGGTCTCAGGATTGGAATGGGAAGGAGTTTGATATCCCTTCTCATGCTATAGGAAGGGTCTCAGGTTGGAATGGGAAGGAGTTGGATATCACATCTCGTTATAGGAAGGGTCTCAGGATTGGAATGGGAAGGATTTGGATATCACATCTCTTGCTATAGGAAGGGTCTCAGGTTTTTTATTAGAAACATTGAGATATCACATCTCATGCTATAGGAAGGGTTTCAGGATTGGAATGGGAAGGATTTGGATATCACATCTCATGCTAAAGGAAGGGTCTCAGGTTTGGAAGGGGAAGGATTTGGATATCATATCTCATGTTATAGGACGGGTCCCAGGTTTGGTATTAGAAGCATTGAGATATCACATCTCATGCTATAGGAAGAGTCTCAGGATTGGAATGGGAAGGAGTTGGATATCACGTCTCATGTTATTGGAAGGGTCTCAGGATTGGAATGGGACGGAGTTGGATATCACATCTCATGCTAAAGGAAGGGTATCAGGGTTGATAGAAGCATTGAGATATCACATCTCATGCTATAGGAAGGAACTCAGGATAGGAATGGGAAGGGGTTGGATATCACATCTCATGCCATAGGAAGGGTCATCAGGTTTGGTATAAGCATTGAGATATTACATCTCTGCTATCGGAAGGGTCTCAGGATAGGAATTCGAAGGACTTAGATATCACATCTCATACTATAGGGAGGGTCTCAGTTTTGATATTAGAAGCATTGAGATATCACATCTCATGCTATCGGAAGGGTCTCAGGATTGGAATGGGAAGGAGTTGGATATCACATCTCATGTTATAGGAAGGATCTCAGGTTTGGTATTGGAAGCATTGAGATATCACATCTCATGCTATAGGAAGGGTCTCAGGATTGGAATGTGAAGAATTGGATATCACATCTCATGCTAAAGGAAGGGTCTCAGGTTTGGTAGAAGCATAGAGATATCACATCTCATGCTATAGGAAGGGTCTCAGGATTGGAATGGGAAGGAGTTGGATATCACATCTCATGCCATAGGAAGGGTCTCAGGTTTGGTATAAGCATTGAGATATCACATCTCTGCTATCGGAAGGGTCTCAGGATTGGATTGGGAAGGAGTTGGATATCCCTTCTCATGCTATAAGAAGGATCTCAGGTTGGAATGGGAAGGAGTTGGATATCACATCTCATGTTATAGGAAGGGTCTCAAGATTGGAATGGGAAGGATTTGGATATCACATCTCTTGCTATAGGAAGGGTCTCAGGTTTTTTATTAGAAACATTGAGATATCACATCTCATGTTATAGGAAGGGTTTCAGGATTGGAATGGGAAGGATTTGGATATCACATCTCATGCTAAAGGAAGGGTCTCAGGTTTGGAAGGGGAAGGATTTGGATATCATATATCATGTTATAGGACGGGTCCCAGGTTTGGTATTAGAAGCATTGAGATATCACCTCTCATGGTATAGGAAGGGTCTCAGGATTGGAATGGGAAGGAATTGGATATCACATCTCATGCTATAGGAAGGATCTCAGGATTGGAATGGGAAGGATTTGGATATCACATCTCTTGCTATAGGAAGGGCCTCAGGTTTTTTATTAGAAGCATTGAGATATCACATCTCATGCTATAGGAAGGGTCTCAGGATTGGAATGGGAAGGAGTTGGATATCCCTTCTCATGCTATAGGAAGGGTCTCAGGTTGGAATGGGAAGGAGTTGGATATCACATCTCGTTATAGGAAGGGTCTCAGGATTGGAATGGGAAGGATTTGGATATCACATCTCTTGCTATAGGAAGGGTCTCAGGTTTTGTATTAGAAACATTGAGATATCACATCTCATGCTATAGGAAGGGTTTCAGGATTGGAATGGGAAGGATTTGCATATCACATCTCATGGTAAAGGAAGGGTCTCAGGTTTGGAAGGGGAAGGATTTGGATATAATATCTCATGTTATAGGACGGGTCCCAGGTTTGGTATTAGAAGCATTGAGATATCACATCTCATGCTATAGGAAGAGTCTCAGGATTGGAATGGGAAGGAGTTGGATATCACATCTCATGTTATAGGAAGGGTCTCAGGATTGGAATGGGAAGGAGTTGGATATCACATCTCATGCTAAAGGAAGGGTCTCAGGTTTGATAGAAGCATTGAGATATCACATCTCATGCAATAGGAAGGAACTCAGGATTGGAATGGGAAGGAGTTGGATATCACATCTCATGCCAAAGGAAGGGTCATCAGGTTTGGTATAAGCATTGAGATATCACATCTCCGCTATTGGAAGGGTCTCAGGATAGGAATGGGAAAGACTTAGATATCACATCTCATACTATAGGGAGGGTCTCAGTTTTGATATTAGAAGCATTGAGATATCACATCTCATGCTATCGGAAGGGTCTCAGGATTGGAATGGGAAGGAGTTGGATATCACATCTCATGTTATAGGAAGGATCTCAGGTTTGGTATTAGAAGCATTGAGATATCACATCTCATGCTATAGGAAGGGTCTCAGGTTTGGAATGTGAAGGATTTGGATATCACATCTCATGCTAAAGGAAGGGTCTCAGGTTTGGTAGAAGCATAGAGATATCACATCTCATGCTATAGGAAGGGTCTCAGGATTGGAATCGGAAGGAGTTGGATATCACATCTCATGCCATAGGAAGGGTCTCAGGTTTGGTATAAGCATAGAGATATCACATCTCATGCTATAGGAAGGGTCTCAGGATTGGAATGGGAAGGATTTGGATATCACATCTCTTGCTATAGGAAGGGTCTCGGGTTTTTTATTAGAAACATTGAGATATCACATCTCATGCTATAGGAAGGGTCTCAGGTTTGGTATTAGAAGCATTGAGATATCACATCTCATGCTATAGGAAGGGTCTCAGGATTGGAATGTGAAGAATTTGGATATCACATCTCATGCTAAAGGAAGAGTCTCAGGTTTGGTAGAAGCATAGAGATATCACATCTCATGCTATAGGAAGGGTCTCAGGATTGGAATGGGAAGGATTTGGATATCACATCTCTTGCTATAGGAAGGGTCTCGGGTTTTTTATTAGAAACATTGAGATATCACATCTCATGCTATAGGAAGGGTCTCAGGATTGGAATGTGAAGAATTTGGATATCACATCTCATGCTAAAGGAAGAGTCTCAGGTTTGGTAGAAGCATAGAGATATCACATCTCATGCTATAGGAAGGGTCTCAGGATTGGAATGGGAAGGATTTGGATATCACATCTCATGCTAAAGGAAGGGTCTCAGGTTTGGAAGGGGAAGGATTTGGATATCATATCTCATGGTATAGGACGGGTCCCAGGTTTGGTATTAGAAGCATTGAGATATCACCTCTCATGGTATAGGAAGGGTCTCAGGATTGGAATGGGAAGGAGTTGGATAACCCTTCTCATGCTATAGGAAGGGTCTCAGGTTGGAATGGGAAGGAGTTGGATATCACATCTCGTTATAGGAAGGGTCTCAGGATTGGAATGGGAAGGATTTGGATATCACATCTCTTGCTATAGGAAGGGTCTCAGGTTTTTTATTAGAAACATTGAGATATCACATCTCATGCTATAGGAAGGGTCTCAGGTTTGGAAGGGGAAGGATTTGGATATCACATCTCTTGCTATAGGAAGGGTCTCGGGTTTTTTATTAGAAACATTGAGATATCACATCTCATGCTATAGGAAGGGTTTCAGGATTGGAATGGGAAGGATTTGGATATCACATCTCAAACCTGAGACCCTTCCTATGGAATGAGATGTCATATACAACTCCTTCCCATTCCAATCCTGAGACCATTCCTATAGCATGAGATGTGATATCTCAATGCTTATACCAAACCTGAGACCCTTCTTATAGCATGAGATGTGATATCCAACTCCTTCCCATTCCAATCCTGAGACCCTTCCTAAAGCATGAGATGTGATATCCAACTTCTTCCCATTCCAATCCTGAGACCCTTCCTATAGCATGAGATTTGATATCTCAATGCTTCTAATACCAAACCTGAGATCCTTCCGATAGCATGAGATGTGATATCTCAATGCTTCTAATACCAAACCTGAGATCATTCCTATACCACGAGATGTGATATCCAAATCCTTCCCCTTCCAAACCTGAGACCCTCCCTTTAGCATGAGATGTGATATCCAACTCCTTCCCATTCCAATCCTGAGACCCTTCTGATAGCATGAGATGTGATATCTCAATGCCTCTAATACCAAACCTGAGATCTTACCTCTAACATGAAATGTGATATCCAACTCCTTCCCATTCCAATCCTGAGACCCTTCCTATAGCATGAGATGTGATATCTCAATGCTTCTAATACCAAACCTGAGACCCTTACTATAACATAAAATGGGATATCCAACTCCTTCCCATTCGAATCCTGAGACCCTTCCGATAGCAGAGATGTGATATCTCAATGCTTATACCAAACCTGAGACCCTTCCTATGGCATGAGATGTCATATACAACTCCTTCCCATTCCAATCCTGAGACCATTCCTATAGCATGAGATGTGATATCTCAATGCTTATACCAAACCTGAGACCCTTCCTATAGCATGGGATGTGATATCCAACTCCTTCCCATTCCAATCCTGAGACCCTTCCTATAACATGAGATGTGATGTCTCAATGCTTCTAATACCAAACCTGAGATCCTTCCTATGGCATGAGATGTCATATAAAACTCCTTCCCATTCCAATCCTGAGACCCTTCCTATAGCATGAGATGTGATATCCAACTTCTTCCCATTCCAATCCTGAGACCCTTCCTATAGCATGAGATTTGATATCTCAATGCTTCTAATACCAAACCTGACATCCTTCCGATAGCATGAGATGTGATATCTCAATGCTTCTAATACCAAACCTGAGATCATTCCTATAACACGAGATGTGATATCCAAATCCTTCCCCTTCCAAACCTTAGACCCTCCCTTTAGCATGAGATGTGATATCCAACTCCTTCCCATTCCAATCCTGAGACCCTTCTGATAGCATGAGATGTGATATCTCAATGCCTCTAATACCAAACCTGAGATCTTACCTCTAACATGAAATGTGATATCCAACTCCTTCCCCTTCCAAACCTGAGAGCCTTCCTATAGCATGAGATGTGATATCAAAGTATTTCCCATTCCAATCCTGAGACCCTTCCTGTAACATGAGATGTGATATCCAACTCCTTCCCAGTCCAACCTGAGACCCTTCCTATAGCATGAGATGGGATATCCAACTACTTCCAAATCCAATCCTGATACCCTTCCGATAGCATGAGATGTGATATCTCAATCCCTCTAATACCAAACCTGAGATCCTTCCGATAGCATGAGATGTGATATCTCATTGCTTTTAATACCAAACGTGAGATCCTTCCTATAACATGAGAGGTGATATCAAAATCCTTCCCCTTCCAAACCTGAGACCCTCCCTTTAGCATGAGATGTGATATCCAACTCTTTCCCATTCCAATCCTGAGACCCTTCTGATAGCATGAGATGTGATATTCAATGCCTCTAATACCAAACCTGAGATCCTACCTCTAACATGAAATGTGATATCCAACTCCTTCCCTTTCCAAACGTGAGACCCTCCCTATAGCATGAGATGTGATATCCAAGTCCTTCCCATTCCAATCCTGAGACCCTTCCTATAGCATGAGATGTGATATCTCAATGCTTCTACTACCAAACCTGAGACCCTTCCTATAACATAAGATGGGATATCCAACTCCTTCCCATTCCAATTCTGAGACCCTTCCGATAGCAGAGATGTGATATCTCAATGCTTATACCAGACCGGAGGCCCTTCCTATGGCATGAGATGTCATATACAACTCCTTCCCATTCCAATCCTGAGATCCTTCCTATAGCATGAGATGTGATATCTCAATGCTTATACCAAACCTGAGACCCTTCCTATAGCATGATATGTGATATCCAACTCCTTCCCATTCCAAACTTGAGACCCTCCCTTTAGCATGAGATGGGATATCCAACTACTTCCAAATCCAATCCTGATACCCTTCCGATAGCATGAGATGTGATATCTCAATCCCTCTAATACCAAACCTGAGATCCTTCCGATAGCATGAGATGTGATATCTCAATGCTTCTAATACCAAACGTGAGATCCTTCCTAAAACATGAGATGTGATATCAAAATCCTTCCCCTTCCAAACCTGAGACCCTCCCTTTAGCATGATATGTGATATCCAACTCCTTCCCATTCCAATCCTGAGACCCTTCTGATAGCATGAGATGTTATATCTCAATGCCTCTAATACCAAACCTGAGATCCTTCCTATGGCATGAGATTTCATATAAAACTCCTTCCCATTCCATTCCTGAGACCCTTGCTATAGCATGAGATGTGATATCCAACTCCTTCCCATTTCAATCCTGAGACCCTTCCTATAGCATGAGATGTGATATCTCAATGCTTCTAATACCAAACTGAGATCCTTCCTATAACATGAGATGTGATATCCAAATCCTTCCCCTTCCAAACTTGAGACCCTCCCTTTAGCATGAGATGGGATATCCAACTACTTCCAAATCCAATCCTGATACCCTTCCGATAGCATGAGATGTGATATCTCAATCACTCTAATACCAAACCTGAGATCCTTCCGATAGCATGAGATGTGATATCTCAATGCTTCTAATACCAAACGTGAGATCCTTCCTAAAACATGAGATGTGATATCAAAATCCTTCCCCTTCCAAACCTGAGACCCTCCCTTTAGCATGATATGTGATATCCAACTCCTTCCCATTCCAATCCTGAGACCCTTCTGATAGCATGAGATGTTATATCTCAATGCCTCTAATACCAAACCTGAGATCCTACCTCTAACATGAAATGTGATATCCAACTCCTTCCCCTTCCAAACCTGGGAGCCTTCCTATAACATGAGATGTGATATCGAAGTCCTTCCCATTCCAATCCTGAGACCCTTCCTATAACATGAGATGTGATATCCAACTCCTTCCCATTCCAATCCTGAGACCCTTCCTGTAGCATGAGATGTGATGTCTCAATGCTTCTAATACCAAATCTGAGATCCTTCCTATGGCATGAGATGTCATATACAACTCCTTCCCATTCCAATCCTGAGACCCTTCCTATAGCATGAGATGTGATATCTCAATGCTTATACCAAACCTGAGACCCTTCCTATAGCATGAGATGTGATATCCAACTTCTTCCCATTCCAATCCTGAGACCCTTCCTATAACATGAGATGTGATGTCTCAATGCTTCTAATACCAAACCTGAGATCCTTCCGATAGCATGAGATGTGATATCTCAATGCTTCTAATACCAAACCTGAGATCATTCCTATAACACGAGATGTGATATCCAAATCCTTCCCCTTCCAAACCTGAGACCCTCCCTTTAGCATGAGATGTGATATCCAACTGCTTCCCATTCCAATCCTGAGACCCTTCTGATAGCATGAGATGTGATATCTCAATGCCTCTAATACCAAACCTGAGATCTTACCTCTAACATGAAATGTGATATCCAACTCCTTCCCCTTCCAAACCTGAGAGCCTTCCTATAGCATGAGATGTGATATCGAAGTATTTCCCATTCCAATCCTGAGACCCTTCCTGTAACATGAGATGTGATATCCAACTCCTTCCCAGTCCAACCTGAGACCCTTCCTATAGCATGAGATGGGATATCCAACTACTTCCAAATCCAATCCTGAGAACCTTCCTATAGCATGAGATGTGATATCTCAATGCTTCTAATACCAAACCTGAGATCCTTCCTATAAAATGAGATGTGATATCCAAATCCTTCCCCTTCCAAACCTGAGACCCTCCCTTTAGCATGAGATGGGATATCCAACTACTTCCAAATCCAATCCTGATACCCTTCCGATAGCATGAGATGTGATATCTCAATCCCTCTAATACCAAACCTGAGATCCTTCCGATAGCATGAGATGTGATATCTCAATGCTTCTAATACCAAACGTGAGATCCTTCCTATAACATGAGATGTGATATCAAAATCCTTCCCCTTCCAAACCTGAGACCCTCCCTTTAGCATGATATGTGATATCCAACTCCTTCCCATTCCAATCCTGAGACCCTTCTGATAGCATGAGATGTTATATCTCAATGCCTCTAATACCAAACCTGAGATCCTACCTGTAACATGAAATGTGATATCCAACTCCTTCCACTTCCAAACCTGGGAGCCTTCCTATAACATGAGATGTGATATCGAAGTCCTTCCCATTCCAATCCTAAGACCCTTCCTATAACATGAGATGTGATATCCAACTCCTTCCCATTCCAATCCTAAGACCCTTCCTGTAGCATGAGATGTGATGTCTCAATGCTTCTAATACCAAATCTGAGATCCTTCCTATAACATGAGATGTGATATCCAACTCCTTCCCATTCCAATCCTGAGACCCTTCCTATAGAATGAGATGTGACATCTCAATGCTTATACCAAACCTGAGACCCTTCCTATAGCATGAGATGTGATATCCAAATCCTTCCCATTCCAATCCTGAGACCCTTCCTATAGCATGAGATGTGATATCTCAATGACTCTAATACCAAACCTGAGATCCTACCTCTAACATGAAATGTGATATCCAACTCCTTCCCCTTCCAAACCTGGGAGCCTTCCTATAACATGAGATGTGATATCGAAGTCCTTCCCATTCCAATCCTGAGACCCTTCCTATAACATGAGATGTGATATCCAACTCCTTCCCATTCCAATCCTGAGACCCTTCCTATAGCATGAGATGTGATGTCTCAATGCTTCTAATACCAAATCTGAGATCCTTCCTATAACATGAAATGTGATATCCAACTCCTTCCCTTTCCAAACCTGAGAGCCTACCTATAGCATGAGATGTGATATCCAACTCCTTCCCATTCCAATCCTGAGACCCTTCCTATAGCATGAGATGTGATATCTCAATGCTTATACCAAACCTGAGACCCTTCCTATAGCATGAGATGTGATATCCAAATCCTTCCCATTCTAATCCTGAGACCCTTCCTATAGCATGAGATGTGATATCTCAATGCCTCTAATACCAAACCTGAAATCCTTCCTCTAACATGAAATGTGATATCCAACTCCTTCCCTTTCCAAACCTGAGAGCCTACCTATAGCATGAGATGTGATATCGAAGTATTTCCCATTCCAATCCTGAGACCCTTCCTGTAACATGAGATGTGATATCCAACTCCTTCCCAGTCCAACCTGAGACCCTTCCTATAGCATGAGATGGGATATCCAACTACTTCCAAATCCAATCCTGATACCCTTCCGATAGCATGAGATGTGATATCTCAATCCCTCTAATACCAAACCTGAGATCCTTCCGATAGCATGAGATGTGATATCTCATTGCTTTTAATACCAAACGTGAGATCCTTCCTATAACATGAGAGGTGATATCAAAATCCTTCCCCTTCCAAACGTGAGACCCTCCCTATAGCATGAGATGTGATATCCAAGTCCTTCCCATTCCAATCCTGAGACCCTTCCTATAGCATGAGATGTGATATCTCAATGCTTCTACTACCAAACCTGAGACCCTTCCTATAACATAAGATGGGATATCCAACTCCTTCCCATTCCAATTCTGAGACCCTTCCGATAGCAGAGATGTGATATCTCAATGCTTATACCAAACCGGAGACCCTTCCTATGGCATGAGATGTCATATACAACTCCTTCCCATTCCAATCCTGAGATCCTTCCTATAGCATGAGATGTGATATCTCAATGCTTATACCAAACCTGAGACCCTTCCTATAGCATGATATGTGATATCCAACTCCTTCCCATTCCAAACTTGAGACCCTCCCTTTAGCATGAGATGGGATATCCAACTACTTCCAAATCCAATCCTGATACCCTTCCGATAGCATGAGATGTGATATCTCAATCCCTCTAATACCAAACCTGAGATCCTTCCGATAGCATGAGATGTGATATCTCAATGCTTCTAATACCAAACGTGAGATCCTTCCTAAAACATGAGATGTGATATCAAAATCCTTCCCCTTCCAAACCTGAGACCCTCCCTTTAGCATGATATGTGATATCCAACTCCTTCCCATTCCAATCCTGAGACCCTTCTGATAGCATGAGATGTTATATCTCAATGCCTCTAATACCAAACCTGAGATCCTTCCTATGGCATGAGATTTCATATAAAACTCCTTCCCATTCCATTCCTGAGACCCTTCCTATAGCATGAGATGTGATATCCAACTCCTTCCCATTTCAATCCTGAGACCCTTCCTATAGCATGAGATGTGATATCTCAATGCTTCTAATACCAAACTGAGATCCTTCCTATAACATGAGATGTGATATCCAAATCCTTCCCCTTCCAAACTTGAGACCCTCCCTTTAGCATGAGATGGGATATCCAACTACTTCCAAATCCAATCCTGATACCCTTCCGATAGCATGAGATGTGATATCTCAATCCCTCTAATACCAAACCTGAGATCCTTCCGATAGCATGAGATGTGATATCTCAATGCTTCTAATACCAAACGTGAGATCCTTCCTAAAACATGAGATGTGATATCAAAATCCTTCCCCTTCCAAACCTGAGACCCTCCCTTTAGCATGATATGTGATATCCAACTCCTTCCCATTCCAATCCTGAGACCCTTCTGATAGCATGAGATGTTATATCTCAATGCCTCTAATACCAAACCTGAGATCCTACCTCTAACATGAAATGTGATATCCAACTCCTTCCCCTTCCAAACCTGGGAGCCTTCCTATAACATGAGATGTGATATCGAAGTCCTTCCCATTCCAATCCTGAGACCCTTCCTATAACATGAGATGTGATATCCAACTCCTTCCCATTCCAATCCTGAGACCCTTCCTGTAGCATGAGATGTGATGTCTCAATGCTTCTAATACCAAATCTGAGATCCTTCCTATGGCATGAGATGTCATATACAACTCCTTCCCATTCCAATCCTGAGACCCTTCCTATAGCATGAGATGTGATATCTCAATGCTTATACCAAACCTGAGACCCTTCCTATAGCATGAGATGTGATATCCAACTTCTTCCCATTCCAATCCTGAGACCCTTCCTATAACATGAGATGTGATGTCTCAATGCTTCTAATACCAAACCTGAGATCCTTTCCGATAGCATGAGATGTGATATCTCAATGCTTCTAATACCAAACCTGAGATCATTCCTATAACACGAGATGTGATATCCAAATCCTTCCCCTTCCAAACCTGAGACCCTCCCTTTAGCATGAGATGTGATATCCAACTGCTTCCCTTTCCAATCCTGAGACCCTTCTGATAGCATGAGATGTGATATCTCAATGCCTCTAATACCAAACCTGAGATCTTACCTCTAACATGAAATGTGATATCCAACTCCTTCCCCTTCCAAACCTGAGAGCCTTCCTATAGCATGAGATGTGATATCGAAGTATTTCCCATTCCAATCCTGAGACCCTTCCTGTAACATGAGATGTGATATCCAACTCCTTCCCAGTCCAACCTGAGACCCTTCCTATAGCATGAGATGGGATATCCAACTACTTCCAAATCCAATCCTGAGAACCTTCCTATAGCATGAGATGTGATATCTCAATGCTTCTAATACCAAACCTGAGATCCTTCCTATAAAATGAGATGTGATATCCAAATCCTTCCCCTTCCAAACCTGAGACCCTCCCTTTAGCATGAGATGGGATATCCAACTTCTTCCAAATCCAATCCTGATACCCTTCCGATAGCATGAGATGTGATATCTCAATCCCTCTAATACCAAACCTGAGATCCTTCCGATAGCATGAGATGTGATATCTCAATGCTTCTAATACCAAACGTGAGATCCTTCCTATAACATGAGATGTGATATCAAAATCCTTCCCCTTCCAAACCTGAGACCCTCCCTTTAGCATGATATGTGATATCCAACTCCTTCCCATTCCAATCCTGAGACCCTTCTGATAGCATGAGATGTTATATCTCAATGCCTCTAATACCAAACCTGAGATCCTACCTGTAACATGAAATGTGATATCCAACTCCTTCCACTTCCAAACCTGGGAGCCTTCCTATAACATGAGATGTGATATCGAAGTCCTTCCCATTCCAATCCTAAGACCCTTCCTATAACATGAGATGTGATATCCAACTCCTTCCCATTCCAATCCTGAGACCCTTCCTGTAGCATGAGATGTGATGTCTCAATGCTTCTAATACCAAATCTGAGATCCTTCCTATAACATGAGATGTGATATCCAACTCCTTCCCATTCCAATCCTGAGACCCTTCCTATAGAATGAGATGTGACATCTCAATGCTTATACCAAACCTGAGACCCTTCCTATAGCATGAGATGTGATATCCAAATCCTTCCCATTCCAATCCTGAGACCCTTCCTATAGCATGAGATGTGATATCTCAATGACTCTAATACCAAACCTGAGATCCTACCTCTAACATGAAATGTGATATCCAACTCCTTCCCCTTCCAAACCTGGGAGCCTTCCTATAACATGAGATGTGATATCGAAGTCCTTCCCATTCCAATCCTGAGACCCTTCCTATAACATGAGATGTGATATCCAACTCCTTCCCATTCCAATCCTGAGACCCTTCCTATAGCATGAGATGTGATGTCTCAATGCTTCTAATACCAAATCTGAGATCCTTCCTATAACATGAAATGTGATATCCAACTCCTTCCCTTTCCAAACCTGAGAGCCTACCTATAGCATGAGATGTGATATCCAACTCCTTCCCATTCCAATCCTGAGACCCTTCCTATAGCATGAGATGTGATATCTCAATGCTTATACCAAACCTGAGACCCTTCCTATAGCATGAGATGTGATATCCAAATCCTTCCCATTCTAATCCTGAGACCCTTCCTATAGCATGAGATGTGATATCTCAATGCCTCTAATACCAAACCTGAAATCCTTCCTCTAACATGAAATGTGATATCCAACTCCTTCCCTTTCCAAACCTGAGAGCCTACCTATAGCAAGAGATGTGATATCCAACTCCTTCCCATTCCAATCCTGAGACCCTTCCTATAGCATGAGATGTGATATCTCAATGCTTATACCAAACCTGAGACCCTTCCTATAGCATGAGATGTGATATCCAAATCCTTCCCATTCCAATCCTGAGACCCTTCCTATAGCATGAGATGTGATATCTCAATGCCTCTAATACCAAACCTGAGATCCTTCCTCTAACATGAAATGTGATATCCAACTCCTTCCCTTTCCAAACCTGAGAGCCTACCTATAGCATGAGATGTTATATCCAAGTCCTTCCCATTCCAATCCTTAGACACTTCCTACAGCATGAGATGTGATATCTCAATGATTCTAATACCAAACCTGAGACCCGTCCTATAACATGAGATGGGATATCCAACTCCTTCCCATTTCAATCCTGAGACACTTCCGATAGCAGAGATGTGATATCTCAATGCTTTTACCAAACCTGATACCCTTCCTATAACATGAGATGTGATATCCAACTCCTTCCTGTTCCAAACCTGAGATCCTTCCTATAGCATATGTGATATCCAACTCCTTCCCATTCCAAACATGAGACCCTTCCTATAGCAAGAATGTAATATCCAACTCCTTACCATTCCAATCCTGAGACCATTCCTATAGCATGAGATGTGATATCTCAATGCTTCTAATACCAAACCTGAGATCCTTCCTATGACATGAGATGTGATATCCAATTCCTTCCCATTCCAAACCTGAGACCCTTCCTACAGCATGTGATGTGATATCTCAATGCTTCTAATACCAAACCTGAGACCCGTCCTATAACATGAGTTGGGATATCCAACTCCTTCCCGTTCCAAACCTGAGACCCTTCCTATAGCATGAGATGTGATATTCAACTCCTTCCCATCCCAATACTGAGACACTTTCGATAGCAGAGATGTGATATCTCAATTCTTATACCAAACCTGAGACCCTTCCTGTAACATGAGATGTGATATCCAACTCCTTCCCGTTCCAATCCTGAGAACCTTCCTATAGCATGAGATGTGATATCCAACTCCTTCCCATTCCAATCCTGAGACCCTTCCGATAGCATGAGATGTGATATCTCAATGCCTCTAATACCAAACCTGAGATCCTTCCGATAGCACGAGATGTGATATCTCAATGCTTCTAATACCAAACCTGAGATCCTTCCTATAACATGAGATGTGATATCCAAATCCTTCCCCTTCCAAACCTGAGACCTTCCCTTTAGCATGAGATTTGATATCCAACTCGTTCCCATTCCAATCCTGAGACCCTTCTGATAGCATGAGATGTGATATCTCAATGCCTCTTATACCAAACCTGAGATCCTACCTCTAACATGAAATGTGATATCCAACTCCTTCCCTTTCCAAACCTGAGAGCCTACCTATAGCATGAGATGTGATATCCAAGTCCTTCTCATTCCAATCCGGAGACCCTTCCTATAACATTGTTAGGAAAGATTTCGTAATTGTAGGTAATTTTCCTTCCATGTGGAAACCCCTAAACTTTTTGCTGTTGTTTTTCACCTTGTTCTTGACTTTGCCAGAGAAGTGCAGCCTTCTGCCGCACTCCTCTGGGCTTTCGCTCCTTTTCTTATGGGGAAACTGACATGCCCTTAAGACAGTCAGTACCGGCGAACGCTGTTTCCCGTAGTTTCTTTTATCATGTTGCGGCTTTAGTGCAACATGACACAAGAGGGCACTGTAAGCTAAGTTACAGCTCTCTTGGGTCTCCAGCCTTCTACAGGCCCTAGATACTCGTTTAGGATTGTATTTGATCGGTGCAAGTAATTCAGGGACAGGAATGGTGGCAGCGATCGTTTTTTGTATTTTGAGCTCCTTTTGGCGTTCTAAGCGCGTTTTTCGCGCTGAACCCAAAATGGTGGCCTGGCTCCCAAAATGGCCAGACCACGAGGCTCCTTTGTCCTGTCTACTGACCATCTTGCTCCCTTCACCTTCCCCAGGTCGAGTCGACCCGGGGCCTTCCTTATTTGGGCATGTACTTTCCCGCGAAACACGGATGCTTTCGCGGGCTTCTACATGTCGTATGTGTGCCTCCAGGGTGTGGGCTGGGATGTCTGGTCCCAATACACATCCTGGGTGCCAGAGAGTCTAGGGTGGTGTGAATGCCTGGGACCACCGTGGTCCGTGATTGGTCCACGAATGGTGTGAGTGTTGATGAGCGGATCTCCCATTGGGTCCCCTCCGTTTTGGCGCGAAGGGAACCGTGGATAAGAGGGGGCTGGAAACACCACTACCATGTCGATCTCCTAAGTTCTCACGAACGAAGGAATACAGGAGCCAAGTATCCTGCAACCAAGAGGCTGGACCGAGGAATCACTGGTGACCCGCTGAAGGACTCCTCCTCTGCACTGCTGTCGCCTTGTGAAACCCTTTTCACCTTTGATCGAACCAGAAGGCCTGTACTGGTACTTCGACCCCTTGGAATAGCGGGAACAGCTATTCTCGGCATCTTCACCATCTCCTGCCAGTAAGCCTTCGGAAGCGTCTCTGGGCCATCCAGCTGACTGACCAGCTTACATGGGAGTCTTGCTCTGTAACTGCCGCCAGGTTGTGTAGTTTCTCGAGTCCTTGTCACTCTCACACGCTTCGTACACTTGGCATTCCCAGGTCTGAAGTGAGTAGTGTACATTGGGCACAGATACACACGGCCGCTCCGTTGCTCTGCTGGAGTGACAAACTGTGTGGGTTTCTTCGATTGGGACGTCTTTTTACTCAACACGACGACGAGGCGTTCCCTGCTCTTCTGAAACCTGCCAGCTGCTGAAACTGACGCGGAGAAGCCTGGGCCTGCTTGCATCGGGGACCGGTGAGTAGCATAGCTAGGATCTGGTCGCCCTCCTGCAGGAGCCCATTGCTTTTCCCCGCTGTGTAAAACAGCACCCTTTTCCGTACTTGCGCTCTGCTTTTGCCCACTGTGGAGGCTGCGCTTGAGTCGCGGAACTTGTTCTTCTTCTTTAGTGCACTAATCTGAACTGCCTGACTTCCTTCGAAGAGCTTCTCCTTTTGCCCGTTGGCACCAGCGCGTGCAGGTACTTTGAGCACAAGGCTCCACTCTTCGCAGGGCTCGGACTTCCATCTAGTTAGGTGCCGCTGAAGGCGAACTGAGTCTAAGCATTATATCGCACTGCCTGTTTTCCTTCCCTTTTAGGTGGACTACACATTTCGTGCCTATAACGCTTGCGACTGTCGTATTTGTATATATATTGTGTGGATATGGTATGTGTTGGTTTAATATTGTGATATTGTGATTTTCTCGCTACGGTCATTGTTTTAAAGGCCTTAAAATAAATGTGTATATATTTTTATATAACAACTGTTTGGAGTAGTTTGTAAGTGATCTTGCTTTGTGTGCTCATTGCGGGCTTTCAGTCACCCTCACCCCTCTTGAGACCTAGTCTTGACCGCCGCGATCGCTACCTTGATTGGTCTGGCTCGTCCAGAGGTTACCCTGTTCCAAGTAATTAGGTTGGCCTTCTGAACTTCTGCGCCACCAGGACAGAGTTCAGAAATCCGTTTTAACAAACATGAGATGTGATATCCAACTCCTTCCGATTCCAACCTGAGACCCTTCCTATAGCATGAGATGGGATATCCAATTCCTTCCAAATCCAATCCTGATATCCTTCCGATAGCATGAGATGTTATATCCCAATGCTTCTACCAAACCTGAGACCCATAATATGACATGAGATCTGATATCAAACTCCTTCCCATTCCAATCCTCAGACCCTTCCTATAGCTTGAGATGTGATATCCAACTCTTTCCCTTTCCAATTCTGAGACCCTTCCCATACCATGAGACTTGATACCTCAATGCTTCTACCAAACCTGAGACCCATACTATGGCATGAGATGTGATATCAAACTCCTTCCCATTCCAATCCTGAGACCCTTCCTATAACATGAGATGTGATATCCAAATCCTTCCCCTTCCAAACCTGAGACCCTCCGTTTAGCATGAGATGGGATAGCCAACTACTTCCAAATCCAATCCTGATACCCTTCCGATAGCATGAGATGTGATATCTCAATCCCTCTAATACCAAACCTGAGATCCTTCGGATAGCATGAGATGTGATATCTCAATGCTTCTAATACCAAACGTGAGATCCTTCCTATAACATGAGATGTGATATCAAAATCCTTCCCCTTCCAAACCTGAGACCCTCCCTTTAGCATGATATGTGATATCCAACTCCTTCCCATTCCAATCCTGAGACCCTTCTGATAGCATGAGATGTTATATCTCAATGCCTCTAATACCAAACCTGAGATCCTACCTCTAACATGAAATGTGATATCCAACTCCTTCCCCTTCCAAACCTGGGAGCCTTCCTATAACATGAGATGTGATATCGAAGTCCTTCCCATTCCAATCCTGAGACCCTTCCTATAACATGAGATGTGATATCCAACTCCTTCCCATTCCAATCCTGAGACCCTTCCTATAGCATGAGATGTGATATCTCAATGCTTATACCAAACCTGAGACCCTTCCTATAGCATGAGATGTGATATCCAAATCCTTCCCATTCCAATCCTGAGACCCTTCCTATAGCATGAGATGTGATATCTCAATGCCTCTAATACCAAACCTGAAATCCTTCCTCTAACATGAAATGTGATATCCAACTCCTTCCCTTTCCAAACCTGAGAGCCTACCTATAGCATGAGATGTGATATCCAACTCCTTCCCATTCCAATCCTGAGACCCTTCCTATAGCATAAGATGTGATATCTCAATGCTTATACCAAACCTGAGACCCTTCCTATAGCATGAGATGTGATATCCAAATCCTTCCCATTCCAATCCTGAGACCCTTCCTATAGCATGAGATGTGATATCTCAATGCCTCTAATACCAAACCTGAGATCCTTCCTCTAACATGAAATGTGATATCCAACTCCTTCCCTTTCCAAACCTGAGAGCCTCCCAATAGCATGAGATGTTATTGTTAAGACGGATTTCTGAACTCTGTCCTGGTGGCGCAGAAGTTCAGAAGGCCAACCTAATTACTTGGAACAGGGTAACCTCTGGACGAGCCAGACCAATCAAGGTAGCGATCGCGGCGGTCAAGACTAGGGGCCTCATTACGACCCTGGCGGAGAGGGTATTACGCCAGCGTAGTGCATGGCGTACCTCTCCGCCATACTACGAGTTTTTTTACCGCCATGGAGGGTTTTACGCCTGCTTTTTGCAGGCGGTAAAATCCATGGCGGTAAGAAACCTCGTCGTTAATTACGCCACCGTACTCTACGGTGGCGTAATTAACTCCTTCCCCACTCCCATTATACCCTATGGGGCAGGAATGGGAATGGGGAAGGGTAAAATGGGGATTGGGGATTTACCGCTCCGCCAAGGTCGGCATGGGGTGGTAAATCCGCCAACCTCCATGGCGGTATCGGCGGGTTAGCGCCATGGACCATGGTGCAAATTGCACCATGATCCCCGCCAAGGTCGTAATGAGGCCCTAGGTCTCAAGAGGGGTGAGGGTGACTGAAAGCCCGCAATGAGCACACAAAGCAAGAGCGCTTACAAACTACTCCAAACAGGTGTTATATCAAAAATATAAACACATTTATTTTAAGGCCTTTAAAACAACGACCGTAGCGAGAAAATCACAATATCACAATATTAAACCAACACATACCATATCCACACAATATATATACAAATACACAGTCATAAGCGTTTACAGCACGAAATATGTAGACCACCTGAAAGGGAAGGAAAACAGGCAGTGCGATAATGCTTTAGACTTAGTTCGCCTTCATAGGCACCTAACTAGATGGAAGTCCGAGCCCTGCGAAGAGTGGAGCCTTGTGCTCAAAGTACCTGCACGCGCTGGTGCCAACGGGCAAAAGGAGGAGCTCTTCGGAGGAAGTCAGGCAGTTCGGGTTAGTGCACAGCAGAAGAAGAACAGGTTCCGCAACTCAAACGCAGCTTCCACAGCAAGTAGAAGCAAAGCGCGAGTACGGACGAAAAGGGTGCTGTTTTTACACAGCGGGGAAAAGCAATGGGCTACTGCAGGAGGGCGACCAGATCCTAGCTATGCTACTCACCGGTCCCCGAAGCAAGCAGACCCAGGCTTCTCCACGTTAGTTTCAGCAGCTGGCAGGTTCAGAAGAGCATGGAACGCCTCGTAGTCGTGTAGAGCAAAAAGACGTCCCAATCGACGAAACCGGCACAGTTTTGTTGCCGCAGCAGGACAACGGAGCGGCCGTGCGTATCTGAGTCAAAAGTACACTCCTCCCTTCAGACCTGGGAATGCCAAGTGCACGAAGCGTGGGAGAGTGACAAGGACTCGAGATACTGCACAACCTGGCGGCGGTTACAGAGCAGGGCTCCCTTGTAAGCTGGTCAGTCAACTGGATGGCCCAGAGACGCTTCCGAAGGCTTACTTGGCAGGAGATGATGTAGATGCCGGGAATAGCTGTTCCTGCTATTCTAAAGGTCGAAGCACCAGTACAGGCCTTCTGGTTCGATCAAAGGAGGATAGTGGCTCACAGGACGACAGCAGTGCAAAGGAGGATTCCTTCAGCGGGTCACCAGCGATTCCTCGGTCCAGCCTCTTGGTTGCAGGATACTTGGCTCCTGTATTCCTTCGTTCGTGAGAACTCAGGAGATCGACATGGTAGTGGTGTTTCCAGCCCCCTCTTATCCACGGTTCCCTTCGCGCCAAAACGGAAGGGAGCCAATGGGAGATCCGCTCATCAACACACATACCATACGTGGACCAATCACGGACCACGGTGGTCCCAGGCATTCACACCACCCTAGACTCTCTGGCACCCAGGATGTGTATTGGGACCAGACATCCCAGCCCACACCCTGGAGGCACACAAACGACATGTAGAAGCCCGCAAAATCATCCGTGTTTCGCGGGAAAGTACATGCCCAAATAAGGGAGGCCCCGGGTCGCCTCGACCTGGGGAAGGTGAAGGGAGCAAGACGGTCAGTGGACAAGACAAAGGAGCCTCGTGGTCTGGCCATTTTGGGAGCCAGGCCACCATTTTGGGTTCAGGGCAAAAACGTGCTCCGAACGGCAAAAGGAGCTCAAAATATACAAAACGATCGCTGCCACCATTCCATTCCAGTCCCTGAATGACTTGCACCGATCAAATACCATCCTAAAAGAGTATCTAGGGCCTGTAGAAGGCTAGAGACCCAAGAGAGCTGTAACTTAGCTTACAGTGCCCTCTTGTGTCATGTTGCACTAACGCTGCAACACGATAAAAGAAACTACGGGAAACAGCGTTCCCCGGTACTGACTGTCTTAAGGGCATGTCAGTTTCCCCGTAAGAAAGGAGCGAAAGCCCAGAGAAGTGCGGCAGAAGGCTGTACTTCCCTGGCAAAGTCAAGAACAAGGTTAAAAACAATAGCAAAAAGTTTAGGGGTTGCCACATGGAAGGAAAATTCCCTACAATTACGAAATCTTTCCTAACACTCGCCCCTCCCAGACTATGGACAGGGGGAACTAATCCACCCCTGGATGAGTCTCTTGTTCAGGTCGGTTAAACATTCTGGACAACCCATCAGCATTGCTATGTTGGACACCTGGCCTATGCTCAATAGTGAAGTCGAAGCCTTGTAGACTTATGGACCACCTAAGCAACTTTGGATTCTCCCCCTTCATGTTCATTAGCCACTTTAACGGCTTATGGTCAGTTTGCACAGTGAAGTGGGTCCCATAGAGGTAGGGCCTCAGCTTCCTTAGGGCCCACACAACAGAGAAACATTCTTTCTCTACCGTGGACCATCTGAGCTCTCTGTCCTTAAGCTGGCGACTAATAAAACCGATAGGGTGTTCCTTACCCTTCTCATCTACTTGTGATAGTACAGCTCCTATCCCAGTGTCAGAGGCGTCCGTCTGCACGATAAAAGGTCTTTGATAATCAGGGGCCCTGAGGACAGGGGCCTGGCACAAGGAGTCTTTCAAGCCATTGAAGGCCTTCTCACACTCGTCGGTCCAAGTTACCTTCTTGGGTTTCTTCGGAGTTGTGAGGGCAGTCAGAGGAGCAGCTATGGTGCCATAGTCTTCCATAAAATTCCGATAATACCCCGTGAGTCCTAAGAAGGCTCTCACTTGGGTTTGCGTAGTGGGGGTAGGCCAGTCTTGTACTGCTTGTACTTTACTGGGTAGAGGCTGTATCCTCCCTCCACCTACTTCATGTCCAAGGTAAACCACTGAGCCTTGTCCAATCTGGCATTTACTAGCCTTTATGGTCAAGTGGGCTTTCTGAAGAGCCTGGAGCACAATCCCGAGGTGTTTCACATGGTCTTCCCAGGTGGCACTGAAAACTGCTATATCGTCCAGATATGCAAGACAGAATTCGTCCAACCCATTCAACACATGATTCACAAGCCTCTGGAAAGTGGCAGGTGCATTCTTCAACCCGAACGGCATTACCCGGAATTGGTAAAGGCCGTCTGGAGTAGAAAATGCTGTCTTCTCCTTGGCATGTTCTGCTAAAGCTATTTGCCAATAGCCAGCAGTGAGGTCAAACGTGCTGAGGTACTTGGAGGCACCCAAAGTATCCACCAGCTCATCTGTTCGAGGCAAGGGGTGTGCATCTGTCTTGGTGACAGCATTCAGAGCCCTGTAATCCACGCAGAACCTCAATTCAGAAGTGCCTGCCTTTGGAACCAAAACCACAGGGCTGGACCAAGGACTACTAGAGGGTTCAATCACCCCAAGGTCTAACATCTTGTTGACCTCGGTCTTAATATAAGACCGAACTTTATCCGACATCCTGTATCCCCTACTTTTGGTAGGTACACTGTCTCCTGTGTCAATGTTATGTTTGCACCAAGGTGTCAAACCAGGCGACTGTGAAAACAGGGGGGAAAACTGCCTAAGCAAACTTTTCACCTCAGCTTGCTGATCAGAAGTCAGGTGAGGGGCCACACGGACACCCTCAAAGGAGCTATCTGAAGGACCGCCTTGGAACAGGTCGGGGAGAGGTTCAGACTCCTCTTCCTCAACGTCTGAAGCCAGTAGCAGTGCTGCGATTTCGACTCTTGGGACGAAAGCCTTCAGCCTATTCACGTGGAACACTTTTGGGGCCTGTCCAGGCCTTCCAAGGTCCACTAAATAGTTCACCTCACCCAGGGGCTCCACCACTGTGTAAGGGCCTGACCATTTGTCCTGTAAAGCTCGAGGCCTTATGGGATTCATGATCAGGACTTGCTGACCAGGTGTAAAGTTGATGAGGGAAGCTTTCTGGTCGTACCAATGTTTCACCAGCGCTTGCCCTGCCTTCAATTTATCACTAGCCAAGCCCATCAGAAGTACCATCCGTTTTCTGAGCCCTAGCACATAATCAACTACGTTGGTAGTAACAGGGGCAGTGGGCATCTCTCATCCCTCTTTGACGATGGCTAAGGGTCCATGTACGGGATGACCGAACAGAAGTTCGAAGGGGCTGAAGCCAACACCCTCCTGTGGTACCTCTCGGTAGGCAAACAGTAAACATGGTAAAAGAAGATCCCATTTTCTTCTCTGGGGCTCCTCCAGAGCCCCAATCATGCTCTTTAACGTTCTGTTGAAGCGTTCCACCAGACCATTGGTCTGGGGGTGGTATGCAGAAGAGAACTTGTAGGTGACCCCACATTCTTTCCACATAGCCTGCATATACTTCGACATAAAGTTGCTGCCACGATCTGACACAACTTCTTTAGGGAAGCCAACCCTAGCAAATATGCCGAGTAAAGCTTTTGCAACTGACTTGGCAGTTACAGTTTTTAATGGGATGGCCTCAGGATACCTGGTTGCATGGTCGACCAGCACCAGGATAAACCTATTGCCTGAGGATGTTTGCGGGTCAAGGGGACCGACGATGTCGATCCCTACCCTTTCAAATGGTACCCCCACAACTGGGAGCGGTACCAACGGAGCTTGGATTGTCGCGCCAACCTTACCAGACAACTGGCAGGAGGCACAACTCCTGCAGTGACTTTCTACTTGCACCCCCATCTTGGGCCAGTAGAAGTGCATGGATAACCTTTGCTTGGTCCTCTTCATACCAAGGTGACCAGCAAGGGGAACTTCATGCGCCAACTGCAGGAGGAAGGGCCTAACAGCAAGGGGAACCACCAACCTCCTATGGTCTCCTTCTGTAGACTCTGTGGGCTCACTATACAGGAGTCCACCTTCCCAATAAATCCTATGCGTCCCAGGAGGTTCACCCTCAAGCTGGGAGCAGGCCTGTCTCCTTAGGCCTTCCAGAGATGGGCACTCACGTTGGCCTTTACTGAATTCGTCCCTATCAGGACCTCCTTCAACTAACAAGTCTTTTAGTTCAGGATGATCGTTGGGGTCGAATACTTCAGGCATCGCCACTTCCTCGTCAGGCCCGGGCGATTGACCAACTTCCTCCACCGCAGTGGTAGGCGAGCTCGGGGGAATATTCTCTTTCCCTCGTCGTGACTTGTTGACTCCTTTCGCCTTGGGTTTCCCCTTCGGCGGGGGCGGCGTATTGGACTTGGCCAATGCTGCCCGTGCTTGAGACCGTGTGTAGGGTCTTTCGGCAGTATCTCCTACGAGCCCTAAAGCTCTGAGATCATTACCTAACAAGACCTTTCCCGGGACGTTTCTCTGAATGCTCACTGGAATCCTAACTGCTGTACCATTTAAAGTAAGATTTACAGGGATCACGGGAAACATACGGAGGGGGCCGTCAGCCAACTTAGTGGGCATCAGAGTAGCTCTGGCAACTTCCTCTGAGTCTACCAAGGTAGAATCCACTACAGTGCGACTGCACCCACTATCCCTAAGAGCTGGAGTATCTACTCCATTGATCAGCACACTGTCTTTAAAGTAGTGCTTGGTATTATCCGGAATCCTAGCATACGCCTCTGCGACTTTAGGCTCCCAGGAACCCAGGGACACTAAAACTACCTCAGCCTCTATTCCGCTGGGAAATGAGTCTGAGGAGAAGGATGCTCCTGTAATCTCTTCTTCCTCGTAGGAGGAGAAGGCCAGATTAGCGGAGTGGACCCCCAAAGGTCTAACCATACAACGGGGATCCCCCTTCACATGGTCAGTTGCTCCACAAGCAAAACAAGATCCAATGGGTCTGTTTACATAGGGAGGCTTATTGTAACCAGAGTTCTGTTTCGGAGGCGGACCTCCACTACCCTGTGAGTTCTCTTGTGTCTTACCCTTGTTTTTCTTTTTGTGGCCCTTATGGGAAGAAGATTTAGCAGATTCTCCACCCTCCATATCTTTGGACTTTTTCCCTTCCTCCTGCTTACCAGGATGAGTTTTGTCCTTATGGGACACTCGATGTGACACCCATAAGTCGGCGGCCATGGCCAGCTTCTTAGGATCTATCTCCTTTGAATCGGCCAAGTGCTGCTTAAGCTCCGGGGAAGAAGAAGCAAAAATGTGTTCCAGCATGACAAGATTTATCATGCCGGCGAAGGTAGAAACCTTATAGCCTTCGACCCAGCCAGTTAAGTTTTTCAAGGATTCAGTGACATAAGATACCCAAGTACCACCTTCCTTTTTCTTATACTCTCTAAAACGTTTTAAATATTGGGCCGGAGTCTTCCCAAACTTTAAAATGAGAGTTTGCTTCAACATTGCGAAATCAGCTCGCTCAGCCTTCGACATCTCCATAATGGCACTACAGCCAGAATGGGGCAGTCTGCTGAGTAACCACGCAATCTTATCAGCATTGTCAACTTTCTGAACTTCGCAGGCATACTCAAACGCATTCAGCCAGTCCATAATGTCATTCCGTTCCTCATACACACTGAGCAGATCTTTTGGAAACCGTGGATGAGAGGAGGCCCCAGACCCATGTCCAGGACCCGTGGACCCATTTGCAACCTGAAGCTTGGCCAGTTCCAACTGGTGATCCCTGTCTTTCTGTTTTTCTGCCTGTTCGATTTTTAGTTTGGCTATGCTGAATTCAAGCTCCTGCTGCCTAAACCGCAGCTCTTGCTTCTTGAATTCAAGCATAGCCTCCCCATCAGCACTGGCAGAGGAAACATTAGACATCTTGTCCTCCCTGTCCTCGTGGTCGCGATGGATCAGTGCGGCGGCAGAACCGTCGGTTCTACCAGTGAGAGCAGCCACACCACCTTCCGCACTGTCCTCAGAAGTTATAGCGTCCAGCTGCGCTTCTTGCCACGCCACGATTCTCTGGATCATTTCCAATTTTGTGCCTTGAGAGGAAACACCTCTCTCCGCACACATCTTTTTCAGCGTTTCTGATTTGGAAGCATTTAAAGTTAACAACGTACTTGTTTCCATACTGTGTGATAGGACTATGGCCTTTTTAAAGTTATATTACAACAATTCACTACGTGTACTGTTTGGAATAACCTGAATTGCCCTAGTTCGTGCGCAACACTGGATACCTTCAGTCGTATCCCACCGCTGCCACCAATTTGTTAAGACGGATTTCTGAACTCTGTCCTGGTGGCGCAGAAGTTCAGAAGGCCAACCTAATTACTTGGAACAGGGTAACCTCTGGACGAGCCAGACCAATCAAGGTAGCGATCACGGCGGTCAAGACTAGGTCTCAAGAGGGGTGAGGGTGACTGAAAGCCCGCAATGAGCACACAAAGCAAGAGCGCTTACAAACTACTCCAAACAGGTGTTATATCAAAAATATAAACACATTTATTTTAAGGCCTTTAAAACAACGACCGTAGCGAGAAAATCACAATATCACAATATTAAACCAACACATACCATATCCACACAATATATATACAAATACACAGTCATAAGCGTTTACAGCACGAAATATGTAGACCACCTGAAAGGGAAGGAAAACAGGCAGTGCGATAATGCTTTAGACTTAGTTCGCCTTCATAGGCACCTAACTAGATGGAAGTCCGAGCCCTGCGAAGAGTGGAGCCTTGTGCTCAAAGTACCTGCACGCGCTGATGCCAACGGGCAAAAGGAGGAGCTCTTCGGAGGAAGTCAGGCAGTTCGGGTTAGTGCACAGCAGAAGAAGAACAGGTTCCGCAACTCAAACGCAGCTTCCACAGCAAGTAGAAGCAAAGCACGAGTACGGCAAAAGGGTGCTGTTTTTACACAGCGGGGAAAAGCAATGGGCTACTGCAGGAGGGCGACCAGATCCTAGCTATGCTACTCACCGGTCCCCGAAGCAAGCAGACCCAGGCTTCTCCACGTTAGTTTCAGCAGCTGGCAGGTTCAGAAGAGCAGGGAACGCCTCGTAGTCGTGTAGAGCAAAAAGACGTCCCAATTGACGAAACCGGCACAGTTTTGTTGCCGCAGCAGGACAACGGAGCGGCCGTGCGTATCTGAGTCAAAAGTACACTCCTCCCTTCAGACCTGGGAATGCCAAGTGCACGAAGCGTGGGAGAGTGACAAGGACTCGAGATACTGCACAACCTGGCGGCGGTTACAGAGCAGGGCTCCCTTGTAAGCTGGTCAGTCAACTGGATGGCCCAGAGACGCTTCCGAAGGCTTACTTGGCAGGAGATGATGTAGATGCCGGGAATAGCTGTTCCTGCTATTCCGAAGGTCGAAGCACCAGTACAGGCCTTCTGGTTCGATCAAAGGAGGATAGTGGCTCACAGGACGACAGCAGTGCAAAGGAGGATTCCTTCAGCGGGTCACCAGCGATTCCTCGGTCCAGCCTCTTGGTTGCAGGATACTTGGCTCCTGTATTCCTTCGTTCGTGAGAACTCAGGAGATCGACATGGTAGTGGTGTTTCCAGCCCTCTCTTATCAACGGTTCCCTTCGCGCCAAAACGGAATGGAGCCAATGGGAGATCCGCTCATCAACACACATACCATACGTGGACCAATCACGGACCACGGTGGTCCCAGGCATTCACACCACCCTAGACTCTCTGGCACCCAGGATGTGTATTGGGACCAGACATCCCAGCCCACACCCTGGAGGCACACAAACGACATGTAGAAGCCCGCGAAAGCATCCGTGTTTCGCGGGAAAGTACATGCCCAAATAAGGAAGGCCCCGGGTCGCCTCGACCTGGGGAAGGTGAAGGGAGCAAGACGGTCAGTGGACAAGACAAAGGAGCCTCGTGGTCTGGCCATTTTGGGAGCCAGGCCACCATTTTGGGTTCAGGGCAAAAACGTGCTCAGAACGGCAAAAGGAGCTCAAAATATACAAAACGATCGCTGCCACCATTCCAGTCCCTGAATGACTTGCACCGATCAAATACCATCCTAAAAGAGTATCTAGGGCCTGTAGAAGGCTAGAGACCCAAGAGAGCTGTAACTTAGATTACAGTGCCCTCTTGTGTCATGTTACACTAACGCTGCAACACGATAAAAGAAACTACGGGAAACAGCGTTCCCCGGTACTGACTGTCTTAAGGGCATGTCAGTTTCCCCGTAAGAAAGGAGCGAAAGCCCAGAGAAGTGCGGCAGAAGGCTGTACTTCCCTGGCAAAGTCAAGAACAAGGTTAAAAACAATAGCAAAAAGTTTAGGGGTTGCCACATGGAAGGAAAATTCCCTACAATTACGAAATCTTTCTTAACAGTTATTTCCAAGTCCTTCCCATTCCAATCCTTAGACACTTCCTACAGCATGAGATGTCATATCTCAATGATTCTAATACCAAACCTGAGACCCGTCCTATAACATGAGATGGGATATCCAACTCCTTCCCATTTCAATCCTGAGACACTTCCGATAGCAGAGATGTGATATCTCAATGCTTATACCAAACCTGAGACCCTTCCTATGACATGAGATGTGATATCCAATTCCTTCCCATTCCAAACCTTAGACCCTTCCTACAGCATGTGATGTGATATCTCAATGCTTCTAATACCAAACCTGAGACCCGTCCTATAACATGAGTTGGGATATCCAACTCCTTCCCGTTCCAAACCTGAGACCCTTCCTATAGCATGAGATGTGATATTCAACTTCTTCCCATCCCAATACTGAGACACTTTCGATAGCAGAGATGTAATATCTCAATTCTTATACCAAACCTGAGACCCTTCCTATAACATGAGATGTGATATCCAACTCCTTCCCGTTGCAAACCTGAGAACCTTCCTATAGCATGAGATGTGATATCCAACTCCTTCCCATTCCCATCCTGAGACCCTTCCTATAGCATGAGATGAGATATCTCAATGCTTCTAATACCAAACCTGAGACCCTTCCTATAACATGAGATGGGATATCCAACTCCTTCCCGTTCCAATCCTGAGACCCTTCCGATAGCAGAGATGTGATATCTCAATGCTCATACCAAACCTGAGACCCTTCCTATGGCATGAGATGTCATATACAACTCCTTCCCATTCCAATCCTGAGACCCTTCCTATAGTATGAGATGTGATATCTCAATGCTTATACCAAACCTGAGACCCTTCCTATAGCATGAGATGTGATATCCAACTTCTTCCCATTCCAATCCTGAGACCCTTCCTATAACATGAGATGTGATGTCTCAATGCTTCTAATACCAGACCTGAGATCCTTCCTATGGCATGAGATGTCATATAAAACTCCTTACCATTCCAATCCTGAGACCCTTCCTATAGCATGAGATGTGATATCCAACTCCTTCCCATTCCAATCCTGAGACCCTTCCTATAGCATGAGATTTGATATCTCAATGCTTCTAATACCAAACCTGAGATCCTTCCGATAGCATGAGATGTGATATCTCAATGCTTCTAATACCAAACCTGAGATCATTCCTATAACACGAAATGTGATATCCAAATCCTTCGCCTTCCAAACCTGAGACCCTCCCTTTAGCATGAGATGTGATTTCCAACTCCTTCCCATTCCAATCCTGAGACCCTTCTGATAGCATGAGATGTGATATCTCAATGCCTCTAATACCAAACCTGAGATCCTACCTCTAACATGAAATGTGATATCCAACTCCTTCCCCTTCCAAACCTGAGAGCCTTCCTATAGCATGAGATGTGATATCGAAGTATTTCCCATTCCAATCCTGATACCCTTCCGATAGCATGAGATGTGATATCTCAATCCCTCTAATACCAAACCTGAGATCCTTCAGATAGCATGAGATGTGATATCTCAATGCTTCTAATACCAAACCTGAGATCCTTCCTATAGCATGAGATGTGATATCCAACTTCTTCCCATTCCAATCCTGAGACCCTTCCTATAACATGAGATGTGATGTCTCAATGCTTCTAATACCAAACCTGAGATCCTTCCTATGGCATGAGATGTCATATAAAACTCCTTCCCATTCCATTCCTGAGACCCTTCCGATAGCATGAGATGTGATATCCAACTCCTTTCCATTCCAATCCTGAGACCCTTCCTATAGCATGAGATGTGATATCTCAATGCTTCTAATACCAAACCTGAGATCCTTCCAATAGCATGAGATGTGATATTTAATTCTTCTAATACCAAACCTGAGATCCTTCCTATAACATGAGATGTGATATCCAAATCCTTCCCCTTCCAAACCAGAGACCCTCCCTTTAGCATGAGATGTGATATCCAACTCCTTCCCATTCCAATCCTGAGACCGTTCTGATAGCATGAGATGTGATATCTCAATGCTTCTAATACCAAACCTGAGATCCTTCCAATAGCATGAGATGTGATATTTAATTCTTCTAATACCAAACCTGAGATCCTTCCTATAACACGAGATGTGATATCTAAATCCTTCCCCTTCCAAACCTGAGACCCTCCCTTTAGCATGAGATGTGATATCCAACTCCTTCCCATTCCAATCCTGAGACCCTTCTGATAGCATGAGATGTTATATCTCAATGCCTCTAATACCAAACCTGAGATCCTACCTCTAACATGAAATGTGATATCCACCTCCTTCCCCTTCCAAACCTGGGAGCCTTCCTATAACATGAGATGTGATATCGAAGTCCTTCCCATTCCAATCCTGAGACCCTTCCTATAACATGAGATGTGATATCCAACTCCTTCCCATTCCAATCCTGAGACCCTTCCTATAGCATGAGATGTGATGTCTCAATGCTTCTAATACCAAATCTGAGATCCTTCCTATAACATGAGATGTGATATCCAACTCCTTCCCATTCCAATCCTGAGACCCTTCCTATAGCATGAGATGTGATGTCTCAATGCTTCTAATACCAAATCTGAGATCCTTCCTATAACATGAAATGTGATATCCAACTCCTTCCCTTTCCAAACGTGAGAGCCTCCATATAGCATGAGATGTGATATTCAAGTCCTTCCCATTCCAATCCTGAGACCCTTCCTATAGCATGAGATGTGATATCTCAATGCTTCTAATACCAAACCTGAGACCCTTCCTATAACATAAGATGGGATATCCAACTCCTTCCCATTCCAATCCTGAGATCCTTCCGATAGCAGAGATGTGATATCTCAATGCTTATACCAAACCTGAGACCCTTCCTATGGCATGAGATGTCATATACAACTCCTTCCCATTCCAATCCTGAGACCCTTCCTATAGCATGATATGTGATATCTGAATGGTTATACCAAACCTGAGACCCTTCCTATAGCATGAGATGTGATATCCAACTCCTTCCCATTCCAATCCTGAGACCCTTCCAATAGCATGAGATGTGATATCTCAATGCTTCTAATAACAAACCTGAGATCCTTCCTATAACATGAGATGTGATATCCAAATGCTTCCCCTTCCAAACCAGAGACCCTCCCTTTAGCATGAGATGTGATATCCAACTCCTTCCCATTCCAATCCTGAGACCCTTCTGATAGCATGAGATGTGATATCTCAATGCCTCTAATACCAAACCTGAGATCCTACCTCTAACATGAAATGTGATATCCAACTCCTTCCCCTTCCAAACCTGAGAGCCTTCCTATAGCATGAGATGTGATATCGAAGTATTTCCCATTCCAATCCTGATACCCTTCCGATAGCATGAGATGTGATATCTCAATCCCTCTAATACCAAACCTGAGATCCTTCAGATAGCATGAGATGTGATATCTCAATGCTTCTAATACCAAACCTGAGATCCTTCCTATAGCATGAGATGTGATATCCAACTTCTTCCCATTCCAATCCTGAGACCCTTCCTATAACATGAGATGTGATGTCTCAATGCTTCTAATACCAAACCTGAGATCCTTCCTATGGCATGAGATGTCATATAAAACTCCTTCCCATTCCATTCCTGAGACCCTTCCGATAGCATGAGATGTGATGTCCAACTCCTTTCCATTCCAATCCTGAGACCCTTCCTATAGCATGAGATGTGATATCTCAATGCTTCTAATACCAAACCTGAGATCCTTCCAATAGCATGAGATGTGATATTTAATTCTTCTAATACCAAACCTGAGATCCTTCCTATAACATGAGATGTGATATCCAAATCCTTCCCCTTCCAAACCAGAGACCCTCCCTTTAGCATGAGATGTGATATCCAACTCCTTCCCATTCCAATCCTGAGACCGTTCTGATAGCATGAGATGTGATATCTCAATGCTTCTAATACCAAACATGAGATCCTTCCAATAGCATGAGATGTGATATTTAATTCTTCTAATACCAAACCTGAGATCCTTCCTATAACACGAGATGTGATATCTAAATCCTTCCCCTTCCAAACCTGAGACCCTCCCTTTAGCATGAGATGTGATATCCAACTCCTTCCCATTCCAATCCTGAGACCCTTCTGATAGCATGAGATGTTATATCTCAATGCCTCTAATACCAAACCTGAGATCCTACCTCTAACATGAAATGTGATATCCACCTCCTTCCCCTTCCAAACCTGAGAGCCTTCCTATAACATGAGATGTGATATCGAAGTCCTTCCCATTCCAATCCTGAGACCCTTCCTATAACATGAGATGTGAAATCCAACTCCTTCCCATTCCAATCCTGATACCCTTCCTATAGCATGAGATGTGATGTCTCAATGCTTCTAATACCAAATCTGAGATCCTTCCTATAACATGAGATGTGATATCCAACTCCTTCCCATTCCAATCCTGAGACCCTTCCTATAGCATGAGATGTGATGTCTCAATGCTTCTAATACCAAATCTGAGATCCTTCCTATAACATGAAATGTGATATCCAACTCCTTCCCTTTCCAAACGTGAGAGCCTCCATATAGCATGAGATGTGATATTCAAGTCCTTCCCATTCCAATCCTGAGACCCTTCCTATAGCATGAGATGTGATATCTCAATGCTTCTAATACCAAACCTGAGACCCTTCCTATAACATAAGATGGGATATCCAACTCCTTCCCATTCCAATCCTGAGATCCTTCCGATAGCAGAGATGTGATATCTCAATGCTTATACCAAACCTGAGACCCTTCCTATGGCATGAGATGTCATATACAATTCCTTCCCATTCCAATCCTGAGACCCTTCCTATAGCATGATATGTGATATCTGAATGGTTATACCAAACCTGAGACCCTTCCTATAGCATGAGATGTGATATCCAACTCCTTCCCATTCCAATCCTGAGACCCTTCCAATAGCATGAGATGTGATATCTCAATGCTTCTAATAACAAACCTGAGATCCTTCCTATAACATGAGATGTGATATCCAAATGCGTCCCCTTCCAAACCAGAGACCCTCCCTTTAGCATGAGATGTGATATCCAACTCCTTCCCATTCCAATCCTGAGACCGTTCTTATAGCATGAGATGTGATATCTCAATGCTTCTAATACCAAACCTGAGATCCTTCCGATAGCATGAGATGTGATATTTCAATTCTTCTAATACCAAACCTGAGATCCTTCCTATAACACGAGATGTGATATCCAAATCCTTCCCCTTACAAACCTGAGACCCTCCCTTTAGCATGAGATGTGATATCCAACTCCTTCCCATTCCAATCCTGAGACCCTTCTGATAGCATGAGATGTTATATCTCAATGCCTCTAATACCAAACCTGAGATCCTACCTCTAACATGAAATGTGATATCCAACTCCTTCCCCTTCCAAACCTTGGAGCCTTCCTATAACATGAGATGTGATATCAAAGTCCTTCCCATTCCAATCCTGAGACCCTTCCTATAACATGAGATGTGATATACAATTCCTTCCCATTCCAATCCTGAGACCCTTCCTATAGCATGACATGTGATATCTCAATGCTTATACCAAACCTGAGACCCTTCCTATAGCATGAGATGTGATATCCAAATCCTTCCCATTCCAATCCTGAGACCCTTCCTATAGCATGAGATGTGATATCTCAATGCTTATACCAAACCTGAGACCCTTCCTATAGCATGAGATGTGATATCCAAATCCTTCCCATTCCAATCCTGAGACCCTTCCTATAGCATGAGATGTGATATCTCAATGCCTCTAATACCAAACCTGAGATCCTTCCTCTAACATGAAATGTGATATCCAAATCCTTCCCTTTCCAAACCTGAGAGCCTACCTATAGCATGAGATGTGATATCCAACTCCTTCCCATTCCAATCCTGAGACCCTTCCTATAGCATGAGATGTGATATCTCAATGCTTATACCAAACCTGAGACCCTTCCTATAGCATGAGATGTGATATCCAAATCCCTCCCATTCCAATCCTGAGACCCTTCCTATAGCATGAGATGTGATATCTCAATGCCTATAATACCAAACCTGAGATCCTTCCTCTAACATGAAATGTGATATCCAACTCCTTCCCTTTCCAAACCTGAGAGCCTACCTATAGCATGAGATGTGATATCCAAGTCCTTCCCATTCCAATCCTTAGACACTTCCTACAGCATGAGATGTGATATCTCAATGATTCTAATACCAAACCTGAGACCCGTCCTATAACATGAGATGGGATATCCAACTCCTTCCCATTTTAATCCTGAGACACTTCCGATAGCAGAGATGTGATATCTCAATGCTTATTCCAAACCTGAGACCCTTCCTCTAACATGAGATGTGATATCCAACTCCTTCCCGTTCCAAACCTGAGACCCTTCCTATAGCATATGTGATATCCAACTCCTTCCCATTACAAACATGAGACCCTTTCTATAGCAAGAATGTAATATCCAACTCCTTCCCATTCCAATCCTGAGACCATTCCTATAGCATGAGATTTGATATCTCAATGCTTCTAATACCAAACCTGAGATCCTTCCTATGACATGAGATGTGATATCCAATTCCTTCCCATTCGAAACCTGAGACCCTTCCTATAGCATGAGATGTGATATCTCAATGCTTCTAATACCAAACCTGAGATCCTTCCTATAACATGAGATGTGATATCCAAATCCTTCCCCTTCCAAACCAGAGACCCTCCCTTTAGCATGAGATGTGATATCCAACTCCTTTCCATTCCAATCCTGAGACCGTTCTGATAGCATGAGATGTGATATCTCAATGCTTCTAATACCAAACCTGAGATCCTTCCGATAGCATGAGATGTGATATTTCAATTCTTCTAATACCAAACCTGAGATCCTTCCTATAACACGAGATGTGATATCCAAATCCTTCCCCTTCCAAACCTGAGACCCTCCCTTTAGCATGAGATGGGATATCCAACTACTTCCAAATCCAATCCTGATACCCTTCCGATAGCATGAGATGTGATATCTCAATCCCTCTAACACCAAACATTAGATCCTTCCGATAGCATGAGATGTGATATCTCAATGCTTCTAATACCAAACGTGAGATCCTTCCCATAACATGAGATGTGATATCAAAATCCTTCCCCTTCCAAACCTGAGACCCTCCCTTTAGCATGAGATGTGATATCCAACTCCTTCCCAGTCCAATCCTGAGACCCTTCTGATAGCATGAGATGTTATATCTCAATGCCTCTAATACCAAACCTGAGATCCTACCTCTAACATGAAATGTGATATCCAACTCCTTCCCCTTCCAAACCTGGGAGCCTTCCTATAACATGAGATGTGATATCGAAGTCCTTCCCATTCCAATCCTGAGACCCTTCCTATAACATGAGATGTGATATCCAACTCCTTCCCAATCCAATCCTGAGACCCTTCCTATAGCATGAGATGTGATATCTCAATGCTTCTAATACCAAATCTGAGATCCTTCCTATAACATGAGATGTGATATCAAACTCCTTCCCATTCCAATCCTGAGACCCTTCCTATAGCATGAGATGTGATATCTCAATGCTTATACCAAACCTGAAACCCTTCCTATAGCATGAGATGTGATATCCAACTCCTTCCCATTCCAATCCTGAGACCCTTCCTATAACATGAGATGTGATGTCTCAATGCTTCTAATACCAAACCTGAGATCCTTCCTATGGCATGAGATGTCATATAAAACTCCTTCCCATTCCATTCCTGAGACCCTTCCTATAGCATGAGATGTGATATCCAACTCCTTCCCATTCCAATCCTGAGACCCTTCCTATAGCATGAGATGTGATATCTCAATGCTTCTAATAACAAACCTGAGATCCTTCCTATAACATGAGATGTGATATCCAAATCCTTCCCCTTCCAAACCAGAGGCCCTCCCTTTAGCATGAGATGTGATATCCAACTCCTTCCCATTCCAATCCTGAGACCGTTCTGATAGCATGAGATGTGATATCTCAATGCTTCTAATACCAAACCTGAGATTCTTCCAATAGCATGAGATGTGATATTTAATTCTTCTAATACCAAACCTGAGATCCTTCCTATAACACGAGATGTGATATCCAAATCCTTCCCCTTCCAAACCTGAGACCCTCCCTTTAGCATGAGATGTGATATCCAACTCCTTCCCATTCCAATCCTGAGACCCTTCTGATAGCATGAGATGTTATATCTCAATGCCTCTAATACCAAACCTGAGATCCTACCTCTAACATGAAATGTGATATCCAACTCCTTCCCCTTCCAAACCTGGGAGCCTTCCTATAACATGAGATGTGATATCGAAGTCCTTCCCATTCCAATCCTGAGACCCTTCCTATAACATGAGATGTGATATCCAACTCCTTCCCATTCCAATCCTGAGACCCTTCCTATTGCATGAGATGTGATGTCTCAATGCTTCTAATACCAAATCTGAGATCCTTCCTATAACATGAGATGTGATATCCAACTCCTTCCCATTCCAATCCTGAGACCCTTCCTGTAGCATGAGATGTGATATCTCAATGCTTATACCAAACCTGAGACCCTTCCTATAGCATGAGATGTGATATCCAAGTCCTTCCCATTCCAATCCTGAGACCCTTCCTATAGCATGAGATGTGATATCTCAATGCCTCTAATACCAAACCTGAGATCCTTCCTCTAACATGAAATGTGATATCCAACTCCTTCCCATTCCAATCCTGAGACCCTTCCTATAGCATGAGATGTGATGTCTCAATGCTTCTAATACCAAATCTGAGATCCTTCCTATAACATGAGGTGTGATATCCAACTCCTTCCCATTCCAATCCTGAGACCCTTCCTATAGCATGAGATGTGATATCTCAATGCTTATACCAAACCTGAGAGCCTTCCTATAGCATGAAATGTGATATCCAAATCCTTCCCATTCCAATCCTGAGACCCTTCCTATAGCATGAGATGTGATATCTCAATGCTTCTAATACCAAACCTGAGATCCTTCCGATATCATGAGATGTGATATCTCAATGCTTCTAATACCAAACCTGAGATCATTCCTATAACACGAGATGTGATATCCAAATCCTTCCCCTTCCAAACCTGAGACCCTCCCTTTAGCATGAGATGTGATATCCAACTCCTTCCCATTCCAATCCTGAGACCCTTCTGATAGCATGAGATGTGATATTCAATGCCTCTAATACCAAACCTGAGATCCTACCTCTAACATGAAATGTGATATCCAACTCCTTCCCTTTCCAAACGTGAGAGCCTCCATATAGCATGAGATGTGATATTCAAGTCCTTCCCATTCCAATCCTGAGACCCTTCCTATAGCATGAGATGTGATATCTCAATGCTTTTAATACCAAACCTGAGACCCTTCCTATAACATAAGATGGGATATCCAACTCCTTCCCATTCCAATCCTGAGACCCTTCCGATAGCAGAGATGTGATATCTCAATGCTTATACCAAACCTGAGACCCTTCCTATGGCATGAGATGTCATATACAACTCCTTCCCATTCCAATCCTGCGACCCTTCCTATAGCATGATATGTGATATCTCAATGCTTATACCAAACCTGAGACCCTTCCTATAGCATGAGATGTGATATCTCAATGCTTCTAATACCAAACCTGAGACCCTTCCTATAACATAAAATGGGATATCCAACTCCTTCCCATTCCAATCCTGAGACCATTCCGATAGCAGAGATGTGATATCTCAATGCTTATACCAAACCTGAGACCCTTCCTATGGCATGAGATGTCATATACAACTCCTTCCCATTCCAATCCTGCGACCCTTCCTATAGCATGATATGTGATATCTCAATGCTTATACCAAACCTGAGACCCTTCCTATAGCATGAGATGTGATATCCAACTCCTTCCCATTCCAATCCTGAGACCCTTCCTATAACATGAGATGTGATATCTCAATGCCTCTAATACCAAACCTGAGATCCTTCCTCTAACATGAAATGTGATATTCAACTCCTTCCCTTTCCAAACCTGAGAGCCTACCTATAGCGTGAGATGTGATATCCAAGTCCTTCCCATTCCAATCCTGAGACCCTTCCTATAGCATGAGATGTGAAATCTCAATGCTTATACCAAACCTGAGACCCTTCCTATAGCATGAGATGTGATATCCAAATCCTTCCCATTCCAAACCTGAGATCCTTCCGATAGCATGAGATGTGATATTTCAATTCTTCTAATACCAAACCTGAGATCCTTCCTATAACACGAGATGTGATATCCAAATCCTTCCCCTTACAAACCTGAGACCCTCCCTTTAGCATGAGATGTTATATCTCAATGCTTATACCAAACCTGAGACCCTTCCTATAGCATGAGATGTGATATCCAAATCCTTCCCATTCCAATCCTGAGACCTTTCTGATAGCATGAGATGTTATATCTCAATGCCTCTAATACCAAACCTGAGATCCTACCTCTAACATGAAATGTGATATCCAACTCCTTCCCCTTCCAAACCTTGGAGCCTTCCTATAACATGAGATGTGATATCAAAGTCCTTCCCATTCCAATCCTGAGACCCTTCCTATAACATGAGATGTGATATCCAATTCCTTCCCATTCCAATCCTGAGACCCTTCCTATAGCATGAGATGTGATGTCTCAATGCTTCTAATACCAAATCTGAGATCCTTCCTATAACATGAGATGTGATATCCAACTCCTTCCCATTCCAATCCTGAGACCCTTCCTATAGCATGAGATGTGATATCTCAATGCTTATAACAAACCTGAGACCCTTCCTATAGCATGAGATGTGATATCCAAATCCTTCCCATTCCAATCCTGAGACTCTTCCTATAGCATGAGATGTGATATCTCAATGCCTCTAATACCAAACCTGATATCCTTCCTCTAACATGAAATGTGATATCCAAATCCTTCCCTTTCCAAACCTGAGAGCCTACCTATAGCATGAGATGTGATATCCAACTCCTTCCCATTCCAATCCTGAAACCCTTCCTATAGCATGAGATGTGATATCTCAATGCTTATACCAAACCTGAGACCCTTCCTATAGCATGAGATGTGATATCCAAATCCCTCCCATTCGAATCCTGAGACCCTTCCTATAGCATGAGATGTGATATCTCAATGCCTATAATACCAAACCTGAGATCCTTCCTCTAACATGAAATGTGATATCCAACTCCTTCCCTTTCCAAACCTGAGAGCCTACCTATAGCACGAGATGTGATATCCAAGTCCTTCCCATTCCAATCCTTAGACACTTCCTACAGCATGAGATGTGATATCTCAATGATTCTAATACCAAACCTGAGACCCGCACTATAACATGAGATGGGATATCCAACTCCTTCCCATTTCAATCCTGAGACACTTCCGATAGCAGAGATGTGATATCTCAATGCTTATTCCAAACCTGAGACCCTTCCTCTAACATGAGATGTGATATCCAACACCTTCCCGTTCCAAACCTGAGACCCTTCCTATAGCATATGTGATATCCAACTCCTTCCCATTACAAAAATGAGACCCTTTCTATAGCAAGAATGTCAAATCCAACTCCTTCCCATTCCAATCCTGAGACCATTCCTATAGCATGAGATGTGATATCTCAATGCTTCTAATACCAAACCTGAGATCCTTCCTATGACATGAGATGTGATATCCAATTCCTTCCCATTCCAAACCTGAGACCCTTCCTATAGCATGAGTTGTGATATCTCAATGCTTCTAATACCAAACCTGAGATCCTTCCTATAACATGAGATGTGATATCCAAATCCTTCCCCTTCCAAACCAGAGACCCTCCCTTTAGCATGAGATGTGATATCCAACTCCTTTCCATTAAAATCCTGAGACCGTTCTGATAGCATGAGATGTGATATCTCAATGCTTCTAATACCAAACCTGAGATCCTTCCGATAGCATGAGATGTGATATTTCAATTCTTCTAATACCAAACCTGAGATCCTTCCTATAACACGAGATGTGATATCCAAATCCTTCCCCTTCCAAACCTGAGACCCTCCCTTTAGCATGAGATGGGATTTCCAACTACTTCCAAATCCAATCCTGATACCCTTCCGATAGCATGAGATGTGATATCTCAATCGCTCTAATACCAAACCTGAGATCCTTCCGATAGCATGAGATGTGATATTTCAATTCTTCTAATACCAAACGTGAGATCCTTCCTATAACACGAGATGTGATATCCAAATCCTTCCCCTTCCAAACCTGAGACCCTCCCTTTAGCATGAGATGTGATATCCAACTCCTTCCCAGTCCAATCCTGAGACCCTTCTGATAGCATGAGATGTTATATCTCAATGCCTCTAATACCAAACCTGAGACCCTACCTCTAACATGAAATGTGATATCCAACTCCTTCCCCTTCCAAACCTGGGAGCCTTCCTATAACATGAGATGTGATATCGAAGTCCTTCCCATTCCAATCCTGAGACCCTTCCTATAACATGAGATGTGATATCCAACTCCTTCCCATTCCAATCCTGAGACCCTTCCTATAGCATGAGATGTGATGTCTCAATGCTTCTAATACCAAATCTCAGATCCTTCCTATAACATGAGATGTGATATCCAACTCCTTCCCATTCCAATCCTGAGACCTTTCCTATAGCATGATATGTGATATCTCAATGCTTATACCAAACCTGAGACCCTTCCTATAGCATGAGATGTGATATCCAACTCCTTCCCATTCCAATCCTGAGACCCTTCCTATAGCATGAGATGTGATATTTCAATTCTTCTAATACCAAACCTGAGATCCTTCCTATAACACGAGATGTGATATCCAAATCCTTCCCCTTACAAACCTGAGACCCTCCCTTTAGCATGAGATGTGATATCCAATGTGGGATGTATTTACCCATGCATCCAAGCCGTACCTCAAAACTGTGCAGTACTGACATGAAAACATCATGATGGCCAGAGCTTCCCAGAAAATGCACAGGGAAATGCATGAAGAATAGGCTGCCATTCATTTTTGCCGATGTTATGGGCACAGAAGGAAACTGCCTAAAACCACCATTGGACTACCCACACAGTAGTCTGAAACCATTGGGAATGGCAATGCTGATTGCCAAATGCAACCTAGAATTGTTGGGAATTCATTTTCTTAAATCCCAAAAATGGGTGCAGTACCAGTACTCACCACTATCCAAAAGCCGGCGTTTTAAAACCACTCTGTTTCCCTGAAGGCAAGTCAAAATGCCTATTTTCAAACATTGCAATATGTGCAAAATATTTACTGAACACCAGCAGACATTTGGCAGAATGGAGTTTTGTGTGCCTACAAAATCTGGGAAATGAAGATCATAAGACAAGGTTTATAACAAGACTGGCTGCGCTGTGGATTTCAGCAGTTTAAGTTGCACTGGATTGAAAGACACTAAAAAAAAAAATCTAAATGTTTAAATTGACTGAGTGACCTACTTTTGAGTGTCACATAGGTTGCAATTGTTTAAATGTCATAGTTTTGCACTTAGAATCAGCATTCTAGCTGCATGTGTAAAATTGCAAGTTAATTTAAAAAGCAACGAATAACATGACAGTAGCTGAAAGTCTGGCTTAAGGAACTTGATTCTGCCTGGCAACTACCCCCATCAGGAGTGAAATTTGAGTCACCACTGTGTTCCCAGGCCAACCTTCCTTTTGCTGCCCACACTAAGGATATGCCATCTATCTGATAATTGAATTACCTGGGCTCTGCAGGAGAGTGAACAAAGCCCTCTTCACTCAGGCAAAGGTTTTTATTACCGCAGTCGTAAAATGTAGCTTCCTCTTGGCAAGAGCTGGGAGGGGCACTGCCTGTGAGAGCAAGCTGGCTTGGCAGAAACTGGAAAGACTGGTTTCTATACCATGTGACCTGGGAAACCACACCCCTTTGGAGCCAGAACATAACTTTAAAAAGATGAATAACTCATAGAGCGGACATGTGAAAATTTTATAAATGATACCATAATTCTTGTGATTTTTCTGCCCACAGTTTAAGAGGTTTTTCGACCCGGTGGCATGTTCAGGGGGGTTTTAGCGGAAAAATGGATATTACTCTAACTGTATGCATGTTAAAAATCTGAAACTTCATCAGTTAATGTCCCTACTCCCTGCACACATGTATGTAAAGTTGGGTCAATGTCAGAAATTGCAAAATCAGTTAAAAAGTGAAATATGTGCCATTTCTGAATGCAAGCTCCCAGGAAGAGCAGAGTTGAACAGGGTATACCTCCTGTAATGCATGATGGGTGCATATGATTTTAAAACAATATGTACCTCTGTAAATATGTATTTGTTTCAAATCTAGATTTGTGTGTAAGTTGACAGGAGGAGTGGACTTTCTGCAGGCTGTAAAATGACATCACTCTGACTCACAGTTCATTCCCCAATCAAATGATAAATGGAAGTTTGACCAATTAGAAGCTGAGAGAGAGGTAGGGTCAGTGATGCTAGAACACACCCATATTCTAAACACATAAAAGCAGACAGACAGGACAGATAGGGCTTCCAAATCCATCTGCAGCGGGACGCTCTGCCGGAAAAATCCATACTTACCTCCATACAACATCCAGAGATCCAGACTTCAAATTCATCAATCTATCCAGAACTAAGAGACCAGGCCAGAGAGAAAGCAGTGCTGTACTAAGAGACCAGACCAGAGAGACCCAGACCAGCAGAGAGAGTGACCAGAGCCCAGTCTAAAACCCTGACCAGATCCGTGATGAGGCCCATTTAATTCAAGAATATAGTGTGAGTACCCAGCAGAACTGTGTAGAACCAATCTCTTAGTTTAAATTCATCTAATTCAATCTATTTAACCTAAGTAGAACTGCCTCCTAGCTGTCACCTGTCATTTCTAGTTGCAAGCTGCACTTGTCATTTTGAGCTTTTGAAATTTGCAAACCCAAAAACGACCTTTATTAAATCGCTCATATCTCCGCGACCGTTTGGGCTAGAGACTTGCAGTAACTTTCCTCTGATAGCTTAGAATCGTAGCTTTGAATCGCACCAAGAACCGCATTCCTACCCCTTATAGTTTACCGCAATCGCGGAACACGCATCCGCGAATTTTACCGCGATTTGCAAATTTCTCCACATGTAAAATCAGCTGCTGCTTGCCTTCCATTTGCCAGAAATTCGTTTAACCTGCTAACTATCCCTGCATCATTGCTAGTGTGAGCCTGGACTAATATTAACTAGATACCACTCACCCTGAACCTCTGAAAGGGAATTAACAGCATTTCCAGCATATTTCTCATCCATTGCTAGCACATATCAAAGCATTTGGGCCTGTGTTTTCAAAACTCCTATCTGTTTTCTGTAAGCTTGCTGGGATTGAACTGAATCACATTTGATTGCATTTCTGAGAACTGTGTGCTTCCTTCCATTTCCTTGCATTGCATCAAGGGGGGGAGGGGATTGCCAGAGAAAAGTGATTACCTTGTTTGTTGAAATCATATTGAGTATTTTCTGTATTGCATTTTCATTCAACATTACATCCAGTTGAACTCTATAAAGCATTCTCTACCACATTATACTTTTGTTCCTATTTACCAGTGTGCTATCTTATCCATTTCATGTCCACTCATTAGTGATTATAAGAAGTGTGTTAGTGCCAGATTCTCCGTTGTTAATCTTCATCATATCAGATTAAGTGTGCTATTCAATTATTAATTTATTATAAAGCGTGATATAATATATATTGTTTAAATTATCAAATAAACCTTTTAAACTTGCAAAACAGAACTACTTCTTGGCTCAGTGGGGTCAGGGGGATTCCAAGAGAGGGGTGTTATATAGGGGTAGTCATCCAGAACGCATGAACTGGACCTAAAGATATATCAATAAGGGTTTTCATTCAGTATTATAGACTAGGCGTTGACTTAGCTGTAGTGTTGAATTGAATCCTCTTACAAATTGGGGGCTCGAGCCGAGACGTTGGGTTAGATTTACCACTTGTGCAGCTTAATACAGTGTGCTAACTGATGGGATACATACATCCGGTCGGATCGCCACGCTGCATTACGCTGTGAAGCATTCCTCAAAAGGGACACTCCAAGAAAAGTTCTGTTCTGCAAAAATAAAATACAAACTTCTGTAAGTCAGGACAGAGACCAATCTCTAGAATGACGACCTTAGTAGACATGAAAATAGCCAGAGAGCACCTCTTGCATAAGCTATTTGTGAGAGGTGAATGGACCGAACAGGGCCAGGATGTGTGGTTGCAGGCCATCACACAACAGGTCACTGAAACAGGGTCAGATATATATAGAGATCAGGGTCCCTTACATGTGGCCCTGAGTGAACTATATATGGCTCCTAAAGCCAAAGAGGAACACAATAAGATTGCCAGGATAGCAGCATACCTGTACCTATATATGGGAGACATGCAGGATAGATGTGCTGAAAGCCAAAATCTGGCAAATAGGCAACAGATGGCATTACAGAAGGCCCAATCTGATCTGGACTCTTCTGAGCAGAGGCTGCAGAGGAGCCAGGAGGCAGAAAATAATAGTAGGCAATATATCATTAAGATAAAAGAGGATATGGGCATCCTACAACAGGAAAAGACAGACCAGGATACCCGATTTCTGGCCCTGCAGAAGGAGCACCAAGACAGTTTGGACTCCTTACTGCAGAACCAGAAAAAGCTGGAGCAACAGATCAATTTCAACAGGGCATGCACAGAGCAGGTAGCCACCCTGCAAATCCAACTAGACAGAGAGAAAGAGGAGAGCAATAAACTGATCCTGAAAGACCTGGATACCCAGGCAGAGTTTGATCAGGAGCGCCAGAAAGCTGGTGCCTTCCAAAGGCAAAGGGACGACCTGGCGGCACAAATGCAGGCTCTTAGTCAGGAAAGAGACGCCTTAGGCCAGGAAGTCTGCCATTTAAAAAGAAAAATGGAAGAAAATCACCTGGCCCTCCAGGGGCTGGGTGATCTCCAAAAAGAAAACCAGAACTTGGTAGAGCACACCAGAAGGGTGGAAGATGCTCTAGCAAGAAAGGAGCAGGCCAATAGGGACATTGCTCAGGAGGTAAACCTCCTGCAGCAAAGACTGGCCCAGTTCTCCAGGACCAACCAGGAAGCACAGAGGGAGAATGAGGCCCTCTGTCAACACAATGATAGGCTCCAGCAACAGGTAGCGATGCAGGAGAAACTGATAGAGTCGAGTAAGGCCTTAACTGAGGAACTGAAGGCACAAATGCAGGCTCTTGCATTGCAACAGGGAGCAGGGGCGGATAGAGATGAGGTTTGCTGGGAAATGGAAACTCCGGAGCATAACCTCAGGAGCCCTAGTACCAGAGGCCCTCATACCTCTCAGTCCCTGGACTCTGCCACCCCCATGTCCCCTGGCGCACATGAGCACAGGGCCACAGGGATGGCAGATTACTATCCAGCTAAGAGTATGGGGCTCATAGGCCAGTACCACTCAGGAATGGAGGGGTGGGCATCCGGGTATGGGCACCCAAGTACAGTACAGTTCAATGGGGAACCCCGGGAGAGTAGGCCCATTAAGGGCATCCTGAAAACCTCTGCCCAGTTAGGTCAGTGGAGGGGGTACCCATCAAATCCTGGCAGCAAGGAGGAATCTGAAGACTCCTCTGAACTGCGCAGGACACAGGAGACCAGGTCCCCACATTCTGCCAGCCATTCCCAGGCTCGCAGAATCCGGGAAAACCTGGAAGAACAGACGGGAACCTCTGGGAGCAGTGCCTCTGAGTCCGAGGAAGAATGGACAAGGGTTACCCGAACCAAAAAGGCCAATAAGGCAAAAAGGGCCTTGCTTAAGGACCCCTTAAAGCAGATTAAGGCGATCAGGAGCGTCATCACGCCTTACCATAAGAACGCTAAGTATTCTGTTTGGGAGCACTTAGAGTTGTTTGAACAAATGATGGAGACTTTCCATTTGAAGGACAGCCAAAGCTGCATTCAATATGTAAAGTGGACCTTCTCCCCGGAATACTCCAGTTTCTTTGCGGGGCTGGAGGACCAAAATCATTTAAGATGGTCCACCTATAAGGCGGCCATCCTGAAACATTTTTCTGTTCACAGAAATCCTCAAGAGGCTCGCAAGGCAGCCTACAACTTGCAATGTGGGGAGGATCAGGCCCCACAAGAATTTGTGCAGGAGTTAAAGCGTGCTTTTGCACAGACCACAAGAAGGGTGCGCACAGATAGTAGAGAGTTTATGAATACGTTTTTCCATGCCTTGCCCAAATATATCATGACCCAGCTTGTGAGGGATTTTCATGAGAAAAGATCTTTAGACTGGGTCATTGAACAGGCTACCCGGATCTATGAGGTGCAGAAGCCCATAGAAAATAAAAGCAATGCCCAGAAAAACCCCAAAGCCAACAGCACCCCTGCTGCTGCCAAGGTGGCAGAGGTAAAGGTCACCCCCGTTTTGGATTTGGAGATGGGGGGGCCTAAAAACCTACCTGCACCTAATAATGCTAGGCCCAGAAGGTCCTCGGGCCAGTCACAGACAGGGAGCCAGGGAGGCAGCCCCAAAAATGGGGTCCCTCGCTCTCCTGATTATGTAAGTCCACGTTACAAGGGAAATCGACCCATCCTGGGTTATGTGTGGACTCCTCCAGCCCAAGGGGGGGGATCCAGCCAAGCACCTAACCCCGGGAACTTCCCTCCAAACTTCCCACAGGAGGGCAGAAATTTACCAAACCCTGGGCAGAACTTTTTCCCCAGATATCCTCCCGACTTTCAGCCCCAAAACCATCCATCCTTCTTTCCCCAATTCCCTGAGCCCAGACCACTGAATCCGGGAGAGGGGAGGCCAAGGGTGGAGGGGTACCCAAATCTTCCCAACCAGGGGTACTACCAAAGAAGGGACAGCTACCCTTCCCGGGATCAGCCCAGGGGAGAAAACAGGGCCCCGTATCAGCCTGAGCGGGTTTCCCAGTTAGAGCGCCAGGTTCAAAACATGGCGCAGGATCTGGGTCACATACTGAGGGCTCAGCAGAACCCTCAGATGGGCGTGCCGGCGCAGAACGCACCCAACTCTGGACCTGGTGCTCCAGAACAATGACGGGGGCAGCACCCCGATAACTCACCGGTTCCCAGGGAGGAGGCACAAAGGGAAGGGGGGCGTAAAGCCTTGGAGGAAGCTTCCTTCCTCACTTGTAAACAGCCCCTGGAAACCCAGGAACCGGAAACAAAATCTCTTGCCCCTGAAAGTCTGCCTCCTAAGGAGCAGAGGGGGGGTAGGAGAAACAAAAGACCCAAACAGACTCAGTTTGAGGAGGAGGTACAGATCTTCCAATTTGAGGTAGAGGGATCCTCAGAGGATCCTGGGAAAAGGATCTTCTCCTTCAGAGAGGGGGGAACTCCTCCCAAAGAAAAATGGGTCCCTAGGGATGCAAATCCAGACTGGGGAGATGTGGAGACTGAGCTACCGCCGCCCACCATCTCATCCCAGAACCAACAGCAAGAAAATCCCCTGGTTCAAACCCATCCTGGTGAATGCCTCCAAAAAGGGGGGGCCGGCCCAGAACCGGAGCTAGGGGAACCCACAATGGCTCTGATCTCCAGTTGCCAAATTTTTCTTTCAGATTCCCAAGGCTCTCCACAGAATTCTGTCCAAATTTCTTCTCTTGCAATGTCCAAAACCAGAAAATTAGCCCACCAGTTGTCCAAAAATGTACATTATCTGTGCCCCCTTGAGGAGAAGGAGGGAAGATATTATGCCCCGGTACAAGTACAGGGGCAGGGTACAATCTCGGCACTGGTGGACACTGGATCTCAAGCTACCCTTCTGTCCAGAAGGGCCTTTGACGAACTGAATGCAGGAAGGGGAGAGAATTACCAAATTCCTCTCACCTCTCTTCCGGGACAACTACAGAACTTTGACGGGAAGGAAATTCCCGTTGAGGGGACTGCAGACTTGGACATTAAAATTGGGCGACACAAGTTGAAACACCCGGTCATAGTTGTGACCCCAGAGGGCACCCCTTGTTTACTAGGGAATGACCTCCTGAGAAGGTTGTCACCCCTAATAGATTGCGTAAACAAGGTCCTCTGGACCCAGACTAGCCGACCAATAAAATTAAAACAGAGTGTCAACCATGTTAGTTTAAACGGCACATGCCACATGGTTGAACAAAAATCTGACCAAGTAGAATTTCACTTCCAGAACAACCAGATTCCAGACGTGACAGTAATAGCAGTAGGACAACAGACTAGTGATGGGGGGTCCTCTCTATTTCTGAAAATCAACCTTCCTTCCAGTTTAAAGTGGTATTCCACGCTGGAAGGAAACACTCTGAAATTCTATACCAATCCACAATCTGAAACTCCCACTCCTATAGTCCAGAAAGATGTGAAATCAGCTCAGAGCCTGGCTGATATTCAGCAAATTGGAGAGCAGTTGTTCATCCCTGTTCAGTTAAATGATGGGAAGGACTCTGTTCTCGCTCGAGTGTGTGTGAACAACGGTAAGAGCTTCATCAGCGAAGCCATGTTCCGCCAACTCCCAAAAGATCCAGCCATTCCCACCTTCAAACTGATAGACAAATGGGAAATGGACCTGGAAGCACCTAATTCCAAACATCTCCTGCCAAGCAGGTGTATGCTCAAAATCTCCATTGGCAACAAGAGCATAGTCCACAATTGTTGGGTCGTGCGAGACGTCACTGCCGCCTTTTACTTAGGCAGTGACATTCTCAATCGCTTTGCCATTAGTTTGGACCTAATAAACTTCAAAGCTTGGTCCCGATTAGCGGATAATCCCATGGGCTTTGATGATCCAGAAAAAGCATTTAGGTCAGCTCAATTGCTACCTTATGCAGTTGAAATTCAGGTTAAAGAGGAAGTCACCATCCCCGAAAGGACCCGACAATTCTCCCCGGAAGTGAAAGTTAAAAGGGGACAAGAGTTGAAAAACCCTGATGCTTACATACATCTAAATGCTTCTCTCCAACAGCAAGGGTTGGGGGTAAACCCAACTCCATTAGTCAACATAGAACATGACACCATTCTAATAGAGGTGGATAACAGCGACTTAAAGAGTATTACTCTAGCCGCAGGCACCATTATTGGAATGGCGGTTGATGACCGACATTTCTCCATTGATCTTGTAAATGAACTGTTAGGACCAATCCCCAAGGACTGTTTTGACAGTGACAGTGAGGACCATACAACACCAGACAGGATTTTTACCCGGCATGGGGGGAACTTCCTGGTGTACACTTCCTGCCCCTATGGTAAGGAAGATGTGACTTGTGATTTCAGGAGGGATGAGGTGATTTTCCAGGTCCATGAGGGCTGCCTTGCCCACCTGAAGCCTCCGGTCCAAATCAGCACTCTGACCAGGGACTTCTCCACCCAGCTTGAGCAGGCCGCGGAGATAGCCAAACCAGAAGTCTTTCCAGGCTTCAGGCAGATGGTGGAAGAGAGAGTCAACCTAGCTGATGCCTGTGTGACTCTGGAACAAAAGCAAAAGTTGAAACAAGTTTTCTTGGATTTCCAAGATCTCTTTGCGGTAGACTCATATGACTGTGGTCGCACTGACATCCACACAACAACAATCCCCACGGACCCTGGCATGACTCCTGTGTTAGTGAAGCAATATCGCTTGCCTCTCGCATCAATGGAGTCCCTTACTGAAATAATTAAGAACCTTGAGTCCCGGGGAATAATCCGTCCAGTCCACAGCACCTTCAATAATCCGGTGCTGGGAATATTGAAGCCAAACGGCCAGTGGAGACTCTGCGCCGACCTTAGGGAGCTCAACAAACGGGTCCATACTTTCCGATGGCCTCTGCCCTACATTGACCAAGGGCTGGCCCAGATCCAGGGGTCACAGGTATTCACAGCAATAGACCTGACCAATGGATACTGGACCGTGCCTGTCAGTAGGGAGGACCAATACAAACTGGCTTTTACCTTTGGGGGCCAGCAATACACATGGACCCGGACTCCCTTCGGATACCTCAACTCCGGTAATGAGTTCAATATTTTCCTACATAAGGCCATGCCCGACCTGGGCGCGAGGGGTAACCTGGCTTATGTAGATGATGTCCTCATCAAAAGTTCATCTGTGGAGGAACACATAGCAGAGATCCGTTATGTTCTGACACAGTTGAGGGCTGCCGGAGCAAAACTTTCCTTTCAGAAAGCACAGTGGTGTAGAACCCGTGTAAATTTCTTGGGGCATGAGATTACTCATCAGGGCCTCTGTCCCCAGGAAAAGAAAGTGGAAGCACTTCAGAAACTGAAAGACCCCACAACTCTGCGGGAACTAAGGAGCCTCCTTGGACTGACTAATTACAGCAGAAAGTTCATTGAGGGCTACGCAGAGATCACCAGACCCCTGATTCATCTCCTGAAGGGGGGGGTCAAGTGGGAATGGGGTCCAGAACAATCCGAGGCAGTAAAACAACTCAAAAGAAGCCTCTCACAAGCGCCTTGCCTAGCTTACCCGGTCAGAAACAAGGAGTTCTTCCTGGAGACAGGGTTCTCTAATACGTGCTTGACGGCAGTATTATATCAAAAGCATGACAAGGTCAATAAAGTAATCTCCTATGCGAGCAAAACTTTATCCTCTGTGGAGAAAAAATTCAACGATTGTGAGAAGGCACTCCTGGCAACGGTGTGGGCATTGAAGAATTACCGCCCGTTTATCCAGGGGGAACACATCATAGTGGAGACTCCACACCAGCCTCTGCAATATCTCCAAAGTGACAGAATCCGGGCCGGAAATGTGAGTAATTCCCGAATTACTTCCTGGATTCTGTCAATGCAAGGCTTTCCTGTGGAGGTCAGATATGGCCAAAACAAGAAGAGTCCCCTCGCGCAAGGTCTGGCTGACTTGCATGATTGTGCCAGAGAAAACTGTCTCGAGGACGAAAGTCTAAAAATAAAGGACAACATGGAGGCATACCTTAATTCCCCCCACAAAGTCTTTGAAGAAGACAAGTGTGAGGGAATGCCCACTGTGTATGTGGATGGATGCTCTTACCATGTTGACACCAACGGGGAGAAAGAACTGGTGGCTGGCGTAGGGAATGCATGGGTGAATGAGTCCCCAGAACCCTCCGCTGGATACAAAATTGGTCCCCGAAGTAGTCAGGTGGCAGAATTGATGGCTGTGCATCAGGCCATCCTCACTGCTGTCCAGCATCAACTCCGCGAACTGGTCATAATCACAGATTCGGATTATGTACGGAACGGGTTCGTGGAGCACCTGGTTAATTGGAAAACCAGAGGCATGTTATGTGCTAACAACAAACCCTTGAAACATGGGAAGTTGATCCAAAACATTGATGATCTGGTCACCTCGAATGGGATGACCATCTATTGGAAAAAGATTAAGGGTCATTCCAAAGTAGAGGGACCAGACAAAACTGGAAATGACTTAGCTGATCAGCTGGCCAAAACCGGGGCCATCCAAGGGGATCTAATTGAGATTGAGTCCCTGTTGGGGGAAATCCAGGTCACTGCTATCACTAGGTCCCAGACAAATGCTCACAACGACCTTTCAATTGCACAATGGAGCAAGGAGACCCCTGATGCTGATTTGATTACCGCTCAGAAGGGGGATCCAATAATTGGTAAATTTTACCAGCACCTTGAGGACCCTGAGAACTTTCCCCTGACGGATACCGATTACACTGGGAAAGAGGACCTAAGAGTGTTGATGAAATGTCCAAAAATGTTCAGAATCCAAGACGGTTTGCTGGTAAGGAAATCCAAAGCTGGCCACGATCAGTGGGTGGTTCCTACCTCATTCCGAAGCCTGATGTTAAGTCACGCCCATGATGCGGCCACGGCCGGTCATAGGGGGTTTCACACAACATTGGAAATCTTAAGAGAGGTTGCATACTGGCCACACATGGGGCAGGACCTCGACCAATACTTGAAGGGGTGTCTTGTGTGTGCACAATTTCAGCCATCATCCCTCACGCACCGGGCGCCTTTACAAAAGAGGGGAATGACACTGCCATGGTCAGATTTACAAATCGACTTTGTGGGCCCTGTGATTCGCTCGGCTAGGGGGAATAAGTACATGTTGACTGTGACATGCTTGTTTACCAAGTGGGTGGAATGTCTCCCAGCCCCAAACTGCAAGGCAGAAACGGCAGCTGCCTTGATGATTAACCACATCTTTTCCCGTTTTGGTCTACCTCAAAGGATTGAGTCAGACAGAGGTAGCCACTTCACCAGTGAAGTAATGACAAAGATGTGGGAGATATTGGGGGTCAAAAGGAAGTTGCATATTGCTTATCGGCCAGCTTCTTCTGGGGCAGTAGAGAGATATAACCGGACAATTGTGAGCATATTAAAGAAGTTTGTGGCAGATTCTGGGCCAAGTTGGGATATCCGATTACCTCTGGTCCTAATGGCTATCAGATCTACCCCTTCATCTGCAACCAAAATGTCACCATTTGAGTTGATGACTGGGCGCAAGATGGTGCTTCCTCAGCATTTGCTCTATAGGACCCAAGAGCAGACACTAATAAATGCCTCCACTACTCATGAGTATGTGGAGAATTTAAGGAAACACCTCCAACATGCTTTTGCTTATGCTCAGCGGAATCTAGAAAGATCAGCTGATAGCATGAAGACCCACTATGACCTGAAAACTTCCAGGAAGGAATATCAGGTGGGAGACCGGGCCTATCTATACAACTTCCAAAGGAACCAGGCCAAGCAGCGCAAATTTTTGCCTACATGGAAAGGACCATTTGAGATCATCGACAAAATCTCCCCTGTGGCCTACAAAATCCACATCCCCAAAGGTCCTTCGGCAGAGGGGGAAGACAAGTGGGTCCACATTAACCAGCTAAAGTGTTGCCATCCCAGGCACACTCTGCAACAACTGGAGGAATCCTCTGGAATCCTAGCGGGTACTGTATCAGACTAATTCAGTTCCAATCATAAAACATACCACATCTAGTCTCTAAAATATTGTGATTTGCGTGAAACTGTCTCTTAGTTATACTGTTTTGTTTCAAAATAAGAATGTAATGTTTCGTGATGATGAAATGCATATGCTGCCTCACTATCTCAACGGTGGTGGAAAAACGTCTATGAATAGGTATTGCCGCTCTTCCTTTGTCGTCCTAGGAGAAAGAAAACCTTGAGACGGGCCAAGGAGGACGATCCGGAGACCGGGAGCTGAGACGCAACGGGCTCGGGGTACCGCCCAATATTCCCATCAGGACCGGCGAGGAGAACCGATCGATCCGACCGGATGGAGGAAAAGATGCTGAACTGTGCCATCTATTGGAAGAAGATGAGGAAACATCCCAGGTCTTGCGAGTCCCATTCGTGAAATAGAATGGCCATCGCAAGAGGGGGGCTTGTGGGATGTATTTACCCATGCATCCAAGCCGTACCTCAAAACTGTGCAGTACTGACATGAAAACATCATGATGGCCAGAGCTTCCCAGAAAATGCACAGGGAAATGCATGAAGAATAGGCTGCCATTCATTTTTGCCGATGTTATGGGCACAGAAGGAAACTGCCTAAAACCACCATTGGACTACCCACACAGTAGTCTGAAACCATTGGGAATGGCAATGCTGATTGCCAAATGAAACCTAGAATTGTTGGGAATTCATTTTCTTAAATCCCAAAAATGGGTGCAGTACCAGTACTCACCACTATCCAAAAGCCGGCGTTTTAAAACCACTCTGTTTCCCTGAAGGCAAGTCAAAATGCCTATTTTCAAACATTGCAATATGTGCAAAATATTTACTGAACACCAGCAGACATTTGGCAGAATGGAGTTTTGTGTGCCTACAAAATCTGGGAAATGAAGATCATAAGACAAGGTTTATAACAAGACTGGCTGCGCTGTGGATTTCAGCAGTTTAAGTTGCACTGGATTGAAAGACACTAAAAAAAAAAATCTAAATGTTTAAATTGACTGAGTGACCTACTTTTGAGTGTCACATAGGTTGCAATTGTTTAAATGTCATAGTTTTGCACTTAGAATCAGCATTCTAGCTGCATGTGTAAAATTGCAAGTTAATTTAAAAAGCAACAAATAACATGACAGTAGCTGAAAGTCTGGCTTAAGGAACTTGATTCTGCCTGGCAACTACCCCCATCAGGAGTGAAATTTGAGTCACCACTGTGTTCCCAGGCCAACCTTCCTTTTGCTGCCCACACTAAGGATATGCCATCTATCTGATAATTGAATTACCTGGGCTCTGCAGGAGAGTGAACAAAGCCCTCTTCACTCAGGCAAAGGTTTTTATTACCGCAGTCGTAAAATGTAGCTTCCTCTTGGCAAGAGCTGGGAGGGGCACTGCCTGTGAGAGCAAGCTGGCTTGGCAGAAACTGGAAAGACTGGTTTCTATACCATGTGACCTGGGAAACCACACCCCTTTGGAGCCAGAACATAACTTTAAAAAGATGAATAACTCATAGAGCGGACATGTGAAAATTTTATAAATGATACCATAATTCTTGTGATTTTTCTGCCCACAGTTTAAGAGGTTTTTCGACCCGGTGGCATGTTCAGGGGGGTTTTAGCGGAAAAATGGATATTACTCTAACTGTATGCATGTTAAAAATCTGAAACTTCATCAGTTAATGTCCCTACTCCCTGCACAATATGTAAAGTTGGGTCAATGTCAGAAATTGCAAAATCAGTTAAAAAGTGAAATATGTGCCATTTCTGAATGCAAGCTCCCAGGAAGAGCAGAGTTGAACAGGGTATACCTCCTGTAATGCATGATGGGTGCATATGATTTTAAAACAATATGTACCTCTGCAAATATGTATTTGTTTCAAATCTAGATTTGTGTGTAAGTTGACAGGAGGAGTGGACTTTCTGCAGGCTGTAAAATGACATCACTCTGACTCACAGTTCATTCCCCAATCAAATGATAAATGGAAGTTTGACCAATTAGAAGCTGAGAGAGAGGTAGGGTCAGTGATGCTAGAACACACCCATATTCTAAACACATAAAAGCAGACAGACAGGACAGATAGGGCTTCCAAATCCATCTGCAGCGGGACGCTCTGCCGGAAAAATCCATACTTACCTCCATACAACATCCAGAGATCCAGACTTCAAATTCATCAATCTATCCAGAACTAAGAGACCAGGCCAGAGAGAAAGCAGTGCTGTACTAAGAGACCAGACCAGAGAGACCCAGACCAGCAGAGAGAGTGACCAGAGCCCAGTCTAAAACCCTGACCAGATCCGTGATGAGGCCCATTTAATTCAAGAATATAGTGTGAGTACCCAGCAGAACTGTGTAGAACCAATCTCTTAGTTTAAATTCATCTAATTCAATCTATTTAACCTAAGTAGAACTGCCTCCTAGCTGTCACCTGTCATTTCTAGTTGCAAGCTGCACTTGTCATTTTGAGCTTTTGAAATTTGCAAACCCAAAAATGACCTTTATTAAATCGCTCATATCTCCGCGACCGTTTGGGCTAGAGACTTGCAGTAACTTTCCTCTGATAGCTTAGAATCGTAGCTTTGAATCGCACCAAGAACCGCATTCCTACCCCTTATAGTTTACCGCAATCGCGGAACACGCATCTGCGAATTTTACCGCGATTTGCAAATTTCTCCACATGTAAAATCAGCTGCTGCTTGCCTTCCATTTGCCAGAAATTCGTTTAACCTGCTAACTATCCGTGCATCATTGCTAGTGTGAGCCTGGACTAATATTAACTAGATACCACTCACCCTGAACCTCTGAAAGGGAATTAACAGCATTTCCAGCATATTTCTCATCCATTGCTAGCACATATCAAAGCATTTGGGCCTGTGTTTTCAAAACTCCTATCTGTTTTCTGTAAGCTTGCTGGGATTGAACTGAATCACATTTGATTGCATTTCTGAGAACTGTGTGCTTCCTTCCATTTCCTTGCATTGCATCAAGGGGGGGAGGGGATTGCCAGAGAAAAGTGATTACCTTGTTTGTTGAAATCATATTGAGTATTTTCTGTATTGCATTTTCATTCAACATTACATCCAGTTGAACTCTATAAAGCATTCTCTACCACATTATACTTTTGTTCCTATTTACCAGTGTGCTATCTTATCCATTTCATGTCCACTCATTAGTGATTATAAGAAGTGTGTTAGTGCCAGATTCTCCGTTGTTAATCTTCATCATATCAGATTAAGTGTGCTATTCAATTATTAATTTATTATAAAGCGTGATATAATATATATTGTTTAAATTATCAAATAAACCTTTTAAACTTGCAAAACAGAACTACTTCTTGGCTCAGTGGGGTCAGGGGGATTCCAAGAGAGGGGTGTTATATAGGGGTAGTCATCCAGAACGCATGAACTGGACCTAAAGATATATCAATAAGGGTTTTCATTCAGTATTATAGACTAGGCGTTGACTTAGCTGTAGTGTTGAATTGAATCCTCTTACACCAACTCCTTCCCATTCCAATCCTGAGACCCTTCTGATAGCATGAGATGTTATATCTCAATGCCTCTAATACCAAACCTGAGATCCTACCTCTAACATGAAATGTGATATCCAACTCCTTCCCCTTCCAAACCTTGGAGCCTTCCTATAACATGAGATGTGATATCAAAGTCCTTCCCATTCCAATCCTGAGACCCTTCCTATAACATGAGATGTGATATCCAATTCCTTCCCATTCCAATCCTGAGACCCTTCCTATAGCATGAGATGTGATATCTCAATGCTTATACCAAACCTGAGACCCTTCCTATAGCATGAGATGTGATATCCAAATCCTTCCCATTCCAATCCTGAGATCCTTCCTATAGCATGAGATGTGATATCTCAATGCTTATACCAAACCTGAGACCCTTCCTATAGCATGAGATGTGATATCCAAATCCTTCCCATTCCAATCCTGAGACCCTTACTATAGCATGAGATGTGATATCTCAATGCCTCTAATACCAAACCTGAGATCCTTCCTCTAACATGAAATGTGATATCCAAATCCTTCCCTTTCCAAACCTGAGAGCCTACCTATAGCATGAGATGTGATATCCAACTCCTTCCCATTCCAATCCTGAGACCCTTCCTATAGCATGAGATGTGATATCTCAATGCTTATACCAAACCTGAGACCCGTCCTATAGCATGAGATGTGATATCCAAATCCCTCCCATTCCAATCCTGAGACCCTTCCTATAGCATGAGATGTGATATCTCAATGCCTATAATAGCAAACCTGAGATCCTTCCTCTAACATGAAATGTGATATCCAACTCCTTCCCTTTCCAAACCTGAGAGCCTACCTATAGCATGAGATGTGATATCCAAGTCCTTCCCATTCCAATCCTTAGACACTTCCTACAGCATGAGATGTGATATCTCAATGATTCTAATACCAAACCTGAGACCCGTCCTATAACATGAGATGGGATATCCAACTCCTTCCCATTTTAATCCTGAGACACTTCCGATAGCAGAGATATGATATCTCAATGCTTATTCCAAACCTGAGACCCTTCCTCTAACATGAGATGTGATATCCAACTCCTTCCCGTTCCAAACCTGAGACCCTTCCTATAGCATATGTGATATCCAACTCCTTCCCATTACAAACATGAGACCCTTTCTATAGCAAGAATGTAATATCCAACTCCTTCCCATTCCAATCCTGAGACCATTCCTATAGCATGAGATTTGATATATCAATGCTTCTAATACCAAACCTGAGATCCTTCCTATGACATGAGATGTGATATCCAATTCCTTCCCATTCCAAACCTGAGACCCTTCCTATAGCATGAGATGTGATATCTCAATGCTTCTAATACCAAACCTGAGATCCTTCCTATAACATGAGATGTGATATCCAAATCCTTCCCCTTCCAAACCAGAGACCCTCCCTTTAGCATGAGATGTGATATCCAACTCCTTTCCATTCCAATCCTGAGACCGTTCTGATAGCATGAGATGTGATATCTCAATGCTTCTAATACCAAACCTGAGATCCTTCCGATAGCATGAGATGTGATATTTCAATTCTTCTAATACCAAACCTGAGATCCTTCCTATAACACGAGATGTGATATCCAAATCCTTCACCTTCCACACCTGAGACCCTCCCTTTAGCATGAGATGGGATATCCAACTACTTCCAAATCCAATCCTGATACCATTCCGATAGCATGAGATGTGATATCTCAATCCCTCTAATACCAAACATTAGATCCTTCCGATAGCATGAGATGTGATATCTCAATGCTTCTAATACCAAAGGTGAGATCCTTCCCATAACATGAGATGTGATATCAAAATCCTTCCCCTTCCAAACCTGAGACCCTCCCTTTAGCATGAGATGTGATATCCAACTCCTTCCCAGTCCAATCCTGAGACCCTTCTGATAGCATGAGATGTTATATCTCAATGCCTCGAATACCAAACCTGAGATCCTACCTCTAACATGAAATGTGATATCCAACTCCTTCCCCTTCCAAACCTGGGAGCCTTCCTATAACATGAGATGTGATATCAAAGTCCTTCCCATTCCAATCCTGAGACCCTTCCTATAACATGAGATGTGATATCCAACTCCTTCCCAATCCAATCCTGAGACCCTTCCTATAGCATGAGATGTGATGTCTCAATGCTTCTAATACCAAATCTGAGATCCTTCCTATAACATGAGATGTGATATCCAACTCCTTCCCATTCCAATCCTGAGACCCTTCCTATAGCATGAGATGTGATATCTCAATGCTTATACCAAACCTGAGACCCTTCCTATAGCATGAGATGTGATATCCAACTCCTTCCCATTCCAATCCTGAGACCCTTCCTATAACATGAGATGTGATGTCTCAATGCTTCTAATACCAAACCTGAGATCCTTCCTATGGCATGAGATGTCATATAAAACTCCTTCCCATTCCATTCTTGAGACCCTTCCTATAGCATGAGATGTGATATCCAACTCCTTCCCATTCCAATCCTGAGACCCTTCGTATAGCATGAGATGTGATATCTCAATGCTTCTAATAACAAACCTGAGATCCTTCCTATAACATGAGATGTGATATCCAAATCCTTCCCCTTCCAAACCAGAGGCCCTCCCTTTAGCATGAGATGTGATATCCAAGTCCTTCCCATTCCAATCCTGAGACCCTTCCTATAGCATGAGATGTGATATCTCAATGCTTCTAATACCAAACCTGAGATTCTTCCAATAGCATGAGATGTGATATTTAATTCTTCTAATACCAAACCTGAGATCCTTCCTATAACACGAGATGTGATATCCAAATCCTTCCCCTTCCAAACCTGAGACCCTCCCTTTAGCATGAGATGTGATATCCAACTCCTTCCCATTCCAATCCTGAGACCCTTCTGATAGCATGAGATGTTATATCTCAATGCCTCTAATACCAAACCTGAGATCCTACCTCTAACATGAAATGTGATATCCAACTCCTTCCCCTTCCAAACCTGGGAGCCTTCCTATAACATGAGATGTGATATCGAAGTCCTTCCCATTCCAATCCTGAGACCCTTCCTATAACATGAGATGTGATATCCAACTCCTTCCCATTCCAATCCTGAGACCCTTCCTGTAGCATGAGATGTGATATCTCAATGCTTATACCAAACCTGAGACCCTTCCTATAGCATGAGATGTGATATCCAAGTCCTTCCCATTCCAATCCTGAGACCCTTCCTATAGCATGAGATGTGATATCTCAATGCCTCTAATACCAAACCTGAGATCCTTCCGATATCATTAGATGTGATATCTCAATGCTTCTAATACCAAACCTGAGATCATTCCTATAACACGAGATGTGATATCCAAATCCTTCCCCTTCCAAACCTGAGACCCTCCCTTTAGCATGAGATGTGATATCCAACTCCTTCCCATTCCAATCCTGAGACCCTTCTGATAGCATGAGATGTGATATTCAATGCCTCTAATACCAAACCTGAGATCCTACCTCTAACATGAAATGTGATATCCAACTCCTTCCCTTTCCAAACGTGAGAGCCTCCATATAGCATGAGATGTGATATTCAAGTCCTTCCCATTCCAATCCTGAGACCCTTCCTATAGCATGAGATGTGATATCTCAATGCTTCTAATACCAAACCTGAGACCCTTCCTATAACATAAGATGGGATATCCAACTCCTTCCCATTCCAATCCTGAGACCCTTCCGATAGCAGAGATGTGATATCTCAATGCTTATACCAAACCTGAGACCCTTCCTATGGCATGAGATGTCATATACAACTCCTTCCCATTCCAATCCTGCGACCCTTCCTATAGCATGATATGTGATATCTCAATGCTTATACCAAACCTGAGACCCTTCCTATAGCATGAGATGTGATATCCAACTCCTTCCCATTCCAATCCTGAGACCCTTCCTATAGCATGAGATGTGATATCTCAATGCTTCTAATACCAAACCTGAGACCCTTCCTATAACATAAGATGGGATATCCAACTCCTTCCCATTCCAATCCTGAGACCCTTCCGATAGCAGAGATGTGATATCTCAATGCTTATACCAAACCTGAGACCCTTCCTATGGCATGAGATGTTATATACAACTCCTTCCCATTCCAATCCTGCGACCCTTCCTATAGCATGATATGTGATATCTCAATGCTTATACCAAAACTGAGACCCTTCCTATAGCATGAGATGTGATATCCAACTCCTTCCCATTCCAATCCTGAGACCCTTCCTATAACATGAGATGTGATATCTCAATGCCTCTAATACCAAACCTGAGATCCTTCCTCTAACATGAAATGTGATATTCAACTCCTTCCCTTTCCAAACCTGAGAGCCTACCTATAGCGTGAGATGTGATATCCAAGTCCTTCCCATTCCAATCCTGAGACCCTTCCTATAGCATGAGATGTGAAATCTCAATGCTTATACCAAACCTGAGACCCTTCCTATAGCATGAGATGTGATATCCAAATCCTTCCCATTCCAAACCTGAGATCCTTCCGATAGCATTAGATGTGATATTTCAATTCTTCTAATACCAAACCTGAGATCCTTCCTATAACACGAGATGTGATATCCAAATCCTTCCCCTTACAAACCTGAGACCCTCCCTTTAGCATGAGATGTGATATCCAACTCCTTCCCATTCCAATCCTGAGACCTTTCTGATAGCATGAAATGTTATATCTCAATGCCTCTAATACCAAACCTGAGATCCTACCTCTAACATGAAATGTGATATCCAACTCCTACCCCTTCCAAACCTTGGAGCCTTCCTATAACATGAGATGTGATATCAAAGTCCTTCCCATTCCAATCCTGAGACCCTTAATATAACATGAGATGTGATATCCAATTCCTTCCCATTCCAATCCTGAGACCCTTCCTATAGCATGAGATGTGATGTCTCAATGCTTCTAATACCAAATCTGAGATCCTTCCTATAACATGAGATGTGATATCCAACTCCTTCCCATTCCAATCCTGAGACCCTTCCTATAGCATGAGATGTGATATCTCAATGCTTATACCAAAACTGAGACCCTTCCTATAGCATGAGATGTGATATCCAACTCCTTCCCATTCCAATCCTGAGACCCTTCCTATAACATGAGATGTGATATCTCAATGCCTCTAATACCAAACCTGAGATCCTTCCTCTAACATGAAATGTGATATTCAACTCCTTCCCCTTCCAAACCTGGGAGCCTTCCTATAACATGAGATGTGATATCGAAGTCCTTCCCATTCCAATCCTGAGACCCTTCCTATAACATGAGATGTGATATCCAACTCCTTCCCATTCCAATCCTGAGACCCTTCCTATTGCATGAGATGTGATGTCTCAATGCTTCTAATACCAAATCTGAGATCCTTCCTATAACATGAGATCTGATATCCAACTCCTTCCCATTCCAATCCTGAGACCCTTCCTGTAGCATGAGATGTGATATCTCAATGCTTATACCAAACCTGAGACCCTTCCTATAGCATGAGATGTGATATCCATGTCCTTCCCATTCCAATCCTGAGACCCTTCCTATAGCATGAGATGTGATATCTCAATGCCTCTAATACCAAACCTGAGATCCTTCCTCTAACATGAAATGTGATATCCAACTCCTTCCCATTCCAATCCTGAGACCCTTCCTGTAGCATGAGATGTGATGTCTCAATGCTTCTAATACCAAATCTGAGATCCTTCCTATAACATGAGGTGTGATATCCAACTCCTTCCCATTCCAATCTTGAGACCCTTCCTATAGCATGAGATGTGATATCTCAATGCTTATACCAAACCTGAGAGCCTTCCTATAGCATGAAATGTGATTTCCAAATCCTTCCCATTCCAATCCTGAGACCCTTCCTATAGCATGAGATGTGATATCTCAATGCTTCTAATACCAAACCTGAGATCCTTCCGATATCATGAGATGTGATATCTCAATGCTTCTAATACCAAACCTGAGATCATTCCTATAACACGAGATGTGATATCCAAATCCTTCCCCTTCCAAACCTGAGACCCTCCCTTTAGCATGAGATGTGATATCCAACTCCTTCCCATTCCAATCCTGAGACCCTTCTGATAGCATGAGATGTGATATTCAATGCCTCTAATACCAAACCTGAGATCCTACCTCTAACATGAAATGTGATATCCAACTCCTTCCCTTTCCAAACGTGAGAGCCTCCATATAGCATGAGATGTGATATGCAAGTCCTTCCCATTCCAATCCTGAGACCCTTCCTATAGCATGAGATGTGATATCTCAATGCTTCTAATACCAAACCTGAGACCCTTCCTATAACATAAGATGGGATATCCAACTCCTTCCCATTCCAATCCTGAGACCCTTCCGATAGCAGAGATGTGATATCTCAATGCTTATACCAAACCTGAGACCCTTCCTATGGCATGAGATGTCATATACAACTCCTTCCCATTCCAATCCTGCGACCCTTCCTATAGCATGATATGTGATATCTCAATGCTTATACCAAACCTGAGACCCTTCCTATAGCATGAGATGTGATATCCAACTCCTTCCCATTCCAATCCTGAGACCCTTCCTATAGCATGAGATGTGATATCTCAATGCTTCTAATACCAAACCTGAGACCCTTCCTATAACATAAGATGGGATATCCAACTCCTTCTCATTCCAATCCTGAGACCCTTCCGATAGCAGAGATGTGATATCTCAATGCTTATACCAAACCTGAGACCCTTCCTATGGCATGAGATGTTATATACAACTCCTTCCCATTCCAATCCTGCGACCCTTCCTATAGCATGATATGTGATATCTCAATGCTTATACCAAAACTGAGACCCTTCCTATAGCATGAGATGTGATATCCAACTCCTTCCCATTCCAATCCTGAGACCCTTCCTATAACATGAGATGTGATATCTCAATGCCTCTAATACCAAACCTGAGATCCTTCCTCTAACATGAAATGTGATATTCAACTCCTTCCCTTTCCAAACCTGAGAGCCTACCTATAGCGTGAGATGTGATATCCAAGTCCTTCCCATTCCAATCCTGAGACCCTTCCTATAGCATGAGATGTGAAATCTCAATGCTTATACCAAACCTGAGACCCTTCCTATAGCATGAGATGTGATATCCAAATCCTTCCCATTCCAAACCTGAGATCCTTCCGATAGCATTAGATGTGATATTTCAATTCTTCTAATACCAAACCTGAGATCCTTCCTATAACACGAGATGTGATATCCAAATCCTTCCCCTTACAAACCTGAGACCCTCCCTTTAGCATGAGATGTGATATCCAACTCCTTCCCATTCCAATCCTGAGACCTTTCTGATAGCATGAAATGTTATATCTCAATGCCTCTAATACCAAACCTGAGATCCTACCTCTAACATGAAATGTGATATCCAACTCCTACCCCTTCCAAACCTTGGAGCCTTCCTATAACATGAGATGTGATATCAAAGTCCTTCCCATTCCAATCCTGAGACCCTTAATATAACATGAGATGTGATATCCAATTCCTTCCCATTCCAATCCTGAGACCCTTCCTATAGCATGAGATGTGATGTCTCAATGCTTCTAATACCAAATCTGAGATCCTTCCTATAACATGAGATGTGATATCCAACTCCTTCCCATTCCAATCCTGAGACCCTTCCTATAGCATGAGATGTGATATCTCAATGCTTATACCAAAACTGAGACCCTTCCTATAGCATGAGATGTGATATCCAACTCCTTCCCATTCCAATCCTGAGACCCTTCCTATAACATGAGATGTGATATCTCAATGCCTCTAATACCAAACCTGAGATCCTTCCTCTAACATGAAATGTGATATTCAACTCCTTCCCTTTCCAAACCTGAGAGCCTACCTATAGCGTGAGATGTGATATCCAACTCCTTCCCATTTCAATCCTGAGACACTTCCGATAGCAGAGATGTGATATCTCAATGCTTATTCCAAACCTGAGACCCTTCCTCTAACATGAGATGTGATATCCAACACCTTCCCGTTCCAAACCTGAGACCCTTCCTATAGCATATGTGATATCCAACTCCTTCCCATTACAAACATGAGACCCTTTCTATAGCAAGAATGTCATATCCAACTCCTTCCCATTCCAATCCTGAGACCTTTCCTATAGCATGAGATGTGATATCTCAATGCTTCTAATACCAAACCTGAGATCCTTCCTAGGACATGAGATGTGATATCCAATTCCTTCCCATTCCAAACCTGAGACCCTTCCTATAGCATGAGATGTGATATCTCAATGCTTCTAATACCAAACCTGAGATCCTTCCTATAACATGAGATGTGATATCCAAATCCTTCCCCTTCCAAACCAGAGACCCTCCCTTTAGCATGAGATGTGATATCCAACTCCTTTCCATTAAAATCCTGAGACCGTTCTGATAGCATGAGATGTGATATCTCAATGCTTCTAATACCAAACCTGAGATCCTTCCGATAGCATGAGATGTGATATTTCAATTCTTCTAATACCAAACCTGAGATCCTTCCTATAACACGAGATGTGATATCCAAATCCTTCCCCTTCCAAACCTGAGACCCTCCCTTTAGCATGAGATGGGATTTCCAACTACTTCCAAATCCAATCCTGATACCCTTCCGATAGCATGAGATGTGATATCTCAATCGCTCTAATACCAAACCTGAGATCCTTCCGATTGCATGAGATGTGATATCTCAATGCTTCTAATACCAAACGTGAGATCCTTCCCATAACATGAGATGTGATATCAAAATCCTTCCCCTTCCAAACCTGAGACCCTCCCTTTAGCATGAGATGTGATATCCAACTCCTTCCCAGTCCAATCCTGAGACCCTTCTGATAGCATGAGATGTTATATCTCAATGCCTCTAATACCAAACCTGAGATCCTACCTCTAACATGAAATGTGATATCCAACTCCTTCCCCTTCCAAACCTGGGAGCCTTCCTATAACATGAGATGTGATATCGAAGTCCTTCCCATTCCAATCCTGAGACCCTTCCTATAACATGAGATGTGATATCCAACTCCTTCCCATTCCAATCCTGAGACCCTTCCTATAGCATGAGATGTGATGTCTCAATGCTTCTAATACCAAATCTGAGATCCTTCCTATAACATGAGATGTGATATCCAACTCCTTCCCATTCCAATCCTGAGACCCTTCCTATAGCATGAGATGTGATATCTCAATGCTTATACCAAACCTGAGACCCTTCCTATAGCATGAGATGTGATATCCAAGTCCCTTCCCATTCCAATCCTGAGACACTTCCTATAACATGAGATGTGATGTCTCAATGCTTCTAATACCAAACCTGAGATCCTTCCTATGGCATGAGATGTCATATAAAACTCCTTCCCATTCCATTCCTGAGACCCTTCCTATAGCATGAGATGTGATATCGAACTCCTTCCCATTCCAATCCTGAGACCCTTCCTATAGCATGAGATGTGATATCTCAATGCTTCTAATAACAAACCTGAGATCCTTCCTATAACATGAGATGTGATATCCAAATCCTTCCCCTTCCAAACCAGAGGCCCTCCCTTTAGCATGAGATGTGATATCCAACTCCTTCCCATTCCAATCCTGAGACCGTTCTGATAGCATGTGATGTGATATCTCAATGCTTCTAATACCAAACCTGAGATTCTTCCAATTGCATGAGATGTGATATTTAATTCTTCTAATACCAAACCTGAGATCCTTCCTATAACACGAGATGTGATATCCAAATCCTTCCCCTTCCAAACCTGAGACCCTCCCTTTAGCATGAGATGTGATATCCAACTCCTTCCCATTCCAATCCTGAGACCCTTCTGATAGCATGAGATGTTATATCTCAATGCCTCTAATACCAAACCTGAGATCCTACCTCTAACATGAAATGTGATATCCAACTCCTTCCCCTTCCAAACCTGGGAGCCTTCCTATAACATGAGATGTGATATCGAAGTCCTTCCCATTCCAATCCTGAGACCCTTCCTATAACATGAGATGTGATATCCAACTCCTTCCCATTCCAATCCTGAGACCCTTCCTATTGCATGAGATGTGATGTCTCAATGCTTCTAATATCAAATCTGAGATCCTTCCTATAACATGAGATGTGATATCCAACTCCTTCCCATTCCAATCCTGAGACCCTTCCTGTAGCATGAGATGTGATATCTCAATGCTTATACCAAACCTGAGACCCTTCCTATAGCATGAGATGTGATATCCAAGTCCTTCCCATTCCAATCCTGAGACCCTTCCTATAGCATGAGATGTGATATCTCAATGCCTCTAATACCAAACCTGAGATCCTTCCTCTAACATGAAATGTGATATCCAACTCCTTCCCATTCCAATCCTGAGACCCTTCCTATAGCATGAGATGTGATGTCTCAATGCTTCTAATACCAAATCTGAGATCCTTCTATAACATGAGGTGTGATATCCAACTCCTTCCCATTCCAATCCTGAGACCCTTCCTATAGCATGAGATGTGATATCTCAATGCTTATACCAAACCTGAGACCCTTCCTATAGCATGAAATGTGATATCCAAATCCTTCCCATTCCAATCCTGAGACCCTTCCTATAGCATGAGATGTGATATCTCAATGCTTCTAATACCAAACCTGAGATCCTTCCGATATCATGAGATGTGATATCTCAATGCTTCTAATACCAAACCTGAGATCATTCCTATAACACGAGATGTGATATCCATATCCTTCCCCTTCCAAACCTGAGACCCTCCCTTTAGCATGAGATGTGATATCCAACTCCTTCCCATTCCAATCCTGAGACCCTTCTGATAGCATGAGATGTGATATTCAATGCTTCTAATACCAAACCTGAGATCCTACCTCTAACATGAAATGTGATATCCAACTCCTTCCCTTTCCAAACGTGAGAGCCTCCATATAGCATGAGATGTGATATTCAAGTCCTTCCCATTCCAATCCTGAGACCCTTCCTATAGCATGAGATGTGATATCGAACTCCTTCCCATTCCAATCCTGAGACCCTTCCTATAGCATGAGATGTGATATCTCAATGCTTCTAATAACAAACCTGAGATCCTTCCTATAACATGAGATGTGATATCCAAATCCTTCCCCTTCCAAACCAGAGGCCCTCCCTTTAGCATGAGATGTGATATCCAACTCCTTCCCATTCCAATCCTGAGACCGTTCTGATAGCATGTGATGTGATATCTCAATGCTTCTAATACCAAACCTGAGATTCTTCCAATTGCATGAGATGTGATATTTAATTCTTCTAATACCAAACCTGAGATCCTTCCTATAACACGAGATGTGATATCCAAATCCTTCCCCTTCCAAACCTGAGACCCTCCCTTTAGCATGAGATGTGATATCCAACTCCTTCCCATTCCAATCCTGAGACCCTTCTGATAGCATGAGATGTTATATCTCAATGCCTCTAATACCAAACCTGAGATCCTACCTCTAACATGAAATGTGATATCCAACTCCTTCCCCTTCCAAACCTGGGAGCCTTCCTATAACATGAGATGTGATATCGAAGTCCTTCCCATTCCAATCCTGAGACCCTTCCTATAACATGAGATGTGATATCCAACTCCTTCCCATTCCAATCCTGAGACCCTTCCTATTGCATGAGATGTGATGTCTCAATGCTTCTAATATCAAATCTGAGATCCTTCCTATAACATGAGATGTGATATCCAACTCCTTCCCATTCCAATCCTGAGACCCTTCCTGTAGCATGAGATGTGATATCTCAATGCTTATACCAAACCTGAGACCCTTCCTATAGCATGAGATGTGATATCCAAGTCCTTCCCATTCCAATCCTGAGACCCTTCCTATAGCATGAGATGTGATATCTCAATGCCTCTAATACCAAACCTGAGATCCTTCCTCTAACATGAAATGTGATATCCAACTCCTTCCCATTCCAATCCTGAGACCCTTCCTATAGCATGAGATGTGATGTCTCAATGCTTCTAATACCAAATCTGAGATCCTTCTATAACATGAGGTGTGATATCCAACTCCTTCCCATTCCAATCCTGAGACCCTTCCTATAGCATGAGATGTGATATCTCAATGCTTATACCAAACCTGAGACCCTTCCTATAGCATGAAATGTGATATCCAAATCCTTCCCATTCCAATCCTGAGACCCTTCCTATAGCATGAGATGTGATATCTCAATGCTTCTAATACCAAACCTGAGATCCTTCCGATATCATGAGATGTGATATCTCAATGCTTCTAATACCAAACCTGAGATCATTCCTATAACACGAGATGTGATATCCATATCCTTCCCCTTCCAAACCTGAGACCCTCCCTTTAGCATGAGATGTGATATCCAACTCCTTCCCATTCCAATCCTGAGACCCTTCTGATAGCATGAGATGTGATATTCAATGCTTCTAATACCAAACCTGAGATCCTACCTCTAACATGAAATGTGATATCCAACTCCTTCCCTTTCCAAACGTGAGAGCCTCCATATAGCATGAGATGTGATATTCAAGTCCTTCCCATTCCAATCCTGAGACCCTTCCTATAGCATGAGATGTGATATCCAAATCCTTCCCATTCCAATCCTGAGACTCTTCCTATAGCATGAGATGTGATATCTCAATGCCTCTTACCAAACCTGAGATCCTTCCTCTAACATGAAATGTGATATCCAAATCCTTCCCTTTCCAAACCTGAGAGCCTACCTATAGCATGAGATGTGATATCCAACTCCTTCCCGTTCCAATCCTGAGACCCTTCCTATAGCATGAGATGTGATATCTCAATGCTTATACCAAACCTGAGACCCTTCCTATAGCATGAGATGTGATATCCAAATCCCTCCCATTCCAATCCTGAGACCCTTCCTATAGCATGAGATGTGATATCTCAATGCCTATAATACCAAACCTGAGATCCTTCCTCTAACATGAAATGTGATATCCAACTCCTTCCCTTTCCAAACCTGAGAGCCTACCTATAGCATGAGATGTGATATCCAAGTCCTTCCCATTCCAATCCTTAGACACTTCCTACAGCATGAGATGTGATATCTCAATGATTCTAATACCAAACCTGAGACCCGCACTATAACATGAGATGGGATATCCAACTCCTTCCCATTTCAATCCTGAGACACTTCCGATAGCAGAGATGTGATATCTCAATGCTTATTCCAAACCTGAGACCCTTCCTCTAACATGAGATGTGATATCCAACACCTTCCCGTTCCAAACCTGAGACCCTTCCTATAGCATATGTGATATCCAACTCCTTCCCATTCCAATCCTGAGACCGTTCTGATAGCATGAGATGTGATATCTCAATGCTTCTAATACCAAACCTGAGATTCTTCCAATAGCATGAGATGTGATATTTAATTCTTCTAATACCAAACCTGAGATCCTTCCTATAACACGAGATGTGATATCCAAATCCTTCCCCTTCCAAACCTGAGACCCTCCCTTTAGCATGAGATGTGATATCCAACTCCTTCCCATTCCAATCCTGAGACCCTTCTGATAGCATGAGATGTTATATCTCAATGCCTCTAATACCAAACCTGAGATCCTACCTCTAACATGAAATGTGATATCCAACTCCTTCCCCTTCCAAACCTGGGAGCCTTCCTATAACATGAGATGTGATATCGAAGTCCTTCCCATTCCAATCCTGAGACCCTTCCTATAACATGAGATGTGATATCCAACTCCTTCCCATTCCAATCCTGAGACCCTTCCTATTGCATGAGATGTGATGTCTCAATGCTTCTAATACCAAATCTGAGATCCTTCCTATAACATGAGATCTGATATCCAACTCCTTCCCATTCCAATCCTGAGACCCTTCCTATAGCATGAGATGTGATATCTCAATGCTTATACCAAACCTGAGACCCTTCCTATAGCATGAGATGTGATATCCAAGTCCTTCCCATTCCAATCCTGAGACCCTTCCTATAGCATGAGATGTGATATCTCAATGCCTCTAATACCAAACCTGAGATCCTTCCTCTAACATGAAATGTGATATCCAACTCCTTCCCATTCCAATCCTGAGACCCTTCCTGTAGCATGAGATGTGATGTCTCAATGCTTCTAATACCAAATCTGAGATCCTTCCTATAACATGAGGTGTGATATCCAACTCCTTCCCATTCCAATCCTGAGACCCTTCCTATAGCATGAGATGTGATATCTCAATGCTTATACCAAACCTGAGAGCCTTCCTATAGCATGAGATGTGATATCCAAATCCTTCCCATTCCAATCCTGAGACCCTTCCTATAGCATGAGATGTGATATCTCAATGCTTCTAATACCAAACCTGAGATCCTTCCGATATCATGAGATGTGATATCTCAATGCTTCTAATACCAAACCTGAGATCATTCCTATAACACGAGATGTGATATCCAAATCCTTCCCCTTCCAAACCTGAGACCCTCCCTTTAGCATGAGATGTGATATCCAACTCCTTCCCATTCCAATCCTGAGACCCTTCTGATAGCATGAGATGTGATATTCAATGCCTCTAATACCAAACCTGAGATCCTACCTCTAACATGAAATGTGATATCCAACTCCTTCCCTTTCCAAACGTGAGAGCCTCCATATAGCATGAGATGTGATATTCAAGTCCTTCCCATTCCAATCCTGAGACCCTTCCTATAGCATGAGATGTGATATCTCAATGCTTCTAATACCAAACCTGAGACCCTTCCTATAACATAAGATGGGATATCCAACTCCTTCCCATTCCAATCCTGAGACCCTTCCGATAGCAGAGATGTGATATCTCAATGCTTATACCAAACCTGAGACCCTTCCTATGGCATGAGATGTCATATACAACTCCTTCCCATTCCAATCCTGCGACCCTTCCTATAGCATGATATGTGATATCTCAATGCTTATACCAAACCTGAGACCCTTCCTATAGCATGAGATGTGATATCCAACTCCTTCCCATTCCAATCCTGAGACCCTTCCTATAGCATGAGATGTGATATCTCAATGCTTCTAATACCAAACCTGAGACCCTTCCTATAACATAAGATGGGATATCCAACTCCTTCCCATTCCAATCCTGAGACCCTTCCGATAGCAGAGATGTGATATCTCAATGCTTATACCAAACCTGAGACCCTTCCTATGGCATGAGATGTTATATACAACTCCTTCCCATTCCAATCCTGCGACCCTTCCTATAGCATGATATGTGATATCTCAATGCTTATACCAAAACTGAGACCCTTCCTATAGCATGAGATGTGATGTCTCAATGCTTCTAATACCAAATCTGAGATCCTTCCTATAACATGAGATGTGATATCCAACTCCTTCCCATTCCAATCCTGAGACCCTTCCTATAGCATGAGATGTGATATCTCAATGCTTATACCAAAACTGAGACCCTTCCTATAGCATGAGATGTGATATCCAACTCCTTCCCATTCCAATCCTGAGACCCTTCCTATAACATGAGATGTGATATCTCAATGCCTCTAATACCAAACCTGAGATCCTTCCTCTAACATGAAATGTGATATTCAACTCCTTCCCTTTCCAAACCTGAGAGCCTACCTATAGCGTGAGATGTGATATCCAACTCCTTCCCATTTCAATCCTGAGACACTTCCGATAGCAGAGATGTGATATCTCAATGCTTATTCCAAACCTGAGACCCTTCCTCTAACATGAGATGTGATATCCAACACCTTCCCGTTCCAAACCTGAGACCCTTCCTATAGCATATGTGATATCCAACTCCTTCCCATTACAAACATGAGACCCTTTCTATAGCAAGAATGTCATATCCAACTCCTTCCCATTCCAATCCTGAGACCTTTCCTATAGCATGAGATGTGATATCTCAATGCTTCTAATACCAAACCTGAGATCCTTCCTAGGACATGAGATGTGATATCCAATTCCTTCCCATTCCAAACCTGAGACCCTTCCTATAGCATGAGATGTGATATCTCAATGCTTCTAATACCAAACCTGAGATCCTTCCTATAACATGAGATGTGATATCCAAATCCTTCCCCTTCCAAACCAGAGACCCTCCCTTTAGCATGAGATGTGATATCCAACTCCTTTCCATTAAAATCCTGAGACCGTTCTGATAGCATGAGATGTGATATCTCAATGCTTCTAATACCAAACCTGAGATCCTTCCGATAGCATGAGATGTGATATTTCAATTCTTCTAATACCAAACCTGAGATCCTTCCTATAACACGAGATGTGATATCCAAATCCTTCCCCTTCCAAACCTGAGACCCTCCCTTTAGCATGAGATGGGATTTCCAACTACTTCCAAATCCAATCCTGATACCCTTCCGATAGCATGAGATGTGATATCTCAATCGCTCTAATACCAAACCTGAGATCCTTCCGATTGCATGAGATGTGATATCTCAATGCTTCTAATACCAAACGTGAGATCCTTCCCATAACATGAGATGTGATATCAAAATCCTTCCCCTTCCAAACCTGAGACCCTCCCTTTAGCATGAGATGTGATATCCAACTCCTTCCCAGTCCAATCCTGAGACCCTTCTGATAGCATGAGATGTTATATCTCAATGCCTCTAATACCAAACCTGAGATCCTACCTCTAACATGAAATGTGATATCCAACTCCTTCCCCTTCCAAACCTGGGAGCCTTCCTATAACATGAGATGTGATATCGAAGTCCTTCCCATTCCAATCCTGAGACCCTTCCTATAACATGAGATGTGATATCCAACTCCTTCCCATTCCAATCCTGAGACCCTTCCTATAGCATGAGATGTGATGTCTCAATGCTTCTAATACCAAATCTGAGATCCTTCCTATAACATGAGATGTGATATCCAACTCCTTCCCATTCCAATCCTGAGACCCTTCCTATAGCATGAGATGTGATATCTCAATGCTTATACCAAACCTGAGACCCTTCCTATAGCATGAGATGTGATATCCAAGTCCCTTCCCATTCCAATCCTGAGACACTTCCTATAACATGAGATGTGATGTCTCAATGCTTCTAATACCAAACCTGAGATCCTTCCTATGGCATGAGATGTCATATAAAACTCCTTCCCATTCCATTCCTGAGACCCTTCCTATAGCATGAGATGTGATATCGAACTCCTTCCCATTCCAATCCTGAGACCCTTCCTATAGCATGAGATGTGATATCTCAATGCTTCTAATAACAAACCTGAGATCCTTCCTATAACATGAGATGTGATATCCAAATCCTTCCCCTTCCAAACCAGAGGCCCTCCCTTTAGCATGAGATGTGATATCCAACTCCTTCCCATTCCAATCCTGAGACCGTTCTGATAGCATGTGATGTGATATCTCAATGCTTCTAATACCAAACCTGAGATTCTTCCAATTGCATGAGATGTGATATTTAATTCTTCTAATACCAAACCTGAGATCCTTCCTATAACACGAGATGTGATATCCAAATCCTTCCCCTTCCAAACCTGAGACCCTCCCTTTAGCATGAGATGTGATATCCAACTCCTTCCCATTCCAATCCTGAGACCCTTCTGATAGCATGAGATGTTATATCTCAATGCCTCTAATACCAAACCTGAGATCCTACCTCTAACATGAAATGTGATATCCAACTCCTTCCCCTTCCAAACCTGGGAGCCTTCCTATAACATGAGATGTGATATCGAAGTCCTTCCCATTCCAATCCTGAGACCCTTCCTATAACATGAGATGTGAAATCCAACTCCTTCCCATTCCAATCCTGAGACCCTTCCTATTGCATGAGATGTGATGTCTCAATGCTTCTAATATCAAATCTGAGATCCTTCCTATAACATGAGATGTGATATCCAACTCCTTCCCATTCCAATCCTGAGACCCTTCCTGTAGCATGAGATGTGATATCTCAATGCTTATACCAAACCTGAGACCCTTCCTATAGCATGAGATGTGATATCCAAGTCCTTCCCATTCCAATCCTGAGACCCTTCCTATAGCATGAGATGTGATATCTCAATGCCTCTAATACCAAACCTGAGATCCTTCCTCTAACATGAAATGTGATATCCAACTCCTTCCCATTCCAATCCTGAGACCCTTCCTATAGCATGAGATGTGATGTCTCAATGCTTCTAATACCAAATCTGAGATCCTTCTATAACATGAGGTGTGATATCCAACTCCTTCCCATTCCAATCCTGAGACCCTTCCTATAGCATGAGATGTGATATCTCAATGCTTATACCAAACCTGAGACCCTTCCTATAGCATGAAATGTGATATCCAAATCCTTCCCATTCCAATCCTGAGACCCTTCCTATAGCATGAGATGTGATATCTCAATGCTTCTAATACCAAACCTGAGATCCTTCCGATATCATGAGATGTGATATCTCAATGCTTCTAATACCAAACCTGAGATCATTCCTATAACACGAGATGTGATATCCATATCCTTCCCCTTCCAAACCTGAGACCCTCCCTTTAGCATGAGATGTGATATCCAACTCCTTCCCATTCCAATCCTGAGACCCTTCTGATAGCATGAGATGTGATATTCAATGCTTCTAATACCAAACCTGAGATCCTACCTCTAACATGAAATGTGATATCCAACTCCTTCCCTTTCCAAACGTGAGAGCCTCCATATAGCATGAGATGTGATATTCAAGTCCTTCCCATTCCAATCCTGAGACCCTTCCTATAGCATGAGATGTGATATCCAAATCCTTCCCATTCCAATCCTGAGACTCTTCCTATAGCATGAGATGTGATATCTCAATGCCTCTTACCAAACCTGAGATCCTTCCTCTAACATGAAATGTGATATCCAAATCCTTCCCTTTCCAAACCTGAGAGCCTACCTATAGCATGAGATGTGATATCCAACTCCTTCCCGTTCCAATCCTGAGACCCTTCCTATAGCATGAGATGTGATATCTCAATGCTTATACCAAACCTGAGACCCTTCCTATAGCATGAGATGTGATATCCAAATCCCTCCCATTCCAATCCTGAGACCCTTCCTATAGCATGAGATGTGATATCTCAATGCCTATAATACCAAACCTGAGATCCTTCCTCTAACATGAAATGTGATATCCAACTCCTTCCCTTTCCAAACCTGAGAGCCTACCTATAGCATGAGATGTGATATCCAAGTCCTTCCCATTCCAATCCTTAGACACTTCCTACAGCATGAGATGTGATATCTCAATGATTCTAATACCAAACCTGAGACCCGCACTATAACATGAGATGGGATATCCAACTCCTTCCCATTTCAATCCTGAGACACTTCCGATAGCAGAGATGTGATATCTCAATGCTTATTCCAAACCTGAGACCCTTCCTCTAACATGAGATGTGATATCCAACACCTTCCCGTTCCAAACCTGAGACCCTTCCTATAGCATATGTGATATCCAACTCCTTCCCATTCCAATCCTGAGACCGTTCTGATAGCATGAGATGTGATATCTCAATGCTTCTAATACCAAACCTGAGATTCTTCCAATAGCATGAGATGTGATATTTAATTCTTCTAATACCAAACCTGAGATCCTTCCTATAACACGAGATGTGATATCCAAATCCTTCCCCTTCCAAACCTGAGACCCTCCCTTTAGCATGAGATGTGATATCCAACTCCTTCCCATTCCAATCCTGAGACCCTTCTGATAGCATGAGATGTTATATCTCAATGCCTCTAATACCAAACCTGAGATCCTACCTCTAACATGAAATGTGATATCCAACTCCTTCCCCTTCCAAACCTGGGAGCCTTCCTATAACATGAGATGTGATATCGAAGTCCTTCCCATTCCAATCCTGAGACCCTTCCTATAACATGAGATGTGATATCCAACTCCTTCCCATTCCAATCCTGAGACCCTTCCTATTGCATGAGATGTGATGTCTCAATGCTTCTAATACCAAATCTGAGATCCTTCCTATAACATGAGATCTGATATCCAACTCCTTCCCATTCCAATCCTGAGACCCTTCCTATAGCATGAGATGTGATATCTCAATGCTTATACCAAACCTGAGACCCTTCCTATAGCATGAGATGTGATATCCAAGTCCTTCCCATTCCAATCCTGAGACCCTTCCTATAGCATGAGATGTGATATCTCAATGCCTCTAATACCAAACCTGAGATCCTTCCTCTAACATGAAATGTGATATCCAACTCCTTCCCATTCCAATCCTGAGACCCTTCCTGTAGCATGAGATGTGATGTCTCAATGCTTCTAATACCAAATCTGAGATCCTTCCTATAACATGAGGTGTGATATCCAACTCCTTCCCATTCCAATCCTGAGACCCTTCCTATAGCATGAGATGTGATATCTCAATGCTTATACCAAACCTGAGAGCCTTCCTATAGCATGAGATGTGATATCCAAATCCTTCCCATTCCAATCCTGAGACCCTTCCTATAGCATGAGATGTGATATCTCAATGCTTCTAATACCAAACCTGAGATCCTTCCGATATCATGAGATGTGATATCTCAATGCTTCTAATACCAAACCTGAGATCATTCCTATAACACGAGATGTGATATCCAAATCCTTCCCCTTCCAAACCTGAGACCCTCCCTTTAGCATGAGATGTGATATCCAACTCCTTCCCATTCCAATCCTGAGACCCTTCTGATAGCATGAGATGTGATATTCAATGCCTCTAATACCAAACCTGAGATCCTACCTCTAACATGAAATGTGATATCCAACTCCTTCCCTTTCCAAATGTGAGAGCCTCCATATAGCATGAGATGTGATATTCAAGTCCTTCCCATTCCAATCCTGAGACCCTTCCTATAGCATGAGATGTGATATCTCAATGCTTCTAATACCAAACCTGAGACCCTTCCTATAACATAAGATGGGATATCCAACTCCTTCCCATTCCAATCCTGAGACCCTTCCGATAGCAGAGATGTGATATCTCAATGCTTATACCAAACCTGAGACCCTTCCTATGGCATGAGATGTCATATACAACTCCTTCCCATTCCAATCCTGCGACCCTTCCTATAGCATGATATGTGATATCTCAATGCTTATACCAAACCTGAGACCCTTCCTATAGCATGAGATGTGATATCCAACTCCTTCCCATTCCAATCCTGAGACCCTTCCTATAGCATGAGATGTGATATCTCAATGCTTCTAATACCAAACCTGAGACCCTTCCTATAACATAAGATGGGATATCCAACTCCTTCCCATTCCAATCCTGAGACCCTTCCGATAGCAGAGATGTGATATCTCAATGCTTATACCAAACCTGAGACCCTTCCTATGGCATGAGATGTTATATACAACTCCTTCCCATTCCAATCCTGCGACCCTTCCTATAGCATGATATGTGATATCTCAATGCTTATACCAAAACTGAGACCCTTCCTATAGCATGAGATGTGATATCCAACTCCTTCCCATTCCAATCCTGAGACCCTTCCTATAACATGAGATGTGATATCTCAATGCCTCTAATACCAAACCTGAGATCCTTCCTCTAACATGAAATGTGATATTCAACTCCTTCCCTTTCCAAACCTGAGAGCCTACCTATAGCGTGAGATGTGATATCCAAGTCCTTCCCATTCCAATCCTGAGACCCTTCCTATAGCATGAGATGTGAAATCTCAATGCTTATACCAAACCTGAGACCCTTCCTATAGCATGAGATGTGATATCCAAATCCTTCCCATTCCAAACCTGAGATCCTTCCGATAGCATTAGATGTGATATTTCAATTCTTCTAATACCAAACCGGAGATCCTTCCTATAACACGAGATGTGATATCCAAATCCTTCCCCTTACAAACCTGAGACCCTCCCTTTAGCATGAGATGTGATATCCAACTCCTTCCCATTCCAATCCTGAGACCTTTCTGATAGCATGAAATGTTATATCTCAATGCCTCTAATACCAAACCTGAGATCCTACCTCTAACATGAAATGTGATATCCAACTCCTACCCCTTCCAAACCTTGGAGCCTTCCTATAACATGAGATGTGATATCAAAGTCCTTCCCATTCCAATCCTGAGACCCTTAATATAACATGAGATGTGATATCCAATTCCTTCCCATTCCAATCCTGAGACCCTTCCTATAGCATGAGATGTGATGTCTCAATGCTTCTAATACCAAATCTGAGATCCTTCCTATAACATGAGATGTGATATCCAACTCCTTCCCATTCCAATCCTGAGACCCTTCCTATAGCATGAGAAGTGATATCTCAATGCTTATACCAAAACTGAGACCCTTCCTATAGCATGAGATGTGATATCCAACTCCTTCCCATTCCAATCCTGAGACCCTTCCTATAACATGAGATGTGATATCTCAATGCCTCTAATACCAAACCTGAGATCCTTCCTCTAACATGAAATGTGATATTCAACTCCTTCCCTTTCCAAACCTGAGAGCCTACCTATAGCGTGAGATGTGATATCCAAGTCCTTCCCATTCCAATCCTGAGACCCTTCCTATAGCATGAGATGTGAAATCTCAATGCTTATACCAAACCTGAGACCCTTCCTATAGCATGAGATGTGATATCCAAATCCTTCCCATTCCAAACCTGAGATCCTTCCAATAGCATTAGATGTGATATTTCAATTCTTCTAATACCAAACCTGAGATCCTTCCTATAACACGAGATGTGATATCCAAATCCTTCCCCTTACAAACCTGAGACCCTCCCGTTAGCATGAGATGTGATATCCAACTCCTTCCCATTCCAATCCTGAGACCTTTCTGATAGCATGAAATGTTATATCTCAATGCCTCTAATACCAAACCTGAGATCCTACCTCTAACATGAAATGTGATATCCAACTCCTACCCCTTCCAAACCTCGGAGCCTTCCTATAACATGAGATGTGATATCAAAGTCCTTCCCATTCCAATCCTGAGACCCTTAATATAACATGAGATGTGATATCCAATTCCTTCCCATTCCAATCCTGAGACCCTTCCTATAGCATGAGATGTGATGTCTCAATGCTTCTAATACCAAATCTGAGATCCTTCCTATAACATGAGATGTGATATCCAACTCCTTCCCATTCCAATCCTGAGACCCTTCCTATAGCATGAGATGTGATATCTCAATGCTTATAACAAACCTGAGACCCTTCCTATAGCATGAGATGTGATATCCAAATCCTTCCCATTCCAATCCTGAGACCCTTCCTATAGCATGAGATGTGATATCTCAATGCCTCTAATACCAAACCTGAGATCCTTCCTCTAACATGAAATGTGATATCCAAATCCTTCCCTTTCCAAACCTGAGAGCCTACCTATAGCATGAGATGTGATATCCAACTCCTTCCCATTCCAATCCTGAGACCCTTCCTATAGCATGAGATGTGATATCTCAATGCTTATACCAAACCTGAGACCCTTCCTATAGCATGAGATGTGATATCCAAATCCCTCCCATTCCAATCCTGAGACCCTTCCTATAGCATGAGATGTGATATCTCAATGCCTATAATACCAAACCTGAGATCCTTCTTCTAACATGAAATGTGATATCCAACTCCTTCCCTTTCCAAACCTGAGAGCCTACCTATAGCATGAGATGTGATATCCAAGTCCTTCCCATTCCAATCCTTAGACACTTCCTACAGCATGAGATGTGATATCTCAATGATTCTAATACCAAACCTGAGACCCGCACTATAACATGAGATGGGATATCCAACTCCTTCCCATTTCAATCCTGAGACACTTCCGATAGCAGAGATGTGATATCTCAATGCTTATTCCAAACCTGAGACCCTTCCTCAAACATGAGATGTGATATCCAACACCTTCCCGTTCCAAACCTGAGACCCTTCCTATAGCATATGTGATATCCAACTCCTTCCCATTACAAACATGAGACCCTTTCTATAGCAAGAATGTCATATCCAACTCCTTCCCATTCCAATCCTGAGACCATTCCTATAGCATGAGATGTGATATCTCAATGCTTCTAATACCAAACCTGAGATCCTTCCTATGACATGAGATGTGATATCCAATTCCTTCCCATTCCAAACCTGAGACCCTTCCTATAGCATGAGATGTGATATCTCAATGCTTCTAATACCAAACCTGAGATCCTTCCTATAACATGAGATGTGATATCCAAATCCTTCCCCTTCCAAACCAGAGACCCTCCCTTTAGCATGAGATGTGATATCCAACTCCTTTCCATTAAAATCCTGAGACCGTTCTGATAGCATGAGATGTGATATCTCAATGCTTCTAATACCAAACCTGAGATCCTTCCGATAGCATGAGATGTGATATTTCAATTCTTCTAATACCATACCTGAGATCCTTCCTATAACACGAGATGTGATATCCAAATCCTTCCCCTTCCAAACCTGAGACCCTCCCTTTAGCATGAGATGGGATTTCCAACTACTTCCAAATCCAATCCTGATACCCTTCCGATAGCATGAGATGTGATATCTCAATCGCTCTAATACCAAACCTGAGATCCTTCCGATAGCATGAGATGTGATATCTCAATGCTTCTAATACCAAACGTGAGATCCTTCCCATAACATGAGATGTGATATCAAAATCCTTCCCCTTCCAAACCTGATACCCTCCCTTTAGCATGAGATGTGATATCCAACTCCTTCCCAGTCCAATCCTGAGACCCTTCTGATAGCATGAGATGTTATATCTCAATGCCTCTAATACCAAACCTGAGATCCTACCTCTAACATGAAATGTGATATCCAACTCCTTCCCCTTCCAAACCTGGGAGCCTTCCTATAACATGAGATGTGATATCGAAGTCCTTCCCATTCCAATCCTGAGACCCTTCCTATAACATGAGATGTGATATCCAACTCCTTCCCATTCCAATCCTGAGACCCTTCCTATAGCATGAGATGTGATGTCTCAATGCTTCTAATACCAAATCTGAGATCCTTCCTATAACATGAGATGTGATATCCAACTCCTTCCCATTCCAATCCTGAGACCCTTCCTATAGCATGAGATGTGATATCTCAATGCTTATACCAAACCTGAGACCCTTCCTATAGCATGAGATGTGATATCCAAGTCCCTTCCCATTCCAATCCTGAGACACTTCCTATAACATGAGATGTTATGTCTCAATGCTTCTAATACCAAACCTGAGATCCTTCCTATGGCATGAGATGTCATATAAAACTCCTTCCCATTCCATTCCTGAGACCCTTCCTATAGCATGAGATGTGATATCGAACTCCTTCCCATTCCAATCCTGAGACCCTTCCTATAGCATGAGATGTGATATCTCAATGCTTCTAATAACAAACCTGAGATCCTTCCTATAACATGAGATGTGATATCCAAATCCTTCCCCTTCCAAACCAGAGGCCCTCCCTTTAGCATGAGATGTGATATCCAACTCCTTCCCATTCCAATCCTGAGACCGTTCTGATAGCATGTGATGTGATATCTCAATGCTTCTAATACCAAACCTGAGATTCTTCCAATTGAGTGAGATGTGATATTTAATTCTTCTAATACCAAACCTGAGATCCTTCCTATAACACGAGATGTGATATCCAAATCCTTCCCCTTCCAAACCTGAGACCCTCCCTTTAGCATGAGATGTGATATCCAACTCCTTCCCATTCCAATCCTGAGACCCTTCTGATAGCATGAGATGTTATATCTCAATGCCTCTAATACCAAACCTGAGATCCTACCTCTAACATGAAATGTGATATCCAACTCCTTCCCCTTCCAAACCTGGGAGCCTTCCTATAACATGAGATGTGATATCGAAGTCCTTCCCATTCCAATCCTGAGACTCTTCCTATAACATGAGATGTGATATCCAACTCCTTCCCATTCCAATCCTGAGACCCTTCCTATTGCATGAGATGTGATGTCTCAATGCTTCTAATATCAAATCTGAGATCCTTCCTATAACATGAGATGTGATATCCAACTCCTTCCCATTCCAATCCTGAGACCCTTCCTGTAGCATGAGATGTGATATCTCAATGCTTATACCAAACCTGAGACCCTTCCTATAGCATGAGATGTGATATCCAAGTCCTTCCCATTCCAATCCTGAGACCCTTCCTACAGCATGAGATGTGATATCTCAATGCCTCTAATACCAAACCTGAGATCCTTCCTCTAACATGAAATGTGATATCCAACTCCTTCCCATTCCAATCCTGAGACCCTTCCTATAGCATGAGATGTGATGTCTCAATGCTTCTAATACCAAATCTGAGATCCTTCCTATAACATGAGGTGTGATATCCAACTCCTTCCCATTCCAATCCTGAGACCCTTCCTATAGCATGAGATGTGATATCTCAATGCTTATACCAAACCTGAGACCCTTCCTATAGCATGAAATGTGATATCCAAATCCTTCCCATTCCAATCCTGAGACCCTTCCTATAGCATGAGATGTGATATCTCAATGCTTCTAATACCAAACCTGAGATCCTTCCGATATCATGAGATGTGATATCTCAATGCTTCTAATACCAAACCTGAGATCATTCCTATAACACGAGATGTGATATCCAAATCCTTCCCCTTCCAAACCTGAGACCCTCCCTTTAGCATGAGATGTGATATCCAACTCCTTCCCATTCCAATCCTGAGACCCTTCTGATAGCATGAGATGTGATATTCAATGCTTCTAATACCAAACCTGAGATCCTACCTCTAACATGAAATGTGATATCCAACTCCTTCCCTTTCCAAACGTGAGAGCCTCCATATAGCATGAGATGTGATATTCAAGTCCTTCCCATTCCAATCCTGAGACCCTTCCTATAGCATGAGATGTGATATCCAAATCCTTCCCATTCCAATCCTGAGACTCTTCCTATAGCATGAGATGTGATATCTCAATGCCTCTTACCAAACCTGAGATCCTTCCTCTAACATGAAATGTGATATCCAAATCCTTCCCTTTCCAAACCTGAGAGCCTACCTATAGCATGAGATGTGATATCCAACTCCTTCCCGTTCCAATCCTGAGACCCTTCCTATAGCATGAGATGTGATATCTCAATGCTTATACCAAACCTGAGACCCTTCCTATAGCATGAGATGTGATATCCAAATCCCTCCCATTCCAATCCTGAGACCCTTCCTATAGCATGAGATGTGATATCTCAATGCCTATAATACCAAACCTGAGATCCTTCCTCTAACATGAAATGTGATATCCAACTCCTTCCCTTTCCAAACCTGAGAGCCTACCTATAGCATGAGATGTGATATCCAAGTCCTTCCCATTCCAATCCTTAGACACTTCCTACAGCAGGAGATGTGATATCTCAATGATTCTAATACCAAACCTGAGACCCGCACTATAACATGAGATGGGATATCCAACTCCTTCCCATTTCAATCCTGAGACACTTCCGATAGCAGAGATGTGATATCTCAATGCTTATTCCAAACCTGAGACCCTTCCTCTAACATGAGATGTGATATCCAACACCTTCCCGTTCCAAACCTGAGACCCTTCCAGAGCATATGTGATATCCAACTCCTTCCCATTACAAACATGAGACCCTTTCTATAGCAAGAATGTCATATCCAACTCCTTCCCATTCCAATCCTGAGACCATTCCTATAGCATGAGATGTGATATCTCAATGCCTCTAATACCAAACCTGAGATCCTTCCTATGACATGAGATGTGATATCCAATTCCTTCCCATTCCAAACCTGAGACCCTTCCTATAGCATGAGTTGTGATATCTCAATGCTTCTAATACCAAACCTGAGATCCTTCCTATAACATGAGATGTGATATCCAAATCCTTCCCCTTCCAAACCAGATACCCTCCCTTTAGCATGAGATGTGATATCCAACTCCTTTCCATTAAAATCCTGAGACCGTTCTGATAGCATGAGATGTGATATCTCAATGCTTCTAATACCAAACCTGAGATCCTTCCGATAGCATGAGATGTGATATTTCAATTCTTCTAATACCAAACCTGAGATCCTTCCTATAACACGAGATGTGATATCCAAATCCTTCCCCTTCCAAACCTGAGACCCTCCCTTTAGCATGAGATGGGATTTCCAACTACTTCCAAATCCAATCCTGATACCCTTCCGATAGCATGAGATGTGATATCTCAATCGCTCTAATACCAAACCTGAGATCCTTCCGATAGCATGAGATGTGATATTTCAATTCTTCTAATACCAAACGTGAGATCCTTCCTATAACACGAGATGTGATATCCAAATCCTTCCCCTTCCAAACCTGAGACCCTCCCTTTAGCATGAGATGTGATATCCAACTCCTTCCCAGTCCAATCCTGAGACCCTTCTGATAGCATGAGATGTTATATCTCAATGCCTCTAATACCAAACCTGAGATCCTACCTCTAACATGAAATGTGATATCCAACTCCTTCCCCTTCCAAACCTGGGAGCCTTCCTATAACATGAGATGTGATATCGAAGTCCTTCCCATTCCAATCCTGAGACCCTTCCTATAACATGAGATGTGATATCCAACTCCTTCCCATTCCAATCCTGAGACCCTTCCTATAGCATGAGATGTGATGTCTCAATGCTTCCAATACCAAATCTGAGATCCTTCCTATAACATGAGATGTGATATCCAACTCCTTCCCATTCCAATCCTGAGACCTTTCCTATAGCATGAGATGTGATATCTCAATGCTTATACCAAACCTGAGACCCTTCCTATAGCATGATATGTGATATCCAACTCCTTCCCATTCCAATCCTGAGACACTTCCTATAACATGAGATGTGATATCCAACTCCTTCCCATTCCAATCCTGCGACCCTTCCTATAGCATGATATGTGATATCTCAATGCTTATACCAAACCTGAGACCCTTCCTATAGCATGAGATGTGATATCCAACTCCTTCCCATTCCAATCCTGAGACCCTTCCTATAGCATGAGATGTGATATTTCAATTCTTCTAATACCAAACCTGAGATCCTTCCTATAACACGAGATGTGATATCCAAATCCTTCCCCTTACAAACCTGAGACCCTCCCTTTAGCATGAGATGTGATATCCAACTCCTTCCCATTCCAATCCTGAGACCCTTCTGATAGCATGAGATGTTATATCTCAATGCCTCTAATACCAAACCTGAGATCCTACCTCTAACATGAAATGTGATATCCAACTCCTTCCCCTTCCAAACCTTGGAGCCTTCCTATAACATGAGATGTGATATCAAAGTCCTTCCCATTCCAATCCTGAGACCCTTCCTATAACATGAGATGTGATATCCAATTCCTTCCCATTCCAATCCTGAGACCCTTCCTATAGCATGAGATGTGATATCTCAATGCTTATACCAAACCTGAGACCCTTCCTATAGCATGAGATGTGATATCCAAATCCTTCCCATTCCAATCCTGAGACCCTTCCTATAGCATGAGATGTGATATCTCAATGCTTATACCAAACCTGAGACCCTTCCTATAGCATGAGATGTGATATCCAAATCCTTCCCATTCCAATCCTGAGACCCTTCCTATAGCATGAGATGTGATATCTCAATGCCTCTAATACCAAACCTGAGATCCTTCCTCTAACATGAAATGTGATATCCAAATCCTTCCCTTTCCAAACCTGAGAGCCTACCTATAGCATGAGATGTGATATCCAACTCCTTCCCATTCCAATCCTGAGACCCTTCCTATAGCATGAGATGTGATATCTCAATGCTTATACCAAACCTGAGACCCGTCCTATAGCATGAGATGTGATATCCAAATCCCTCCCATTCCAATCCTGAGACCCTTCTTATAGCATGAGATGTGATATCTCAATGCCTATAATACCAAACCTGAGATCCTTCCTCTAACATGAAATGTGATATCCAACTCCTTCCCTTTCCAAACCTGAGAGCCTACCTATAGCATGAGATGTGATATCCAAGTCCTTCCCATTCCAATCCTTAGACACTTCCTACAGCATGAGATGTGATATCTCAATGATTCTAATACCAAACCTGAGACCCGTCCTATAACATGAGATGGGATATCCAACTCCTTCCCATTTTAATCCTGAGACACTTCCGATAGCAGAGATATGATATCTCAATGCTTATTCCAAACCTGAGACCCTTCCTCTAACATGAGATGTGATATCCAACTCCTTCCCATTCCAAACCTGAGACCCTTCCTATAGCATATGTGATATCCAACTCCTTCCCATTACAAACATGAGACCCTTTCTATAGCAAGAATGTAATATCCAACTCCTTCCCATTCCAATCCTGAGACCATTCCTATAGCATGAGATTTGATATCACAATGCTTCTAATACCAAACCTGAGATCCTTCCTATGACATGAGATGTGATATCCAATTCCTTCCCATTCCAAACCTGAGACCCTTCCTATAGCATGAGATGTGATATCTCAATGCTTCTAATACCAAACCTGAGATCCTTCCTATAACATGAGATGTGATATCCAAATCCTTCCCCTTCCAAACCAGAGACCCTCCCTTTAGCATGAGATGTGATATCCAACTCATTTCCATTCCAATCCTGAGACCGTTCTGATAGCATGAGATGTGATATCTCAATGCTTCTAATACCAAACCTGAGATCCTTCCGATAGCATGAGATGTGATATTTCAATTCTTCTAATACCAAACCTGAGATCCTTCCTATAACACGAGATGTGATATCCAAATCCTTCACCTTCCAAACCTGAGACCCTCCCTTTAGCATGAGATGGGATATCCAACTACTTCCAAATCCAATCCTGATACCATTCCGATAGCATGAGATGTGATATCTCAATCCCTCGAATACCAAACATTAGATCCTTCCGATAGCATGAGATGTGATATCTCAATGCTTCTAATACCAAAGGTGAGATCCTTCCCATAACATGAGATGTGATATCAAAATCCTTCCCCTTCCAAACCTGAGACCCTCCCTTTAGCATGAGATGTGATATCCAACTCCTTCCCAGTCCAATCCTGAGACCCTTCTGATAGCATGAGATGTTATATCTCAATGCCTCTAATACCAAACCTGAGATCCTACCTCTAACATGAAATGTGATATCCAACTCTTCCCCTTCCAAACCTGGGAGCCTTCCTATAACATGAGATGTGATATCGAAGTCCTTCCCATTCCAATCCTGAGACCCTTCCTATAACATGAGATGTGATATCCAACTCCTTCCCAATCCAATCCTGAGACCCTTCCTATAGCATGAGATGTGATGTCTCAATGCTTCTAATACCAAATCTGAGATCCTTCCTATAACATGAGATGTGATATCCAACTCCTTCCCATTCCAATCCTTAGACCCTTCCTATAGCATGAGATGTGATATCTCAATGCTTATACCAAACCTGAGACCCTTCCTATAGCATGAGATGTGATATCCAACTCCTTCCCATTCCAATCCTGAGACCCTTCCTATAACATGAGATGTGATGTCTCAATGCTTCTAATACCAAACCTGAGATCCTTCCTATGGCATGAGATGTCATATAAAACTCCTTCCCATTCCATTCCTGAGACCCTTCCTATAGCATGAGATGTGGTATCCAACTCCTTCCCATTCCAATCCTGAGACCCTTCCTATAGCATGAGATGTGATATCTCAATGCTTCTAATAAAAAACCTGGGATCCTTCCTATAACATGAGATGTGATATCCAAATCCTTCCCCTTCCAAACCTGAGACCCTCCCTTTAGCATGAGATGTGATATCCAACTCCTTCCCATTCCAATCCTGAGACCTTTCTGATAGCATGAAATGTTATATCTCAATGCCTCTAATACCAAACCTGAGATCCTACCTCTAACATGAAATGTGATATCCAACTCCTACCCCTTCCAAACCTCGGAGCCTTCCTATAACATGAGATGTGATATCAAAGTCCTTCCCATTCCAATCCTGAGACCCTTAATATAACATGAGATGTGATATCCAATTCCTTCCCATTCCAATCCTGAGACCCTTCCTATAGCATGAGATGTGATGTCTCAATGCTTCTAATACCAAATCTGAGATCCTTCCTATAACATGAGATGTGATATCCAACTCCTTCCCATTCCAATCCTGAGACCCTTCCTATAGCATGAGATGTGATATCTCAATGCTTATAACAAACCTGAGACCCTTCCTATAGCATGAGATGTGATATCCAAATCCTTCCCATTCCAATCCTGAGACCCTTCCTATAGCATGAGATGTGATATCTCAATGCCTCTAATACCAAACCTGAGATCCTTCTTCTAACATGAAATGTGATATCCAACTCCTTCCCTTTCCAAACCTGAGAGCCTACCTATAGCATGAGATGTGATATCCAAGTCCTTCCCATTCCAATCCTTAGACACTTCCTACAGCATGAGATGTGATATCTCAATGATTCTAATACCAAACCTGAGACCCGCACTATAACATGAGATGGGATATCCAACTCCTTCCCATTTCAATCCTGAGACACTTCCGATAGCAGAGATGTGATATCTCAATGCTTATTCCAAACCTGAGACCCTTCCTCTAACATGAGATGTGATATCCAACACCTTCCCGTTCCAAACCTGAGACCCTTCCTATAGCATATGTGATATCCAACTCCTTCCCATTACAAACATGAGACCCTTTCTATAGCAAGAATGTCATATCCAACTCCTTCCCATTCCAATCCTGAGACCATTCCTATAGCATGAGATGTGATATCTCAATGCTTCTAATACCAAACCTGAGATCCTTCCTATGACATGAGATGTGATATCCAATTCCTTCCCATTCCAAACCTGAGACCCTTCCTATAGCATGAGATGTGATATCTCAATGCTTCTAATACCAAACCTGAGATCCTTCCTATAACATGAGATGTGATATCCAAATCCTTCCCCTTCCAAACCAGAGACCCTCCCTTTAGCATGAGATGTGATATCCAACTCCTTTCCATTAAAATCCTGAGACCGTTCTGATAGCATGAGATGTGATATCTCAATGCTTCTAATACCAAACCTGAGATCCTTCCGATAGCATGAGATGTGATATTTCAATTCTTCTAATACCAAACCTGAGATCCTTCCTATAACACGAGATGTGATATCCAAATCCTTCCCCTTCCAAACCTGAGACCCTCCCTTTAGCATGAGATGGGATTTCCAACTACTTCCAAATCCAATCCTGATACCCTTCCGATAGCATGAGATGTGATATCTCAATCGCTCTAATACCAAACCTGAGATCCTTCCGATAGCATGAGATGTGATATCTCAATGCTTCTAATACCAAACGTGAGATCCTTCCCATAACATGAGATGTGATATCAAAATCCTTCCCCTTCCAAACCTGAGACCCTCCCTTTAGCATGAGATGTGATATCCAACTCCTTCCCAGTCCAATCCTGAGACCCTTCTGATAGCATGAGATGTTATATCTCAATGCCTCTAATACCAAACCTGAGATCCTACCTCTAACATGAAATGTGATATCCAACTCCTTCCCCTTCCAAACCTGGGAGCCTTCCTATAACATGAGATGTGATATCGAAGTCCTTCCCATTCCAATCCTGAGACCCTTCCTATAACATGAGATGTGATATCCAACTCCTTCCCATTCCAATCCTGAGACCCTTCCTATAGCATGAGATGTGATGTCTCAATGCTTCTAATACCAAATCTGAGATCCTTCCTATAACATGAGATGTGATATCCAACTCCTTCCCATTCCAATCCTGAGACCCTTCCTATAGCATGAGATGTGATATCTCAATGCTTATACCAAACCTGAGACCCTTCCTATAGCATGAGATGTGATATCCAAGTCCCTTCCCATTCCAATCCTGAGACACTTCCTATAACATGAGATGTGATGTCTCAATGCTTCTAATACCAAACCTGAGATCCTTCCTATGGCATGAGATGTCATATAAAACTCCTTCCCATTCCATTCCTGAGACCCTTCCTATAGCATGAGATGTGATATCTCAATGCTTCTAATAACAAACCTGAGATCCTTCCTATAACATGAGATGTGATATCCAAATCCTTCCCCTTCCAAACCAGAGGCCCTCCCTTTAGCATGAGATGTGATATCCAACTCCTTCCCATTCCAATCCTGAGACCGTTCTGATAGCATGTGATGTGATATCTCAATGCTTCTAATACCAAACCTGAGATTCTTCCAATTGCATGAGATGTGATATTTAATTCTTCTAATACCAAACCTGAGATCCTTCCTATAACACGAGATGTGATATCCAAATCCTTCCCCTTCCAAACCTGAGACCCTCCCTTTAGCATGAGATGTGATATCCAACTCCTTCCCATTCCAATCCTGAGACCCTTCCTATAACATGAGATGTGATATCGAAGTCCTTCCCATTCCAATCCTGAGACCCTTCCTATAACATGAGATGTGATATCCAACTCCTTCCCATTCCAATCCTGAGACCCTTCCTATTGCATGAGATGTGATGTCTCAATGCTTCTAATATCAAATCTGAGATCCTTCCTATAACATGAGATGTGATATCCAACTCCTTCCCATTCCAATCCTGAGACCCTTCCTGTAGCATGAGATGTGATATCTCAATGCTTATACCAAACCTGAGACCCTTCCTATAGCATGAGATGTGATATCCAAGTCCTTCCCATTCCAATCCTGAGACCCTTCCTACAGCATGAGATGTGATATCTCAATGCCTCTAATACCAAACCTGAGATCCTTCCTCTAACATGAAATGTGATATCCAACTCCTTCCCATTCCAATCCTGAGACCCTTCCTATAGCATGAGATGTGATGTCTCAATGCTTCTAATACCAAATCTGAGATCCTTCCTATAACATGAGGTGTGATATCCAACTCCTTCCAATTCCAATCCTGAGACCCTTCCTATAGCATGAGATGTGATATCTCAATGCTTATACCAAACCTGAGACCCTTCCTATAGCATGAAATGTGATATCCAAATCCTTCCCATTCCAATCCTGAGACCCTTCCTATAGCATGAGATGTGATATCTCAATGCTTCTAATACCAAACCTGAGATCCTTCCGATATCATGAGATGTGATATCTCAATGCTTCTAATACCAAATCTGAGATCATTCCTATAACACGAGATGTGATATCCAAATCCTTCCCCTTCCAAACCTGAGACCCTCCCTTTAGCATGAGATGTGATATCCAACTCCTTCCCATTCCAATCCTGAGACCCTTCTGATAGCATGAGATGTGATATTCAATGCTTCTAATACCAAACCTGAGATCCTACCTCTAACATGAAATGTGATATCCAACTCCTTCCCTTTCCAAACGTGAGAGCCTCCATATAGCATGAGATGTGATATTCAAGTCCTTCCCATTCCAATCCTGAGACCCTTCCTATAGCATGAGATGTGATATCCAAATCCTTCCCATTCCAATCCTGAGACTCTTCCTATAGCATGAGATGTGATATCTCAATGCCTCTTACCAAACCTGAGATCCTTCCTCTAACATGAAATGTGATATCCAAATCCTTCCCTTTCCAAACCTGAGAGCCTACCTATAGCATGAGATGTGATATCCAACTCCTTCCCGTTCCAATCCTGAGACCCTTCCTATAGCATGAGATGTGATATCTCAATGCTTATACCAAACCTGAGACCCTTCCTATAGCATGAGATGTGATATCCAAATCCCTCCCATTCCAATCCTGAGACCCTTCCTATAGCATGAGATGTGATATCTCAATGCCTATAATACCAAACCTGAGATCCTTCCTCTAACATGAAATGTGATATCCAACTCCTTCCCTTTCCAAACCTGAGAGCCTACCTATAGCATGAGATGTGATATCCAAGTCCTTCCCATTCCAATCCTTAGACACTTCCTACAGCATGAGATGTGATATCTCAATGATTCTAATACCAAACCTGAGACCCGCACTATAACATGAGATGGGATATCCAACTCCTTCCCATTTCAATCCTGAGACACTTCCGATAGCAGAGATGTGATATCTCAATGCTTATTCCAAACCTGAGACCCTTCCTCTAACATGAGATGTGATATCCAACACCTTCCCGTTCCAAACCTGAGACCCTTCCAGAGCATATGTGATATCCAACTCCTTCCCATTACAAACATGAGACCCTTTCTATAGCAAGAATGTCATATCCAACTCCTTCCCATTCCAATCCTGAGACCATTCCTATAGCATGAGATGTGATATCTCAATGCTTCTAATACCAAACCTGAGATCCTTCCTATGACATGAGATGTGATATCCAATTCCTTCCCATTCCAAACCTGAGACCCTTCCTATAGCATGAGTTGTGATATCTCAATGCTTCTAATACCAAACCTGAGATCCTTCCTATAACATGAGATGTGATATCCAAATCCTTCCCCTTCCAAACCAGAGACCCTCCCTTTAGCATGAGATGTGATATCCAACTCCTTTCCATTAAAATCCTGAGACCGTTCTGATAGCATGAGATGTGATATCTCAATGCTTCTAATACCAAACCTGAGATCCTTCCGATAGCATGAGATGTGATATTTCAATTCTTCTAATACCAAACCTGAGATCCTTCCTATAACACGAGATGTGATATCCAAATCCTTCCCCTTCCAAACCTGAGACCCTCCCTTTAGCATGAGATGGGATTTCCAACTACTTCCAAATCCAATCCTGATACCCTTCCGATAGCATGAGATGTGATATCTCAATCGCTCTAATACCAAACCTGAGATCCTTCCGATAGCATGAGATGTGATATTTCAATTCTTCTAATACCAAACGTGAGATCCTTCCTATAACACGAGATGTGATATCCAAATCCTTCCCCTTCCAAACCTGAGACCCTCCCTTTAGCATGAGATGTGATATCCAACTCCTTCCCAGTCCAATCCTGAGACCCTTCTGATAGCATGAGATGTTATATCTCAATGCCTCTAATACCAAACCTGAGATCCTACCTCTAACATGAAATGTGATATCCAACTCCTTCCCCTTCCAAACCTGGGAGCCTTCCTATAACATGAGATGTGATATCAAAGTCCTTCCCATTCCAATCCTGAGACCCTTCCTATAACATGAGATGTGATATCCAACTCCTTCCCATTCCAATCCTGAGACCCTTCCTATAGCATGAGATGTGATGTCTCAATGCTTCCAATACCAAATCTGAGATCCTTCCTATAACATGAGATGTGATATCCAACTCCTTCCCATTCCAATCCTGAGACCTTTCCTATAGCATGAGATGTGATATCTCAATGCTTATACCAAACCTGAGACCCTTCCTATAGCATGAGATGTGATATCCAACTCCTTCCCATTCCAATCCTGAGACACTTCCTATAACATGAGATGTGATATCCAACTCCTTCCCATTCCAATCCTGCGACCCTTCCTATAGCATGATATGTGATATCTCAATGCTTATACCAAACCTGAGACCCTTCCTATAGCATGAGATGTGATATCTCAATGCCTATAATACCAAACCTGAGATCCTTCCTCCAACATGAAATGTGATATCCAACTCCTTCCCTTTCCAAACCTGAGAGCCTACCTATAGCATGAGATGTGATATCCAAGTCCTTCCCATTCCAATCCTTAGACACTTCCTACAGCATGAGATGTGATATCTCAATGATTCTAATACCAAACCTGAGACCCGTCCTATAACATGAGATGGGATATCCAACTCCTTCCCATTTTAATCCTGAGACACTTCCGATAGCAGAGATATGATATCTCAATGCTTATTCCAAACCTGAGACCCTTCCTCTAACATGAGATGTGATATCCAACTCCTTCTCATTCCAAACCTGAGACCCTTCCTATAGCATATGTGATATCCAACTCCTTCCCATTACAAACATGAGACCCTTTCTATAGCAAGAATGTAATATCCAACTCCTTCCCATTCCAATCCTGAGACCATTCCTATAGCATGAGATTTGATATCACAATGCTTCTAATACCAAACCTGAGATCCTTCCTATGACATGAGATGTGATATCCAATTCCTTCCCATTCCAAACCTGAGACCCTTCCTATAGCATGAGATGTGATATCTCAATGCTTCTAATACCAAACCTGAGATCCTTCCTATAACATGAGATGTGATATCCAAATCCTTCCCCTTCCAAACCAGAGACCCTCCCTTTAGCATGAGATGTGATATCCAACTCCTTTCCATTCCAATCCTGAGACCGTTCTGATAGCATGAGATGTGATATCTCAATGCTTCTAATACCAAACCTGAGATCCTTCCGATAGCATGAGATGTGATATTTCAATTCTTCTAATACCAAACCTGAGATCCTTCCTATAACACGAGATGTGATATCCAAATCCTTCACCTTCCAAACCTGAGACCCTCCCTTTAGCATGAGATGGGATATCCAACTACTTCCAAATCCAATCCTGATACCATTCCGATAGCATGAGATGTGATATCTCAATCCCTCGAATACCAAACATTAGATCCTTCCGATAGCATGAGATGTGATATCTCAATGCTTCTAATACCAAAGGTAAGATCCTTCCCATAACATGAGATGTGATATCAAAATCCTTCCCCTTCCAAACCTGAGACCCTCCCTTTAGCATGAGATGTGATATCCAACTCCTTCCCAGTCCAATCCTGAGACCCTTCTGATAGCATGAGATGTTATATCTCAATGCCTCTAATACCAAACCTGAGATCCTACCTCTAACATGAAATGTGATATCCAACTCTTCCCCTTCCAAACCTGGGAGCCTTCCTATAACATGAGATGTGATATCGAAGTCCTTCCCATTCCAATCCTGAGACCCTTCCTATAACATGAGATGTGATATCCAACTCCTTCCCAATCCAATCCTGAGACCCTTCCTATAGCATGAGATGTGATGTCTCAATGCTTCTAATACCAAATCTGAGATCCTTCCTATAACATGAGATGTGATATCCAACTCCTTCCCATTCCAATCCTTAGACCCTTCCTATAGCATGAGATGTGATATCTCAATGCTTATACCAAACCTGAGACCCTTCCTATAGCATGAGATGTGATATCCAACTCCTTCCCATTCCAATCCTGAGACCCTTCCTATAACATGAGATGTGATGTCTCAATGCTTCTAATACCAAACCTGAGATCCTTCCTATGGCATGAGATGTCATATAAAACTCCTTCCCATTCCATTCCTGAGACCCTTCCTATAGCATGAGATGTGGTATCCAACTCCTTCCCATTCCAATCCTGAGACCCTTCCTATAGCATGAGATGTGATATCTCAATGCTTCTAATAACAAACCTGAGATCCTTCCTATAACATGAGATGTGATATCCAAATCCTTCCCCTTCCAAACCAGAGGCCCTCCCTTTAGCATGAGATGTGATATCCAACTCCTTCCCATTCCAATCCTGAGACCGTTCTGATAGCATGAGATGTGATATCTCAATGCTTCTAATACCAAACCTGAGATTCTTCCAATAGCATGAGATGTGATATTTAATTCTTCTAATACCAAACCTGAGATCCTTCCTATAACACGAGATGTGATATCCAAATCCTTCCCCTTCCAAACCTGAGACCCTCCCTTTAGCATGAGATGTGATATCCAACTCCTTCCCATTCCAATCCAGAGACCCTTCTGATAGCATGAGATGTTATATCTCAATGCCTCTAATACCAAACCTGAGATCCTACCTCTAACATGAAATGTGATATCCAACTCCTTCCCCTTCCAAACCTGGGAGCCTTCCTATAACATGAGATGTGATATCGAAGTCCTTCCCATTCCAATCCTGAGACCCTTCCTGTAGCATGAGATGTGATATCTCAATGCTTATACCAAACCTGAGACCCTTCCTATAGCATGAGATGTGATATCCAAGTCCTTCCCATTCCAATCCTGAGACCCTTCCTATAGCATGAGATGTGATATCTCAATGCCTCTAATACCAAACCTGAGATCCTTCCTCTAACATGAAATGTGATATCCAACTCCTTCCCATTCCAATCCTGAGACCCTTCCTATAGCATGAGATGTGATGTCTCAATGCTTCTAATACCAAATCTGAGATCCTTCCTATAACATGAGGTGTGATATCCAACTCCTTCCCATTCCAATCCTGAGACCCTTCCTATAGCATGAGATGTGATATCTCAATGCTTATACCAAACCTGAGAGCCTTCCTATAGCATGAAATGTGATATCCAAATCCTTCCCATTCCAATCCTGAGACCCTTCCTATAGCATGAGATGTGATATCTCAATGCTTCTAATACCAAACCTGAGATCCTTCCGATATCATGAGATGTGATATCTCAATGCTTCTAATACCAAACCTGAGATCATTCCTATAACACGAGATGTGATATCCAAATCCTTCCCCTTCCAAACCTGAGACCCTCCCTTTAGCATGAGATGTGATATCCAACTCCTTCCCATTCCAATCCTGAGACCCTTCTGATAGCATGAGATGTGATATTCAATGCCTCTAATACCAAACCTGAGATCCTACCTCTAACATGAAATGTGATATCCAACTCCTTCCCTTTCCAAACGTGAGAGCCTCCATATAGCATGAGATGTGATATTCAAGTCCTTCCCATTCCAATCCTGAGACCCTTCCTATAGCATGAGATGTGATATCTCAATGCTTCTAATACCAAACCTGAGACCCTTCCTATAACATAAGATGGGATATCCAACTCCTTCCCATTCCAATCCTGAGACCCTTCCGATAGCAGAGATGTGATATCTCAATGCTTATACCAAACCTGAGACCCTTCCTATGGCATGAGATGTCATATACAACTCCTTCCCATTCGAATCCTGCGACCCTTCCTATAGCATGATATGTGATATCTCAATGCTTATACCAAACTTGAGACCCTTCCTATAGCATGAGATGTGATATCCAACTCCTTCCCATTCCAATCCTGAGACCCTTCCTATAGCATGAGATGTGATATCTCAATGCTTCTAATACCAAACCTGAGACCCTTCCTATAACATAAGATGGGATATCCAACTCCTTCCCATTCCAATCCTGAGACCCTTCCGATAGCAGAGATGTGATATCTCAATGCTTATACCAAACCTGGGACCCTTCCTATGGCATGAGATGTGATATCCAACTCCTTCCCATTCCAATCCTGAGACCCTTCCTATAACATGAGATGTGATATCTCAATGCCTCTAATACCAAACCTGAGATCCTACCTCTAACATGAAATGTGATATCCAACTCCTACCCCTTCCAAACCTTGGAGCCTTCCTATAACATGAGATGTGATATCAAAGTCCTTCCCATTCCAATCCTGAGACCCTTAATATAACATGAGATGTGATATCCAATTCCTTCCCATTCCAATCCTGAGACCCTTCCTATAGCATGAGATGTGATGTCTCAATGCTTCTAATACCAAATCTGAGATCCTTCCTATAACATGAGATGTGATATCCAACTCCTTCCCATTCCAATCCTGTGACCCTTCCTATAGCATGAGATGTGATATCTCAATGCTTATACCAAAACTGAGACCCTTCCTATAGCATGAGATGTGATATCCAACTCCTTCCCATTCCAATCCTGAGACCCTTCCTATAACATGAGATGTGATATCTCAATGCCTCTAATACCAAACCTGAGATCCTTCCTCTAACATGAAATGTGATATTCAACTCCTTCCCTTTCCAAACCTGAGAGCCTACCTATAGCGTGAGATGTGATATCCAAGTCCTTCCCATTCCAATCCTGAGACCCTTCCTATAGCATGAGATGTGAAATCTCAATGCTTATACCAAACCTGAGACCCTTCCTATAGCATGAGATGTGATATCCAAATCCTTCCCATTCCAAACCTGAGATCCTTCCGATAGCCTTAGATGTGATATTTCAATTCTTCTAATACCAAACCTGAGATCCTTCCTATAACACGAGATGTGATATCCAAATCCTTCCCCTTACAAACCTGAGACCCTCCCTTTAGCATGAGATGTGATATCCAACTCCTTCCCATTCCAATCCTGAGACCTTTCTGATAGCATGAAATGTTATATCTCAATGCCTCTAATACCAAACCTGAGATCCTACCTCTAACATGAAATGTGATATCCAACTCCTACCCCTTCCAAACCTTGGAGCCTTCCTATAACATGAGATGTGATATCAAAGTCCTTCCCATTCCAATCCTGAGACCCTTAATATAACATGAGATGTGATATCCAATTCCTTCCCATTCCAATCCCGAGACCCTTCCTATAGCATGAGATGTGATGTCTCAATGCTTCTAATACCAAATCTGAGATCCTTCCTATAACATGAGATGTGATATCCAACTCCTTCCCATTCCAATCCTGAGACCCTTCCTATAGCATGAGATGTGATATCTCAATGCTTATAACAAACCTGAGACCCTTCCTATAGCATGAGATGTGATATCCAAATCCTTCCCATTCCAATCCTGAGACCCTTCCTATAGCATGAGATGTGATATCTCAATGCCTCTAATACCAAACCTGAGATCCTTCCTCTAACATGAAATGTGTTATCCAAATCCTTCCCTTTCCAAACCTGAGAGCCTACCTATAGCATGAGATGTGATATCCAACTCCTTCCCATTCCAATCCTGAGACCCTTCCTATAGCATGAGATGTGATATCTCAATGCTTATACCAAACCTGAGACCCTTCCTATAGCATGAGATGTGATATCCAAATCCCTCCCATTCCAATCCTGAGACCCTTCCTATAGCATGAGATGTGATATCTCAATGCCTATAATACCAAACCTGAGATCCTTCCTCTAACATGAAATGTGATATCCAACTCCTTCCCTTTCCAAACCTGAGAGCCTACCTATAGCATGAGATGTGATATCCAAGTCCTTCCCATTCCAATCCTTAGACACTTCCTACAGCATGAGATGTGATATCTCAATGATTCTAATACCAAACCTGAGACCCGCACTATAACATGAGATGGGATATCCAACTCCTTCCCATTTCAATCCTGAGACACTTCCGATAGCAGAGATGTGATATCTCAATGCTTATTCCAAACCTGAGACCCTTCCTCTAACATGAGATGTGATATCCAACACCTTCCCGTTCCAAACCTGAGACCCTTCCTATAGCATATGTGATATCCAACTCCTTCCCATTACAAACATGAGACCCTTTCTATAGCAAGAATGTCATATCCAACTCCTTCCCATTCCAATCCTGAGACCATTCCTATAGCATGAGATGTGATATCTCAATGCTTCTAATACCAAACCTGAGATCCTTCCTATGACATGAGATGTGATATCCAATTCCTTCCCATTCCAAACCTGAGACCCTTCCTATAGCATGAGATGTGATATCTCAATGCTTCTAATACCAAACCTGAGATCCTTCCTATAACATGAGATGTGATATCCAAATCCTTCCCCTTACAAACCAGAGACCCTCCCTTTAGCATGAGATGTGATATCCAACTCCTTTCCATTAAAATCCTGAGACCGTTCTGATATCATGAGATGTGATATCTCAATGCTTCTAATACCAAACCTGAGATCCTTCCGATAGCATGAGATGTGATATTTCAATTCTTCTAATACCAAACCTGAGATCCTTCCTATAACACGAGATGTGATATCCAAATCCTTCCCCTTCCAAACCTGAGACCCTCCCTTTAGCATGAGATGGGATTTCCAACTACTTCCAAATCCAATCCTGATACCCTTCCGATAGCATGAGATGTGATATCTCAATCGCTCTAATACCAAACCTGAGATCCTTCCGATAGCATGAGATGTGATATCTCAATGCTTCTAATACCAAACGTGAGATCCTTCCCATAACATGAGATGTGATATCAAAATCCTTCCCCTTCCAAACCTGAGACCCTCCCTTTAGCATGAGATGTGATATCCAACTCCTTCCCAGTCCAATCCTGAGAACCTTCTGATAGCATGAGATGTTATATCTCAATGCCTCTAATACCAAACCTGAGATCCTACCTCTAACATGAAATGTGATATCCAACTCCTTCCCCTTCCAAACCTGGGAGCCTTCCTATAACATGAGATGTGATATCGAAGTCCTTCCCATTCCAATCCTGAGACCCTTATTATAACATGAGATGTGATATCCAACTCCTTCCCATTCCAATCCTGAGACCCTTCCTATAGCATGAGATGTGATGTCTCAATGCTTCTAATACCAAATCTGAGATCCTTCCTATAACATGAGATGTGATATCCAACTCCTTCCCATTCCAATCCTGAGACCCTTCCTATAGCATGAGATGTGATATCTCAATGCTTATACCAAACCTGAGACCCTTCCTATAGCATGAGATGTGATATCCAACTCCTTCCCATTCCAATCCTGAGAAACTTCCTATAACATGAGATGTGATGTCTCAATGCTTCTAATACCAAACCTGAGATCCTTCCTATGGCATGAGATGCCATATAAAACTCCTTCCCATTCCATTCCTGAGACCCTTCCTATAGCATGAGATGTGATATCGAACTCCTTCCCATTCCAATCCTGAGACCCTTCCTATAGCATGAGATGTGATATCTCAATGCTTCTAATAACAAACCTGAGATCCTTCCTATAACATGAGATGTGATATCCAAATCCTTCCCCTTCCAAACCAGAGGCCCTCCCTTTAGCATGAGATGTGATATCCAACTCCTTCCCATTCCAATCCTGAGACCGTTCTGATAGCATGTGATGTGATATCTCAATGCTTCTAATACCAAACCTGAGATTCTTCCAATTGCATGAGATGTGATATTTAATTCTTCTAATACCAAACCTGAGATCCTCCCTATAACACGAGATGTGATATCCAAATCCTTCCCCTTCCAAACCTGAGACCCTCCCTTTAGCATGAGATGTGATATCCAACTCCTTCCCATTCCAATCCTGAGACCCTTCTGATAGCATGAGATTTTATATCTCAATGCCTCTAATACCAAACCTGAGATCCTACCTCTAACATGAAATGTGATATCCAACTCCTTCCCCTTCCAAACCTGGGAGCCTTCCTATAACATGAGATGTGATATCGAAGTCCTTCCCATTCCAATCCTGAGACCCTTCCTATAACATGAGATGTGATATCCAACTCCTTCCCATTCCAATCCTGAGACCCTTCCTATTGCATGAGATGTGATGTCTCAATGCTTCTAATACCAAATCTGAGATCCTTCCTATAACATGAGATGTGATATCCAACTCCTTCCCATTCCAATCCTGAGACCCTTCCTGTAGCATGAGATGTGATATCTCAATGCTTATACCAAACCTGAGACCCTTCCTATAGCATGAGATGTGATATCCAAGTCCTTCCCATTCCAATCCTGAGACCCTTCCTATAGCATGAGATGTGATATCTCAATGCCTCTAATACCAAACCTGAGATCCTTCCTCTAACATGAAATGTGATATCCAACTCCTTCCCATTCCAATCCTGAGACCCTTCCTATAGCATGAGATGTGATGTCTCAATGCTTCTAATACCAAATCTGAGATCCTTCCTATAACATGAGGTGTGATATCCAACTCCTTCCCATTCCAATCCTGAGACCCTTCCTATAGCATGAGATGTGATATCTCAATGCTTATACCAAACCTGAGACCCTTCTATAGCATGAAATGTGATATCCAAATCCTTCCCATTCCAATCCTGAGACCCTTCCTATAGCATGAGATGTGATATCTCAATGCTTCTAATACCAAACCTGAGATCCTTCTGATATCATGAGATGTGATATCTCAATGCTTCTAATACCAAACCTGAGATCATTCCTATAACACGAGATGTGATATCCAAATCCTTCCCATTCCAAACCTGAGACCCTCCCTTTAGCATGAGATGTGATATCCAACTCCTTCCCATTCCAATCCTGAGACCCTTCTGATAGCATGAGATGTGATATTCAATGCTTCTAATACCAAACCTGAGATCCTACCTCTAACATGAAATGTGATATCCAACTCCTTCCCTTTCCAAACGTGAGAGCCTCCATATAGCATGAGATGTGATATTCAAGTCCTTCCCATTCCAATCCTGAGACCCTTCCTATAGCATGAGATGTGATATCTCAATGCTTCTAATACCAAACCTGAGACCCTTCCTATAACATAAGATGGGATATCCAACTCCTTCCCATTCCAATCCTGAGACCCTTCCGATAGCAGAGATGTGATATCTCAATGCTTATACCAAACCTGAGACCCTTCCTATGGCATGAGATGTCATATACAACTCCTTCCCATTCCAATCCTGAGACCCTTCCTATAGCATGATATGTGATATCTCAATGCTTATACCAAACCTGAGACCCGTCCTATAACATGAGATGGGATATCCAACTCCTTCCCATTTCAATCCTGAGACACTTCCGATAGCAGAGATGTGATATCTCAATGCTTATACCAAACCTGAGACCCTTCCTATAACATGAGATGTTATATCCAACTCCTTCCCGTTCCAAACCTGAGACCCTTCCAATAGCATATGTTATATCCAACTCCTTCCCATTCCAAACATGAGACCCTTCCTATAGCAAGAATGTAATATCCAACTCCTTACCATTCCAATCCTGAGACCATTCCTATAGCATGAGATGTGATATCTCAATGCTTCTAATACCAAACCTGAGATCCTTCCTATGACATGAGATGTGATATCCAATTCCTTCCCATTCCAAACCTGAGACCCTTCCTACAGCATGTGATGTGATATCTCAATGCTTCTAATACCAAACCTGAGACCCTTCCTATAACATGAGATGTGATATCCAACTCCTTCCCGTTCCAAACCTGAGAACCTTCCTATAGCATGAGATGTGATATCCAACTCCTTCCCATTCCAATCCTGAGACCCTTCCGATAGCATGAGATGTGAGATCTCAATGCCTCTAATACCAAACCTGAGATCCTTCCGATAGCACGAGATGTGATATCTCATTGCTTCTAATACCAAACCTGAGATCCTTCCTATAACATGAGATGTGATATCCAAATCCTTCCCCTTCCAAACCTGAGACCTTCCCTTTAGCATGAGATTTGATATCCAACTCGTTCCCATTCCAATCCTGAGACCCTTCTGATAGCATGAGATGTGATATCGCAATGCCTCTAATACCAAACCTGAGATCCTACCTCTAACATGAAATGTGATATCCAACTCCTGCCCTTTCCAAACCTGAGAGCCTTCCTATAGCATGAGATGTGATATCCAAGTCCTTCTCATTCCAATCCGGAGACCCTTCCTATAACATGAGATGTGATATCCAACTCCTTCCGATTCCAACCTGAGAGCCTTCCTATAGCATGAGATGGGATATCCAACTCCTTCCAAATCCAATCCTGATACCCTTCCGATAGCATGAGATGTGATATCCCAATGCTTCTACCAAACCTGAGACCCATACTATGACATGAGATCTGATATCAAACTCCTTCCCATTCCAATCCTGAGACCCTTCCTATAGCTTGAGATGTGATATCCAACTCCTTCCCTTTCCAATTCTGAGACCCTTCCTATACCATGAGACTTGATATCTCAATGCTTCTACCAAACCTGAGACCCATACTATGGCATGAGATGCGATATCAAACTCCTTCCCATTCCAATCCTGAGACCCTTCCTATAACATGAGATGTGAAATCCAAATCCTTCCCCTTCCAAACCTTAGACCCTTACTTTATCATGAGATGTGATATCCAACACCTTCCCATTCCAATCCTGAGACCCTTCCGATATCATGAGATTTGTTATCTCAATGCTTCTGATATCAAACTTGACACCCTCCCTATAGCATGAGATGTGATATCCAAGTCCTTACCATTCCAATCCTGAGACCCTTCCTATAGCATGAGATGTGATATCTCAATGCTTCTAATACCAAACCTGAGACCCTTAATATAACATGAGATGGGATATACAACTCCTTCACATTCAAATCCTGAGACCCTTCCGATTGCAGAGATGTGATATCTCAATGCTTATACCAAACCTGAGACCCTTCCTAGGGCATGAGATGTGATATCCAACTCCTTCCCATTCCAATCCTGAGACCCTTCCTATAGCATGAGATGTGATATCTCAATGCTTATACCAAACCTGAGACCATTCCTATAGCATGAGATGTGATATCCAAATCCTTCCCATTCCAATCCTGAGACCCTTCCTATAGCATGAGATGTGATATCTCAATGCCTCTAATACCAAACCTGAAATCCTTCCTCTAACATGAAATGTGATATCCAAATCCTTCCCTTTCCAAACCTGAGAGCCTACCTATAGCATGAGATGTGATATCCAACTCCTTCCCATTCCAATCCTGAGACCCTTCCTATAGCATGAGATGTGATATCTCAATGCTTATACCAAACCTGAGACCCTTCCTATAGCATGAGATGTGATATCCAAATCCTTCCCATTCCAATCCTGAGACCCTTCCTATAGCATGAGATGTGATATCTCAATGCCTCTAATACCAAACCTGAGATCCTTCCTCTAACATGAAATGTGATATCCAACTCATTCCCGTTCCAATCCTGAGACCCTTCCTATAGCAAGAATGTAATATCCAACTCCTTACCATTCCAATCCTGAGACCATTCCTATAGCATGAGATGTGATATCTCAATGCTTCTAATACCAAACCTGAGATCCTTCCTATGACATGAGATGTGATATCCAATTCCTTCCCATTCCAAACCTGAGACCCTTCCTACTGCATGTGATGTGATATCTCAATGCTTCTAATACCAAACCTGAGACCCGTCCTATAACATGAGTTGGGATATCCAACTCCTTCCCGTTCCAAACCTGAGACCCTTCCTATAGCATGAGATGTGATATTCAACTTCTTCCCATCCCAATACTGAGACACTTTCGATAGCAGAGATGTGATATCTCAATTCTTATACCAAACCTGAGACCCTTCCTATAACATGAGATGTGATATCCAACTCCTTCCCGTTGCAAACCTGAGAACCTTCCTATAGCAAGAGATGTGATATCAAACTCCTTCCCATTCCAATCCTGAGACCCTTCCTATAGCATGAGATGTGATATCTCAATGCTTCTAATACCAAACCTGAGACCCTTCCTATAACATGAGATGGGATATCCAACTCCTTCCCGTTCCAATCCTGAGACCCTTCCGATAGCAGAGATGTGAAATCTCAATGCTTATACCAAACCTGAGACCCTTCCTATGGCATGAGATGTCATATACAACTCCTTCCCATTCAAATCCTGAGACCCTTCCTATACTATGAGATGTGATATCTCAATGCTTATACCAAACCTGAGACCCTTCCTATAGCATGAGATGTGATATCCAACTTCTTCCCATTCCAATCCTGAGACCCTTCCTATAACATGAGATGTGATGTCTCAATGCTTCTAATACCAGACCTGAGATCCTTCCTATGGCATGAGATGTCATATAAAACTCCTTACCATTCCAATCCTGAGACCCTTCCTATAGCATGAGATGTGATATCCAACTCCTTCCAATTCCAATCCTGACACCCTTCCTATAGCATGAGATTTGATATCTCAATGCTTCTAATACCAAACCTGAGATCCTTCCGATAGCATGAGATGTGATATCTCAATGCTTCTAATACCAAACCTGAGATCATTCCTATAACACGAAATGTGATATCCAAATCCTTCGCCTTCCAAACCTGAGACCCTCCCTTTAGCATGAGATGTGATATCCAACTCCTTCCCATTCCAATCCTGAGACCCTTCTGATAGCATGAGATGTGATATCTCAATGCCTCTAATACCAAACCTGAGATCCTACCTCTAACATGAAATGTGATATCCAACTCCTTCCCCTTCCAAACCTGAGAGCCTTCCTATAGCATGAGATGTGATATCGAAGTATTTCCCATTCCAATCCTGATACCCTTCCGATAGCATGAGATGTTATATCTCAATCCCTCTAATACCAAACCTGAGATCCTTCAGATAGCATGAGATGTGATATCTCAATGCTTCTAATACCAAACCTGAGATCCTTCCTATAGCATGAGATGTGATATCCAACTTCTTCCCATTCCAATCCTGAGACCCTTCCTATAACATGAGATGTGATGTCTCAATGCTTCTAATACCAAACCTGAGATCCTTCCTATGGCATGAGATGTCATATAAAACTCCTTCCCATTCCATTCCTGAGACCCTTCTGATAGCATGAGATGTGATATCCAACTGCTTTCCATTCCAATCCTGAGACCCTTCCTATAGCATGAGATGTGATATCTCAATGCTTCTAATACCAAACCTGAGATCCTTCCAATAGCATGAGATGTGATATTTAATTCTTCTAATATCAAACCTGAGATCCTTCCTATAACATGAGATGTGATATCCAAATCCTTCCCCTTCCAAACCAGAGACCCTCCCTTTAGCATGAGATGTGATATCCAACTCCTTCCCATTCCAATCCTGAGACCGTTCTGATAGCATGAGATGTGATATCTCAATGCTTCTAATACCAAACCTGAGATCCTTCCAATAGCATGAGATGTGATATTTAATTCTTCTAATACCAAACCTGAGATTCTTCCTATAACACGAGATGTGATATCCAAATCCTTCCCCTTCCAAACCTGAGACCCTCCCTTTAGCATGAGATGTGATATCCAACTCCTTCCCATTCCAATCCTGAGACCCTTCTGATAGCATGAGATGTTATATCTCAATGCCTCTAATACCAAACCTGAGATCCTACCTCTAACATGAAATGTGATATCCACCTCCTTCCCCTTCCAAACCTGGGAGCCTTCCTATAACATGAGATGTGATATCCAACTCCTTCCCATTCCAATCCTGAGATCCTTCCTATAGCATGAGATGTGATGTCTCAATGCTTCTAATACCAAATCTGAGATCCTTCCTATAACATGAGATGTGATATCCAACTCCTTCCCATTCCAATCCTGAGACCCTTCCTATAGCATGAGATGTGATGTCTCAATGCTTCTAATACCAAATCTGAGATCCTTCCTATAACATGAAATGTGATATCCAACTCCTTCACTTTCCAAACGTGAGAGCCTCCATATAGCATGAGATGTGATATTCAAGTCCTTCCCATTCCAATCCTGAGACCCTTCCTATAGCATGAGATGTGATATCTCAATGCTTCTAATACCAAACCTGAGACCCTTCCTATAACATAAGATGGGATATCCAACTTCTTCCCATTCCAATCCTTAGACCCTTCCGATAGCAGAGATGTGATATCTCAATGCTTATACCAAACCTGAGACCCTTCCTATGGCATGAGATGTCATATACAACTCCTTCCCATTCCAATCCTGAGACCCTTCCTATAGCATGATATGTGATATCTGAATGCTTATACCAAACCTGAGACCCTTCCTATAGCATGAGATGTGATATCCAACTCCTTCCCATTCCAATCCTGAGACCCTTCCAATAGCATGAGATGTGATATCTCAATGCTTCTAATACCAAACCTGAGATCCTTCCGATAGCATGAGATGTGATATTTCAATTCTTCTAATACCAAACCTGAGATCCTTCCTATAACACGAGATGTGATATCCAAATCCTTCCCCTTACAAACCTGAGACCCTCCCTTTAGCATGAGATGTGATATCCAACTCCTTCCCATTCCAATCCTGAGACCCTTCTGATAGCATGAGATGTTATATCTCAATGCCTCTAATACCAAACCTGAGATCCTACCTCTAACATGAAATGTGATATCCAACTCCTTCCCCTTCCAAACCTTGGAGCCTTCCTATAACATGAGATGTGATATCAAAGTCCTTCCCATTCCAATCCTGAGACCCTTCCTATAACATGAGATGTGATATCCAATTCCTTCCCATTCCAATCCTGAGACCCTTCCTATAGCATGAGATGTGATGTCTCAATGCTTCTAATACCAAATCTGAGATCCTTCCTATAACATGAGATGTGATATCCAACTCCTTCTCATTCCAATCCGGAGACCCTTCCTATAACATGAGATGTGATATCCAACTCCTTCCGATTCCAACCTGAGAGCCTTCCTATAGCATGAGATGGGATATCCAACTCCTTCCAAATCCAATCCTGATACCCTTCCGATAGCATGAGATGTGATATCCCAATGCTTCTACCAAACCTGAGACCCATACTATGACATGAGATCTGATATCAAACTCCTTCCCATTCCAATCCTGAGACCCTTCCTATAGCTTGAGATGTGATATCCAACTCCTTCCCTTTCCAATTCTGAGACCCTTCCTATACCATGAGACTTGATATCTCAATGCTTCTACCAAACCTGAGACCCATACTATGGCATGAGATGCGATATCAAACTCCTTCCCATTCCAATCCTGAGACCCTTCCTATAACATGAGATGTGAAATCCAAATCCTTCCCCTTCCAAACCTTAGACCCTTACTTTATCATGAGATGTGATATCCAACACCTTCCCATTCCAATCCTGAGACCCTTCCGATATCATGAGATTTGTTATCTCAATGCTTCTGATATCAAACTTGACACCCTCCCTATAGCATGAGATGTGATATCCAAATCCTTACCATTCCAATCCTGAGACCCTTCCTATAGCATGAGATGTGATATCTCAATGCTTCTAATACCAAACCTGAGACCCTTCCTATAACATGAGATGGGATATACAACTCCTTCCCATTCCAATCCTGAGACCCTTCCGATTGCAGAGATGTGATATCTCAATGCTTATACCAAACCTGAGACCCTTCCTAGGGCATGAGATGTGATATCCAACTCCTTCCCATTCCAATCCTGAGACCCTTCCTATAGCATGAGATGTGATATCTCAATGCTTATACCAAACCTGAGACCCTTCCTATAGCATGAGATGTGATATCCAAATCTTTCCCATTCCAATCCTGAGACCCTTCCTATAGCATGAGATGTGATATCTCAATGCCTCTCATACCAAACCTGAAATCCTTCCTCTAACATGAAATGTGATATCCAACTCCTTCCCTTTCCAAACCTGAGAGCCTACCTATAGCATGAGATGTGATATCCAACTCCTTCCCATTCCAATCCTGAGACCCTTATTATAACATGAGATGTGATATCCAACTCCTTCCCATTCCAATCCTGAGACCCTTCCTATAGCATGAGATGTGATGTCTCAATGCTTCTAATACCAAATCTGAGATCCTTCCTATAACATGAGATGTGATATCCAACTCCTTCCCATTCCAATCCTGAGACCCTTCCTATAGCATGAGATGTGATATCTCAATGCTTATACCAAACCTGAGACCCTTCCTATAGCATGAGATGTGATATCCAACTCCTTCCCATTCCAATCCTGAGAAACTTCCTATAACATGAGATGTGATGTCTCAATGCTTCTAATACCAAACCTGAGATCCTTCCTATGGCATGAGATGCCATATAAAACTCCTTCCCATTCCATTCCTGAGACCCTTCCTATAGCATGAGATGTGATATCGAACTCCTTCCCATTCCAATCCTGAGACCCTTCCTATAGCATGAGATGTGATATCTCAATGCTTCTAATAACAAACCTGAGATCCTTCCTATAACATGAGATGTGATATCCAAATCCTTCCCCTTCCAAACCAGAGGCCCTCCCTTTAGCATGAGATGTGATATCCAACTCCTTCCCATTCCAATCCTGAGACCGTTCTGATAGCATGTGATGTGATATCTCAATGCTTCTAATACCAAACCTGAGATTCTTCCAATTGCATGAGATGTGATATTTAATTCTTCTAATACCAAACCTGAGATCCTCCCTATAACACGAGATGTGATATCCAAATCCTTCCCCTTCCAAACCTGAGACCCTCCCTTTAGCATGAGATGTGATATCCAACTCCTTCCCATTCCAATCCTGAGACCCTTCTGATAGCATGAGATTTTATATCTCAATGCCTCTAATACCAAACCTGAGATCCTACCTCTAACATGAAATGTGATATCCAACTCCTTCCCCTTCCAAACCTGGGAGCCTTCCTATAACATGAGATGTGATATCGAAGTCCTTCCCATTCCAATCCTGAGACCCTTCCTATAACATGAGATGTGATATCCAACTCCTTCCCATTCCAATCCTGAGACCCTTCCTATTGCATGAGATGTGATGTCTCAATGCTTCTAATACCAAATCTGAGATCCTTCCTATAACATGAGATGTGATATCCAACTCCTTCCCATTCCAATCCTGAGACCCTTCCTGTAGCATGAGATGTGATATCTCAATGCTTATACCAAACCTGAGACCCTTCCTATAGCATGAGATGTGATATCCAAGTCCTTCCCATTCCAATCCTGAGACCCTTCCTATAGCATGAGATGTGATATCTCAATGCCTCTAATACCAAACCTGAGATCCTTCCTCTAACATGAAATGTGATATCCAACTCCTTCCCATTCCAATCCTGAGACCCTTCCTATAGCATGAGATGTGATGTCTCAATGCTTCTAATACCAAATCTGAGATCCTTCCTATAACATGAGGTGTGATATCCAACTCCTTCCCATTCCAATCCTGAGACCCTTCCTATAGCATGAGATGTGATATCTCAATGCTTATACCAAACCTGAGACCCTTCTATAGCATGAAATGTGATATCCAAATCCTTCCCATTCCAATCCTGAGACCCTTCCTATAGCATGAGATGTGATATCTCAATGCTTCTAATACCAAACCTGAGATCCTTCTGATATCATGAGATGTGATATCTCAATGCTTCTAATACCAAACCTGAGATCATTCCTATAACACGAGATGTGATATCCAAATCCTTCCCATTCCAAACCTGAGACCCTCCCTTTAGCATGAGATGTGATATCCAACTCCTTCCCATTCCAATCCTGAGACCCTTCTGATAGCATGAGATGTGATATTCAATGCTTCTAATACCAAACCTGAGATCCTACCTCTAACATGAAATGTGATATCCAACTCCTTCCCTTTCCAAACGTGAGAGCCTCCATATAGCATGAGATGTGATATTCAAGTCCTTCCCATTCCAATCCTGAGACCCTTCCTATAGCATGAGATGTGATATCTCAATGCTTCTAATACCAAACCTGAGACCCTTCCTATAACATAAGATGGGATATCCAACTCCTTCCCATTCCAATCCTGAGACCCTTCCGATAGCAGAGATGTGATATCTCAATGCTTATACCAAACCTGAGACCCTTCCTATGGCATGAGATGTCATATACAACTCCTTCCCATTCCAATCCTGAGACCCTTCCTATAGCATGATATGTGATATCTCAATGCTTATACCAAACCTGAGACCCGTCCTATAACATGAGATGGGATATCCAACTCCTTCCCATTTCAATCCTGAGACACTTCCGATAGCAGAGATGTGATATCTCAATGCTTATACCAAACCTGAGACCCTTCCTATAACATGAGATGTTATATCCAACTCCTTCCCGTTCCAAACCTGAGACCCTTCCAATAGCATATGTTATATCCAACTCCTTCCCATTCCAAACATGAGACCCTTCCTATAGCAAGAATGTAATATCCAACTCCTTACCATTCCAATCCTGAGACCATTCCTATAGCATGAGATGTGATATCTCAATGCTTCTAATACCAAACCTGAGATCCTTCCTATGACATGAGATGTGATATCCAATTCCTTCCCATTCCAAACCTGAGACCCTTCCTACAGCATGTGATGTGATATCTCAATGCTTCTAATACCAAACCTGAGACCCTTCCTATAACATGAGATGTGATATCCAACTCCTTCCCGTTCCAAACCTGAGAACCTTCCTATAGCATGAGATGTGATATCCAACTCCTTCCCATTCCAATCCTGAGACCCTTCCGATAGCATGAGATGTGAGATCTCAATGCCTCTAATACCAAACCTGAGATCCTTCCGATAGCACGAGATGTGATATCTCATTGCTTCTAATACCAAACCTGAGATCCTTCCTATAACATGAGATGTGATATCCAAATCCTTCCCCTTCCAAACCTGAGACCTTCCCTTTAGCATGAGATTTGATATCCAACTCGTTCCCATTCCAATCCTGAGACCCTTCTGATAGCATGAGATGTGATATCGCAATGCCTCTAATACCAAACCTGAGATCCTACCTCTAACATGAAATGTGATATCCAACTCCTGCCCTTTCCAAACCTGAGAGCCTTCCTATAGCATGAGATGTGATATCCAAGTCCTTCTCATTCCAATCCGGAGACCCTTCCTATAACATGAGATGTGATATCCAACTCCTTCCGATTCCAACCTGAGAGCCTTCCTATAGCATGAGATGGGATATCCAACTCCTTCCAAATCCAATCCTGATACCCTTCCGATAGCATGAGATGTGATATCCCAATGCTTCTACCAAACCTGAGACCCATACTATGACATGAGATCTGATATCAAACTCCTTCCCATTCCAATCCTGAGACCCTTCCTATAGCTTGAGATGTGATATCCAACTCCTTCCCTTTCCAATTCTGAGACCCTTCCTATACCATGAGACTTGATATCTCAATGCTTCTACCAAACCTGAGACCCATACTATGGCATGAGATGCGATATCAAACTCCTTCCCATTCCAATCCTGAGACCCTTCCTATAACATGAGATGTGAAATCCAAATCCTTCCCCTTCCAAACCTTAGACCCTTACTTTATCATGAGATGTGATATCCAACACCTTCCCATTCCAATCCTGAGACCCTTCCGATATCATGAGATTTGTTATCTCAATGCTTCTGATATCAAACTTGACACCCTCCCTATAGCATGAGATGTGATATCCAAGTCCTTACCATTCCAATCCTGAGACCCTTCCTATAGCATGAGATGTGATATCTCAATGCTTCTAATACCAAACCTGAGACCCTTAATATAACATGAGATGGGATATACAACTCCTTCACATTCAAATCCTGAGACCCTTCCGATTGCAGAGATGTGATATCTCAATGCTTATACCAAACCTGAGACCCTTCCTAGGGCATGAGATGTGATATCCAACTCCTTCCCATTCCAATCCTGAGACCCTTCCTATAGCATGAGATGTGATATCTCAATGCTTATACCAAACCTGAGACCATTCCTATAGCATGAGATGTGATATCCAAATCCTTCCCATTCCAATCCTGAGACCCTTCCTATAGCATGAGATGTGATATCTCAATGCCTCTAATACCAAACCTGAAATCCTTCCTCTAACATGAAATGTGATATCCAAATCCTTCCCTTTCCAAACCTGAGAGCCTACCTATAGCATGAGATGTGATATCCAACTCCTTCCCATTCCAATCCTGAGACCCTTCCTATAGCATGAGATGTGATATCTCAATGCTTATACCAAACCTGAGACCCTTCCTATAGCATGAGATGTGATATCCAAATCCTTCCCATTCCAATCCTGAGACCCTTCCTATAGCATGAGATGTGATATCTCAATGCCTCTAATACCAAACCTGAGATCCTTCCTCTAACATGAAATGTGATATCCAACTCATTCCCGTTCCAATCCTGAGACCCTTCCTATAGCAAGAATGTAATATCCAACTCCTTACCATTCCAATCCTGAGACCATTCCTATAGCATGAGATGTGATATCTCAATGCTTCTAATACCAAACCTGAGATCCTTCCTATGACATGAGATGTGATATCCAATTCCTTCCCATTCCAAACCTGAGACCCTTCCTACTGCATGTGATGTGATATCTCAATGCTTCTAATACCAAACCTGAGACCCGTCCTATAACATGAGTTGGGATATCCAACTCCTTCCCGTTCCAAACCTGAGACCCTTCCTATAGCATGAGATGTGATATTCAACTTCTTCCCATCCCAATACTGAGACACTTTCGATAGCAGAGATGTGATATCTCAATTCTTATACCAAACCTGAGACCCTTCCTATAACATGAGATGTGATATCCAACTCCTTCCCGTTGCAAACCTGAGAACCTTCCTATAGCAAGAGATGTGATATCAAACTCCTTCCCATTCCAATCCTGAGACCCTTCCTATAGCATGAGATGTGATATCTCAATGCTTCTAATACCAAACCTGAGACCCTTCCTATAACATGAGATGGGATATCCAACTCCTTCCCGTTCCAATCCTGAGACCCTTCCGATAGCAGAGATGTGAAATCTCAATGCTTATACCAAACCTGAGACCCTTCCTATGGCATGAGATGTCATATACAACTCCTTCCCATTCAAATCCTGAGACCCTTCCTATACTATGAGATGTGATATCTCAATGCTTATACCAAACCTGAGACCCTTCCTATAGCATGAGATGTGATATCCAACTTCTTCCCATTCCAATCCTGAGACCCTTCCTATAACATGAGATGTGATGTCTCAATGCTTCTAATACCAGACCTGAGATCCTTCCTATGGCATGAGATGTCATATAAAACTCCTTACCATTCCAATCCTGAGACCCTTCCTATAGCATGAGATGTGATATCCAACTCCTTCCAATTCCAATCCTGACACCCTTCCTATAGCATGAGATTTGATATCTCAATGCTTCTAATACCAAACCTGAGATCCTTCCGATAGCATGAGATGTGATATCTCAATGCTTCTAATACCAAACCTGAGATCATTCCTATAACACGAAATGTGATATCCAAATCCTTCGCCTTCCAAACCTGAGACCCTCCCTTTAGCATGAGATGTGATATCCAACTCCTTCCCATTCCAATCCTGAGACCCTTCTGATAGCATGAGATGTGATATCTCAATGCCTCTAATACCAAACCTGAGATCCTACCTCTAACATGAAATGTGATATCCAACTCCTTCCCCTTCCAAACCTGAGAGCCTTCCTATAGCATGAGATGTGATATCGAAGTATTTCCCATTCCAATCCTGATACCCTTCCGATAGCATGAGATGTTATATCTCAATCCCTCTAATACCAAACCTGAGATCCTTCAGATAGCATGAGATGTGATATCTCAATGCTTCTAATACCAAACCTGAGATCCTTCCTATAGCATGAGATGTGATATCCAACTTCTTCCCATTCCAATCCTGAGACCCTTCCTATAACATGAGATGTGATGTCTCAATGCTTCTAATACCAAACCTGAGATCCTTCCTATGGCATGAGATGTCATATAAAACTCCTTCCCATTCCATTCCTGAGACCCTTCTGATAGCATGAGATGTGATATCCAACTGCTTTCCATTCCAATCCTGAGACCCTTCCTATAGCATGAGATGTGATATCTCAATGCTTCTAATACCAAACCTGAGATCCTTCCAATAGCATGAGATGTGATATTTAATTCTTCTAATATCAAACCTGAGATCCTTCCTATAACATGAGATGTGATATCCAAATCCTTCCCCTTCCAAACCAGAGACCCTCCCTTTAGCATGAGATGTGATATCCAACTCCTTCCCATTCCAATCCTGAGACCGTTCTGATAGCATGAGATGTGATATCTCAATGCTTCTAATACCAAACCTGAGATCCTTCCAATAGCATGAGATGTGATATTTAATTCTTCTAATACCAAACCTGAGATTCTTCCTATAACACGAGATGTGATATCCAAATCCTTCCCCTTCCAAACCTGAGACCCTCCCTTTAGCATGAGATGTGATATCCAACTCCTTCCCATTCCAATCCTGAGACCCTTCTGATAGCATGAGATGTTATATCTCAATGCCTCTAATACCAAACCTGAGATCCTACCTCTAACATGAAATGTGATATCCACCTCCTTCCCCTTCCAAACCTGGGAGCCTTCCTATAACATGAGATGTGATATCCAACTCCTTCCCATTCCAATCCTGAGATCCTTCCTATAGCATGAGATGTGATGTCTCAATGCTTCTAATACCAAATCTGAGATCCTTCCTATAACATGAGATGTGATATCCAACTCCTTCCCATTCCAATCCTGAGACCCTTCCTATAGCATGAGATGTGATGTCTCAATGCTTCTAATACCAAATCTGAGATCCTTCCTATAACATGAAATGTGATATCCAACTCCTTCACTTTCCAAACGTGAGAGCCTCCATATAGCATGAGATGTGATATTCAAGTCCTTCCCATTCCAATCCTGAGACCCTTCCTATAGCATGAGATGTGATATCTCAATGCTTCTAATACCAAACCTGAGACCCTTCCTATAACATAAGATGGGATATCCAACTTCTTCCCATTCCAATCCTTAGACCCTTCCGATAGCAGAGATGTGATATCTCAATGCTTATACCAAACCTGAGACCCTTCCTATGGCATGAGATGTCATATACAACTCCTTCCCATTCCAATCCTGAGACCCTTCCTATAGCATGATATGTGATATCTGAATGCTTATACCAAACCTGAGACCCTTCCTATAGCATGAGATGTGATATCCAACTCCTTCCCATTCCAATCCTGAGACCCTTCCAATAGCATGAGATGTGATATCTCAATGCTTCTAATACCAAACCTGAGATCCTTCCGATAGCATGAGATGTGATATTTCAATTCTTCTAATACCAAACCTGAGATCCTTCCTATAACACGAGATGTGATATCCAAATCCTTCCCCTTACAAACCTGAGACCCTCCCTTTAGCATGAGATGTGATATCCAACTCCTTCCCATTCCAATCCTGAGACCCTTCTGATAGCATGAGATGTTATATCTCAATGCCTCTAATACCAAACCTGAGATCCTACCTCTAACATGAAATGTGATATCCAACTCCTTCCCCTTCCAAACCTTGGAGCCTTCCTATAACATGAGATGTGATATCAAAGTCCTTCCCATTCCAATCCTGAGACCCTTCCTATAACATGAGATGTGATATCCAATTCCTTCCCATTCCAATCCTGAGACCCTTCCTATAGCATGAGATGTGATGTCTCAATGCTTCTAATACCAAATCTGAGATCCTTCCTATAACATGAGATGTGATATCCAACTCCTTCTCATTCCAATCCGGAGACCCTTCCTATAACATGAGATGTGATATCCAACTCCTTCCGATTCCAACCTGAGAGCCTTCCTATAGCATGAGATGGGATATCCAACTCCTTCCAAATCCAATCCTGATACCCTTCCGATAGCATGAGATGTGATATCCCAATGCTTCTACCAAACCTGAGACCCATACTATGACATGAGATCTGATATCAAACTCCTTCCCATTCCAATCCTGAGACCCTTCCTATAGCTTGAGATGTGATATCCAACTCCTTCCCTTTCCAATTCTGAGACCCTTCCTATACCATGAGACTTGATATCTCAATGCTTCTACCAAACCTGAGACCCATACTATGGCATGAGATGCGATATCAAACTCCTTCCCATTCCAATCCTGAGACCCTTCCTATAACATGAGATGTGAAATCCAAATCCTTCCCCTTCCAAACCTTAGACCCTTACTTTATCATGAGATGTGATATCCAACACCTTCCCATTCCAATCCTGAGACCCTTCCGATATCATGAGATTTGTTATCTCAATGCTTCTGATATCAAACTTGACACCCTCCCTATAGCATGAGATGTGATATCCAAATCCTTACCATTCCAATCCTGAGACCCTTCCTATAGCATGAGATGTGATATCTCAATGCTTCTAATACCAAACCTGAGACCCTTCCTATAACATGAGATGGGATATACAACTCCTTCCCATTCCAATCCTGAGACCCTTCCGATTGCAGAGATGTGATATCTCAATGCTTATACCAAACCTGAGACCCTTCCTAGGGCATGAGATGTGATATCCAACTCCTTCCCATTCCAATCCTGAGACCCTTCCTATAGCATGAGATGTGATATCTCAATGCTTATACCAAACCTGAGACCCTTCCTATAGCATGAGATGTGATATCCAAATCTTTCCCATTCCAATCCTGAGACCCTTCCTATAGCATGAGATGTGATATCTCAATGCCTCTCATACCAAACCTGAAATCCTTCCTCTAACATGAAATGTGATATCCAACTCCTTCCCTTTCCAAACCTGAGAGCCTACCTATAGCATGAGATGTGATATCCAACTCCTTCCCATTCCAATCCTGAGACCCTTCCTATAGCATGAGATGTGATATCTCAATGCTTATACCAAACCTGAGACCCTTCCTATAGCATGAGATGTGATATCCAAATCCTTCCCATTCCAATCCTGAGGCCCTTCCTATAGCATGAGATGTGATATCTCAATGCCTCTAATACCAAACCTGAGATCCTTCCTCTAACATGAAATGTGATATCCAACTCATTCCCTTTCCAAACCTGAGAGCCTCCCAATAGCATGAGATGTTATATCCAAGTCCTTCCCATTCCAATCCTTAGACACTTCCTACAGCATGAGATGTCATATCTCAATGATTCTAATACCAAACCTGAGACCCGTCCTATAACATGAGATGGGATATCCAACTCCATCCCATTTCAATCCTGAGACACTTCCGATAGCAGAGATGTGATATCACAATGCTTATACCAAACCTGAGACCCTTCCTATAACATGAGATGTGATATCCAACTCCTTCCCGTTCCAAACCTGAGACCCTTCCTATAGCAAGAATGTAATATCCAACTCCTTACCATTCCAATCCTGAGACCATTCCTATAGCATGAGATGTGATATCTCAATGCTTCTAATACCAAACCTGAGATCCTTCCTATGACATGAGATGTGATATCCAATTCCTTCCCATTCCAAACCTGAGACCCTTCCTACAGCATGTGATGTGATATCTCAATGCTTCTAATACCAAACCTGAGACCCGTCCTATAACATGAGTTGGGATATCCAACTCCTTCTCGTTCCAAACCTGAGACCCTTCCTATAGCATGAGATGTGATATTCAACTTCTTCCCATCCCAATACTGAGACACTTTCGATAGCAGAGATGTGATATCTCAATTCTTATACCAAACCTGAGACCCTTCCTATAACATGAGATGTGATATCCAACTCCTTCCCGTTGCAAACCTGAGAACCTTCCTATAGCATGAGATGTGATATCCAACTCCTTCCCATTCCAATCCTGAGACCCTTCCTATAGCATGAGATGTGATATCTCAATACTTCTAATACCAAACCTGAGACCCTTCCTATAACATGAGATGGGATATCCAACTCCTTCCCGTTCCAATCCTGAGACCCTTCCGATAGCAGAGATGTGATATCTCAATGCTTATACCAAACCTGAGACCCTTCCTATGGCATGAGATGTCATATACAACTCCTTCCCATTCCAATCCTGAGACCCTTCCTATAGTATGAGATGTGATATCTCAATGCTTATACCAAACCTGAGACCCTTCCTATAGCATGAGATGTGATATCCAACTTCTTCCCATTCCAATCCTGAGACCCTTCCTATAACATGAGATGTGATGTCTCAATGCTTCTAATACCAGACCTGAGATCCTTCCTATGGCATGAGATGTCATATAAAACTCCTTACCATTCCAATCCTGAGACCCTTCCTATAGCATGAGATGTGATATCCAACTCCTTCCCATTCCAATCCTGAGACCCTTCCTATAGCATGAGATTTGATATCTCAATGCTTCTAATACCAAACCTGAGATCCTTCCGATAGCATGAGATGTGATATCTCAATGCTTCTAATACCAAACCTGAGATCATTCCTATAACACGAAATGTGATATCCAAATCCTTCGCCTTCCAAACCTGAGACCCTCCCTTTAGCATGAGATGTGATATCCAACTCCTTCCCATTCCAATCCTGAGACCCTTCTGATAGCATGAGATGTGATATCTCAATGCCTCTAATACCAAACCTGAGATCCTACCTCTAACATGAAATGTGATATCCAACTCCTTCCCCTTCCAAACCTGAGAGCCTTCCTATAGCATGAGATGTGATATCGAAGTATTTCCCATTCCAATCCTGATACCCTTCCGATAGCATGAGATGTGATATCTCAATCCCTCTAATACCAAACCTGAGATCCTTCAGATAGCATGAGATGTGATATCTCAATGCTTCTAGTACCAAACCTGAGATCCTTCCTATAGCATGAGATGTGATATCCAACTTCTTCCCATTCCAATCCTGAGACCCTTCCTATAACATGAGATGTGATGTCTCAATGCTTCTAATACCAAACCTGAGATCCTTCCTATGGCATGAGATGTCATATAAAACTCCTTCCCATTCCATTCCTGAGACCCTTCTGATAACATGAGATGTGATATCCAACTCCTTTCCATTCCAATCCTGAGACCCTTCCTATAGCATGAGATGTGATATCTCAATGCTTCTAATACCAAACCTGAGATCCTTCCAATAGCATGAGATGTGATATTTAATTCTTCTAATACCAAACCTGAGATCCTTCCTATAACATGAGATGTGATATCCAAATCCTTCCCCTTCCAAACCAGAGACCCTCCCTTTAGCATGAGATGTGATATCCAACTCCTTCCCATTCCAATCCTGAGACCGTTCTGATAGCATGAGATGTGATATCTCAATGCTTCTAATACCAAACCTGAGATCCTTCCAATAGCATGAGATGTGATATTTAATTCTTCTAATACCAAACCTGAGATCCTTCCTATAACACGAGATGTGATATCCAAATCCTTCCCCTTCCAAACCTGAGACCCTCCCTTTAGCATGAGATGTGATATCCAACTCCTTCCCATTCCAATCCTGAGACCCTTCTGATAGCATGAGATGTTATATCTCAATGCCTCTAATACCAAACCTGAGATCCTACCTCTAACATGAAATGTGATATCCACCTTCTTCCCCTTCCAAACCTGGGAGCCTTCCTATAACATGAGATGTGATATCCAACTCCTTCCCATTCCAATCCTGAGACCCTTCCTATAGCATGAGATGTGATGTCTCAATGCTTCTAATACCAAATCTGAGATCCTTCCTATAACATGAGATGTGATATCCAACTCCTTCCCATTCCAATCCTGAGACCCTTCCTATAGCATGAGATGTGATGTCTCAATGCTTCTAATACCAAATCTGAGATCCTTCCTATAACATGAAATGTGATATCCAACTCCTTCCCTTTCCAAACGTGAGAGCCTCCATATAGCATGAGATGTGATATTCAAGTCCTTCCCATTCCAATCCTGAGACCCTTCCTATAGCATGAGATGTGATATCTCAATGCTTCTAATACCAAACCTGAGACCCTTCCTATAACATAAGATGGGATATCCAACTTCTTCCCATTCCAATCCTGAGACCCTTCCGATAGCAGAGATGTGATATCTCAATGCTTATACCAAACCTGAGACCCTTCCTATGGCATGAGATGTCATATACAACTCCTTCCCATTCCAATCCTGAGACCCTTCCTATAGCATGATATGTGATATCTGAATGCTTATACCAAACCTGAGACCCTTCCTATAGCATGGGATGTGATATCCAACTCCTTCCCATTCCAATCCTGAGACCCTTCCAATAGCATGAGATGTGATATCTCAATGCTTCTAATAACAAACCTGAGATCCTTCCTATAACATGAGATGTGATATCCAAATGCTTCCCCTTCCAAACCAGATACCCTCCCTTTAGCATGAGATGTGATATCCAACTCCTTCCCATTCCAATCCTGAGACCGTTCTTATAGCATGAGATGTGATATCTCAATGCTTCTAATACCAAACCTGAGATCCTTCCGATAGCATGAGATGTGATATTTCAATTCTTCTAATACCAAACCTGAGATCCTTCCTATAACACGAGATGTGATATCCAAATCCTTCCCCTTACAAACCTGAGACCCTCCCTTTAGCATGAGATGTGATATCAAACTCCTTCCCATTCCAATCCTGAGACCCTTCTGATAGCATGAGATGTTATATCTCAATGCCTCTAATACCAAACCTGAGATCCTACCTCTAACATGAAATGTGATATCCAACTCCTTCCCCTTCCAAACCTTGGAGCCTTCCTATAACATGAGATGTGATATCAAAGTCCTTCCCATTCCAATCCTGAGACCCTTCCTATAACATGAGATGTGATATCCAATTCCTTCCCATTCCAATCCTGAGACCCTTCCTATAGCATGAGATGTGATGTCTCAATGCTTCTAATACCAAATCTGAGATCCTTCCTATAACATGAGATGTGATATCCAACTCCTTCCCATTCCAATCCTGAGACCCTTCCTATAGCATGAGATGTGATATCTCAATGCTTATATCAAACCTGAGACCCTTCCTATAGCATGAGATGTGATATCCAAATCCTTCCCATTCCAATCCTGAGACCCTTCCTATAGCATGAGATGTGATATCTCAATGCCTCTAATACCAAACCTGAGATCCTTCCTCTAACATGAAATGTGATATCCAAATCCTTCACCTTTCCAAACCTGAGAGCCTACCTATAGCATGAGATGTGATATCCAACTCCTTCCCATTCCAATCCTGAGACCCTTCCTATAGCATGAGATGTGATATCTCAATGCTTATACCAAACCTGAGACCCTTCCTATAGCATGAGATGTGATATCCAAATCCCTCCCATTCCAATCCTGAGACCCTTCCTATAGCATGAGATGTGATATCTCAATGCCTATAATACCAAACGTGAGATCCTTCCTCTAACATGAAATGTGATATCCAACTCCTTCCCTTTCCAAACCTGAGAGCCTACCTATAGCATGAGATGTGATATCCAAGTCCTTCCCATTCCAATCCTTAGACACTTCCTACAGCATGAGATGTGATATCTCAATGATTCTAATACCAAACCTGAGACCCGTCCTATAACATGAGATGGGATATCCAACTCCTTCCCATTTCAATCCTGAGACACTTCCGATAGCAGAGATGTGATATCTCAATGCTTATTTCAAACCTGAGACCCTTCCTCTAACATGAGATGTGATATCCAACTCCTTCCCGTTCCAAACCTGAGACCCTTTCTATAGCATATGTGATATCCAACTCCTTCCCATTACAAACATGAGACCCTTTCTATAGCAAGAATGTAATATCCAACTCCTTCCCATTCCAATCCTGAGACCATTTCTATAGCATGAGATGTGATATCTCAATGCTTCTAATACCAAACCTGAGATCCTTCCTATGACATGAGATGTGATATCCAATTCCTTCCCATTCCAAACCTGAGACCCTTCCTATAGCATGAGATGTGATATCTCAATGCTTCTAATACCAAACCTGAGATCCTTCCTATAACATGAGATGTGATATCCAAATCCTTCCCCTTCCAAACCAGAGACCCTCCCTTTAGCATGAGATGTGATATCCAACTCCTTTCCATTCCAATCCTGAGACCGTTCTGATAGCATGAGATGTGATATCTCAATGCTTCTAATACCAAACCTGAGATCCTTCCGATAGCATGAGATGTGATATTTCAATTCTTCTAATACCAAACCTGAGATCCTTCCTATAACACGAGATGTGATATCCAAATCCTTCCCCTTCCAAACCTGAGACCCTCCCTTTAGCATGAGATGGGATATCCAACTACTTCCAAATCCAATCCTGAGACCCTTCCTATAGCATGAGATGTGATATCTCAATGCTTCTAATACCAAACCTGAGATCCTTCCAATAGCATGAGATGTGATATTTAATTCTTCTAATACCAAACCTGAGATCCTTCCTATAACATGAGATGTGATATCCAAATCCTTCCCCTTCCAAACCAGAGACCCTCCCTTTAGCATGAGATGTGATATCCAACTCCTTCCCATTCCAATCCTGAGACCGTTCTGATAGCATGAGATGTGATATCTCAATGCTTCTAATACCAAACCTGAGATCCTTCCAATAGCATGAGATGTGATATTTAATTCTTCTAATACCAAACCTGAGATCCTTCCTATAACACGAGATGTGATATCCAAATCCTTCCCCTTCCAAACCTGAGACCCTCCCTTTAGCATGAGATGTGATATCCAACTCCTTCCCATTCCAATCCTGAGACCCTTCTGATAGCATGAGATGTTATATCTCAATGCCTCTAATACCAAACCTGAGATCCTACCTCTAACATGAAATGTGATATCCACCTCCTTCCCCTTCCAAACCTGGGAGCCTTCCTATAACATGAGATGTGATATCGAAGTCCTTCCCATTCCAATCCTGAGACCCTTCCTATAACATGAGATGTGATATCCAACTCCTTCCCATTCCAATCCTGAGACCCTTCCTATAGCATGAGATGTGATATCCAACTCCTTCCCATTCCAATCCTGAGACCCTTCTGATAGCATGAGATGTTATATCTCAATGCCTATAATACCAAACGTGAGATCCTTCCTCTAACATGAAATGTGATATCCAACTCCTTCCCTTTCCAAACCTGAGAGCCTACCTATAGCATGAGATGTGATATCCAAGTCCTTCCCATTCCAATCCTTAGACACTTCCTACAGCATGAGATGTGATATCTCAATGATTCTAATACCAAACCTGAGACCCGTCCTATAACATGAGATGGGATATCCAACTCCTTCCCATTTCAATCCTGAGACACTTCCGATAGCAGAGATGTGATATCTCAATGCTTATTTCAAACCTGAGACCCTTCCTCTAACATGAGATGTGATATCCAACTCCTTCCCGTTCCAAACCTGAGACCCTTTCTATAGCATATGTGATATCCAACTCCTTCCCATTACAAACATGAGACCCTTTCTATAGCAAGAATGTAATATCCAACTCCTTCCCATTCCAATCCTGAGACCATTCCTATAGCATGAGATGTGATATCTCAATGCTTCTAATACCAAACCTGAGATCCTTCCTATGACATGAGATGTGATATCCAATTCCTTCCCATTCCAAACCTGAGACCCTTCCTATAGCATGAGATGTGATATCTCAATGCTTCTAATACCAAACCTGAGATCCTTCCTATAACATGAGATGTGATATCCAAATCCTTCCCCTTCCAAACCAGAGACCCTCCCTTTAGCATGAGATGAGATATCCAACTCCTTTCCATTCCAATCCTGAGACCGTTCTGATAGCATGAGATGTGATATCTCAATGCTTCTAATACCAAACCTGAGATCCTTCCGATAGCATGAGATGTGATATTTCAATTCTTCTAATACCAAACCTGAGATCCTTCCTATAACACGAGATGTGATATCCAAATCCTTCCCCTTCCAAACCTGAGACCCTCCCTTTAGCATGAGATGGGATATCCAACTACTTCCAAATCCAATCCTGAGACCCTTCCTATAGCATGAGATGTGATATCTCAATGCTTCTAATACCAAACCTGAGATCCTTCCAATAGCATGAGATGTGATATTTAATTCTTCTAATACCAAACCTGAGATCCTTCCTATAACATGAGATGTGATATCCAAATCCTTCCCCTTCCAAACCAGAGACCCTCCCTTTAGCATGAGATGTGATATCCAACTCCTTCCCATTCCAATCCTGAGACCGTTCTGATAGCATGAGATGTGATATCTCAATGCTTCTAATACCAAACCTGAGATCCTTCCAATAGCATGAGATGTGATATTTAATTCTTCTAATACCAAACCTGAGATCCTTCCTATAACACGAGATGTGATATCCAAATCCTTCCCCTTCCAAACCTGAGACCCTCCCTTTAGCATGAGATGTGATATCCAACTCCTTCCCATTCCAATCCTGAGACCCTTCTGATAGCATGAGATGTTATATCTCAATGCCTCTAATACCAAACCTGAGATCCTACCTCTAACATGAAATGTGATATCCACCTCCTTCCCCTTCCAAACCTGGGAGCCTTCCTATAACATGAGATGTGATATCGAAGTCCTTCCCATTCCAATCCTGAGACCCTTCCTATAACATGAGATGTGATATCCAACTCCTTCCCATTCCAATCCTGAGACCCTTCCTATAGCATGAGATGTGATGTCTCAATGCTTCTAATACCAAATCTGAGATCCTTCCTATAACATGAGATGTGATATCCAACTCCTTCCCATTCCAATCCTGAGACCCTTCCTATAGCATGAGATGTGATGTCTCAATGCTTCTAATACCAAATCTGAGATCCTTCCTATAACATGAAATGTGATATCCAACTCCTTCCCTTTCCAAACGTGAGAGCCTCCATATAGCATGAGATGTGATATTCAAGTCCTTCCCATTCCAATCCTGAGACCCTTCCTATAGCATGAGATGTGATATCTCAATGCTTCTAATACCAAACCTGAGACCCTTCCTATAACATAAAATGGGATATCCAACTCCTTCCCATTCCAATCCTGAGACCCTTCCGATAGCAGAGATGTGATATCTCAATGCTTATACCAAACCTGAGACCCTTCCTATGGCATGAGATGTCATATACACCTCCTTCCCATTCCAATCCTGATACCCTTCCTATAGCATGATATGTGATATCTGAATGCTTATACCAAACCTGAGACCCTTCCTATAGCATGAGATGTGATATCCAACTCCTTCCCATTCCAATCCTGAGACCCTTCAAATAGCATGAGATGTGATATCTCAATGCTTCTAATAACAAACCTGGGATCCTTCCTATAACATGAGATGTGATATACAAATGCTTCCCCTTCCAAACCAGAGACCCTCCCTTTAGCATGAGATGTGATATCCAACTCCTTCCCATTCCAATCCTGAGACCGTTCTTATAGCATGAGATGTGATATCTCAATGCTTCTAATACCAAACCTGAGATCCTTCCGATAGCATGAGATGTGATATTTCAATTCTTCTAATACCAAACCTGAGATCCTTCCTATAACACGAGATGTGATATCCAAATCCTTCCCCTTACAAACCTGAGACCCTCCCTTTAGCATGAGATGTGATATCCAACTCCTTCCCATTCCAATCCTGAGACCCTTCTGATAGCATGAGATGTTATATCTCAATGCCTCTAATACCAAACCTGAGATCCTACCTCTAACATGAAATGTGATATCCAACTCCTTCCCCTTCCAAACCTTGGAGCCTTCCTATAACATGAGATGTGATATCAAAGTCCTTCCCATTCCAATCCTGAGACCCTTCCTATAACATGAGATGTGATATCCAATTCCTTCCCATTCCAATCCTGAGACCCTTCCTATAGCATGAGATGTGATGTCTCAATGCTTCTAATACCAAATCTGAGATCCTTCCTATAACATGAGATGTTATATCCAACTCCTTCCCATTCCAATCCTGAGACCCTTCCTATAGCATGAGATGTGATATCTCAATGCTTATACCAAACCTGAGACCCTTCCTATAGCATGAGATGTGATATCCAAATCCTTCCCATTCCAATCCTGAGACCCTTCCTATAGCATGAGATGTGATATCTCAATGCCTCTAATACCAAACCTGAGATCCTTCCTCTAACATGAAATGTGATATCCAAATCCTTCCCTTTCCAAACCTGAGAGCCTACCTATAGCATGAGATGTGATATCCAACTCCTTCCCATTCCAATCCTGAGACCCTTCCTATAGCATGAGATGTGATATCTCAATGCTTATACCAAACCTGAGACCCTTCCTATAGCATGAGATGTGATATCCAAATCCCTCCCATTCCAATCCTGAGACCCTTCCTATAGCATGAGATGTGATATCTCAATGCCTATAATACCAAACCTGAGATCCTTCCTCTAACATGAAATGTGATATCCAACTCCTTCCCTTTCCAAACCTGAGAGCCTACCTATATCATGAGATGTGATATCCAAGTCCTTCCCATTCCAATCCTCAGACACTTCCTACAGCATGAGATGTGATATCTCAATGATTCTAATACCAAACCTGAGACCCGTCCTATAACATGAGATGGGATATCCAACTCCTTCCCATTTCAATCCTGAGACACTTCCGATAGCAGAGATGTGATATCTCAATGCTTATTCCAAACCTGAGACCCTTCCTCTAACATGAGATGTGATATCCAACTCCTTCCCGTTCCAAACCTGAGACCCTTCCTATAGCATATGTGATATCCAACTCCTTCCCATTACAAACATGAGACCCTTTCTATAGCAAGAATGTAATATCCAACTCCTTCCCATTCCAATCCTGAGACCATTCCTATAGCATGAGATTTGATATCTCAATGCTTCTAATACCAAACCTGAGATCCTTCCTATGACATGAGATGTGATATCCAATTCCTTCCCATTCCAAACCTGAGACCCTTCCTATAGCATGAGATGTGATATCTCAATGCTTCTAATACCAAACCTGAGATCCTTCCTATAACATGAGATGTGATATCCAAATCCTTCACCTTCCAAACCAGAGACCTTCCCTTTATCATGAGATGTGATATACAACTCCTTTCCATTCCAATCCTGAGACCGTTCTGATAGCATGAGATGTGATATCTCAATGCTTCTAATACCAAACCTGAGATCCTTCCGATAGCATGAGATGTGATATTTCAATTCTTCTAATACCAAACCTGAGATCCTTCCTATAACACGAGATGTGATATCCAAATCCTTCCCCTTCCAAACCTGAGACCCTCCCTTTAGCATGAGATGGGATATCCAACTACTTCCAAATCCAATCCTGATACCCTTCCAATAGCATGAGATGTGATATCTCAATCCCTCTAATACCAAACATTAGATCCTTCCGATAGCATGAGATGTGATATCTCAATGCTTCTAATACCAAACGTGACATCTTTCCCATAACATGAGATGTGATATCAAAATCCTTCCCCTTCCAAACCTGAGACCCTCCCTTTAGCATGAGATGTGATATCCAACTCCTTCCCAGTCCAATCCTGAGACCCTTCTGATAGCATGAGATGTTATATCTCAATGCCTCTAATACCAAACCTGAGATCCTACCTTTAACATGAAATGTGATATCCAACTCCTTCCCCTTCCAAACCTGGGAGCCTTCCTATAACATGAGATGTGATATCGAAGTCCTTCCCATTCCAATCATGAGACCCTTCCTATAACATGAGATGTGATATCCAACTCCTTCCCAATCCAATCCTGAGACCCTTCCTATAGCATGAGATGTGATGTCGCAATGCTTCTAATACCAAATCTGAGATCCTTCCTATAACATGAGATGTGATATCCAACTCCTTCCCATTCCAATCCTGAGACCCTTCCTATAGCATGAGATGTGATATCTCAATGCTTATACCAAACCTGAGACCCTTCCTATAGCATGAGATGTGATATCCAACTCCTTCCCATTCCAATCCTGAGACCCTTCCTATAACATGAGATGTGATGTCTCAATGCTTCTAATACCAAACCTGAGATCCTTCCTATGGCATGAGATGTCATATAAAACTCCTTCCCATTCCATTCCTGAGACCCTTCCTATTGCATGAGATGTGATGTCTCAATGCTTCTAATACCAAATCTGAGATCCTTCCTATAACATGAGATGTGATATCCAACTCCTTCCCATTCCAATCCTGAGACCCTTCCTGTAGCATGAGATGTGATATCTCAATGCTTATACCAAACCTGAGACCCTTCCTATAGCATGAGATGTGATATCCAAGTCCTTCCCATTCCAATCCTGAGACCCTTCCTATAGCATGAGATGTGATATCTCAATGCCTCTAATACCAAACCTGAGATCCTTCCTCTAACATGAAATGTGATATCCAACCCCTTCCCATTCCAATCCTGAGACCCTTCCTATAGCATGAGATGTGATGTCTCAATGCTTCTAATACCAAATCTGAGATCCTTCCTATAACATGAGGTGTGATATCCAACTCCTTCCCATTCCAATCCTGAGACCCTTCCTATAGCATGAGATGTGATATCTCAATGCTTATACCAAACCTGAGAGCCTTCCTATAGCATGAAATGTGATATCCAAATCCTTCCCATTCCAATCCTGAGACCCTTCCTATAGCATGAGATGTGATATCTCAATGCTTCTAATACCAAACCTGAGATCCTTCCGATATCATGAGATGTGATATCTCAATGCTTCTAATACCAAACCTGAGATCATTCCTATAACACAAGATGTGATATCCAAATCCTTCCCCTTCCAAACCTGAGACCCTCCCTTTAGCATGAGATGTGATATCCAACTCCTTCCCATTCCAATCCTGAGACCCTTCTGATAGCATGAGATGTTATATCTCAATGCCTCTAATACCAAACCTGAGATCCTACCCCTAACATGAAATGTGATATCCAACTCCTTCCCCTTCCAATCCTGAGACCCTTCCTATAACATGAGATGTGATATCCAACTCCTTCCCATTCCAATCCTGAGACCCTTCCTATTGCATGAGATGTGATGTCTCAATGCTTCTAATACCAAATCTGAGATCCTTCCTATAACATGAGATGTGATATCCAACTCCTTCCCATTCCAATCCTGAGACCCTTCCTGTAGCATGAGATGTGATATCTCAATGCTTATACCAAACCTGAGACCCTTCCTATAGCATGAGATGTGATATCCAAGTCCTTGCCATTCCAATCCTGAGACCCTTCCTATAGCATGAGATGTGATATCTCAATGCCTCTAATACCAAACCTGAGATCCTTCCTCTAACATGAAATGTGATATCCAACTCCTTCCCATTCCAATCCTGAGACCCTTCCTATAGCATGAGATGTGATGTCTCAATGCTTCTAATACCAAATCTGAGATCCTTCCTATAACATGAGGTGTGATATCCAACTCCTTCCCATTCCAATCCTGAGACCCTCCCTATAGCATGAGATGTGATATCTCAATGCTTATACCAAACCTGAGAGCCTTCCTATAGCATGAAATGTGATATCCAAATTCTTCCCATTCCAATCCTGAGACCCTTCCTATAGCATGAGATGTGATATCTCAATGCTTCTAATACCAAACCTGAGATCCTTCCGATATCATGAGATGTGATATCTCAATGCTTCTAATAGCAAACCTGAGATCATTCCTATAACACAAGATGTGATATCCAAATCCTTCCCCTTCCAAACCTGAGACCCTCCCTTTAGCATGAGATGTGATATCCAACTCCTTCCCATTCCAATCCTGAGACCCTTCTGATAGCATGAGATGTGATATTCAATGCCTCTAATACCAAACCTGAGATCCTACCTCTAACATGAAATGTGATATCCAACTCCTTCCCTTTCCAAACGTGAGAGCCTCCATATAGCATGAGATGTGATATTCAAGTCCTTCCCATTCCAATCCTGAGACCCTTCCTATAGCATGAGATGTGATATCTCAATGCTTCTAATACCAAACCTGAGACCCTTCCTATAACATAAGATGGGATATCCAACTCCTTCCCATTCCAATCCTGAGACCCTTCCGATAGCAGAGATGTGATATCTCAATGCTTATACCAAACCTGAGACCCTTCCTATGGCATGAGATGTCATATACAACTCCTTCCCATTCCAATCCTGCGACCCTTCCTATAGCATGATATGTGATATCTCAATGCTTATACCAAACCTGAGACCCTTCCTATAGCATGAGATGTGATATCCAGCTCCTTCCCATTCCAATCTTGAGACCCTTCCTATAACATGAGATGTGATATCTCAATGCCTCTAATACCAAACCTGAGATCCTTCCTCTAACATGAAATGTGATATCCAACTCCTTCCCTTTCCAAACCTGAGAGCCTACCTATAGCGTGAGATGTGATATCCAAGTCCTTCCCATTCCAATCCTGAGACCCTTCCTATAGCATGAGATGTGAAATCTCAATGCTTATACCAAACCTGAGACCCTTCCTATAGCATGAGATGTGATATCCAAATCCTTCCCATTCCAAACCTGAGATCCTTCCGATAGCATGAGATGTGATATTTCAATTCTTCTAATACCAAACCTGAGATCCTTCCTATAACACGAGATGTGATATCCAAATCCTTCCCCTTACAAACCTGAGACCCTCCCTTTAGCATGAGATGTGATATCCAACTCCTTCCCATTCCAATCCTGGGACCCTTCTGATAGCATGAGATGTTATATCTCATTGCCTCTAATACCAAACCTGAGATCCTACCTCTAACATGAAATGTGATATCCAACTCCTTCCCCTTCCAAACCTTGGAGCCTTCCTATAACATGAGATGTGATATCAAAGTCCTTCCCATTCCAATCCTGAGACCCTTCCTATAACATGAGATGTGATATCCAATTCCTTCCCATTCCAATCCTGAGACCCTTCCTATAGCATGAGATGTGATGTCTCAATGCTTCTAATACCAAATCTGAGATCCTTCCTATAACATGAGATGTGATATCCAACTCCTTCCCATTCCAATCCTGATACCCTTCCTATAGCATGAGATGTGATATCTCAATGCTTATACCAAACCTGAGACCCTTCCTATATCATGAGATGTGATATCCAAATCCTACCCATTCCAATCCTGAGACCCTTCCTATAGCATGAGATGTGATATCTCAATGCCTCTAATACCAAACCTGATATCCTTCCTCTAACATGAAATGTGATATCCAAATCCTTCCCTTTCCAAACCTGAGAGCCTACCTATAGCATGAGATGTGATATCCAACTCCTTTCCATTCCAATCCTGAGACCCTTCCTATAGCATGAGATGTGATATCTCAATGCTTATACCAAACCTGAGACCCTTCCTATAGCATGAGATGTGATATCCAAATCCCTCCCATTCCAATCCTGAGACCCTTCCTATAGCATGAGATGTGATATCTCAATGCCTATAATACCAAACCTGAGATCCTTCCTCTAACATGAAATGTGATATCCAACTCCTTCCCTTTCCAAACCTGAGAGCCTACCTATAGGATGAGATGTGATATCCAAGTCCTTCCCATTCCAATCCTTAGACACTTCCTACAGCATGAGATGTGATATCTCAATGATTCTAATACCAAACCTGAGACCCGCACTATAACAAGAGATGGGATATCCAACTCCTTCCCATTTCAATCCTGAGACACTTCTGATAGCAGAGATGTGATATCTCAATGCTTATTCCAAACCTGAGACCCTTCCTCTAACATGAGATGTGATATCCAACTCCTTCCCGTTCCAAACCTGAGACCTTTCCTATAGCATATGTGATATCCAACTCCCTCCCATTACAAACATGAGACCCTTTCTATAGCAAGAATGTCATTTCCAACTCCTTCCCATTCCAATCCTGAGACCATTCCTATAGCATGAGATGTGATATCTCAATGCTTCTAATACCAAACCTGAGATCCTTCCTATGACATGAGATGTGATATCCAATTCCTTCCCATTCCAAACCTGAGACCCTTCCTATAGCATGAGATGTGATATCTCAATGCTTCTATTACCAAACCTGAGATCCTTCCTATAACATGAGATGTGATATCCAAATCCTTCCCCTTCCAAACCAGAGACCCTCCCTTTAGCATGAGATGTGATATCCAACTCCTTTCCATTCCAATCCTGAGACCGTTCTGATAGCATGAGATGTGATATCTCAATGCTTCTAATACCAAACCTGAGATCCTTCCGATAGCATGAGATGTGATATTTCAATTCTTCTAATACCAAACCTGAGATCCTTCCTATAACACGAGATGTGATATCCAAATCCTTCCCCTTCCAAACCTGAGACCCTCCCTTTAGCATGAGATGGGATATCCAACTACTTCCAAATCCAATCCTGATATCCTTCCGATAGCATGAGATGTGATATCTCAATCGCTCTAATACCAAACCTGAGATCCTTCCGATAGCATGAGATGTGATATCTCAATGCTTCTAATAACAAACGTGAGACCCTTCCTATAACATGAGATGTGATATCCAAATCCTTCCCATTCCAATCTTGAGACCCTTCCTATAACATGAGATGTGATATCCAACTCCTTCCCAGTCCAATCCTGAGACCCTTCTGATAGCATGAGATGTTATATCTCAATGCCTCTAATACCAAACCTGAGATCCTACCTCTAACATGAAATGTGATATCCAACTCCTTCCCCTTCCAAACCTGGGAGCCTTCCTATAACATGAGATGTGATATTGAAGTCCTTCCCATTCCAATCCTGAGACCCTTCCTATAACATGAGATGTGATATCCAACTCCTTCCCATTCCAATCCTGAGACCCTTCCTATAGCATGAGATGTGATGTCTCAATGCTTCTAATACCAAATCTGAGATCCTTCCTATAACATGAGATGTGATATCCAACTCCTTCCCATTCCAATCCTGAGACCCTTCCTATAGCATGAGATGTGATATCTCAATGCTTATACCAAACCTGAGACCCTTCCTATAGCATGAGATGTGATATCCAACTCCTTCCCATTCCAATCCTGAGACACTTCCTATAACATGAGATGTGATGTCTCAATGCTTCTAATACCAAACCTGAGATCCTTCCTATGGCATGAGATGTCATATAAAACTCCTTCCCATTCCATTCCTGAGACCCTTCCTATAGCATGAAATGTGATATCGAACTCCTTCCCATTCCAATCCTGAGACCCTTCCTATAGCATGAGATGTGATATCTCAATGCTTCTAATAACAAACCTGAGATCCTTCCTATAACATGAGATGTGATATCCAAATCCTTCCCCTTCCAAACCAGAGGCCCTCCCTTTAGCATGAGATGTGATATCCAACTCCTTCCCATTCCAATCCTGAGACCGTTCTGATAGCATGAGATGTGATATCTCAATGCTTCTAATACCAAACCTGAGATTCTTCCAATAGCATGAGATGTGATATTTAATTCTTCTAATACCAAACCTGAGATCCTTCCTATAACACGAGATGTGATATCCAACTCCTTCCCATTCCAATCCTGAGACCCTTCTGATAGCATGAGATGTTATATCTCAATGCCTCTAATACCAAACCTGAGATCCTACCTCTAACATGAAATGTGATATCCAACTCCTTCCCCTTCCAAACCTGGGAGCCTTCCTATAACATGAGATGTGATATTGAATTCCTTCCCATTCCAATCCTGAGACCCTTCCTATAACATGAGATGTGATATCCAACTCCTTCCCATTCCAATCCTGAGACCCTTCCTATTGCATGAGATGTGATGTCTCAATGCTTCTAATACCAAATCTGAGATCCTTCCTATAACATGAGATGTGATATCCAACTCCTTCCCATTCCAATCCTGAGACCCTTCCTGTAGCATGAGATGTGATATCTCAATGCTTATACCAAACCTGAGACCCTTCCTATAGCATGAGATGTGATATCCAAGTCCTTCCCATTCCAATCCTGAGACCCTTCCTATAGCATGAGATGTGATATCTCAATGCCTCTAATACCAAACCTGAGATCCTTCCTCTAACATGAAATGTGATATCCAACTCCTTCCCATTCCAATCCTGAGACCCTTCCTATAGCATGAGATGTGATGTCTCAATGCTTCTAATACCAAATCCGAGATCCTTCCTATAACATGAGGTGTGATATCCAACTCCTTCCCATTCCAATCCTGAGACCCTTCCTATAGCATGAGATGTGATATCTCAATGCTTATACCAAACCTGAGACCCTTCCTATAGCATGAAATGTGATATCCAAATCCTTCCCATTCCAATCCTGAGACCCTTCCTATAACATGAGATGTGATATCTCAATGCCTCTAATACCAAACCTGAGATCCTTCCGATATCATGAGATGTGATATCTCAATGCTTCTAATACCAAACCTGAGATCATTCCTATAACATGAGATGTGATATCCAAATCCTTCCCCTTCCAAACCTGAGACCCTCCCTTTAGCATGAGATGTGATATCCAACTCCTTCCCATTCCAATCCTGAGACCCTTCTGATAGCATGAGATGTGATATTTAATGCCTCTAATACCAAACCTGAGATCCTACCTCTAACATGAAATGTGATATCCAACTCCTTCCCTTTCCAAACGTGAGAGCCTCCATATAGCATGAGATGTGATATTCAAGTCCTTCCCATTCCAATCCTGAGACCCTTCCTATAGCATGAGATGTGATATCTCAATGCTTCTAATACCAAACCTGAGACCCTTCCTATAACATAAAATGGGATATCCAACTCCTTCCCATTCCAATCCTGAGACCCTTCCGATAGCAGAGATGTGATATCTCAATGCTTATACCAAACCTGAGACCCTTCCTATGGCATGAGATGTCATATACAACTCCTTCCCATTCCAATCCTGAGACCCTTCCTATAGCATGATATGTGATATCTCAATGCTTATACCAAACCTGAGACCCTTCCTATAGCATGAGATGTGATATCCAACTCCTTCCCATTCCAATCCTGAGACCCTTCCTATAACATGAGATGTGATATCTCAATGCCTCTAATACCAAACCTGAGATCCTTCCTCTAACATGAAATGTGATATCCAACTCCTTCCCTTTCCAAACCTGAGAGCCTACCTATAGCGTGAGATGTGATATCCAAGTCCTTCCCATTCCAATCCTTAGACACTTCCTACAGCATGAGATGTGATATCTCAATGATTCTAATACCAAACCTGAGACCCGTCCTATAACATGAGATGGGATATCCAACTCCTTCCCATTTCAATCCTGAGACACTTCTGATAGCAGAGATGTGATATCTCAATGCTTATACCAAACCTGAGACCCTTCCTATAACATGAGATGTGATATCCAACTCCTTCCCGTTCCAAACCTGAGACCCTTCCAATAGCATATGTTATATCCAACTCCTTCCCATTCCAAACATGAGACCCTTCCTATAGCAAGAATGTAATATCCAACTCCTTACCATTCCAATCCTGAGACCATTCCTATAGCATGAGATGTGATATCTCAATGCTTCTAATACCAAACCTGAGATCCTTCCTATGACATGAGATGTGATATCCAATTCCTTCCCATTCCAAACCTGAGACCCTTCCTACAGCATGTGATGTGATATCTCAATGCTTCTAATACCAAACCTGAGACCCTTCCTATAACATGAGATGTGATATCCAACTCCTTCCCGTTCCAAACCTGAGAACCTTCCTATAGCATGAGATGTGATATCCAACTCCTTCCCATTCCAATCCTGAGACCCTTCCGATAGCATGAGATGTGATATCTCAATGCCTCTAATACCAAACCTGAGATCCTTCCGATAGCACGAGATGTGATATCTCAATGCTTCTAATACCAAACCTGAGATCCTTCCTATAACATGAGATGTGATATCCAAATCCTTCCCCTTCCAAACCTGAGACCTTCCCTTTAGCATGAGATTTGATATCCAACTCGTTCCCATTCCAATCCTGAGACCCTTCTGATAGCATGAGATGTGATATCTCAATGCCTCTAATACCAAACCTGAGATCCTACCTCTAACATGAAATGTGATATCCAACTCCTTCCCTTTCCAAACCTGAGAGCCTTCCTATAGCATGAGATGTGATATCCAAGTCCTTCCCATTCCAATCCGGAGACCCTTCCTATAACATGAGATGTGATATCCAACTCCTTCCGATTACAACCTGAGAGCCTTCCTATAGCATTAGATGGGATATCCAACTCCTTCCAAATCCAATCCTGATACCCTTCCAATAGCATGAGATGTGATATCCCAATGCTTCTACCAAACCTGAGACCCATACTATGACATGAGATCTGATATCAAACTCCTTCCCATTCCAATCCTGAGACCCTTCCTATAGCTTGAGATGTGATATCCAACTCCTTCCCTTTCCAATTCTGAGACCCTTCCTATACCATGAGACTTGATATCTCAATGCTTCTACCAAACCTGAGACCCATACTATGGCATGAGATGCGATATCAAACTCCTTCCCATTCCAATCCTGAGACCCTTCCTATAACATGAGATGTGATATCCAAATCCTTCCCCTTCCAAACCTTAGACCCTTACTTTATCATGAGATGTGATATCCAACACCTTCCCATTCCAATCCTGAGACCCTTCCGATATCATGAGATTTGTTATCTCAATGCTTCTGATATCAAACCTGACACCCTCCCTATAGCATGAGATGTGATATCCAAGTCCTTACCATTCCAATCCTGAGACCCTTCCTATAGCATGAGATGTGATATCTCAATGCTTCTAATACCAAACCTGAGACCCTTCCTATAACATGAGATGGGATATACAACTCCTTCCCATTCCAATCCTGAGACCCTTCCGATTGCAGAGATGTGATATCTCAATGCTTATACCAAACCTGAGACCCTTCCTATAACATGAGATGTCATATACAAATCCTTCCCATTCCAATCCTGAGACCCTTCCTATAGCATGAGATGTGATGTCTCAATGCTTCTAATACCAAACCTGAGATCCTTCCTATAACATGAGATGTGATATCCAACTCCTTCCCATTCCAATCCTGAGACACTTCCTATAGCATGAGAAGTGATATCTCCATGCTTATACCAAACCTGAGACCCTTCCTATAGCATGAGATGTGATATCCAAATCCTTCCCATTCCAATCCTGAGACCCTTCCTATAGCATGAGATGTGATATCTCAATGCTTATACCAAACCTGAGAGCCTACCTATAGCATGAGATGTGATATCCAAGTCCATCCCATTCCAATTCTTAGGCCCTTCCTACAGCATGCGATGTGATATCTCAATGATTCTAATACCAAACCAGAGACCCGTCCTATAACATGAGATGTGATATCCAACTCCTTCCCGTTCCCAACCTGAGACCCTTCCTATAGCATATGTGATATCCAACTCCTTCCCATTCCAAACATGAGACCCTTCCTATAGCAAGAATGTAATATCCAACTCCTACCCATTCCAATCCTGAGACCATTCCTATAGCATGAGATGTGATATCTTAATGCTTCTAATATCAAACCTGAGATACTTCCAATGACATGAGATGTAATATCCAATTCCTTCCCATTCCAAACCTGAGACCCTTCCTACAGCATGAGATGTGATATCCAACTCCTTCCCATCCCAATCCTGAGACACCTCCGATAGCAGAGATGTGATATCTCAATGCTTATACCAAACCTGAGACTCTTCCTATAACATGAGATGTGATATCCAACTGCTTCCCGTTCCAAACCTGAGACCCTTCCTATAGCATGAGATGTGATATCCAACTCCTTCCCATTCCAATCCTGAGACCCTTCCGATAGCATGAGATGTGACATCTCAATGCTTCCAATACCAAACCTGTGATCCTTCCTATAACATGAGATGTGATATCCAAATCCTTCCCCTTCCAAACCTGAGACCCTCCCTTTAGCATGAGATGTGATATCCAACTCCTTCCTATTCCAATCCTGACACCCTTCTGATAGCATGAGATGTGATATCTCAATGCCTCTAATAACAAACCTGAGATCCTACCTCTAACATGAAATGTGATATCCAACTCCTTTCCTTTCCAAACGTGAGACCGTCCCAATAGCATGAGATGTGATATCCAAGTCCTTCCCATTCCAATCCTGAGACCCTTCCTATAGCATGAGATGTGATATATCAATGCTTCTAATACCAAACCTGAGATCCTTCCTATGACATGAGATGTGATATCCAAATCCTTCCCATTCCAATCCTGAGACCCTTCCTATAGCAAGAGATGTGATATCCAAATCCTTCCCATTCCAATCCTGAGACCCTTCCTATAACATGAGATGTGATATCCAACTCCTTCCCATTCCAACCTGAGACACTTCCTATAGCATGAGAAGGGATATCCAACTCCTTCCCAATCCAATCCTGAGACCCTTCCGATAGCAGAGATGTGATATCTCAATGCTTATACCAAACCTGAGACCCTTCCTATGGCATGAGATGTGATATCCAACTCCTTGCCATTCAAATCCTGAGACCCTTCCTATAGCATGAGATGTGATATCTCAATGCTTCTACCAAACCTGAGACCCTTCCTTTAGCATGAGATGTGATATCCAAATCCTTCACATTCCAATCCTGAGACCCTTCCTATAGCATGAGATGTGATATCCAACTCCTTCCCATTCCAATCCTGAGACCCTTCCTATAGCATGAGAAGTGATATCTCCATGCTTATACCAAACCTGAGACCCTTCCTATAGCATGAGATGTGATATCCAAATCCTTCCCATTCCAATCCTGAGACCATTCCTATAGCATGAGATGTGATATCTCAATGCGTATACCAAACCTGAGAGCCTACCTATAGCATGAGATGTGATATCCAACTCCTTCCCATTCCAACCTGAGACACTTCCTATAGCATGAGAAGGGATATCCAACTCCTTCCCAATCCAATCCTGAGACCCTTCCGATAGCAGAGATGTGATATCTCAATGCTTATACCAAACCTGAGACCCTTCCTATGGCATGAGATGTGATATCCAACTCCTTGCCATTCAAATCCTGAGACCCTTCCTATAGCATGAGATGTGATATCTCAATGCTTCTACCAAACCTGAGACCCTTCCTTTAGCATGAGATGTGATATCCAAATCCTTCACATTCCAATCCTGAGACCCTTCCTATAGCATGAGATGTGATATCTCAATGCTTCTAATACCAAACCTGAGATCCTTCCTATAACATGAGATGTGATATCCAATTCCTTCCCATTCCAAACCTGAGACCCTTCCTATTGGATGAGATGTGATATCCAACTCCTTCCCATTCCAACCCTGAGACCCTTCCTATACCATGAGATGTGATATCTCAATGCTTCTAATACCAAACCTGGGACCCGTCCTATAACATGAGATATGATATCCAAATCAATCCCCTTCCAAACCTGAGACCCTTCCTTTAGCATGAGATGTGATATCCAAATACTTCCCATTCCAATCCTAAAACCTTTCCTATAGCATGAGATGTGATATCTCAATGTTTCTAATAGAAAACCTGAGACCCTTCCTATAGCAAGAGATGTGATATCCAAATCCTTCACATTCCAACCCGAGACCCTTCCTATAGCATGAGAAGGGATATCCAACTCCTTCCCAATCCAATCCTGAGACCCTTCCGATAGCAGAGATGTGATATCCAACTAGATGTCATATCCAACTCCTTCCCATTCCAAACCTGAGACCCTTCCTTTAGCATGAGATGTGATAGCCAAATCCTTCACATTCCAATCCGGAGACCCTTCCTATAGCATGAGATGTGATATCTCAATGCTTCTAATACCAAACCAGAGATCCTTCCTATAACATGAGATGTGATATCCAACTCCTTCCCATTCCAAACCTGAGACCCTTCCGATAGCAGAGATGTGATATCTCAATGCTTATACCAGACCTTAGACCCTTCCTATAACATGAGATGTGATATCCAACTCCTTCCCATTCCAATCCTGAGACAAATCCTATAGCATGAGATGTGATATCACAATGCTTCTAATACCAAACCTGAGACCCGTCCTATAACATGAGATGTGATATCCAAATCCTTCCCCTTCCAAACCTGAGACCCTTTCTTTAGCATGAGATGTGATATCCAGCTCCTCCCATTCCAATCCTGAGACCCTTCCGATAGCATGAGATGTGATATCTCAATGCTTCTAATATCAAAACTGAGACCCTTCTGATAGCAGAGATGTGATATTTCAATGCTTACACCAAACCTGAGACCCTTCCTATAGCATGAGATGTGATATCCAACTCCTTCCGATTCCAATCCTGAGACCCTTCCTATAGCATGAGATGTGATATCGCAATGCTTCTACCAAAACTGAGACCCTTCCTTTAGCATGAGATGTGATATCCAAATCCTTCCCCTTCCAAACCTGAGACCCTCCCTTTAGCATGAGATGTGATATCCAACTCCTTCCCATTCCAATCCATATACCGTTCTGATAGCATGAGATGTGATATCTCAATGCCTCTAATACCAAACCTGAGATCCTACCTATAACATGAAATGTGATATCCAACTCCTTCCCTTTCCAAACCTGAGAGCCTTCCTACAGCATGAGATGTGATATCCAAGTCCTTCCCATTCCAACCTGAGACCCTTCCTATAGCATGAGATGGGATATCCAACTCCTTCCAAATCCAATCCTGATACCCTTCCGATAGCATGAGATGTGATATCCCAATGCTTCTACAAAACCTGAGACCCATACCATGGCATGAGATGTGATATCAAACTCCCGTCCTATACCATGAGACTTGATATCTCAATGCTTCTAATACCAAACCTGAGACCGGTCCAATAACATGAGATATGATATCCAAATCCTTCCCCTTCCAAACCTTAGACCCTTCCTTTATCATGAGATGTGATATCCAAGTCCTTCCCATTCCATTCCTGAGACCCTTTCTATAGCATGAGATGTGATATCTCAATGCTTCTAATACCAAACCTGAGACCCTTCCTATAACATGAGATGTGATATCCAAGTCCTTCCCATTCCAATCCTGAGACCCTTCCTATAGCATGAGATGTGATATCTCAATGCTTCTAATACCAAACCTGAGACCCTTCCTATAACATGAATTGTGATATCCAAGTCCTTCCCATTCCAATAATGAGACCCTTCCTATACCATGAGATGTGATATCTCAATGCTTCTAATACCAAACCTGGGACCCGTCCTATAACATGAGATATGATATCCAAATCCTTCCCCTTCCAAACCTGAGACCCTTCCTTTAGCATGAGATGTGATATCCAAATCCTTCCCATTCCAATCCTGAAACCCTTCCTATAGCATGAGATGTGATATCTCAATGTTTCTAATAAAAAACCTGAGACCCTTCCTATAGCAAGAGATGTGATATCCAAATCCTTCCCATTTCAATCTTGAGACCCTTCCTATAACATGAGATGTGATATCCAACTCCTTCCCATTCCAATCCTGAGACCCTTCCTATAGCATGAGAAGTGATATCTCCATGCTTATACCAAACCTGAGACCCTTCCTATAGCATGAGATGTGATATCCAAATCCTTCCCATTCCAATCCTGAGACCCTTCCTATAGCATGAGATGTGATATCCAAGTCCATCCCATTCCAATCCTTAGACCCTTCCTACAGCATGCGATGTGATATCTCAATGATTCTAATACCAAACCAGAGACCCGTCCTATAACATGAGATGGGATATCCAACTCCTTCCCATTCCAATCCTGAGCCACTTCCGATAGCAGAGATGTGATATCTCAATGCTTATACCAAACCTGAGACCCTTCCTATAACATGAGATGTGATATATCAATGCTTCTAATACCAAACCTGAGATCCTTCCTATGACATGAGATGTGATTTCCAAATCCTCCCTATTCCAATCCTGAGACCCTTCCTATAGCAAGAGATGTGATATCCAAATCCTTCCCATTACAATCCTGAGACCCTTCCTATAACATGAGATGTGATATCCAACTCCTTCCCATTCCAACCTGAGACACTTCCTATAGCATGAGAAGGGATATCCAACTCCTTCCCAATCCAATCCTGAGACCCTTCCGATAGCAGAGATGTGATATCTCAATGCTTATACCAAACCTGAGACCCTTCCTATGGCATGAGATGTGATATCCAACTCCTTGCCATTCAAATCCTGAGACCCTTCCTATAGCATGAGATGTGATATCTCAATGCTTCTACCAAACCTGAGACCCTTCCTTTAGCATGAGATGTGATATCCAAATCCTTCCCATTCCAACCTGAGACCCTTCCTATAGCATAGGGAGGGATATCCAACTCCTTCCCAATCCAATCCTGAGACCCTTCCGATAGCAGAGATGTGATATCTCAATGCTTATACCAAACCTGAGACCCTTCCTATGGCATGAGATGTGATATCCAACTCCTTGCCATTCAAATCCAGAGACCCTCCCTATAACAAGAGATGTCATATCCAACTCCTTCCCATTCCAAACCTGAGACCCTTCCTTTAGCATGAGATGTGATATCCAAATCCTTCACATTCCAATCCGGAGACCCTTCCTATAGCATGAGATGTGATATCTCAATGCTTCTAATACCAAACCTGAGATCCGTCCTATAACATGAGATGTGATATCCAACTCCTTCCCATTCCAAACCTGAGACCCTTCCGATAGCATGAGATGTGATATCTCAATGCGTCAAAAACCAAACATGAGAACCATCCTATAACATGAGATGTGAAATACAAATCCTTCCCTTCCCAAACCTGAGACTCTTCCTATAGCATGAGATGTGATATCTCAATGCTTCTACCAAACCTGAAACCCTTCCTATAGCATGAGATGTGATATCCAACTCCTTCCCATTCCAATCCTGAGACACATCGTATAGCATGAGATGTGATATCACAATGCTTCTAATACCAAACGTGAGACCCGTCCTATAACATGATATGTGATATCCAAATCCTTCCCCTTCCAAACCTGAGACCCTTCCTTTAGCATGAGATGTGATATCCAGCTCCTCCCATTCCAATCCTGAGACCCTTCCGATAGCATGAGATGTGATATCTCAATGCTTCTAATATCAAAACTGAGACCCTCCCTATAGCATGAGATGTGATATCTAAGTCCTTCCCATTCCAATCCTGAGACCCTTCCGATAGCAGAGATGTGATATTTCAATGCTTATACCAAACCTGAGACCCTTCCTATAGCATGAGATGTGATATCCAACTCCTTCCGATTCCAATCCTGAGACCCTTCCTATAGCATGAGATGTGATATCGCAATGCTTCTACCAAAACTGAGACCCTTCCTTTAGCATGAGATGTGATATCCAACTCCTTCCCATTCCAATCCTGAGACCCTTCCTATAGCATGAGATGTGATATCTCAATGCTTCTAATACCAAACCTGAGATCCTTCCTATAACATGAGATGTGATATCCAACTCCTTCCCATTCCAATCCTGATACCCTTCTGATAGCATGAGATGTGATATCTCAATGCCTCTAATACCAAACCTGAGATCCTACCTCTAACATGAAATGTGATATCCAACTCCTTCACTTTCCAAACCTGAGAGCCTTCCTACAGCATGAGATGTGATATCCAAGTCCTTCCCATTCCAATCCTGAGACCCTTCCTATAACATGAGATGTGATATCCAACTCCTTCCCATTCCAACCTGAGACCCTTCCTATAGCATGAAATGTGATATCCAACTCCTTCACTTTCCAAACCTGAGAGCCTTCCTACAGCATGAGATGTGATATCCAAGTCCTTCCCATTCCAATCCTGAGACCATTCCTATAACATGAGATGTGATATCCAACTCCTTCCCATTCCAACCTGAGACCCTTCCTATAACATGAGATGTGATATCCAAGTCCTTCCCATTCCAATCCTGAGACCCTTCCTATAGCATGAGATGTGATATCTCAATGCTTCTAATACCAAACCTGAGACCCTTCCTATAACATGAATTGTGATATCCAAGTCCTTCCCATTCCAATCCTGAGACCCTTCCGATAGCAGAGATGTGATATCTCAATGCGTATACCAAACCTGAGACCCTTCCGATAGCATGAGATGTGATATCTCAATGCTTCTAATACCAAACCTGAGATCCTTCCTATAACATGAGATGTGATGTCCAAATCCTTCCCCTTCCAAACCTTAGACCCTCCCTTTAGCATGAGATGTGATATCCAACTCCTTCCCATTCCAATCCTGAGACCCTTCTGATGGCATGAGATGTGATATCTCAATGCCTCTAATACCAAACCTGAGATCCTACCTCTAACATGAAATGTGATATCCAACTCCTTCCCCTTCCAACCCTGAGAGCCTTCCTATAGAATGAGATGTGATATCCAAGTCCTTCCCATTCCAATCCTGAGACTCTTCCTATAACATGAGATGTGATATCCAACTCCTTCCCATTCCAACCTTAGACCCTTCCTATAGCATGAGATGGGATATCCAACTCCTTCCAAATCCAATCCCGATACCCTTCCTATGGCATGAGATGTGATATCCAACTCCTTGCCATTCAAATCCTGAGACCCTTCCTATAGCATGAGATGTGATATCTCAATGCTTCTACCAAACCTGAGACCCTTCCTTTAGCATGAGATGTGATATCCAAATCCTTCCCATTCCAACCTGAGACCCTTCCTATAGCATAGGGAGGGATATCCAACTCCTTCCCAATCCAATCCTGAGACCCTTCCGATAGCAGAGATGTGATATCTCAATGCTTATACCAAACCTGAGACCCTTCCTATGGCATGAGATGTGATATCCAACTCCTTGCCATTCAAATCCAGAGACCCTCCCTATAACAAGAGATGTCATATCCAACTCCTTCCCATTCCAAACCTGAGACCCTTCCTTTAGCATGAGATGTGATATCCAAATCCTTCACATTCCAATCCGGAGACCCTTCCTATAGCATGAGATGTGATATCTCAATGCTTCTAATACCAAACCTGAGATCCGTCCTATAACATGAGATGTGATATCCAACTCCTTCCCATTCCAAACCTGAGACCCTTCCGATAGCATGAGATGTGATATCTCAATGCGTCAAAAACCAAACATGAGAACCATCCTATAACATGAGATGTGAAATACAAATCCTTCCCTTCCCAAACCTGAGACTCTTCCTATAGCATGAGATGTGATATCTCAATGCTTCTACCAAACCTGAAACCCTTCCTATAGCATGAGATGTGATATCCAACTCCTTCCCATTCCAATCCTGAGACACATCGTATAGCATGAGATGTGATATCACAATGCTTCTAATACCAAACGTGAGACCCGTCCTATAACATGATATGTGATATCCAAATCCTTCCCCTTCCAAACCTGAGACCCTTCCTTTAGCATGAGATGTGATATCCAGCTCCTCCCATTCCAATCCTGAGACCCTTCCGATAGCATGAGATGTGATATCTCAATGCTTCTAATATCAAAACTGAGACCCTCCCTATAGCATGAGATGTGATATCTAAGTCCTTCCCATTCCAATCCTGAGACCCTTCCGATAGCAGAGATGTGATATTTCAATGCTTATACCAAACCTGAGACCCTTCCTATAGCATGAGATGTGATATCCAACTCCTTCCGATTCCAATCCTGAGACCCTTCCTATAGCATGAGATGTGATATCGCAATGCTTCTACCAAAACTGAGACCCTTCCTTTAGCATGAGATGTGATATCCAACTCCTTCCCATTCCAATCCTGAGACCCTTCCTATAGCATGAGATGTGATATCTCAATGCTTCTAATACCAAACCTGAGATCCTTCCTATAACATGAGATGTGATATCCAACTCCTTCCCATTCCAATCCTGATACCCTTCTGATAGCATGAGATGTGATATCTCAATGCCTCTAATACCAAACCTGAGATCCTACCTCTAACATGAAATGTGATATCCAACTCCTTCACTTTCCAAACCTGAGAGCCTTCCTACAGCATGAGATGTGATATCCAAGTCCTTCCCATTCCAATCCTGAGACCCTTCCTATAACATGAGATGTGATATCCAACTCCTTCCCATTCCAACCTGAGACCCTTCCTATAGCATGAAATGTGATATCCAACTCCTTCACTTTCCAAACCTGAGAGCCTTCCTACAGCATGAGATGTGATATCCAAGTCCTTCCCATTCCAATCCTGAGACCATTCCTATAACATGAGATGTGATATCCAACTCCTTCCCATTCCAACCTGAGACCCTTCCTATAACATGAGATGTGATATCCAAGTCCTTCCCATTCCAATCCTGAGACCCTTCCTATAGCATGAGATGTGATATCTCAATGCTTCTAATACCAAACCTGAGACCCTTCCTATAACATGAATTGTGATATCCAAGTCCTTCCCATTCCAATCCTGAGACCCTTCCGATAGCAGAGATGTGATATCTCAATGCGTATACCAAACCTGAGACCCTTCCGATAGCATGAGATGTGATATCTCAATGCTTCTAATACCAAACCTGAGATCCTTCCTATAACATGAGATGTGATGTCCAAATCCTTCCCCTTCCAAACCTTAGACCCTCCCTTTAGCATGAGATGTGATATCCAACTCCTTCCCATTCCAATCCTGAGACCCTTCTGATGGCATGAGATGTGATATCTCAATGCCTCTAATACCAAACCTGAGATCCTACCTCTAACATGAAATGTGATATCCAACTCCTTCCCCTTCCAACCCTGAGAGCCTTCCTATAGAATGAGATGTGATATCCAAGTCCTTCCCATTCCAATCCTGAGACTCTTCCTATAACATGAGATGTGATATCCAACTCCTTCCCATTCCAACCTTAGACCCTTCCTATAGCATGAGATGGGATATCCAACTCCTTCCAAATCCAATCCCGATACCCTTCCGATAGCATGAGATGTGATATCCCAATGCTTCTACAAAACCTGAGACCCATACCATGGCATGAGATGTGATATCAAACTCCTTCCCATTCCAATCCTGAGACCCTTCCTATAGCTTGAGATGTGATATCCAACTCCTTCCCATTCCAATTCTGAGACCCGTCCTATACCATGAGACTTGATATCTCAATGCTTCTAATACCAAACCTGAGACCGGTCCTATAACATGAGATGTGATACCCAAATTCTTCCCCTTCCAAACCTTAGACCCTTCCTATAGCATGAGATGTGATATCTCAATGCTTCTAATACCAAACCTGAGACCCTTCCTATAACGAGATGGGATATCCAACTCCTTCCCATTCCAATCCTGAGACCCTTCCGATAGCAGAGATGTGATATCTCAATGCTTATACCAAACCTGAGACCCTTCCTATGGCATGAGATGTCTTATACAACTCCTTCCGATTCCAATCCTGAGACCCTTCCTATAGCTTGAGATGTGATATCAAACTCCTTCCCATTCAATGTGATATCCAACTCCTTCCCATTCCAATCCTGAGACCCTTCCTATACCATGAGATGTGATATTTCAATGCTTCTAATACCAAACCTGAGACCCGTCCTAAAACATGAGATGTGAGATCCAAATCCTTCCCCTTCCAAACCTGAGACCTTTCCTTTAGCATGAGATGTGATATCCAACTCCTTCCCATTCCAAACCTGAGACCCTTCCTATAGCATGAGATGTTATATCTTAATGCTTCTAAAACCAAACCTGAGAACCATCCTATAACATGTGAACTCCAAATCCTTCCCTTTCCAAACCTGAGACCCTTCCGATAGCATGAGATGTGGTATCTCAATGCTACTAAAACCAAACATGAGAACCATCCTATAACATGAGATGTGAAATCCAAATCCTTCCCTTTCCAAACCTGAGACCCTTCCTATAGCTTGAGATGTGATATCAAACTCCTTCCCATTCCAATCCTGAGATAGCTTGAGATGTGATAGCCAACTCCTTTCCATTCCAATCCTGAGACCCTTCCTATACCATGAGATGTGATATCTCAATGCTTCTAATACCAAACCTGAGACCCATCCTATAACATGAGATGTGATACCCAAATCCTTCCCCTTCCAAACCTTAGACCCTTCCTATAGCATGAGATGTGATATCTCAATGCTTCTAATACCAAACCTGAGACCCTTCCTATAACGAGATGGGATATCCAACTCCTTCCCATTCCAATCCTGAGACCCTTCCGATAGCAGAGATGTGATATCTCAATGCTTATACCAAACCTGAGACCCTTCCTATGGCATGAGATGTCATATACAACTCCTTCCGATTCCAATCCTGAGACCCTTCCTATAGCATGAGATGTGATATCTCAATGCTTCTAATACCAAACCTGAGATCCTTCCTATAACATGAGATGTGATATCAAACTCCTTCCCATTCCAAACCTGAGACCCTTCCGATAGCATGAGATGTGATATCTCAATGCTTCTAAAACCAAACATGAGAACCATCCTATAACATGAGATGTGAAATCCAAATCATTCCCTTTCCAAACCTGAGACCCTTCCTATAGCTTGAGATGTGATATCAAACTCCTTTCCATTCAATGTGATATCCAACTCCTTCCCATTCCTATCCTGAGACCCTTCCTATACCATGAGATGTGATATTTCAAAGCTTCTAATACCAAACCTGAGACCCGTCCTAAAACATGAGATGTGAGATCCAAATCCTACCCCTTCCAAACCTGAGACCTTTCCTTTAGCATGAGATGTGATATCCAACTCCTTCCCATTCCAAACCTGAGACCCTTCCTATAGCATGAGATGTTATATCTTAATGCTTCTAAAACCAAACCTGAGAACCATCCTATAACATGTGAAATCCAAATCCTTCCCTTCCAAACCTGAGACCCTTCCGATAGCATGAGATGTGATATCTCAATGCTACTAAAACCAGACATGAGAACCATCCTATAACATGAGATGTGAAATCCAAATCCTTCCCTTTCCAAACCTGAGACCCTTCCTATAGCATGAGATGTTATATCTTAATGCTTCTAAAACCAAACCTGAGAACCATCCTATAACATGTGAAATCCAAATCCTTCCCTTCCAAACCTGAGACCCTTCCGATAGCATGAGATGTGATATCTCAATGCTACTAAAACCAAACATGAGAACCATCCTATAACATGAGATGTGAAATCCAAATCCTTCCCTTTCCAAACCTGAGACCCTTCCTATAGCTTGAGATGTGATATCAAACTCCTTCCCATTCCAATCCTGAGATAGCTTGAGATGTGATAGCCAACTCCTTCCCATTCCAATCCTGAGACCCTTCCTATACCAGGAGATGTGATATCTCAATGCTTCTAATACCAAACTTGAGACCCGTCCTAAAACATGAGATGTGAGATCCAAATCCTTCCCCTTCCAAACCTGAGACCCTTCCTATAGCTTGAGATGTGATATCAAACTCCTTCCCATTCCAATCCTGAGATAGCTTGAGATGTGATATCCGACTCCATCCCATTCCAATCCTGAGACCCTTCCTATAACGAGATGTGATATCCAACTCCTTCCCATTCCAATCCTTAGACCCTTCCTACAGCATGCGATGTGATATCTCAATGATTCTAATACCAAACCAGAGACCCGTCCTATAACATGAGATGGGATATCCAACTCCTTCCCATTCCAATCCTGAGCCACTTCCGATAGCAGAGATGTGATATCTCAATGCTTATACCAAACCTGAGACCCTTCCTATAACATGAGATGGGATATCCAACTCCTTCCCGTTCCAAACCTGAGACACTTCCTATAGCATATGTGATATCCAACTCCTTCCCATTCCAAACATGAGACCCTTCCTATAGCAAGAATGTAATATCCAACTCCTACCCATTCCAATCCTGAGACCATTCCTATAGCATGAGCTGTGATATATCAATGCTTCTAATACCAAACCTGAGATCCTTCCTATGACATGAGATGTGATATCCAAATCCTTCCCATTCCAATCCTGAGACCCTTCCTATAGCAAGAGATGTGATATCCAAATCCTTCCCATTCCAATCCTGAAACCCTTCCTATAACATGAGATGTGATATCCAACTCCTTCCCATTCCAACCTGAGACACTTCCTATAGCTTGAGATGTGATAGCCAACTCCTTCCCATTCCAATCCTGAGACCCTTCCTATACCAGGAGATGTGATATCTCAATGCTTCTAATACCAAACTTGAGACCCGTCCTAAAACATGAGATGTGAGATCCAAATCCTTCCCCTTCCAAACCTGAGACCCTTCCTATAGCTTGAGATGTGATATCAAACTCCTTCCCATTCCAATCCTGAGATAGCTTGAGATGTGATATCCGACTCCATCCCATTCCAATCCTGAGACCCTTCCTATAACGAGATGTGATATCCAACTCCTTCCCATTCCAATCCTTAGACCCTTCCTACAGCATGCGATGTGATATCTCAATGATTCTAATACCAAACCAGAGACCCGTCCTATAACATGAGATGGGATATCCAACTCCTTCCCATTCCAATCCTGAGCCACTTCCGATAGCAGAGATGTGATATCTCAATGCTTATACCAAACCTGAGACCCTTCCTATAACATGAGATGGGATATCCAACTCCTTCCCGTTCCAAACCTGAGACACTTCCTATAGCATATGTGATATCCAACTCCTTCCCATTCCAAACATGAGACCCTTCCTATAGCAAGAATGTAATATCCAACTCCTACCCATTCCAATCCTGAGACCATTCCTATAGCATGAGCTGTGATATATCAATGCTTCTAATACCAAACCTGAGATCCTTCCTATGACATGAGATGTGATATCCAAATCCTTCCCATTCCAATCCTGAGACCCTTCCTATAGCAAGAGATGTGATATCCAAATCCTTCCCATTCCAATCCTGAAACCCTTCCTATAACATGAGATGTGATATCCAACTCCTTCCCATTCCAACCTGAGACACTTCCTATAGCATGAGAAGGGATATCCAAATCCTTCCCAATCCAATCCTGAGACCCTTCCGATAGCAGAGATGTGATATCTCAATGATTATACCAAACCTGAGACCCTTCCTATGGCATGAGATGTGATATCCAACTCCTTGCCATTCAAATCCTGAGACCCTTCCTATAGCATGAGATGTGATATCTCAATGCTTCTAGCAAACCTGAGACCCTTCCTTTAGCATGAGATGTGATATCCAAATCGTTCACATTCCAATCCTGAGACCCTTCCGATAGCAGAGATGTGATATCTCAATGCTTATACCAAACCTGAGACCCTTCCTTTAGCATGAGATGTGATATCCAAATCCTTCACATTCCAATCCTGAGACCCTTACTATAGCATGAGATGTGATATCCAACTTCTTCCCATTCCAATCCTGAGACCCTTCCTATAGCATGAGAAGTGATATCTCCATGCTTATACCAAACCTGAGACCCTTCCTATAGCATGAGATGTGATATCCAAATCCTTCCCATTCCAATCCTGAGACCCTTCCTATAGCATGAGATGTGATATCTCAATGCTTATACCAAACCTGAGAGCCTACCTATAGCATGAGATGTGATATCCAACTCCTTCCCATTCCAACCTGAGAACCTTCCTATAGCATGAGAAGGGATATCCAACTCCTTCCCAATCCAATCCTGAGACCCTTCCGATAGCAGAGATGTGATATCTCAATGCTTATACCAAACCTGAGACCCTTCCTAAGGCATGAGATGTGATATCCAACTCCTTGCCATTCAAATCCTGAGACCCTTCCTATAGCATGAGATGTGATATCTCAATGCTTCTACCAAACCTGAGACCCTTCCTTTAGCATGAGATGTGATATCCAAATCCTTCACATTCCAATCCTGAGACCCTTCCTATAGCATGAGATGTGATATCTCAATGCTTCTAATACCAAACCTGAGATCCTTCCTATAACATGAGATGTGATATCCAATTCCTTCCCATTCCAAACCTGAGACCCTTCCTATTGGATGAGATGTGATATCCAACTCCTTCCCATTCCAACCCTGAGACCCTTCCGATAGCAGAGATGTGATATCTCAATGCTTATACCAAACCTGAGACACTTCCTAAGGCATGAGATGTGATATCCAACTCCTTGCCATTCAAATCCTGAGACCCTTCCTATAGCATGAGATGTGATATCTCAATGCTTCTACCAAACCTGAGACCCTTCCTTTAGCATGAGATGTGATATCCAAATCCTTCACATTCCAATCCTGAGACCCTTCCTATAGCATGAGATGTGATATCTCAATGCTTCTAATACCAAACCTGGGACCCGTCCTATAACATGAGATATGATATCCAAATCAATCCCCTTCCAAACCTGAGACCCTTCCTTGAGCATGAGATGTGATATCCAAATACTTCCCATTCCAATCCTAAAACCTTTCCTATAGCATGAGATGTGATATCTCAATGTTTCTAATAAAAAACCTGAGACCCTTCCTATAGCAAGAGATGTGATATCCAAATCCTTCCCATTCCAATCCTGAGACCCTTCCTATAACATGAGATGTGATATCCAACTCCTTCCCATTCCAACCCGAGACCCTTCCTATAGCATGAGAAGGGATATCCAACTCCTTCCCAATCCAATCCTGAGACCCTTCCTATACCATGAGATGTGATATCTCAATGCTTCTAATACCAAACCTGGGACCCGTCCTATAACATGAGATTTGATATCCAAATCAATCCCCTTCTAAACCTGAGACCCTTCCTTTAGCATGAGATGTGATATCCAAATACTTCCCATTCCAATCCTAAAACCTTTCCTATAGCATGAGATGTGATATCTCAATGTTTCTAATAAAAAACCTGAGACCCTTCCTATAGCAAGAGATGTGATATCCAAATCCTTCCCATTCCAATCCTGAGACCCTTCCTATAACATGAGATGTGATATCCAACTCCTTCCCGTTCCAAACCTGAGACCCTTCCTATAGCATATGTGATATCCAACTCCTTCCCATTCCAAACATGAGACCCTTCCTATAGCAAGAATGTAATATCCAACTCCTTACCATTCCAATCCTGAGACCATTCCTATAGCATGTGATGTGATATCTCAATGCTTCTAATACCAAACCTGAGATCCTTCCTATGACATGAGATGTGATATCCAATTCCTTCCCATTCCAAACCTGAGACCCTTCCTACAGCATGTGATGTGATATCTCAATGCTTCTAATACCAAACCTGAGACCCGTCCTATAACATGAGTTGGGATATCCAACTCCTTCCCATTCCAACCCGAGACCCTTCCTTTAGCATGAGAAGGGATATCCAACTCCTTCCCAATCCAATCCTGAGACCCTTCCGATAGCAGAGATGTGATATCCAACTCCTTGTCATTCAAATCCTGAGACCCTCCCTATAACAAGAGATGTCATATCCAACTCCTTCCCATTCCAAACCTGAGACCCTTCCTTTAGCATGAGATGTGATATCCAAATCCTTCACATTCCAATCCGGAGACCCTTCCTATAGCATGAGATGTGATATCTCAATGCTTCTAATACCAAACCTGAGATCCTTCCTATAACATGAGATGTGATATCCAACTCCTTCCCATTCCAAACCTGAGACCCTTCCGATAGCATGAGATGTGATATCTCAATGCTTCAAAAACCAAACATGAGAACCATCCTATAACATGAGATGTGAAATCCAAATCCTTCCCTTCCCAAACCTGAGACTCTTCCTGTAGCATGAGATGTGATATCTCAATGCTTCTACCAAACCTGAAACCCTTCCTATAGCATGAGATGTGATATCCAACTCCTTCCCATTCCAATCCTGAGACACATCCTATAGCATGAGAAGTGATATCACAATGCTTCTAATACCAAACCTGAGACCCTTCCTATAACATGAGATGTGATATCCAAATCCTTCCCCTTCCAAACCTGAGACCCTTCCTTTAGCATGAGATGTGATATCCAGCTCCTCCCATTCCAATCCTGAGACCCTTCCGATAGCATGAGATGTGATATCTCAATGCTTCTAATATCAAAACTGAGACCATCCCTATAGCATGAGATTTGATATCTAAGTCCTTCCCATTCCAATCCTGAGACCCTTCCGATAGCAGAGATGTGATATTTCAATGCTTACACCAAACCTGAGACCCTTCCTATAGCATGAGATGTGATATCCAACTCCTTCCGATTCCAATCCTGAGACCCTTCCTATAGCATGAGATGTGATATCGCAATGCTTCTACCAAAACTGAGACCCTTCCTTTAGCATGAGATGTGATATCCAACTCCTTCACATTCCAATCCTGAGACCCTTCCTATAGCATGAGATGTGATATCTCAATGCTTCTAATACCAAACCCCTGAGATCCTTCCTATGGCATGAGATGTCATATAAAACTCCTTCCCATTCCAATCCTGAGACCCTTCCTATAGCATGAGATGTGAAATCCAACTCCTCCCCATTCCAATCCTGAGACCCTTCCTATAGCATGAGATTTGATATCTCAATGCTTCTAATACCAAACCTGAGATCCTTCCGATAGCATGAGATGTGATATCTCAATGCTTCTAATACCAAACCTGAGATCATTCCTATAACACGAGATGTGATATCCAAATCCTTCCCCTTCCAAACCTGAGACCCTCCCTTTAGCGTGAGATGTGATATCCAACTCCTTCCCATTCCAATCCTGAGACCCTTCTGATAGCATGAGATGTGATATCTCAATGCCTCTAATACCAAACCTGAGATCTTACCTCTAACATGAAATGTGATATCCAACTCCTTCCCCTTCCAAACCTGGGAGCCTTTCTATAACATGAGATGTGATATCGAAGTCCTTCCCATTCCAATCCTGAGACCCTTCCTATAACATGAGATGTGATATCCAACTCCTTCTCATTCCAATCCTGAGACCCTTCCTATAGCATGAGATGTGATGTCTCAATGCTTCTAATACCAAATCTGAGATCCTTCCTATAACATGAGATGTGATATCCAACTCCTTCCCCTTCCAAACCTGAGAGCCTTCCTATAGCATGAGATGTGATATCGAAGAATTTCCCATTCCAATCCTGAGACCCTTCCTGTAACATGAGATGTGATATCCAACTCCTTCCCAGTCCAACCTGAGACCCTTCCTATAGCATGAGATGGGATATCCAACTACTTCCAAATCCAATCCTGATACCCTTCCGATAGCATGCGATGTGAAATCTCAATGCTTTTAATACCAAACGTGAGATCCTTCCTATAACATGAGATGTGATATCAAAATCCTTCCCCTTCCAAACCTGAGACCCTCCCTTTAGCATGAGATGTGATATCCAACTCTTTCCCATTCCAATCCTGAGACCCTTCTGATAGCATGAGATGTGATATTCAATGCCTCTAATACCAAACCTGAGATCCTACCTCTAACATGAAATGTGATATCCAACTCCTTCCCTTTCCAAACGTGAGACCCTCCCTATAGCATGAGATGTGATATCCAAGTCCTTCCCATTCCAATCCTGAGACCCTTCCTATAGCATGAGATGTGATATCTCAATGCTTCTACTACCAAACCTGAGACCCTTCCTATAACATAAGATGGGATATCCAACTCCTTCCCATTCCAATCCTGAGACCCTTCCGATAGCAGAGATGTGATATCTCAATGCTTATACCAAACCTGAGACCCTTCCTATGGCATGAGATGTCATATACAACTCCTTCCCATTCCAATCCTGAGACCCTTCCTATAGCATGAGATGTGATATCTCAATGCTTATACCAAACCTGAGACCCTTCCTATAGCATGAGATGTGATATCCAACTCCTTCCCATTCCAACCCTGAGACCCTTCCTATAACATGAGATGTGATGTCTCAATGCTACTAATACCAAACCTGAGATCCTTCCTATGGCATGAGATGTCATATAAAACTCCTTCCCATTCCATTCCTGAGACCCTTCTTATAGCATGAGATGTGATATCCAACTCCTTCCCATTCCAATCCTGAGACCCTTCCTATAGCATGAGATGTGATATCTCAATACCTCTAATACCAAACCTGAGATCCTTCCTATAACATGAGATATGATATCGAAGTATTTCCCATTCCAATCCTGAGACCCTTCCTGTAACATGAGATGTGATATCCAACTCCTTCCCAGTCCAACCTGAGACCCTTCCTATAGCATGAGATGGGATATCCAACTACTTCCAAATCCAATCCTGATACCCTTCCGATAGCATTAGATGTGATATCTCAATCCCTCTAATACCAAACCTGAGATCCTTCCGATAGCATGAGATGTGAAATCTCAATGCTTTTAATACCAAACGTGAGATCCTTCCTATAACATGAGATGTGATATCAAAATCCTTCCCCTTCCAAACCTGAGACCCTCCCTTTAGCATGAGATGTGATAACCAACTCTTTCCCATTCCAATCCTGAGACCCTTCTGATAGCATGAGATGTGATATTCAATGCCTCTAATACCAAACCTGAGATCCTACCTCTAACATGAAATGTGATATCCAACTCCTTCCCTTTCCAAACGTGAGACCCTCCCTATAGCATGAGATGTGATATCCAAGTCCTTCCCATTCCAATCCTGAGACCCTTCCTATAGCATGAGATGTGATATCTCAATGCTTCTACTACCAAACCTGAGACCCTTCCTATAACATAAGATGGGATATCCAACTCCTTCCCATTCCAATCCTGAGACCCTTCCGATAGCAGAGATGTGATATCTCAATGCTTATACCAAACCTGAGACCCTTCCTATGGCATGAGATGTCATATACAACTCCTTCCCATTCCAATCCTGAGACCCTTCCTATAGCATGAGATGTGATATCTCAATGCTTATACCAAACCTGAGACCCTTCCTATAGCATGAGATGTGATATCCAACTCCTTCCCATTCCAACCCTGAGACCCTTCCTATAACATGAGATGTGATGTCTCAATGCTACTAATACCAAACCTGAGATCCTTCCTATGGCATGAGATGTCATATAAAACTCCTTCCCATTCCATTCCTGAGACCCTTCTTATAGCATGAGATGTGATATCCAACTCCTTCCCATTCCAATCCTGAGACCCTTCCTATAGCATGAGATGTGATATCTCAATACTTCTAATACCAAACCTGAGATCCTTCCTATAACATGAGATATGATATCCAAATCCTTCCCCTTCCAAACCTGAGACCCTCCCTTTAGCATGAGATGGGATATCCAACTACTTCCAAATCCAATCCTGATACCCTTCCGATAGCATGAGATGTGATATCTCAATCCCTCTAATACCAAACCTGAGATCCTTCCGATAGCATGAGATGTGATATCTCAATGCTTCTAATACCAAACGTGAGATCCTTCCCATAACATGAGATGTGATATCAAAATCCTTCCCCTTCCAAACCTGAGACCCTCCCTTTAGCATGAGATGTGATATCCAACTCCTTCCCATTCCAATCCTGAGACCCTTCTGATAGCATGAGATGTTATATCTCATGCCTCTAATACCAAACCTGAGATTCTACCTCTAACATGAAATGTGATATCCAACTCCTTCCCCTTCCAAACCTGGGAGCCTTTCTATAACATGAGATGTGATATCGAAGTCCTTCCCATTCCAATCCTGAGACCCTTCCTATAACATGAGATGTGATATCCAACTCCTTCTCATTCCAATCCTGAGACCCTTCCTATAGCATGAGATGTGATGTCTCAATGCTTCTAATACCAAATCTGAGATCCTTCCTATAACATGAGATGTGATATCCAACTCCTTCCCATTCCAATCCTGAGACCCTTCCTATAACATGAGATGTGATATCTCAATGCTTATACCAAACCTGAAATCCTTCCTCTAACATGAAATGTGATATCCAACTCCTTCCCTTTCCAAACCTGAGAGCCTACCTATAGCATGAGATGTGATATCCAACTCCTTCCCATTCCAATCCTGAGACCCTTCCTAAAGCATGAGATGTGATATCTCAATGCTTATACCAAACCTGAGACCCTTCCTATAGCATGAGATGTGATATCCAAATCCTTCCCATTCCAATCCTGAGACACTTCCTATAGCATGAGATGTGATATCTCAATGCCTCTAATACCAAACCTGAGATCCTTCCTCTAACATGAAATGTGATATCCAACTCCTTCCCTTTCCAAACCTGAGAGCCTACCTATAGCGTGAGATGTGATATCCAAGTCCTTCCCATTCCAATCCTTAGACACTTCCTACAGCATGAGATGTGATATCTCAATGATTCTAATACCAAACCTGAGACCCGTCCTATAACATGAGAGGGGATATCCAACTCCTTCCCATTTCAATCCTGAGACACTTCCGATAGCAGAGATGTGATATCTCAATGCTTATACCAAACCTGAGACCCTTCCTATAACATGAGATGTGATATCCAACTCCTTCCCGTTCCAGACCTGAGACCCTTCCTATAGCATATGTGATATCCAACTCCTTCCCATTCCAAACATGAGACCCTTCCTATAGCAAGAATGTAATATCCAACTCCTTACCATTCCAATCCTGAGACCATTCCTATAGCATGTGATGTGATATCTCAATGCTTCTAATACCAAACCTGAGATCCTTCCTATGACATGAGATGTGATATCCAATTCCTTCCCATTCCAAACCTGAGACCCTTCCTACAGCATGTGATGTGATATCTCAATGCTTCTAATACCAAACCTGAGACCCGTCCTATAACATGAGTTGGGATATCCAACTCCTTCCCGTTCCAAACCTGAGATCCTTCCTATAGCATGAGTTGTGATATTCAACTCCTTCCCATTCCAATCCTGAGACCCTTCTGATAGCATGAGATGTTATATCTCATGCCTCTAATACCAAACCTGAGATTCTACCTCTAACATGAAATGTGATATCCAACTCCTTCCCCTTCCAAACCTGGGAGCCTTTCTATAACATGAGATGTGATATCGAAGTCCTTCCCATTCCAATCCTGAGACCCTTCCTATAACATGAGATGTGATATCCAACTCCTTCTCATTCCAATCCTGAGACCCTTCCTATAGCATGAGATGTGATGTCTCAATGCTTCTAATACCAAATCTGAGATCCTTCCTATAACATGAGATGTGATATCCAACTCCTTCCCATTCCAATCCTGAGACCCTTCCTATAACATGAGATGTGATATCTCAATGCTTATACCAAACCTGAAATCCTTCCTCTAACATGAAATGTGATATCCAACTCCTTCCCTTTCCAAACCTGAGAGCCTACCTATAGCATGAGATGTGATATCCAACTCCTTCCCATTCCAATCCTGAGACCCTTCCTAAAGCATGAGATGTGATATCTCAATGCTTATACCAAACCTGAGACCCTTCCTATAGCATGAGATGTGATATCCAAATCCTTCCCATTCCAATCCTGAGACACTTCCTATAGCATGAGATGTGATATCTCAATGCCTCTAATACCAAACCTGAGATCCTTCCTCTAACATGAAATGTGATATCCAACTCCTTCCCTTTCCAAACCTGAGAGCCTACCTATAGCGTGAGATGTGATATCCAAGTCCTTCCCATTCCAATCCTTAGACACTTCCTACAGCATGAGATGTGATATCTCAATGATTCTAATACCAAACCTGAGACCCGTCCTATAACATGAGAGGGGATATCCAACTCCTTCCCATTTCAATCCTGAGACACTTCCGATAGCAGAGATGTGATATCTCAATGCTTATACCAAACCTGAGACCCTTCCTATAACATGAGATGTGATATCCAACTCCTTCCCGTTCCAGACCTGAGACCCTTCCTATAGCATATGTGATATCCAACTCCTTCCCATTCCAAACATGAGACCCTTCCTATAGCAAGAATGTAATATCCAACTCCTTACCATTCCAATCCTGAGACCATTCCTATAGCATGTGATGTGATATCTCAATGCTTCTAATACCAAACCTGAGATCCTTCCTATGACATGAGATGTGATATCCAATTCCTTCCCATTCCAAACCTGAGACCCTTCCTACAGCATGTGATGTGATATCTCAATGCTTCTAATACCAAACCTGAGACCCGTCCTATAACATGAGTTGGGATATCCAACTCCTTCCCGTTCCAAACCTGAGATCCTTCCTATAGCATGAGTTGTGATATTCAACTCCTTCCCATTCCAATCCTGAGACCCTTCCGATAGCATGAGATGTGATATCTCAATGCCTCTAATACCAAACCCGAGATCCTTCCGATAGCACGAGATGTGATATCTCAATGCTTCTAATACCAAACCTGAGATCCTTCCTATAACATGAGATGTGATATCCAAATCCTTCCCCTTCCAAACCTGAGACCTTCCCTTTAGCATGAGATTTGATATCCAACTCGTTCCCATTCCAATCCTGAGAGCCTTCCTATAGCATGAGATGTGATATCCAAGTCCTTCTCATTCCAATCCGGAGACCCTTCCTATAACATGAGATGTGATATCCAACTCCTTCCGATTCCAACCTGAGACCCTTCCTATAGCATGAGATGGGATATCCAACTCCTTCCAAATCCAATCCTGATACCCTTCCGATAGCATGAGATGTGATATCCCAATGCTTCTACCAAACCTGAGACCCATACTATGACATGAGATCTGATATCAAACTCCTTCCCATTCCAATCCTGAGACCCTTCCTATAGCTTGAGATGTGATATCCAACTCCTTCCCTTTCCAATTCTGAGACCCTTCCTATACCATGAGACTTGATATCTCAATGCTTCTACCAAACCTGAGACCCATGCTATGGCATGAGATTTGATATCAAACTCCTTCCCATTCCAATCCTGAGACCCTTCCTATAACATGAGATGTGATATCCAAATCCTTCCGCTTCCAAACCTTAGACCCTTACTTTATCATGAGATGTGATATCCAACTCCTTCGCATTCCAATCCTGAGACCCTTCCGATATCATGAGATTTGTTATCTCAATGCTTCTAATATCAAACTTGACACCCTCCCTATAGCATGAGATGTGATATCCAAGTCCTTCCCATTCCAATCCTATGACCCTTCCTATAGCATGAGATGTGATATCTCAATGCTTCTAATACCAAACCTGAGACCCTTCCTATAACATGAGATGGCATATCCAACTCCTTCCCATTCCAATCCTGAGTCTCTTCCGATAGCAGAGATGTGATATCTCAATGCTTATACCAAACCTGAGACCCTTCCTGTGGCATGAGATGTCATATACAACTCCTTCCCATTCCAATCCTAAGATCCTTCCTATAGCTTGAGATGTGATATCAAACTCCTTTCCATTCAATGTGATATCCAACTCCTTCCCATTCCTATCCTGAGACCCTTCCTATACCATGAGATGTGATATTTCAAAGCTTCTAATACCAAACCTGAGACCCGTCCTAAAACATGAGTTGTGAGATCCAAATCCTACCCCTTCCAAACCTGAGACCTTTCCTTTAGCATGAGATGTGATATCCAACTCCTTCCCATTCCAAACCTGAGACCCTTCCTATAGCATGAGATGTTATATCTTAATGCTTCTAAAACCAAACCTGAGAACCATCCTATAACATGTGAAATCCAAATCCTTCCCTTCCAAACCTGAGACCCTTCCGATAGCATGAGATGTGATATCTCAATGCTACTAAAACCAAACATGAGAACCATCCTATAACATGAGATGTGAAATCCAAATCCTTCCCTTTCCAAACCTGAGACCCTTCCTATAGCTTGAGATGTGATATCAAACTCCTTCCCATTCCAATCCTGAGATAGCTTGAGATGTGATAGCCAACTCCTTCCCATTCCAATCCTGAGACCCTTCCTATACCAGGAGATGTGATATCTCAATGCTTCTAATACCAAACTTGAGACCCGTCCTAAAACATGAGATGTGAGATCCAAATCCTTCCCCTTCCAAACCTGAGACCCTTCCTATAGCTTGAGATGTGATATCAAACTCCTTCCCATTCCAATCCTGAGATAGCTTGAGATGTGATATCAGACTCCATCCCATTCCAATCCTGAGACCCTTCCGATAGCATGAGATGTGATAGCTCAATGCTTCTAATATCAAAACTGAGACCCTCCCTATAGTATGAGATGTGATATCTAAGTCCTTCCCATTCCTATCCTGAGACCCTTCCGATAGCAGAGATGTGATATCTCAATGCTTATACCAAACCTGATGACCCTTCCTATGGCATGAGATGTGATATCCAACTCCTTCCCATTCCAATCCTGAGTTTCTTCCTATAGCATGAGATGTGATATCTCAATGCTTCTATCGAACCTGAGACCCTTCCTTTAGCATGAGATGTGATATCCAACTCCTTGCCATTCCAATCCTGAGACCCTTCCTATAACATGAGACGTGATATCCAACTCCTTCCCATTCCAATCCTGAGACTCCTCCTATAGCATGAGATGTGATATCTCAATGCTTCTAATACCAAACCTGGGACCCGTCCTATAACATGAGATATGATATCCAAATCCTTCCCCTTCCAAACCTGAGACCCTTCCTTTAGCATGAGATGTGATATCCAAATCCTTCCCATTCCAATCCTGAAACCCTTCGTATAGCATGAGATGTGATATCTCAATGTTTCTAATAAAAAACCTGAGACTCTTCCTATAGCAAGAGATGTGATATCCGAATCCTTCCCATTCCAATCCTGAGACCCTTCCTATAACGAGATGTGATATCCAACTCCTTCCCATTCCAATCCTTAGACCCTTCCTACAGCATGCGATGTGATATCTCAATGATTCTAATACCAAACCAGAGACCCGTCCTATAACATGAGATGGGATATCCAACTCCTTCCCATTCCAATCCTGAGCCACTTCCGATAGCAGAGATGTGATATCTCAATGCTTATACCAAACCTGAGACCCTTCCTATAACATGAGATGGGATATCCAACTCCTTCCCGTTCCAAACCTGAGACACTTCCTATAGCATATGTGATATCCAACTCCTTCCCATTCCAAACATGAGACCCTTCCTATAGCAAGAATGTAATATCCAACTCCTACCCATTCCAATTCTGAGACCATTCCTATAGCATGAGATGTGATATATCAATGCTTCTAATACCAAACCTGAGATCCTTCCTATGACATGAGATGTGATATCCAAATCCTTCCCATTCCAATCCTGAGACCCTTCCTATAGCAAGAGATGTGATATCCAAATCCTTCCCATTCCAATCCTGAAACCCTTCCTATAACATGAGATGTGATATCCAACTCCTTCCCATTCCAACCTGAGACACTTCCTATAGCATGAGAAGGGATATCCAAATCCTTCCCAATCCAATCCTGAGACCCTTCCGATAGCAGAGATGTGATATCTCAATGATTATACCAAACCTGAGACCCTTCCTATGGCATGAGATGTGATATCCAACTCCTTGCCATTCAAATCCTGATACCCTTCCTATAGCATGAGATGTGATATCTCAATGCTTCTAGCAAACCTGAGACCCTTCCTTTAGCATGAGATGTGATATCCAAATCGTTCACATTCCAATCCTGAGACCCTTCCGATAGCAGAGATGTGATATCTCAATGCTTATACCAAACCTGAGACCCTTCCTTTAGCATGAGATGTGATATCCAAATCCTTCACATTCCAATCCTGAGACCCTTACTATAGCATGAGATGTGATATCCAACTTCTTCCCATTCCAATCCTGAGACCCTTCCTATAGCATGAGAAGTGATATCTCCATGCTTATACCAAACCTGAGACCCTTCCTATAGCATGAGATGTGATATCCAAATCCTTCCCATTCCAATCCTGAGACCCTTCCTATAGCATGAGATGTGATATCTCAATGCTTATACCAAACCTGAGAGCCTACCTATGGCATGAGATGTGATATCCAACTCCTTCCCATTCCAACCTGAGACACTTCCTATAGCATGAGAAGGGATATCCAACTCCTTCCCAATCCAATCCTGAGACCCTTCCGATAGCAGAGATGTGATATCTCAATGCTTATACCAAACCTGAGACCCTTCCTAAGGCATGAGATATGATATCCAAATCAATCCCCTTCCAAACCTGAGACCCTTCCTTTAGCATGAGATGTGATATCCAAATACTTCCCATTCCAATCCTAAAACCTTTCCTATAGCATGAGATGTGATATCTCAATGTTTCTAATAAAAAACCTGAGACCCTTCCTATAGCAAGAGATGTGATATCCAAATCCTTCCCATTCCAATCCTGAGACCCTTCCTATAACATGAGATGTGATATCCAACTCCTTCCCATTCCAACCCGAGACCCTTCCTATAGCATGAGAAGGGATATCCAACTCCTTCCCAATCCAATCCTGAGACCCTTCCGATAGCAGAGATGTGATATCCAACTCCTTGCCATTCAAATCCTGAGACCCTCCCTATAACAAGAGATATCATATCCAACTCCTTCCCATTCCAAACCTGAGACCCTTCCTTTAGCATGAGATGTGATATCCAAATCCTTCACATTCCAATCCGGAGACCCTTCCTATAGCATGAGATGTGATATCTCAATGCTTCTAATACCAAACCTGAGATCCTTACTATAGCATGAGATGTGATATCCAACTTCTTCCCATTCCAATCCTGAGACCCTTCCTATAGCATGAGATGTGATATCTCAATGCTTATACCAAACCTGAGAGCCTACCTATAGCATGAGATGTGATATCCAACTCCTTCCCATTCCAACCTGAGACACTTCCTATAGCATGAGAAGGGATATCCAACTCCTTCCCAATCCAATCCTGAGACCCTTCCGATAGCAGAGATGTGATATCTCAATGCTTATACCAAACCTGAGACCCTTCCTAAGGCATGAGATGTGATATCCAACTCCTTGCCATTCAAATCCTGAGACCCTTCCTATAGCATGAGATGTGATATCTCAATGCTTCTACCAAACCCGAGACCCTTCCTTTAGCATGAGATGTGATATCCAAATCCTTCACATTCCAATCCTGAGACCCTTCCTATAGCATGAGATGTGATATCTCAATGCTTCTAATACCAAACCTGAGATCCTTCCTATAACATGAGATGTGATATCCAATTCCTTCCCATTCCAAACCTGAGACCCTTCCTATTGGATGAGATGTGATATCCAACTCCTTCCCATTCCAACCCTGAGACCCTTCCTATACCATGAGATGTGATATCGCAATGCTTCTAATACCAAACCTGGGACCCGTCCTATAACATGAGATATGATATCCAAATCAATCCCCTTCCAAACCTGAGACCCTTCCTTTAGCATGAGATGTGATATCCAAATACTTCCCATTCCAATCCTAAAACCTTTCCTATAGCATGAGATGTGATATCTCAATGTTTCTAATAAAAAACCTGAGACCCTTCCTATAGCAAGAGATGTGATATCCAAATCCTTCCCATTCCAATCCTGAGACCCTTCCTATAACATGAGATGTGATATCCAACTCCTTCCCATTCCAACCCGAGACCCTTCCTATAGCATGAGAAGGGATATCCAACTCCTTCCCAATCCAATCCTGAGACCCTTCCGATAGCAGAGATGTGATATCCAACTCCTTGCCATTCAAATCCTGAGACCCTCCCTATAACAAGAGATATCATATCCAACTCCTTCCCATTCCAAACCTGAGACCCTTCCTTTAGCATGAGATGTGATATCCAAATCCTTCACATTCCAATCCGGAGACCCTTCCTATAGCATGAGATGTGATATCTCAATGCTTCTAATACCAAACCTGAGATCCTTCCTATAACATGAGATGTGATATCCAACTCCTTCCCATTCCAAACCTGAGACCCTTCCGATAGCATGAGATGTGATATCTCAATGCTTTAAAAACCAAACATGAGAACCATCCTATAACATGAGATGTGAAATCCAAATCCTTCCCTTCCCAAACCTGAGACTCTTCCTATAGCATGAGATGTGATATCTCAATGCTTCTACCAAACCTGAAACCCTTCCTATAGCATGAGATGTGATATCCAACTCCTTCCCATTCCAATCCTGAGACACATCCTATAGCATGAGAAGTGATATCACAATGCTTCTAATACCAAACCTGAGACCCTTCCTATAACATGAGATGTGATATCCAAATCCTTCCCCTTCCAAACCTGAGACCCTTCCTTTAGCATGAGATGTGATATCCAGCTCCTCCCATTCCAAACCTGAGACTCTTCCTATAGCATGAGATGTGATATCTCAATGCTTCTACCAAACCTGAAACCCTTCCTATAGCATGAGATGTGATATCCAACTCCTTCCCATTCCAATCCTGAGACACATCCTATAGCATGAGAAGTGATATCACAATGCTTCTAATACCAAACCTGAGACACTTCCTATAGCATGAGAAGGGATATCCAAATCCTTCCCAATCCAATCCTGAGACCCTTCCGATAGCAGAGATGTGATATCTCAATGATTATACCAAACCTGAGACCCTTCCTATGGCATGAGATGTGATATCCAACTCCTTGCCATTCAAATCCTGAGACCCTTCCTATAGCATGAGATGTGATATCTCAATGCTTCTAGCAAACCTGAGACCCTTCCTTTAGCATGAGATGTGATATCCAAATCGTTCACATTCCAATCCTGAGACCCTTCAGATAGCAGAGATGTGATATCTCAATGCTTATACCAAACCTGAGACCCTTCCTTTAGCATGAGATGTGATATCCAAATCCTTCACATTCCAATCCTGAGACCCTTACTATAGCATGAGATGTGATATCCAACTTCTTCCCATTCCAATCCTGAGACCCTTCCTATAGCATGAGAAGTGATATCTCCATGCTTATACCAAACCTGAGACCCTTCCTATAGCATGAGATGTGATATCCAAATCCTTCCCATTCCAATCCTGAGACCCTTCCTATAGCATGAGATGTGATATCTCAATGCTTATACCAAACCTGAGAGCCTACCTATAGCATGAGATGTGATATCCAACTCCTTCCCATTCCAACCTGAGACACTTCCTATAGCATGAGAAGGGATATCCAACTCCTTCCCAATCCAATCCTGAGACCCTTCCGATAGCAGAGATGTGATATCTCAATGCTTATACCAAACCTGAGACCCTTCCTAAGGCATGAGATATGATATCCAAATCAATCCCCTTCCAAACCTGAGACCCTTCCTTTAGCATGAGATGTGATATCCAAATACTTCCCATTCCAATCCTAAAACCTTTCCTATAGCATGAGATGTGATATCTCAATGTTTCTAATAAAAAACCTGAGACCCTTCCTATAGCAAGAGATGTGATATCCAAATCCTTCCCATTCCAATCCTGAGACCCTTCCTATAACATGAGATGTGATATCCAACTCCTTCCCATTCCAACCCGAGACCCTTCCTATAGCATGAGAAGGGATATCCAACTCCTTCCCAATCCAATCCTGAGACCCTTCCGATAGCAGAGATGTGATATCCAACTCCTTGCCATTCAAATCCTGAGACCCTCCCTATAACAAGAGATATCATATCCAACTCCTTCCCATTCCAAACCTGAGACCCTTCCTTTAGCATGAGATGTGATATCCAAATCCTTCACATTCCAATCCGGAGACCCTTCCTATAGCATGAGATGTGATATCTCAATGCTTCTAATACCAAACCTGAGATCCTTACTATAGCATGAGATGTGATATCCAACTTCTTCCCATTCCAATCCTGAGACCCTTCCTATAGCATGAGAAGTGATATCTCCATGCTTATACCAAACCTGAGACCCTTCCTATAGCATGAGATGTGATATCCAAATCCTTCCCATTCCAATCCTGAGACCCTTCCTATAGCATGAGATGTGATATCTCAATGCTTATACCAAACCTGAGAGCCTACCTATAGCATGAGATGTGATATCCAACTCCTTCCCATTCCAACCTGAGACACTTCCTATAGCATGAGAAGGGATATCCAACTCCTTCCCAATCCAATCCTGAGACCCTTCCGATAGCAGAGATGTGATATCTCAATGCTTATACCAAACCTGAGACCCTTCCTAAGGCATGAGATGTGATATCCAACTCCTTGCCATTCAAATCCTGAGACCCTTCCTATAGCATGAGATGTGATATCTCAATGCTTCTACCAAACCTGAGACCCTTCCTTTAGCATGAGATGTGATATCCAAATCCTTCACATTCCAATCCTGAGACCCTTCCTATAGCATGAGATGTGATATCTCAATGCTTCTAATACCAAACCTGAGATCCTTCCTATAACATGAGATGTGATATCCAATTCCTTCCCATTCCAAACCTGAGACCCTTCCTATTGGATGAGATGTGATATCCAACTCCTTCCCATTCCAACCCTGAGACCCTTCCTATACCATGAGATGTGATATCTCAATGTTTCTAATAAAAAACCTGAGACTCTTCCTATAGCAAGAGATGTGATATCCGAATCCTTCCCATTCCAATCCTGAGACCCTTCCTATAACGAGATGTGATATCCAACTCCTTCCCATTCCAATCCTTAGACCCTTCCTACAGCATGCGATGTGATATCTCAATGATTCTAATACCAAACCAGAGACCCGTCCTATAACATGAGATGGGATATCCAACTCCTTCCCATTCCAATCCTGAGCCACTTCCGATAGCAGAGATGTGATATCTCAATGCTTATACCAAACCTGAGACCCTTCCTATAACATGAGATGGGATATCCAACTCCTTCCCGTTCCAAACCTGAGACACTTCCTATAGCATATGTGATATCCAACTCCTTCCCATTCCAAACATGAGACCCTTCCTATAGCAAGAATGTAATATCCAACTCCTACCCATTCCAATTCTGAGACCATTCCTATAGCATGAGATGTGATATATCAATGCTTCTAATACCAAACCTGAGATCCTTCCTATGACATGAGATGTGATATCCAAATCCTTCCCATTCCAATCCTGAGACCCTTCCTATAGCAAGAGATGTGATATCCAAATCCTTCCCATTCCAATCCTGAAACCCTTCCTATAACATGAGATGTGATATCCAACTCCTTCCCATTCCAACCTGAGACACTTCCTATAGCATGAGAAGGGATATCCAAATCCTTCCCAATCCAATCCTGAGACCCTTCCGATAGCAGAGATGTGATATCTCAATGATTATACCAAACCTGAGACCATTCCTATGGCATGATATGTGATATCCAACTCCTTGCCATTCAAATCCTGAGACCCTTCCTATAGCATGAGATGTGATATCTCAATGCTTCTAGCAAACCTGAGACCCTTCCTTTAGCATGAGATGTGATATCCAAATCGTTCACATTCCAATCCTGAGACCCTTCCGATAGCAGAGATGTGATATCTCAATGCTTATACCAAACCTGAGACCCTTCCTTTAGCATGAGATGTGATATCCAAATCCTTCACATTCCAATCCTGAGACCCTTACTATAGCATGAGATGTGATATCCAACTTCTTCCCATTCCAATCCTGAGACCCTTCCTATAGCATGAGAAGTGATATCTCCATGCTTATACCAAACCTGAGACCCTTCCTATAGCATGAGATGTGATATCCAAATCCTTCCCATTCCAATCCTGAGACCCTTCCTATAGTATGAGATGTGATATCTCAATGCTTATACCAAACCTGAGAGCCTACCTATAGCATGAGATGTGATATCCAACTCCTTCCCATTCCAACCTGAGACACTTCCTATAGCATGAGAAGGGATATCCAACTCCTTCCCAATCCAATCCTGAGACCCTTCCGATAGCAGAGATGTGATATCTCAATGCTTATACCAAACCTGAGACCCTTCCTAAGGCATGAGATATGATATCCAAATCAATCCCCTTCCAAACCTGAGACCCTTCCTTTAGCATGAGATGTGATATCCAAATACTTCCCATTCCAATCCTAAAACCTTTCCTATAGCATGAGATGTGATATCTCAATGTTTCTAATAAAAAACCTGAGACCCTTCCTATAGCAAGAGATGTGATATCCAAATCCTTCCCATTCCAATCCTGAGACCCTTCCTATAACATGAGATGTGATATCCAACTCCTTCCCATTCCAACCCGAGACCCTTCCTATAGCATGAGAAGGGATATCCAACTCCTTCCCAATCCAATCCTGAGACCCTTCCGATAGCAGAGATGTGATATCCAACTCCTTGCCATTCAAATCCTGAGACCCTCCCTATAACAAGAGATATCATATCCAACTCCTTCCCATTCCAAACCTGAGACCCTTCCTTTAGCATGAGATGTGATATCCAAATCCTTCACATTCCAATCCGGAGACCCTTCCTATAGCATGAGATGTGATATCTCAATGCTTCTAATACCAAACCTGAGATCCTTACTATAGCATGAGATGTGATATCCAACTTCTTCCCATTCCAATCCTGAGACCCTTCCTATAGCATGAGAAGTGATATCTCCATGCTTATACCAAACCTGAGACCCTTCCTATAGCATGAGATGTGATATCCAAATCCTTCCCATTCCAATCCTGAGACCCTTCCTATAGCATGAGATGTGATATCTCAATGCTTATACCAAACCTGAGAGCCTACCTATAGCATGAGATGTGATATCCAACTCCTTCCCATTCCAACCTGAGACACTTCCTATAGCATGAGAAGGGATATCCAACTCCTTCCCAATCCAATCCTGAGACCCTTCCGATAGCAGAGATGTGATATCTCAATGCTTATACCAAACCTGAGACCCTTCCTAAGGCATGAGATGTGATATCCAACTCCTTGCTTGCCATTCAAATCCTGAGACCCTTCCTATAGCATGAGATGTGATATCTCAATGCTTCTACCAAACCTGAGACCCTTCCTTTAGCATGAGATGTGATATCCAAATCCTTCACATTCCAATCCTGAGACCCTTCCTATAGCATGAGATGTGATATCTCAATGCTTCTAATACCAAACCTGAGATCCTTCCTATAACATGAGATGTGATATCCAATTCCTTCCCATTCCAAACCTGAGACCCTTCCTATTGGATGAGATGTGATATCCAACTCCTTCCCATTCCAACCCTGAGACCCTTCCTATACCATGAGATGTGATATCTCAATGTTTCTAATAAAAAACCTGAGACTCTTCCTATAGCAAGAGATGTGATATCCGAATCCTTCCCATTCCAATCCTGAGACCCTTCCTATAACGAGATGTGATATCCAACTCCTTCCCATTCCAATCCTTAGACCCTTCCTACAGCATGCGATGTGATATCTCAATGATTCTAATACCAAACCAGAGACCCGTCCTATAACATGAGATGGGATATCCAACTCCTTCCCATTCCAATCCTGAGCCACTTCCGATAGCAGAGATGTGATATCTCAATGCTTATACCAAACCTGAGACCCTTCCTATAACATGAGATGGGATATCCAACTCCTTCCCGTTCCAAACCTGAGACACTTCCTATAGCATATGTGATATCCAACTCCTTCCCATTCCAAACATGAGACCCTTCCTATAGCAAGAATGTAATATCCAACTCCTACCCATTCCAATTCTGAGACCATTCCTATAGCATGAGATGTGATATATCAATGCTTCTAATACCAAACCTGAGATCCTTCCTATGACATGAGATGTGATATCCAAATCCTTCCCATTCCAATCCTGAGACCCTTCCTATAGCAAGAGATGTGATATCCAAATCCTTCCCATTCCAATCCTGAAACCCTTCCTATAACATGAGATGTGATATCCAACTCCTTCCCATTCCAACCTGAGACACTTCCTATAGCATGAGAAGGGATATCCAAATCCTTCCCAATCCAATCCTGAGACCCTTCCGATAGCAGAGATGTGATATCTCAATGATTATACCAAACCTGAGACCATTCCTATGGCATGATATGTGATATCCAACTCCTTGCCATTCAAATCCTGAGACCCTTCCTATAGCATGAGATGTGATATCTCAATGCTTCTAGCAAACCTGAGACCCTTCCTTTAGCATGAGATGTGATATCCAAATCGTTCACATTCCAATCCTGAGACCCTTCCGATAGCAGAGATGTGATATCTCAATGCTTATACCAAACCTGAGACCCTTCCTTTAGCATGAGATGTGATATCCAAATCCTTCACATTCCAATCCTGAGACCCTTACTATAGCATGAGATGTGATATCCAACTTCTTCCCATTCCAATCCTGAGACCCTTCCTATAGCATGAGAAGTGATATCTCCATGCTTATACCAAACCTGAGACCCTTCCTATAGCATGAGATGTGATATCCAAATCCTTCCCATTCCAATCCTGAGACCCTTCCTATAGTATGAGATGTGATATCTCAATGCTTATACCAAACCTGAGAGCCTACCTATAGCATGAGATGTGATATCCAACTCCTTCCCATTCCAACCTGAGACACTTCCTATAGCATGAGAAGGGATATCCAACTCCTTCCCAATCCAATCCTGAGACCCTTCCGATAGCAGAGATGTGATATCTCAATGCTTATACCAAACCTGAGACCCTTCCTAAGGCATGAGATATGATATCCAAATCAATCCCCTTCCAAACCTGAGACCCTTCCTTTAGCATGAGATGTGATATCCAAATACTTCCCATTCCAATCCTAAAACCTTTCCTATAGCATGAGATGTGATATCTCAATGTTTCTAATAAAAAACCTGAGACCCTTCCTATAGCAAGAGATGTGATATCCAAATCCTTCCCATTCCAATCCTGAGACCCTTCCTATAACATGAGATGTGATATCCAACTCCTTCCCATTCCAACCCGAGACCCTTCCTATAGCATGAGAAGGGATATCCAACTCCTTCCCAATCCAATCCTGAGACCCTTCCGATAGCAGAGATGTGATATCCAACTCCTTGCCATTCAAATCCTGAGACCCTCCCTATAACAAGAGATATCATATCCAACTCCTTCCCATTCCAAACCTGAGACCCTTCCTTTAGCATGAGATGTGATATCCAAATCCTTCACATTCCAATCCGGAGACCCTTCCTATAGCATGAGATGTGATATCTCAATGCTTCTAATACCAAACCTGAGATCCTTACTATAGCATGAGATGTGATATCCAACTTCTTCCCATTCCAATCCTGAGACCCTTCCTATAGCATGAGAAGTGATATCTCCATGCTTATACCAAACCTGAGACCCTTCCTATAGCATGAGATGTGATATCCAAATCCTTCCCATTCCAATCCTGAGACCCTTCCTATAGCATGAGATGTGATATCTCAATGCTTATACCAAACCTGAGAGCCTACCTATAGCATGAGATGTGATATCCAACTCCTTCCCATTCCAACCTGAGACACTTCCTATAGCATGAGAAGGGATATCCAACTCCTTCCCAATCCAATCCTGAGACCCTTCCGATAGCAGAGATGTGATATCTCAATGCTTATACCAAACCTGAGACCCTTCCTAAGGCATGAGATGTGATATCCAACTCCTTGCTTGCCATTCAAATCCTGAGACCCTTCCTATAGCATGAGATGTGATATCTCAATGCTTCTACCAAACCTGAGACCCTTCCTTTAGCATGAGATGTGATATCCAAATCCTTCACATTCCAATCCTGAGACCCTTCCTATAGCATGAGATGTGATATCTCAATGCTTCTAATACCAAACCTGAGATCCTTCCTATAACATGAGATGTGATATCCAATTCCTTCCCATTCCAAACCTGAGACCCTTCCTATTGGATGAGATGTGATATCCAACTCCTTCCCATTCCAACCCTGAGACCCTTCCTATACCATGAGATGTGATATCTCAATGCTTCTAATACCAAACCTGGGACCCGTCCTATAACATGAGATATGATATCCAAATCAATCCCCTTCCAAACCTGAGACCCTTCCTTTAGCATGAGATGTGATATCCAAATACTTCCCATTCCAATCCTAAAACCTTTCCTATAGCATGAGATGTGATATCTCAATGTTTCTAATAAAAAACCTGAGACCCTTCCTATAGCAAGAGATGTGATATCCAAATCCTTCCCATTCCAATCCTGAGACCCTTCCTATAACATGAGATGTGATATCCAACTCCTTCCCATTCCAACCCGAGACCCTTCCTATAGCATGAGAAGGGATATCCAACTCCTTCCCAATCCAATCCTGAGACCCTTCCGATAGCAGAGATGTGATATCCAACTCCTTGCCATTCAAATCCTGAGACCCTCCCTATAACAAGAGATATCATATCCAACTCCTTCCCATTCCAGACCTGAGACCCTTCCTTTAGCATGAGATGTGATATCCAAATCCTTCACATTCCAATCCGGAGACCCTTCCTATAGCATGAGATGTGATATCTCAATGCTTCTAATACAAAACCTGAGATCCTTCCTATAACATGAGATGTGATATCCAACTCCTTCCCATTCCAAACCTGAGACCCTTCCGATAGCATGAGATGTGATATCTCAATGCTTTAAAAACCAAACATGAGAACCATCCTATAACATGAGATGTGAAATCCAAATCCTTCCCTTCCCAAACCTGAGACTCTTCCTATAGCATGAGATGTGATATCTCAATGCTTCTACCAAACCTGAAACCCTTCCTATAGCATGAGATGTGATATCCAACTCCTTCCCATTCCAATCCTGAGACACATCCTATAGCATGAGAAGTGATATCACAATGCTTCTAATACCAAACCTGAGACCCTTCCTATAACATGAGATGTGATATCCAAATCCTTCCCCTTCCAAACCTGAGACCCTTCCTTTAGCATGAGATGTGATATCCAGCTCCTCCCATTCCAATCCTGAGACCCTTCCGATAGCATGAGATGTGATATCTCAATGCTTCTAATATCAAAACTGAGACCCTCCCTATAGCATGAGATTTGATATCTAAGTCCGTCCCATTCCAATCCTGAGACCCTTCCGATAGCAGAGATGTGATATTTCAATGCTTACACCAAACCTGAGACCCTTCCTATAGCATGAGATGTGATATCCAACTCCTTCCGATTCCAATCCTGAGACCCTTCCTATAGCATGAGATGTGATATCGCAATGCTTCTACCAAAACTGAGACCCTTCCTTTAGCATGAGATGTGATATCCAACTCCTTCACATTCCAATCCTGAGACCCTTCTTATAGCATGAGATGTGATATCTCAATGCTTCTAATACCAAACCCCTGAGATCCTTCCTATGGCATGAGATGTCATATAAAACTCCTTCCCATTCCAATCCTGAGACCCTTCCTATAGCATGAGATGTGAAATCCAACTCCTCCCCATTCCAATCCTGAGACCCTTCCTATAACATGAGATTTGATATCTCAATGCTTCTAATACCAAACCTGAGATCCTTCCGATAGCATGAGATGTGATATCTCAATGCTTCTAATACCAAACCTGAGATCATTCCTATAACACGAGATGTGATATCCAAATCCTTCCCCTTCCAAACCTGAGACCCTCCCTTTAGCGTGAGATGTGATATCCAACTCCTTCCCATTCCAATCCTGAGACCCTTCTGATAGCATGAGATGTGATATCTCAATGCCTCTAATACCAAACCTGAGATCTTAACTCTAACATGAAATGTGATATCCAACTCCTTCCCCTTCCAAACCTGAGAGCCTTCCTATAGCATGAGATGTGATATCGAAGTATTTCCCATTCCAATCCTGAGACCTTTCCTGTAACATGAGATGTGATATCCAACTCCTTCCCAGTCCAACCTGAGACCCTTCCTATAGCATGAGATGGGATATCCAACTACTTCCAAATCCAATCCTGATACCCTTCCGATAGCATGAGATGTGAAATCTCAATGCTTTTAATACCAAACGTGAGATCCTTCCTATAACATGAGATGTGATATCAAAATCCTTCCCCTTCCAAACCTGAGACCCTCCCTTTAGCATGAGATGTGATATCCAACTCTTTCCCATTCCAATCCTGAGACCCTTCTGATAGCATGAGATGTGATATTCAATGCCTCTAATACCAAACCTGAGATCCTACCTCTAACATGAAATGTGATATCCAACTCCTTCCCTTTCCAAACGTGAGACCCTCCCTATAGCATGAGATGTGATATCCAAGTCCTTCCCATTCCAATCCTGAGACCTTTCCTATAGCATGAGATGTGATATCTTAATGCTTCTACTACCAAACCTGAGACCCTTCCTATAACATAAGATGGGATATCCAACTCCTTCCCATTCCAATCCTGAGACCCTTCCGATAGCAGAGATGTGACATCTCAATGCTTATACCAAACCTGAGACCCTTCCTATGGCATGAGATGTCATATACAACTCCTTCCCATTCCAATCCTGAGACCCTTCCTATAGCATGAGATGTGATATCTCAATGCTTATACCAAACCTGAGACCCTTCCTATAGCATGAGATGTGATATCCAACTCCTTCCCATTCCAACCCTGAGACCCTTCCTATAACATGAGATGTGATGTCTCAATGCTACTAATACCAAACCTGAGATCCTTCCTATGGCATGAGATGTCATATAAAACTCCTTCCCATTCCATTCCTGAGACCCTTCTTATAGCATGAGATGTGATATCCAACTCCTTCCCATTCCAATCCTGAGACCCTTCCTATAGCATGAGATGTGATATCTCAATACTTCTAATACCAAACCTGAGATCCTTCCTATAACATGAGATATGATATTGAAGTATTTCCCATTCCAATCCTGAGACCCTTCCTGTAACATGAGATGTGATATCCAACTCCTTCCCAGTCCAACCTGAGACCCTTCCTATAGCATGAGATGGGATATCCAACTACTTCCAAATCCAATCCTGACACCTTCCGATAGCATGAGATGTGATATCTCAATCCCTCTAATACCAAACCTGAGATACTTCCGATAGCATGAGATGTGAAATCTCAATGCTTTTAATACCAAACGTGAGATCCTTCCTATAACATGAGATGTGATATCCAAATCCTTCCCCTTCCAAACCTGAGACCCTTCCTTTAGCATGAGATGTGATATCCAGCTCCTCCCATTCCAATCCTGAGACCCTTCCGATAGCATGAGATGTGATATCTCAATGCTTCTAATATCAAAACTGAGACCCTCCCTATAGCATGAGATTTGATATCTAAGTCCGTCCCATTCCAATCCTGAGACCCTTCCGATAGCAGAGATGTGATATTTCAATGCTTACACCAAACCTGAGACCCTTCCTATAGCATGAGATGTGATATCCAACTCCTTCCGATTCCAATCCTGAGACCCTTCCTATAGCATGAGATGTGATATCGCAATGCTTCTACCAAAACTGAGACCCTTCCTTTAGCATGAGATGTGATATCCAACTCCTTCACATTCCAATCCTGAGACCCTTCTTATAGCATGAGATGTGATATCTCAATGCTTCTAATACCAAACCCCTGAGATCCTTCCTATGGCATGAGATGTCATATAAAACTCCTTCCCATTCCAATCCTGAGACCCTTCCTATAGCATGAGATGTGAAATCCAACTCCTCCCCATTCCAATCCTGAGACCCTTCCTATAGCATGAGATTTGATATCTCAATGCTTCTAATACCAAACCTGAGATCCTTCCGATAGCATGAGATGTGATATCTCAATGCTTCTAATACCAAACCTGAGATCATTCCTATAACACGAGATGTGATATCCAAATCCTTCCCCTTCCAAACCTGAGACCCTCCCTTTAGCGTGAGATGTGATATCCAACTCCTTCCCATTCCAATCCTGAGACCCTTCTGATAGCATGAGATGTGATATCTCAATGCCTCTAATACCAAACCTGAGATCTTACCTCTAACATGAAATGTGATATCCAACTCCTTCCCCTTCCAAACCTGAGAGCCTTCCTATAGCATGAGATGTGATATCGAAGTATTTCCCATTCCAATCCTGAGACCTTTCCTGTAACATGAGATGTGATATCCAACTCCTTCCCAGTCCAACCTGAGACCCTTCCTATAGCATGAGATGGGATATCCAAATACTTCCAAATCCAATCCTGATACCCTTCCGATAGCATGAGATGTGAAATCTCAATGCTTTTAATACCAAACGTGAGATCCTTCCTATAACATGAGATGTGATATCAAAATCCTTCCCCTTCCAAACCTGAGACCCTCCCTTTAGCATGAGATGTGATATCCAACTCTTTCCCATTCCAATCCTGAGACCCTTCTGATAGCATGAGATGTGATATTCAATGCCTCTAATACCAAACCTGAGATCCTACCTCTAACATGAAATGTGATATCCAACTCCTTCCCTTTCCAAACGTGAGACCCTCCCTATAGCATGAGATGTGATATCCAAGTCCTTCCCATTCCAATCCTGAGACCTTTCCTATAGCATGAGATGTGATATCTTAATGCTTCTACTACCAAACCTGAGACCCTTCCTATAACATAAGATGGGATATCCAACTCCTTCCCATTCCAATCCTGAGACCCTTCCGATAGCAGAGATGTGACATCTCAATGCTTATACCAAACCTGAGACCCTTCCTATGGCATGAGATGTCATATACAACTCCTTCCCATTCCAATCCTGAGACCCTTCCTATAGCATGAGATGTGATATCTCAATGCTTATACCAAACCTGAGACCCTTCCTATAGCATGAGATGTGATATCCAACTCCTTCCCATTCCAACCCTGAGACCCTTCGTATAACATGAGATGTGATGTCTCAATGCTACTAATACCAAACCTGAGATCCTTCCTATGGCATGAGATGTCATATAAAACTCCTTCCCATTCCATTCCTGAGACCCTTCTTATAGCATGAGATGTGATATCCAACTCCTTCCCATTCCAATCCTGAGACCCTTCCTATAGCATGAGATGTGATATCTCAATACTTCTAATACCAAACCTGAGATCCTTCCTATAACATGAGATATGATATTGAAGTATTTCCCATTCCAATCCTGAGACCCTTCCTGTAACATGAGATGGGATATCCAACTACTTCCAAATCCAATCCTGATACCCTTCCGATAGCATGAGATGTGATATCTCAATCCCTCTAATACCAAACCTGAGATCCTTCCGATAGCATGAGATGTGAAATCTCAATGCTTTTAATACCAAACGTGAGATCCTTCCTATAACATGAGATGTGATATCAAAATCCTTCCCCTTCCAAACCTGAGACCCTCCCTTTAGCATGAGATGTGATATCCAACTCTTTCCCGTTCCAATCCGGAGACCCTTCTGATAGCATGAGATGTGATATTCAATGCCGAGATCCTACCTCTAACATGAAATGTGATATCCAACTCCTTCCCTTTCCAAACGTGAGACCCTCCCTATAGCATGAGATGTGATATCCAAGTCCTTCCCATTCCAATCCTGAGACCCTTCCTATAGCATGAGATGTGATATCTCAATGCTTCTACTACCAAACCTGAGACCCTTCCTATAACATAAGATGGGATATCCAACTCCTTCCCATTCCAATCCTGAGACCCTTCCGATAGCAGAGATGTGATATCTCAATGCTTATACCAAACCTGAGACCCTTCCTATGGCATGAGATGTCATATACAACTCCTTCCCATTCCAATCCTGAGACCCTTCCTATAGCATGAGATGTGATATCTCAATGCTTATACCAAACCTGAGACCCTTCCTATAGCATGAGATGTGATATCCAACTCCTTCCCATTCCAACCCTGAGACCCTTCCTATAACATGAGATGTGATGTCTCAATGCTACTAATACCAAACCTGAGATCCTTCCTATGGCATGAGATGTCATATAAAACTCCTTCCCATTCCATTCCTGAGACCCTTCTTATAGCATGAGATGTGATATCCAACTCCTTCCCATTCCAATCCTGAGACCCTTCCTATAGCATGAGATGTGATATCTCAATACTTCTAATACCAAACCTGAGATCCTTCCTATAACATGAGATATGATATCCAAATCCTTCCCCTTCCAAACCTGAGACCCTCCCTTTAGCATGAGATGGGATATCCAACTACTTCCAAATCCAATCCTGATACCCTTTCGATAGCATGAGATGTGATATCTCAATCCCTCTAATACCAAACCTGAGATCCTTCCGATAGCATGAGATGTGATATCTCAATGCTTCTAATACCAAACGTGAGATCCTTCCCATAACATGAGATGTGATATCAAAATCCTTCCCCTTCCAAACCTGAGACCCTCCATTTAGCATGAGATGTGATATCCAACTCCTTCCCATTCCAATCCTGAGACCCTTCTGATAGCATGAGATGTTATATCTCATGCCTCTAATACCAAACCTGAGATTCTACCTCTAACATGAAATGTGATATCCAACTCCTTCCCCTTCCAAACCTGGGAGCCTTTCTATAACATGAGATGTGATATCAAAGTCCTTCCCATTCCAATCCTGAGACCCTTCCTATAACATGAGATGTGATATCCAACTCCTTCTCATTCCAATCCTGAGACCCTTCCTATAGCATGAGATGTGATGTCTCAATGCTTCTAATACCAAATCTGAGATCCTTCCTATAACATGAGATGTGATATCCAACTCCTTCCCATTCCAATCCTGAGACCCTTCCTATAGCATGAGATGTGATATCTCAATGCTTATACCAAACCTGAAATCCTTCCTCTAACATGAAATGTGATATCCAACTCCTTCCCTTTCCAAACCTGAGAGCCTACCTATAGCATGAGATGTGATATCCAACTCCTTCCCATTCCAATCCTGCGACCCTTCCTATAGCATGAGATGTGATATCTCAATGCTTATACCAAACCTGAGACCCTTCCTATAGCATGAGATGTGATATCCAAATCCTTCCCATTCCAATCCTGAGACACTTCCTATAGCATGAGATGTGATATCTCAATGCCTCTAATACCAAACCTGAGATCCTTCCTCTAACATGAAATGTGATATCCAACTCCTTCCCTTTCCAAACCTGAGAGCCTACCTATAGCGTGAGATGTGATATCCAAGTCCTTCCCATTCCAATCCTTAGACACTTCCTACAGCATGAGATGTGATATCTCAATGATTCTAATACCAGACCTGAGACCCGTCCTATAACATGAGATGGGATATCCAACTCCTTCCCATTTCAATCCTGAGACACTTCCGATAGCAGAGATGTGATATCTCAATGCTTATACCAAAACTGAGACCCTTCCTATAACATGAGATTTGATATCCAACTCCTTCCCGTTCCAAACCTGAGACCCTTCCTATAGCATATGTGATATCCAACTCCTTCCCATTCCAAACATGAGACCCTTCCTATAGCAAGAATGTAATATCCAAATCCTTACCATTCCAATCCTGAGACCATTCCTATAGCATGTGATGTGATATCTCAATGCTTCTAATACCAAACCTGAGATCCTTCCTATGACATGAGATGTGATATCCAATTCCTTCCCATTCCAAACCTGAGACCCTTCCTACAGCATGTGATGTGATATCTCAATGCTTCTAATACCAAACCTGAGACCCGTCCTATAACATGAGTTGGGATATCCAACTCCTTCCCGTTCCAAACCTGAGATCCTTCCTATAGCATGAGATGTGATATTCAACTCCTTCCCATTCCAATCCTGAGACCCTTCCGATAGCATGAGATGTGATATCTCAATGCCTCTAATACCAAACCTGAGATCCTTCCGATAGCACGAGATGTGATATCTCAATGCTTCTAATACCAAACCTGAGATCCTTCCTATAACATGAGATGTGATATCCAAATCCTTCCCCTTCCAAACCTGAGACCTTCCCTTTAGCATGAGATTTGATACTCGTTCCCATTCCAATCCTGAGAGCCTTCCTATAGCATGAGATGTGATATCCAAGTCCTTCCCATTCCAATCCTTAGACACTTCCTACAGCATGAGATGTGATATCTCAATGCTTCTAATACCAAACCAGAGATCCTTCCTATAACATGAGATGTGATATCTCAATACTTCTAATACCAAACCTGAGATCCTTCCTATAACATGAGATATGATATCGAAGTATTTCCCATTCCAATCCTGAGACCCTTCCTGTAACATGAGATGTGATATCCAACTCCTTCCCAGTCCAACCTGAGACCCTTCCTATAGCATGAGATGGGATATCCAACTACTTCCAAATCCAATCCTGATACCCTTCCGATAGCATGAGATGTGATATCTCAATCCCTCTAATACCAAACCTGAGATCCTTCCGATAGCATGAGATGTGAAATCTCAATGCTTTTAATACCAAACGTGAGATCCTTCCTATAACATGAGATGTGATATCAAAATCCTTCCCCTTCCAAACCTGAGACCCTCCCTTTAGCATGAGATGTGATATCCAACTCTTTCCCATTCCAATCCTGAGACCCTTCTGATAGCATGAGATGTGATATTCAATGCCTCTAATACCAAACCTGAGATCCTACCTCTAACATGAAATGTGATATCCAACTCCTTCCCTTTCCAAACGTGAGACCCTCCCTATAGCATGAGATGTGATATCCAAGTCCTTCCCATTCCAATCCTGAGACCCTTCCTATAGCATGAGATGTGATATCTCAATGCTTCTACTACCAAACCTGAGACCCTTCCTATAACATAAGATGGGATATCCAACTCCTTCCCATTCCAATCCTGAGACCCTTCCGATAGCAGAGATGTGATATCTCAATGCTTATACCAAACCAGAGACCCTTCCTATGGCATGAGATGTCATATACAACTCCTTCCCATTCCAATCCTGAGACCCTTCCTATAGCATGAGATGTGATATCTCAATGCTTATACCAAACCTGAGACCTTTCCTATAGCATGAGATGTGATATCCAACTCCTTCCCATTCCAACCCTGAGACCCTTCCTATAACATGAGATGTGATGTCTCAATGCTACTAATACCAAACCTGAGATCCTTCCTATGGCATGAGATGTCATATAAAACTCCTTCCCATTCCATTCCTGAGACCCTTCTTATAGCATGAGATGTGATATCCAACTCCTTCCCATTCCAATCCTGAGACCCTTCCTATAGCATGAGATGTGATATCTCAATACTTCTAATACCAAACCTGAGATCCTTCCTATAACATGAGATATGATATCCAAATCCTTCCCCTTCCAAACCTGAGACCCTCCCTTTAGCATGAGATGGGATATCCAACTACTTCCAAATCCAATCCTGATACCCTTCCGATAGCATGAGATGTGATATCTCAATCCCTCTAATACCAAACCTGAGATCCTTCCGATAGCATGAGATGTGATATCTCAATGCTTCTAATACCAAACGTGAGATCCTTCCCATAACATGAGATGTGATATCAAAATCCTTCCCCTTCCAAACCTGAGACCCTCCCTTTAGCATGAGATGTGATATCCAACTCCTTCCCATTCCAATCCTGAGACCCTTCTGATAGCATGAGATGTTATATCTCATGCCTCTAATACCAAACCTGAGATTCTACCTCTAACATGAAATGTGATATCCAACTCCTTCCCCTTCCAAACCTGGGAGCCTTTCTATAACATGAGATGTGATATCGAAGTCCTTCCCATTCCAATCCTGAGACCCTTCCTATAACATGAGATGTGATATCCAACTCCTTCTCATTCCAATCCTGAGACCCTTCCTATAGCATGAGATGTGATGTCTCAATGCTTCTAATACCAAATCTGAGATCCTTCCTATAACATGAGATGTGATATCCAACTCCTTCCCATTCCAATCCTGAGACCCTTCCTATAGCATGAGATGTGATATCTCAATGCTTATACCAAACCTGAAATCCTTCCTCTAACATGAAATGTGATATCCAACTCCTTCCCTTTCCAAACCTGAGAGCCTACCTATAGCATGAGATGTGATATCCAACTCCTTCCCATTCCAATCCTGCGACCCTTCCTATAGCATGAGATGTGATATCTCAATGCTTATACCAAACCTGAGACCCTTCCTATAGCATGAGATGTGATATCCAAATCCTTCCCATTCCAATCCTGAGACACTTCCTATAGCATGAGATGTGATATCTCAATGCCTCTAATACCAAACCTGAGATCCTTCCTCTAACATGAAATGTGATATCCAACTCCTTCCCTTTCCAAACCTGAGAGCCTACCTATAGCGTGAGATGTGATATCCAAGTCCTTCCCATTCCAATCCTTAGACACTTCCTACAGCATGAGATGTGATATCTCAATGATTCTAATACCAGACCTGAGACCCGTCCTATAACATGAGATGGGATATCCAACTCCTTCCCATTTCAATCCTGAGACACTTCCGATAGCAGAGATTTGATATCTCAATGCTTATACCAAACCTGAGACCCTTCCTATAACATGAGATTTGATATCCAACTCCTTCCCGTTCCAAACCTGAGACCCTTCCTATAGCATATGTGATATCCAACTCCTTCCCATTCCAAACATGAGACCCTTCCTATAGCAAGAATGTAATATCCAAATCCTTACCATTCCAATCCTGAGACCATTCCTATAGCATGTGATGTGATATCTCAATGCTTCTAATACCAAACCTGAGATCCTTCCTATGACATGAGATGTGTTATCCAATTCCTTCCCATTCCAAACCTGAGACCCTTCCTACAGCATGTGATGTGATATCTCAATGCTTCTAATACCAAACCTGAGACCCGTCCTATAACATGAGTTGGGATATCCAACTCCTTCCCGTTCCAAACCTGAGATCCTTCCTATAGCATGAGATGTGATATTCAACTCCTTCCCATTCCAATCCTGAGACCCTTCCGATAGCATGAGATGTGATATCTCAATGCCTCTAATACCAAACCTGAGATCCTTCCGATAGCACGAGATGTGATATCTCAATGCTTCTAATACCAAACCTGAGATCCTTCCTATAACATGAGATGTGATATCCAAATCCTTCCCCTTCCAAACCTGAGACCTTCCCTTTAGCATGAGATTTGATACTCGTTCCCATTCCAATCCTGAGAGCCTTCCTATAGCATGAGATGTGATATCCAAGTCCTTCCCATTCCAATCCTTAGACACTTCCTACAGCATGAGATGTGATATCTCAATGCTTCTAATACCAAACCAGAGATCCTTCCTATAGCATGAGATGTGATATCTCAATACTTCTAATACCAAACCTGAGATCCTTCCTATAACATGAGATATGATATCGAAGTATTTCCCATTCCAATCCTGAGACCCTTCCTGTAACATGAGATGTGATATCCAACTCCTTCCCAGTCCAACCTGAGACCCTTCCTATAGCATGAGATGGGATATCCAACTACTTCCAAATCCAATCCTGATACCCTTCCGATAGCATGAGATGTGATATCTCAATCCCTCTAATACCAAACCTGAGATCCTTCCGATAGCATGAGATGTGAAATCTCAATGCTTTTAATACCAAACGTGAGATCCTTCCTATAACATGAGATGTGATATCAAAATCCTTCCCCTTCCAAACCTGAGACCCTCCCTTTAGCATGAGATGTGATATCCAACTCTTTCCCATTCCAATCCTGAGACCCTTCTGATAGCATGAGATGTGATATTCAATGCCTCTAATACCAAACCTGAGATCCTACCTCTAACATGAAATGTGATATCCAACTCCTTCCCTTTCCAAACGTGAGACCCTCCCTATAGCATGAGATGTGATATCCAAGTCCTTCCCATTCCAATCCTGAGACCCTTCCTATAGCATGAGATGTGATATCTCAATGCTTCTACTACCAAACCTGAGACCCTTCCTATAACATAAGATGGGATATCCAACTCCTTCCCATTCCAATCCTGAGACCCTTCCGATAGCAGAGATGTGATATCTCAATGCTTATACCAAACCTGAGACCCTTCCTATGGCATGAGATGTCATATACAACTCCTTCCCATTCCAATCCTGAGACCCTTCCTATAGCATGAGATGTGATATCTCAATGCTTATACCAAACCTGAGACCTTTCCTATAGCATGAGATGTGATATCCAACTCCTTCCCATTCCAACCCTGAGACCCTTCCTATAACATGAGATGTGATGTCTCAATGCTACTAATACCAAACCTGAGATCCTTCCTATGGCATGAGATGTCATATAAAACTCCTTCCCATTCCATTCCTGAGACCCTTCTTATAGCATGAGATGTGATATCCAACTCCTTCCCATTCCAATCCTGAGACCCTTCCTATAGCATGAGATGTGATATCTCAATACTTCTAATACCAAACCTGAGATCCTTCCTATAACATGAGATATGATATCCAAATCCTTCCCCTTCCAAACCTGAGACCCTCCCTTTAGCATGAGATGGGATATCCAACTACTTCCAAATCCAATCCTGATACCCTTCCGATAGCATGAGATGTGATATCTCAATCCCTCTAATACCAAACCTGAGATCCTTCCGATAGCATGAGATGTGATATCTCAATGCTTCTAATACCAAACGTGAGATCCTTCCCATAACATGAGATGTGATATCAAAATCCTTCCCCTTCCAAACCTGAGACCCTCCCTTTAGCATGAGATGTGATATCCAACTCCTTCCCATTCCAATCCTGAGACCCTTCTGATAGCATGAGATGTTATATCTCATGCCTCTAATACCAAACCTGAGATTCTACCTCTAACATGAAATGTGATATCCAACTCCTTCCCCTTCCAAACCTGGGAGCCTTTCTATAACATGAGATGTGATATCGAAGTCCTTCCCATTCCAATCCTGAGACCCTTCCTATAACATGAGATGTGATATCCAACTCCTTCTCATTCCAATCCTGAGACCCTTCCTATAGCATGAGATGTGATGTCTCAATGCTTCTAATACCAAATCTGAGATCCTTCCTATAACATGAGATGTGATATCCAACTCCTTCCCATTCCAATCCTGAGACCCTTCCTATAGCATGAGATGTGATATCTCAATGCTTATACCAAACCTGAAATCCTTCCTCTAACATGAAATGTGATATCCAACTCCTTCCCTTTCCAAACCTGAGAGCCTACCTATAGCATGAGATGTGATATCCAACTCCTTCCCATTCCAATCCTGCGACCCTTCCTATAGCATGAGATGTGATATCTCAATGCTTATACCAAACCTGAGACCCTTCCTATAGCATGAGATGTGATATCCAAATCCTTCCCATTCCAATCCTGAGACACTTCCTATAGCATGAGATGTGATATCTCAATGCCTCTAATACCAAACCTGAGATCCTTCCTCTAACATGAAATGTGATATCCAACTCCTTCCCTTTCCAAACCTGAGAGCCTACCTATAGCGTGAGATGTGATATCCAAGTCCTTCCCATTCCAATCCTTAGACACTTCCTACAGCATGAGATGTGATATCTCAATGATTCTAATACCAGACCTGAGACCCGTCCTATAACATGAGATGGGATATCCAACTCCTTCCCATTTCAATCCTGAGACACTTCCGATAGCAGAGATGTGATATCTCAATGCTTATACCAAACCTGAGACCCTTCCTATAACATGAGATTTGATATCCAACTCCTTCCCGTTCCAAACCTGAGACCCTTCCTATAGCATATGTGATATCCAACTCCTTCCCATTCCAAACATGAGACCCTTCCTATAGCAAGAATGTAATATCCAAATCCTTACCATTCCAATCCTGAGACCATTCCTATAGCATGTGATGTGATATCTCAATGCTTCTAATACCAAACCTGAGATCCTTCCTATGACATGAGATGTGATATCCAATTCCTTCCCATTCCAAACCTGAGACCCTTCCTACAGCATGTGATGTGATATCTCAATGCTTCTAATACCAAACCTGAGACCCGTCCTATAACATGAGTTGGGATATCCAACTCCTTCCCGTTCCAAACCTGAGATCCTTCCTATAGCATGAGATGTGATATTCAACTCCTTCCCATTCCAATCCTGAGACCCTTCCGATAGCATGAGATGTGATATCTCAATGCCTCTAATACCAAACCCGAGATCCTTCCGATAGCACGAGATGTGATATCTCAATGCTTCTAATACCAAACCTGAGATCCTTCCTATAACATGAGATGTGATATCCAAATCCTTCCCCTTCCAAACCTGAGACCTTCCCTTTAGCATGAGATTTGATACTCGTTCCCATTCCAATCCTGAGAGCCTTCCTATAGCATGAGATGTGATATCCAAGTCCTTCCCATTCCAATCCTTAGACACTTCCTACAGCATGAGATGTGATATCTGAATGCTTCTAATACCAAACCAGAGATCCTTCCTATAACATGAGATGTGATATCCAACTCCTTCCCATTCCAAACCTGAGACCCTTCCGATAGCATGAGATGTGATATCTCAATGCTTCAAAAACCAAACATGAGAACCATCCTATAACATGAGATGTGAAATCCAAATCCTTCCCTTCTCAAACCTGAGACTCTTCCTATAGCATGAGATGTGATATCTCAATGCTTCTACCAAACCTGAAACCCTTCCTATAGCATGAGATGTGATATCCAACTCCTTCCCATTCCAATCCTGAGACACATCCTATAGCATGAGATGTGATATCACAATGCTTCTAATACCAAACGTGAGACCCGTCCTATAACATGAGATGTGATATCCAAATCCTTCCCCTTCCAAACCTGAGACCCTTCCTTTAGCATGAGATGTGATATCCAGTTCCTCCCATTCCAATCCTGAGACCCTTCCGATAGCATGAGATGTGATATCTCAATGCTTCTAATATCAAAACTGAGACCCTCCCTATAGCATGAGATGTGATATCTAAGTCCTTCCCATTCCAATCCTGAGACCCTTCCGATAGCAGAGATGTGATATTTCAATGCTTATACCAAACCTGAGACCCTTCCTATAGCATGAGATGTGATATCCAACTCCTTCCGATTCCAATCCTGAGACCCTTCCTATAGCATGAGATGTGATATCGCAATGCTTCTACCAAAACTGAGACCCTTCCTTTAGCATGAGATGTGATATCTAACTCCTTCCCATTCCAATCCTGAGACCCTTCCTATAGCATGAGATATGATATCTCAATGCTTCTAATACCAAACCTGAGATCCTTCCTATAACATGAGATGTGATATCCAACTCCTTCCCATTCCAATCCTGAGACCCTTCCTCTAGCATGAGATGTGATATCTCAATGCTTCTAATACCAAACCTGAGATCCTTCCGATAGCATGAGATGTGATATCTCAATGCTTCTAATACCAAACCTGAGATCCTTCCTATAACATGAGATGTGATATCCAAATCCTTCCCCTTCCAAACCTGAGACCCTCCCTTTAGCATGAGATGTGATATCCAACTCCTTCCCATTCCAATCCTGATACCCTTCTGATAGCATGAGATGTGATATCTCAATGCCTCTAATACCAAACCTGAGATCCTACCTCTAACATGAAATGTGATATCCAACTCCTTCCCTTTCCAAACCTGAGAGCCTTCCTACAGCATGAGATGTGATATCCAAGTCCTTCCCATTCCAATCCTGAGACCCTTCCTATTACATGAGATGTGATATCCAACTCCTTCCCATTCCAACCTGAGACCCTTCCTATAGCATGAGATGGGATATCCAACTCCTTCCAAATCCAATCCTGATACCCTTCCGATAGCATGAGATGTGATATCCCAATGCTTCTACAAAACCTGAGACCCATACCATGGCATGAGATGTGATATCAAACTCCCGTCCTATACCATGAGACTTGATATCTCAATGCTTCTAATACCAAACCTGAGACCGGACAAATAACATGAGATGTGATATCCAAATCCTTCCACTTCCAAACCTTAGACCCTTCCTTTATCATGAGATGTGATATCCAAGTCCTTCCCATTCCATTCCTGACACCCTTCCTATAGCATGAGATGTGATATCTCAATGCTTCTAATACCAAACCTGAGACCCTTCCTATAACATGAGATGTGATATCCAAGTCCTTCCCATTCCAATCCTGAGACCCTTCCTATAGCATGAGATGTGATATCTCAATGCTTCTAATACCAAACCTGAGACGCTTCCTATAACATGAATTGTGATATCCAAGTCCTTCCTATTCCAATCCTGAGACCCTTCCGATAGCAGAGATGTGATATCTCAATGCTTATACCAAACCTGAGACCCTTCCTATGGCATGAGATGTCTTATACAACTCCTTCCGATTCCAATCCTGAGACCCTTCCTATAGCTTGAGATGTGATATCAAACTCCTTCCCATTCAATGTGATATCCAACTCCTTCCCATTCCAATCCTGAGACCCTTCCTATACCATGAGATGTGATATTTCAATGCTTCTAATACCAAACCTGAGACCCGTCCTAAAACATGAGATGTGAGATCCAAATCCTTCCCCTTCCAAACCTGAGACCTTTCCTTTAGCATGAGATGTGATATCCAACTCCTTCCCATTCCAAACCTGAGACCCTTCCTATAGCATGAGATGTTATATCTTAATGCTTCTAAAACCAAACCTGAGAACCATCCTATAACATGTGAAATCCAAATCCTTCCCTTCCAAACCTGAGACCCTTCCGAAAGCATGAGATGTGATATCTCAATGCTACTAAAACCAAACATGAGAACCATCCTATAACATGAGATGTGAAATCCAAATCCCTCCCTTTCCAAACCTGAGACCCTTCCTATAGCTTGAGATGTGATATCAAACTCCTTCCCATTCCAATCCTGAGATAGCTTGAGATGTGATAGCCAACTCCTTCCCATTCCAATCCTGAGACCTTTCCTATACCATGAGATGTGATATCTCAATGCTTCTAATACCAAACTTGAGACCCGTCCTAAAACATGAGATGTGAGATCCAAATCCTTCCCCTTCCAAACCTGAGACCCTTCCTATAGCTTGAGATGTGATATTTCAATGCTTCTAATATCAAAACTGAGACCCTCCCTATAGTATGAGATGTGATATCTAAGTCCTTCCCATTCCTATCCTGAGACCCTTCCGATAGCAGAGATGTGATATCTCAATGCTTATACCAAACCTGATGACCCTTCCTATGGCATGAGATGTGATATCCAACTCCTTCCCATTCCAATCCTGAGTTCCTTCCTATAGCATGAGATGTGATATCTCAATGCTTCTATCAAACCTGAGACCCTTCCTTTAGCATGAGATGTGATATCCAACTCAGTGCCATTCCAATCCTGAGACGCTTCCTATAACATGAGACGTGATATCCAACTCCTTCCCATTCCAATCCTGAGACTCCTCCTATAGCATGAGATGTGATATCTCAATGCTTCTAATACCAAACCTGGGACCCGTCCTATAACATGAGATATGATATCCAAATCCTTCCCCTTCCAAACCTGAAACCCTTCCTATAGCATGAGATGTGATATCTCAATGTTTCTAATAAAAAACCTGAGACCCTTCCTATAGCAAGAGATGTGATATCCAAATCCTTCCCATTCCAATCCTGAGACCCTTCCTATAACGAGATGTGATATCCAACTCCTTCCCATTCCAACCTGAGACCCTTCCTATAGCATGAGAAGGGATATCCAACTCCTTCCCATTCCAATCCTTAGACCCTTCCTACAGCATGCGATGTGATATCTCAAAGATTCTAATACCAAACCAGAGACCCGTCCTATAACATGAGATGGGATATCCAACTCCTTCCCATTCCAATCCTGAGCCACTTCCGATAGCAGAGATGTGATATCTAAATGCTTATACCAAACCTGAGGCCCTTCCTATAACATGAGATGTGATATCCAACTCCTTCCCGTTCCAAACCTGAGACACTTCCTATAGCATATGTGATATCCAACTCCTTCCCATTCCAAACATGAGACCCTTCCTATAGCAAGAATGTAATATCCAACTCCTACCCATTCCAATCCTGAGACCATTCCTATAGCATGAGATGTGATATATCAATGCTTCTAATACCAAACCTGAGATCCTTCCTATGACATGAGATGTGATATCCAAATCCTTCCCATTCCAATCCTGAGACCCTTCCTATAGCAAGAGATGTGATATCCAAATCCTTCCCATTCCAACCTGAGACACTTCCTATAGCATGAGAAGGGATATCCAACTCCTTCCCAATCCAATCCTGAGACCCTTCTGATAGCAGAGATGTGATATCTCAATGCTTATACCAAACCTGAGACCCTTCCTATGGCATGAGATGTGATATCCAACTCCTTGCCATTCAAATCCTGAGACCCTTCCTATAGCATGAGATGTGATATCTCAATGCTTCTACCAAACCTGAGACCCTTCCTTTAGCATGAGATGTGATATCCAAATCCTTCACATTCCAATCCTGAGACCCTTCCTATAGCATGAGATGTGATATCCAACTCCTTCCCATTCCAATCCTGAGACCCTTCCTATAGCATGAGAAGTGATATCTCCATGCTTATACCAAACCTGAGACGCTTCCTATAACATGAGATGTGATATCCAACTCCTTCACATTCCAATCCTGAGACCCTTCCTATAGCATGAGATGTGATATCTCAATGCTTCTAATACCAAACCTGAGATCCTTCCTATAACATGAGATGTGATATCCAATTCCTTCCCATTCCAAACCTGAGACCCTTCCTATTGGATGAGATGTGATATCCAACTCCTTCCCATTCCAACCCTGAGACCCTTCCTATACCATGAGATGTGATATCTCAATGCTTCTAATACCAAACCTGGGACCCGTCCTATAACATGAGATATGATATCCAAATCAATCCCCTTCCAAACCTGAGACCCTTCCTTTAGCATGAGATGTGATATCCAAATACTTCCCATTCCAATCCTAAAACCCTTCCTATAGCATGAGATGTGATATCTCAATGTTTCTAATAAAAAACCTGAGACCCTTCCTATAGCAAGAGATGTGATATCCAAATCCTTCCCATTCCAATCCTGAGACCCTTCCTATAACATGAGATGTGATATCCAACTCCTTCCCATTCCAACCCGAGACCCTTCCTATAGCATGAGAAGGGATATCCAACTCCTTCCCATTCCAATCCGGAGACCCTTCCTATAGCATGAGATGTGATATCTCAATGCTTCTAATACCAAACCTGAGATCCTTCCTATAACATGAGATGTGATATCCAACTCCTTCCCATTCCAAACCTGAGACCCTTCCGATAGCATGAGATGTGATATCTCAATGCTTCAAAAACCAAACATGAGAACCATCCTATAACATGAGATGTGAAATCCAAATCCTTCCCTTCCCAAACCTGAGACTCTTCCTATAGCATGAGATGTGATATCTCAATGCTTCTACCAAACCTGAAACCCTTCCTATAGCATGAGATGTGATATCCAACTCCTTCCCATTCCAATCCTGAGACACATCCTATAGCATGAGATGTGATATCACAATGCTTCTAATACCAAACCTGAGACCCGTCCTATAACATGAGATGTGATATCCAAATCCTTCCCCTTCCAAACCTGAGACCCTTCCTTTAGCATGAGATGTGATATCCAGCTCCTCCCATTCCAATCCTGAGACCCTTCCGATAGCATGAGATGTGATATCTCAATGCTTCTAATATCAAAACTGAGACCCTCCCTATAGCATGAGATGTGATATCTAAGTCCTTCCCATTCCAATCCTGAGACCCTTCCGATAGCAGAGATGTGATATTTCAATGCTTACACCAAACCTGAGACCCTTCCTATAGCATGAGATGTGATATCCAACTCCTTCCGATTCCAATCCTGAGACCCTTCCTATAGCATGAGATGTGATATCGCAATGCTTCTACCAAAACTGAGACCCTTCCTTTAGCATGAGATGTGATATCCAACTCCTTCCCATTCTAATCCTGAGACCCTTCCTATAGCATGAGATGTGATATCTCAATGCTTCTAATACCAAACCTGAGATCCTTCCTATAACATGAGATGTGATATCCAACTCCTTCCCATTCCAATCCTGAGACCCTTCCTATAGCATGAGATGTGATATCTCAATGCTTCTAATACCAAACCTGAGATCCTTCCGATAGCATGAGATGTGATATCTCAATGCTTCTAATACCAAACCTGAGATCCTTCCTATAACATGAGATGTGATATCCAAATCCTTCCCCTTCCAAACCTGAGACCCTCCCTTTAGCATGAGATGTGATATCCAACTCCTTCCCATTCCAATCCTGATACCCTTCTGATAGCATGAGATGTGATATCTCAATGCCTCTAATACCAAACCTGAGATCCTACCTCTAACATGAAATGTGATATCCAACTCTTTCCCTTTCCAAACCTGAGAGCCTTCCTACAGCATGAGATGTGATATCCAAGTCCTTCCCATTCCAACCTGAGACCCTTCCTATAGCATGAGATGGGATTTCCAACGCCTTCTAAATCCAATCCTGATACCCTTCCGATAGCATGAGATGTGATATCTCAATGCTTCTAATACCAAACCTGAAACCCTTCCTATAACATGAGATGTGATATCCAAGTCCTTCGTATTCCAATCCCGAGACCCTTCCTATAGCATGAGATGTGATATCAATGCTTCTAATACCAAACCTGAGACCCTTCCTATAACATGAATTGTGATATCCAAGTCCTTCCCATTCCAATCCTGAGACCCTTCCGATAGCAGGGATGTGATATCTCAATGCTTATACCAAACCTGAGACCCTTCCGATAGCATGAGATGTGATATCTCAATGCTTCTAATACCAAACCTGAGATCCTTCCTATAACATGAGATGTGATGTCCAAATCCTTCCCCTTCCAAACCTTAGACCCTCCCTTTAGCATGAGATGTGATATCCAACTCCTTCCCATTCCAATCCTGAGACCCTTCTGATGGCAAGAGATGTGATATCTCAATGCCTCTAATACCAAACCTGAGATCCTACCTCTAACATGAAATGTGATATCCAACTCCTTCCCCTTCCAACCCTGAGAGCCTTCCTATAGAATGAGATGTGATATCCAAGTCCTTCCCATTCCAATCCTGAGACCCTTCCTATAACATGAGATGTGATATCCAACTCCTTCCCATTCCAACCTTAGACCCTTCTTATGGCAAGAGATGGGATATCCAACTCCTTCCAAATCCAATCCCGATACCCTTCCGATAGCATGAGATGTGATATCCCAATGCTTCTACAAAACCTGAGACCCATACCATGGCATGAGATGTGATATCAAACTCCTTCCCATTCCAATCCTGAGACCCTTCCCATAGCCTGAGATGTGATATCCAACTCCTTCCCATTCCAATTCTGAGACCCCTCCTATACCATGAGACTTGATATCTCAATGCTTCTAATACCAAACCTGAGACCGGTCCTATAACATGAGATGTGATACCCAAATCCTTCCCCTTCCAAACCTTAGACCCTTCCTATAGCATGAGATGTGATATCTCAATGCTTCTAATACCAAACCTGAGACCCTTCCTATAACGAGATGGGATATCCAACTCCTTCCCATTCCAATCCTGAGACCCTTCCGATAGCAGAGATGTGATATCTCAATGCTTATACCAAACCTGAGACCCTTCCTATGGCATGAGATGTCTTATACAACTCCTTCCGATTCCAATCCTGAGACCCTTCCTATAGCTTGAGATGTGATATCAAACTCCTTCCCATTCAATGTGATATCCAACTCCTTCCCATTCCAATCCTGAGACCCTTCCTATACCATGGGATGTGATATTTCAATGCTTCTAATACCAAACCTGAGACCCGTCCTAAAACATGAGATGTGAGATCCAAATCCTTCCCCTTCCAAACCTGAGACCTTTCCTTTAGCATGAGATGTGATATCCAACTCCTTCCCATTCCAAACCTGAGACCCTTCCTATAGCATGAGATTTTATATCTTAATGCTTCTAAAACCAAACCTGAGAACCATCCTATAACATGTGAACTCCAAATCCTTCCCTTTCCAAACCTGAGACCCTTCCGATAGCATGAGATGTGGTATCTCAATGCTACTAAAACCAAACATGAGAACCATCCTATAACATGAGATATGAAATCCAAATCCTTCCCTTTCCAAACCTGAGACCCTTCCTATAGCTTGAGATGTGATATCAAACTCCTTCCCATTCCAATCCTGAGATAGCTTGAGATGTGATAGCCAACTCCTTTCCATTCCAATCCTGAGACCCTTCCTATACCATGAGATGTGATATCTCAATGCTTCTAATACCAAACCTGAGACCCGTCCTATAACATGAGATGTGATACCCAAATCCTTCCCCTTCCAAACCTTAGACCCTTCCTATAGCATGAGATGTGATATCTCAATGCTTCTAATACCAAACCTGAGACCCTTCCTATAACGAGATGGGATATCCAACTCCTTCCCATTCCAATCCTGAGACCCTTCCGATAGCAGAGATGTGATATCTCAATGCTTATACCAAACCTGAGACCCTTCCTATGGCATGAGATGTCATATACAACTCCTTCCGATTCCAATCCTGAGACCCTTCCTATAGCATGAGATGTGATATCTCAATGCTTCTAATACCAAACCTGAGATCCTTCCTATAACATGAGATGTGATATCAAACTCCTTCCCATTCCAAACCTGAGACCCTTCCGATAGCATGAGATGTGATATCTCAATGCTTCTAAAACCAAACATGAGAACCATCCTATAACATGAGATGTGAAATCCAAATCATTCCCTTTCTAAACCTGAGACCCTTCCTATAGCTTGAGATGTGATATCAAACTCCTTCCCATTCAATGTGATATCCAACTCCTTCCCATTCCAATCCTGAGACCCTTCCTATACCATGAGATGTGATATTTGAATGCTTCTAATACCAAACCTGAGACCCGTCCTAAAACATGAGATGTGAGGTCCAAATCCTTCCCCTTCCAAACCTGAGAACTTTCCTTTAGCATGAGATGTGATATCCAACTCCTTCCCATTCCAAACCTGAGACCCTTCCTATAGCATGAGATGTTATATCTTAATGCTTCTAAAACCAAACCTGAGAACCATCCTATAACATATGAAATCCAAATCCTTCCCTTCCAAACCTGAGAACCTTCCGATAGCATGAGATGTGATATCTCAATGCTACTAAAACCAAACATGAGAACCATCCTATAACATGAGATGTGAAATCCAGATCCTTCCCTTTCCAAACCTGAGACCCTTCCTATAGCTTGAGATGTGATATCAAACTCCTTCCCATTCCAATCCTGAGATAGCTTGAGATGTGATAGCCAACTCCTTCCCATTCCAATCCTGAGACCCTTCCTATACCATGAGATGTGATATCTCAATGCTTCTAATACCAAACTTGAGACCCGTCCTAAAACATGAGATGTGAGATCCAAATCCTTCCCCTTCCAAACCTGAGACCCTTCCTATAGCTTGAGATGTGATATCAAACTCCTTCCCATTCCAATCCTGAGATAGCTTGAGATGTGATAGCCAACTCCTTCCCATTCCAATCCTGAGACCCTTCCTATACCATGAGATGTGATATCTCAATGCTTCTAATACCAAACTTGAGACCCGTCCTAAAACATGAGATGTGATATCCAACTCCATCCCATTCCAATCCTGAGACCCTTCCGATAGCATGAGATGTGATAGCTCAATGCTTCTAATATCAAAACTGAGACCCTCCCTATAGTATGAGATGTGATATCTAAGTCCTTCCCATTCCTATCCTGAGACCCTTCCGATAGCAGAGATGTGATATCTCAATGCTTATACCAAACCTGATGACCCTTCCTATGGCATGAGATGTGATATCCAACTCCTTCCCATTCCAATCCTGAGTTCCTTCATGAGATGTGATATCTCAATGCTTCTATCAAACCTGAGACCCTTCCTTTAGCATGAGATGTGATATCCAACTCCTTGCCATTCCAATCCTGAGACCCTTCCTATAACATGAGACGTGATATCCAACTCCTTCCCATTCCAATCCTGAGACTCCTCCTATAGCATGAGATGTGATATCTCAATGCTTCTAATACCAAACCTGGGACCCGTCCTATAACATGAGATATGATATCCAAATCCTTCCCCTTCCAAACCTGAAACCCTTCCTATAGCATGAGATGTGATATCTCAATGTTTCTAATAAAAAACCTGAGACCCTTCCTGTTAGGAAAGATTTCGTTATTGTAGGGAACTTTCCTTCCATGTGGCAACCCCTAAACTTTTTGCTATTGTTTTCAACCTGTTTTCTTGACTTTGCCAGAGAAGTGCAGCCTTCTGCTGTACTCCTCTGGGCTTTCGCTCCTTTCTTACGGGGAAACTGACATGCCCTTAAGACAGTCAGTACCGGGGAACGCTGTTTCCCGTAGTTTCTTTTATCGTGTCGCCATTTTAGTGCAACACGACACAAGAGGGCACTGTAACCTAAGTTACAGCTCTCTTGGGTCTCTAGCCTTCTACAGACCCTAGACACTCTTGTAGGATGGTTTTTGGATCGGTGCAAGTCATTCAGGGACTGGGCTGGTGGCAGCGATCATTTGGTTTATTTTGAGCTCCTTTTGCCGTTCTGAGCACGTTTTTGCCGCGAACACAAAAGGGTGGCCCGGCTACACAAAATGGCCGGACCACGAGGCTCCTTTGTCTAGTCCACTGTCCGTCTTGCTCCCTTTACCTTCCCCCGGGTCAGGCGACCCGGGGCCTTCCTTATTTGGGCATGTAGTTTCCCGCGAAACACGGTTGCGTTCGCGGGCTTCTACATGTCGTTTGAGTGCCCCCAGGATGTGGGCTGGGCTGTCTGGTCCCAATACACATCCTGGGTGCCAGAGAGTCTAGGGTGGTGCGAATGCCTGGGACCACCGTGGTCCGTGATTGGTCCACGTATGGTATGTGTGTTGATGAGCGGATCTCCCATTGGCTCCCCTCCGTTTTGGCGCGAAGGGAACCGTGGATAAGAGGGAGCTGGAAACACCACTACCATGTCGATCTCCTGAGTTCTTACGAACCCAGGGATACAGGAGCCAAGTATCCTGCGAACACGAGGCTGGACCGAGGAATCGCTGGTGACCCCCTGAAGAACTTCTGCTCCTCATTGCTGTCGTCCGGTGAAGCCCTTTCCACCTAAGATCGAACAAGAAGGCCTGTACTGGCGCTTCGACCTATTGGAATAGCAGGACCAGCTATTCCCGGCACCTTCATCAACTCCTGCTGTAAGCCTTCGGAAGTGTCTCTGGGCCATCCAGTTGACTGACCAGCTTACTAAGGAGGCCTGCTCTGTAATCGCCGACAGGTTGGGTGGTATTCCGAGTCCGGGGCATGCTCACACGCTTCGTTTGCTTAGCAGTCCTAAGCTAGAGGTGAGCAGTGCTCGTTTGGCTTGAATACACCCGGCCGTTCCGTTGCCCTGCTGTGGCGACAAAACTGTGCTTGTTTCTTCGATCGGGACGTCTTTTTACTCTGCACGACGACGAGACGTTCCCTGCTCTTCAGAACCTGCCAGAAGCTGTATCTATCGAGGAGAAGCTCGGGCCTGCTTGCTTCGGGGACCGGTGAGTAGATTAGCTAGGATCTGGTCGCCCTCCTGCAGTGCCCCTTGCTTTTCCCCGCTGTAAATACAGCACCCCTTGTCCGTACTCGCGCCCTGCTTCTGCCTCACAGTGGAGGCTGCGCTAGAGTCGCGGACCGTGTTCTCCTTCATTAGAGCTCCCTACAGAGCTGTTCAACGTCCTCCGAAGAGCTTCACCTTCTGCCCATTGGCACCGGCGTGTGCAGGTACTTTTGAGCGCTAGGCTCCACTCTTCGTAGGGATTGGACTACCATCCAGTTAGGGGCCTCAGAAGGCGGACATATCACTCGCATTGGTTCGCACTGCCTGTTTTCCTTCCCCTGCAGGTGGATAACATATTTCGTGCTGCTAATGCTGTGAAACTGTGTATTCTGTATATATATTGGGTGGATAGTGTATGTGTTGGTTTAATATCGTTGTATATTGCTGCTTTTACTGTGGTTATTAGTTTCAAGGCCTTATAATAAATGTGTATCTATTTTTGATATAAACAACTGTTTGGAGTAGTTTGTAAGCGCTCTTGCTTTGTGTGCTCATTGCGGGCTTTCAGTCACCCTCACCCCTCTTGAGACCTAGTCTTGACCGCCGCGATCGCTACCTTGATTGGTCTGGCTTGTCCAGAGGTTACCCTGTTCCAAGTAATTAGGTTGGCCTTCTGAACCTCTGCGCCACCAGGACAGAGTTCAGAAATCCGTCTTAACAAATTGGTGTACAGCGGTGGGATACGACTGAAGGTATCCAGTGTTGCGCACGAGCTAAGGCGTTTTCAGGTTATTCCAACCAGGACACGCAGTAAAGTATTGAATATAACGTTAAAAAGGCCATAGTCCTATCGACAGTATGGAAACGAATACTTTGTTAACCTTAAATGCTTCGAAATCTGAAACATTGAAGAAGATGTGTGCGGAGAGAGGGGTTTCCTCTCAAGGCACTAAATTGGAAATGATCCAGAGAATCGTGGCGTGGCAAGAAGCGCAGCTTGACGCTATAACTTCCGAGGACAGTGCAGAAGGTGGTGGGGCTGCTCTCACTGGCAGAACCGACGGTTCTGCCGCTGCACTGATCCATCACGACCACGAGGACAGGGAGGATGTAATGTCTAACGTTTCCTCTGCCAGTGTTGATGGGGAGGCTATGCTTGAATTCAAGAAGCAAGAGCTGCGGTTTAGGCAGCAGGAGCTTGAATTCAGCATAGCCAAACTGAAAATCGACCAGGCAGAAAAACAAAAAGACAGGGATCACCAGTTGGAACTGGCCAAGCTTCAGTTCGCAAATGGGTCCAAGGGTCCTGGACATGGTTCTGGGGCTTCCTCTCATCCACGGTTTCCAAAAGATCTGCTCAGTGTGTATGAGGAACGAAATGACATTATGGACTGGTTAAATGCGTTTGAGTATGCATGCGAGGTTCAAGAGGTTGATAATGCGGATAAGATTGCATGGTTACTCAGCAGACTGCCCCATTCTGGTTGCAGTGCCATTATGGAAATGTCGAAGGCTGAGCGCGCTGATTTTGCAATGTTGAAGCAGACTCTCATTTTAAAGTTTGGGAAGACTCCGACCCAATATTTGAAAAGGTTTAGAGAGTATAAGAAAAAGGAAGGTGGTACTTGGGTGTCGTATGTAGCTGAGTCCCTGAAAAACTTGACTGGCTGGGTTGAAGGTTATAAGGTTTCTACCTTCGAAGGCATGATCAATCTGGTCATGCTGGAACACATTTTTGCTTCTTCTTCCCCGGAGCTTAAGCAGCATTTGGCCGATTCGAAGGAGATAGATCCTAAGAAGCTGGCCATTGCAGCAGATTTATGGGTGTCACATCGAGTGTCCCATAAGGACAAAACTCATCCTGGTAAGCAGGAGGAAGGGAAAAAGTCCAAAGATGTGGAGGGTGGGGAATCTGCTAAATCTTCTTCCCCTAAGGGCCACAAAAAGAAAAATAAGGGTAAGCCATCCGAGAACTCACAGGGTAGTGGAGGTTCGCCTCCGAAACAGAACTCTGGTTATAATAAGCCTCCCTACGTAAACAGACCCAATGGGGCTTGTTTTTCTTGTGGAGCAACTGACCATGTGAAGGGGGATCCCCGTTGTAAGGTTAGACCTTTGGGGGTCCACTCCGCTAATCTGGCCTTCTCCTCCTACGAGGAAGAAGAGATTACAGGAGCATCCTTCTCCTCAGACTCATTTCCCAGCGGAATAGAGGCTGAGGTAGTTTTAGTGTCCCTGGGTTCCTGGGAGCCTAAAGTCGCAGAGGCGTATGCTAGGATTCCGGATAATACCAAGCACTACTTTAAAGACAGTGTGCTGATCAATGGAGTGGATACTCCAGCTCTTAGGGATAGTGGGTGCAGTCGAACTGTAGTGGATTCTACCTTGGTAGACTCAGAGGAAGTTGCCAGAGCTACTCTGATGCCCACTAAGTTGGCTGACGGCCCCCTCCGTATGTTTCCCGTGATCCCTGTTAATCTAACTTTAAATGGTACAGCAGTTAGGATTCCAGTGAGCATTCAGAGAAACGTCCCGGGAAAGGTCTTGTTGGGCAATGATCTCAGAGCTCTAGGGCTCGTAGGAGACACTGCCGAAAGACCCTACACACGGTCTCAAGCACGGGCAGCATTGGCCAAGTCCAATACGCCGCCCCAGCCGAAGGGGAAACCCAAGGCGAAAGGAGTCAACAAGTCCCGACGGGGGAAAGAGAATATTCCCCCGAACTCGCCTACCACTGCGGTGGAGGGAGTTGGTCAATCGCCCGAGCCTGACGAGGAGGTGGCGATGCCTGAAGTGTTCGACCCCAACGACCATCCTGAACTAAAAGACTTGTTAGTTGAAGGAGGTCCTGATAGGGACGACTTCAGTAAGGGCCAACGTGAGTGCCCATCTCTGGAAGGCCTAAGGAGACAGGCCTGCTCCCAGCTTGAGGGTGAACCTCCTGGGAAGCATCGGATTTATTGGGAAGGTGGACTCCTGTACAGTGAGCCCACAGAGTCTACAGAAGGAGACCATAGGAGGTTGGTGGTTCCCCTTTCTGTTAGACCCTTCCTCCTGCAGTTGGCGCATGAAGTTCCCCTTGCTGGTCACCTTGGAATGAAGAGGACCAAGCAAAGGTTATCTATGCACTTCTACTGGCCCAAGATGGGGGTGCAAGTAGAAAGTCACTGCAGGAGTTGTGCCTCCTGCCAGTTGTCTGGTAAGGTTGGCGCGACAATCCAAGCTCCGTTGGTACCGCTCCCAGTTGTGGGGGTACCATTTGAAAGGGTAGGGATCGACATCGTTGGTCCCCTTGACCCGCAAACATCCTCAGGCAATAGGTTTATCCTGGTGCTGGTCGACCATGCAACCAGGTATCCTGAGGCCATCCCATTAAAGACTGTAACTGCCAAGTCAGTTGCAAAAGCGTTACTCGGCATATTTACTAGGGTTGGCTTCCCTAAAGAAGTTGTGTCAGATCGTGGCAGCAACTTTATGTCGAAGTATATGCAGGCTATGTGGAAAGAATGTGGGGTCACCTACAAGTTCTCTTCTGCATACCACCCCCAGACCAATGGTCTGGTGGAGCGTTTCAACAGAACGCTAAAGAGCATGATTGGGGCTCTGGAGGAGCCCCAGAGGAGGAAATGGGACCTTCTTTTACCATGCTTGTTGTTTGCCTACAGAGAGGTACCACAGGAGGGTGTTGGCTTCAGCCCCTTCGAACTTCTGTTCGGTCATCCCGTACGGGGACCCTTAGCCATCGTCAAAGAGGGATGGGAGATGCCCACTCCCCCTGTTACTACCAATGTAGTTGACTATGTGCTAGGGCTCAGAAAACGGATGGTACTCCTGATGGGCTTGGCTAGTGAAAAGTTGAAGGCCGGACAAGCGCTGGTGAAACATTGGTACGACCAGAAAGCTTCCTTAATTCACTTTACCCCTGGTCAGCAAGTCCTGATCATGAACCCTATAAGGCCTCGCGCTTTACAGGACAAATGGTCAGGCCCTTACACAGTGGTGGAGCCCCTGGGTGAGGTGAACTATTTAGTGGACCTTGGAAGGCCTGGACAGGCTCCAAAAGTGTTCCACGTAAATAGGCTGAAGGCTTTCGTCCCAAGAGTCGAAATCGCAGCACTGCTACTGGCGTCAGACGTTGAGGAAGAGGAGTCAGAACCTCTTCCCGACCTGTTCCAAAGCGGTCCTTCAGATAGCTCCGTTGAGGGTGTCCGAGTGGCCCCTCACCTGACTTCTGATCAGCAGGCTGAGGTGAAAAGTTTGCTTAGGCAGTTTTCCCCCCTGTTTTCACAGTCGCCTGGTTTGACACCTTGGTGCAAACATAACATTGACACAGGAGACAGTGTACCTACCAAAAGTAGGGGATACAGGATGTCGGATAAAGTACGGTCTTATATTAAGACCGAGGTCAACAAGATGTTAGACCTTGGGGTGATTGAACCCTCTAGTAGTCCTTGGTCCAGTCCTGTGGTTCTGGTTCCAAAAGCAGGCACTTCTGAATTGAGGTTCTGCGTGGATTACAGGGCTCTGAATGCTGTCACCAAGACAGACGCTCACCCCTTGCCTCGAACTGACGAGCTGGTGGATACCTTGGGTGCCTCCAAGTACCTCAGCACGTTTGACCTGACTGCGGGCTATTGGCAAATAGCTTTAGCAGAACATGCCAAGGAGAAGACAGCATTTTCAACTCCCGACGGGCTTTACCAATTCCGGGTAATGCCGTTCGGATTGAAGAATGCACCTGCCACTTTCCAGAGGCTTGTGAATCATGTGTTGAATGGGTTGGACGAATTCTGTCTTGCATATCTGGACGATATAGCAGTTTTCAGTGCCACCTGGGAAGACCATGTGAAACACCTCGGGATTGTGCTCCAGGCTCTTCAGAAAGCCCACTTGACCATAAAGGCGAGTAAATGCCAGATTGGACAAGGCTCAGTGGTTTACCTTGGGCATGAAGTAGGTGGAGGAAGGATACAGCCTCTCCCCAGTAAAGTACAAGCAGTACAAGACTGGCCTACCCCCACTACACAAACCCAAGTGAGAGCCTTCTTAGGACTCACGGGTTATTACCGCAATTTTATGGCAGACTATGGCACCATAGCTGCTCCTCTGACTGCCCTCACAACTCCGAAGAAACCCAAGAAGGTAACTTGGACTGACGAGTGTGAGAAGGCCTTCAATGGCTTGAAAGACTCCTTGTGCCAGGCCCCTGTGCTCAGGGCCCCTGATTATCAAAGACCTTTTATCGTGCAGACGGATGCCTCTGACACTGGGATAGGAGCTGTACTATCACAAGTAGATGAGAAGGGTAAGGAACACCCTATCGGTTTTATTAGTCGCCAGCTTAAGGACAGAGAGCTCAGATGGTCCACGGTAGAGAAAGAATGTTTCTCTGTTGTGTGGGCCCTAAGGAAGCTGCGGCCCTACCTCTATGGGACCCACTTCACTGTGCAGACTGACCATAAGCCGTTAAAGTGGCTAATGAACATGAAGGGGGAGAATCCAAAGTTGCTTAGGTGGTCCATAAGTCTACAAGGCTTCGACTTCACTATTGAGCATAGGCCAGGTGTCCAACATAGCAATGCTGATGGGTTGTCCAGAATGTTTTACCGACCTGAACAAGAGACTCATCCAGGGGTGGATTAGTTCCCCCTGTCCATAGTCTGGGAGGGGCGAGTGTTAGGAAAGATTTCGTTATTGTAGGGAACTTTCCTTCCATGTGGCAACCCCTAAACTTTTTGCTATTGTTTTCAACCTGTTTTCTTGACTTTGCCAGAGAAGTGCAGCCTTCTGCTGTACTCCTCTGGGCTTTCGCTCCTTTCTTACGGGGAAACTGACATGCCCTTAAGACAGTCAGTACCGGGGAACGCTGTTTCCCGTAGTTTCTTTTATCGTGTCGCCATTTTAGTGCAACACGACACAAGAGGGCACTGTAACCTAAGTTACAGCTCTCTTGGGTCTCTAGCCTTCTACAGACCCTAGACACTCTTGTAGGATGGTTTTTGGATCGGTGCAAGTCATTCAGGGACTGGGCTGGTGGCAGCGATCATTTGGTTTATTTTGAGCTCCTTTTGCCGTTCTGAGCACGTTTTTGCCGCGAACACAAAAGGGTGGCCCGGCTACACAAAATGGCCGGACCACGAGGCTCCTTTGTCTAGTCCACTGTCCGTCTTGCTCCCTTTACCTTCCCCCGGGTCAGGCGACCCGGGGCCTTCCTTATTTGGGCATGTAGTTTCCCGCGAAACACGGTTGCGTTCGCGGGCTTCTACATGTCGTTTGAGTGCCCCCAGGATGTGGGCTGGGCTGTCTGGTCCCAATACACATCCTGGGTGCCAGAGAGTCTAGGGTGGTGCGAATGCCTGGGACCACCGTGGTCCGTGATTGGTCCACGTATGGTATGTGTGTTGATGAGCGGATCTCCCATTGGCTCCCCTCCGTTTTGGCGCGAAGGGAACCGTGGATAAGAGGGAGCTGGAAACACCACTACCATGTCGATCTCCTGAGTTCTTACGAACCCAGGGATACAGGAGCCAAGTATCCTGCGAACACGAGGCTGGACCGAGGAATCGCTGGTGACCCCCTGAAGAACTTCTGCTCCTCATTGCTGTCGTCCGGTGAAGCCCTTTCCACCTAAGATCGAACAAGAAGGCCTGTACTGGCGCTTCGACCTATTGGAATAGCAGGACCAGCTATTCCCGGCACCTTCATCAACTCCTGCTGTAAGCCTTCGGAAGTGTCTCTGGGCCATCCAGTTGACTGACCAGCTTACTAAGGAGGCCTGCTCTGTAATCGCCGACAGGTTGGGTGGTATTCCGAGTCCGGGGCATGCTCACACGCTTCGTTTGCTTAGCAGTCCTAAGCTAGAGGTGAGCAGTGCTCGTTTGGCTTGAATACACCCGGCCGTTCCGTTGCCCTGCTGTGGCGACAAAACTGTGCTTGTTTCTTCGATCGGGACGTCTTTTTACTCTGCACGACGACGAGACGTTCCCTGCTCTTCAGAACCTGCCAGAAGCTGTATCTATCGAGGAGAAGCTCGGGCCTGCTTGCTTCGGGGACCGGTGAGTAGATTAGCTAGGATCTGGTCGCCCTCCTGCAGTGCCCCTTGCTTTTCCCCGCTGTAAATACAGCACCCCTTGTCCGTACTCGCGCCCTGCTTCTGCCTCACAGTGGAGGCTGCGCTAGAGTCGCGGACCGTGTTCTCCTTCATTAGAGCTCCCTACAGAGCTGTTCAACGTCCTCCGAAGAGCTTCACCTTCTGCCCATTGGCACCGGCGTGTGCAGGTACTTTTGAGCGCTAGGCTCCACTCTTCGTAGGGATTGGACTACCATCCAGTTAGGGGCCTCAGAAGGCGGACATATCACTCGCATTGGTTCGCACTGCCTGTTTTCCTTCCCCTGCAGGTGGATAACATATTTCGTGCTGCTAATGCTGTGAAACTGTGTATTCTGTATATATATTGGGTGGATAGTGTATGTGTTGGTTTAATATCGTTGTATATTGCTGCTTTTACTGTGGTTATTAGTTTCAAGGCCTTATAATAAATGTGTATCTATTTTTGATATAAACAACTGTTTGGAGTAGTTTGTAAGCGCTCTTGCTTTGTGTGCTCATTGCGGGCTTTCAGTCACCCTCACCCCTCTTGAGACCTAGTCTTGACCGCCGCGATCGCTACCTTGATTGGTCTGGCTTGTCCAGAGGTTACCCTGTTCCAAGTAATTAGGTTGGCCTTCTGAACCTCTGCGCCACCAGGACAGAGTTCAGAAATCCGTCTTAACACTTCCTATAGCAAGAGATGTGATATCCAAATCCTTCCCATTCCAATCCTGAGACCCTTCCTATAACGAGATGTGATATCCAACTCCTTCCCATTACAACCTGAGACCCTTCCTATAGCATGAGAAGGGATATCCAACTCCTTCCCATTCCAATCCTTAGACCCTTCCTACAGCATGCGATGTGATATCTCAATGATTCTAATACCAAACCAGAGACCCGTCCTATAACTTGAGATGGGATATCTCAATGCTTCTAATACCAAACCTGAGATACTTCCGATAGCATGAGATGTGATATCTCAATGCTTCTAATACCAAAATTGAGATCCTTCCTATAACATGAGATGTGATATCCAAATCCTTCCCCTTCCAAACCTGAGACCCTCCCTTTAGCATGAGATGTGATATCCAACTCCTTCCCATTCCAATCCTGATACCCTTCTGATAGCATGAGATGTGATATCTCAATGCCTCTAATACCAAACCTGAGATCCTACCTCTAACATGAAATGTGATATCCAACTCCTTGCCTTTCCAAACCTGCGAGCCTTCCTACAGCATGAGATGTGATATCCAAGTCCTTCCCATTCCAATCCTGAGACCCTTCCTATAGCATGAGATGTGATATCCAACTCCTTCCCATTCCAACCTGAGACCCTTCCTATAGCATGAGATGGGATATCCAACTCCTTCCAAATCCAAACCTGAAACCCTTCCAATAGCATGAGATGTGATATCCCAATGCTTCTACAAAACCTGAGACCCATATCATGGCATGAGATGTGATATCAAACTCCAGTCCTATACCATGAGACTTGATATCTCAATGCTTCTAATACCAAACCTGAGACCGGTCCAATAACATGAGATGTGATATCCAAATCCTTCCCCTTCCAAACCTTAGACCCTTCCTTTATCATGAGATGTGATATCCAAGTCCTTCCCATTCCATTCCTGAGACCCTTCCTATAGCATGAGATGTGATATCTCAATGCTTCTAATACCAAACCTGAGACCCTTCCTATAACATGAGATGTGATATCCAAGTCCTTCCCATTCCAATCCTGAGACCCTTCCTATAGCATGAGATGTGATATCTCAATGCTTCTAATACCAAACCTGAGACCCTTCCTATAACATGAATTGTGATATCCAAGTCCTTCCCATTCCAATCCTGAGACCCTTCCGATAGCAGAGATTTGATATCTCAATGCTTATACCAAACCTGAGACCCTTCCGATAGCATGAGATGTGATATCTTAATGCTTCTAATACCAAACCTGAGATCCTTCCTATAACATGAGATGTGATATCCAAATCCTTCCCCTTCCAAACCTGAGACCCTCCCTTTAGCATGAGATGTGATATCCAACTCCTTCCCATTCCAATCCTGATACCCTTCTGATAGCATGAGATGTGATATCTCAATGCCTCTAATACCAAACCTGAGATCCTACCTCTAACATGAAATGTGATATCCAACTCCTTGCCTTTCCAAACCTGCGAGCCTTCCTACAGCATGAGATGTGATATCCAAGTCCTTCCCATTCCAATCCTGAGACCCTTCCTATAACATGAGATGTGATATCCAACTCCTTCCCATTCCAACCTGAGACCCTTCCTATAGCATGAGATGGGATATCCAACTCCTTCCAAATCCAAACCTGAAACCCCTCCAATAGCATGAGATGTGATATCCCAATACTTCTACAAAACCTGAGACCCATATCATGGCATGAGATGTGATATCAAACTCCCGTCCTATACCATGAGACTTGATATCTCAATGCTTCTAATACCAAACCTGAGACCGGTCCAATAACATGAGATGTGATATCCAAATCCTTCCCCTTCCAAACCTTAGACCCTTCCTTTATCATGAGATGTGATATCCAAGTCCTTCCCATTCCATTCCTGAGACCCTTCCTATAGCATGAGATGTGATATCTCAATGCTTCTAATACCAAACCTGAGACCCTTCCTATAACATGAGATGTGATATCCAAGTCCTTCCCATTCCAATCCTGAGACCCTTCCTATAGCATGAGATGTGATATCTCAATGCTTCTAATACCAAACCTGAGACCCTTCCTATAACATGAATTGTGATATCCAAGTCCTTCCCATTCCAATCCTGAGACCCTTCCGATAGCAGAGATTTGATATCTCAATGCTTATACCAAACCTGAGACCCTTCCGATAGCATGAGATGTGATATCTTAATGCTTCTAATACCAAACCTGAGATCCTTCCTATAACATGAGATGTGATATCCAAATCCTTACCCTTCCAAACCTTAGACCCTCCCTTTAGCATGAGATGTGATATCCAACTCCTACCCATTCCAATCCTGAGACCCTTCTGATAGCATGAGATGTGATATCTCAATGCCTCTAATACCGAACCTGAGATACAACCTCTAACATGAAATGTGATATCCAACTCCTTCCCCTTCCAACCCTGAGAGCCTTCCTATATAATGAGATGTGATATCCAAGTCCTTCCCATTCCAATCTGAGACCCTTCCTATAACATGAGATGTGATATCCAACTCCTTCCCATTCCAACCTTAGACCCTTCCTATAGCATGAGATGGGATATCCAACTCCGTCCAAATCCAATCCTGATACCCTTCCGATAGCATGAGATGTGATATCCCAATGCCTCTACAAAACCCGAGACCCATACCATGGCATGAGATGTGATATCAAACTCCTTCCCATTCCAATCCTGAGACCCTTCCTATAGCTTGAGATGTGATATCCAACTCCTTCCCATTCCAATTCTGAGACCCGTCCTATACCATGAGACTTGATATCTCAATGCTTCTAATACCAAACCTGAGACCGGTCCTATAACATGAGATGTGATATCCAAATCCTTCCCCTTCCAAACCTTAGACCCTTCCTATAGCATGAGATGTGATATCTCAATGCTTCTAATACCAAACCTGAGACCCTTCCATTAACAAGATGGGATATCCAACTCCTTCCCATTCCAATCCTGAGACCCTTCTGATAGCAGAGATGTGATATCTCAATGCTTATACCATACCTGTGACCCTTCCTATGGCATGAGATGTCATATACAACTCCTTCCGATTCCAATCCTGAGACCCTTCCTATAGAATGAGATGTGATATCTCACTGCTTCTAATACCAAACCTGAGATGTGATATCCAACTCCTTCCCATTCCAAACCTTTGCTTCTATCAAACCTGAAACCCTTCCTTTAGCATGAGATGTGATATCCAACTCCTTCCCATTCCAATCCTGAGACCCTTCCTATAACATGACGTGATATCCAACTCCTTCCCATTCCAATCCTGCGACTCTTCCTATAGCATGAGATGTGATATCTCAATGCTTCTAAAACCAAACAGGAGAACCATCCTATAACATGAGATGTGAAATCCAAATCATTCCCTTTCCAAACCTGAGACCCTTCCTATAGCTTGAGATGTGATATCAAACTCCTTCCCATTCAATGTGATATCCAACTCCTTCCCATTCCAATCCTGAGACCCTTCCTATACCATGAGATGTGATATCTCAATGCTTCTAATACCAAACCTGAGACCCGTCCTAAAACATGAGATGTGAGATCCAAATCCTTCCCCTTCCAAACCTGAGACCTTTCCTTTAGCATGAGATGTGATATCCAACTCCTTCCCATTCCAAACCTGAGACCCTTCCTATAGCATGAGATGTTATATCTTAATGCTTCTAAAACCAAACCTGAGAACCATCCTATAACATGTGAAATCCAAATCCTTCCCTTTCCAAACCTGAGACCCTTCCGATAGCATGAGATGTGATATCTCAATGCTGCTAAAACCAAACATGAGAACGATCCTATAACATGAGATGTGAAATCCAAATCCTTCCCTTTCCAAACCTGAGACCCTTCCTCTAGCTTGAGATGTGATATCAAACTCCTTCCCATTCCAATCCTGAGATAGCTTGAGATGTGATATCCAACTCCTTCCCATTCCAATCCTGAGACCCTTCCTATACCATGAGATTTGATATCTCAATGCTTCTAATACCAAACCTGAGACCCGTCCTAAAACATGAGATGTGAGATCCAAATCCTTCCCCTTCCAAACCTGAGACCCTTCCTATAGCTTGAAATGTGATATCAAACTCCTTCCCATTCCAATCCTGAGAAAGCTTGAGATGTAATATCCAACTCCATCCCATTCCAATCCTGAGACCCTTCCGATAGCATGAGATGTGATATCTCAATGCTTCTAATATCAAAACTGAGACCCTCCCTATAGTATGAGATGTGATATCTAAGTCCTTCCCATTCCTATCCTGAGACCCTTCCGATAGCAGAGATGTGATATCTCAATGCTTATACCAAACCTGATGACCCTTCCTATGGCATGAGATGTGATATCCAACTCCTTCCCATTCCAATCCCGAGTTCCTTCCTATAGCATGAGATGTGATATCTCAATGCTTCTATCAAACCTGAGACCCTTCCTTTAGCAGGAGATGTGATATCCAACTCCTTCCCATTCCAATCCTGAGACCCTTCCTATAACATGAGACGTGATATCCAACTCCTTCCCATTCCAATCCTGAGACTCTTCCTATAGCATGAGATGTGATATCTCAGTGCTTCTAATACCAAACCTGGGACCCGTCCTATAACATGAGATATGATATCCAAATCCTTCCCCTTCCAAACCTGAGACCCTTCCTTTAGCATGAGATGTGATATCCTATTCCTTCCCATTCCAATCGTGAAACCCGTCCTATAGCATGAGATGTGATATCTCAATGTTTCTAATAAAAAACCTGAGACCCTTCCTATAGCAAGAGATGTGATATCCAAATCCTTCCCATTCCAATCCTGAGACCCTTCCTATAACGAGATGTGATATCCAACTCCTTCCCATTCCAATCCTGAGTTCCTTTCTATAGCATGAGATGTGATATCTCAATGCTTCTATCAAACCTGAGACCCTTCCTTTAGCAGGAGATGTGATATCCAACTCCTTCCCATTCCAATCCTGAGACCCTTCCTATAACATGAGACGTGATATCCAACTCCTTCCCATTCCAAACCTTAGACCCTCCCTTTAGCATGAGATGTGATATCCAACTCCTACCCATTCCAATCCTGAGACCCTTCTGATAGCATGAGATGTGATATCTCAATGCCTCTAATACAAAACCTGAGATACAACCTCTAACATGAAATGTGATATCCAACTCATTCCCCTTCCAACCCTGAGAGCCTTCCTATATAATGAGATGTGATATCCAAGTCCTTCCCATTCCAGTCTGAGACCCTTCCTATAACATGAGATGTGATATCCAACTCCTTCCCATTCCAACCTTAGACCCTTCCTATAGCATGAGATGGGATATCCAACTCCTTCCAAATCCAATCCTGATATCCTTCCGATAGCATGAGATGTGATATCCCAATGCCTCTACAAAACCCGAGACCCATACCATGGCATGAGATGTGATATCAAACTCCTTCCCATTCCAATCCTGAGACCCTTCCTATAGCTTGAGATGTGATATCCAACTCCTTCCCATTCCAATTCTGAGACCCGTCCTATACCATGAGACTTGATATCTCAATGCTTCTAATACCAAACCTGAGACCGGTCCTATAACATGAGATGTGATATCCAAATCCTTCCCCTTCCAAACCTTAGACCCTTCCTATAGCATGAGATGTGATATCTCAATGCTTCTAATACCAAACCTGAGACCCTTCCTTTAATGAGATGGGATATCCAACTCCTTCCCATTCCAATACTGAGACCCTTCTGATAGCAGAGATGTGATATCTCAATGCTTATACCAAACCTGTGACCCTTCCTATGGCATGAGATGTCATATAACACTCCTTCCGATTCCAATCCTGAGACCCTTCCTATAGAATGAGATGTGATATCTCACTGCTTCTAATACCAAACCTAAGATGTGATATCCAACTCCTTCCCATTCCAAACCTTTGCTTCTATCAAACCTGAAACCCTTCCTTTAGCATGAGATGTGATATCCAACTCCTTCCCATTCCAATCCTGAAACCCTTCCTATAACATGACGTGATATCCAACTCCTTCCCATTCCAATCCTGAGACTCTTCCTATAGCATGAGATGTGATATCTCAATGCTTCTAAAAACCAAACAGGAGAACCATCCTATAACATGAGATGTGAAATCCAAATCATTCCCTTTCCAAACCTGAGACCCTCCCTTTAGCATGAGATGTGATATCCAACTCCTACCCATTCCAATCCTGAGACCCTTCTGATAGCATGAGATGTGATATCTCAATGCTTCTAATACCAAACCTGAGACCCGTCCTAAAACATGAGATGTGAGATCCAAATCCTTCCCCTTCCAAACCTGAGACCTTTCCTTTAGCATGAGATGTGATATCCAACTCCTTCCCATTCCAAACCTGAGACCCTTCCTATAGCATGAGATGTTATATCTTAATGCTGCTAAAACCAAACATGAGAACGATCCTATAACATGAGATGTGAAATCCAAATCCTTCCCTTTCCAAACCTGAGACCCTTCCTCTAGCTTGAGATGTGATATCAAACTCCTTCCCATTCCAATCCTGAGATAGCTTGAGATGTGATATCCAACTCCTTCCCATTCCAATCCTGAGACCCTTCCTATACCATGAGATGTGATATCTCAATGCTTCTAATACCAAACCTGAGACCCGTCCTAAAACATGAGATGTGAGATCCAAATCCTTCCCCTTCCAAACCTGAGACCCTTCCTATAGCTTGAAATGTGATATCAAACTCCTTCCCATTCCAATCCTGAGATAGCTTGAGATGTGATATCCAACTCCATCCCATTCCAATCCTGAGACCCTTCCGATAGCATGAGATGTGATATCTCAATGCTTCTAATATCAAAACTGAGACCCTCCCTATTGTATGAGATGTGATATCTAAGTCCTTCCCATTCCTATCCTGAGACCCTTCCGATATCAGAGATGTGATATCTCAATGCTTATACCAAACCTGATGACCCTTCCTATGGCATGAGATGTGATATCCAACTCCTTCCCATTCCAATCCTGAGTTCCTTCCTATAGCATGAGATGATATCTCAATGCTTCTATCAAACCTGAGACCCTTCCTTTAGCAGGAGATGTGATATCCAACTCCTTCCCATTCCAATCCTGAGTTCCTTCCTATAGCATGAGATGTGATATCTCAATGCTTCTATCAAACCTGAGACCCTTCCTTTAGCAGGAGATGTGATATCCAACTCCTTCCCATTCCAATCCTGAGACTCTTCCTATAGCATGAGATGTGATATCTCAATGCTTCCAATACCAAACCTGGGACCCGTCCTATAACATGAGATATGATATCCAAATCCTTCCCCTTCCAAACCTGAGACCCTTCCTTTAGCATGAGATGTGATATCCAAATCCTTCCCATTCCAATCCTGAGACCCTTCCTATAACGAGATGTGATATCCAACTCCTTCCCAACCTGAGACCCTTCCTATAGCATGAGAAGGGATATCTCAATGCTTCTAATACCAAACCTGGGACCCGTCCTATAACATGAGATATGATATCCAAATCCTTCCCCTTCCAAACCTGAGACCCTTCCTTTAGCATGAGATGTGATAACCAAATCCTACCCATTCCAATCCTGAAACCCTTCCTATAGCCTGAGATGTGATATCTCAATGTTTCTAATAAAAAACCCGAGACCCTTCCTATAGCAAGAGATGTGATATCCAAATCCATCCCATTCAGAACTTGAGACCCTTCCTATAACATGAGATGTGATATCCAAATCTTGCCCATTCCAATCTTGAGACCCTTCCTATAACATGAGATGTGATATCCAACTCCTTCCCAATCCAACCTGAAATCCTTCCTATAGCATGAGAAGTGATATCCAACTCCTTCCCAATCCAATCCTGAGACCCTTCCGATAGCAGAGATGTGATATCTCAATGCTTATACCAAACCTGAGAACCTTCCTATGGCATGAGATGTGATATCCAACTCCTTCCCATTCCAATCCTGAGACCCTTCCTATATCATGAGATGTGATTTCTCAATGCTTCTTCCAAACCTGAGACCCTTCCTATAACATATGTGATATCCAACTCCTTCCCTTTCCAAACCTGAGACCCTTCCGATAGCATGAGATGTGATATCTCAATGCTTCTGAAACCAAACATGAGAACCATCCTATAAAATGAGATGTGAAATCCAAATCCTTCCCTTCCCAAACCTGAGACCCTTCCTATAGCTTGAGATGTGATATCAAACTCCTTCCCGTTCCAATCCTGAGATAGCTTGAGATGTGATATCCAACTCCGTCCCATTCCAATCCTGAGACCCTTATTATACCATGAGATGTGATATCTCAATTTACCAAAACGCGAGGAAAGCACATTTTCTAGCTATTTTTGCTAGTTTTTACCACTTTTCAATACGTCTAACGGGTTACAGCTATATCTGGAATAATGGGTGTTATAAAGCATTCTGAGCACCGTGTATCTTTTGAAGCTCATTTGTTGATTTGAAGGCAGCGGGAAGAGGAGAGAAGGCAGGGAACACGCGTCTAAACCAGAGAGCTGGGAAGCGAGTGTTTGCAACGCGAAACGGTGCAGGGAGCAGGGACAGAAAGGAAGAACGCCTATGAGGAGGAGCAGCGTCTAAACCAGAGAGCAGGGAAGCGAGTGTGTGCAACGCGAAACGGTGCAGGGAGCAGGGACAGAAAGGGAGAACTCCTCTGAGGAGGAACAGCTGGTAGCTTTCTTTGGAGATGAGAACTTGATCACCATGGGAGAGGATTGTTGAGAGGGTTACAGAGGGGGATGTCTGAGATCAGAAAATACTGAGTATTCCATGCAGTGTGTAGGGCCAGCGACATGAAGAGTTGCAGATCTCGTAAAAGTCCAGGTCAGGAAGCATAAAGGTTCATGTTGAATTCTCCAAGTAGGCGGAGTTGAGTGGTAGGAGGCTAGGATGGAGAAGTCCATCCACTGAGTGAAGAAGGGGGTAGGCAAATAGCCACGGTGAGAGAATGGCCAGGAAAGAGAGAATGCATGCAGACAAGGCATTCGTGAGAGGAGTCGGCCTGCAAAGGAAAGCAATTTACTACAGGAATCAAGGATACTCCCCCCCCCCCAAGAACGCTTGGATCTGGGCATGGAGAGGAACTTGTCATCAGGGAGGAAAGTGCCAAAGCTCGAGCCAGCGCTGGCCGTCAACCATGTCTTGGTTAGACCAAGGACATCAAGGTCGGGTTCTTCCAGGAAATGGCAGATGTCAGATGAGTGTTTGAAACTGAGTGAGAATTGAGAGTGGGGAGGGGTACAAATCAGTAATCCCTGCGGAGGTGTAGAAGGAGCCTAACCTAGGGCAGATGAGGAAGGAGAGAGGAAAGGAAGCAGAAGAAGGGAGAGAAGAGACAGCAGGAGTGCATGATCAATCCGGGAGCTAGGATTGGTGAGAAGGTTAGACGGGGAGGTCTGAGTCTCAGGATTGGAATGGGAAGTTCGATATCGTATAGGAAGGGTCTGAGGATTGGTATTAAAAGCATTGGGATATCACATCTCATGCTATCGGAAGAGTCTCAGGATTGGAATGGGAAGGAGTTGGATATGACATCTCTTATTATAGGGAGGGTCTCAGGTTTGGTATTAGAAGCACTGAGATATCAAATCACATCCTTTAAGAAGGGACTCGAGTTTGGTATTTTAAGGAGTGAGAGTAAATCTCATCCTATCGGAAGGGGCTCGGGTTTGGTATTGGAAGAAATGAGATTTCAAATCTCAGGCTGTGGGAATGGTCTCGGGTTTGGAATGGGAAGGAGTTGGATATCACATATACTACGGGAAGGGCCTCAGGTTTGGTATTAGAAGCATAGAGATATCACATCTCCTGTTATAGGAAGGGTCTCAGGATTGGAATGGGAAGGAGTTGGATATCACATCTCATGCTATAGGGAGGTTCTCAAGTTTGATATTAGAAGCATTGAGATATCACATATGCTATTGGAAGGGTCTCAGTATTGGAATTGGAAGGAGTTGGATATCACATCTCATGCTATAGGGAGGTTCTCAGGTTTGATATTAGAAGGTTTGAGATATCACATCTAATGCTATCGGAAGTGTGTCAGGATTGGAATGGGAAGGAGTTGGATATCACATCTCATGCTAAAGGAAAGGTCTCAGGTTTGGAAGGGGAAGGATTTGGTACTCACATCTCATGTTTTAGGACGGGTCTCAGGTTTGGTATTAGAAGCATTGAGATATCACATCTCATGGTATAATAAGGGTCTCAGGATTGGAATGGGACGGAGTTGGATATCACATCTCAAGCTATCTCAGGATTGGAATGGGAAGGAATTTGATATCACATCTCAAGCTATAGGAAGGGTCTCAGGTTTGGGAAGGGAAGGATTTGGATTTCACATCTCATGTTATAGGATGGTTCTCATGTTTGGTTTTAGAAGCATTGAGATATCACATCTCATGCTATCGGAAGGGTCTCAGGCTTGGAATGGGAAGGAGTTGGATATCACATCTCATGTTATAGGAAGGATCTCAGGTTTGGTATTAGAAGCATTGAGATATCACATCTCATGCTATAGGAAGGGTCTCAGGATTGGAATGGTAAGGATTTGGATATCACATCTCATGCTAAAGGAAGGGTCTCAGGTTTGGTAGAAGCATAGATATATCACATCTTATGCTATAGGAAGGGTCTCAGGATTGGAATGGGAAGGAGTTGGATATCACATCTCATGCCATAGGAAGGGTCTCAGGTTTGGTATAAGCATTGAGATATCACATCTCTGCTATCAGAAGGGTCTCAGGATTGGATTGGGAAGGAGTTGGATATCCCTTCTCATGCTATAGGAAGGATCTCAGGTTGGAATGGGAAGGAGTTGGATATCACATCTCATGTTATAGGAAGGGTCTCAAGATTGGAATGGGAAGGATTTGGATATCACATCTCTTGCTATAGGAAGGGTCTCGGGTTTTTTATTAGAAACATTGAGATATCACATCTCATGCTATAGGAAGGGTTTCAAGATTGGAATGGGAAGGATTTGGATATCACATCTCATGCTAAAGGAAGGGTCTCAGGTTTGGAAGGGGAAGGATTTGGATATCATATCTCATGTTATAGGACGGGTCCCAGGTTTGGTATTAGAAGCATTGAGATATCACATCTCATGGTATAGGAAGGGTCTCAGGATAGGAATGGGAAGGAGTTGGATATCACATCTCATCCAATAGGAAGGGTCTCAGGTTTGGAATGGGAAGGAATTGGATATCACATCTCATGCTAAAGGAAGGGTCTCAGGTTTGCAAGGGGAAGGATTTGGGTATCATATCTCATGTTATAGGACGGGTCCCAGGTTTGGTATTAGAAGCATTGAGATATCACATATGGTATAGGAAGGGTCTCAGGATTGGAATGGGAAGGAGTTGGATATCACATCTCATCCAATAGGAAGGGTCTCAGGTTTTTTATTAGAAGCATTGAGATATCACATCTCATGGTATAGGAAGGGTCTCAGGATTGGAATGGGAAGGAGTTGGATATCCCTTCTCATGCTATAGGAAGGGTCTCAGGTTGGAATGGGAAGGAGTTGGATATCACATCTTGTTATAGGAAGGGTCTCAGGATTGGAATGGGAAGGATATGGATATCACATCTCTTGCTATAGGAAGGGTCTCGGGTTTTTTATTAGAAACATGAGATATCACATCTCATGCTATAGGAAGGGTCTCAGGTTGGAATGGGAAGGAGTTGGATATCACATCTCGTTATAGGAAGGGTCTCAGGATTGGAATGGGAAGGATTTGGATATCACATCTCATGCTAAAGGAAGGGTCTCAGGTTTGGAAGGGGAAGGATTTGGATATCATATCTCATGTTATAGGACGGGTCCCAGGTTTGGTATTAGAAGCATTGAGATATCACCTCTCATGGTATAGGAAGGGTCTCAGGATTGGAATGGGAAGGAGTTGGATATCACATCTCATCCAATAGGAAGGGTCTCAGGTTTGGAATGGGAAGGAATTGGATATCACATCTCATGTTATAGGAAGGATCTCTGGATTGGAATGGGAAGGATTTGGATATCACATCTCTTGCTATAGGAAAGGTCTCAGGTTTTTTATTAGAAGCATTGAGATATCACTTCTCATGGTATAGGAAGGGTCTCAGGATTGGAATGGGAAGGAGTTGGATATCCCTTCTCATGCTATAGGAAGGGTCGCAGGTTGGAATGGGAAGGAGTTGGATATCACATCTCGTTATAGGAAGGATCTCAGGTTGGAATGGGAAGGAGTTGGATATCACATCTCATGTTATAGGAAGGGTCTCAAGATTGGAATGGGAAGGATTTGGATATCACATCTCTTGCTATAGGAAGGGTCTCGGGTTTTTTATTAGAAACATTGAGATATCACATCTCATGCTATAGGAAGGGTTTCAGGATAGGAATGGGAAGGAGTTGGATATCACATCTCATCCAATAGGAAGGGTCTCAGGTTTGGAATGGGAAGGAATTGGATATCATATCTCATGTTATAGGACGGGTCCCAGGTTTGGTATTAGAAGCATTGAGATATCACATCTCATGGTATAGGAAGGGTCTCAGGATAGGAATGGGAAGGAGTTGGATATCACATCTCATCCAATAGGAAGGGTCTCAGGTTTGGAATGGGAAGGAATTGGATATCACATCTCATGTTATAGGAAGGATCTCAGGATTGGAATGGGAAGGATTTGGATATCACATCTCATGCTAAAGGAAGGGTCTCAGGTTTGGAAGGGGAAGGATTTGGGTATCATATCTAATGTTATAGGACGGGTCCCAGGTTTGGTATTAGAAGCATTGAGATATCACATATGGTATAGGAAGGGTCTCAGGATTGGAATGGGAAGGATTTGGATATCACATCTCATGCTAAAGGAAGGGTCTCAGGTTTGGAAGGGGAAGGATTTGGGTATCATATCTCATGTTATAGGACGGGTCCCAGGTTTGGTATTAGAAGCATTGAGATATCACCTCTCATGGTATAGGAAGGGTCTCAGGATTGGAATGGGAAGGAGTTGGATATCACATCTCATCCAATAGGAAGGGTCTCAGGTTTGGAATGGGAAGGAATTGGATATCACATCTCATGTTATAGGAAGGATCTCAGGATTGGAATGGGAAGGATTTGGATATCACATCTCTTGCTATAGGAAAGGTCTCAGGTTTTTTATTAGAAGCGTTGAGATATCACATCTCATGTTATAGGAAGGGTCTCAGGATTGGAATGGGAAGGAGTTGGATATCCCTTCTCATGCTATAGGAAGGGTCTCAGGTTGGAATGGGAAGGAGTTGGATATCACATCTCGTTAAAGGAAGAGTTTCAGGATTGGAATGGGAAGGATTTGGATATCACATCTCTTGCTATAGGAAGGGTCTCAGGTTTTTTATTAGAAACATTGAGATATCACATCTCATGCTATAGGAAGGGTTTCAGGATTGGAATGGGAAGGATTTGGATATCACATCTCATGGTAAAGGAAGGGTCTCAGGTTTGGAAGGGGAAGGATTTGGATATCATATCTCATGTTATAGTACGGGTCCCAGGTTTGGTATTAGAAGCATTGAGATATCACATCTCATGCTATAGGAAGAGTCTCAGGATTGGAATGGGAAGGAGTTGGATATCACGTCTCATGTTATAGGAAGGGTCTCAGGATTGGAATGGGAAGGAGTTGGATATCACATCTCATGCTAAAAGGAAGGGTCTCAGGTTTGATAGAAGCATTGAGATATCACATCTCATGCTATAGGAAGGGTCATCAGGTTTGGTATAAGCATTGAGATATCACATCTCTGCTATCGGAAGGGTCTCAGGATAGGAATGGGAAGGACTTAGATATCACATCTCATACTATAGGGAGGGTCTCAGTTTTGATATTAGAAGCATTGAGATATCACATCTCATGCTATCGGAAGGGTCTCAGGATTGGAAGGGGAAGGATTTGGATCTCACATCTCATGTTTTAGGACGGGTCTCAGGTTTGGTATTAGAAGCATTGAGATATCACATCTCATGGTATAGGAAGGGTCTCAGGATTGGAATGAAAAGGATTTGGATATCACATCTCATGTTATAGGACCGGTCTCAGGTTTGGTATTAGAAGCATTGAGATATCAAGTCTCATGGTATAGGAAGGGTCTCAGGATTGGAATGGGAAGGAGTTGGATATCACATCTCAAGCTATCTCAGGATTGGAATGGGAAGGAGTTGGATATCACATCTCATCCAATAGGAAGGGTTTCAGGTTTGGAATGGGAAGGAATTGGATATCACATCTCATGTTATAGGAAGGATCTCAGGATTGGAATGGGAAGGATTTGGATATCACATCTCTTGCTATAGGACCGGTCTCAGGTTTTTTATTAGAAACATTGAGATATCACATCTCATGCTATAGGAAAGGTTTTAGGATTGGAATGGGAAGTATTTGGATATCACATCTCATGCTAAAGGAAGGGTCTCAGGTTTGGAAGGGGATTGATTTGGATATTATATCTCATGTTATAGGAAGGATCTCAGGTTTGGTATTAGAAGCATTGAGATATCACATCTCATGCTATCGGAAGGGTCTCAGGTTTGGTATAAGCATTGAGATATCACATCTCTGCTATCGGAAGGGTCTCAGGATTGGAATGGGAAGGACTTGGATATCACAATTCATGTTATAGGAAGGGTCTCAGGTTTGGTATTAGAAGCATTGAGATATCACATCTCATGCTATAGGAAGGGTCTCAGGAATGGAATGGGAAGGACTTGGATATCACATCTCATGATAAAGGAAGGGTCTAAAGTTTGGAAGGGGAAGGATTTGGATATCACATCTCATGTTATTGGACCGGTCTCAGGTTTGGTATTAGAAGCATTGAGATATCAAGTATCATGGTATAGGACAGGAGTTTGATATCACATCTCATGCCATGGTATGGGTCTCAGGTTTTGTAGAAGCATTGGGATATCACATCTCATGCTATCGGAAGGGTATCAGGATTGGATTTGGAAGGAGTTGGATATCCCATCTCATGCTATAGGAAGGGTCTCAGGTTGGAATGGGAAGGAGTTGGATATCACATCTCATGTTATAGGAAGGGTCTCAGGATTGGAATGGGAAGGACTTGGATATCACATCTCATGCTGTAGGAAGGCTCTGAGGTTTGGAAAGGGAAGGAGTTGGATATCACATTTCATGTTAGAGGTAGGATCTCAGGTTTGGTGTTAGAGGCATTGAGATATCACATCTCATGCTATCAGAAGGGTATCAGGATTGGAATGGGAAGGATTTGGATATCACATCTCATGCTAAAGAGAGGGTGTCAGGTTTAAAGGGGAAGGATTTGGATATCACATCTCATGTTATAGGAAGGATCTCAGGTTTGGTATTAGAAGTTTTGAGATATCACATCTCATACTATAGGAAGGGTCTCAGGATTGGAATGGGAAGGAGTTGGATATCACATCTCATGTTATAGGAAGGATCTCAGGTTTGGTATTAGAAGCATTGAGATATCACATCTCATGCTATAGGAAGGGTCTCAGGATTGGAATGGGAAGGAGTTGGATATCACATCTCGTGCTAAAGGAAGGGTCTCAGTTTTGTTAGAAGCATTGAGATATCACATCTCATGCTATAGGAAGGGTCTCAGGATTGGAATGGGAAGGAGTTAGATATCACATCTCATGCTATAGGAAGGGTCTCAGGTTTGGTATAAGCATTGAGATATCACATCTCTGCTATCGGAAGGGTCTCAGGATTGGAATGGGAAGGACTTAGATATCACATCTGATGCTATAGGGAGGGTCTCAGTTTTGATATTAGAAGCATTGAGATATCACATCTCATGGTATAGGAAGGGTCTCAGGATTGGAATGGGAAAGAGTTGGATATCCCTTCTCATGCTATAGGAAGGGTCTCAGGTTGGAATGGGAAGGAGTTGGATATCACATCTCATGTTATAGGAAGGATCTCAGGTTTGGTATTAGAAGCATTGAGATATCACATCTCATGCTATAGGAAGGGTCTCAGGATTGGAATGGGAAGGAGTTGGATATCACATCTCGTGCTAAAGGAAGGGTCTCAGTTTTGGTAGAAGCATTGAGATATCACATCTCATGCTATAGGAAGGGTCTCAGGATTGGAATGGAAAGGAGTTGGATATCACATCTCATGCTATAGGAAGGGTCTCAGGTTTGGTATAAGCATTGAGATATCACATCTCTGCTATCGGAAGGGTCTCAGGATTGGAATGGGAAGGACTTAGATATCACATCTGATGCTATAGGGAGGGTCTCAGTTTTGATATTAGAAGCATTGAGATATCACATCTCATGGTATAGGAAGGGTCTCAGGATTGGAATGGGAAGGAGTTGGATATCCCTTCTCATGCTATAGGAAAGGTCTCAGGTTGGAATGGGAAGGAGTTGGATATCACATCTCGTTATAGGAAGGGTCTCAGGATTGGAATGGGAAGGATATGGATATCACATCTCTTGCTATAGGAAGGGCCTCGGCTTTTTTATTAGAAACATTGAGATATCACATCTCATGGTATAGGAAGGGTCTCAGGATTGGAATGGGAAGGAGTTGGATATCCCTTCTCATGCTATAGGAAGGGTCTCAGGTTGGAATGGGAAGGAGTTGGATATCACATCTCGTGCTAAAGGAAGGGTCTCAGGTTTGGAAGGGGAAGGATTTGGATATCATATCTCATGTTATAGGACAGGTCCCAGGTTTGGTATTAGAAGCATTGAGATGTCACATCTCATGGTATAATAAGGGTCTCAGGATTGGAATGGGAAGGAGTTGGATATCACATCTCATCCAATAGGAAGGGTCTCAGGTTTGGAATGGGAAGGAATTGGATATCACATCTCATCACATGTTATAGGAAGGATCTCAGGTTTGGTATTAGAAGCATTGAGATATCACATCTCATGCTATCGGAAGGGTCTCAGGATTGGAATGGGAAGGAGCTGGATATCACATCTCATGCTATAGGAAGGGTCTCAGGTTTGGAACTGGAAGGAGTTGGATATCACATCTCATATTATAGGAAGAGTCTCAGGTTTGGTATAAGCATTGAGATATCACATCTCTGCAATCGGAAGTGTCTCAGGATTGGGATGGGAAGGAGTTGGATATCCCATCTCATGTTATAGGACGGGTCTCTGGTTTGGTATTAGAATCATTGAGATATCACATCGCATGCTTTAGGAAGGGTCTAAGGATTGGAATGGGAAGGAGTTGGATATCCCTTCTCATGCTATAGGAAGGGTCTCAGGTTGGAATGGGAAGGAGTTGGATATCACATCTCGTTATAGGAAGGGTCTCAGGATTGGAATGGGAAGGATTTGGATATCACATCTCTTGCTATAGGAAGGGTCTCAGGTTTTTATTAGAAACATTGAGATATCACATCTCATGCTATAGGAAGGGTTTCAGGATTGGAATGGGAAGGATTTGGATATCACATCTCATGCTAAAGGAAGGGTCTCAGGTTTGGAAGGGGAAGGATTTGAATATCATATCTCATGTTATAGGACGGGTCCCAGGTTTGGTATTAGAAGCATTGAGATATCACATCTCATGCTATAGGAGGAGTCTCAGGATTGGAATGGGAAGAAGTTGGATATCACGTCTCATGTTATAGGAAGGGTCTCAGGATTGGAATGGCAAGGAGTTGGATATCACATCTCATGCTAAAGGAAGGGTCTCAGGTTTGATAGAAGCATTGAGATATCACATCTCATGCTATAGGAAGGAACTCAGGATTGGAATGGGAAGGAGTTGGATATCACATCTCATGCCATAGGAAGGGTCATCAGGTTTGGTATAAGCATTGAGATATCACATCTCTGCTATCGGAAGGGTCTCAGGATAGGAATGGGAAGGACTTAGATATCACATCTCATATTATAGGGAGGGTCTCAGTTTTGATATTAGAAGCATTGAGCTATCACATCTCATGCTATCAGAAGGGTCTCAGGATTGGAATGGGAAGGAGTTTGATATCACATCTCAAGCTATAGGAAGGGTCTCAGGTTTGGAAGGGGAAGGATTTGGATCTCACATCTCATGTTTTAGGACGGGTCTCAAGTTTGGTATTAGAAGGATTGAGATATCACATCTCATGGTATAGGAAGGGTCTCAGGATTGGAATGGGAAGGAGTTGGCTATCACATCTCAAACTATCTCAGGATTGGAATGGGAAGGAGTTTGATATCACATCTCAAGCTATAGGAAGGGTCTCAGGTTTGGAATGGGAAGGATTTGGATTTCACATCTCATGTTATAGGATGGTTCTCATGTTTGGTTTTAGCAGCATTGAGATATCACATCTCATGCTATCGGAAGGGTCTCAGGTTTGGAAGGGAACAATTTGGATTTCACATGTTATAGGATGGTTCTCAGGTTTGGTTTTAGAAGCATTAAGATATAACATATCATGCTATAGGAAGGGTCTCAGGTTTGGAATGGGAAGGAGTTGGATATCACATCTCATGCTAAAGGAAAGGTCTCAGGTTTGGAAGGGGAAGGATTTGGATCTCACATCTCATGTTTTCGGACGGGTCTCAGGTTTGCTATTAGAAGCATTCAAATATCACATCTCATGGTATAGGAAGGGTCTCAGGATTGGAATGGGAAGGAGTTGGATATCACATTGAATGGGAAGGAGTTTGATATCACATCTCAAGCTATAGGAAGGGTCTCAGGTTTGGAAAGGGAATGATTTGGATTTCACATCTCATGTTATAGGATGGTTCTCATGTTTGGTTTTAGAAGCATTGAGATATCACATCTCATGCTATCTGAAGGGTCACAGGTTTGGAATGGGAAGGAGTTTGATATCACATCTCATGTTATAGGAAGAATCTCAGGTTTGGTATTAGAAGCATTGAGATATCACATCTCATGCTATAGGAAGGGTCTCATGATTGGAATTGGAAGGAGTTGTATATGACATCTCATGCCATAGGAAGGGTCTCAGGTTTGGTATAAGCATTGAGATATCACATCTCTGCTATCGGAAGGGTCTCAGGATTGGAATGGGAAGGAGTTGGATATCCCAACTCGCTATAGGAAAGGTCTCAGGTTTTTTATTAGAAGCGTTGAGATATCACATCTCATGGTATAGGAAGGGTCTCAGGATTGGAATGGGAAGGAGTTGGATATCCCTTCTCATGCTATAGGAAGGGTCTCAGGTTGGAATGGGAAGGAGTTGGATATCACATCTCGTTATAGGAAGGGTCTCAGGATTGGAATGGGAAGGATTTGGATATCACATCTCTTGCTATAAGAAGGGTCTCAGGTTTTTTATTAGAAACATTGAGATATCACATCTCATGCTATAGGAAGGGTTTCAGGATTGGAATGGGAAGGATTTGGATATCACATCTCATGGTAAAGGAAGGGTCTCAGGTTTGGAAGGGGAAGGATTTGGATATCATATCTCATGTTATAGTACGGGTCCCAGGTTTGGTATTAGAAGCATTGAGATATCACATCTCATGCTATAGGAAGAGTCTCAGGATTGGAATGGGAAGGAGTTGGATATCACGTCTCGAAGGGTCTCAGGATTGGAATGGGAAGGAGTTGGATATCACATCTCATGCTAAAGGAAGGGTCTCAGGTTTGATAAAAGCATTGAGATATCACATCTCATGCTATAGGAAGGAACTCAGGATTGGAATGGGAAGGAGTTGGATATCACATCTCATGCCATAGGAAGGGTTATCAGGTTTGGTATAAGCATTGAGATATCACATCTCTGCTATCGGAAGGGTCTCAGGATAGGAATGGGAAGGACTTAGATATCACATCTCATACTATAGGGAGGGTCTCAGTTTTGATATTAGAAGCATTGAGATATCACATCTCATGCTATCGGAAGGGTCTCAGGATTGGAATGGGATGGAGTTGGATATCACATCTCAAGCTATCTCAGGATTGGAATGGGAAGGAGTTTGATATCACATCTCAAGCTATAGGAAGGGTCTCAGGTTTGGAAGGGGAAGGATTTGGATCTCACATCTCATGTTTTAGGACGGATCTCAGGTTTGGTATTAGAAGCATTGAGATATCACATCTCATGGTATAGGAAGGGTCTCAGGATTGGAATGGGAAGGAGTTGGATATCACATCTCAAGCTATCTCAGGATTGGAATGGGAAGGAGTTGGATATCACATCTCATCCAATAGGAAGGGTCTCAGGTTTGGAATGGGAAGGAATTGGATATCACATCTCATGTTATAGGAAGGATCTCAGGATTGGAATGGGAAGGATTTGGATATCACATCTCTTGCTATAGGAAGGGCCTCAGGTTTGGAAAGGGAATGATTTGGATTTCACATCTCATGTTATAGGATGGTTCTCAGGCTTGGTTTTAGAAGCATTGAGATATCACATCTCATGCTATAGGAAGAGTCTCAGGATTGGAATGGGAAGGAGTTGGATATTACGTCATGCTATAGGAAGGGTCTCAGGATTAGAATGGTAAGGAGTTGAATATCACATCTCATGCTAAAGGAAGGGTCTCAGGTTTGATAGAAGCAAAGGTTTGTAATGGGAAGGAGTTTGATATCACATCTCATGTTATAGGAAGGATCTGAGGTTTGGTATTAGAAACATTGAGATATCACGTCTCATGCTATAGGAAGGGTCTCAGGATTGGAATGGGAAGGAGTTGGATATCACATATCACGCTAAAGGAAGGGTCTCAGGTTTGGTATAAGCATTGAGATATCCCATCTCATGGTATAGGAAGGGTCTCAGGATTGGAATGGGAAGGAGTTGGATATCCCTTCTCATGCTATAGGAAGGGTCTCAGGTTGGAATGGGAAGGAGTTGGATACCACATCTCGTTATAGGAAGGGTCTCAGGATTGGAATGGGAAGGATTTGGATATCACATCTCTTGCTATAGGAAGGGTCTCAGGCTTTTTATTAGAAACATTGAGATATCACATCTCATGCTATAGGAAGGGTTTCAGGATTGGAATGGGAAGGATTTGGATATCACATCTCATGCTAAAGGAAGGGTCTCAGGTTTGGAAGGGGGAGGATTTGTATATCACATCTCTTGCTGTAGGAAGGGTCTCAGGTTTTTTATTAGAAACATTGAGATATCACATCTCATGCTATAGGAAGGGTTTCAGGATTGGAATGGGAAGGATTTGGATATCACATCTCATGCTAAAGGAAGGGTCTCAGGTTTGGAAGGGGAAGGATTTGGATATCATATCTCATGTTATAGGACGGGTCCCACGTTTGGTATTAGAAGCATTGAGATATCACATCCCATGCTATAGGAAGAGTCTCAGGATTGGAATGGGAAGGAGTTGGATATCACGTCTCATGATATAGGAAGGGTCTCAGGATTGGAATGGGAAGGAGTTGGATATCACATCTCATGCTAAAGGAAGGGTCTCAGGTTTGATAGAAGCATTGATATATCACATCTCATGCTATAGGAAGGAACTCAGGATTTCAATGGGAAGGAGTTGGATATCACATCTCATGCCATAGGAAGGGTGATCAGGTTTGGTATAAGCATTGAGATATCACATCTCTGCTATCGGAAGGGTCTCAGGATAGGAATGGGATGGAGTTGGATATCACATCTCAAGCTATCTCAGGATTGGAATGGGAAGGAGTTTGATATCACATCTCAAGCCATAGGAAGGATCTCAGGTTTGGAAGGGGAAGGATTTGGATCTCACATCTCATGTTTTAGGACGGGTCTCAGGTTTGGTATTAGAAGCATTGAGATATCACATCTCATGGTATAGGAAGAGTCTCAGGATTGGAATGGGAAGGAGTTGGATATCACATCTCAAGCTATCTCAGGATTGGAATAGGAAGGAGTTTGATATCACATCTCAAGCTATAGGAAGGGTCTCAGGTTTGGAAAGGGAAGGATTTGGATTTCACATCTCATGTTATAGGATGGTTCTCATGTTTGGTTTTAGAAGCATTGAGATATCACATCTCATGCTATAGGAAGGGTCTCAGGATTGGAATGAAAAGGATTTGGATATCACATCTCATGTTATAGGACCGGTCTCAGGTTTGGTATTAGAAGCATTGAGATATCAAGTCTCATGGTATAGGAAGGGTCTCAGGATTGGATTGGATATCACATCTCAAGCTATCTCAGGATTGGAAAGGGAAGGATTTGGATTTCACATCTCATGTTATAGGATGGTTCTCAGGTTTGGTTTTAGAAGCATTAAGATATAACATCTCATGCTATAGGAAGGGTCTCAGGTTTGGAATGGGAAGGAGTTGGATATCACATCTCATGCTAAAGGAAAGGTCTCAGGTTTGGAAGGGGAAGGATTTGGATCTCACATCTCATGTTTTAGGAAGGGTCTCAGGTTTGGTATTGGAAGCATTGAGATATCACATCTCATGGTATAGGAAGGGTCTCAGGATTGGAATGGGAAGGAGTTTTATATCACATTGAATGGGAAGGAGTTTGATATCACATCTCAAGCTATAGGAAGGGCCTCAGGTTTGGAAAGGGAATGATTTGGATTTCACATCTCATGTTATAGGATGGTTCTCATGCTTGGTTTTAGAAGCATTGAGATATCACATCTCATGCTATAGGAAGAGTCTCAGGGTTGAAATGGGAAGGAGTTGGATATCACGTCATGCTATAGGAAGGGTCTCAGGATTGGAATGGTAAGGAGTTGGATACCACATCTCATGCTAAAGGAAGGGTCTCAGGTTTGATAGAAGCAAAGGTTTGTAATGGGAAGGAGTTTGATATCACATCTCATGTTATAGGAAGGATCTGAGGTTTGGTATTAGAAGCATTGAGATATCACATCTCATGCTATAGGAAGGGTCTCAGGATTGGAATGGGAAGGAGTTGGATATCACATATCACGCTAAAGGAAGGGTCTCAGGTTTGGTATAAGCATTGAGATATCCCATCTCATGCTATAGGAAGGGTCTCAGGATTGGAATCGGAAGGAGTTGTATATGACATCTCATGCCATAGGAAGGGTCACAGGTTTGGTATAAGCATTGAGATATCACATCTCTGCTATCGGAAGGGTCTCAGGATTGGAATGGGAAGGAGTTGGATATCCCATCTCGTTATAGGAAGGGTCTCAGGTTTGGTATTAGAAGCAATGAGATATCACATCTCATGCTATAGGAAGGGTCTAAGGTTTGGAAGGGGAAGGATTTGGATATCACATCTCATGTTATAGGACCGGTCTCAGGTTTGGTATTAGAAGCATTGAGATATCACATCTCATGCTATCGGAAGGCTCTCAGGGTTGGAAAGGGAAGGAGTTGGATATCACATTTCATGTTAGAGGTAGGATCTCAGGTTTGGTATTAGGGGCATTGAGATATCACATCTCATGCTATCAGAAGGGTCTCAGGATTGGAATGGGAAGGAGTTGGATATCACATCTCATACTAAAGGGAGCGTCTAAGGTTTGGAAGGGGAAGGATTTGGATATCACATCTCATGTTATAGGAAGGATCTCAGGTTTGGTATTAGAAGCATTGAGATATCACATCTCATGCTATCGGAAGGGTCTCAGGTTTGGTATAAGCATTGAGATATCACATCTCTGCTATCGGAAGGGTCTCAGGATTGGAATGGGAAGGACTTGGATATCACAATTCATGTTATAGGAAGGGTCTCAGGTTTGGTATTAGAAGCATTGAGATATCACAGCTCATGCTATAGGAAGGGTCTCAGGAATGGAATGGGAAGGACTTGGATATCACATCTCATGATAAAGGAAGGGTCTAAGGTTTGGAAGGGGAAGGATTTGGATATCACATCTCATGTTATTGGACCGGTCTCAGGTTTGGTATTAGAAGCATTGAGATATCAAGACTCATGGTATAGGACGGGAGTTTGATATCACATCTCATTCCATGGTATGGGTCTCAGGTTTTGCAGAAGCATTGGGATATCACATCTCATGCTATCGGAAGGGTATCAGGATTGGATTTGGAAGGAGTTGGATATCCCATCTCATGCTATAGGAAGGGTCTCAGGTTGGAATGGGAAGGAGTTGGATATCACATCTCATGTTATAGGAAGGATCTCAGGATTGTAATGGGAAGGACTTGGATATCACATCTCATGCTGTAGGAAGGCTCTCAGGTTTGGAAAGGGAAGGAGTTGGATATCACATTTCATGTTAGAGGTAGGGTCTTAGGATTGGAATGGGAAGAAGTTTGATATCACATCTCATGCCATGGTATGGGTCTCAGGTTTTGTAGAGGCATTGGGATATCACATCTCATGCTATCGGAAGGGTATCAGGATTGGATTTGAATAGGAGTTGGATATCCCATCTAATGCTATAGGAAGGGTCTAAGGTTGGAATGGGAAGGAGTTGGATATCACATCTCATGTTATAGGAAGGGTCTCAGGATTGGAATGGGAAGGACTTGGATATCACATCTCATTCTATAGGAAGGCTCTCAGGGTTGGAAGGGGAAGGAGTTCGATATCACATTTCATGTTAGAGGTAGGATCTCAGGTTTGGTATTAGAGGAATTGAGATATCACATCTCATGCTATCAGAAGGGTCTCAGGATTGGAATGGGAAGGAGTTGGATATCATCTCATGCTAAAGGGACCGTCTAAGGTTTGGAAGGGGAAGGATTTGGATATCACATCTCATGTTATAGGAAGGATCTCAGGTTTGGTATTAGAAGCATTGAGATATCACATCTCATGCTATCGGAAGGGTCTCAGGTTTGGTATAAGCATTGAGATATCACATCTCTGCTATCGGAAGGGTCTCAGGATTGGAATGGGAAGGACTTGGATATCACAATTCATGTTATAGGAAGGGTCTCAGGTTTGGTATTAGAAGCATTGAGATATCACATCTCATGCTATAGGAAGGGTCTCAGGAATGGAATGGGAAGGACTTGGATATCACATCTCATGATAAAGGAAGGGTCTAAAGTTTGGAAGGGGAAGGATTTGGATATCACATCTCATGTTATTGGACCGGTCTCAGGTTTGGTATTAGAAGCATTGAGATATCAAGTCTCATGGTATAGGACGGGAGTTTGATATCACATCTCATGCCATGGTATGGGTCTCAGGTTTTGTAGAAGCATTGGGATATCACATCTCATGCTATCGGAAGGGTATCAGGATTGGATTTGGAAGGAGTTGGATATCCCATCTCATGCTATAGGAAGGGTCTCAGGTTGGAATGGGAAGGAGTTGGATATCACATCTCATGTTATAGGAAGGGTCTCAGGATTGGAATGGGAAGGACTTGGATATCACATCTCATGCTGTAGGAAGGCTCTGAGGTTTGGAAAGGGAAGGAGTTGGATATCACATTTCATGTTAGAGGTAGGATCTCAGGTTTGGTGTTAGAGGCATTGAGATATCACATCTCATGCTATCAGAAGGGTATCAGGATTGGAATGGGAAGGATTTGGATATCACATCTCATGCTAAAGAGAGGGTCTCACGTTTAAAGGGGAAGGATTTGGATATCACATCTCATGTTATAGGAAGGATCTCAGGTTTGGTATTAGAAGCATTGAGATATCACATCTCATACTATAGGGAGGGTCTCAGGATTGGAATGGGAAGGAGTTGGATATCACATCTCGTGTTATAGGAAGGATCTCAGGTTTGGTATTAGAAGCATTGAGATATCACATCTCATGCTATAGAAAGGGTCTCAGGATTGGAATGGGAAGGAGTTGGATATCACATCTCGTGCTAAAGGAAGGGTCTCAGTTTTGGTAGAAGCATTGAGATATCACATCTCATGCTATAGGAAGGGTCTCAGGATTGGAATGGGAAGGAGTTGGATATCACATCTCATGCTATAGGAAGGGTCTCAGGTTTGGTATAAGCATTGAGATATCACATCTCTGCTATCGGAAGGGTCTCAGGATTGGAATGGGAAGGACTTAGATATCACATCTGATGCTATAGGGAGGGTCTCAGTTTTGATATTAGAAGCATTGAGATATCACATCTCATGGTATAGGAAGGGTCTCAGGATTGGAATGGGAAGGAGTTGGATATCCCTTCTCATGCTATAGGAAGGGTCTCAGGTTGGAATGGAAAGGAGTTGGATATCACATCTCGTTATAGGAAGGGTCTCAGGATTGGAATGGGAAGGATATGGATATCACATCTCTTGCTATAGGAAGGGTCTCAGGTTGGAATGGGAAGGAGTTGGATATCCCTTCTCATGCTATAGGAAGGGTCTCAGGTTGGAATGGGAAGGAGTTGGATATCCCTTCTCATGCTATAGGAAGGGTCTCAGGTTGGAATGGGAAGGAGTTGGATATAACATCTCATGTTATAGGAAGGATCTCAGGTTTGGTATTAGAAGCATTGAGATATCACATCTCATGCTATAGGAAGGGTCTCAGGATTGGAATGGGAAGGAGTTGGATATCACATCTCCTGCTAAAGGAAGGGTCTCAGTTTTGGTAGAAGCATTGAGATATCACATCTCATGCTATAGGAAGGGTCTCAGGATTGGAATGGGAAGGAGTTGGATATCACATCTCATGCTATAGGAAGGGTCTCAGGTTTGGTATAAGCATTGAGATATCACATCTCTGCTATCGGAAGGGTCTCAGGATTGGAATGGGAAGGACTTAGATATCACATCTGATGCTATAGGGAGGGTCTCAGTTTTGATATTAGAAGCATTGAGATATCACATCTCATGGTATAGGAAGGGTCTCAGGATTGGAATGGGAAGGAGTTGGATATCCCTTCTCATGCTATAGGAAGGGTCTCAGGTTGGAATGGGAAGGAGTTGGATATCACATCTCGTTATAGGAAGGGTCTCAGGATTGGAATGGGAAGGATATGGATATCACATCTCTTGCTATAGGAAGGGCCTCGGCTTTTTTATTAGAAACATTGAGATATCACATCTCATGGTATAGGAAGGGTCTCAGGATTGGAATGGGAAGGAGTTGGATATCCCTTCTCATGCTATAGGAAGGGTCTCAGGTTGGAATGGGAAGGAGTTGGATATCACATCTCGTGCTAAAGGAAGGGTCTCAGGTTTGGAAGGGGAAGGATTTGGATATCATATCTCATGTTATAGGACGGGTCCCAGGTTTGGTATTAGAAGCATTGAAATGTCACATCTCATGGTATAGGAAGGGTCTCAGGATTGGAATGGGAAGGAGTTGGATATCACATCTCATCCAATAGGAAGGGTCTCAGGTTTGGAATGGGAAGGAATTGGATATCACATCTCATGTTATAGGAAGGATCTCATGATTGGAATGGGAAGGATTTGGATATCACATCTCTTGCTATAGGAAGGGTCTCAGGTTTTTTATTAGAAGCATTGAGATACCACATCTCATGGTATAGGAAGGGTCTCAGGATTGGAATGGGAAGGATTTGGATATCACATCTCTTGCTATAGGAAGGGTCTCAGGTTTTTTATTAGAAACATTGAGATATCACATCTCATGCTATAGGAAGGGTTTCAGGATTGGAATGGGAAGGATTTGGATATGATATGATATGATATGATATGGTATTTGTAACGCGCCTATACACAAGTGTTTCAAGCCGCGACGAGGCAGGGAGGGAGGGAAACAAGGGGAAGACAGACAAACGATCCTACTAGGCCAGGTGTCATTCAGATCGCGCAAGTGCAGAGGTAAGGGGAAAAGGAGAAAGTGCAGGGGGAGGAGGTGGGGGGGAAAGTGCAGTACAAGGTAAGTAGCGTAATAAAATAATAAATAATAAATAATAAATAATAAATAAAAGGGCCAGCTGGTGGCAAGTGCGAGGTAAGTGCAGAGCAAGTGCTGGGAAGGGGGCTGTAGGGATGCAGTGACAGTCCCACAGTGCAGAGGGAGCCAGGGAGGCAGTGCAAGTGGAGAGTGGCTGGGCCCTGGACTGAGGTCACTGAGAGTGGCCCAGATGCAGGTTTAGTGCAGACTTCAGTGGGGAGTTAAGCAGGTTTAGCAGGGGAGAGGGAGAGAGAAGGCAGAAGCGAAGAGGAAGGTTTTGAGGTGCTTCCGGAACCGGAGATGGTTCTCCTCAAGTTTCAGGGAGGCAGGAAGGGTGTTCCAGAGGGAGGCCCCTGCTGCGGTGAGAGATCTACCCCCAGCTCGTTGCTTCGAGAAGCGGCTGACCATGAGGGAGTTGGAGACGGATGAGCGAAGGGCTCGTGAAGGAAGATATTTAGGAAGAGAGAGTTGAAGGTATTTAGGCCCTAGGCCCCAGAAGGCTTTGTGGACAATGCAGAGGGTTTTGAACTTAATCCTCGCAGCCACTGGGAGCCAGTGAAGAGATTTCAGTCCTGGAGAGATACGGTCCCTGGGCTTGAGGCCAAGGACAAGTCTCGCAGTTCTGTTCTGGATAAGTTGCAGAGGGCGGAGAGTGGAGGCAGGCAGATTAAGATAGAGGCTGTTACAGTAGTCCAGCCTTGAGAGAACCAGGGCTCTGGAGACAGTGAGCTTCTGGGGGAAGGAGAGGAAGGGAAGAATACCTCTGAGGAGGTGCAGCTGGTAGTGTGACTTCTTAGAGACGTCAGATATATGAGGAGAGAAGGAGAGTGTGGAGTCAAAGATGACCCCGAGGTTTTTGGCCTTGCAGGTAGGGGCAGGAAGGTATCAGATATCACATCTCATGCTAAAGGAAGGGTCTCAGGTTTGGAAGGGGAAGGATTTGGATATCATATCTCATGTTATAGGACGGGTCCCAGGTTTGGTATTAGAAGCATTGAGATTTCACATCTCATGCTATAGGAAGAGTCTCAGGATTGGAATGGGAAGGAGTTGGATATCACTCTCATGTTATAGGAAGGGTCTCAGGATTGGAAAGGGACGGAGTTGGATATCACATCTCATGCTAAAGGAAGGGTCTCAGGGTTGATAGAAGCATTGAGATATCACATCTAATGCTATAGGAAGGAACTCAGGATCGGAATGGGAAGGAGTTGGATATCACATCTCATGCCATAGGAAGGGTCATCAGGTTTGGTATAAGCATTGAGATATTACATCTCTGCTATCGGAAGGGTCTCAGGATAGGAATGGGAAGGACTTAGATATCACATCTCATACTATAGGGAGGGTCTCAGTTTTGATATTAGAAGCATTGAGATATCACATCTCATGCTATCGGAAGGGTCTCAGGATTGGAATGGGAAGGAGTTGGATATCACATCTCATGTTATAGGAAGGATCTCAGGTTTGGTATTGGAAGCATTGAGATATCACATCTCATGCTATAGGAAGGGTCTCAGGATTGGAATGTGAAGAATTGGATATCACATCTCATGCTAAAGGAAGGGTCTCAGGTTTGGTAGAAGCATAGAGATATCACATCTCATGCTATAGGAAGGGTCTCAGGATTGGAATGGGAAGGAGTTGGATATCACATCTCATGCCATAGGAAGGGTCTCAGGTTTGGTATAAGCATTGAGATATCACATCTCTGCTATCGGAAGGGTCTCAGGATTGGATTGGGAAGGAGTTGGATATCCCTTCTCATGCTTTAAGAAGGATCTCAGGTTGGAATGGGAAGGAGTTGGATATCACATCTCATGTTATAGGAAGGGTCTCAAGATTGGAATGGGAAGGATTTGGAAATCACATCTCTTGCTATAGGAAGGGTCTCAGGTTTTTTATTAGAAACATTGAGATATCACATCTCATGTTATAGGAAGGGTTTCAGGATTGGAATGGGAAGGATTTGGATATCACATCTCATGCTAAAGGAAGGGTCTCAGGTTTGGAAGGGGAAGGATTTGGATATCATATCTCATGTTATAGGACGGGTCCCAGGTTTGGTATTAGAAGCATTGAGATATCACCTCTCATGGTATAGGAAGGGTCTCAGGATTGGAATGGGAAGGAATTGGATATTACATCTCATGTTATAGGAAGGATCTCAGGATTGGAATGGGAAGGATTTGGATATCACATCTCTTGCTATAGGAAGGGTCTCAGGTTTTTTATTAGAAGCATTGAGATATCACATCTCATGCTATAGGAAGGGTCTCAGGATTGGAATGGGAAGGAGTTGGATATCCCTTCTCATGCTATAGGAAGGGTCTCAGGTTGGAATGGGAAGGAGTTGGATATCACATCTCGTTATAGGAAGGGTCTCAGGATTGGAATGGGAAGGATTTGGATATCACATCTCTTGCTATAGGAAGGGTCTCAGGTTTTTTATTAGAAACATTGAGATATCACATCTCATGCTATAGGAAGGGTTTCAGGATTGGAATGGGAAGGATTTGCATATCACATCTCATGGTAAAGGAAGGGTCTCAGGTTTGGAAGGGGAAGGATTTGAATATCATATCTCATGTTATAGGACGGGTCCCAGGTTTGGTATTAGAAGCATTGAGATATCACATCTCATGCTATAGGAAGAGTCTCAGGATTGGAATGGGAAGGAGTTGGATATCACGTCTCATGTTATAGGAAGGGTCTCAGGATTGGAATGGGAAGGAGTTGGATATCACATCTCATGCTAAAGGAAGGGTCTCAGGTTTGATAGAAGCATTGAGATATCACATCTCATGCAATAGGAAGGAACTCAGGATTGGAATGGGAAGGAGTTGGATATCACATCTCATGCCAAAGGAAGGGTCGTCAGGTTTGGTATAAGCATTGAGATATCACATCTCCGCTATTGGAAGGGTCTCAGGATAGGAATGGGAAGGACTTAGATATCACATCTCATACTATAGGGAGGGTCTCAGTTTTGATATTAGAAGCATTGAGATATCACATCTCATGCTATCGGAAGGGTCTCAGGATTGGAATGGGAAGGAGTTGGATATCACATCTCATGTTATAGGAAGGATCTCAGGTTTGGTATTAGAAGCATTGAGATATCACATCTCATGCTATAGGAAGGGTCTCAGGTTTGGAATGTGAAGGATTTGGATATCACATCTCATGCTAAAGGAAGGGTCTCAGGTTTGGTAGAAGCATAGAGATATCACATCTCATGCTATAGGAAGGGTCTCAGGATTGGAATGGGAAGGAGTTGGATATCACATCTCATGCCATAGGAAGGGTCTCAGGTTTGGTATAAGCATAGAGATATCACATCTCATGCTATAGGAAGGGTCTCAGGTTTGGTATTAGAAGCATTGAGATATCACATCTCATGCTATAGGAAGGGTCTCAGGATTGGAATGTGAAGAATTTGGATATCACATCTCATGCTAAAGGAAGAGTCTCAGGTTTGGTAGAAGCATAGAGATATCACATCTCATGCTATAGGAAGGGTCTCAGGATTGGAATGGGAAGGATTTGGATATCACATCTCTTGCTATAGGAAGGGTCTCGGGTTTTTTATTAGAAACATTGAGATATCACATCTCATGCTATAGGAAGGGTCTCAGGTTTGGTATTAGAAGCATTGAGATATCACATCTCATGCTATAGGAAGGGTCTCAGGATTGGAATGTGAAGAATTTGGATATCACATCTCATGCTAAAGGAAGAGTCTCAGGTTTGGTAGAAGCATAGAGATATCACATCTCATGCTATAGGAAGGGTCTCAGGATTGGAATGGGAAGGATTTGGATATCACATCTCATGCAAAAGGAAGGGTCTCAGGTTTGGAAGGGGAAGGATTTGGATATCATATCTCATGTTATAGGACGGGTCCCAGGTTTGGTATTAGAAGCATTGAGATATCACCTCTCATGGTATAGGAAGGGTCTCAGGATTGGAATGGGAAGGAGTTGGATATCACATCTCATCCAATAGGAAGGGTCTCAGGTTTGGAATGGGAAGGAATTGGATATCACATCTCATGTTATAGGAAGGATCTCAGGATTGGAATGGGAAGGATTTGGATATCACATCTCTTGCTATAGGAAAGGTCTCAGGTTTTTTATTAGAAGCATTGAGATATCACATCTCATGGTATAGGAAGGGTCTCAGGATTGGAATGGGAAGGAGTTGGATATCCCTTCTCATGCTATAGGAAGGGTCTCAGGTTGGAATGGGAAGGAGTTGGATATCACATCTCGTTATAGGAAGGGTCTCAGGATTGGAATGGGAAGGAGTTGGATATCACATCTCATGTTATAGGAAGGATCTCAGGTTTGGTATTAGAAGCATTGAGATATCACATCTCATGCTATAGGAAGGGTCTCAGGTTTGGAATGTGAAGGATTTGGATATCACATCTCATGCTAAAGGAAGGGTCTCAGGTTTGGTAGAAGCATAGAGATATCACATCTCATGCTATAAGAAGGGTCTCAGGATTGGAATGGGAAGGAGTTGGATATCACATCTCATGCCATAGGAAGGGTCTCAGGTTTGGTATAAGCATAGAGATATCACATCTCATGCTATAGGAAGGGTCTCAGGATTGGAATGGGAAGGATTTGGATATCACATCTCTTGCTATAGGAAGGGTCTCGGGTTTTTTATTAGAAACATTGAGATATCACATCTCATGCTATAGGAAGGGTCTCAGGTTTGGTATTAGAAGCATTGAGATATCACATCTCATGCTATAGGAAGGGTCTCAGGATTGGAATGTGAAGAATTTGGATATCACATCTCATGCTAAAGGAAGAGTCTCAGGTTTGGTAGAAGCATAGAGATATCACATCTCATGCTATAGGAAGGGTCTCAGGATTGGAATGGGAAGGATTTGGATATCACATCTCTTGCTATAGGAAGGGTCTCGGGTTTTTTATTAGAAACATTGAGATATCACATCTCATGCTATAGGAAGGGTCTCAGGTTTGGTATTAGAAGCATTGAGATATCACATCTCATGCTATAGGAAGGGTCTCAGGATTGGAATGTGAAGAATTTGGATATCACATCTCATGCTAAAGGAAGAGTCTCAGGTTTGGTAGAAGCATAGAAATATCACATCTCATGCTATAGGAAGGGTCTCAGGATTGGAATGGGAAGGATTTGGATATCACATCTCATGCTAAAGGAAGGGTCTCAGGTTTGGAAGGGGAAGGATTTGGATATCATATCTCATGTTATAGGACGGGTCCCAGGTTTGGTATTAGAAGCATTGAGATATCACCTCTCATGGTATAGGAAGGGTCTCAGGATTGGAATGGGAAGGAGTTGGATATCACATCTCATCCAATAGGAAGGGTCTAAGGTTTGGAATGGGAAGGAATTGGATATCACATCTCATGTTATAGGAAGGATCTCAGGATTGGAATGGGAAGGATTTGGATATCACATCTCTTGCTATAGGAAAGGTCTCAGGTTTTTTATTAGAAGCATTGAGATATCACGTCTCATGGTATAGGAAGGGTCTCAGGATTGGAATGGGAAGGAGTTGGATATCCCTTCTCATGCTATAGGAAGGGTCTCAGGTTGGAATGGGAAGGAGTTGGATATCACATCTCGTTATAGGAAGGGTCTCAGGATTGGAATGGGAAGGATTTGTATATCACATCTCTTGCTATAGGAAGGGTCTCAGGTTTTTTATTAGAAACATTGAGATATCACATCTCATGCTATAGGAAGGGTTTCAGGATTGGAATGGGAAGGATTTGGATATCACATCTCAAACCTGAGACCCTTCCTATGGAATGCGATGTCATATACAACTCCTTCCCATTTCAATCCTGAGACCATTCCTATAGCATGAGATGTGATATCTCAATGCTTATACCAAACCTGAGACCCTTCCTATAGCATGAGATGTGATATCCAACTCCTTCCCATTCCAATCCTGAGACCCTTCCTATAGCATGAGATGTGATATCCAACTTCTTCCCATTCCAATCCTGAGACCCTTCCTATAGCATGAGATTTGATATCTCAATGCTTCTAATACCAAACCTGAGATCTTTCCGATAGCATGAGATGTGATATCTCAATGCTTCTAATACCAAACCTGAGATCATTCCTATAACACGAGATGTGATATCCAAATCCTTCCCCTTCCAAACCTGAGACCCTCCCTTTAGCATGAGATGTGATATCCAACTCCTTCCCATTCCAATCCTGAGACCCTTCTGATAGCATGAGATGTGATATCTCAATGCCTCTAATACCAAACCTGAGATCTTACCTCTAACATGAAATGTGATATCCAACTCCTTCCCATTCCAATCCTGAGACCCTTCCTATAGCATGAGATGTGATATCTCAATGCTTCTAATACCAAACCTGAGACCCTTCCTATAACATAAGATGGGATATCCAACTCCTTCCCATTCGAATCCTGAGACCCTTCCGATAGCAGAGATGTGATATCTCAATGCTTATACCAAACCTGAGACCCTTCCTATAGCATGAGATGTCATATACAACTCCTTCCCATTCCAATCCTGAGACCATTCCTATAGCATGAGATGTGATATCTCAATGCTTATACCAAACCTGAGACCCTTCCTATAGCATGGGATGTGATATCCAACTCCTTCCCATTCCAATCCTGGGACCCTTCCTATAACATGAGATGTGATGTCTCAATGCTTCTAATACCAAACCTGAGATCCTTCCTATGGCATGAGATGTCATATAAAACTCCTTCCCATTCCAATCCTGAGACCCTTCCTATAGCATGAGATGTGATATCCAACTTCTTCCCATTCCAATCCTGAGACCCTTCCTATAGCATGAGATTTGATATCTCAATGTTTCTAATACCAAACCTGACATCCTTCCGATAGCATGAGATGTGATATCTCAATGCTTCTAATACCAAACCTGAGATCATTCCTATAACACGAGATGTGATATCCAAATCCTTCCCCTTCCAAACCTGAGACCCTCCCTTTAGCATGAGATGTGATATCCAACTCCTTCCCATTCCAATCCTGAGACCCTTCTGATAGCATGAGATGTGATATCTCAATGCCTCTAATACCAAACCTGAGATCTTACCTCTAACATGAAATGTGATATCCAACTCCTTCCCCTTCCAAACCTGAGAGCCTTCCTATAGCATGAGATGTGATATCGAAGTATTTCCCATTCCAATCCTGAGACCCTTCCTGTAACATGAGATGGGATATCCAACTCCTTCCCAGTCCAACCTGAGACCCTTCCTATAGCATGAGATGGGATATCCAACTACTTCCAAATCCAATCCTGATACCCTTCCCATAGCATGAGATGTGATATCTCAATCCCTCTAATACCAAACCTGAGATCCTTCCGATAGCATGAGATGTGATATCTCATTGCTTTTAATACCAAACGTGAGATCCTTCCTATAACATGAGATGTGATATCAAAATCCTTCCCCTTCCAAACCTGAGACCCTCCCTTTAGCATGAGATGTGATATCCAACTCTTTCCCATTCCAATCCTGAGACCCTTCTGATAGCATGAGATGTGATATTCAATGCCTCTAATACCAAACCTGCGATCCTACCTCTAACATGAAATGTGATATCCAACTCCTTCCCTTTCCAAACGTGAGACCCTCCCTATAGCATGAGATGTGATATCCAAGTCCTTCCCATTCCAATCCTGAGACCCTTCCTATAGCATGAGATGTGATATCTCAATGCTTCTACTACCAAACCTGAGACCCTTCCTATAACATAAGATGGGATATCCAACTCCTTCCCATTCCAATCCTGAGACCCTTCCTATAGCATGAGATGTGATATCTCAATGCTTATACCAAACCTGAGACCCTTCCTATAGCATGATTTGTGATATCCAACTCCTTCCCATTCCAATCCTGAGACCCTTCCTATAACATGAGATGTGATGTCTCAATGCTTCTAATACCAAACCTGAGATCCTTCCTATGGCATGAGATTTCATATAAAACTCCTTCCCATTCCATTCCTGAGACCCTTCCTATAGCATGAGATGTGATATCCAACTCCTTCCCATTCCAATCCTGAGACCCTTCCTATAGCATGAGATGTGATATCTCAATGCTTCTAATACCAAACTGAGATCCTTCCTATAACATGAGATGTGATATCCAAATCCTTCCCCTGCCAAACCTGAGACCCTCCCTTTAGCATGAGATGGGATATCCAACTACTTCCAAATCCAATCCTGATACCCTTCCGATAGCATGAGATGTGATATCTCAATCCCTCTAATACCAAACCTGAGATCCTTCCGATAGCATGAGATGTGATATCTCAATGCTTCTAATACCAAACGTGAGATCCTTCCTATAACATGAGATGTGATATCAAAATCCTTCCCCTTCCAAACCTGAGACCCTCCCTTTAGCATGATATGTGATATCCAACTCCTTCCCATTCCAATCCTGAGACCCTTCTGATAGCATGAGATGTTATATCTCAATGCCTCTAATACCAAACCTGAGATCCTACCTCTAACATGAAATGTGATATCCAGCTCCTTCCCCTTCCAAACCTGGGAGCCTTCCTATAACATGAGATTTGATATCGAAGTCCTTCCCATTCCAATCCTGAGACCCTTCCTATAACATGAGATGTGATATCCAACTCCTTCCCATTCCAATCCTGAGACCCTTCCTGTAGCATGAGATGTGATGTCTCAATGCTTCTAATACCAAATCTGAGATCCTTCCTATGGCATGAGATGTCATATACAACTCCTTCCCATTCCAATCCTGAGACCCTTCCTATAGCATGAGATGTGATATCTCAATGCTTATACCAAACCTGAGACCCTTCCTATAGCATGAGAGGTGATATCCAACTTCTTCCCATTCCAATCCTGAGACCCTTCCTATAACATGAGATGTGATGTCTCAATGCTTCTAATACCAAACCTGAGATCATTCCTATAACACGAGATGTGATATCCAAATCCTTCCCCTTCCAAACCTGAGACCCTCCCTTTAGCATGAGATATGATATCCAACTGCTTCCCATTCCAATCCTGAGACCCTTCTGATAGCATGAGATGTGATATCTCAATGCCTCTAATACCAAACCTGAGATCTTACCTCTAACATGAAATGTGATATCCAACTCCTTCCCCTTCCAAACCTGAGAGCCTTCCTATAGCATGAGATGTGATATCGAAGTATTTCCCATTCCAATCCTGAGACCCTTCCTGTAACATGAGATGTGATATCCAACTCCTTCCCAGTCCAACCAGAGACCCTTCCTATAGCATGAGATGGGATATCCAACTACTTCCAAATCCAATCCTGAGAACCTTCCTATAGCATGAGATGTGATATCTCAATGCTTCTAATACCAAACCTGAGATCCTTCCTATAACATGAGATGTGATATCCAACTTCTTCCCATTCCAATCCTGAGACCCTTCCTATAGCATGAGATTTGATATCTCAATGCTTCTAATACCAAACCTGAGATCCTTCCGATAGCATGAGATGTGATATCTCAATGCTTCTAATACCAAACCTGAGATCATTCCTATAACACGAGATGTGATATCCAAATCCTTCCCCTTCCAAACCTGAGACCCTCCCTTTAGCATGAGATGTGATATCCAACTCCTTCCCATTCCAATCCTGAGACCCATCTGATAGCATGAGATGTGATATCTCAATGCCTCTAATACCAAACCTGAGATCTTACCTCTAACATGAAATGTGATATCCAACTCCTTCCCATTCCAATCCTGAGACCCTTCCTATAGCATGAGATGTGATATCTCAATGCTTCTAATACCAAACCTGAGACCCTTCCTATAACATAAGATGGGATATCCAACTCCTTCCCATTCGAATCCTGAGACCCTTCCGATAGCAGAGATGTGATATCTCAATGCTTATACCAAACCTGAGACCCTTCCTATAGCATGAGATGTCATATACAACTCCTTCCCATTCCAATCCTCAGACCATTCCTATAGCATGAGATGTGATATCTCAATGCTTATACCAAACCTGAGACCCTTCCTATAGCATGGGATGTGATATCCAACTCCTTCCCATTCCAATCCTGAGACCCTTCCTATAACATGAGATGTGATGTCTCAATGCTTCTAATACCAAACCTGAGATCCTTCCTATCGCATGAGATGTCATATAAAACTCCTTCCCATTCCGATCCTGAGACCCTTCCTATAGCATGAGATGTGATATCCAACTTCTTCCCATTCCAATCCTGAGACCCTTCCTATAGCATGAGATTTGATATCTCAATGCTTCTAATACCAAACCTGACATCCTTCCGATAGCATGAGATGTGATATCTCAATGCTTCTAATACCAAACCTGAGATCATTCCGATAACACGAGATGTGATATCCAAATCCTTCCCCTTCCAAACCTGAGACCCTCCCTGTAGCATGAGATGTGATATCCAACTCCTTCCCATTCCAATCCTGAGACCCTTCTGATAGCATGAGATGTGATATCTCAATGCCTCTAATACCAAACCTGAGATCTTACCTCTAACATGAAATGTGATATCCAACTCCTTCCCCTTCCAAACCTGAGAGCCTTCCTATAGCATGAGATGTGATATCGAAGTATTTCCCATTCCAATCCTGAGACCCTTCCTGTAACATGAGATGAGATATCCAACTCCTTCCCAGTCCAACCTGAGACCCTTCCTATAGCATGAGATGGGATATCCAACTACTTCCAAATCCAATCCTGATACCCTTCCCATAGCATGAGATGTGATATCTCAATCCCTCTAATACCAAACCTGAGATCCTTCCGATAGCATGAGATGTGATATCTCATTGCTTTTAATACCAAACGTGAGATCCTTCCTATAACATGAGATGTGATATCAAAATCCTTCCCCTTCCAAACCTGAGACCCTCCCTTTAGCATGAGATGTGATATCCAACTCTTTCCCATTCCAATCCTGAGACCCTTCTGATAGCATGAGATGTGATATTCAATGCCTCTAATACCAAACCTGCGATCCTACCTCTAACATGAAATGTGATATCCAACTCCTTCCCTTTCCAAACGTGAGACCCTCCCTATAGCATGAGATGTGATATCCAAGTCCTTCCCATTCCAATCCTGAGACCCTTCCTATAGCATGAGATGTGATATCTCAATGCTTCTACTACCAAACCTGAGACCCTTCCTATAACATAAGATGGGATATCCAACTCCTTCCCATTCCAATCCTGAGACCCTTCCGATAGCAGAGATGTGATATCTCAATGCTTATACCAAACCGGAGACCCTTCCTATGGCATGAGATGTCATATACAACTCCTTCCCATTCCAATCCTGAGACCCTTCCTATAGCATGAGATGTGATATCTCAATGCTTATACCAAACCTGAGACCCTTCCTATAGCATGATATGTGATATCCAACTCCTTCCCATTCCAATCCTGAGACCCTTCCTATAACATGAGATGTGATGTCTCAATGCTTCTAATACCAAACCTGAGATCCTTCCTATGGCATGAGATTTCATATAAAACTCCTTCCCATTCCATTCCTGAGACCCTTCCTATAGCATGAGATGTGATATCCAACTCCTTCCCTTTCCAATCCTGAGACCCTTCCTATAGCATGAGATGTGATATCTCAATGCTTCTAATACCAAACTGAGATCCTTCCTATAACATGAGATGTGATATCCAAATCCTTCCCCTGCCAAACCTGAGACCCTCCCTTTAGCATGAGATGGGATATCCAACTACTTCCAAATCCAATCCTGATACCCTTCCGATAGCATGAGATGTGATATCTCAATCCCTCTAATACCAAACCTGAGATCCTTCCGATAGCATGAGATGTGATATCTCAATGCTTCTAATACCAAACGTGAGATCCTTCCTATAACATGAATTGTGATATCAAAATCCTTCCCCTTCCAAACCTGAGACCCTCCCTTTAGCATGATATGTGATATCCAACTCCTTCCCATTCCAATCCTGAGACCCTTCTGATAGCATGAGATGTTATATCTCAATGCCTCTAATACCAAACCTGAGATCCTACCTCTAACATGAAATGTGATATCCAGCTCCTTCCCCTTCCAAACCTGGGAGCCTTCCTATAACATGATATTTGATATCGAAGTCCTTCCCATTCCAATCCTGAGACCCTTCCTATAACATGAGATGTGATATCCAACTCCTTCCCATTCCAATCCTGAGACCCTTCCTGTAGCATGAGATGTGATGTCTCAATGCTTCTAATACCAAATCTGAGATCCTTCCTATGGCATGAGATGTCATATACAACTCCTTCCCATTCCAATCCTGAGACCCTTCCTATAGCATGAGATGTGATATCTCAATGCTTATACCAAACCCGAGACCCTTCCTATAGCATGAGATGTGATATCCAACTTCTTCCCATTCCAATCCTGAGACCCTTCCTATAACATGAGATGTGATGTCTCAATGCTTCTAATACCAAACCTGAGATCCTTCCGATAGCATGAGATGTGATATCTCAATGCTTCTAATACCAAACCTGAGATCATTCCTATAACACGAGATGTGATATCCAAATCCTTCCCCTTCCAAACCTGAGACCCTCCCTTTAGCATGAGATATGATATCCAACTGCTTCCCATTCCAATCCTGAGACCCTTCTGATAGCATGAGATGTGATATCTCAATGCCTCTAATACCAAACCTGAGATCTTACCTCTAACATGAAATGTGATATCCAACTCCTTCCCCTTCCAAACCTGAGAGCCTTCCTATAGCATGAGATGTGATATCGAAGTATTTCCCATTCCAATCCTGAGACCCTTCCTGTAACATGAGATGTGATATCCAACTCCTTCCCAGTCCAACCTGAGACCCTTCCTATAGCATGAGATGGGATATCCAACTACTTCCAAATCCAATCCTGAGAACCTTCCTATAGCATGAGATGTGATACCTCAATGCTTCTAATACCAAACCTGAGATCCTTCCTATAACATGAGATGTGATATCCAAATCCTTCCCCTTCCAAACCTGAGACCCTCCCTTTAGCATGAGATGGGATATCCAACTACTTCCAAATCCAATCCTGATACCCTTCCGATAGCATGAGATGTGATATCTCAATCCCTCTAATACCAAACCTGAGATCCTTCCGATAGCATGAGATGTGATATCTCAATGCTTCTAATACCAAACGTGAGATCCTTCCTATAACATGAGATGTGATATCAAAATCCTTCCCCTTCCAAACCTGAGACCCTCCCTTTAGCATGATATGTGATATCCAACTCCTTCCCATTCCAATCCTGAGACCCTTCTGATAGCATGAGATGTTATATCTCAATGCCTCTAATACCAAACCTGAGATCCTACCTCTAACATGAAATGTGATATCCAACTCCTTCCCCTTCCAAACCTGGGAGCCTTCCTATAACATGAGATGTGATATCGAAGTCCTTCCCATTCCAATCCTGAGACCCTTCCTATAACATGAGATGTGATATCCAACTCCTTCCCATTCCAATCCTGAGACCCTTCCTGTAGCATGAGATGTGATGTCTCAATGCTTCTAATACCAAATCTGAGATCCTTCCTATAACATGAGATGTGATATCCAACTCCTTCCCATTCCAATCCTGAGACCCTTCCTATAGCATGAGATGTGACATCTCAATGCTTATACCAAACCTGAGACCCTTCCTATAGCATGAGATGTGATATCCAAATCCTTCCCATTCCAATCCTGAGACCCTTCCTATAGCATGAGATGTGATATCTCAATGACTCTAATACCAAACCTGAGATCCTACCTCTAACATGAAATGTGATATCCAACTCCTTCCCCTTCCAAACCTGGGAGCCTTCCTATAACATGAGATGTGATATCTAAGTCCTTCCCATTCCAATCCTGAGACCCTTCCTATAACATGAGATGTGATATCCAACTCCTTCCCATTCCAATCCTGAGACCCTTCCTATAGCATGAGATGTGATGTCTCAATGCTTCTAATACCAAATCTGAGATCCTTCCTATAACATGAAATGTGATATCCAACTCCTTCCCTTTCCAAACCTGAGAGCCTACCTATAGCATGAGATGTGATATCCAACTCCTTCCCATTCCAATCCTGAGACCCTTCCTATAGCATGAGATGTGATATCTCAATGCTTATACCAAACCTGAGACCCTTCCTATAGCATGAGATGTGATATCCAAATCCTTCCCATTCTAATCCTGAGACCCTTCCTATAGCATGAGATGTGATATCTCAATGCCTCTAATACCAAACCTGAAATCCTTCCTCTAACATGAAATGTGATATCCAACTCCTTCCCTTTCCAAACCTGAGAGCCTACCTATAGCATGAGATGTGATATCCAACTCCTTCCCATTCCAATCCTGAGACCCTTCCTATAGCATGAGATGTGATATCTCAATGCTTATACCAAACCTGAGACCCTTCCTATAGCATGAGATGTGATATCCAAATCCTTCCCATTCCAATCCTGAGACCCTTCCAATAGCATGAGATGTGATATCTCAATGCCTCTAATACCAAACCTGACATCCTTCCTCTAACATGAAATGTGATATCCAACTCCTTCCCTTTCCAAACCTGAGAGCCTACCTATAGCATGAGATGTTATATCCAAGTCCTTCCCATTCCAATCCTTAGACACTTCCTACAGCATGAGATGTGATATCTCAATGCTTCTAATACCAAACCTGAGATCCTTCCGATAGCATGAGATGTGATATCTCAATGCTTCTAATACCAAACCTGAGATCCTTCTGATAGCATGAGATGTGATATCTCAATGCTTCTAATACCAAACCTGAGATCATTCCTATAACACGAGATGTGATATCCAAATCCTTCCCCTTCCAAACCTGAGACCCTCCCTTTAGCATGAGATATGATATCCAACTGCTTCCCATTCCAATCCTGAGACCCTTCTGATAGCATGAGATGTGATATCTCAATGCCTCTAATACCAAACCTGAGATCTTACCTCTAACATGAAATGTGATATCCAACTCCTTCCCCTTCCAAACCTGAGAGCCTTCCTATAGCATGAGATGTGATATCGAAGTATTTCCCATTCCAATCCTGAGACCCTTCCTGTAACATGAGATGTGATATCCAACTCCTTCCCAGTCCAACCTGAGACCCTTCCTATAGCATGAGATGGGATATCCAACTACTTCCAAATCCAATCCTGAGAACCTTCCTATAGCATGAGATGTGATATCTCAATGCTTCTAATACCAAACCTGAGATCCTTCCTATAACATGAGATGTGATATCCAAATCCTTCCCCTTCCAAACCTGAGACCCTCCCTTTAGCATGAGATGGGATATCCAACTACTTCCAAATCCAATCCTGATACCCTTCCGATAGCATGAGATGTGATATCTCAATCCCTCTAATACCAAACCTGAGATCCTTCCGATAGCATGAGATGTGATATCTCAATGCTTCTAATACCAAACGTGAGATCCTTCCTATAACATGAGATGTGATATCAAAATCCTTCCCCTTCCAAACCTGAGACCCTCCCTTTAGCATGATATGTGATATCCAACTCCTTCCCATTCCAATCCTGAGACCCTTCTGATAGCATGAGATGTTATATCTCAATGCCTCTAATACCAAACCTGAGATCCTACCTCTAACATGAAATGTGATATCCAACTCCTTCCCCTTCCAAACCTGGGAGCCTTCCTATAACATGAGATGTGATATCGAAGTCCTTCCCATTCCAATCCTGAGACCCTTCCTATAACATGAGATGTGATATCCAACTCCTTCCCATTCCAATCCTGAGACCCTTCCTGTAGCATGAGATGTGATGTCTCAATGCTTCTAATACCAAATCTGAGATCCTTCCTATAACATGAGATGTGATATCCAACTCCTTCCCATTCCAATCCTGAGACCCTTCCTATAGCATGAGATGTGACATCTCAATGCTTATACCAAACCTGAGACCCTTCCTATAGCTTGAGATGTGATATCCAAATCCTTCCCATTCCAATCCTGAGACCCTTCCTATAGCATGAGATGTGATATCTCAATGACTCTAATACCAAACCTGTGATCCTACCTCTAACATGAAATGTGATATCCAACTCCTTCCCCTTCCAAACCTGGGAGCCTTCCTATAACATGAGATGTGATATCTAAGTCCTTCCCATTCCAATCCTGAGACCCTTCCTATAACATGATATGTGATATCCAACTCCTTCCCATTCCAATCCTGAGACCCTTCCTATAGCATGAGATGTGATGTCTCAATGCTTCTAATACCAAATCTGAGATCCTTCCTATAACATGAAATGTGATATCCAACTCCTTCCCTTTCCAAACCTGAGAGCCTACCTATAGCATGAGATGTGATATCCAACTCCTTCCCATTCCAATCCTGAGACCCTTCCTATAGCATGAGATGTGATATCTCAATGCTTATACCAAACCTGAGACCCTTCCTATAGCATGAGATGTGATATCCAAATCCTTCCCATTCTAATCCTGAGACCCTTCCTATAGCATGAGATGTGATATCTCAATGCCTCTAATACCAAACCTGAAATCCTTCCTCTAACATGAAATGTGATATCCAACTCCTTCCCTTTCCAAACCTGAGAGCCTACCTATAGCATGAGATGTGATATCCAACTCCTTCCCATTCCAATCCTGAGACCCTTCCTATAGCATGAGATGTGATATCTCAATGCTTATACCAAACCTGAGACCCTTCCTATAGCATGAGATGTGATATCCAAATCCTTCCCATTCCAATCCTGAGACCCTTCCTATAGCATGAGATGTGATATCTCAATGCCTCTAATACCAAACCTGACATCCTTCCTCTAACATGAAATGTGATATCCAACTCCTTCCCTTTCCAAACCTGAGAGCCTACCTATAGCATGAGATGTTATATCCAAGTCCTTCCCATTCCAATCCTTAGACACTTCCTACAGCATGAGATGTGATATCTCAATGATTCTAATACCAAACCTGAGACCCGTCCTATAACATGAGATGGGATATCCAACTCCTTCCCATTTCAATCCTGAGACACTTCCGATAGCAGAGATGTGATATCTCAATGCTTTTACCAAACCTGATACCCTTCCTATAACATGAGATGTGATATCCAACTCCTTCCCGTTCCAAACCTGAGACCCTTCCTATAGCATATGTGATATCCAACTCCTTCCCATTCCAAACATGAGACCCTTCCTATAGCAAGAATGTAATATCCAACTCCTTACCATTCCAATCCTGAGACCATTCCTATAGCATGAGATGTGATATCTCAATGCTTCTAATACCAAACCTGAGATCCTTCCTATGACATGAGATGTGATATCCAATTCCTTCCCATTCCAAACCTGAGACCCTTCCTACAGCATGTGATGTGATATCTCAATGCTTCTAATACCAAACCTGAGACCCGTCCTATAACATGAGTTGGGATATCCAACTCCTTCCCGTTCCAAACATGAGACCCTTCCTATAGCATGAGATGTGATATTCAACTCCTTCCCATCCCAATACTGAGACACTTTTGATAGCAGAGATGTGATATCTCAATTCTTATACCAAACCTGAGACCCTTCCTGTAACATGAGATGTGATATCCAACTCCTTCCCGTTCCAATCCTGAGAACCTTCCTATAGCATGAGATGTGATATCTCAATGCCTCTAATACCAAACCTGAGATCCTTCCGATAGCACGAGATGTGATATCTCAATGCTTCTAATACCAAACCTGAGATCCTTCCTATACCATGAGATGTGATATCCAAATCCTTCCCCTTCCAAACCTGAGACCTTCCCTTTAGCATGAGATTTGATATCCAACTCGTTCCCATTCCAATCCTGAGACCCTTCTGATAGCATGAGATCCTACCTCTAACATGAAATGTGATATCCAACTCCTTCCCTTTACAAACCTGAGAGCCTTCCTATAGCATGAGATGTGATATCCAAGTCCTTCTCATTCCAATCCGGAGACCCTTCCTATAACATTGTTAGGAAAGATTTCGTAATTGTAGGTAATTTTCCTTCCATGTGGCAACCCCTAAACTTTTTGCTGTTGTTTGTCACCTTGTTCTTGACTTTGCCAGAGAAGTGCAGCCTTCTGCCGCACTCCTCTGGGCTTTCGCTCCTTTTCTTATGGGGAAACTGACATGCCCTTAAGACAGTCAGTACCGGGGAACGCTGTTTCCCGTAGTTTCTTTTATCATGTTGCGGCTTTAGTGCAACATGACACAAGAGGGCACTGTAAGCTAAGTTACAGCTCTCTTGGGTCTCTAGCCTTCTACAGGCCCTAGATACTCGTTTAGGATTGTATTTGATCGGTGCAAGTAATTCAGGGACAGGAATGGTGGCAGCGATCGTTTTTTGTATTTTGAGCTCCTTTTGGCGTTCTAAGCGCGTTTTTCGCGCTGAACCCAAAATGGTGGCCTGGCTCCCAAAATGGCCAGACCACGAGGCTCCCTTGTCCTGTCTACTGACCGTCTTGCTCCCTTCACCTTCCCCAGGTCGAGCCGACCCGGGGCCTTCCTTATTTGGGCATGTACTTTCCCGCGAAACACGGATGCTTTCGCGGGCTTCTACATGTCGTATGTGTGCCTCCAGTGTGTGGGCTGGGATGTCTGGTCCCAATACACATCCTGGGTGCCAGAGAGTCTAGGGTGGTGTGAATGCCTGGGACCACCGTGGTCCGTGATTGGTCCACGAATGGTGTGAGTGTTGATGAGCGGATCTCCCATTGGGTCCCCTCCGTTTTGGCGCGAAGGGAACCGTGGATAAGAGGGGGCTGGAAACACCACTACCATGTCGATCTCCTGAGTTCTCACGAACGAAGGAATACAGGAGCCAAGTATCCTGCAACCAAGAGGCTGGACCGAGGAATCACTGGTGACCCGCTGAAGGACTCCTCCTCTGCACTGCTGTCGCCTTGTGAAACCCTTTTCACCTTTGATCGAACCAGAAGGCCTGTACTGGTACTTCGACCCCTTGGAATAGCGGGAACAGCTATTCTCGGCATCTTCACCATCTCCTGCCAGTAAGCCTTCGGAAGCGTCTCTGGGCCATCCAGCTGACTGACCAGCTTACACGGGAGTCTTGCTCTGTAACCGCCGCCAGGTTGTGTAGTTTCTCGAGTCCTTGTCACTCTCGCACGCTTCGTACACTTGGCGTTCCCAGGTCTGAAGTGAGTAGTGTACATTGGGCTCAGATACACACGGCCGCTCCGTTGCTCTGCTGGAGTGACAAACTGTGCGGGTTTCTTCGATTGGGACGTCTTTTTACTCAACACGACGACGAGGCGTTCCCTGCTCTTCTGAAACCTGCCAGCTGCTGAAACTGACGCGGAGAAGCCTGGGCCTGCTTGCATCGGGGACCGGTGAGTAGCATAGCTAGGATCTGGTTGCCCTCCTGCAGGAGCCCATTGCTTTTCCCCGCTGTGTAAAACAGCACCCTTTTCCGTACTCGCGCTCTGCTTTTGCCCACTGTGGAGGCTGCGCTTGAGTCGCGGAACTTGTTCTTCTTCTTTAGTGCACTAATCTGAACTGCCTGACTTCCTTCGAAGAGCTTCTCCTTTTGCCCGTTGGCACCAGCGCGTGCAGGTACTTTGAGCACAAGGCTCCACTCTTCGCAGGGCTCGGACTTCCATCTAGTTAGGTGCCGCTGAAGGCGAACTGAGTCTAAGCATTATATCGCACTGCCTGTTTTCCTTCCCTTTTAGGTGGACTACACATTTCGTGCCTATAACGCTTGCGACTGTCGTATTTGTATATATATTGTGTGGATATGGTATGTGTTGGTTTAATATTGTGATATTGTGATTTTCTCGCTACGGTCATTGTTTTAAAGGCCTTAAAATAAATGTGTATATATTTTTATATAACAACTGTTTGGAGTAGTTTGTAAGTGATCTTGCTTTGTGTGCTCATTGCGGGCTTTCAGTCACCCTCACCCCTCTTGAGACCTAGTCTTGACCGCCGCGATCGCTACCTTGATTGGTCTGGCTCGTCCAGAGGTTACCCTGTTCCAAGTAATTAGGTTGGCCTTCTGAACTTCTGCGCCACCAGGACAGAGTTCAGAAATCCGTTTTAACAAACATGAGATGTGATATCCAACTCCTTCCGATTCCAACCTGAGACCCTTCCTATAGCATGAGATGGGATATCCAATTCCTTCCAAATCCAATCCTGATATCCTTCCGATAGCATGAGCTGTTATATCCCAATGCTTCTACCAAACCTGAGACCCATAATATGACATGAGATCTGATATCAAACTCCTTCCCATTCCAATCCTTAGACCCTTCCTATAGCATGAGATGTGATATCCAACTCTTTCCCTTTCCAATTCTGAGACCCTTCCCATACCATGAGACTTGATATCTCAATGCTTTTACCAAACCTGAGACCCATACTATGGCATGAGATGTGATATCAAACTCCTTCCCATTCCAATCCTGAGACCCTTCCTATAACATGAGATGTGATATCCAAATCCTTCCCCTTCCAAACCTTAGACCCTTACTCTATCATGAGATGTGATATCCAACTCCTTCCCATTCCAATCCTGAAACCCTTCCGATATCATGAGATTTGATATCTCAATGCTTCTAATATTAAACTTGACACCCTCCCTATAGCATGAAATGTGATATCCAAGTCCTTCCCATTGCAATCCTGAGACCCTTCCTATAGCATGAGATGTGATATCTCAATGCTTCTAATACCAAACCTGAGACCCTTCCTATAACATGAGATGGGATATCCAACTCCTTCCCATTCCAATCCTGAGACCCTTTCGATAGCAGAGATGTGATATCTCAATGCTTATACCAAACCTGAGACCCTTCCTATGGCATGAGATGTCATATACAACTCCTTCCCATTCCAATCCTGAGACCCTTCTGATAGCATGAGATGTGATATATCAATGCCTCTAATACCAAACCTGAGATCTTACCTCTAACATGAAATGTGATATCCAACTCCTTCCCCTTCCAAACCTGAGAGCCTTCCTATAGCATGAGATGTGATATCGAAGTATTTCCCATTCCAATCCTGAGACCCTTCCTGTAACATGAGATGTGATATCCAACTCCTTCCCAGTCCAACCTGAGACCCTTCCTATAGCATGAGATGGGATATCCAACTACTTCCAAATCCAATCCTGATACCCTTCCGATTGCATGAGATGTGATATCTCAATCCCTCTAATACCAAACCTGAGATCCTTCCGATAGCATGAGATGTGATATCTCATTGCTTTTAATACCAAACGTGAGATCCTTCCTATAACATGAGATGTGATATCAAAATCCTTCCCCTTCCAAACCTGAGACCCTCCCTTTAGCATGAGATGTGATATCCAACTCTTTCCCATTCCAATCCTGAGACCCTTCTGATAGCATGAGATGTGCTATTCAATGCCTCTAATACCAAACCTGAGATACTACCTCTAACATGAAATGTGATATCCAACTCCTTCCCTTTCCAAACGTGAGAACCTCCCTATAGCATGAGATGTGATATCTCAATGCTTCTACTACCAAACCTGAGACCCTTCCTATAACATAAGATGGGATATCCAACTCCTTCCCATTCCAATCCTGAGACCCTTCCGATAGCAGAGATGTGATATCTCAATGCTTATACCAAACCTGAGACCCTTCCTATGGCATGAGATGTCATATACAACTCCTTCCCATTCCAATCCTGAGACCCTTCCTATAGCATGAGATGTGATATCTCAATGCTTATACCAAACCTGAGACCCTTCCTATAGCACGAGATGTGATATCCAACTCCTTCCCATTCCAATCCTGAGACCCTTCCTATAACATGAGATGTGATGTCTCAATGCTTCTAATACCAAACCTGAGATCCTTCCTATGGCATGAGATGTCATATAAAACTCCTTCCCATTCCAATCCTGAGACCCTTCCTATAGCACGAGATGTGATATCCAACTCCTTCCCATTCCAATCCTGAGACCCTTCCTATAACATGAGATGTGATGTCTCAATGCTTCTAATACCAAACCTGAGATCCTTCCTATAACATGAGATGTGATATCCAAATCCTTCCCCTTCCAAACCTGAGACTCTCCGTTTAGCATGAGATGGGATATCCAACTACTTCCAAATCCAATCCTGATACCCTTCCGATAGCATGAGATGTGATATCTCAATCCCTCTAATACCAAACCTGAGATCCTTCGGATAGCATGAGATGTGATATCTCAATGCTTCTAATACCAACCGTGAGATCCTTCCTATAACATGAGATGTGATATCAAAATCCTTCCCCTTCCAAACCTGAGACCCTCCCTTTTACATGATATGTGATATCCAACTCCTTCCCATTCCAATCCTGAGACCCTTCTGATAGCATGAGATGTTATATCTCAATGCCTCTAATACCAGACCTGAGATCCTACCTCTAACATGAAATGTGATATCCAACTCCTTCCCCTTCCAAACCTGGGAGCCTTCCTATAACATGAGATGTGATATCGAAGTCCTTCCCATTCCAATCCTGAGACCCTTCCTATAACATGAGATGTGATATCCAACTCCTTCCCATTCCAATCCTGAGACCCTTCCTATAGCATGAGATGTGATATCTCAATGCTTATACCAAACCTGAGACCCTTCCTATAGCATGAGATGTGATATCCAAATCCTTCCCATTCCAATCCTGAGACCCTTCCTATAGCATGAGATGTGATATCTCAATGCCTCTAATACCAAACCTGAAATCCTTCCTCTAACATGAAATGTGATATCCAACTCCTTCCCTTTCCAAACCTGAGAGCCTACCTATAGCATGAGATGTGATATCCAACTCCTTCCCATTCCAATCCTGAGACCCTTCCTATAGCATGAGATGTGATATCTCAATGCTTATACCAAACCTGAGACCCTTCCTATAGCATGAGATGTGATATCCAAATCCTTCCCATTCCAATCCTGAGACCCTTCCTATAGCATGAGATGTGATATCTCAATGCCTCTAATACCAAACCTGAGATCCTTCCTCTAACATGAAATGTGATATCTAACTCCTTCCCTTTCCAAACCTGAGAGCCTCCCAATAGCATGAGATGTTATATCCAAGTCCTTCTCATTCCAATCCTTAGACACTTCCTACAGCATGAGATGTCATATCTCAATGATTCTAATACCCAACCTGAGACCCGTCCTATAACATGAGATGGGATATCCAACTCCTTCCCATTTCAATCCTGAGACACTTCCGATAGCAGAGATGTGATATCTCAATGCTTATACCAAACCTGAGACCCTTCCTATAACATGAGATGTGATATACAACTCCTTCCCGTTCCAAACCTGAGACCCTTCCTATAGCAAGAATGTAATATCCAACTCCTTACCATTCCAATCCTGAGACCATTCCTATAGCATGAGATGTGATATCTCAATGCTTCTAATACCAAACCTGAGATCCTTCCTATGACATGAGATGTGATATCCAATTCCTTCCCATTCCAAACCTGAGACCCTTCCTACAGCATGTGATGTGATATCTCAATGCTTCTAATACCAAACCTGAGACCCTTCCTATAACATGAGATGTGATATCCAACTCCTTCCCGTTGCAAACCTGAGAACCTTCCGATAGCATGAGATGTGATATCCAACTCCTTCCCATTCCAATCCTGAGACCCCTCCTATAGCATGAGATGTGATATCTCAATGCTTCTAATACCAAACCTGAGACCCTTCCTATAACATGAGATGGGATATCCAACTCCTTCCCGTTCCAATCCTGAGACCCTTCCGATAGCAGAGATGTGATAGCTCAATGCTTATACCAAACCTGAGACCCTTCCTATGGCATGAGATGTCATATACAACTCCTTCCCATTCCAATCCTGAGACCCTTCCTATAGTATGAGATGTGATATCTCAATGCTTATACCAAACCTGAGACCCTTCCTATAGCATGAGATGTGATATCCAACTTCTTCCCATTCCAATCCTGAGACCCTTCCTATAACATGAGATGTGATGTCTCAATGCTTCTAATACCAGACCTGAGATCCTTCCTATGGCATGAGATGTCATATAAAACTCCTTACCATTCCAATCCTGAGACCCTTCCTATAGCATGAGATGTGATATCCAACTCCTTCCCATTCCAATCCTGAGACCCTTCCTATAGCATGAGATTTGATATCTCAATGCTTCTAATACCAAACCTGAGATCCTTCCGATAGCATGAGATGTGATATCTCAATGCTTCTAATACCAAACCTGAGATCATTCCTATAACACGAAATGTGATATCCAAATCCTTCGCCTTCCAAACCTGAGACCCTCCCTTTAGCATGAGATGTGATATCCAACTCCTTCCCATTCCAATCCTGATACCCTTCCGATAGCATGAGATGTGATATCTCAATCCCTCTAATACCAAACCTGAGATCCTTCAGATAGCATGAGATGTGATATCTCAATGCTTCTAATACCAAACCTGAGATCCTTCCTATAGCATGAGATGTGATATCCAACTTCTTCCCATTCCAATCCTGAGACCCTTCCTATAACATGAGATGTGATGTCTCAATGCTTCTAATACCAAACCTGAGATCCTTCCTATGGCATGAGATGTCATATAAAACTCCTTCCCATTCCATTCCTGAGACCCTTCCGATAGCATAAGATGTGATATCCAACTCCTTTCCATTCCAATCCTGAGACCCTTCCTATAGCATGAGATGTGATATCTCAATGCTTCTAATACCAAACCTGAGATCCTTCCAATAGCATGAGATGTGATATTTAATTCTTCTAATACCAAACCTGAGATCCTTCCTATAACATGAGATGTGATATCCAAATCCTTCCCCTTCCAAACCAGAGACCCTCCCTTTAGCATGAGATGTGATATCCAACTCTTTCCCATTCCAATCCTGAGACCGTTCTGATAGCATGAGATGTGATATCTCAATGCTTCTAATACCAAACCTGAGATCCTTCCAATAGCATGAGATGTGATATTTAATTCTTCTAATACCAAACCTGAGATCCTTCCTATAACACGAGATGTGATATCTAAATCCTTCCCCTTCCAAACCTGAGACCCTCCCTTTAGCATGAGATGTGATATCCAACTCCTTCCCATTCCAATCCTGAGACCCTTCTGATAGCATGAGATGTTATATCTCAATGCCTCTAATACCAAACCTGAGATCCTACCTCTAACATGAAATGTGATATCCACCTCCTTCCCCTTCCAAACCTTAGAACCTTCCTATAACATGAGATGTGATATCGAAGTCCTTCCCATTCCAATCCTGAGACCCTTCCTATAACATGAGATGTGATATCCAACTCCTTCCCATTCCAATCCTGAGACCCTTCCTATAGCATGAGATGTGATGTCTCAATGCTTCTAATACCAAATCTGTGATCCTTCCTATAACATGAGATGTGATATCCAACTCCTTCCCATTCCAATCCTGAGACCCTTCCTATAGCATGAGATGTGATGTCTCAATGCTTCTAATACCAAATCTGAGATCCTTCCTATAACATGAAATGTGATATCCAACTCCTTCCCTTTCCAAACGTGAGAGCCTCCATATAGCATGAGATGTGATATTCAAGTCCTTCCCATTCCAATCCTGAGACCCTTCCTATAGCATGAGATGTGATATCTCAATGCTTCTAATACCAAACCTGAGACCCTTCCTATAACATAAGATGGGATATCCAACTCCTTCCCATTCCAATCCTGAGACCCTTCCGATAGCAGAGATGTGATATCTCAATGCTTATACCAAACCTGAGACCCTTCCTATGGCATGAGATGTCATATACAACTCCTTCCCATTCCAATCCTGAGACCCTTCCTATAGCATGATATGTGATATCTGAATGGTTATTCCAAACCTGAGACCCTTCCTTTAGCATGAGATGTGATATCCAACTCCTTCCCATTCCAATCCTGAGACCCTTCCAATAGCATGAGATGTGATATCTCAATGCTTCCCCTTCCAAACCAGAGACCCTCCCTTTAGCATGAGATGTGATATCCAACTCCTTCCCATTCCAATCCTGAGACCGATCTTATAGCATGAGATGTGATATCTCAATGCTTCTAATACCAAACCTGAGATCCTTCCGATAGCATGAGATGTGATATTTCAATTCTTCTAATACCAAACCTGAGATCCTTCCTATAACACGAGATGTGATATCCAAATCCTTCCCCTTACAAACCTGAGACCCTCCCTTTAGCATGAGATGTGATATCCAACTCCTTCCCATTCCAATCCTGAGACCCTTCTGATAGCATGAGATGTTATATCTCAATGCCTCTAATACCAAACCTGAGATCCTACCTCTAACATGAAATGTGATATCCAACTCCTTCCCCTTCCAAACCTTGGAGCCTTCCTATAACATGAGATGTGATATCAAAGTCCTTCCCATTCCAATCCTGAGACCCTTCCTATAGCATGAGATGTGATGTCTCAATGCTTCTAATCCCAAATCTGAGATCCTTCCTATAACATGAGATGTGATATTCAACTCCTTCCCATTCCAATCCTGAGACCCTTCCTATAGCATGAGATGTGATATCTCAATGCTTATACCAAACCTGAGACCCTTCCTATAGCATGAGATGTGATATCCAAATCCTTCCCATTCCAATCCTGAGACCCTTCCTATAGCATGAGATGTGATATCTCAATGCCTCTAATACCAAACCTGAGATCCTTCCTCTAACATGAAATGTGATATCCAAATCCTTCCCTTTCCAAACCTGAGAGCCTACCTATAGCATGAGATGTGATATCCAACTCCTTCCCATTCCAATCCTGAGACCCTTCCTATAGCATGAGATGTGATATCTCAATGCTTATACCAAACCTGAGACCCTTCCTATAGCATGAGATGTGATATCCAAATCCCTCCCATTCCAATCCTGAGACCCTTCCTATAGCATGAGATGTGATATCTCAATGCCTATAATACCAAACCTGAGATCCTTCCTCTAACATGAAATGTGATATCCAACTCCTTCCCTTTCCAAACCTGAGAGCCTACCTATAGCATGAGATGTGATATCCAAGTCCTTCCCATTCCAATCCTTAGACACTTCCTACAGCATGAGATGTGATATCTCAATGATTCTAATAGCAAACCTGAGACCCGCACTATAACATGAGATGGGATATCCAACTCCTTCCCATTTCAATCCTGAGACACTTCCGATAGCAGAGATGTGATATCTCAATGCTTATTCCAAACCTGAGACCCTTCCTCTAACATGAGATGTGATATCCAACACCTTCCCGTTCCAAACCTGAGACCCTTCCTATAGCATATGTGATACCCAACTCCTTCCCATTACAAACATGAGACCCTTTCTATAGCAAGAATGTCATATCCAACTCCTTCCCATTCCAATCCTGAGACCATTCCTATAGCATGAGATGTGATATCTCAATGCTTCTAATACCAAACCTGAGATCCTTCCTATGACATGAGATGTGATATCCAATTCCTTCCCATTCCAAACCTGAGACCCTTCCTATAGCCTGAGATGTGATATCTCAATGCTTCTAATACCAAACCTGAGATCCTTCCTATAACATGAGATGTGATATCCAAATCCTTCCCCTTCCAAACCAGAGACCCTCCCTTTAGCATGAGATGTGATATCCAACTCCTTTCCATTCCAATCCTGAGACCGTTCTGATGGCATGAGATGTGATATCTCAATGCTTCTAATACCAAACCTGAGATCCTTCCGATAGCATGAGATGTGATATTTCAATTCTTCTAATACCAAACCTGAGATCCTTCCTATAACACGAGATGTGATATCCAAATCCTTCCCCTTCCAAACCTGAGACCCTCCCTTTAGCATGAGATGGGATATCCAACTACTTCCAAATCCAATCCTGATACCCTTCCGATAGCATGAGATGTGATATCTCAATCGCTCTAATACCAAACCTGAGATCCTTCCGATAGCATGAGATGTGATATCTCAATGCTTCTAATACCAAACCTGAGATCCTTCCCATAACATGAGATGTGATATCAAAATCCTTCCCCTTCCAAACCTGAGACCCTCCCTTTAGCATGAGATGTGATATCCAACTCCTTCCCAGTCCAATCCTGAGACCCTTCTGATAGCATGAGATGTTATATCTCAATGCCTCTAATACCAAACCTGAGATCCTACCTCTAACATGAAATGTGATATCCAACTCCTTCCCCTTCCAAACCTGGGAGCCTTCCTATAACATGAGATGTGATATCGAAGTCCTCCCCATTCCAATCCTGAGACCCTTCCTATAACATGGGATGTGATATCCAACTCCTTCCCATTCCAATCCTGAGACCCTTCCTATAGCATGAGATGTGATGTCTCAATGCTTCTAATACCAAAGCTGAGATCCTTCCTATAACATTATATGTGATATCCAACTCCTTCCCATTCCAATCCTGAGACCCTTCCTATAGCATGAGATGTGATATCTCAATGCTTATACCAAACCTGAGACCCTTCCTATAGCATGAGATGTGATATCCAAGTCCTTCCCATTCCAATCCTGAGACACTTCCTATAACATGAGATGTGATGTATCAATGCTTCTAATACCAAACCTGAGATCCTTCCTATGGCATGAGATGTCATATAAAACTCCTTCCCATTCCATTCCTGAGACCCTTCCTATAGCATGAGATGTGATATCGAACTCCTTCCCATTCCAATCCTGAGACCCTTCCTATAGCATGAGATGTGATATCTCAATGCTTCTAATAACAAACCTGAGATCCTTCCTATAACATGAGATGTGATATCCAAATCCTTCCCCTTCCAAACCAGAGGCCCTCCCTTTAGCATGAGATGTGATATCCAACTCCTTCCCTTTCCAATCCTGAGACCGTTCTGATAGCATGAGATGTGATATCTCAATGCTTCTAATACCAAACCTGAGATTCTTCCAATAGCATGAGATGTGATATTTAATTCTTCTAATACCAAACCTGAGATCCTTCCTATAACACGAGATGTGATATCCAAATCCTTCCCCTTCCAAACCTGAGACCCTCCCTTTAGCATGAGATGTGATATCCAACTCCTTCCCATTCCAATCCTGAGACCCTTCTGATAGCATGAGATATTATATCTCAATGCCTCTAATACCAAACCTGAGATCCTACCTCTAACATGAAATGTGATATCCAACTCCTTCCCCTTCCAAACCTGGGAGCCTTCCTATAACATGAGATGTGATATCGAAGTCCTTCCCATTCCAATCCTGAGACCCTTCCTATAACATGAGATGTGATATCCAACTCCTTCCCATTCCAATCCCGAGACCCTTCCTATTGCATGAGATGTGATGTCTCAATGCTTCTAATACCAAATCTGAGATCCTTCCTATAACATGAGATGTGATATCCAACTCCTTCCCATTCCAATCCTGAGACCCTTCCTGTAGCATGAGATGTGATATCTCAATGCTTATACCAAACCTGAGACCCTTCCTATAGCATGAGATGTGATATCCAAGTCCTTCCCATTCCAATCTTGAGACCCTTCCTATAGCATGAGATGTGATATCTCAATGCCTCTAATACCAAACCTGAGATCCTTCCTCTAACATGAAATGTGATATCCAACTCCTTCCCATTCCAATCCTGAGACCCTTCCTATAGCATGAGATGTGATGTCTCAATGCTTCTAATACCAAATCTGAGATCCTTCCTATAACATGAGGTGTGATATCCAACTCCTTCCCATTCCAATCCTGAGACCCTTCCTATAGCATGAGATGTGATATCTCAATGCTTATACCAAACCTGAGACCCTTCCTATAGCATGAAATGTGATATCCAAATCCTTCCCATTCCAATCCTGAGACCCTTCCTATAGCATGAGATGTGATATCTCAATGCTTCTAATACCAAACCTGAGATCCTTCCGATATCATGAGATGTGATATCTCAATGCTTCTAATACCAAACCTGAGATCATTCCTATAACACGAGATGTGATATCCAAATCCTTCCCCTTCCAAACCTGAGACCCTCCCTTTAGCATGAGATGTGATATCTAACTCCTTCCCATTCCAATCCTGTGACCCTTCTGATAGCATGAGATGTGATATTCAATGCCTCTAATACCAAAACTGAGATCCTACCTCTAACATGAAATGTAATATCCAACTCCTTCTCTTTCCAAACGTGAGAGCCTCCATATAGCATGAGATGTGATATTCAAGTCCTTCCCATTTCAATCCTGAGACCCTTCCTATAGCATGAGATGTGATATCTCAATGCTTCTAATACCAAACCTGAGACCCTTCCTATAACATAAGATGGGATATCCAACTCCTTCCCATTCCAATCCTGAGACCCTTCCGATAGCAGAGATGTGATATCTCAATGCTTATACCAAACCTGAGACCCTTCCTATGGCATGAGATGTCATATACAACTCCTTCCCATTCCAATCCTGAGACCCTTCCTATAGCATGATATGTGATATCTCAATGCTTATACAAAACCTGAGACCCTTCCTATAGCATGAGATGTGATATCCAACTCCTTCCCATTCCAATCCTGAGACCCTTCCTATAACATGAGATGTGATATCTCAATGCCTCTAATACCAAACCTGAGATCCTTCCTCTAACATGAAATGTGATATCCAACTCCTTCCCTTTCTAAACCTGAGAGCCTACCTATAGCGTGAGATGTGATATCCAAGTCCTTCCCATTCCAATCCTTAGACACTTCCTACAGCATGAGATGTGATATCTCAATGATTCTAATACCAAACCTGAGACCCGTCCTATAACATGAGATGGGATATCCAACTCCTTCCCATTTCAATCCTGAGACACTTCCGATAGCAGAGATGTGATATCTCAATGCTTATACCAAACCTGAGACCCTTCCTATAACATGAGATGTGATATCCAACTCCTTCCCGTTCCAAACCTGAGACCCTTCCAATAGCATATGTTATATCCAACTCCTTCCCATTCCAAACATGAGACCCTTCCTATAGCAAGAATGTAACATCCAACTCCTTACCATTCCAATCCTGAGACCATTCCTATAGCATGAGATGTGATATCTCAATGCTTCTAATACCAAACCTGAGATCCTTCCTATGACATGAGATGTGATATCCAATTCCTTCCCATTCCAAACCTGAGACCCTTCCTACAGCATGTGATGTGATATCTCAATGCTTCTAATACCAAACCTGAGACCCTTCCTATAACATAAGATGGGATATCCAACTCCTTCCCATTCCAATCCTGAGACCCTTCCGATAGCAGAGATGTGATATCTCAATGCTTATACCAAACCTGAGACCCTTCCTATGGCATGAGATGTCATATACAACTCCTTCCCATTCCAATCCTGAGACCCTTCCTATAGCATGATATGTGATATCTGAATGCGTATACCAAACCTGAGACCCTTCCTATAGCATGAGATGTGATATCCAACTCCTTCCCATTCCAATCCTGAGACCCTTCCAATAGCATGAGATGTGATATCTCAATGCTTCTAATAACAAACCTGAGATCCTTCCTATAACATGAGATGTGATATCCAAATGCTTCCCCTTCCAAACCAGAGACCCTCCCTTTAGCATGAGATGTGATATCCAACTCCTTCCCATTCCAATCCTGAGACCCTTCTGATAGCATGAGATGTTATATCTAAATGCCTCTAATACCAAACCTGAGATCCTACCTCTAACATGAAATGTGATATCCAACTCCTTCCCCTTCCAAACCTTGGAGCCTTCCTATAACATGAGATGTGATATCAAAGTCCTTCCCATTCCAATCCTGAGACCCTTCCTATAACATGAGATGTGATATCCAATTCCTTCCCATTCCAATCCTGAGACCCTTCCTATAGCATGAGATGTGATGTCTCAATGCTTCTAATACCAAATCTGAGATCCTTCCTATAACATGAGATGTGATATCCAACTCCTTCCCATTCCAATCCTGAGACCCTTCCTATAGCATGAGATGTGATATCTCAATGCTTATACCAAACCTGAGACCCTTCCTATAGCATGAGATGTGATATCCAAATCCTTCCCATTCCAATCCTGAGACCCTTCCTATAGCATGAGATGTGATATCTCAATGCCTCTAATACCAAACCTGAGATCCTTCCTCTAACATGAAATGTGATATCCAAATCCTTCCCTTTCCAAACCTAGAGCCTACCTATAGCATGAGATGTGATATCCAACTCCTTCCCATTCCAATCCTGAGACCCTTCCTATAGCATGAGATGTGATATCTCAATGCTTATACCAAACCTGAGACCCTTCCTATAGCATGAGATGTGATATCCAAATCCCTCCCATTCCAATCCTGAGACCCTTCCTATAGCATGAGATGTGATATCTCAATGCCTATAATACCAAACCTGAGATCCTTCCTCTAACATGAAATGTGATATCCAACTCCTTCCCTTTCCAAACCTGAGAGCCTACCTATAGCATGAGATGTGATATCCAAGTCCTTCCCATTCCAATCCTTAGACACTTCCTACAGCATGAGATGTGATATCTCAATGATTCTAATACCAAACCTGAGACCCGTCCTATAACATGAGATGGGATATCCAACTCCTTCCCATTTCAATCCTGAGACACTTCCGATAGCAGAGATGTGATATCTCAATGCTTATTCCAAACCTGAGACCCTTCCTCTAACATGAGATGTGATATCCAACTCCTTCCCGTTCCAAACCTGAGACCCTTCCTATAGCATATGTGATATCCAACTCCTTCCCATTACAAACATGAGACCCTTTCTATAGCAAGAATGTAATATCCAACTCCTTCCCATTCCAATCCTGAGACCATTCCTATAGCATGAGATGTGATATCTCAATGCTTCTAATACCAAACCTGAGATCCTTCCTATGACATGAGATGTGATATCCAATTCCTTCCCATTCCAAACCTGAGACCCTTCCTATAGCATGAGATGTGATATCTCAATGCTTCTAATACCAAACCTGAGATCCTTCTTATAAGATGAGATGTGATATCCAAATCCTTCCCCTTCCAAACCAGAGACTCTCCCTTTAGCATGAGATATGATATCCAACTCCTTTCCATTCCAATCCTGAGACCGTTCTGATAGCATGAGATGTGATATCTCAATGCTTCTAATACCAAACCTGAGATCCTTCTGATAGCATGAGATGTGATATTTCAATTCTTCTAATACCAAACCTGAGATCCTTCCTATAACACGAGATGTGATATCCAAATCCTTCCCCTTCCAAACCTGAGACCCTCCCTTTAGCATGAGATGGGATATCCAACTACTTCCAAATAAAATCCTGAGACCCTTCCTATAGCATGAGATGTGATATCTCAATGCTTCTAATAACAAACCTGAGATCCTTCCAATAGCATGAGATTTGATATTTAATTCTTCTAATACCAAACCTGAGATCCTTCCTATAACATGAGATGTGATATCCAAATCCTTCCCCTTCCAAACCAGAGACCCTCCCTTTAGCATGAGATGTGATATCCAACTCCTTCCCATTCCAATCCTGAGACCGTTCTGATAGCATGAGATGTGATATCTCAATGCTTCTAATACCAAACCTGAGATCCTTCCAATAGCATGAGATGTGATATTTAATTCTTCTAATACCAAACCTGAGATCCTTCCTATAACACGAGATGTGATATCCAAATCCTTCCCCTTCCAAACCTGAGACCCTCCCTTTAGCATGAGATGTGATATCCAACTCCTTCCCATTCCAATCCTGAGACCCTTCTGATAGCATGAGATGTTATATCTCAATGCCTCTAATACCAAACCTGAGATCCTACCTCTAACATGAAATGTGATATCCACCTCCTTCCCCTTCCAAACCTGGGAGCCTTCCTATAACATGAGATGTGAAATCGAAGTCCTTCCCATTCCAATCCTGAGACCCTTCCTATAACATGAGATGTGATATCCAACTCCTTCCCATTCCAATCCTGAGACCCTTCCTATAGCATGAGATGTGATGTCTCAATGCTTCTAATACCAAATCTGAGATCCTTCCTATAACATGAGATGTGATATCCAACTCCTTCCCATTCCAATCCTGAGACCCTTCCTATAGCATGAGATGTGATGTCTCAATGCTTCTAATACCAAATCTGAGATCCTTCCTATAATATGAAATGTGATATCCAACTCCTTCCCTTTCCAAACGTGAGAGCCTCCATATAGCATGAGATGTGATATTCAAGTCCTTCCCATTCCAATCCTGAGACCCTTCCTATAGCATGAGATGTGATATCTCAATGCTTCTAATACCAAACCTGAGACCCTTCCTATAACATAAGATGGGATATCCAACTCCTTCCCATTCCAATCCTGAGACCCTTCCGATAGCAGAGATGTGATATCTCAATGCTTATACCAAACCTGAGACCCTTCCTATGACATGAGATGTCATATACAACTCCTTCCCATTCCAATCCTGAGACCCTTCCTATAGCATGATATGTGATATCTGAATGCTTATACCAAACCTGAGACCCTTCCTATAGCATGAGATGTGATATCCAACTCCTTCCCATTCCAATCCTGAGACCCTTCCAATAGCATGAGATGTGATATCTCAATTCTTCTAATACCAAACCTGAGATCCTTCCTATAACACGAGATGTGATATCCAAATCCTTCCCCTTACAAACCTGAGACCCTCCCTTTAGCATGAGATGTGATATCCAACTCCTTCCCATTCCAATCCTGAGACCCTTCTGATAGCATGAGATGTTATATCTCAATGCCTCCAATACCAAACCTGAGATCCTACCTCTAACATGAAATGTGATATCCAACTCCTTCCCCTTCCAAACCTTGGAGCCTTCCTATAACATGAGATGTGATATCAAAGTCCTTCCCATTCCAATCCTGAGACCCTTCCTATAACATGAGATGTGATATCCAACTCCTTCCCATTCCAATCCTGAGACCCTTCCTATAGCATGAGATGTGATATCTCAATGCTTATACCAAACCTGAGACCCTTCCAATAGCATAAGGTGTGATATCCAAATCCTTCCCATTCCAATCCTGAGACCCTTCCTATAGCATGAGATGTGATATCTCAACGCCTCTAATACCAAACCTGAGATCCTTCCTCTAACATGAAATGTGATATCCAAATCCTTCCCTTTCCAAACCTGAGAGCCTACCTATAGCATGAGATGTGATATCCAACTCCTTCCCATTCCAATCCTGAGACCCTTCCTATAGCATGAGATGTGATATCTCAATGCTTATACCAAACCTGAGACCCTTCCTATAGCATGAGATGTGATATCCAAATCCCTCCCATTCCAAACCTGAGACCCTTCCTATAGCATGAGATGTGATATCTCAATGCCTATAATACCAAACCTGAGATCCTTCCTCTAACATGAAATGTGATATCCAACTCCTTCCCTTTCCAAACCTGAGAGCCTACCTATAGCATGAGATGTGATATCCAAGTCCTTCCCATTCCAATCCTTAGACACTTCCTACAGCATGAGATGTGATATCTCAATGATTCTAATACCAAACCTGAGACCCGTCCTATAACATGAGATGGGATATCCAACTCCTTCCCATTTCAATCCTGAGACACTTCAGATAGCAGAGATGTGATATCTCAATGCTTATTCCAAAACTGAGACCCTTCCTCTAACATGAGATGTGATATCCAACTCCTTCATGTTCCAAACCTGAGACCCTTCCTATAGCATATGTGATATCCAACTCCTTCCCATTACAAACATGAGACCCTTTCTATAGCAAGAATGTAATATCCAACTCCTTCCCATTCCAATCCTGAGACCATTCCTATAGCATGAGATTTGATATCTAAATGCTTCTAATACCAAACCTGAGATCCTTCCTATGACATGAGATGTGATATCCAATTCCTTCCCATTCCAAACCTGAGACCCTTCCTATAGCATGAGATGTGATATCTCAATGCTTCTAATACCAAACCTGAGATCCTTCCTATAACATGAGATGTGATATCCAAATCCTTCCCCTTCCAAACCAGAGACCCTCCCTTTAGCATGAGATGTGATATCCAACTCCTTTCCATTCCAATCCTGAGACCGTTCTGATAGCATGAGATGTGATATCTCAATGCTTCTAATACCAAACCTGAGATCCTTCCGATAGCATGAGATGTGATATTTCAATTCTTCTAATACCAAACCTGAGATCCTTCCTATAACACGAGATGTGATATCCAAATCCTTTCCCTTCCAAACCTGAGACCCTCCCTTTAGCATGAGATGGGATATCCAACTACTTCCAAATCCAATCCTGATACCCTTCCGATAGCATGAGATGTGATATCTCAATCCCTCTAATACCAAACATTAGATCCTTCCGATAGCATGAGATGTGATATCTCAATGCTTCTAATACCAAACGTGAGATCCTTCCCATAACATGAGATGTGATATCAAAATCCTTCCCCTTCCAAACCTGAGACCCTCCCTTTAGCATGAGATGTGATATCCAACTCCTTCCCAGTCCAATCCTGAGACCCTTCTGATAGCATGAGATGTTATATCTCAATGCCTCTAATACCAAACCTGAGATCCTACCTCTAACATGAAATGTGATATCCAACTCCTTCCCCTTCCAAACCTTGGAGCCTTCCTATAACATGAGATGTGATATCAAAGTCCTTCCCATTCCAATCCTGAGACCCTTCCTATAACATGAGATGTGATATCCATTTCCTTCCCATTCCAATCCTGAGACCCTTAATATAGCATGAGATGTGATGTCTCAATGCTTCTAATACCAAATCTGAGATCCTTCCTATAACATGAGATGTGATATCCAACTCCTTCCCATTCCAATCCTGAGACCCTTCCTATAGCATGAGATGTGATATCTCAATGCTTATACCAAACCTGAGACCCTTCCTATAGCATGAGATGTGATATCCAAATCCTTCCCATTCCAATCCTGAGACCCTTCCTATAGCATGAGATGTGATATCTCAATGCCTCTAATACCAAACCTGAGATCCTTCCTCTAACATGAAATGTGATATCCAAATCCTTCCCTTTCCAAACCTGAGAGCCTACCTATAGCATGAGATGTGATATCCAACTCCTTCCCATTCCAATCCTGAGACCCTTCCTATAGCATGAGATGTGATATCTCAATGCTTATACCAGACCTGAGACCCTTCCTATAGCATGAGATGTGATATCCAAATCCCTCCCATTCCAATCCTGAGACCCTTCCTATAGCATGAGATGTGATATCTCGATGCCTATAATACCAAACCTGAGATCCTTCCTCTAACATGAAATGTGATATCCAACTCCTTCCCTTTCCAAACCTGAGAGCCTACCTATAGCATGAGATGTGATATCCAAGTCCTTCCCATTCCAATCCTTAGACACTTCCTACAGCATGAGATGTGATATCTCAATGATTCTAATACCAAACCTGAGACCCGTCCTATAACATGAGATGGGATATCCAACTCCTTCCCATTTCAATCCTGAGACACTTCCGATAGCAGAGATGTGATATCTCAATGCTTATTCCAAACCTGAGACCCTTCCTCTAACATGAGATGTGATATCCAACTCCTTCCCGTTCCAAACCTGAGACCCTTCCTATAGCATATGTGATATCCAACTCCTTCCCATTACAAACATGAGACCCTTTCTATAGCAAGAATGTAATATCCAACTCCTTCCCATTCCAATCCTGAGACCATTCCTATAGCATGAGATTTGATATCTCAATGCTTCTAATACCAAACCTGAGATCCTTCCTATGACATGAGATGTGATATCCAATTCCTTCCCATTCCAAACCTGAGACCCTTCCTATAGCATGAGATGTGATATCTCAATGCTTCTAATACCAAACCTGAGATCCTTCCTATAACATGAGATGTGATATCCAAATCCTTCCCCTTCCAAACCAGAGACCCTCCCTTTAGCATGAGATGTGATATCCAACTCCTTTCCATTCCAATCCTGAGACCGTTCTGATAGCATGAGATGTGATATCTCAATGCTTCTAATACCAAACCTGAGATCCTTCCGATAGCATGAGATGTGATATTTCAATTCTTCTAATACCAAACCTGAGATCCTTCCTATAACACGAGATGTGATATCCAAATCCTTCCCCTTCCAAACCTGAGACCCTCCCTTTAGCATGAGATGGGATATCATACTACTTCCAAATCCAATCCTGATACCCTTCCGATAGCATGAGATGTGATATCTCAATCCCTCTAATACCAAACATTAGATCCTTCCGATAGCATGAGATGTGATATCTCAATGCTTCTAATACCAAACGTGAGATCCTTCCCATAACATGAGATGTGATATCAAAATCCTTCCCCTTCCAAACCTGAGACCCTCCCTTTAGCATGAGATGTGATATCCAACTCCTTCCCAGTCCAATCCTGAGACCCTTCTGATAGCATGAGATGTTATATCTCAATGCCTCTAATACCAAACCTGAGATCCTACCTCTAACATGAAATGTGATATCCAACTCCTTCCCCTTCCATACCTTGGAGCCTTCCTATAACATGAGATGTGATATCAAAGTCCTTCCCATTCCAATCCTGAGACCCTTCCTATAACATGAGATGTGATATCCATTTCCTTCCCATTCCAATCCTGAGACCCTTCCTATAGCATGAGATGTGATGTCTCAATGCTTCTAATACCAAATCTGAGATCCTTCCTGTAACATGAGATGTGATATCCAACTCCTTCCCATTCCAATCCTGAGACCCTTCCTATAGCATGAGATGTGATATCTCAATGCTTATACCAAACCTGAGACCCTTCCTATAGCATGAGATGTGATATCCAAATCCTTCCCATTCCAATCCTGAGACCCTTCCTATAGCATGAGATGTGATATCTCAATGCCTCTAATACCAAACCTGAGATCCTTCCTCTAACATGAAATGTGATATCCAAATCCTTCCCTTTCCAAACCTGAGAGCCTACCTATAGCATGAGATGTGATATCCAACTCCTTCCCATTCCAATCCTGAGACCCTTCCTATAGCATGAGATGTGATATCTCAATGCTTATACCAAACCTGAGACCCTTCCTATAGCATGAGATGTGATATCCAAATCCCTCCCATTCCAATCCTGAGACCCTTCCTATAGCATGAGATGTGATATCTCGATGCCTATAATACCAAACCTGAGATCCTTCCTCTAACATGAAATGTGATATCCAACTCCTTCCCTTTCCAAACCTGAGAGCCTACCTATAGCATGAGATGTGATATCCAAGTCCTTCCCATTCCAATCCTTAGACACTTCCTACAGCATGAGATGTGATATCTCAATGATTCTAATACCAAACCTGAGACCCGTCCTATAACATGAGATGGGATATCCAACTCCTTCCCATTTCAATCCTGAGACACTTCCGATAGCAGAGATGTGATATCTCAATGCTTATTCCAAACCTGAGACCCTTCCTCTAACATGAGATGTGATATCCAACTCCTTCCCGTTCCAAACCTGAGACCCTTCCTATAGCATATGTGATATCCAACTCCTTCCCATTACAAACATGAGACCCTTTCTATAGCAAGAATGTAATATCCAACTCCTTCCCATTCCAATCCTGAGACCATTCCTATAGCATGAGATTTGATATCTCAATGCTTCTAATACCAAACCTGAGATCCTTCCTATGACATGAGATGTGATATCCAATTCCTTCCCATTCCAAACCTGAGACCCTTCCTTTAGCATGAGATGTGATATCTCAATGCTTCTAATACCAAACCTGAGATCCTTCCTATAACATGAGATGTGATATCCAAATCCTTCCCCTTCCAAACCAGAGACCCTCCCTTTAGCATGAGATGTGATATCCAACTCCTTTCCATTCCAATCCTGAGACCGTTCTGATAGCACGAGATGTGATATCTCAATGCTTCTAATACCAAACCTGAGATCCTTCCGATAGCATGAGATGTGATATTTCAATTATTCTAATACCAAACCTGAGATCCTTCCTATAACACGAGATGTGATATCCAAATCCTTCCCCTTCCAAACCTGAGACCCTCCCTTTAGCATGAGATGGGATATCCGACTACTTCCAAATCCAATCCTGATACCCTTCCGATAGCATGAGATGTGATATCTCAATCCCTCTAATACCAAACATTAGATCCTTCCGATAGCATGAGATGTGATATCTCAATGCTTCTAATACCAAACGTGAGATCCTTACCATAACATGAGATGTGATATCAAAATCCTTCCCCTTCCAAACCTGAGACCCTCCCTTTAGCATGAGATGTGATATCCAACTCCTTACCAGTCCAATCCTGAGACCCTTCTGATAGCATGAGATGTTATATCTCAATGCCTCTAATACCAAACCTGAGATCCTACCTCTAACATGAAATGTGATATCCAACTCCTTCCCCTTCCAAACCTGGGAGCCTTCCTATAACATGAGATGTGATATCGAAGTCCTTCCCATTCCAATCCTGAGACCCTTCCTATAACGTGAGATTTGATATCCAACTCCTTCCCAATCCAATCCTGAGACCCTTCCTATAGCATGAGATGTGATGTCCCAATGCTTCTAATACCAAATCTGAGATCCTTCCTATAACATGAGATGTGATATCCAACTCCTTCCCATTCCAATCCTGAGACCCTTCCTATAGCATGAGATGTGATATCTCAATGCTTATACCAAACCTGAGACCCTTCCTATAGCATGAGATGTGATATCCAACTCCTTCCCATTCCAATCCTGAGACCCTTCCTATAACATGAGATGTGATGTCTCAATGCTTCTAATCCAAACCTGAGATCCTTCCTATGGCATGAGATGTCATATAAAACTCCTTCCCATTCCATTCCTGAGACCCTTCCTATAGCATGAGATGTGATATCCAACTCCTTCCCATTCCAATCCTGAGACCCTTCCTATAGCATGAGATGTGATATCTCAATGCTTCTAATAACAAACCTGAGATCCTTCCTATAACATGAGATGTGATATCCAAATCCTTCCCCTTCCAAACCAGAGGCCCTCCCTTTAGCATGAGATGTGATATCCAACTCCTTCCCATTCCAATCCTGAGACCCTTCCTATAGCATGAGATGTGATGTCTCAATGCTTCTAATACCAAATCTGAGATCCTTCCTATAACATGAGATGTGATATCCAACTCCTTCCCATTCCAATCCTGAGACCCTTCCTATAGCATGAGATGTGATATCTCAATGCTTATACCAAACCTGAGACCCTTCCTATAGCATGAGATGTGATATCCAAATCCTTCATATTCCAATCCTGAGACCCTTCCTATAGCATGAGATGTGATATCTCAATGCCTCTAATACCAAACCTGAGATCCTTCCTCTAACATGAAATGTGATATCCAAATCCTTCCCTTTCCAAACCTGAGAGCCTACCTATAGCATGAGATGTGATATCCAACTCCTTCCCATTCCAATCCTGAGACCCTTCCTATAGCATGAGATGTGATATCTCAATGCTTATACCAAACCTGAGACCCTTCCTATAGCATGAGATGTGATATCCAAATCCCTCCCATTCCAATCCTGAGACCCTTCCTATAGCATGAGATGTGATATCTCAATGCTTATACCAAACCTGAGACCCTTCCTATAGCATGAGATGTGATGTCTCAATGCTTATACCAAACCTGAGACCCTTCCTATAGCATGAGATGTGATATCCAACTCCTTCCCATTCCAATCCTGAGACCCTTCCTATAGCATGAGATGTGATATCTCAATGCTTATACCAAACCTGAGACCCTTCCTATAGCATGAGATGTGATGTCTCAATGCTTCTAATACCAAATCTGAGATCCTTCCTATAATATGAAATGTGATATCCAACTCCTTCCCTTTCCAAACGTGAGAGCCTCCATATAGCATGAGATGTGATACTCAAGTCCTTCCCATTCCAATCCTGAGACCCTTCCTATAGCATGAGATGTGATATCTCAATGCTTCTAATACCAAACCTGAGACCCTTCCTATAACATAAGATGGGATATCCAACTCCTTCCCATTCCAATCCTGAGACCCTTCCGATAGCAGAGATGTGATATCTCAATGCTTATACCAAACCTGAGACCCTTCCTATGACATGAGATGTCATATACAACTCCTTCCCATTCCAATCCTGAGACCCTTCCTATAGCATGATATGTGATATCTGAATGCTTATACCAAACCTGAGAACCTTCCTATAGCATGAGATGTGATATCCAACTCCTTCCCATTCCAATCCTGAGACCCTTCCAATAGCATGAGATGTGATATCTCAATTCTTCTAATACCAAACCTGAGATCCTTCCTATAACACGAGATGTGATATCCAAATCCTTCCCCTTACAAACCTGAGACCCTCCCTTTAGCATGAGATGTGATGTCCAACTCCTTCCCATTCCAATCCTGAGACCCTTCTGATAGCATGAGATGTTATATCTCAATGCCTCCAATACCAAACCTGAGATCCTACCTCTAACATGAAATGTGATATCCAACTCCTTCCCCTTCCAAACCTTGGAGCCTTCCTATAACATGAGATGTGATATCAAAGTCCTTCCCATTCCAATCCTGAGACCCTTCCTATAACATGAGATGTGATATCCAACTCCTTCCCATTCCAATCCTGAGACCCTTCCTATAGCATGAGATGTGATATCTCAATGCTTATACCAAACCTGAGACCCTTCCAATAGCATAAGGTGTGATATCCAAATCCTTCCCATTCCAATCCTGAGACCCTTCCTATAGCATGAGATGTGATATCTCAATGCCTCTAATACCAAACCTGAGATCCTTCCTTTGACATGAGATGTGATATCCAATTCCTTCCCATTCCAAACCTGAGACCCTTCCTATAGCATGAGATGTGATATCTCAATGCTTCTAATACCAAACCTGAGATCCTTCCTATAACATGAGATGTGATATCCAAATCCTTCCCCTTCCAAACCAGAGACCCTCCCTTTAGCATGAGATGTGATATCCAACTCCTTTCCATTCCAATCCTGAGACCGTTCTGATAGCATGAGATGTGATATCTCAATGCTTCTAATACCAAACCTGAGATCCTTCCGATAGCATGAGATGTGATATTTCAATTCTTCTAATACCAAACCTGAGATCCTTCCTATAACACGAGATGTGATATCCAAATCCTTCCCCTTCCAAACCTGAGACCCTCCCTTTAGCATGAGATGGGATATCATACTACTTCCAAATCCAATCCTGATACCCTTCCGATAGCATGAGATGTGATATCTCAATCCCTCTAATACCAAACATTAGATCCTTCCGATAGCATGAGATGTGATATCTCAATGCTTCTAATACCAAACGTGAGATCCTTCCCATAACATGAGATGTGATATCAAAATCCTTCCCCTTCCAAACCTGAGACCCTCCCTTTAGCATGAGATGTGATATCCAACTCCTTCCCAGTCCAATCCTGAGACCCTTCTGATAGCATGAGATGTTATATCTCAATGCCTCTAATACCAAACCTGAGATCCTACCTCTAACATGAAATGTGATGTCCAACTCCTTCCCCTTCCAAACCTTGGAGCCTTCCTATAACATGAGATGTGATATCAAAGTCCTTCCCATTCCAATCCTGAGACCCTTCCTATAACATGAGATGTGATATCCATTTCCTTCCCATTCCAATCCTGAGACCCTTCCTATAGCATGAGATGTGATGTCTCAATGCTTCTAATACCAAATCTGAGATCCTTCCTATAACATGAGATGTGATATCCAACTCCTTCCCATTCCAATCCTGAGACCCTTCCTATAGCATGAGATGTGATATCTCAATGCTTATACCAAACCTGAGACCCTTCCTATAGCATGAGATGTGATATCCAAATCCTTCCCATTCCAATCCTGAGACCCTTCCTATAGCATGAGATGTGATATCTCAATGCCTCTAATACCAAACCTGAGATCCTTCCTCTAACATGAAATGTGATATCCAAATCCTTCCCTTTCCAAACCTGAGAGCCTACCTATAGCATGAGATGTGATATCCAACTCCTTCCCATTCCAATCCTGAGACCCTTCCTATAGCATGAGATGTGATATCTCAATGCTTATACCAAACCTGAGACCCTTCCTATAGCATGAGATGTGATATCCAAATCCCTCCCATTCCAATCCTGAGACCCTTCCTATAGCATGAGATGTGATATCTCGATGCCTATAATACCAAACCTGAGATCCTTCCTCTAACATGAAATGTGATATCCAACTCCTTCCCTTTCCAAACCTGAGAGCCTACCTATAGCATGAGATGTGATATCCAAGTCCTTCCCATTCCAATCCTTAGACACTTCCTACAGCATGAGATGTGATATCTCAATGATTCTAATACCAAACCTGAGACCCGTCCTATAACATGAGATGGGATATCCAACTCCTTCCCATTTCAATCCTGAGACACTTCCGATAGCAGAGATGTGATATCTCAATGCTTATTCCAAACCTGAGACCCTTCCTCTAACATGAGATGTGATATCCAACTCCTTCCCGTTCCAAACCTGAGACCCTTCCTATAGCATATGTGATATCCAACTCCTTCCCATTACAAACATGAGACCCTTTCTATAGCAAGAATGTAATATCCAACTCCTTCCCATTCCAATCCTGAGACCATTCCTATAGCATGAGATTTGATATCTCAATGCTTCTAATACCAAACCTGAGATCCTTCCTATGACATGAGATGTGATATCCAATTCCTTCCCATTCCAAACCTGAGACCCTTCCTATAGCATGAGATGTGATATCTCAATGCTTCTAATACCAAACCTGAGATCCTTCCTATAACATGAGATGTGATATCCAAATCCTTCCCCTTCCAAACCAGAGACCCTCCCTTTAGCATGAGATGTGATATCCAACTCCTTTCCATTCCAATCCTGAGACCGTTATGATAGCATGAGATGTGATATCTCAATGCTTCTAATACCAAACCTGAGATCCTTCCGATAGCATGAGATGTGATATTTCAATTCTTCTAATACCAAACCTGAGATCCTTCCTATAACACGAGATGTGATATCCAAATCCTTCCCCTTCCAAACCTGAGACCCTCCCTTTAGCATGAGATGGGATATCATACTACTTCCAAATCCAATCCTGATACCCTTCCGATAGCATGAGATGTGATATCTCAATCCCTCTAATACCAAACATTAGATCCTTCCGATAGCATGAGATGTGATATCTCAATGCTTCTAATACCAAACGTGAGATCCTTCCCATAACATGAGATGTGATATCAAAATCCTTCCCCTTCCAAACCTGAGACCCTCCCTTTAGCATGAGATGTGATATCCAACTCCTTCCCAGTCCAATCCTGAGACCCTTCTGATAGCATGAGATGTTATATCTCAATGCCTCTAATACCAAACCTGAGATCCTACCTCTAACATGAAATGTGATATCCAACTCCTTCCCCTTCCAAACCTTGGAGCCTTCCTATAACATGAGATGTGATATCAAAGTCCTTCCCATTCCAATCCTGAGACCCTTCCTATAACATGAGATGTGATATCCATTTCCTTCCCATTCCAATCCTGAGACCCTTCCTATAGCATGAGATGTGATGTCTCAATGCTTCTAATACCAAATCTGAGATCCTTCCTATAACATGAGATGTGATATCCAACTCCTTCCCATTCCAATCCTGAGACCCTTCCTATAGCATGAGATGTGATATCTCAATGCTTATACCAAACCTGAGACCCTTCCTATAGCATGAGATGTGATATCCAAATCCTTCCCATTCAAATCCTGAGACCCTTCCTATAGCATGAGATGTGATATCTCAATGCCTCTAATACCAAACCTGAGATCCTTCCTCTAACATGAAATGTGATATCCAAATCCTTCCCTTTCCAAACCTGAGAGCCTACCTATAGCATGAGATGTGATATCCAACTCCTTCCCATTCCAATCCTGAGACCCTTCCTATAGCATGAGATGTGATATCTCAATGCTTATACCAAACCTGAGACCCTTCCTATAGCATGAGATGTGATATCCAAATCCCTCCCATTCCAATCCTGAGACCCTTCCTATAGCATGAGATGTGATATCTCGATGCCTATAATACCAAACCTGAGATCCTTCCTCTAACATGAAATGTGATATCCAACTCCTTCCCTTTCCAAACCTGAGAGCCTACCTATAGCATGAGATGTGATATCCAAGTCCTTCCCATTCCAATCCTTAGACACTTCCTACAGCATGAGATGTGATATCTCAATGATTCTAATACCAAACCTGAGACCCGTCCTATAACATGAGATGGGATATCCAACTCCTTCCCATTTCAATCCTGAGACACTTCCGATAGCAGAGATGTGATATCTCAATGCTTATTCCAAACCTGAGACCCTTCCTCTAACATGAGATGTGATATCCAACTCCTTCCCGTTCCAAACCTGAGACCCTTCCTATAGCATATGTGATATCCAACTCCTTCCCATTACAAACATGAGACCCTTTCTATAGCAAGAATGTAATATCCAACTCCTTCCCATTCCAATCCTGAGACCATTCCTATAGCATGAGATTTGATATCTCAATGCTTCTAATACCAAACCTGAGATCCTTCCTATGACATGAGATGTGATATCCAATTCCTTCCCATTCCAAACCTGAGACCCTTCCTATAGCATGAGATGTGATATCTCAATGCTTCTAATACCAAACCTGAGATCCTTCCTATAACATGAGATGTGATATCCAAATCCTTCCCCTTCCAAACCAGAGACCCTCCCTTTAGCATGAGATGTGATATCCAACTCCTTTCCATTCCAATCCTGAGACCGTTCTGATAGCATGAGATGTGATATCTCAATGCTTCTAATACCAAACCTGAGATCCTTCCGATAGCATGAGATGTGATATTTCAATTCTTCTAATACCAAACCTGAGATCCTTCCTATAACACGAGATGTGATATCCAAATCCTCCCCCTTCCAAACCTGAGACCCTCCCTTTAGCATGAGATGGGATATCCAACTACTTCCAAATCCAATCCTGATACCCTTCCGATAGCATGAGATGTGATATCTCAATCCCTCTAATACCAAACATTAGATCCTTCCGATAGCATGAGATGTGATATCTCAATGCTTCTAATACCAAACGTGAGATCCTTACCATAACATGAGATGTGATATCAAAATCCTTCCCCTTCCAAACCTGAGACCCTCCCTTTAGCATGAGATGTGATATCCAACTCCTTACCAGTCCAATCCTGAGACCCTTCTGATAGCATGAGATGTTATATCTCAATGCCTCTAATACCAAACCTGAGATCCTACCTCTAACATGAAATGTGATATCCAACTCCTTCCCCTTCCAAACCTGGGAGCCTTCCTATAACATGAGATGTGATATCGAAGTCCTTCCCATTCCAATCCTGAGACCCTTCCTATAACGTGAGATTTGATATCCAACTCCTTCCCAATCCAATCCTGAGACCCTTCCTATAGCATGAGATGTGATGTCTCAATGCTTCTAATACCAAATCTGAGATCCTTCCTATAACATGAGATGTGATATCCAACTCCTTCCCATTCCAATCCTGAGACCCTTCCTATAGCATGAGATGTGATATCTCAATGCTTATACCAAACCTGAGACCCTTCCTATAGCATGAGATGTGATATCCAACTCCTTCCCATTCCAATCCTGAGACCCTTCCTATAACATGAGATGTGATGTCTCAATGCTTCTAATCCAAACCTGAGATCCTTCCTATGGCATGAGATGTCATATAAAACTCCTTCCCATTCCATTCCTGAGACCCTTCCTATAGCATGAGATGTGATATCCAACTCCTTCCCATTCCAATCCTGAGACCCTTCCTATAGCATGAGATGTGATATCTCAATGCTTCTAATAACAAACCTGAGATCCTTCCTATAACATGAGATGTGATATCCAAATCCTTCCCCTTCCAAACCAGAGGCCCTCCCTTTAGCATGAGATGTGATATCCAACTCCTTCCCATTCCAATCCTGAGACCCTTCCTATAGCATGAGATGTGATGTCTCAATGCTTCTAATACCAAATCTGAGATCCTTCCTATAACATGATATGTGATATCCAACTCCTTCCCATTCCAATCCTGAGACCCTTCCTATAGCATGAGATGTGATATCTCAATGCTTATACCAAACCTGAGACCCTTCCTATAGCATGAGATGTGATATCCAAATCCTTCCCATTCCAATCCTGAGACCCTTCCTATAGCATGAGATGTGATATCTCAATGCCTCTAATACCAAACCTGAGATCCTTCCTCTAACATGAAATGTGATATCCAAATCCTTCCCTTTCCAAACCTGAGAGCCTACCTATAGCATGAGATGTGATATCCAACTCCTTCCCATTCCAATCCTGAGACCCTTCCTATAGCATGAGATGTGATATCTCAATGCTTATACCAAACCTGAGACCCTTCCTATAGCATGAGATGTGATATCCAAATCCCTCCCATTCCAATCCTGAGACCCTTCCTATAGCATGAGATGTGATATCTCGATGCCTATAATACCAAACCTGAGATCCTTCCTCTAACATGAAATGTGATATCCAACTCCTTCCATTTCCAAACCTGAGAGCCTACCTATAGCATGAGATGTGATATCCAAGTCCTTCCCATTCCAATCCTTAGACACTTCCTACAGCATGAGATGTGATATCTCAATGATTCTAATACCAAACCTGAGACCCGTCCTATAACATGAGATGGGATATCCAACTCCTTCCCATTTCAATCCTGAGACACTTCAGATAGCAGAGATGTGATATCTCAATGCTTATTCCAAACCTGAGACCCTTCCTCTAACATGAGATGTGATATCCAACTCCTTCATGTTCCAAACCTGAGACCCTTCCTATAGCATATGTGATATCCAACTCCTTCCCATTACAAACATGAGACCCTTTCTATAGCAAGAATGTAATATCCAACTCCTTCCCATTCCAATCCTGAGACCATTCCTATAGCATGAGATTTGATATCTAAATGCTTCTAATACCAAACCTGAGATCCTTCCTATGACATGAGATGTGATATCCCATTCCTTCCCATTCCAAACCTGAGACCCTTCCTATAGCATGAGATGTGATATCTCAATGCTTCTAATACCAAACCTGAGATCCTTCCTATAACATGAGATGTGATATCCAAATCCTTCCCCTTCCAAACCAGAGACCCTCCCTTTAGCATGAGATGTGATATCCAACTCCTTTCCATTCCAATCCTGAGACCGTTCTGATAGCATGAGATGTGATATCTCAATGCTTCTAATACCAAACCTGAGATCCTTCCGATAGCATGAGATGTGATATTTCAATTCTTCTAATACCAGACCTGAGATCCTTCCTATGACACGAGATGTGATATCCAAATACTTCCCCTTCCAAACCTGAGACCCTCCCTTTAGCATGAGATGGGATATCCAACTACTTCCAAATCCAATCCTGATACCCTTCCGATAGCATGAGATGTGATATCTCAATCCCTCTAATACCAAACATTAGATCCTTCCGATAGCATGAGATGTGATATCTCAATGCTTCTAATACCAAACGTGAGATCCTTCCCATAACATGAGATGTGATATCAAAATCCTTCCCCTTCCAAACCTGAGACCCTCCCTTTAGCATGAGATGTGATATCCAACTCCTTCCCAGTCCAATCCTGAGACCCTTCTGATAGCATGAGATGTTATATCTCAATGCCTCTAATACCAAACCTGAGATCCTACCTCTAACATGAAATGTGATATCCAACTCCTTCCCCTTCCAAACCTTGGAGCCTTCCTATAACATGAGATGTGATATCAAAGTCCTTCCCATTCCAATCCTGAGACCCTTCCTATAACATGAGATGTGATATCCATTTCCTTCCCATTCCAATCCTGAGACCCTTCCTATAGCATGAGATGTGATGTCTCAATGCTTCTAATACCAAATCTGAGATCCTTCCTATAACATGAGATGTGATATCCAACTCCTTCCCATTCCAATCCTGAGACCCTTCCTATAGCATGAGATGTGATATCTCAATGCTTATACCAAACCTGTGACCCTTCCTATAGCATGAGATGTGATATCCAAATCCTTCCCATTCCAATCCTGAGACCCTTCCTATAGCATGAGATGTGATATCTCAATGCCTCTAATACCAAACCTGAGATCCTTCCTCTAACATGAAATGTGATATCCAAATCCTTCCCTTTCCAAACCTGAGAGCCTACCTATACCATGAGATGTGATATCCAACTCCTTCCCATTCCAATCCTGAGACCCTTCCTATAGCATGAGATGTGATATCTCAATGCTTATACCAAACCTGAGACCCTTCCTATAGCATGAGATGTGATATCCAAATCCCTCCCATTCCAATCCTGAGACCCTTCCTATAGCATGAGATGTGATATCTCGATGCCTATAATACCAAACCTGAGATCCTTCCTCTAACATGAAATGTGATATCCAACTCCTTCCCTTTCCAAACCTGAGAGCCTACCTATAGCATGAGATGTGATATCCAAGTCCTTCCCATTCCAATCCTTAGACACTTCCTACAGCATGAGATGGGATATCGCAATGATTCTAATACCAAACCTGAGACCCGTCCTATAACATGAGATGGGATATCCAACTCCTACCCATTTCAATCCTGAGACACTTCCGATAGCAGAGATGTGATATCTCAATGCTTATTCCAAACCTGAGACCCTTCCTCTAACATGAGATGTGATATCCAACTCCTTCCCGTTCCAAACCTGAGACCCTTCCTATAGCATATGTGATATCCAACTCCTTCCCATTACAAACATGAGACCCTTTCTATAGCAAGAATGTAATATCCAACTCCTTCCCATTCCAATCCTGAGACCATTCCTATAGCATGAGATTTGATATCTCAATGCTTCTAATACCAAACCTGAGATCCTTCCTATGACATGAGATGTGATATCCAATTCCTTCCCATTCCAAACCTGAGACCCTTCCTATAGCATGAGATGTGATATCTCAATGCTTCTAATACCAAACCTGAGATCCTTCCTATAACATGAGATGTGATATCCAAATCCTTCCCCTTCCAAACCAGAGACCCTCCCTTTAGCATGAGATGTGATATCCAACTCCTTTCCATTCCAATCCTGAGACCGTTCTGATAGCATGAGATGTGATATCTCAATGCTTCTAATACCAAACCTGAGATCCTTCCGATAGCATGAGATGTGATATTTCAATTCTTCTAATACCAAACCTGAGATCCTTCCTATAACACGAGATGTGATATCCAAATCCTTCCCCTTCCAAACCTGAGACCCTCCCTTTAGCATGAGATGGGATATCATACTACTTCCAAATCCAATCCTGATACCCTTCCGATAGCATGAGATGTGATATCTCAATCCCTCTAATACCAAACATTAGATCCTTCCGATAGCATGAGATGTGATATCTCAATGCTTCTAATACCAAACGTGAGATCCTTCCCATAACATGAGATGTGATATCAAAATCCTTCCCCTTCCAAACCTGAGACCCTCCCTTTAGCATGAGATGTGATATCCAACTCCTTCCCAGTCCAATCCTGAGACCCTTCTGATAGCATGAGATGTTATATCTCAATGCCTCTAATACCAAACCTGAGATCCTACCTCTAACATGAAATGTGATATCCAACTCCTTCCCCTTCCAAACCTTGGAGCCTTCCTATAACATGAGATGTGATATCAAAGTCCTTCCCATTCCAATCCTGAGACCCTTCCTATAACATGAGATGTGATATCCATTTCCTTCCCATTCCAATCCTGAGACCCTTCCTATAGCATGAGATGTGATGTCTCAATGCTTTTAATACCAAATCTGAGATCCTTCCTATAACATGAGATGTGATATCCAACTCCTTCCCATTCCAATCCTGAGACCCTTCCTATAGCATGAGATGTGATATCTCAATGCTTATACCAATCCTGAGACCCTTCCTATAGCATGAGATGTGATATCCAAATCCTTCCCATTCCAATCCTGAGACCCTTCCTATAGCATGAGATGTGATATCTCAATGCCTCTAATACCAAACCTGAGATCCTTCCTCTAACATGAAATGTGATATCCAAATCCTTCCCTTTCCAAACCTGAGAGCCTACCTATAGCATGAGATGTGATATCCAACTCCTTCCCATTCCAATCCTGAGACCCTTCCTATAGCATGAGATGTGATATCTCAATGCTTATACCAAACCTGAGACCCTTCCTATAGCATGAGATGTGATATCCAAATCCCTCCCATTCCAATCCTGAGACCCTTCCTATAGCATGAGATGTGATATCTCGATGCCTATAATACCAAACCTGAGATCCTTCCTCTAACATGAAATGTGATATCCAACTCCTTCCCTTTCCAAACCTGAGAGCCTACCTATAGCATGAGATGTGATATCCAAGTCCTTCCCATTCCAATCCTTAGACACTTCCTACAGCATGAGATGTGATATCTCAATGATTCTAATACCAAACCTGAGACCCGTCCTATAACATGAGATGGGATATCCAACTCCTTCCCATTTCAATCCTGAGACACTTCCGATAGCAGAGATGTGATATCTCAATGCTTATTCCAAACCTGAGACCCTTCCTCTAACATGAGATGTGATATCCAACTCCTTCCCGTTCCAAACCTGAGACCCTTCCTATAGCATATGTGATATCCAACTCCTTCCCATTACAAACATGAGACCCTTTCTATAGCAAGAATGTAATATCCAACTCCTTCCCATTCCAATCCTGAGACCATTCCTATAGCATGAGATTTGATATCTCAATGCTTCTAATACCAAACCTGAGATCCTTCCTATGACATGAGATGTGATATCCAATTCCTTCCCATTCCAAACCTGAGACCCTTCCTATAGCATGAGATGTGATATCTCAATGCTTCTAATACCAAACCTGAGATCCTTCCTATAACATGAGATGTGATATCCAAATCCTTCCCCTTCCAAACCAGAGACCCTCCCTTTAGCATGAGATGTGATATCTCAATGCTTCTAATACCAATCCTGAGACCGTTCTGATAGCATGAGATGTGATATCTCAATGCTTCTAATACCAAACCTGAGATCCTTCCGATAGCATGAGATGTGATATTTCAATTCTTCTAATACCAAACCTGAGATCCTTCCTATAACACGAGATGTGATATCCAAATCCTTCCCCTTCCAAACCTGAGACCCTCCCTTTAGCATGAGATGGGATATCCAACTACTTCCAAATCCAATCCTGATACCCTTCCGATAGCATGAGATGTGATATCTCAATCCCTCTAATACCAAACATTAGATCCTTCCGATAGCATGAGATGTGATATCTCAATGCTTCTAATACCAAACGTGAGATCCTTACCATAACATGAGATGTGATATCAAAATCCTTCCCCTTCCAAACCTGAGACCCTCCCTTTAGCATGAGATGTGATATCCAACTCCTTACCAGTCCAATCCTGAGACCCTTCTGATAGCATGAGATGTTATATCTCAATGCCTCTAATACCAAACCTGAGATCCTACCTCTAACATGAAATGTGATATCCAACTCCTTCCCCTTCCAAACCTGGGAGCCTTCCTATAACATGAGATGTGATATCGAAGTCCTTCCCATTCCAATCCTGAGACCCTTCCTATAACGTGAGATTTGATATCCAACTCCTTCCCAATCCAATCCTGAGACCCTTCCTATAGCATGAGATGTGATGTCTCAATGCTTCTAATACCAAATCTGAGATCCTTCCTATAACATGAGATGTGATATCCAACTCCTTCCCATTCCAATCCTGAGACCCGTCCTATAGCATGAGATGTGATATCTCAATGCTTATACCAAACCTGAGACCCTTCCTATAGCATGAGATGTGATATCCAACTCCTTCCCATTCCAATCCTGAGACCCTTCCTATAACATGAGATGTGATGTCTCAATGCTTCTAATCCAAACCTGAGATCCTTCCTATGGCATGAGATGTCATATAAAACTCCTTCCCATTCCATTCCTGAGACCCTTCCTATAGCATGAGATGTGATATCCAACTCCTTCCCATTCCAATCCTGAGACCCTTCCTATAGCATGAGATGTGATATCTCAATGCTTCTAATAACAAACCTGAGATCCTTCCTATAACATGAGATGTGATATCCAAATCCTTCCCCTTCCAAACCAGAGGCCCTCCCTTTAGCATGAGATGTGATATCCAACTCCTTCCCATTCCAATCCTGAGACCGTTCTGATAGCATGAGATGTGATATCTCAATGCTTCTAATACCAAACCTGAGATTCTTCCAATAGCATGAGATGTGATATTTAATTCTTCTAATACCAAACCTGAGATCATTCCTATAACACGAGATGTGATATCCAAATCCTTCCCCTTCCAAACCAGAGGCCCTCCCTTTAGCATGAGATGTGATATCCAACTCCTTCCCATTCCAATCCTGAGACCGTTCTGATAGCATGAGATGTGATATCTCAATGCTTCTAATACCAAACCTGAGATTCTTCCAATAGCATGAGATGTGATATTTAATTCTTCTAATCCAAACCTGAGATCCTTCCTATGGCATGAGATGTCATATAAAACTCCTTCCCATTCCATTCCTGAGACCCTCCCTTTAGCATGAGATGTGATATCCAACTCCTTCCCATTCCAATCCTGAGACCCTTCTGATAGCATGAGATGTTATATCTCAATGCCTCTAATACCAAACCTGAGATCCTACCTCTAACATGAAATGTGATATCCAACTCCTTCCCCTTCCAAACCTGGGAGCCTTCCTATAACATGAGATGTGATGTCTCAATGCTTCTAATCCAAACCTGAGATCCTTCCTATGGCATGAGATGTCATATAAAACTCCTTCCCATTCCATTCCTGAGACCCTTCCTATAGCATGAGATGTGATATCCAACTCCTTCCCATTCCAATCCTGAGACCCTTCCTATAGCATGAGATGTGATATCTCAATGCTTCTAATAACAAACCTGAGATCCTTCCTATAACATGAGATGTGATATCCAAATCCTTCCCCTTCCAAACCAGAGGCCCTCCCTTTAGCATGAGATGTGATATCCAACTCCTTCCCATTCCAATCCTGAGACCGTTCTGATAGCATGAGATGTGATATCTCAATGCTTCTAATACCAAACCTGAGATTCTTCCAATAGCATGAGATGTGATATTTAATTCTTCTAATACCAAACCTGAGATCATTCCTATAACACGAGATGTGATATCCAAATCCTTCCCCTTCCAAACCAGAGGCCCTCCCTTTAGCATGAGATGTGATATCCAACTCCTTCCCATTCCAATCCTGAGACCGTTCTGATAGCATGAGATGTGATATCTCAATGCTTCTAATACCAAACCTGAGATTCTTCCAATAGCATGAGATGTGATATTTAATTCTTCTAATCCAAACCTGAGATCCTTCCTATGGCATGAGATGTCATATAAAACTCCTTCCCATTCCATTCCTGAGACCCTCCCTTTAGCATGAGATGTGATATCCAACTCCTTCCCATTCCAATCCTGAGACCCTTCTGATAGCATGAGATGTTATATCTCAATGCCTCTAATACCAAACCTGAGATCCTACCTCTAACATGAAATGTGATATCCAACTCCTTCCCCTTCCAAACCTGGGAGCCTTCCTATAACATGAGATGTGATATCAAAGTCCTTCCCATTCCAATCCTGAGACCCTTCCTATAACATGAGATGTGATATCCAACTCCTTCCCATTCCAATCCTGAGACCCTTCCTATAGCATGAGATGTGATGTCTCAATGCTTCCAATACCAAATCTGAGATCCTTCCTATAACATGAGATGTGATATCCAACTCCTTCCCATTCCAATCCTGAGACCTTTCCTATAGCATGAGATGTGATATCTCAATGCTTATACCAAACCTGAGACCCTTCCTATAGCATGAGATGTGATATCCAAGTCCTTCCCATTCCAATCCTGAGACCCTTCCTATAGCATGAGATGTGATATCTCAATGCCTCTAATACCAAACCTGAGATCCTTCCTCTAACATGAAATGTGATATCCAACTCCTTCCCATTCCAATCCTGAGACCCTTCCTATAGCATGAGATGTGATGTTTCAATGCTTCTAATACCAAATCTGAGATCCTTCCTATAACATGAGGTGTGATATCCAACTCCTTCCCATTCCAATCCTGAGACCCTTCCTATAGCATGAGATGTGATATCTCAATGCTTCTAATACCAAACCTGAGATCCTTCCGATATCATGAGATGTGATATCTCAATGCTTCTAATACCAAACCTGAGATCATTCCTATAACACAAGATGTGATATCCAAATCCTTCCCCTTCCAAACCTGAGACCCTGCCTTTAGCATGAGATGTGATATCCAACTCCTTCCCATTCCAATCCTGAGACCCTTCTGATAGCATGAGATGTTATATCTCAATGCCTCTAATACCAAACCTGAGATCCTACCTCTAACATGAAATGTGATATCCAACTCCTTCCCCTTCCAATCCTGAGACCCTTCCTATAACATGAGATGTGATATCCAACTCCTTCCCATTCCAATCCTGAGACCCTTCCTATAGCATGAAATATGATATCCAAGTCCTTCCCATTCCAATCCTGAGACCCTTCCTATAGCATGAGATGTGATATCTCAATGCCTCTAATACCAAACCTGAGATCCTTCCTCTAACATGAAATGTGATATCCAACTCCTTCCCATTCCAATCCTGAGACCCTTCCTATAGCATGAGATGTGATGTCTCAATGCTTCTAATACCAAATCTGAGATCCTTCCTATAACATGAGGTGTGATATCCAACTCCTTCCCATTCCAATCCTGGGACCCTTCCTATAGCATGAGATGTGATATCTCAATGCTTATACCAAACCTGAGAGCCTTCCTATAGCATGAAATGTGATATCCAAATCCTTCCCATTCCAATCCTGAGACCCTTCCTATAGCATGAGATGTGATATCTCAATGCCTATAATACCAAACCTGAGATCCTTCCTCTAACATGAAATGTGATATCCAACTCCTTCCCTTTCCAAACCTGAGAGCCTACCTATAGCATGAGATGTGATATCCAAGTCCTTCCCATTCCAATCCTTAGACACTTCCTACAGCATGAGATGTGATATCTCAATGATTCTAATACCAAACCTGAGACCCGCACTATAACATGAGATGGGATATCCAACTCCTTCCCATTTCAATCCTGAGACACTTCTGATAGCAGAGATGTGATATCTCAATGCTTATTCCAAACCTGAGACCCTTCCTCTAACATGAGATGTGATATCCAACTCCTTCCCGTTCCAAACCTGAGACCCTTCCTATAGCATATGTGATATCCAACTCCTTCCCATTACAAACATGAGACCCTTTCTATAGCAAGAATGTCATATCCAACTCCTTCCCATTCCAATCCTGAGACCATTCCTATAGCATGAGATGTGATATCTCAATGCTTCTAATACCAAACCTGAGATCCTTCCTATGACATGAGATGTGATATCCAATTCCTTCCCATTCCAAACCTGAGACCCTTCCTATAGCATGAGATGTGATATCTCAATGCTTCTAATACCAAACCTGAGATCCTTCCTATAACATGAGATGTGATATCCAAATCCTTCCCCTTCCAAACCAGAGACCCTCCCTTTAGCATGAGATGTGATATCCAACTCCTTTCCATTCCAATCCTGAGACCGTTCTGATAGCATGAGATGTGATATCTCAATGCTTCTAATACCAAACCTGAGATCCTTCCGATAGCATGAGATGTGATATTTCAATTCTTCTAATACCAAACCTGAGATCCTTCCTATAACACGAGATGTGATATCCAAATCCTTCCCCTTCCAAACCTGAGACCCTCCCTTTAGCATGAGATGGGATATCCAACTACTTCCAAATCCAATCCTGATACCCTTCCGATAGCATGAGATGTGATATCCCAATGCTTCTACAAAACCTGAGACCCATACCATGGCATGAGATGTGATATCAAACTCCCGTCCTATACCATGAGACTTGATATCTCAATGCTTCTAATACCAAACCTGAGACCGGTCCAATGACATGAGATGTGATATCCAAATCCTTCCCCTTCCAAACTTTAGACCCTTCCTTTATCATGAGATGTGATATCCAACTCCTTCCCATTCCAATCCTGAGACCCTTCCTATAGCATGAGATGTGATGTCTCAATGCTTCTAATACCAAATCTGAAATCCTTCCTATAACATGAGATGTGATATCCAACTCCTTCCCATTCCAATCCTGAGACCCTTCCTATAGCATGAGATGTGATATCTCAATGCTTATACCAAACCTGAGACCCTTCCTATAGCATGAGATGTGATATCCAACTCCTTCCCATTCCAATCCTGAGACACTTCCTATAACATGAGATGTGATGTCTCAATGCTTCTAATACCAAACCTGAGATCCTTCCTATGGCATGAGATGTCATATAAAACTCCTTCCCATTCCATTCCTGAGACCCTTCCTATAGCATGAGATGTGATATCGAACTCCTTCCCATTCCAATCCTGAGACCCTTCCTATAGCATGAGATGTGATATCTCAATGCTTCTAATAACAAACCTGAGATCCTTCCTATAACTTGAGATGTGATATCCAAATCCTTCCCCTTCCAAACCAGAGGCCCTCCCTTTAGCATGAGATGTGATATCCAACTCCTTCCCATTCCAATCCTGAGACCGTTCTGATAGCATGAGATGTGATATCTCAATGCTTCTAATACCAAACCTGAGATTCTTCCAATAGCATGAGATGTGATATTTAATTCTTCTAATACCAAACCTGAGATCCTTCCTATAACACGAGATGTGATATCCAACTCCTTCCCATTCCAATCCTGAGACCCTTCTGATAGCATGAGATGTTATATCTCAATGCCTCTAATACCAAACCTGAGATCCTACCTCTAACATGAAATGTGATATCCAACTCCTTCCCCTTCCAAACCTGGGAGCCTTCCTATAACATGAGATGTGATATCGAAGTCCTTCCCATTCCAATCCTGAGACCCTTCCTATAACATGAGATGTGATATCCAACTCCTTCCCATTCCAATCCTGAGACCCTTCCTATTGCATGAGATGTGATGTCTCAATGCTTCTAATACCAAATCTGAGATCCTTCCTATAACATGAGATGTGATATCCAACTCCTTCCCATTCCAATCCTGAGACCCTTCCTGTAGCATAAGATGTGATATCTCAATGCTTATACCAAACCTGAGACCCTTCCTGTAGCATGAGATGTGATATCTCAATGCTTATAATACCAAACCTGAGATCCTTCCTCTAACATGAAATGTGATATCCAACTACCTCCCATTCCAATCCTGAGACCCTTCCTATAGCATGAGATGTGATATCTCAATGCCTATAATACCAAACCTGAGATCCTTCCTCTAACATGAAATGTGATATCCAACTCCTTCCCTTTCCAAACCTGAGAGCCTACCTATAGCATGAGATGTGATATCCAAGTCCTTCCCATTCCAATCCTTAGACACTTCCTACAGCATGAGATGTGATATCTCAATGATTCTAATACCAAACCTGAGACCCGCACTATAACATGAGATGGGATATCCAACTCCTTCCCATTTCAATCCTGAGACACTTCTGATAGCAGAGATGTGATATCTCAATGCTTATTCCAAACCTGAGACCCTTCCTCTAACATGAGATGTGATATCCAACTCCTTCCCGTTCCAAACCTGAGACCCTTCCTATAGCATATGTGATATCCAACTCCTTCCCATTACAAACATGAGACCCTTTCTATAGCTAGAATGTCATATCCAACTCCTTCCCATTCCAAACCTGAGACCCTTCCTATAGCATGAGATGTGATATCTCAATGCTTCTAATACCAAACCTGAGATCCTTCCTATAACATGAGATGTGATATCCAAATCCTTCCCCTTCCAAACCAGAGACCCTCCCTTTAGCATGAGATGTGATATCCAACTCCTTTCCATTCCAATCCTGAGACCGTTCTGATAGCATGAGATGTGATATCTCAATGCTTCTAATACCAAACCTGAGATCCTTCCGATAGCATGAGATGTGATATTTCAATTCTTCTAATACCAAACCTGAGATCCTTCCTATAACACGAGATGGATTATCCAAATCCTTCCCCTTCCAAACCTGAGACCCTCCCTTTAGCATGAGATGGGATATCCAACTACTTCCAAATCCAATCCTGATACCCTTCCGATAGCATGAGATGTGATATCTCAATCGCTCTAATACCAAACCTGAGATCCTTCCGATAGCATGAGATGTGATATCTCAATGCTTCTAATACCAAACGTGAGATCCTTCCCATAACATGAGATGTGATATCAAAATCCTTCCCCTTCCAAACCTGAGACCCTCCCTTTAGCATGAGATGTGATATCCAACTCCTTCCCAGTCCAATCCTGAGACCCTTCTGATAGCATGAGATGTTATATCTCAATGCCTGTAATACCAAACCTGAGATCCTACCTCTAACATGAAATGTGATATCCAACTCCTTCCCCTTCCAAACCTGGGAGCCTTCCTATAACATGAGATGTGATATCGAAGTCCTTCCCATTCCAATCCTGAGACCCTTCCTATAACATGAGATGTGATATCCAACTCCTTCCCATTCCAATCCTGAGACCCTTCCTATAGCATGAGATGTGATGTCTCAATGCTTCTAATACCAAATCTGAGATCCTTCCTATAACATGAGATGTGATATCCAACTCCTTCCCATTCCAATCCTGAGACCCTTCCTATAGCATGAGATGTGATATCCAACTCCTTCCCATTCCAATCCTGAGACACTTCCTATAACATGAGATGTGATGTCTCAATGCTTCTAATACCAAACCTGAGATCCTTCCTATGGCATGAGATGTCATATAAAACTCCTTCCCATTCCATTCCTGAGACCCTTCCTATAGCATGAGATGTGATATCGAACTCCTTCCCATTCCAATCCTGAGACCCTTCCTATAGCATGAGATGTGATATCTCAATGCTTCTAATAACAAACCTGAGATCCTTCCTATAACATGAGATGTGATATCCAACTCCTTCCCCTTCCAAACCTTGGAGCCTTCCTATAACATGAGATGTGATATCAAAGTCCTTCCAATTCCAATCCTGAGACCCTTCCTATAACATGAGATGTGATATCCAATTCCTTCCCATTCCAATCCTGAGACCCTTCCTATAGCATGAGATGTGATGTCTCAATGCTTCTAATACGAAATCTGAGATCCTTCCTATAACATGAGATGTGATATCCAACTCCTTCCCATTCCAATCCTGATACCCTTCCTAAAGCATGAGATGTGATATCTCAATGCTTATACCAAACCTGAGACCCTTCCTATAGCATGAGATGTGATATCCAAATCCTACCCATTCCAATCCTGAGACCCTTCCTATAGCATGAGATGTGATATCTCAATGCCTCTAATACCAAACCTGAGATCCTTCCTCTAACATGAAATGTGATATCCAAATCCTTCCCTTTCCAAACCTGAGAGCCTACCTATAGCATGAGATGTGATATCCAACTCCTTCCCATTCCAATCCTGAGACCCTTCCTATAGCATGAGATGTGATATCTCAATGCTTATACCAAACCTGAGACCCTTCCTATAGCATGAGATGTGATATCCAAATCCCTCCCATTCCAATCCTGAGACCCTTCCTATAGCATGAGATGTGATATCTCAATGCCTATAATACCAAACCTGAGATCCTTCCTCTAACATGAAATGTGATATCCAACTCCTTCCCTTTCCAAACCTGAGAGCCTACCTATAGCATGAGATGTGATATCCAAGTCCTTCCCATTCCAATCCTTAGACACTTCCTACAGCATGAGATGTGATATCTCAATGATTCTAATACCAAACCTGAGACCCGCACTATAACATGAGATGGGATATCCAACTCCTTCCCATTTCAATCCTGAGACACTTCTGATAGCAGAGATGTGATATCTCAATGCTTATTCCAAACCTGAGACCCTTCCTCTAACATGAGATGTGATATCCAACTCCTTCCCGTTCCAAACCTGAGACCCTTCCTATATCATATGTGATATCCAACTCCTTCCCATTACAAACATGAGACCCTTTCTATAGCAAGAATGTCATATCCAACTCCTTCCCATTCCAATCCTGAGACCATTCCTATAGCATGAGATGTGATATCTCAATGCTTCTAATACCAAACCTGAGATCCTTCCTATGACATGAGATGTGATATCCAATTCCTTCCCATTCCAAACCTGAGACCCTTCCTATAGCATGAGATGTGATATCTCAATGCTTCTAATACCAAACCTGAGATCCTTCCTATAACATGAGATGTGATATCCAAATCCTTCCCCTTCCAAACCAGAGACCCTCCCTTTAGCATGAGATGTGATATCCAACTCCTTTCCATTCCAATCCTGAGACCGTTCTGATAGCATGAGATGTGATATCTCAATGCTTCTAATACCAAACCTGAGATCCTTCCGATAGCATGAGATGTGATATTTCAATTCTTCTAATACCAAACCTGAGATCCTTCCTATAACACGAGATGTGATATCCAAATCCTTCCCCTTCCAAACCTGAGACCCTCCCTTTAGCATGAGATGGGATATCCAACTACTTCCAAATCCAATCCTGATACCCTTCCGATAGCATGAGATGTGATATCTCAATCGCTCTAATACCAAACCTGAGATCCTTCCGATAGCATGAGATGTGACATCTCAATGCTTCTAATACCAAACGTGAGATCCTTCCCATAACATGAGATGTGATATCAAAATCCTTCCCCTTCCAAACCTGAGACCCTCCCTTTAGCATGAGATGTGATATCCAACTCCTTCCCAGTCCAATCCTGAGACCCTTCTGATAGCATGAGATGTTATATCTCAATGCCTGTAATACCAAACCTGAGATCCTACCTCTAACATGAAATGTGATATCCAACTCCTTCCCCTTCCAAACCTGGGAGCCTTCCTATAACATGAGATGTGATATCGAAGTCCTTCCCATTCCAATCCTGAGACCCTTCCTATAACATGAGATGTGATATCCAACTCCTTCCCATTCCAATCCTGAGACCCTTCCTATAGCATGAGATGTGATGTCTCAATGCTTCTAATACCAAATCTGAGATCCTTCCTATAACATGAGATGTGATATCCAACTCCTTCCCATTCCAATCCTGAGACCCTTCCTATAGCATGAGATGTGATATCTCAATGCTTATACCAAACCTGAGACCCTTCCTATAGCATGAGATGTGATATCCAACTCCTTCCCATTCCAATCCTGAGACACTTCCTATAACATGAGATGTGATGTCTCAATGCTTCTAATACCAAACCTGAGATCCTTCCTATGGCATGAGATGTCATATAAAACTCCTTCCCATTCCATTCCTGAGACCCTTCCTATAGCATGAGATGTGATATCGAACTCCTTCCCATTCCAATCCTGAGACCCTTCCTATAGCATGAGATGTGATATCTCAATGCTTCTAATAACAAACCTGAGATCCTTCCTATAACTTGAGATGTGATATCCAAATCCTTCCCCTTCCAAACCAGAGGCCCTCCCTTTAGCATGAGATGTGATATCCAACTCCTTCCCATTCCAATCCTGAGACCGTTCTGATAGCATGAGATGTGATATCTCAATGCTTCTAATACCAAACCTGAGATTCTTCCAATAGCATGAGATGTGATATTTAATTCTTCTAATACCAAACCTGAGATCCTTCCTATAACACGAGATGTGATATCCAACTCCTTCCCATTCCAATCCTGAGACCCTTCTGATAGCATGAGATGTTATATCTCAATGCCTCTAATACCAAACCTGAGATCCTACCTCTAACTTGAAATGTGATATCCAACTCCTTCCCCTTCCAAACCTGGGAGCCTTCCTATAACATGAGATGTGATATCGAAGTCCTTCCCATTCCAATCCTGAGACCCTTCCTATAACATGAGATGTGATATCCAACTCCTTCCCATTCCAATCCTGAGACCCTTCCTATTGCATGAGATGTGATGTCTCAATGCTTATAATACCAAATCTGAGATCCTTCCTATAACATGAGATGTGATATCCAACTCCTTCCCATTCCAATCCTGAGACCCTTCCTGTAGCATAAGATGTGATATCTCAATGCTTATACCAGACCTGAGACCCTTCCTGTAGCATGAGATGTGATATCTCAATGCTTATAATACCAAACCTGAGATCCTTCCTCTAACATGAAATGTGATATCCAACTACCTCCCATTCCAATCCTGAGACCCTTCCTATAGCATGAGATGTGATATCTCAATGCCTATAATACCAAACCTGAGATCCTTCCTCTAACATGAAATGTGATATCCAACTCCTTCCCTTTCCAAACCTGAGAGCCTACCTATAGCATGAGATGTGATATCCAAGTCCTTCCCATTCCAATCCTTAGACACTTCCTACAGCATGAGATGTGATATCTCAATGATTCTAATACCAAACCTGAGACCCGCACTATAACATGAGATGGGATATCCAACTCCTTCCCATTTCAATCCTGAGACACTTCTGATAGCAGAGATGTGATATCTCAATGCTTATTCCAAACCTGAGACCCTTCCTCTAACATGAGATGTGATATCCAACTCCTTCCCGTTCCAAACCTGAGACCCTTCCTATAGCATATGTGATATCCAACTCCTTCCCATTACAAACATGAGACCCTTTCTATAGCAAGAATGTCATATCCAACTCCTTCCCATTCCAAACCTGAGACCCTTCCTATAGCATGAGATGTGATATCTCAATGCTTCTAATACCAAACCTGAGATCCTTCCTATAACATGAGATGTGATATCCAAATCCTTCCCCTTCCAAACCAGAGACCCTCCCTTTAGCATGAGATGTGATATCCAACTCCTTTCCATTCCAATCCTGAGACCGTTCTGATAGCATGAGATGTGATATCTCAATGCTTCTAATACCAAACCTGAGATCCTTCCGATAGCATGAGATGTGATATTTCAATTCTTCTAATACCAAACCTGAGATCCTTCCTATAACACGAGATGGATTATCCAAATCCTTCCCCTTCCAAACCTGAGACCCTCCCTTTAGCATGAGATGGGATATCCAACTACTTCCAAATCCAATCCTGATACCCTTCCGATAGCATGAGATGTGATATCTCAATCGCTCTAATACCAAACCTGAGATCCTTCCGATAGCATGAGATGTGATATCTCAATGCTTCTAATACCAAACGTGAGATCCTTCCCATAACATGAGATGTGATATCAAAATCCTTCCCCTTCCAAACCTGAGACCCTCCCTTTAGCATGAGATGTGATATCCAACTCCTTCCCAGTCCAATCCTGAGACCCTTCTGATAGCATGAGATGTTATATCTCAATGCCTGTAATACCAAACCTGAGATCCTACCTCTAACATGAAATGTGATATCCAACTCCTTCCCCTTCCAAACCTGGGAGCCTTCCTATAACATGAGATGTGATATCGAAGTCCTTCCCATTCCAATCCTGAGACCCTTCCTATAACATGAGATGTGATATCCAACTCCTTCCCATTCCAATCCTGAGACCCTTCCTATAGCATGAGATGTGATGTCTCAATGCTTCTAATACCAAATCTGAGATCCTTCCTATAACATGAGATGTGATATCCAACTCCTTCCCATTCCAATCCTGAGACCCTTCCTATAGCATGAGATGTGATATCCAACTCCTTCCCATTCCAATCCTGAGACACTTCCTATAACATGAGATGTGATGTCTCAATGCTTCTAATACCAAACCTGAGATCCTTCCTATGGCATGAGATGTCATATAAAACTCCTTCCCATTCCATTCCTGAGACCCTTCCTATAGCATGAGATGTGATATCGAACTCCTTCCCATTCCAATCCTGAGACCCTTCCTATAGCATGAGATGTGATATCTCAATGCTTCTAATAACAAACCTGAGATCCTTCCTATAACATGAGATGTGATATCCAAATCCTTCCCCTTCCAAACCAGAGGCCCTCCCTTTAGCATGAGATGTGATATCCAACTCCTTCCCATTCCAATCCTGAGACCGTTCTGATAGCATGAGATGTGATATCTCAATGCTTCTAATACCAAACCTGAGATTCTTCCAATAGCATGAGATGTGATATTTAATTCTTCTAATACCAAACCTGAGATCCTTCCTATAACACGAGATGTGATATCCAACTCCTTCCCATTCCAATCCTGAGACCCTTCTGATAGCATGAGATGTTATATCTCAATGCCTCTAATACCAAACCTGAGATCCTACCTCTAACATGAAATGTGATATCCAAATCCTTCCCCTTCCAAACCTGGGAGCCTTCCTATAACATGAGATGTGATATCGAAGTCCTTCCCATTCCAATCCTGAGACCCTTCCTATAACATGAGATGTGATATCCAACTCCTTCCCATTCCAATCCTGAGACCCTTCCTATTGCATGAGATGTGATGTCTCAATGCTTCTAATACCAAATCTGAGATCCTTCCTATAACATGAGATGTGATATCCAACTCCTTCCCATTCCAATCCTGAGACCCTTCCTGTAGCATAAGATGTGATATCTCAATTCTTATACCAAACCTGAGACCCTTCCTATAGCATGAGATGTGATATCCAAGTCCTTCCCATTCCAATCCTGAGACCCTTCCTATAGCATGAGATGTGATATCTCAATGCCTCTTATACCAAACCTGAGATCCTTCCTCTAACATGAAATGTGATATCCAACTCCTTCCCATTCCAATCCTGAGACCCTTCCTATAGCATGAGATGTGATGTCTCAATGCTTCTAATACCAAATCTGAGATCCTTCCTATAACATGAGGTGTGATATCCAACTCCTTCCCATTCCAATCCTGAGACCCTTCCTATAGCATGAGATGTGATATCTCAATGCCTCTAATACCAAACCTGAGATCCTTCCTCTAACATGAAATGTGATATCCAAATCCTTCCCTTTCCAAACCTGAGAGCCTACCTATAGCATGAGATGTGATATCCAACTCCTTCCCATTCCAATCCTGAGACCCTTCCTATAGCATGAGATGTGATATCTCAATGCTTATACCAAACCTGAGACCCTTCCTATAGCATGAGATGTGATATCGAAATCCCTCCCATTCCAATCCTGAGACCCTTCCTATAGCATGAGATGTGATATCTCGATGCCTATAATACCAAACCTGAGATCCTTCCTCTAACATGAAATGTGATATCCAACTCCTTCCCTTTCCAAACCTGAGAGCCTACCTATAGCATGAGATGTGATATCCAAGTCCTTCCCATTCCAATCCTTAGACACTTCCTACAGCATGAGATGTGATATCTCAATGATTCTAATACCAAACCTGAGACCCGTCCTATAACATGAGATGGGATATCCAACTCCTTCCCATTTCAATCCTGAGACACTTCCGATAGCAGAGATGTGATATCTCAATGCTTATTCCAAACCTGAGACCCTTCCTCTAACATGAGATGTGATATCCAACTCCTTCCCGTTCCAAACCTGAGACCCTTCCTATAGCATATGTGATATCCAACTCCTTCCCATTACAAACATGAGACCCTTTCTATAGCAAGAATGTAATATCCAACTCCTTCCCATTCCAATCCTGAGACCATTCCTATAGCATGAGATTTGATATCTCAATGCTTCTAATACCAAACCTGAGATCCTTCCTATGACATGAGATGTGATATCCAATTCCTTCCCATTCCAAACCTGAGACCCTTTCTATAGCATGAGATGTGATATCTCAATGCTTCTAATACCAAACCTGAGATCCTTCCTATAACATGAGATGTGATATCCAAATCCTTCCCCTTCCAAACCAGAGACCCTCCCTTTAGCATGAGATGTGATATCCAACTCCTTTCCATTCCAATCCTGAGACCGTTCTGATAGCATGAGATGTGATATCTCAATGCTTCTAATACCAAACCTGAGATCCTTCCGATAGCATGAGATGTGATATTTCAATTCTTCTAATACCAAACCTGAGATCCTTCCTATAACACGAGATGTGATATCCAAATCCTTCCCCTTCCAAACCTGAGACCCTCCCTTTAGCATGAGATGGGATATCCAACTACTTCCAAATCCAATCCTGATACCCTTCCGATAGCATGAGATGTGATATCTCAATCCCTCTAATACCAAACATTAGATCCTTCCGATAGCATGAGATGTGATATCTCAATGCTTCTAATACCAAACGTGAGATCCTTACCATAACATGAGATGTGATATCAAAATCCTTCCCCTTCCAAACCTGAGACCCTCCCTTTAGCATGAGATGTGATATCCAACTCCTTACCAGTCCAATCCTGAGACCCTTCTGATAGCATGAGATGTTATATCTCAATGCCTCTAATACCAAACCTGAGATCCTACCTCTAACATGAAATGTGATATCCAACTCCTTCCCCTTCCAAACCTGGGAGCCTTCCTATAACATGAGATGTGATATCGAAGTCCTTCCCATTCCAATCCTGAGACCCTTCCTATAACGTGAGATGTGATATCCAACTCCTTCCCAATCCAATCCTGAGACCCTTCCTATAGCATGAGATGTGATGTCTCAATGCTTCTAATACCAAATCTGAGATCCTTCCTATAACATGAGATGTGATATCCAACTCCTTCCCATTCCAATCCTGAGACCCTTCCTATAGCATGAGATGTGATATCTCAATGCTTATACCAAACCTGAGACCCTTCCTATAGCATGAGATGTGATATCCAACTCCTTCCCATTCCAATCCTGAGACCCTTCCTATAACATGAGATGTGATGTCTCAATGCTTCAAATCCAAACCTGAGATCCTTCCTATGGCATGGGATGTCATATAAAACTCCTTACCATTCCATTCCTGAGACCCTTCCTATAGCATGAGATGTGATATCCAACTCCTTCCCATTCCAAACCAGAGGCCCTCCCTTTAGCATGAGATGTGATATCCAACTCCTTCCCATTCCAATCCTGAGACCGTTCTGATAGCATGAGATGTGATATCTCAATGCTTCTAATACCAAACCTGAGATTCTTCCAATAGCATGAGATGTGATATTTAATTCTTCTAATACCAAACCTGAGATCATTCCTATAACACGAGATGTGATATCCAAATCCTTCCCCTTCCAAACCAGAGGCCCTCCCTTTAGCATGAGATGTGATATCCAACTCCTTCCCATTCCAATCCTGAGACCGTTCTGATAGCATGAGATGTGATATCTCAATGCTTCTAATACCAAACCTGAGATTCTTCCAATAGCATGAGATGTGATATTTAAATCTTCTAATCCAAACCTGAGATCCTTCCTATGGCATGAGATGTCATATAAAACTCCTTCCCATTCCATTCCTGAGACCCTCCCTTTAGCATGAGATGTGATATCCAACTCCTTCCCATTCCAATCCTGAGACCCTTCTGATAGCATGAGATGTTATATCTCAATGCCTCTAATACCAAACCTGAGATCCTACCTCTAACATGAAATGTGATATCCAACTCCTTCCCCTTCCAAACCTGGGAGCCTTCCTATAACATGAGATGTGATATCCAACTCCTTCCCATTCCAATCCTGAGACCCTTCCTATTGCATGAGATGTGATGTCTCAATGCTTCTAATACCAAATCTGAGATCCTTCCTATAACATGAGATGTGATATCCAACTCCTTCCCATTCCAATCCTGAGACCCTTCATGTACCATGAGATGTGATATCTCAATGCTTATACCACACCTGAGACCCTTCCTATAGCATGAGATGTGATATCCAAGTCCTTCCCATTCCAATCCTGAGACCCTTCCTATAGCATGAGATGTGATATCTCAATGCCTCTAATACCAAACCTGAGATCCTTCCTCTAACATGAAATGTGATATCCAACTCCTTCCCATTCCAATCCTGAGACCCTTCCTATAGCATGAGATGTGATGTCTCAATGCTTCTAATACCAAATCTGAGATCCTTCCTATAACATGAGGTGTGATATCCAACTCCTTCCCATTCCAATCCTGAGACCCTTCCTATAGCATGAGATGTGATATCTCAATGCTTCTAATACCAAACCTGAGATCCTTCCGATATCATGAGATGTGATATCTCAATGCTTCTAATACCAAACCTGAGATCATTCCTATAACACAAGATGTGATATCCAAATCCTTCCCCTTCCAAACCTGAGACCCTGCCTTTAGCATGAGATGTGATATCCAACTCCTTCCCATTCCAATCCTGAGACCCTTCTGATAGCATGAGATGTTATATCTCAATGCCTCTAATACCAAACCTGAGATCCTACCTCTAATATGAAATGTGATATCCAACTCCTTCCCTTTCCAAACCTGAGAGCCTACCTATAGCGTGAGATGTGATATCCAAGTCCTTCCCATTCCAATCCTGAGACCCTTCTGATAGCATGAAATGTTATATCTCAATGCCTCTAATACCAAACCTGAGATCCTACCTCTAACATGAAATGTGATATCCAACTCCTTCCCTTTCCAAACCTGAGAGCCTACCTATAGCGTGAGATGTGATATCCAAGTCCTTCCCATTCCAATCCTGAGACCCTTCCTATAGCATGAGATGTGAAATCTCAATGCTTATACCAAACCTGAGACCCTTCCTATAGCATGAGATGTGATATCCAAATCCTTCCCATTCCAAACCTGAGATCCTTCCGATAGCATGAGATGTGATATTTCAATTCTTCTAATACCAAACCTGAGATCCTTCCTATAACACGAGATGTGATATCCAAATCCTTCCCCTTACAAACCTGAGACCCTCCCTTTAGCATGAGATGTGATATCCAACTCCTTCCCATTCCAATCCTGGGACCCTTCTGATAGCATGAGATGTTATATCTCAATGCCTCTAATACCAAACCTGAGATCCTACCTCTAACATGAAATGTGATATCCAACTCCTTCCCCTTCCAAACCTTGGAGCCTTCCTATAACATGAGATGTGATATCAAAGTCCTTCCAATTCCAATCCTGAGACCCTTCCTATAACATGAGATGTGATATCCAATTCCTTCCCATTCCAATCCTGAGACCCTTCCTATAGCATGAGATGTGATGTCTCAATGCTTCTAATACCAAATCTGAGATCCTTCCTATAACATGAGATGTGATATCCAACTCCTTCCCATTCCAATCCTGATACCCTTCCTAAAGCATGAGATGTGATATCTCAATGCTTATACCAAACCTGAGACCCTTCCTATAGCATGAGATGTGATATCCAAATCCTACCCATTCCAATCCTGAGACCCTTCCTATAGCATGAGATGTGATATCTCAATGCCTCTAATACCAAACCGGAGATCCTTCCTCTAACATGAAATGTGATATCCAAATCCTTCCCTTTCCAAACCTGAGAGCCTACCTATAGCATGAGATGTGATATCCAACTCCTTCCCATTCCAATCCTGAGACCCTTCCTATAGCATGGGATGTGATATCTCAATGCTTATACCAAACCTGAGACCCTTCCTATAGCATGAGATGTGATATCCAAATCCCTCCCATTCCAATCCTGAGACCCTTCCTATAGCATGAGATGTGATATCTCAATGCCTATAATACCAAACCTGAGATCCTTCCTCTAACATGAAATGTGATATCCAACTCCTTCCCTTTCCAAACCTGAGAGCCTACCTATAGCATGAGATGTGATATCCAAGTCCTTCCCATTCCAATCCTTAGACACTTCCTACAGCATGAGATGTGATATCTCAATGATTCTAATACCAAACCTGAGACCCGCACTATAACATGAGATGGGATATCCAACTCCTTCCCATTTCAATCCTGAGACACTTCTGATAGCAGAGATGTGATATCTCAATGCTTATTCCAAACCTGAGACCCTTCCTCTAACATGAGATGTGATATCCAACTCCTTCCCGTTCCAAACCTGAGACCCTTCCTATAGCATATGTGATATCCAACTCCTTCCCATTACAAACATGAGACCCTTTCTATAGCAAGAATGTCATATCCAACTCCTTCCCATTCCAATCCTGAGACCATTCCTATAGCATGAGATGTGATATCTCAATGCTTCTAATACCAAACCTGAGATCCTTCCTATGACATGAGATGTGATATCCAATTCCTTCCCATTCCAAACCTGAGACCCTTCCTATAGCATGAGATGTGATATCTCAATGCTTCTAATACCAAACCTGAGATCCTTCCTATAACATGAGATGTGATATCCAAATCCTTCCCCTTCCAAACCAGAGATCCTCCCTTTAGCATGAGATGTGATATCCAACTCCTTTCCATTCCAATCCTGAGACTGTTCTGATAGCATGAGATGTGATATCTCAATGCTTCTAATACCAAACCTGAGATCCTTCCGATAGCATGAGATGTGATATTTCAATTCTTCTAATACCAAACCTGAGATCCTTCCTATAACACGAGATGTGATATCCAAATCCTTCCCCTTCCAAACCTGAGACCCTCCCTTTAGCATGAGATGGGATATCCAACTACTTCCAAATCCAATCCTGATACCCTTCCGATAGCATGAGATGTGATATCTCAATCGCTCTAATACCAAACCTGAGATCCTTCCGATAGCATGAGATGTGATATCTCAATGCTTCTAATACCAAACGTGAGATCCTTCCCATAACATGAGATGTGATTTCAAAATCCTTCCCCTTCCAAACCTGAGACCCTCCCTTTAGCATGAGATGTGATATCCAACTCCTTCCCAGTCCAATCCTGAGACCCTTCTGATAGCATGAGATGTTATATCTCAATGCCTGTAATACCAAACCTGAGATCCTACCTCTAACATGAAATGTGATATCCAACTCCTTCCCCTTCCAAACCTGGGAGCCTTCCTATAACATGAGATGTGATATCGAAGTCCTTCCCATTCCAATCCTGAGACCCTTCCTATAACATGAGATGTGATATCCAACTCCTTCCCATTCCAATCCTGAGACCCTTCCTATAGCATGAGATGTGATGTCTCAATGCTTCTAATACCAAATCTGAGATCCTTCCTATAACATGAGATGTGATATCCAACTCCTTCCCATTCCAATCCTGAGACCCTTCCTATAGCATGAGATGTGATATCTCAATGCTTATACCAAACCTGAGACCCTTCCTATAGCATGAGATGTGATATCCAACTCCTTCCCATTCCAATCCTGAGACACTTCCTATAACATGAGATGTGATGTCTCAATGCTTCTAATACCAAACCTGAGATCCTTCCTATGGCATGAGATGTCATATAAAACTCCTTCCCATTCCATTCCTGAGACCCTTCCTATAGCATGAGATGTGATATCGAACTCCTTCCCATTCCAATCCTGAGACCCTTCCTATAGCATGAGATGTGATATCTCAATGCTTCTAATAACAAACCTGAGATCCTTCCTATAACTTGAGATGTGATATCCAAATCCTTCCCCTTCCAAACCAGAGGCCCTCCCTTTAGCATGAGATGTGATATCCAACTCCTTCCCATTCCAATCCTGAGACCGTTCTGATAGCATGAGATGTGATATCTCAATGCTTCTAATACCAAACCTGAGATTCTTCCAATAGCATGAGATGTGATATTTAATTCTTCTAATACCAAACCTGAGATCCTTCCTATAACACGAGATGTGATATCCAACTCCTTCCCATTCCAATCCTGAGACCCTTCTGATAGCATGAGATGTTATATCTCAATGCCTCTAATACCAAACCTGAGATCCTACCTCTAACATGAAATGTGATATCAAACTCCTTCCCCTTCCAAACCTGGGAGCCTTCCTATAACATGAGATGTGATATCGAAGTCCTTCCCATTCCAATCCTGAGACCCTTCCTATAACATGAGATGTGATATCCAACTCCTTCCCATTCCAATCCTGAGACCCTTCCTATTGCATGAGATGTGATGTCTCAATGCTTCTAATACCAAATCTGAGATCCTTCCTATAACATGAGATGTGATATCCAACTCCTTCCCATTCAAATCCTGAGACCCTTCCTGTAGCATAAGATGTGATATCTCAATGCTTATACCAAACCTGAGACCCTTCCTGTAGCATGAGATGTGATATCTCAATGCATATAATACCAAACCTGAGATCCTTCCTCTAACATGAAATGTGATATCCAACTACCTCCCATTCCAATCCTGAGACCCTTCCTATAGCATGAGATGTGATATCTCAATGCCTATAATACCAAACCTGAGATCCTTCCTCTAACATGAAATGTGATATCCAACTCCTTCCCTTTCCAAACCTGAGAGCCTACCTATAGCATGAGATGTGATATCCAAGTCCTTCCCATTCCAATCCTTAGACACTTCCTACAGCATGAGATGTGATATCTCAATGATTCTAATACCAAACCTGAGACCCGCACTATAACATGAGATGGGATATCCAACTCCTTCCCATTTCAATCCTGAGACACTTCTGATAGCAGAGATGTGATATCTCAATGCTTATTCCAAACCTGAGACCCTTCCTCTAACATGAGATGTGATATCCAACTCCTTCCCGTTCCAAACCTGAGACCATTCCTATAGCATGAGATGTGATATCTCAATGCTTCTAATACCAAACCTGAGATCCTTCCTATGACATGAGATGTGATATCCAATTCCTTCCCATTCCAAACCTGAGACCCTTCCTATAGCATGAGATGTGATATCTCAATGCTTCTAATACCAAACCTGAGATCCTTCCTATAACATGAGATGTGATATCCAAATCCTTCCCCTTCCAAACCAGAGACCCTCCCTTTAGCATGAGATGTGATATCCAACTCCTTTCCATTCCAATCCTGAGACCGTTCTGATAGCATGAGATGTGATATCTCAATGCTTCTAATACCAAACCTGAGATCCTTCCGATAGCATGAGATGTGATATTTCAATTCTTCTAATACCAAACCTGAGATCCTTCCTATAACACGAGATGTGATATCCAAATCCTTCCCCTTCCAAACCTGAGACCCTCCCTTTAGCATGAGATGGGATATCCAACTACTTCCAAATCCAATCCTGATACCCTTCCGATAGCATGAGATGTGATATCTCAATCGCTCTAATACCAAACCTGAGATCCTTCCGATAGCATGAGATGTGATATCTCAATGCTTCTAATACCAAACGTGAGATCCTTCCCATAACATGAGATGTGATATCAAAATCCTTCCCCTTCCAAACCTGAGACCCTCCCTTTAGCATGAGATGTGATATCCAACTCCTTCCCAGTCCAATCCTGAGACCCTTCTGATAGCATGAGATGTTATATCTCAATGCCTGTAATACCAAACCTGAGATCCTACCTCTAACATGAAATGTGATATCCAACTCCTTCCCCTTCCAAACCTGGGAGCCTTCCTATAACATGAGATGTGATATCGAAGTCCTTCCCATTCCAATCCTGAGACCCTTCCTATAACATGAGATGTGATATCCAACTCCTTCCCATTCCAATCCTGAGACCCTTCCTATAGCATGAGATGTGATGTCTCAATGCTTCTAATACCAAATCTGAGATCCTTCCTATAACATGAGATGTGATATCCAACTCCTTCCCATTCCAATCCTGAGACCCTTCCTATAGCATGAGATGTGATATCTCAATGCTTATACCAAACCTGAGACCCTTCCTATAGCATGAGATGTGATATCCAACTCCTTCCCATTCCAATCCTGAGACACTTCCTATAACATGAGATGTGATGTCTCAATGCTTCTAATACCAAACCTGAGATCCTTCCTATGGCATGAGATGTCATATAAAACTCCTTCCCATTCCATTCCTGAGACCCTTCCTATAGCATGAGATGTGATATCGAACTCCTTCCCATTCCAATCCTGAGACCCTTCCTATAGCATGAGATGTGATATCTCAATGCTTCTAATAAAAAACCTGAGATCCTTCCTATAACTTGAGATGTGATATCCAAATCCTTCCCCTTCCAAACCAGAGGCCCTCCCTTTAGCATGAGATGTGATATCCAACTCCTTCCCATTCCAATCCTGAGACCGTTCTGATAGCATGAGATGTGATATCTCAATGCTTCTAATACCAAACCTGAGATTCTTCCAATAGCATGAGATGTGATATTTAATTCTTCTAATACCAAACCTGAGATCCTTCCTATAACACGAGATGTGATATCCAACTCCTTCCCATTCCAATCCTGAGACCCTTCTGATAGCATGAGATGTTATATCTCAATGCCTCTAATACCAAACCTGAGATCCTACCTCTAACATGAAATGTGATATCAAACTCCTTCCCCTTCCAAACCTGGGAGCCTTCCTATAACATGAGATGTGATATCGAAGTCCTTCCCATTCCAATCCTGAGACCCTTCCTATAACATGAGATGTGATATCCAACTCCTTCCCATTCCAATCCTGAGACCCTTCCTATTGCATGAGATGTGATGTCTCAATGCTTCTAATACCAAATCTGAGATCCTTCCTATAACATGAGATGTGATATCCAACTCCTTCCCATTCAAATCCTGAGACCCTTTCTGTAGCATAAGATGTGATATCTCAATGCTTATACCAAACCTGAGACCCTTCCTGTAGCATGAGATGTGATATCTCAATGCTTATAATACCAAACCTGAGATCCTTCCTCTAACATGAAATGTGATATCCAACTACCTCCCATTCCAATCCTGAGACCCTTCCTATAGCATGAGATGTGATATCTCAATGCCTATAATACCAAACCTGAGATCCTTCCTCTAACATGAAATGTGATATCCAACTCCTTCCCTTTCCAAACCTGAGAGCCTACCTATAGCATGAGATGTGATATCCAAGTCCTTCCCATTCCAATCCTTAGACACTTCCTACAGCATGAGATGTGATATCTCAATGATTCTAATACCAAACCTGAGACCCGCACTATAACATGAGATGGGATATCCAACTCCTTCCCATTTCAATCCTGAGACACTTCTGATAGCAGAGATGTGATATCTCAATGCTTATTCCAAACCTGAGACCCTTCCTCTAACATGAGATGTGATATCCAACTCCTTCCCGTTCCAAACCTGAGACCCTTCCTATAGCATATGTGATATCCAACTCCTTCCCATTACAAACATGAGACCCTTTCTATAGCAAGAATGTCATATCCAACTCCTTCCCATTCCAAACCTGAGACCCTTCCTATAGCATGAGATGTGATATCTCAATGCTTCTAATACCAAACCTGAGATCCTTCCTATAACATGAGATGTGATATCCAAATCCTTCCCCTTCCAAACCAGAGACCCTCCCTTTAGCATGAGATGTGATATCCAACTCCGTTCCATTCCAATCCTGAGACCGTTCTGATAGCATGAGATGTGATATCTCAATGCTTCTAATACCAAACCTGAGATCCTTCCGATAGCATGAGATGTGATATTTCAATTCTTCTAATACCAAACCTGAGATCCTTCCTATAACACGAGATGGATTATCCAAATCCTTCCCCTTCCAAACCTGAGACCCTCCCTTTAGCATGAGATGGGATATCCAACTACTTCCAAATCCAATCCTGATACCCTTCCGATAGCATGAGATGTGATATCTCAATCGCTCTAATACCAAACCTGAGATCCTTCCGATAGCATGAGATGTGATATCTCAATGCTTCTAATACCAAACGTGAGATCCTTCCCATAACATGAGATGTGATATCAAAATCCTTCCCCTTCCAAACCTGAGACCCTCCCTTTAGCATGAGATGTGATATCCAACTCCTTCCCAGTCCAAGCCTGAGACCCTTCTGATAGCATGAGATGTTGTATCTCAATGCCTGTAATACCAAACCTGAGATCCTACCTCTAACATGAAATGTGATATCCAACTCCTTCCCCTTCCAAACCTGGGAGCCTTCCTATAACATGAGATGTGATATCGAAGTCCTTCCCATTCCAATCCTGAGACCCTTCCTATAACATGAGATGTGATATCCAACTCCTTCCCATTCCAATCCTGAGACCCTTCCTATAGCATGAGATGTGATGTCTCAATGCTTCTAATACCAAATCTGAGATCCTTCCTATAACATGAGATGTGATATCCAACTCCTTCCCATTCCAATCCTGAGACCCTTCCTATAGCATGAGATGTGATATCCAACTCCTTCCCATTCCAATCCTGAGACACTTCCTATAATATGAGATGTGATGTCTCAATGCTTCTAATACCAAACCTGAGATCCTTCCTATGGCATGAGATGTCATATAAAACTCCTTCCCATTCCATTCATGAGACCCTTCCTATAGCATGAGATGTGATATCGAACTCCTTCCCATTCCAATCCTGAGACCCTTCCTATAGCATGAGATGTGATATCTCAATGCTTCTAATAACAAACCTGAGATCCTTCCTATAACATGAGATGTGATATCCAAATCCTTCCCCTTCCAACCCAGAGGCCCTCCCTTTAGCATGAGATGTGATATCCAACTCCTTCCCATTCCAATCCTGAGACCGTTCTGATAGCATGAGATGTGATATCTCAATGCTTCTAATACCAAACCTGAGATTCTTCCAATAGCATGAGATGTGATATTTAATTCTTCTAATACCAAACCTGAGATCCTTCCTATAACACGAGATGTGATATCCAACTCCTTCCCATTCCAATCCTGAGACCCTTCTGATAGCATGAGATGTTATATCTCAATGCCTCTAATACCAAACCTGAGATCCTACCTCTAACATGAAATGTGATATCCAAATCCTTCCCCTTCCAAACCTGGGAGCCTTCCTATAACATGAGATGTGATATCGAAGTCCTTCCCATTCCAATCCTGAGAACCTTCCTATAACATGAGATGTGATATCCAACTCCTTCCCATTCCAATCCTGAGACCCTTCCTATTGCATGAGATGTGATGTCTCAATGCTTCTAATACCAAATCTGAGATCCTTCCTATAACATGAGATGTGATATCCAACTCCTTCCCATTCCAATCCTGAGACCCTTCCTGTAGCATAAGATGTGATATCTCAATTCTTATACCAAACCTGAGACCCTTCCTATAGCATGAGATGTGATATCCAAGTCCTTCCCATTCCAATCCTGAGACCCTTCCTATAGCATGAGATGTGATATCTCAATGCCTCTTATACCAAACCTGAGATCCTTCCTCTAACATGAAATGTGATATCCAACTCCTTCCCATTCCAATCCTGAGACCCTTCCTATAGCATGAGATGTGATGTCTCAATGCTTCTAATACCAAATCTGAGATCCTTCCTATAACATGAGGTGTGATATCCAACTCCTTCCCATTCCAATCCTGAGACCCTTCCTATAGCATGAGATGTGATATCTCAATGCTTATACCAAACCCGAGACCCTTCCTATAGCATGAAATGTGATATTCAAATCCTTCCCATTCCAATCCTGAGACCCTTCCTATAGCATGAGATATGAGATGTGATATCTCAATGCTTCTAATACCAAACCTGAGATCCTTCCGATATCATGAGATGTGATATCTCAATGCTTCTAATACCAAACCTGAGATCATTCCTATAACACGAGATGTGATATCCAAATCCTTCCCCTTCCAAACCTGAGACCCTCCCTTTAGCATGAGATGTGATATCCAACTCCTTCCCATTCCAATCCTGAGACCCTTCTGATAGCATGAGATGTGATATTCAATGCCTCTAATACCAAACCTGAGATCCTACCTCTAACATGAAATGTGACATCCAACTCCTTCCCTTTCCAAACGTGAGAGCCTCCATATAGCATGAGATGTGATATTCAAGTCCTTCCCATTCCAATCCTGAGACCCTTCCTATAGCATGAGATGTGATATCTCAATGCTTCTAATACCAAACCTGAGACCCTTCCTATAACATAAGATGGGATAGCTAACTCCTTCCCATTCCAATCCTGAGACCCTTCCGATAGCAGAGATGTGATATCTCAATGCTTATACCAAACCTGAGACCCTTCCTATGGCATGAGATGTGATATCCAATTCCTTGCCATTCAAATCCTGAGACCCTCCCTATAACAAGAGATGTCATATCCAACTCCTTCCCATTCCAAACCTGAGACCCTTCCTTTAGCATGAGATGTGATATCCAAATCCTTCACATTCCAATCCGGAGACCCTTCCTATAGCATGAGATGTGATATCTCAATGCTTCTAATACCAAACCTGAGATCCGTCCTATAACATGAGATGTGATATCCAACTCCTTCCCATTCCAAACCTGAGACCCTTCCGATAGCATGAGATGTGATATCTCAATGCTTCAAAAACCAAACATGAGAACCATCCTATAACATGAGATGTGAAATCCAAATCCTTCCCTTCCCAAACCTGAGACTCTTCCTATAGCATGAGATGTCACATCTCATGGTATAGGAAGGGTCTCAGGATTGGAATGGGAAGGAGTTGGATATCACATTGAATGGGAAGGAGTTTGATATCACATCTCAAGCTATAGGAAGGGTCTCAGGTTTGGAAAGGGAAAAATTTGGATTTCACATCTCATGTTATAGGATGGTTCTCATGTTTGGTTTTAGAAGCATTGAGATATCACATCTCATGCTATCGGAAGGGTCTCAGGATTGGAATGGGAAGGAGTTTGATATCACATCTCATGCCATGGTATGGGTCTCAGGTTTTGTAGAAGCATTGGGATATCACATCTCATGCTATCGGAAGGGTATCGGGATTGGATTTGGAAGGAGTTGGATATCCCATCTCATGCTATAGGAAGGGTCTCAGGATTGGAATGGGAGGAGCTGGATATCACATCTCATGCTAAAGGAAGGGTCTCAGGTTTGGAAGGGGAAGGATTTGGATATCACATCTCATGTTATAGGACGGGTCTCAGGTTTGGTATTAGAAGCATTGTGATATCACATCTCATGCTATAGGATGTGTCTCAGGATTGGAATGGGAAGGAGTTGGATATCACATCTCATGCTATAGGAAGGGTTTCAGGTTTGGTAGAAGCATTGAGATATCACATCTCATGCTATAGGAAGAGTCTCAGGTTTGGGAAGGGAAGGATTTGGATTTCACATCTCATGTTATAGGATGGTTCTCATGTTTGATTTTTGAAGCATTGAGATATCACATCTCATGCTATCGGAAGGGTCTCAGGTTTGGAATGGGAAGGAGTTGGATATCACATCTCATGCTAAAGGAAGGGTCTTAGGTTTGGAATGGGAAGGAGTTGGATATGACATCTCTTGTTATAGGGAGGGTCTCAGGATTTGAATGGCAAGGAGTTGGATATCACATCTCTGCTATAGGAAGGGTCTCAGGATTGGATTGGGAAGGAGTTGGATATCCCTTCTCATGCTATAGGAAGGGTCTCGGGTTGGAATGGGAAGGAGTTGGATATCACATCTCATGTTATAGGAAGGGTCTCAGGATTGGAATGGGAAGGATTTGGATATCACATCTCTTGCTATAGGAAGGGTCTCAGGTTTTTTATTAGAAACATTGAGATATCACATCTCATGCTATAGGAAAGGTTTTAGGATTGGAATGGGAAGTATTTGGATATCACATCTCATGCTAAAGGAAGGGTCTCAGCTTTGGAAGGGGATTGATTTGGATATCATATCTCATGTTATAGGACGGGTCCGAGGTTTGGTATTAGAAGCATTGAGATATCACATCTCATGGTATAGGAAGGGTCTCAGGGTTGGAATGGGAAGGAGTTGGATATCACATCTCATCCAATAGGAAGGGTCTCAGGTTTGGAATGGGAAGGAATTGGATATCACATCTCATGTTATAGGAAGGATCTCAGGTTTGGTATTAGAAGCATTGAGATATCACATCTCATGCTATAGGAAGGGTCTCAGGATTGGAATGGGAAGGAGTTGGATATCACATCTCATGCCATAGGAAGGGTCTCAGGTTTGGTATAAGCATTGAGATATCACATCTCTGCTATCGGAAGGGTCTCAGGATTGGATTGGGAAGGAGTTGGATATCCCTTCTCATGCTAGAGGAAGGGTCGCAGGTTGGAATGGGAAGGAGATGGATATCACATCTCATGTTATAGGAAGGGTCTCAAGATTGGAATGGGAAGGATTTGGATATTACATCTCATGCTATAGGAAGGGTCTCAGGTTTGGTATAAGCATTGAGATAACCCATCTCATGCTATAGGAAGGGTCTCAGGATTGGAATCGGAAGGAGTTGTATATGACATCTCATGCCATAGGAAGGGTCACAGGTTTGGTATAAGCATTGAGATATCACATCTCTGCTATCGGAAGGGTCTAAGGTTTGGAAGGGGAAGGATTTGGATATCACATCTCATGTTAAAGGACCGGTCTCAGGTTTGGTATTAGAAGCATTGAGATATCAAGTCTCATGGTATAGGACGGGTCTCAGAATTGGAATGGGAAGGAGTTGGATATCACATCTCAAGCTATAGGAAGGGTCTCAGGATTGGAATACGAAGGAGTTTGATATCACATCTCATGCCATGGTATGGGTCTCAGGTTTTGTAGAGGCATTGGGATATCACATCTCATGCTATCGGAAGGGTATCAGGATTGGATTTGGAAGGAGTTGGATATCCCATCTCATGCTATAGGAAGGGTCTAAGGTTGGAATGGGAAGGAGTTGGATATCCCATCTCATGTTATAGGAAGGGTCTCAGGATTGGAATGGGAAGGACTTGGATATCACATCTCATTCTATAGGAAGGCTCGCAGGGTTGGAAGGGGAAGGAGTTGGATATCACATTTCATGTTAGAGGTAGGATCTCAGGTTTGGTATTAGAGGCATTGAGATATCACATCTCATGCTATCAGAAGGGTCTCAGGATTGGAATGGGAAGGAGTTGGATATCACATCTCGTGCTAAAGGGAGCGTCTAAGGTTTGGAAGGGGAAGGGTTTGGATATCACATCTCATGTTATAGGAAGGATCTCAGGTTTGGTATTAGAAGCATTGAGATATCACATCTCATGCTATCGGAAGGGTCTCAGGTTTGGTATAAGCATTGAGATATCACATAAATGCTATCGGAAGGGTCTCAGGATTGGAATGGGAAGGTCTTGGATATCACAATTCATATTATAGGAAGGGTCTCAGGTTTGGTATTAGAAGCATTGAGATATTACATCTCATGCTATAGGAAGGGTCTCAGGATTGGAATGGGAAGGACTTGGATATCACATCTCATGTTATTGGACCGGTCTCAGGTTTGGTATTAGAAGCATTGAGATATCAAGTCTCATGGTATAGGACGGGAGTTTGATATCACATCTCTTTGCTATCGGAAGGGTATCAGGATTGGATTTGGAAGGAGTTGGATATCCCATCTCATGCTATAGGAAGGGTCTCAGGTTGGAATGGGAAGGAGTTGGATATCACATCTCATGCTATCGGAAGGATCTCAGTTTTGGTATTAGAAGCATTGAGATATCACATCTCATGCTATTGGAAGGGTCTCAGGATTGGAATGGGAAGGAGTTGGATATCACATGTCATGTTATGGGAAGGATCTCAGGTTTGGTATTAGAAGCATTGAGATATCACATCTCATGCTATAGGAAGGGTCTCAGGATTGGAATGGGAAGGAGTTGGATATCACATCTCATGCTAAAGGAAGGGTCTCAGTTTTGGTAGAAGCATTGAGATATCACATCTCATGCTATAGGAAGGGTCTCAGGATTGGAATGGGAGGAGCTGGATATCACATCTCATGCTAAAGGAAGGATCTCAGGTTTGGAAGGGGAAGGACTTAGATATCACATCTCATGCTATAGGGAGGGTCTCAGTTTTGATATTAGAAGCATTGAGATATCACATCTCATGCTATCGGAAGGGTCTCAAGATTGGAATGGGAGGAGCTGGATATCACATCTCATGCTAAAGGAAGGATCTCAGGTTTGGAAGGGGAAGGATTTGGATATCACATCTCATGTTATAGGACGGGTCTCAGGTTTGGTATTAGAAGCATTGAGATATCACATCTCATGCTATAGGAAGTGTCTCAGGATTGGAATGGGAAGGAGTTGGATATCACATCTCATGCTATAGGAAGGGTTTCAGGTTTGGTAGAAGCATTGAGATATCACATCTCATGCTATCGGAAGGGTCTCAGGTTTGGAATGGGAAGGAGTTGGATATCACATCTCATGTTATAGGATGGTTCTCATGTTTGGTTTTACAAGCATTGAGATATCACATCTCATGCTATCGGAAGGGTCTCAGGTTTGGAATGGGAAGGAGTTGGATATCACATCTCATGTTATAGGAAGGATCTCAGGTTTGGTATTAGAAGCATTGAGATATCACATCTCATGCTATAGGAAGGGTCTCAGGATTGGAATGTGAAGGATTTGGATATCACATCTCATGCTATAGGAAGGGTCTCAGGATTGGATTGGGAAGGAGTTGGATATCTCCCTTCTCATGCTATAGGAAGGATCTCAGGTTGGAATGGGAAGGAGTTGGATATCACATCTCATGTTATAGGAAGGGTCTCAAGATTGGAAGGGGAAGGATTTGGATATTACATCTCTTGCTATAGGAAGGGTCTCAGGTTTTTTATTAGAAACATTGAGATATCACATCTCATGCTATATGAAGGGTCTCAGGTTTGGAAGGGGAAGGATTTGGATATCACATCTCATGTTATAGGACGGGTCCCAGGTTTGGTATTAGAAGCATTGAGATATCATATCTCATGGTATAGGAAGGGTCTCAGGATTGGAATGGGAAGGAATTGGATATCACATCTCATGTTATAGGAAGGATCTCAGGATTGGAATGGGAAGGATTTGGATATCACATCTCTTGCTATAGGAAGGGTCTCAGGTTTTTTATTAGAAGCATTGAGATATCACATCTCATGGTATAGGAAGAGTCTCAGGATTGGAATGGGAAGGAGTTGGATATACCTTCTCATGCTATAGGAAGGGTCTCAGGTTGGAATGGGAAAGAGTTGGATATCACATTTCGTTATAGGAAGGGTCTCAGGATTGGAATGGGAAGGATTTGGATATCACATCTCTTGCTATAGGAAGGGTCTCAGGTTTTTTATTAGAAACATTGAGATATCACATCTCATGCTATAGGAAGGGTTTCAGGATTGGAATGGGAAGGATTTGGATATCACATCTCATGCTAAAGGAAGGGTCTCAGGTTTGGAAGGGGAAGGATTTGGATATCATATCTCATGTTATAGGACGGGTCCCATGTTTGATATTAGAAGCATTGAGATATCACATCTCATGCTATAGGAAGAGTCTCAGGATTGGAATGGGAAGGAGTTGGATAACACGTCTCATGTTACAGGAAGGGTCTCAGGATTGGAATGGGAAGGAGTTGGATATCACATCTCATGCTAAAGGAAGGGTCTCAGGTTTGATAGAAGCATTGAGATATCACATCTCATGCTATAGGAAGGAACTCAGGATTGGAATGGGAAGGAGTTGGATATCACATCTCATGCCATAGGAAGGGTCATCAGGTTTGGTATAAGCATTGAGATATCACATCTCTGCTATCGGAAGGGTCTCAGGATAGGAATGGGAAGGACTTAGATATCACATCTCATACGATAGGGAGGGTCTCAGTTTTGATATTAGAAGCATTGAGCTATCACATCTCATGCTATCGGAAGGGTCTCAGGATTGGAATGGGATGGAGTTGGATATCACATCTCAAGCTATCTCAGGATTGGAATGGGAAGGAGTTTGATATCACATCTCAAGCTATAGGAAGGGTCTCAGGTTTGGAAGGGGAAGGATTTGGATCTGACATCTCATGTTCTAGGATGGGTCTTAGGTTTGGTATTAGAAGCATAGAGATATCACATCTCATGGTATAGGAAGGGTCTCAGGATTGGAATGGGAAGGAGTTGGATATCACATCTCAAGCTATCTCAGGATTGGAATGGGAAGGAGTTTGATATCACATCTCAAGCTATAGGAAGGGTCTCAGGTTTGTAAAGGGAAGGATTTGGATTTCACATCTCATGTTATAGGATGGTTCTCATGTTTGGTTTTAGAAGCATTGAGATATCACATCTCACGCTATCGGAAGGGTCTCAGGTTTGGAAAGGAAGGAGTTGGATATCACATCTCATGCTAAAGGAAAGTTCTCAGGTTTGGAAGGGGAAGGATTTGGATCTCACATCTCATGTTTTAGGACGGGTCTCAGGTTTGGTATTAGAAGCATTGAAATATCACATCTCATGGTATAGGAAGGGTCTCAGGATTGGAATGGGAAGGAGTTGGATATCACATTGAATGGGAAGGAGTTTGATGTCACATCTCATGTTATAGGAAGGATCTCAGGTTTGATAGAAGCATTGAGATATCACATCTCATGCTATAGGAAGGAACTCAGGATTGGAATGGGAAGGAGTTGGATATCACATCTCATGCTACAGGAAGGGTCTCAGGATTGGAATGGGAAGGAGTTGGATATCACATCTCATGCTAAAGGAAGGGTCTCAGGTTTGATAGAAGCATTGAGATATCACATCTCATGCTATAGGAAGGAACTCAGGATTGGAATGGGAAGGAGTTGGATATCACATCTCATGCCATAGGAAGGGTCATCAGGTTTGGTATAAGCATTGAGATATCACATCTCTGCTATGGGAAGGGTCTCAGGATAGGAATGGGAAGGACTTAGATATCACATCTCATACGATAGGGAGGGTCTCAGTTTTGATATTAGAAGCATTGAGCTATCACATCTCATGCTATCGGAAGGGTCTCAGGATTGGAATGGGAAGGACTTGGATATCACATCTCATGTTATAGGAAGGGTCTCAGGTTTGGAAGGGGAAGGATTTGGATATCACATCTCATGCTATCGGAAGGATCTCAGTTTTGGTATTAGAAGCATTGAGATATCACATCTCATGCTATAGGAAGGGTCTCAGGATTGGAATGGGAAGGAGTTGGATATCACATCTCATGTTATAGGAAGGATCTCAGGTTTGGTATTAGAAGCATTGAGATATCACATCTCATGCTATAGGAAGGGTCTCAGGATTGGAATGGGAAGGAGTTGGATATCACATCTCATGCTAAAGGAAGGGTCTCAGTTTTGGTAGAAGCATTGAGATATCACATCTCATGCTATAGGAAGGGTCTCAGGATTGGAATGGGAAGGATTTAGATATCACATCTCATGCTATAGGGAGGGTCTCTGTTTTGATATTAGAAGCATTGAGATATCACATCTCATGCTATCGGAAGGGTCTCAAGATTGGAATGGGAGGAGCTGGATATCACATCTCATGCTAAAGGAAGGATCTCAGGTTTGGAAGGGGAAGGATTTGGATATCACATCTCATGTTATAGGACGGGTCTCAGGTTTGGTATTAGAAGCATTGAGATATCACATCTCATGCTATAGGAAGTGTCTCAGGATTGGAATGGGAAGGAGTTGGATATCACATCTCATGCTATAGGAAGGGTTTCAGGTTTGGTAGAAGCATTGAGATATCACATCTCATGCTATAGGAAGAGTCTCAGGTTTGGGAAGGGAAGGATTTGGATGTCACATCTCATGTTATAGGATGGTTCCCATGTTTGGTTTTTGAAGCATTGAGATATCACATCTCATGCTATCGGAAGGGTCTCAGGTTTGGAATGGGAAGGAGTTGGATATCACATCTCATGTTATAGGATGGTTCTCATGTTTGGTTTTACAAGCATTGAGATATCACATCTCATGCTATCGGAAGGGTCTCAGGTTTGGAATGGGAAGGAGTTGGATATCACATCTCATGTTATAGGAAGGATCTCAGGTTTGGTATTAGAAGCATTGAGATATCACACTCATGCTATAGGAAGGGTCTCAGGATTGGAATGTGAAGGATTTGGATATCACATCTCATGCTATAGGAAGGGTCTCAGGATTGGATTGGGAAGGAGTTGGATATCTCCCTTCTCATGCTATAGGAAGGATCTCAGGTTGGAATGGGAAGGAGTTGGATATCACATCTCATGTTATAGGAAGGGTCTCAAGATTGGAATGGGAAGGATTTGGATATTACATCTCTTGCTATAGGAAGGGTCTCTGGTTTTTTATTAGAAACATTGAGATATCACATCTCATGCTATAGGAAGGGTATCAGGTTTGGAAGGGGAAGGATTTGGATATCACATCTCATGTTATAGGAAGGGTCCCAGGTTTGGTATTAGAAGCATTGAGATATCACATCTCATGGTATAGGAAGGGTCTCAGGATTGGAATGAGAAGGAGTTGGAAATCACATCTCATCCAATAGGAAGGGTCTCAGGTTTGGAATGGGAAGGAATTGGATATCACATCTCATGTTATAGGAAGGATCTCAGGATTGGAATGGGAAGGATTTGGATATCACATCTCTTGCTATAGGAAGGGTCTCAGGTTTTTTATTAGAAGCATTGAGATATCACATCTCATGGTACAGGAAGAGTCTCAGGATTGGAATGGGAAGGAGTTAGATATACCTTCTCATGCTATAGGAAGGGTCTCAGGTTGGAATGGGAAGGAGTTGGATATCACATCTCATTATAGGAAGGGTCTCAGGATTGGAATGGGAAGGATTTGGATATCACATCTCTTGCTATAGGAAGGGTCTCAGGTTTTTTATTAGAAACATTGAGATATCACATCTCATGCTATAGGAAGGGTTTCAGGATTGGAATGGGAAGGATTTGGATATCACATCTCATGCTAAAGGAAGGGTCTCAGGTTTGGAAGGGGAAGGATTTGGATATCATATCTCATGTTATAGGACGGGTCCCATGTTTGATATTAGAAGCATTGAGATATCACATCTCATGCTATAGGAAGAGTCTCAGGATTGGAATGGGAAGGAGTTGGATAACACGTCTCATGTTACAGGAAGGGTCTCAGGATTGGAATGGGAAGGAGTTGGATATCACATCTCATGCTAAAGGAAGGGTCTCAGGTTTGATAGAAGCATTGAGATATCACATCTCATGCTATAGGAATTAACTCAGGATTGGAATGGGAAGGAGTTGGATATCACATCTCATGCCATAGGAAGGGTCATCAGGTTTGGTATAAGCATTGAGATATCACATCTCTGCTATCAGAAGGGTCTCAGGATAGGAATGGGAAGGACTTAGATATCACATCTCATACGATAGGGAGGGTCTCAGTTTTGATATTAGAAGCATTGAGCTATCACATCTCATGCTATCGGAAGGGTCTCAGGATTGGAATGGGATGGAGTTGGATATCACATCTCAAGCTATCTCAGGATTGGAATGGGAAGGAGTTTGATATCACATCTCAAGCTATAGGAAGGGTCTCAGGTTTGGAAGGGGAAGGATTTGGATCTCACATCTCATGTTTTAGGATGGGTCTCAGGTTTGGTATTAGAAGCATAGAGATATCACATCTCATGGTATAGGAAGGGTCTCAGGATTGGAATGGGAAGGAGTTGGATATCACATCTCAAGCTATCTCAGGATTGGAATGGGAAGGAGTTTGATATCACATCTCAAGCTATAGGAAGGGTCTCAGGTTTGGAAAGGGAAGGATTTGGATTTCACATCTCATGTTATAGGATGGTTCTCATGTTTGGTTTTAGAAGCATTGAGATATCACATCTCACGCTATCGGAAGGGTCTCAGGTTTGGAAAGGGAAGGAGTTGGATATCACATCTCATGCTAAAGGAAAGGTCTCAGGTTTGGAAGGGGAAGGATTTGGATCTCACATCTCATGTTATAGGAGGGATCTCAGGTTTGGTATTAGAAGTATTGAGATATCACATCTCATGCTATAGGAAGGGTCTCAGGATTGGAATGGGAAGGAGTTGGATATAACATCTCATGCTATAGAAAGGGTCTCAGGTTTGGTATAAGCATTGAGATATCCCATCTCATGCTATAGGAAGGGTCTCAGGATTGGAATCGGAAGGAGTTGTATATGACATCTCATGCCATAGGAAGGGTCACAGGTTTGGTATAAGCATTGAGATATCACATCTCTGCTATCGGAAGGGTCTCAGGATTGGAATGGGAAGGAGTTGGATATCCCATCTCATTATATGAAGGGTCTCAGGTTTGGTATTAGATGCATTGAGATATCACATCTCATGCTATAGGAAGGGTCTAAGGTTTGGAAGGGGAAGGATTTGGATATCACATCTCATGTTATAGGACCGGTCTCAGGTTTGATATTAGAAGCATTGAGATATCAAGTCTCATGGTATAGGACGGGTCTCAGAATTGGAATGGGATGGAGTTGGATATCACATCTCAAGCTATAGGAAGGGTCTCAGGATTGGAATGGGAAGGAGTTTGATATCACATCTCATGCCATGGTATGGGTCTCAGGTTTTGTAGAGGCATTGGGATATCACATCTCATGCTATCGGAAGGGTATCAGGATTGGATTTGGAAGGAGTTGGATATCCCATCTCATGCTATAGGAAGGGTCTAAGGTTGGAATTGGAAGGAGTTGGATATCACATCTCATGTTATAGGAAGGGTCTCAGGATTGGAATGGGAAGGACTTGGATATCACATCTCATTCTATAGGAAGGCTCTCAGGGTTGGAAGGGGAAGGAGTTGGATATCACATTTCATGTTAGAGGTAGGATCTCAGGTTTGGTATTAGAGGCATTGAGATATCACATCTCATGCTATCAGAAGGGTCTCAGGATTGGAATGGGAAGGAGTTGGATATCACATCTCATGCTAAAGGGAGGGTCTAAGGTTTGGAAGGGGAAGGATTTGGATATCACATCTCATGTTATAGGAAGGATCTCAGGTTTGGTATTAGAAGCATTGAGATATCACATCTCATGCTATCCGAAGGGTCTCAGGTTTGGTATAAGCATTGAGATATCACATCTCTGCTATCGGAAGGGTCTCAGGATTGGAATGGGAAGGACTTGGATATCACAATTCATGTTATAGGAAGGGTCTCAGGTTTGGTATTAGAAGCATTGAGATATCACATCTCATGCTATAGGAAGGGTCTCAGGATTGGAATGGGAAGGACTTGGATATCACATCTCATGTTATAGGAATGGTCTCAGGTTTGGTATTAGAAGCATTGAGATATCACATCTCATGCTATAGGAAGGGTCTCAGGAATGGAATGGGAAGGACTTGGATATCACATCTCATGATAAAGGAAGGGTCTTAGGTTTGGAAGGGGAAGGATTTGGATATCACATCTCATGTTATTGGACCGGTCTCAGGTTTGGTATTAGAAGCATTGAGATATCAAGTCTCATGGTATAGGACGGGAGTTTGATATCACATCTCATGCCATGGTATGGGTCTCAGGTTTTGTAGAAGCATTGGGATATCACATCTCATGCTATCGGAAGGGTATCAGGATTGGATTTGGAAGGAGTTGGATATCCCATCTCATGCTATAGGAAGGGTCTAAGGTAGGAATGGGAAGGAGTTGGATATCACATCTCATGTTATAGGAAGGGTCTCAGGATTAGAATGGGAAGGACTTGGATATCACATCTCATGCTGTAGGAAGGCTCTCAGGTTTGGAAAGGGAAGGAGTTGGATACCACATTTCATGTTAGAGGTAGGATCTCAGGTTTGGTATTGGAGGCATTGAGATATCACATCTCATTTCTATCAGAAGGGTATCAGGATTGGAATGGGAAGGAGTTGGATATCACATCTCATGCTAAAGGGAGGGTCTCAGGTTTGGAAGGGGAAGGATTTGGATATCACATCTCATGTTATAGGAAGGATCTCAGGTTTGGTATTAGAAGCATTGAGATATCACATCTCATGCTATCGGAAGGATCTCAGGTTTGGTATTAGAAGCATTGAGATATCACATCTCATGCTATAGGAAGGGTCTCAGGATTGGAATGGGAAGGAGTTGGATATCACATCTCATGCTAAAGGAAGGGTCTCAGTTTTGATATTAGAAGCATTGAGATATCACATCTCATGCTATCGGAAGGGTCTCAGGATTGGAATGGGAGGAGCTGGATATCACATCTCATGCTAAAGGAAGGGTCTCAGGTTTGGAAGGGGAAGGATTTGGATATCACATCTCTTGTTATAGGACGGGTCTCAGGTTTGGTATTAGAAGAATTGAGATATCACATCTCATGCTATAGGAAGTGTCTCAGGATTGGAATGGGAAGGAGTTGGATATCACATCTCATGCTATAGGAAGGGTTTCAGGTTTGGTAGAAGCATTGAGATATCACATCTCATGCTATAGGAAGAGTCTCAGGTTTGGGAAGGGAAGGATTTGGATTTCACATCTCATGTTATAGGATGGTTCTCATGTTTGGTTCTTGAAGTATTGAGATATCACATCTCATGCTATCGGAAGGGTCTCAGGTTTGGAATGGGAAGGAGTTGGATATCACATCTCATGTTATAGGAAGGATCTCAGGTTTGGTATTAGAAGCATTGAGATATCACATCTCATGCTATAGGAAGGGTCTCAGGATTGGAATGGGAAGGAGTTGGATATCACATCTCATGCTATAGGGAGGTTCTCAGGTTTGATATTAGAAGCATTGAGATACCACATCTCATGCTATCGGAAGGGTCTCAGGATTGAAATGGGAAGGAGTTGGATATCATATCTCATGCTAAAGGAAAGGTCTCAGGTTTGGAAGGGGAAGGATTTGGATCTCACATCTCATATTTTAGGACGGGTCTCAGGTTTGGTATTAGAAGCATTGAGATATCACATCTCATGGTATAATAAGGGACTCAGGATTGGAATGGGAAGGAGTTGGATATCACATCTCAAGCTATCTCAGGATTGGAATGGGAAGGAGTTTGATATCACATCTCAAGCTATAGAAAGGGTCTCAGGTTTGGGAAGGGAAGGATTTGGATTTCACATCTCATGTTATAGGATGGTTCTCATGTTTGGTTTTAGAAGCATTGAGATATCACATCTCATGCTATCGGAAGGGTCTCAGGTTTGGAATGGGAAGGAGTTGGATATCCCATCTCATGTTATAGGACGGGTCTCAGGTTTGATATTAGAAGCATTGAGATATCACATCGCATGCTGTAGGAAGGGTCTCAGGTTTGGAATGGGAAGGATTTGGATATCACATCTCATGTCATAGGAAGGATCTCAGGTTTGGTATTAGAAGCATTGATATATCACATCTCATGCTATAGGAATGGTCTCAGGATTGGAATGGGTAGGAGTTGGATATTGCATTCTTGCTATAGGAAGGGTCTCATGTTTGGAATGGGAAGGAGTTGGATATCACATATGCTATAGGAAGTGTCTCAGGTTTGGAACGGGAAGGAGTTGGATATCACATCTCATGTTATAGGAAGGGTCTCAGGTTTGGTATAAGCATTGAGATATCACATCTCTGCTATCGGAAGTGGCTCAGGATTGGAATGGGAAGGAGTTGGATATCCCATCTCATGTTATAGGACGGGTCTCTGGTTTGGTATAAGCATTGAGATATCACATCTCATGCTATAGGAAGGGTCTCAGGATTGGAATGGGAAGGATTTGGATATCACATCTCATGCTATAGGAAGGGTCTCAGGTTTGGTATAAGCATGGAGATATCACTTCTCATGCTATAGGAAGGGTCTCAGGATTGGAATGGGAAGGAGTTGGATATCATCTCATGCTATAGGAAGGGTCTCAGGTTTAGTATAAGCATGGAGATATCACTTCTCATGCTATAGGAAGGGTCTCAGGATTGGAATGGGAAGGAGTTGGATATCACATCTCATGTTATAGGAAGGATCTCAGGTTTGGTATTAGAAGCATTGAGACATCACATTTCATGCTATAGGAAGGGTCTCAGGATTGGAATGGGAAGAAGTTGGATATCTCATCTCATGCTATAGGAAGGGTCTCAGGTTTGGTATAAGCATTGAGATATCACATCTCATGCTATAGAAAGGGTCTCAGGATTGGAATGGGAAGGATTTGTATATGACATCTCAGGCCATAGCAAGGGTCTCAGGTTTGGTATAAGCATTGAGATATCACATCTCTGCTATCGGTAGGGTCTCAGGATTGGAATGGGAAGGAGTTGGATATCCCATCTCATGTTATAGGAAGGGTCTCAGGTTTGGTATTAGAAGCATTGAGATATCACATCTCATGCTATAGGAAGGGTCTCAGGATTGGAATGGGAAGGACTTGGATGTCACATCTCATGTTATAGGACGGGTCTCAGGTTTGGTATTAGAAGCATTGAGATATCAAGTCTCATGGTATAGGAAGGGTCTCAGAATTGGAATGGGAAGGAGTTGGATATCACATCTCAAGCTATAGGAAGGGTCTCAGGATTGGAATGGGAAGGAGTTTGATATCACATCTCATGCCATTGTATGGGTCTCAGGTTTGGTAGAAGCATTGGGATATCACATCTTATGCTATCGGAAGGGTATCAGGATTGGATTTGGAAGGAGTTGGATATCCCATCTCATGCTATAGGAAGGGTCTCAGGTTGGAATGGGAAGGAGTTGGATATCATATCTCATGCTATAGGAAGGCTCTCAGGTTTGGAAGGGGAAGGAGTTGGATATCACATTTCATGTTAGATGAAGGATCTCAGGTTTGGTATTAGAGGCATTGAGATATCACATCTCATGCTATAGGATGGGTCTCAGGATTGGAATGGGAAGGAGTTGGATATCACATCTCAAGCTATAGGAAGGGTCTCAGGTTTGGTATAAACATTGAGATATCACATCTCATGCTATAGGAAGGGTCTCAGGATTGGAATGGGAAGGAGGTGGATATCACATCTCATGTTGTAGGAAAGATCTCAGGTTTGGTATTAGAAGCATTGAGACATCACATCTCATGTTATAGGAAGGGTCTCAGGATTGGAATGGGAAGAAGTTGGATACCACATCTTTTGCTATAGGAAGGGTCTCAGGTTTGGTATAAGCATTGAGATATCACATCTCATGCTATAGTAAGGGTCTCAGGATTGGAATGGGAAGAAGTTGTATATGACATCTCATGCCATAGGAAGGGCCTCAGGTTTGGTATAAGCATTGAGATATCACATCTCATGCTATAGGAATGGTCTCAGGATTGGGAATGGGAAGGACTTGGATATCACATCTCATGCTATAGGCAGGGTCTCAGGTTTGGAAAGGGAAGGAGTTGGATATCACATTTCATGTTATAGGTAGGATCTCAGGTTTGGTATTAGAGGCATTGAGATATCACATCTCATGCCATCAGAAGGGTCTCAGGATTGGAATGGGAAGGAGTTGGATATCACATCTCATGCTAAAGGGAGGGTCTCAGGTTTGGAAGGGGAAGGATTTGGATATCACATCTCATGTTATAGGAAGGATCTCAGGTTTGGTATTAGAAGAATTGAGATATCACATCGCATGCTATCGGAAGTATCTCAGGTTTGGTATCAGAGGCATTGAGATATCACATCTCATGCTATCATAAGGGTCTCAGGATTGGAATGGGAAGGAGTTGGATATCACATCTCATGCTGAAGGGAGGGTCTCAGGTTTAGAAGGGGAAGGATTTGGATATCACATCACATGTTATAGGAAGGATCTCAGGTTTGGTATTAGAAGCATTGAGATATCACATCTCATGCTATCGGAAGGGTCTCAGGATTGGAATGGGAAGAAGCTGGATATCACATCTCATGCTATAGGAAGGGTCTCAGGTTTGGAAGGGGGAGGAGTTGGATATCATATCTCATGTTATAGGAAGAGTCTCAGGTTTGGTATAAGCATTGAGATATCACATCTCTGCAATCGGAAGTGTCTCAGGATTGGGATGGGAAGGAGTTGGATATCCCATCTCATGTTATAGGACGGGTCTCTGGTTTGGTATTAGAATCATTGAGATATCACATCGCATGCTGTAGGAAGGGTCTAAGGATTGGAATGGGAAGGAGTTGGATATCCCTTCTCATGCTATAGGAAGGGTCTCAGGTTGGAATGGGAAGGAGTTGGATATCACATCTCGTTATAGGAAGGGTCTCAGGATTGGAATGGGAAGGATTTGGATATCACATCTCTTGCTATAGGAAGGGTCTCAGGTTTTTTATTAGAAACATTGAGATATCACATCTCATGCTATAGGAAGGGTTTCAGGATTGGAATGGGAAGGATTTGGATATCACATCTCATGCTAAAGGAAGGGTCTCAGGTTTGGAAGGGGAAGGATTTGGATATCATATCTCATGTTATAGGACGGGTCCCAGGTTTGGTATTAGAAGCATTGAGATATCACATCTCATGCTATAGGAGGAGTCTCAGGATTGGAATGGGAAGGAGTTGGATATCACGTCTCATGTTATAGGAAGGGTCTCAGGATTGGAATGGCAAGGAGTTGGATATCACATCTCATGCTAAAGGAAGGGTCTCAGGTTTGATAGAAGCATTGAGATATCACATCTCATGCTATAGGAAGGAACTCAGGATTGGAATGGGAAGGAGTTGGATATCACATCTCATGCCATAGGAAGGGTCATCAGGTTTGGTATAAGCATTGAGATATCACATCTCTGCTATCGGAAGGGTCTCAGGATAGGAATGGGAAGGACTTAGATATCACATCTCATACTATAGGGAGGGTCTCAGTTTTGATATTAGAAGCATTGAGCTATCACATCTCATGCTATCGGAAGGGTCTCAGGATTGGAATGGGATGGAGTCGGATATCACATCTCAAGCTATCTCAGGATTGGAATGGGAAGGAGTTTGATATCACATCTCAAGCTATAGGAAGGGTCTCAGGTTTGGAAGGGGAAGGATTTGGATCTCACATCTCAAGCTATCTCAGGATTGGAATGGGAAGGAGTTTGATATCACATCTCAAGCTATAGGAAGGGTCTCAGGTTTGGAAAGGGAAGGATTTGGATTTCACATCTCATGTTATAGGATGGTTCTCATGTTTGGTTTTAGTAGCATTGAGATATCACATCTCATGCTATCGGAAGGGTCTCAGGTTTGGAAAGGAAGGATTTGGATTTCACATGTTATAGGATGGTTCTCAGGTTTGGTTTTAGAAGCATTAAGATATAACATCTCATGCTATAGGAAGGGTCTCAGGTTTGGAATGGGAAGGAGTTGGATATCACATCTCATGCTAAAGGAAAGGTCTCAGGTTTGGAAGGGGAAGGATTTGGATCTCACATCTCATGTTTTAGGACGGGTCTCAGGTTTGGTATTAGAAGCATTGAAATATCACATCTCATGGTATAGGAAGGGACTCAGGATTGGAATGGGAAGTAGTTGGATATCACATTGAATGGGAAGGAGTTTGATATCACATCTCGAGCTATAGGAAGGGTCTCAGGTTTGGAAAGGGAATGATTTGGATTTCACATCTCATGTTATAGGATGGTTCTCATGTTTGGTTTTAGAAGCATTGAGATATCACATCTCATGCTATCGGAAGGGTCTCAGGTTTGGAATGGGAAGGAGTTTGATATCACATTTCATGTTATAGGAAGGATCTCAGGTTTGGTATTAGAAGCATTGAGATATCACATCTCATGCTATAGGAAGGGTCTAAGGTTTGGAATCGGAAGGAGTTGTATATGACATCTCATGCCATAGGAAGGGTCTCAGGTTTGGTATAAGCATTGAGATATCACATCTCTGCTATCGGAAGGGTCTCAGGATTGGAATGGGAAGGAGTTGGATATCCCATCTCATAATAGGAAGGGTCTCAGGTTTGGTATTAGAAGCATTGAGATATCACATCTCATGCTATAGGAAGGGTCTAAGGTTTGGAAGGGGAAGGATTTGGGTATCACATCTCATGTTATAGGACGGGTCTCAGGTTTGGTATTAGAAGCATTGAGATATCACATCTCATGGTATAGGAAGGGTCTCAGGATTAGAATGGAAAGGAGTTGGCTATCACATCTCAAGCTATCTCAGGATTGGAATGGGAAGGAGTTTGATATCACATCTCAAGCTATAGGAAGGGTCTCAGGTTTGGAAAGGGAAGGATTTGGATTTCACATCTCATGTTATAGGATGGTTCTCATGTTTGGTTTTAGTAGCATTGAGATACCACATCTCATGCTATCGGAAGGGTCTCAGGTTTGGAAAGGGAAGGATTTGGAGTTCACATGTTATAGGATGGTTCTCAGGTTTGGTTTTAGAAGCATTAAGATATAACATCTCATGCTATAGGAAGGGTCTCAGGTTTGGAATGGGAAGGAGTTGGATATCACATCTCATGCTAAAGGAAAGGTCTCAGGTTTGGAAGGGGAAGGATTTGGATCTCACATCTCATGTTTTAGGACGGGTCTCAGGTTTGGTATTAGAAGCATTGAAATATCACATCTCATGGTATAGGAAGGGTCTCAGGATTGGAATGGGAAGGAGTTGGATATCACATTGAATGGGAAGGAGTTTGATATCACATCTCAAGCTATCGGAAGGGTCTCAGGATTGGAATCGGAAGGAGTTGTATAAGACATCTCATGCCGTAGGAAGGGTCTCAGGTTTGGTATAAGCATTGAGATATCACATCTCTGCTATCGGAAGGGTCTCAGGATTGGAATGGGAAGGAGTTGGATATCCCATCTCGTTATAGGAAGGGTCTCAGGTTTGGTATTAGAAGCATTGAGATATCACATCTCATGCTATAGGAAGGGTCTAAGGTTTGGAAGGGGAAGGATTTGGGTATCACATCTCATGTTATAGGACCGGTCTCAGGTTTGGTATTAGAAGCATTGAGATATCAAGTCTCATGGTATAGGACAGGTCTCAGAATTGGAATGGGAAGGAGTTGGATATCACATCTCAAGCTATAGGAAGGGTCTCAGGATTGGAATGGGAAGGAGTTGGATATCACATCTCATGTTATAGGAAGGGTCTCAGGATTGGAATGGGAAGGACTTGGATATCACATCTCATTCTATAGGAAGGCTCTCAGGGTTGGAAGGGGAAGGAGTTGGATATCACATTTCATGTTAGAGGTAGGATCTCAGGTTTGGTATTAGAGGCATTGAGATATCACATCTCATTTCTATCAGAAGGGTATCAGGATTGGAATGGGAAGGAGTTGGATAAAGGGAGGGTCTCAGGTTTGGAAGGGGAAGGATTTGGATATCACATCTCATGTTATAGGAAGGATCTCAGGTTTGGTATTAGAAGCATTGAGATATCACATCTCATGCTATCGGAAGGATCTCAGGTTTGGTATTAGAAGCATTGAGATACCACATCTCATGCTATAGGAAGGGTCTCAGGATTGGAATGGGAAGGAGTTGGATATCACATCTCATGCTAAAGGAAGGGTCTCAGTTTTGATATTAGAAGCATTGAGATATCACATCTCATGCTATCGGAAGGGTCTCAGGATTGGAATGGGAGGAGCTGGATATTACATCTCATGCTAAAGGAAGGGTCTCAGGTTTGGAAGGGGAAGGATTTGGATATCACATCTCTTGTTATAGGACGGGTCTCAGGTTTGGTATTAGAAGAATTGAGATATCACATCTCATGCTATAGGAAGTGTCTCAGGATTGGAATGGAAAGGAGTTGGATATCACATCTCATGCTATAGGAAGGGTTTCAGGTTTGGTAGAAGCATTGAGATAGCACATCTCATGCTAAAGGAAGAGTCTCAGGTTTGGGAAGGGAAGGATTTGGATTTCACATCTCATGTTATAGGATGGTTCTCATGTTTGGTTCTTGAATTATTGAGATATCACATCTCATGCTATCGGAAGGGTCTCAGGTTTGGAATGGGAAGGAGTTGGATATCACATCTCATGTTATCGGAAGGATCTCAGGTTTGGTATTAGAAGCATTGAGATATCACATCTCATGCTATAGGAAGGGTCTCAGGATTGGAATGGGAAGGAGTTGGATATCACATCTCATGCTATAGGGAGGTTCTCAGGTTTGATATTAGAAGCATTGAGATATCACATCTCATGCTATCGGAAGGGTCTCAGGATTGGAATGGGAAGGAGTTGGATATCACATCTCATGCTAAAGGAAAGGTCTCAGGTTTGGAAGGGGAAGGATTTGGATCTCACATCTCATATTTTAGGACGGGTCTCAGGTTTGGTATTAGAAGCATTGAGATATCACATCTCATGGTATAATAAGGGACTCAGGATTGGAATGGGAAGGAGTTGGATATCACATCTCAAGCTATCTCAGGATTGGAATGGGAAGGAGTTTGATATCGCATCTCAAGCTATAGGAAGGGTCTCAGGTTTGGGAAGGGAAGGATTTGGATTTCACATCTCATGTTATAGGATGGTTCTCATGTTTGGTTTTAGAAGCATTGAGATATCACAGCTCATGCTATCGGAAGGGTCTCAGGTTTGGAATGGGAAGTAGTTGGATATCCCATCTCATGTTATAGGACGGGTCTCAGGTTTGATATTAGAAGCATTGAGATATCACATCGCATGCTGTAGGAAGGGTCTCAGGTTTGGAATGGGAAGGATTTGGATATCATATCTCATGTCATAGGAAGGATCTCAGGTTTGGTATTAGAAGCATTGATATATCACATCTCATGCTATAGGAATGGTCTCAGGATTGGAATGGGTAGGAGTTGGATATTGCATTCTTGCTATAGGAAGGGTCTCATGTTTGGAATGGGAAGGAGTTGGATATCACATATGCTATAGGAAGTGTCTCAGGTTTGGAACGGGAAGGAGTTGGATATCACATCTCATGTTATAGGAAGGGTCTCAGGTTTGGTATAAGCATTGAGATATCACATCTCTGCTATCGGAAGTGGCTCAGGATTGGAATGGGAAGGAGTTGGATGTCCCATCTCATGTTATAGGACGGGTCTCTGGTTTGGTATAAGCATTGAGATATCACATCTCATGCTATAGGAAGGGTCTCAGGATTGGAATGGGAAGGATTTGGATATCACATCTCATGCTATAGGAAGGGTCTCAGGTTTGATATAAGCATGGAGATATCACTTCTCATGCTATAGGAAGGGTCTCATGATTGGAATGGGAAGGAGTTGGATATCACATCTCATGTTATAGGAAGGATCTCAGGTTTGGTATTAGAAGCATTGAGACATCACATATCATGCTATAGGAAGGGTCTCAGGATTGGAATGGGAAGGAGTTGGATATCTCATCTCATGCTATAGGAAGGGTCTCAGGTTTGGTATAAGCATTGAGATATCACATCTCATGCTATAGAAAGGGTCTCAGGATTGGAATGGGAAGGAGTTGTATATGACATCTCAGGCCATAGCAAGGGTCTCAGGTTTGGTATAAGCATTGAGATATCACATCTCTGCTATCGGAAGGGTCTCAGGATTGTAATGGGAAGGAGTTGGATATCCCATCTCATGTTATAGGAAGGGTCTCAGGTTTGGTATTAGAAGCATTGAGATATCACATCTCATGCTATAGGAAGGGTCTCAGGATTGGAATGGGAAGGACTTGGATGTCACATCTCATGCTATAGGGAGGGTCTCAAGTTTGATATTTGAAGCATTGAGATAACAAATCTCATGATATCGGAAGGGTCTCAGGATTGGAATGGGAAGGAGTTGGATATCACATCTCATGATAAAGGAAGGGTCTAAGGTTTGGAAGGGGAAGGATTTGGATATCATATCTCATGTTATAGGATGGGTCTCAGGTTTGGTATTAGAAGCATTGAGATATCAAGTCTCATGGTATAGGAAGGGTCTCAGAATTGGAATGGGAAGGAGTTGGATATCACATCTCAAGCTATAGGAAGGGTCTCAGGATTGGAATGGGAAGGAGTTTGATATCACATCTCATGCCATTGTATGGGTCTCAGGTTTGGTAGAAGCATTGGGATATCACATCTTATGCTATCGGAAGGGTATCAGGATTGGATTTGGAAGGAGTTGGATATCCCATCTCATGCTATAGGAAAGGTCTCAGGTTGGAATGGGAAGAAGTTGGATATCATATCTCATGCTATAGGAAGGCTCTCAGGTTTGGAAGGGGAAGGAGTTGGATATCACATTTCATGTTAGATGAAGGATCTCAGGTTTGGTATTAGAGGCATTGAGATATCACATCTCATGCTATAGGAAGGGTCTCAGGATTGGAATGGGAAGGAGTTGGATATCACATCTCAAGCTATAGATAGGGTCTCAGGTTTGGTATAAACATTGAGATATCACATCTCATGCTATAGGAAGGGTCTCAGGATTGGAATGGGAAGGAGTTGGATATCACATCTCATGTTGTAGGAAAGATCTCAGGTTTGGTATTAGAAGCATTGAGACATCACATCTCATGTTATAGGAAGGGTCTCAGGATTGGAATGGGAAGAAGTTGGATACCACATCTGTTGCTATAGGAAGGGTCTCAGATTTGGTATAAGCATTGAGATATCACACCTCATGCTATAGTAAGGGTCTCAGGATTGGAATGGGAAGGAGTTGTATATGACATCTCATGCCATAGGAAGGGCCTCAGGTTTGGTATAAGCATTGAGATATCACATCTCATGCTATAGGAATGGTCTCAGGATTGGAATGGGAAGGACTTGGATATCACATCTCATGCTATAGGCAGGGTCTCAGGTTTGGAAAGGGAAGGAGTTGGATATCACATTTCATGTTATAGGAAGGATCTCAGGTTTGGTATTAGAAGAATTGAGATATCACATCTCATGCTATCGGAAGTATCTCAGGTTTGGTATCAGAGGCATTGAGATATCACATCTCATGCTATCATAAGGGTCTCAGGATCGGAATGGGAAGGAGTTGGATATCACACCTCATGCTGAAGGGAGGGTCTCAGGTTTGGAAGGGGAAGGATTTGGATATCACATCACATGTTATAGGAAGGATCTCAGGTTTGGTATTAGAAGCATTGAGATATCACATCTCATGCTATCGGAAGGGTCTCAGGATTGGAATGGGAAGGAGCTGGATATCACATCTCATGCTATAGGAAGGGTCTCAGGTTTGGAACGGGAAGGAGTTGGATATCACATCTCATGTTATAGGAAGAGTCTCAGGTTTGGTATAAGCATTGAGATATCACATCTCTGCAATCGGAAGTGTCTCAGGATTGGGATGTGAAGGAGTTGGATATCCCATCTCATGTTATAGGACGGGTCTCTGGTTTGGTATTAGAATCATTGAGATATCACATCGCATGCTGTAGGAAGGGTCTCAGGTTGGAATGGGAAGGAGTTGGATATCACATCTCGTTATAGGAAGGGTCTCAGGATTGGAATGGGAAGGATTTGGATATCACATCTCTTGCTATAGGAAGGGTCTCAGGTTTTTTATTAGAAACATTGAGATATCACATCTCATGCTATAGGAAGGGTTTCAGGATTGGAATGGGAAGGATTTGGATATCACATCTCATGCTAAAGGAAGGGTCTCAGGTTTGGAAGGGGAAGGATTTGGATATCATATCTCATGTTATAGGACGGGTCCCAGGTTTGGTATTAGAAGCATTGAGATATCACATCTCATGCTATAGGAGGAGTCTCAGGATTGGAATGGGAAGGAGTTGGATATCACGTCTCATGTTATAGGAAGGGTCTCAGGATTGGAATGGCAAGGAGTTGGATATCAAATCTCATGCTAAAGGAAGGGTCTCAGGTTTGATAGAAGCATTGAGATATCACATCTCATGCTATAGGAAGGAACTCAGGATTGGAATGGGAAGGAGTTGGATATCACATCTCATGCCATAGGAAGGGTCATCAGGTTTGGTATAAGCATTGAGATATCACATCTCTGCTATCGGAAGGGTCTCAGGATAGGAATGGGAAGGACTTAGATATCACATCTCATACTATAGGGAGGGTCTCAGTTTTGATATTAGAAGCATTGAGCTATCACATCTCATGCTATCGGAAGGGTCTCAGGATTGGAATGGGATGAGTCGGATATCACATCTCAAGCTATCTCAGGATTGGAATGGGAAGGAGTTTGATATCACATCTCAAGCTATAGGAAGGGTCTCAGGTTTGGAAGGGGAAGGATTTGGATCTCACATCTCATGTTTTAGGACGGGTCTCAAGTTTGGTATTAGAAGCATTGAGATATCACATCTCATGGTATAGGAGGGGTCTCAGGATTGGAATGGGAAGGAGTTGGCTATCACATCTCAAGCTATCTCAGGATTGGAATGGGAAGGAGTTTGATATCACATCTCAAGCTATAGGAAGGGTCTCAGGATTGGAAAGGGAAGGATTTGGATTTCACATCTCATGTTATAGGATGGTTCTCATGTTTGGTTTTAGTAGCATTGAGATATCACATCTCATGCTATCGGAAGGGTCTCAGGTTTGGAAGGGAACGATTTGGATTTCACATGTTATAGGATGGTTCTCAGGTTTGGTTTTAGAAGCATTAAGATATAACATCTCATGCTATAGGAAGGGTCTCAGGTTTGGAATGGGAAGGAGTTGGATATCACATCTCATGCTAAAGGAAAGGTCTCAGGTTTGGAAGGGGAAGGATTTGGATCTCACATCTCATGTTTTAGGACGGGTCTCAGGTTTGGTATTAGAAGCATTCAAATATCACATCTCATGGTATAGGAAGGGTCTCAGAATTGGAATGGGAAGGAGTTGGATATCACATTGAATGGGAAGGAGTTTGATATCACATCTCAAGCTATAGGAAGGGTCTCAGGTTTGGAAAGGGAATGATTTGGATTTCACATCTCATGTTATAGGATGGTTCTCATGTTTGGTTTTAGAAGCATTGAGATATCACATCTCATGCTATCGGAAGGGTCTCAGGTTTGGAATGGGAAGGAGTTTGATATCACATCTCATGTTATAGGAAGGATCTCAGGTTTGGTATTAGAAGCATTGAGATATCACATCTCATGCTATAGGAAGGGTCTCAGGATTGGAATCGGAAGGAGTTGTATATGACATCTCATGCCATAGGAAGGGTCTCAGGTTTGGTATAAGCATTGAGATATCACATCTCTGCTATCGGAAGGGTCTCAGGATTGGAATGGGAAGGAGTTGGATATCCCATCTCGTAATAGGAAGGGTCTCAGGTTTGGTATTAGAAGCATTGAGATATCACATCTCATGCTATAGGAAGGGTCTAAGGTTTGGAAGGGGAAGGATTTGGGTATCACATCTCATGTTATAGGACGGGTCTCAGGTTTGGTATTAGAAGCATTGAGATATCACATCTCATGGTATAGGAAGGGTCTCAGGATTAGAATGGAAAGGAGTTGGCTATCACATCTCAAGCTATCTCAGGATTGGAATGGGAAGGAGTTTGATATCACATCTCAAGCTATAGGAAGGGTCTCAGGTTTGGAAAGGGAAGGATTTGGATTTCACATCTCATGTTATAGGATGGTTCTCATGTTTGGTTTTAGTAGCATTGAGATACCACATCTCATGCTATCGGAAGGGTCTCAGGTTTGGAAAGGGAAGGATTTGGAGTTCACATGTTATAGGATGGTTCTCAGGTTTGGTTTTAGAAGCATTAAGATATAACATCTCATGCTATAGGAAGGGTCTCAGGTTTGGAATGGGAAGGAGTTGGATATCACATCTCATGCTAAAGGAAAGGTCTCAGGTTTGGAAGGGGAAGGATTTGGATCTCACATCTCATGTTTTAGGACGGGTCTCAGGTTTGGTATTAGAAGCATTGAAATATCACATCTCATGGTATAGGAAGGGTCTCAGGATTGGAATGGGAAGGAGTTGGATATCACATTGAATGGGAAGGAGTTTGATATCACATCTCAAGCTATCGGAAGGGTCTCAGGATTGGAATCGGAAGGAGTTGTATAAGACATCTCATGCCGTAGGAAGGGTCTCAGGTTTGGTATAAGCATTGAGATATCACATCTCTGCTATCGGAAGGGTCTCAGGATTGGAATGGGAAGGAGTTGGATATCCCATCTCGTTATAGGAAGGGTCTCAGGTTTGGTATTAGAAGCATTGAGATATCACATCTCATGCTATAGGAAGGGTCTAAGGTTTGGAAGGGGAAGGATTTGGGTATCACATCTCATGTTATAGGACCGGTCTCAGGTTTGGTATTAGAAGCATTGAGATATCAAGTCTCATGGTATAGGACGGGTCTCAGAATTGGAATTGGAAGGAGTTGGATATCACATCTCAAGCTATAGGAAGGTTCTCAGGATTGGAATGGGAAGGAGTTGGATATCACATCTCATGTTATAGGAAGGGTCTCAGGATTGGAATGGGAAGGACTTGGATATCACATCTCATTCTATAGGAAGGCTCTCAGGGTTGGAAGGGGAAGGAGTTGGATATCACATTTCATGTTAGAGGTAGGATCTCAGGTTTGGTATTAGAGGCATTGAGATATCACATCTCATTTCTATCAGAAGGGTATCAGGATTGGAATGGGAAGGAGTTGGATAAAGGGAGGGTCTCAGGTTTGGAAGGGGAAGGATTTGGATATCACATCTCATGTTATAGGAAGGATCTCAGGTTTGGTATTAGAAGCATTGAGATATCACATCTCATGCTATCGGAAGGATCTCAGGTTTGGTATTAGAAGCATTGAGATACCACATCTCATGCTATAGGAAGGGTCTCAGGATTGGAATGGGAAGGAGTTGGATATCACATCTCATGCTAAAGGAAGGGTCTCAGTTTTGATATTAGAAGCATTGAGATATCACATCTCATGCTATCGGAAGGGTCTCAGGATTGGAATGGGAGGAGCTGGATATTACATCTCATGCTAAAGGAAGGGTCTCAGGTTTGGAAGGGGAAGGATTTGGATATCACATCTCTTGTTATAGGACGGGTCTCAGGTTTGGTATTAGAAGAATTGAGATATCACATCTCATGCTATAGGAAGTGTCTCAGGATTGGAATGGAAAGGAGTTGGATATCACATCTCATGCTATAGGAAGGGTTTCAGGTTTGGTAGAAGCATTGAGATATCACATCTCATGCTAAAGGAAGAGTCTCAGGTTTGGGAAGGGAAGGATTTGGATTTCACATCTCATGTTATTGGATGGTTCTCATGTTTGGTTCTTGAATTATTGAGATATCACATCTCATGCTATCGGAAGGGTCTCAAGTTTGGAATGGGAAGGAGTTGGATATCACATCTCATGTTATCGGAAGGATCTCAGGTTTGGTATTAGAAGCATTGAGATATCACATCTCATGCTATAGGAAGGGTCTCAGGATTGGAATGGGAAGGAGTTGGATATCACATCTCATGCTATAGGGAGGTTCTCAGGTTTGATATTAGAAGCATTGAGATATCACATCTCATGCTATCGGAAGGGTCTCAGGATTGGAATGGGAAGGAGTTGGATATCACATCTCATGCTAAAGGAAAGGTCTCAGGTTTGGAAGGGGAAGGATTTGGATCTCACATCTCATATTTTAGGACGGGTCTCAGGTTTGGTATTAGAAGCATTGAGATATCACATCTCATGGTATAATAAGGGACTCAGGATTGGAATGGGAAGGAGTTGGATATCACATCTCAAGCTATCTCAGGATTGGAATGGGAAGGAGTTTGATATCGCATCTCAAGCTATAGGAAGGGTCTCAGGTTTGGGAAGGGAAGGATTTGGATTTCACATCTCATGTTATAGGATGGTTCTCATGTTTGGTTTTAGAAGCATTGAGATATCACAGCTCATGCTATCGGAAGGGTCTCAGGTTTGGAATGGGAACTAGTTGGATATCCCATCTCATGTTATAGGACGGGTCTCAGGTTTGATATTAGCAGCATTGAGATATCACATCGCATGCTGTAGGAAGGGTCTCAGGTTTGGAATGGGAAGGATTTGGATATCATATCTCATGTCATAGGAAGGATCTCAGGTTTGGTATTAGAAGCATTGATATATCACATCTCATGCTATAGGAATGGTCTCAGGATTGGAATGGGTAGGAGTTGGATATTGCATTCTTGCTATAGGAAGGGTCTCATGTTTGGAATGGGAAGGAGTTGGATATCACATATGCTATAGGAAGTGTCTCAGGTTTGGAACGGGAAGGAGTTGGATATCACATCTCATGTTATAGGAAGGGTCTCAGGTTTGGTATAAGCATTGAGATATCACATCTCTGCTATCGGAAGTGGCTCAGGATTGGAATGGGAAGGAGTTGGATATCCCATCTCATGTTATAGGACGGGTCTCTGGTTTGGTATAAGCATTGAGATATCACATCTCATGCTATAGGAAGGGTCTCAGGATTGGAATGGGAAGGATTTGGATATCACATCTCATGCTATAGGAAGGGTCTCAGGTTTGATATAAGCATGGAGATATCACTTCTCATGCTATAGGAAGGGTCTCAGGATTGGAATGGGAAGGAGTTGGATATCACATCTCATATTATAGGAAGGATCTCAGGTTTGGTATTAGAAGCATTGAGACATCACATATCATGCTATAGGAAGGGTCTCAGGATTGGAATGGGAAGGAGTTGGATATCTCATCTCATGCTATAGGAAGGGTCTCAGGTTTGGTATAAGCATTGAGATATCACATCTCATGCTATAGAAAGGGTCTCAGGATTGGAATGGGAAGGAGTTGTATATGACATCTCAGGCCATAGCAAGGGTCTCAGGTTTGGTATAAGCATTGAGATATCACATCTCTGCTATCGGAAGGGTCTCAGGATTGGAATGGGAAGGAGTTGGATATCCCATCTCATGTTATAGGAAGGGTCTCAGGTTTGGTATTAGAAGCATTGAGATATCACATCTCATGCTATAGGAAGGGTCTCAGGATTGGAATGGGAAGGACTTGGATGTCACATCTCATGCTATAGGGAGGGTCTCAAGTTTGATATTTGAAGCATTGAGATAACAAATCTCATGATATCGGAAGGGTCTCAGGATTGGAATGGGAAGGAGTTGGATATCACATCTCATGATAAAGGAAGGGTCTAAGGTTTGGAAGGGGAAGGATTTGGATATCATATCTCATGTTATAGGATGGGTCTCAGGTTTGGTATTAGAAGCATTGAGATATCAAGTCTCATGGTATAGGAAGGGTCTCAGAATTGGAATGGGAAGGAGTTGGATATCACATCTCAAGCTATAGGAAGGGTCTCAGGATTGGAATGGGAAGGAGTTTGATATCACATCTCATGCCATTGTATGGGTCTCAGGTTTGGTAGAAGCATTGGGATATCACATCTTATGCTATCGGAAGGGTATCAGGATTGGATTTGGAAGGAGTTGGATATCCCATCTCATGCTATAGGAAAGGTCTCAGGTTGGAATGGGAAGAAGTTGGATATCATATCTCATGCTATAGGAAGGCTCTCAGGTTTGGAAGGGGAAGGAGTTGGATATCACATTTCATGTTAGATGAAGGATCTCAGGTTTGGTATTAGAGGCATTGAGATATCACATCTCATGCTATAGGAAGGGTCTCAGGATTGGAATGGGAAGGAGTTGGATATCACATCTCAAGCTATAGATAGGGTCTCAGGTTTGGTATAAACATTGAGATATCACATCTCATGCTATAGGAAGGGTCTCAGGATTGGAATGGGAAGGAGTTGGATATCACATCTCATGTTGTAGGAAAGATCTCAGGTTTGGTATTAGAAGCATTGAGACATCACATCTCATGTTATAGGAAGGGTCTCAGGATTGGAATGGGAAGAAGTTGGATACCACATCTGTTGCTATAGGAAGGGTCTCAGATTTGGTATAAGCATTGAGATATCACATCTCATGCTATAGTAAGGGTCTCAGGATTGGAATGGGAAGGAGTTGTATATGACATCTCATGCCATAGGAAGGGCCTCAGGTTTGGTATAAGCATTGAGATATCACATCTCATGCTATAGGAATGGTCTCAGGATTGGAATGGGAAGGACTTGGATATCACATCTCATGCTATAGGCAGGGTCTCAGGTTTGGAAAGGGAAGGAGTTGGATATCACATTTCATGTTATAGGAAGGATCTCAGGTTTGGTATTAGAAGAATTGAGATATCACATCTCATGCTATCGGAAGTATCTCAGGTTTGGTATCAGAGGCATTGAGATATCACATCTCATGCTATCATAAGGGTCTCAGGATTGGAATGGGAAGGAGTTGGATATCACACCTCATGCTGAAGGGAGGGTCTCAGGTTTGGAAGGGGAAGGATTTGGATATCACATCACATGTTATAGGAAGGATCTCAGGTTTGGTATTAGAAGCATTGAGATATCACATCTCATGCTATCGGAAGGGTCTCAGGATTGGAATGGGAAGGAGCTGGATATCACATCTCATGCTATAGGAAGGGTCTCAGGTTTGGAACGGGAAGGAGTTGGATATCACATCTCATGTTATAGGAAGAGTCTCAGGTTTGGTATAAGCATTGAGATATCACATCTCTGCAATCGGAAGTGTCTCAGGATTGGGATGGGAAGGAGTTGGATATCCCATCTCATGTTATAGGACGGGTCTCTGGTTTGGTATTAGAATCATTGAGATATCACATCGCATGCTGTAGGAAGGGTCTCAGGTTGGAATGGGAAGGAGTTGGATATCACATCTCGTTATAGGAAGGGTCTCAGGATTGGAATGGGAAGGATTTGGATATCACATCTCTTGCTATAGGAAGGGTCTCAGGTTTTTTATTAGAAACATTGAGATATCACATCTCATGCTATAGGAAGGGTTTCAGGATTGGAATGGGAAGGATTTGGATATCACATCTCATGCTAAAGGAAGGGTCTCAGGTTTGGAAGGGGAAGGATTTGGATATCATATCTCATGTTATAGGACGGGTCCCAGGTTTGGTATTAGAAGCATTGAGATATCACATCTCATGCTATAGGAGGAGTCTCAGGATTGGAATAGGATGAGTCGGATATCACATCTCAAGCTATCTCAGGATTGGAATGGGAAGGAGTTTGATATCACATCTCAAGCTATAGGAAGGGTCTCAGGTTTGGAAGGGGAAGGATTTGGATCTCACATCTCATGTTTTAGGACGGGTCTCAAGTTTGGTATTAGAAGCATTGAGATATCACATCTCATGCTAAAGGAAGGGTCTCAGGTTTGGAAGGGGAAGGATTTGGATATCATATCTCATGTTATAGGACGGGTCCCATGTTTGATATTAGAAGCATTGAGATATCACATCTCATGCTATAGGAAGAGTCTCAGGATTGGAATGGGAAGGAGTTGGATAACACGTCTCATGTTACAGGAAGGGTCTCAGGATTGGAATGGGAAGGAGTTGGATATCACATCTCATGCTAAAGGAAGGGTCTCAGGTTTGATAGAAGCATTGAGATATCACATCTCATGCTATAGGAATTAACTCAGGATTGGAATGGGAAGGAGTTGGATATCACATCTCATGCCATAGGAAGGGTCATCAGGTTTGGTATAAGCATTGAGATATCACATCTCTGCTATCGGAAGGGTCTCAGGATAGGAATGGGAAGGACTTAGATATCACATCTCATACGATAGGGAGGGTCTCAGTTTTGATATTAGAAGCATTGAGCTATCACATCTCATGCTATCGGAAGGGTCTCAGGATTGGAATGGGATGGAGTTGGATATCACATCTCAAGCTATCTCAGGATTGGAATGGGAAGGAGTTTGATATCACATCTCAAGCTATAGGAAGGGTCTCAGGTTTGGAAGGGGAAGGATTTGGATCTCACATCTCATGTTTTAGGATGGGTCTCAGGTTTGGTATTAGAAGCATAGAGATATCACATCTCATGGTATAGGAAGGGTCTCAGGATTGGAATGGGAAGGAGTTGGATATCACATCTCAAGCTATCTCAGGATTGGAATGGGAAGGAGTTTGATATCACATCTCAAGCTATAGGAAGGGTCTCAGGTTTGGAAAGGGAAGGATTTGGATTTCACATCTCATGTTATAGGATGGTTCTCATGTTTGGTTTTAGAAGCATTGAGATATCACATCTCACGCTATCGGAAGGGTCTCAGGTTTGGAAAGGGAAGGAGTTGGATATCACATCTCATGCTAAAGGAAAGGTCTCAGGTTTGGAAGGGGAAGGATTTGGATCTCACATCTCATGTTATAGGAGGGATCTCAGGTTTGGTATTAGAAGTATTGAGATATCACATCTCATGCTATAGGAAGGGTCTCAGGATTGGAATGGGAAGGAGTTGGATATAACATCTCATGCTATAGAAAGGGTCTCAGGTTTGGTATAAGCATTGAGATATCCCATCTCATGCTATAGGAAGGGTCTCAGGATTGGAATCGGAAGGAGTTGTATATGACATCTCATGCCATAGGAAGGGTCACAGGTTTGGTATAAGCATTGAGATATCACATCTCTGCTATCGGAAGGGTCTCAGGATTGGAATGGGAAGGAGTTGGATATCCCATCTCATTATATGAAGGGTCTCAGGTTTGGTATTAGATGCATTGAGATATCACATCTCATGCTATAGGAAGGGTCTAAGGTTTGGAAGGGGAAGGATTTGGATATCACATCTCATGTTATAGGACCGGTCTCAGGTTTGATATTAGAAGCATTGAGATATCAAGTCTCATGGTATAGGACGGGTCTCAGAATTGGAATGGGATGGAGTTGGATATCACATCTCAAGCTATAGGAAGGGTCTCAGGATTGGAATGGGAAGGAGTTTGATATCACATCTCATGCCATGGTATGGGTCTCAGGTTTTGTAGAGGCATTGGGATATCACATCTCATGCTATCGGAAGGGTATCAGGATTGGATTTGGAAGGAGTTGGATATCCCATCTCATGCTATAGGAAGGGTCTAAGGTTGGAATTGGAAGGAGTTGGATATCACATCTCATGTTATAGGAAGGGTCTCAGGATTGGAATGGGAAGGACTTGGATATCACATCTCATTCTATAGGAAGGCTCTCAGGGTTGGAAGGGGAAGGAGTTGGATATCACATTTCATGTTAGAGGTAGGATCTCAGGTTTGGTATTAGAGGCATTGAGATATCACATCTCATGCTATCAGAAGGGTCTCAGGATTGGAATGGGAAGGAGTTGGATATCACATCTCATGCTAAAGGGAGGGTCTAAGGTTTGGAAGGGGAAGGATTTGGATATCACATCTCATGTTATAGGAAGGATCTCAGGTTTGGTATTAGAAGCATTGAGATATCACATCTCATGCTATCCGAAGGGTCTCAGGTTTGGTATAAGCATTGAGATATCACATCTCTGCTATCGGAAGGGTCTCAGGATTGGAATGGGAAGGACTAGGATATCACAATTCATGTTATAGGAAGGGTCTCAGGTTTGGTATTAGAAGCATTGAGATATCACATCTCATGCTATAGGAAGGGTCTCAGGATTGGAATGGGAAGGACTTGGATATCACATCTCATGTTATAGGAATGGTCTCAGGTTTGGTATTAGAAGCATTGAGATATCACATCTCATGCTATAGGAAGGGTCTCAGGAATGGAATGGGAAGGACTTGGATATCACATCTCATGATAAAGGAAGGGTCTTAGGTTTGGAAGGGGAAGGATTTGGATATCACATCTCATGTTATTGGACCGGTCTCAGGTTTGGTATTAGAAGCATTGAGATATCAAGTCTCATGGTATAGGACGGGAGTTTGATATCACATCTCATGCCATGGTATGGGTCTCAGGTTTTGTAGAAGCATTGGGATATCACATCTCATGCTATCGGAAGGGTATCAGGATTGGATTTGGAAGGAGTTGGATATCCCATCTCATGCTATAGGAAGGGTCTAAGGTAGGAATGGGAAGGAGTTGGATATCACATCTCATGTTATAGGAAGGGTCTCAGGATTAGAATGGGAAGGACTTGGATATCACATCTCATGCTGTAGGAAGGCTCTCAGGTTTGGAAAGGGAAGGAGTTGGATACCACATTTCATGTTAGAGGTAGGATCTCAGGTTTGGTATTGGAGGCATTGAGATATCACATCTCATTTCTATCAGAAGGGTATCAGGATTGGAATGGGAAGGAGTTGGATATCACATCTCATGCTAAAGGGAGGGTCTCAGGTTTGGAAGGGGAAGGATTTGGATATCACATCTCATGTTATAGGAAGGATCTCAGGTTTGGTATTAGAAGCATTGAGATATCACATCTCATGCTATCGGAAGGATCTCAGGTTTGGTATTAGAAGCATTGAGATATCACATCTCATGCTATAGGAAGGGTCTCAGGATTGGAATGGGAAGGAGTTGGATATCACATCTCATGCTAAAGGAAGGGTCTCAGTTTTGATATTAGAAGCATTGAGATATCACATCTCATGCTATCGGAAGGGTCTCAGGATTGGAATGGGAGGAGCTGGATATCACATCTCATGCTAAAGGAAGGGTCTCAGGTTTGGAAGGGGAAGGATTTGGATATCACATCTCTTGTTATAGGACGGGTCTCAGGTTTGGTATTAGAAGAATTGAGATATCACATCTCATGCTATAGGAAGTGTCTCAGGATTGGAATGGGAAGGAGTTGGATATCACATCTCATGCTATAGGAAGGGTTTCAGGTTTGGTAGAAGCATTGAGATATCACATCTCATGCTATAGGAAGAGTCTCAGGTTTGGGAAGGGAAGGATTTGGATTTCACATCTCATGTTATAGGATGGTTCTCATGTTTGGTTCTTGAAGTATTGAGATATCACATCTCATGCTATCGGAAGGGTCTCAGGTTTGGAATGGGAAGGAGTTGGATATCACATCTCATGTTATAGGAAGGATCTCAGGTTTGGTATTAGAAGCATTGAGATATCACATCTCATGCTATAGGAAGGGTCTCAGGATTGGAATGGGAAGGAGTTGGATATCACATCTCATGCTATAGGGAGGTTCTCAGGTTTGATATTAGAAGCATTGAGATACCACATCTCATGCTATCGGAAGGGTCTCAGGATTGAAATGGGAAGGAGTTGGATATCATATCTCATGCTAAAGGAAAGGTCTCAGGTTTGGAAGGGGAAGGATTTGGATCTCACATCTCATATTTTAGGACGGGTCTCAGGTTTGGTATTAGAAGCATTGAGATATCACATCTCATGGTATAATAAGGGACTCAGGATTGGAATGGGAAGGAGTTGGATATCACATCTCAAGCTATCTCAGGATTGGAATGGGAAGGAGTTTGATATCACATCTCAAGCTATAGAAAGGGTCTCAGGTTTGGGAAGGGAAGGATTTGGATTTCACATCTCATGTTATAGGATGGTTCTCATGTTTGGTTTTAGAAGCATTGAGATATCACATCTCATGCTATCGGAAGGGTCTCAGGTTTGGAATGGGAAGGAGTTGGATATCCCATCTCATGTTATAGGACGGGTCTCAGGTTTGATATTAGAAGCATTGAGATATCACATCGCATGCTGTAGGAAGGGTCTCAGGTTTGGAATGGGAAGGATTTGGATATCACATCTCATGTCATAGGAAGGATCTCAGGTTTGGTATTAGAAGCATTGATATATCACATCTCATGCTATAGGAATGGTCTCAGGATTGGAATGGGTAGGAGTTGGATATTGCATTCTTGCTATAGGAAGGGTCTCATGTTTGGAATGGGAAGGAGTTGGATATCACATATGCTATAGGAAGTGTCTCAGGTTTGGAACGGGAAGGAGTTGGATATCACATCTCATGTTATAGGAAGGGTCTCAGGTTTGGTATAAGCATTGAGATATCACATCTCTGCTATCGGAAGTGGCTCAGGATTGGAATGGGAAGGAGTTGGATATCCCATCTCATGTTATAGGACGGGTCTCTGGTTTGGTATAAGCATTGAGATATCACATCTCATGCTATAGGAAGGGTCTCAGGATTGGAATGGGAAGGATTTGGATATCACATCTCATGCTATAGGAAGGGTCTCAGGTTTGGTATAAGCATGGAGATATCACTTCTCATGCTATAGGAAGGGTCTCAGGATTGGAATGGGAAGGAGTTGGATATCATCTCATGCTATAGGAAGGGTCTCAGGTTTAGTATAAGCATGGAGATATCACTTCTCATGCTATAGGAAGGGTCTCAGGATTGGAATGGGAAGGAGTTGGATATCACATCTCATGTTATAGGAAGGATCTCAGGTTTGGTATTAGAAGCATTGAGACATCACATTTCATGCTATAGGAAGGGTCTCAGGATTGGAATGGGAAGAAGTTGGATATCTCATCTCATGCTATAGGAAGGGTCTCAGGTTTGGTATAAGCATTGAGATATCACATCTCATGCTATAGAAAGGGTCTCAGGATTGGAATGGGAAGGATTTGTATATGACATCTCAGGCCATAGCAAGGGTCTCAGGTTTGGTATAAGCATTGAGATATCACATCTCTGCTATCGGTAGGGTCTCAGGATTGGAATGGGAAGGAGTTGGATATCCCATCTCATGTTATAGGAAGGGTCTCAGGATTGGTATTAGAAGCATTGAGATATCACATCTCATGCTATAGGAAGGGTCTCAGGATTGGAATGGGAAGGACTTGGATGTCACATCTCATGTTATAGGACGGGTCTCAGGTTTGGTATTAGAAGCATTGAGATATCAAGTCTCATGGTATAGGAAGGGTCTCAGAATTGGAATGGGAAGGAGTTGGATATCACATCTCAAGCTATAGGAAGGGTCTCAGGATTGGAATGGGAAGGAGTTTGATATCACATCTCATGCCATTGTATGGGTCTCAGGTTTGGTAGAAGCATTGGGATATCACATCTTATGCTATCGGAAGGGTATCAGGATTGGATTTGGAAGGAGTTGGATATCCCATCTCATGCTATAGGAAGGGTCTCAGGTTGGAATGGGAAGGAGTTGGATATCATATCTCATGCTATAGGAAGGCTCTCAGGTTTGGAAGGGGAAGGAGTTGGATATCACATTTCATGTTAGATGAAGGATCTCAGGTTTGGTATTAGAGGCATTGAGATATCACATCTCATGCTATAGGATGGGTCTCAGGATTGGAATGGGAAGGAGTTGGATATCACATCTCAAGCTATAGGAAGGGTCTCAGGTTTGGTATAAACATTGAGATATCACATCTCATGCTATAGGAAGGGTCTCAGGATTGGAATGGGAAGGAGGTGGATATCACATCTCATGTTGTAGGAAAGATCTCAGGTTTGGTATTAGAAGCATTGAGACATCACATCTCATGTTATAGGAAGGGTCTCAGGATTGGAATGGGAAGAAGTTGGATACCACATCTTTTGCTATAGGAAGGGTCTCAGGTTTGGTATAAGCATTGAGATATCACATCTCATGCTATAGTAAGGGTCTCAGGATTGGAATGGGAAGGAGTTGTATATGACATCTCATGCCATAGGAAGGGCCTCAGGTTTGGTATAAGCATTGAGATATCACATCTCATGCTATAGGAATGGTCTCAGGATTGGGAATGGGAAGGACTTGGATATCACATCTCATGCTATAGGCAGGGTCTCAGGTTTGGAAAGGGAAGGAGTTGGATATCACATTTCATGTTATAGGTAGGATCTCAGGTTTGGTATTAGAGGCATTGAGATATCACATCTCATGCCATCAGAAGGGTCTCAGGATTGGAATGGGAAGGAGTTGGATATCACATCTCATGCTAAAGGGAGGGTCTCAGGTTTGGAAGGGGAAGGATTTGGATATCACATCTCATGTTATAGGAAGGATCTCAGGTTTGGTATTAGAAGAATTGAGATATCACATCGCATGCTATCGGAAGTATCTCAGGTTTGGTATCAGAGGCATTGAGATATCACATCTCATGCTATCATAAGAGTCTCAGGATTGGAATGGGAAGGAGTTGGATATCACATCTCATGCTGAAGGGAGGGTCTCAGGTTTAGAAGGGGAAGGATTTGGATATCACATCACATGTTATAGGAAGGATCTCAGGTTTGGTATTAGAAGCATTGAGATATCACATCTCATGCTATCGGAAGGGTCTCAGGATTGGAATGGGAAGAAGCTGGATATCACATCTCATGCTATAGGAAGGGTCTCAGGTTTGGAACGGGGAGGAGTTGGATATCATATCTCATGTTATAGGAAGAGTCTCAGGTTTGGTATAAGCATTGAGATATCACATCTCTGCAATCGGAAGTGTCTCAGGATTGGGATGGGAAGGAGTTGGATATCCCATCTCATGTTATAGGACGGGTCTCTGGTTTGGTATTAGAATCATTGAGATATCACATCGCATGCTGTAGGAAGGGTCTAAGGATTGGAATGGGAAGGAGTTTGATATCACATCTCATGCCATTGTATGGGTCTCAGGTTTGGTAGAAGCATTGGGATATCACATCTTATGCTATCGGAAGGGTATCAGGATTGGATTTGGAAGGAGTTGGATATCCCATCTCATGCTATAGGAAAGGTCTCAGGTTGGAATGGGAAGAAGTTGGATATCATATCTCATGCTATAGGAAGGCTCTCAGGTTTGGAAGGGGAAGGAGTTGGATATCACATTTCATGTTAGATGAAGGATCTCAGGTTTGGTATTAGAGGCATTGAGATATCACATCTCATGCTATAGGAAGGGTCTCAGGATTGGAATGGGAAGGAGTTGGATATCACATCTCAAGCTATAGATAGGGTCTCAGGTTTGGTATAAACATTGAGATATCACATCTCATGCTATAGGAAGGGTCTCAGGATTGGAATGGGAAGGAGTTGGATATCACATCTCATGTTGTAGGAAAGATCTCAGGTTTGGTATTAGAAGCATTGAGACATCACATCTCATGTTATAGGAAGGGTCTCAGGATTGGAATGGGAAGAAGTTGGATACCACATCTGTTGCTATAGGAAGGGTCTCAGATTTGGTATAAGCATTGAGATATCACATCTCATGCTATAGTAAGGGTCTCAGGATTGGAATGGGAAGGAGTTGTATATGACATCTCATGCCATAGGAAGGGCCTCAGGTTTGGTATAAGCATTGAGATATCACATCTCATGCTATAGGAATGGTCTCAGGATTGGAATGGGAAGGACTTGGATATCACATCTCATGCTATAGGCAGGGTCTCAGGTTTGGAAAGGGAAGGAGTTGGATATCACATTTCATGTTATAGGAAGGATCTCAGGTTTGGTATTAGAAGAATTGAGATATCACATCTCATGCTATCGGAAGTATCTCAGGTTTGGTATCAGAGGCATTGAGATATCACATCTCATGCTATCATAAGGGTCTCAGGATTGGAATGGGAAGGAGTTGGATATCACACCTCATGCTGAAGGGAGGGTCTCAGGTTTGGAAGGGGAAGGATTTGGATATCACATCACATGTTATAGGAAGGATCTCAGGTTTGGTATTAGAAGCATTGAGATATCACATCTCATGCTATCGGAAGGGTCTCAGGATTGGAATGGGAAGGAGCTGGATATCACATCTCATGCTATAGGAAGGGTCTCAGGTTTGGAACGGGAAGGAGTTGGATATCACATCTCATGTTATAGGAAGAGTCTCAGGTTTGGTATAAGCATTGAGATATCACATCTCTGCAATCGGAAGTGTCTCAGGATTGGGATGGGAAGGAGTTGGATATCCCATCTCATGTTATAGGACGGGTCTCTGGTTTGGTATTAGAATCATTGAGATATCACATCGCATGCTGTAGGAAGGGTCTCAGGTTGGAATGGGAAGGAGTTGGATATCACATCTCGTTATAGGAAGGGTCTCAGGATTGGAATGGGAAGGATTTGGATATCACATCTCTTGCTATAGGAAGGGTCTCAGGTTTTTTATTAGAAACATTGAGATATCACATCTCATGCTATAGGAAGGGTTTCAGGATTGGAATGGGAAGGATTTGGATATCACATCTCATGCTAAAGGAAGGGTCTCAGGTTTGGAAGGGGAAGGATTTGGATATCATATCTCATGTTATAGGACGGGTCCCAGGTTTGGTATTAGAAGCATTGAGATATCACATCTCATGCTATAGGAGGAGTCTCAGGATTGGAATGGGATGAGTCGGATATCACATCTCAAGCTATCTCAGGATTGGAATGGGAAGGAGTTTGATATCACATCTCAAGCTATAGGAAGGGTCTCAGGTTTGGAAGGGGAAGGATTTGGATCTCACATCTCATGTTTTAGGACGGGTCTCAAGTTTGGTATTAGAAGCATTGAGATATCACATCTCATGCTAAAGGAAGGGTCTCAGGTTTGGAAGGGGAAGGATTTGGATATCATATCTCATGTTATAGGACGGGTCCCATGTTTGATATTAGAAGCATTGAGATATCACATCTCATGCTATAGGAAGAGTCTCAGGATTGGAATGGGAAGGAGTTGGATAACACGTCTCATGTTACAGGAAGGGTCTCAGGATTGGAATGGGAAGGAGTTGGATATCACATCTCATGCTAAAGGAAGGGTCTCAGGTTTGATAGAAGCATTGAGATATCACATCTCATGCTATAGGAATTAACTCAGGATTGGAATGGGAAGGAGTTGGATATCACATCTCATGCCATAGGAAGGGTCATCAGGTTTGGTATAAGCATTGAGATATCACATCTCTGCTATCGGAAGGGTCTCAGGATAGGAATGGGAAGGACTTAGATATCACATCTCATACGATAGGGAGGGTCTCAGTTTTGATATTAGAAGCATTGAGCTATCACATCTCATGCTATCGGAAGGGTCTCAGGATTGGAATGGGATGGAGTTGGATATCACATCTCAAGCTATCTCAGGATTGGAATGGGAAGGAGTTTGATATCACATCTCAAGCTATAGGAAGGGTCTCAGGTTTGGAAGGGGAAGGATTTGGATCTCACATCTCATGTTTTAGGATGGGTCTCAGGTTTGGTATTAGAAGCATAGAGATATCACATCTCATGGTATAGGAAGGGTCTCAGGATTGGAATGGGAAGGAGTTGGATATCACATCTCAAGCTATCTCAGGATTGGAATGGGAAGGAGTTTGATATCACATCTCAAGCTATAGGAAGGGTCTCAGGTTTGGAAAGGGAAGGATTTGGATTTCACATCTCATGTTATAGGATGGTTCTCATGTTTGGTTTTAGAAGCATTGAGATATCACATCTCACGCTATCGGAAGGGTCTCAGGTTTGGAAAGGGAAGGAGTTGGATATCACATCTCATGCTAAAGGAAAGGTCTCAGGTTTGGAAGGGGAAGGATTTGGATCTCACATCTCATGTTATAGGAGGGATCTCAGGTTTGGTATTAGAAGTATTGAGATATCACATCTCATGCTATAGGAAGGGTCTCAGGATTGGAATGGGAAGGAGTTGGATATAACATCTCATGCTATAGAAAGGGTCTCAGGTTTGGTATAAGCATTGAGATATCCCATCTCATGCTATAGGAAGGGTCTCAGGATTGGAATCGGAAGGAGTTGTATATGACATCTCATGCCATAGGAAGGGTCACAGGTTTGGTATAAGCATTGAGATATCACATCTCTGCTATCGGAAGGGTCTCAGGATTGGAATGGGAAGGAGTTGGATATCCCATCTCATTATATGAAGGGTCTCAGGTTTGGTATTAGATGCATTGAGATATCACATCTCATGCTATAGGAAGGGTCTAAGGTTTGGAAGGGGAAGGATTTGGATATCACATCTCATGTTATAGGACCGGTCTCAGGTTTGATATTAGAAGCATTGAGATATCAAGTCTCATGGTATAGGACGGGTCTCAGAATTGGAATGGGATGGAGTTGGATATCACATCTCAAGCTATAGGAAGGGTCTCAGGATTGGAATGGGAAGGAGTTTGATATCACATCTCATGCCATGGTATGGGTCTCAGGTTTTGTAGAGGCATTGGGATATCACATCTCATGCTATCGGAAGGGTATCAGGATTGGATTTGGAAGGAGTTGGATATCCCATCTCATGCTATAGGAAGGGTCTAAGGTTGGAATTGGAAGGAGTTGGATATCACATCTCATGTTATAGGAAGGGTCTCAGGATTGGAATGGGAAGGACTTGGATATCACATCTCATTCTATAGGAAGGCTCTCAGGGTTGGAAGGGGAAGGAGTTGGATATCACATTTCATGTTAGAGGTAGGATCTCAGGTTTGGTATTAGAGGCATTGAGATATCACATCTCATGCTATCAGAAGGGTCTCAGGATTGGAATGGGAAGGAGTTGGATATCACATCTCATGCTAAAGGGAGGGTCTAAGGTTTGGAAGGGGAAGGATTTGGATATCACATCTCATGTTATAGGAAGGATCTCAGGTTTGGTATTAGAAGCATTGAGATATCACATCTCATGCTATCCGAAGGGTCTCAGGTTTGGTATAAGCATTGAGATATCACATCTCTGCTATCGGAAGGGTCTCAGGATTGGAATGGGAAGGACTAGGATATCACAATTCATGTTATAGGAAGGGTCTCAGGTTTGGTATTAGAAGCATTGAGATATCACATCTCATGCTATAGGAAGGGTCTCAGGATTGGAATGGGAAGGACTTGGATATCACATCTCATGTTATAGGAATGGTCTCAGGTTTGGTATTAGAAGCATTGAGATATCACATCTCATGCTATAGGAAGGGTCTCAGGAATGGAATGGGAAGGACTTGGATATCACATCTCATGATAAAGGAAGGGTCTTAGGTTTGGAAGGGGAAGGATTTGGATATCACATCTCATGTTATTGGACCGGTCTCAGGTTTGGTATTAGAAGCATTGAGATATCAAGTCTCATGGTATAGGACGGGAGTTTGATATCACATCTCATGCCATGGTATGGGTCTCAGGTTTTGTAGAAGCATTGGGATATCACATCTCATGCTATCGGAAGGGTATCAGGATTGGATTTGGAAGGAGTTGGATATCCCATCTCATGCTATAGGAAGGGTCTAAGGTAGGAATGGGAAGGAGTTGGATATCACATCTCATGTTATAGGAAGGGTCTCAGGATTAGAATGGGAAGGACTTGGATATCACATCTCATGCTGTAGGAAGGCTCTCAGGTTTGGAAAGGGAAGGAGTTGGATACCACATTTCATGTTAGAGGTAGGATCTCAGGTTTGGTATTGGAGGCATTGAGATATCACATCTCATTTCTATCAGAAGGGTATCAGGATTGGAATGGGAAGGAGTTGGATATCACATCTCATGCTAAAGGGAGGGTCTCAGGTTTGGAAGGGGAAGGATTTGGATATCACATCTCATGTTATAGGAAGGATCTCAGGTTTGGTATTAGAAGCATTGAGATATCACATCTCATGCTATCGGAAGGATCTCAGGTTTGGTATTAGAAGCATTGAGATATCACATCTCATGCTATAGGAAGGGTCTCAGGATTGGAATGGGAAGGAGTTGGATATCACATCTCATGCTAAAGGAAGGGTCTCAGTTTTGATATTAGAAGCATTGAGATATCACATCTCATGCTATCGGAAGGGTCTCAGGATTGGAATGGGAGGAGCTGGATATCACATCTCATGCTAAAGGAAGGGTCTCAGGTTTGGAAGGGGAAGGATTTGGATATCACATCTCTTGTTATAGGACGGGTCTCAGGTTTGGTATTAGAAGAATTGAGATATCACATCTCATGCTATAGGAAGTGTCTCAGGATTGGAATGGGAAGGAGTTGGATATCACATCTCATGCTATAGGAAGGGTTTCAGGTTTGGTAGAAGCATTGAGATATCACATCTCATGCTATAGGAAGAGTCTCAGGTTTGGGAAGGGAAGGATTTGGATTTCACATCTCATGTTATAGGATGGTTCTCATGTTTGGTTCTTGAAGTATTGAGATATCACATCTCATGCTATCGGAAGGGTCTCAGGTTTGGAATGGGAAGGAGTTGGATATCACATCTCATGTTATAGGAAGGATCTCAGGTTTGGTATTAGAAGCATTGAGATATCACATCTCATGCTATAGGAAGGGTCTCAGGATTGGAATGGGAAGGAGTTGGATATCACATCTCATGCTATAGGGAGGTTCTCAGGTTTGATATTAGAAGCATTGAGATACCACATCTCATGCTATCGGAAGGGTCTCAGGATTGAAATGGGAAGGAGTTGGATATCATATCTCATGCTAAAGGAAAGGTCTCAGGTTTGGAAGGGGAAGGATTTGGATCTCACATCTCATATTTTAGGACGGGTCTCAGGTTTGGTATTAGAAGCATTGAGATATCACATCTCATGGTATAATAAGGGACTCAGGATTGGAATGGGAAGGAGTTGGATATCACATCTCAAGCTATCTCAGGATTGGAATGGGAAGGAGTTTGATATCACATCTCAAGCTATAGAAAGGGTCTCAGGTTTGGGAAGGGAAGGATTTGGATTTCACATCTCATGTTATAGGATGGTTCTCATGTTTGGTTTTAGAAGCATTGAGATATCACATCTCATGCTATCGGAAGGGTCTCAGGTTTGGAATGGGAAGGAGTTGGATATCCCATCTCATGTTATAGGACGGGTCTCAGGTTTGATATTAGAAGCATTGAGATATCACATCGCATGCTGTAGGAAGGGTCTCAGGTTTGGAATGGGAAGGATTTGGATATCACATCTCATGTCATAGGAAGGATCTCAGGTTTGGTATTAGAAGCATTGATATATCACATCTCATGCTATAGGAATGGTCTCAGGATTGGAATGGGTAGGAGTTGGATATTGCATTCTTGCTATAGGAAGGGTCTCATGTTTGGAATGGGAAGGAGTTGGATATCACATATGCTATAGGAAGTGTCTCAGGTTTGGAACGGGAAGGAGTTGGATATCACATCTCATGTTATAGGAAGGGTCTCAGGTTTGGTATAAGCATTGAGATATCACATCTCTGCTATCGGAAGTGGCTCAGGATTGGAATGGGAAGGAGTTGGATATCCCATCTCATGTTATAGGACGGGTCTCTGGTTTGGTATAAGCATTGAGATATCACATCTCATGCTATAGGAAGGGTCTCAGGATTGGAATGGGAAGGATTTGGATATCACATCTCATGCTATAGGAAGGGTCTCAGGTTTGGTATAAGCATGGAGATATCACTTCTCATGCTATAGGAAGGGTCTCAGGATTGGAATGGGAAGGAGTTGGATATCATCTCATGCTATAGGAAGGGTCTCAGGTTTAGTATAAGCATGGAGATATCACTTCTCATGCTATAGGAAGGGTCTCAGGATTGGAATGGGAAGGAGTTGGATATCACATCTCATGTTATAGGAAGGATCTCAGGTTTGGTATTAGAAGCATTGAGACATCACATTTCATGCTATAGGAAGGGTCTCAGGATTGGAATGGGAAGAAGTTGGATATCTCATCTCATGCTATAGGAAGGGTCTCAGGTTTGGTATAAGCATTGAGATATCACATCTCATGCTATAGAAAGGGTCTCAGGATTGGAATGGGAAGGATTTGTATATGACATCTCAGGCCATAGCAAGGGTCTCAGGTTTGGTATAAGCATTGAGATATCACATCTCTGCTATCGGTAGGGTCTCAGGATTGGAATGGGAAGGAGTTGGATATCCCATCTCATGTTATAGGAAGGGTCTCAGGTTTGGTATTAGAAGCATTGAGATATCACATCTCATGCTATAGGAAGGGTCTCAGGATTGGAATGGGAAGGACTTGGATGTCACATCTCATGTTATAGGACGGGTCTCAGGTTTGGTATTAGAAGCATTGAGATATCAAGTCTCATGGTATAGGAAGGGTCTCAGAATTGGAATGGGAAGGAGTTGGATATCACATCTCAAGCTATAGGAAGGGTCTCAGGATTGGAATGGGAAGGAGTTTGATATCACATCTCATGCCATTGTATGGGTCTCAGGTTTGGTAGAAGCATTGGGATATCACATCTTATGCTATCGGAAGGGTATCAGGATTGGATTTGGAAGGAGTTGGATATCCCATCTCATGCTATAGGAAGGGTCTCAGGTTGGAATGGGAAGGAGTTGGATATCATATCTCATGCTATAGGAAGGCTCTCAGGTTTGGAAGGGGAAGGAGTTGGATATCACATTTCATGTTAGATGAAGGATCTCAGGTTTGGTATTAGAGGCATTGAGATATCACATCTCATGCTATAGGATGGGTCTCAGGATTGGAATGGGAAGGAGTTGGATATCACATCTCAAGCTATAGGAAGGGTCTCAGGTTTGGTATAAACATTGAGATATCACATCTCATGCTATAGGAAGGGTCTCAGGATTGGAATGGGAAGGAGGTGGATATCACATCTCATGTTGTAGGAAAGATCTCAGGTTTGGTATTAGAAGCATTGAGACATCACATCCCATGTTATAGGAAGGGTCTCAGGATTGGAATGGGAAGAAGTTGGATACCACATCTTTTGCTATAGGAAGGGTCTCAGGTTTGGTATAAGCATTGAGATATCACATCTCATGCTATAGTAAGGGTCTCAGGATTGGAATGGGAAGGAGTTGTATATGACATCTCATGCCATAGGAAGGGCCTCAGGTTTGGTATAAGCATTGAGATATCACATCTCATGCTATAGGAATGGTCTCAGGATTGGGAATGGGAAGGACTTGGATATCACATCTCATGCTATAGGCAGGGTCTCAGGTTTGGAAAGGGAAGGAGTTGGATATCACATTTCATGTTATAGGTAGGATCTCAGGTTTGGTATTAGAGGCATTGAGATATCACATCTCATGCCATCAGAAGGGTCTCAGGATTGGAATGGGAAGGAGTTGGATATCACATCTCATGCTAAAAGGAGGGTCTCAGGTTTGGAAGGGGAAGGATTTGGATATCACATCTCATGTTATAGGAAGGATCTCAGGTTTGGTATTAGAAGAATTGAGATATCACATCGCATGCTATCGGAAGTATCTCAGGTTTGGTATCAGAGGCATTGAGATATCACATCTCATGCTATCATAAGAGTCTCAGGATTGGAATGGGAAGGAGTTGGATATCACATCTCATGCTGAAGGGAGGGTCTCAGGTTTAGAAGGGGAAGGATTTGGATATCACATCACATGTTATAGGAAGGATCTCAGGTTTGGTATTAGAAGCATTGAGATATCACATCTCATGCTATCGGAAGGGTCTCAGGATTGGAATGGGAAGAAGCTGGATATCACATCTCATGCTATAGGAAGGGTCTCAGGTTTGGAACGGGGAGGAGTTGGATATCATATCTCATGTTATAGGAAGAGTCTCAGGTTTGGTATAAGCATTGAGATATCACATCTCTGCAATCGGAAGTGTCTCAGGATTGGGATGGGAAGGAGTTGGATATCCCATCTCATGTTATAGGACGGGTCTCTGGTTTGGTATTAGAATCATTGAGATATCACATCACATGCTGTAGGAAGGGTCTAAGGATTGGAATGGGAAGGAGTTGGATATCCCTTCTCATGCTATAGGAAGGGTCTCAGGTTGGAATGGGAAGGAGTTGGATATCACATCTCGTTATAGGAAGGGTCTCAGGATTGGAATGGGAAGGATTTGGATATCACATCTCTTGCTATAGGAAGGGTCTCAGGTTTTTTATTAGAAACATTGAGATATCACATCTCATGCTATAGGAAGGGTTTCAGGATTGGAATGGGAAGGATTTGGATATCACATCTCATGCTAAAGGAAGGGTCTCAGGTTTGGAAGGGGAAGGATTTGGATATCATATCTCATGTTATAGGACGGGTCCCAGGTTTGGTATTAGAAGCATTGAGATATCACATCTCATGCTATAGGAGGAGTCTCAGGATTGGAATGGGAAGGAGTTGGATATCACGTCTCATGTTATAGGAAGGGTCTCAGGATTGGAATGGCAAGGAGTTGGATATCACATCTCATGCTAAAGGAAGGGTCTCAGGTTTGATAGAAGCATTGAGATATCACATCTCATGCTATAGGAAGGAACTCAGGATTGGAATGGGAAGGAGTTGGATATCACATCTCATGCCATAGGAAGGGTCATCAGGTTTGGTATAAGCATTGAGATATCACATCTCTGCTATCGGAAGGGTCTCAGGATAGGAATGGGAAGGACTTAGATATCACATCTCATACTATAGGGAGGGTCTCAGTTTTGATATTAGAAGCATTGAGCTATCACATCTCATGCTATCGGAAGGGTCTCAGGATTGGAATGGGATGGAGTCGGATATCACATCTCAAGCTATCTCAGGATTGGAATGGGAAGGAGTTTGATATCACATCTCAAGCTATAGGAAGGGTCTCAGGTTTGGAAGGGGAAGGATTTGGATCTCACATCTCAAGCTATCTCAGGATTGGAATGGGAAGGAGTTTGATATCACATCTCAAGCTATAGGAAGGGTCTCAGGTTTGGAAAGGGAAGGATTTGGATTTCACATCTCATGTTATAGGATGGTTCTCATGTTTGGTTTTAGTAGCATTGAGATATCACATCTCATGCTATCGGAAGGGTCTCAGGTTTGGAAAGGAAGGATTTGGATTTCACATGTTATAGGATGGTTCTCAGGTTTGGTTTTAGAAGCATTAAGATATAACATCTCATGCTATAGGAAGGGTCTCAGGTTTGGAATGGGAAGGAGTTGGATATCACATCTCATGCTAAAGGAAAGGTCTCAGGTTTGGAAGGGGAAGGATTTGGATCTCACATCTCATGTTTTAGGACGGGTCTCAGGTTTGGTATTAGAAGCATTGAAATATCACATCTCATGGTATAGGAAGGGACTCAGGATTGGAATGGGAAGTAGTTGGATATCACATTGAATGGGAAGGAGTTTGATATCACATCTCGAGCTATAGGAAGGGTCTCAGGTTTGGAAAGGGAATGATTTGGATTTCACATCTCATGTTATAGGATGGTTCTCATGTTTGGTTTTAGAAGCATTGAGATATCACATCTCATGCTATCGGAAGGGTCTCAGGTTTGGAATGGGAAGGAGTTTGATATCACATTTCATGTTATAGGAAGGATCTCAGGTTTGGTATTAGAAGCATTGAGATATCACATCTCATGCTATAGGAAGGGTCTAAGGTTTGGAATCGGAAGGAGTTGTATATGACATCTCATGCCATAGGAAGGGTCTCAGGTTTGGTATAAGCATTGAGATATCACATCTCTGCTATCGGAAGGGTCTCAGGATTGGAATGGGAAGGAGTTGGATATCCCATCTCATAATAGGAAGGGTCTCAGGTTTGGTATTAGAAGCATTGAGATATCACATCTCATGCTATAGGAAGGGTCTAAGGTTTGGAAGGGGAAGGATTTGGGTATCACATCTCATGTTATAGGACGGGTCTCAGGTTTGGTATTAGAAGCATTGAGATATCACATCTCATGGTATAGGAAGGGTCTCAGGATTAGAATGGAAAGGAGTTGGCTATCACATCTCAAGCTATCTCAGGATTGGAATGGGAAGGAGTTTGATATCACATCTCAAGCTATAGGAAGGGTCTCAGGTTTGGAAAGGGAAGGATTTGGATTTCACATCTCATGTTATAGGATGGTTCTCATGTTTGGTTTTAGTAGCATTGAGATACCACATCTCATGCTATCGGAAGGGTCTCAGGTTTGGAAAGGGAAGGATTTGGAGTTCACATGTTATAGGATGGTTCTCAGGTTTGGTTTTAGAAGCATTAAGATATAACATCTCATGCTATAGGAAGGGTCTCAGGTTTGGAATGGGAAGGAGTTGGATATCACATCTCATGCTAAAGGAAAGGTCTCAGGTTTGGAAGGGGAAGGATTTGGATCTCACATCTCATGTTTTAGGACGGGTCTCAGGTTTGGTATTAGAAGCATTGAAATATCACATCTCATGGTATAGGAAGGGTCTCAGGATTGGAATGGGAAGGAGTTGGATATCACATTGAATGGGAAGGAGTTTGATATCACATCTCAAGCTATCGGAAGGGTCTCAGGATTGGAATCGGAAGGAGTTGTATAAGACATCTCATGCCGTAGGAAGGATCTCAGGTTTGGTATAAGCATTGAGATATCACATCTCTGCTATCGGAAGGGTCTCAGGATTGGAATGGGAAGGAGTTGGATATCCCATCTCGTTATAGGAAGGGTCTCAGGTTTGGTATTAGAAGCATTGAGATATCACATCTCATGCTATAGGAAGGGTCTAAGGTTTGGAAGGGGAAGGATTTGGGTATCACATCTCATGTTATAGGACCGGTCTCAGGTTTGGTATTAGAAGCATTGAGATATCAAGTCTCATGGTATAGGACGGGTCTCAGAATTGGAATGGGAAGGAGTTGGATATCACATCTCAAGCTATAGGAAGGGTCTCAGGATTGGAATGGGAAGGAGTTGGATATCACATCTCATGTTATAGGAAGGGTCTCAGGATTGGAATGGGAAGGACTTGGATATCACATCTCATTCTATAGGAAGGCTCTCAGGGTTGGAAGGGGAAGGAGTTGGATATCACATTTCATGTTAGAGGTAGGATCTCAGGTTTGGTATTAGAGGCATTGAGATATCACATCTCATTTCTATCAGAAGGGTATCAGGATTGGAATGGGAAGGAGTTGGATAAAGGGAGGGTCTCAGGTTTGGAAGGGGAAGGATTTGGATATCACATCTCATGTTATAGGAAGGATCTCAGGTTTGGTATTAGAAGCATTGAGATATCACATCTCATGCTATCGGAAGGATCTCAGGTTTGGTATTAGAAGCATTGAGATACCACATCTCATGCTATAGGAAGGGTCTCAGGATTGGAATGGGAAGGAGTTGGATATCACATCTCATGCTAAAGGAAGGGTCTCAGTTTTGATATTAGAAGCATTGAGATATCACATCTCATGCTATCGGAAGGGTCTCAGGATTGGAATGGGAGGAGCTGGATATTACATCTCATGCTAAAGGAAGGGTCTCAGGTTTGGAAGGGGAAGGATTTGGATATCACATCTCTTGTTATAGGACGGGTCTCAGGTTTGGTATTAGAAGAATTGAGATATCACATCTCATGCTATAGGAAGTGTCTCAGGATTGGAATGGAAAGGAGTTGGATATCACATCTCATGCTATAGGAAGGGTTTCAGGTTTGGTAGAAGCATTGAGATAGCACATCTCATGCTAAAGGAAGAGTCTCAGGTTTGGGAAGGGAAGGATTTGGATTTCACATCTCATGTTATAGGATGGTTCTCATGTTTGGTTCTTGAATTATTGAGATATCACATCTCATGCTATCGGAAGGGTCTCAGGTTTGGAATGGGAAGGAGTTGGATATCACATCTCATGTTATCGGAAGGATCTCAGGTTTGGTATTAGAAGCATTGAGATATCACATCTCATGCTATAGGAAGGGTCTCAGGATTGGAATGGGAAGGAGTTGGATATCACATCTCATGCTATAGGGAGGTTCTCAGGTTTGATATTAGAAGCATTGAGATATCACATCTCATGCTATCGGAAGGGTCTCAGGATTGGAATGGGAAGGAGTTGGATATCACATCTCATGCTAAAGGAAAGGTCTCAGGTTTGGAAGGGGAAGGATTTGGATCTCACATCTCATATTTTAGGACGGGTCTCAGGTTTGGTATTAGAAGCATTGAGATATCACATCTCATGGTATAATAAGGGACTCAGGATTGGAATGGGAAGGAGTTGGATATCACATCTCAAGCTATCTCAGGATTGGAATGGGAAGGAGTTTGATATCGCATCTCAAGCTATAGGAAGGGTCTCAGGTTTGGGAAGGGAAGGATTTGGATTTCACATCTCATGTTATAGGATGGTTCTCATGTTTGGTTTTAGAAGCATTGAGATATCACAGCTCATGCTATCGGAAGGGTCTCAGGTTTGGAATGGGAAGTAGTTGGATATCCCATCTCATGTTATAGGACGGGTCTCAGGTTTGATATTAGAAGCATTGAGATATCACATCGCATGCTGTAGGAAGGGTCTCAGGTTTGGAATGGGAAGGATTTGGATATCATATCTCATGTCATAGGAAGGATCTCAGGTTTGGTATTAGAAGCATTGATATATCACATCTCATGCTATAGGAATGGTCTCAGGATTGGAATGGGTAGGAGTTGGATATTGCATTCTTGCTATAGGAAGGGTCTCATGTTTGGAATGGGAAGGAGTTGGATATCACATATGCTATAGGAAGTGTCTCAGGTTTGGAACGGGAAGGAGTTGGATATCACATCTCATGTTATAGGAAGGGTCTCAGGTTTGGTATAAGCATTGAGATATCACATCTCTGCTATCGGAAGTGGCTCAGGATTGGAATGGGAAGGAGTTGGATGTCCCATCTCATGTTATAGGACGGGTCTCTGGTTTGGTATAAGCATTGAGATATCACATCTCATGCTATAGGAAGGGTCTCAGGATTGGAATGGGAAGGATTTGGATATCACATCTCATGCTATAGGAAGGGTCTCAGGTTTGATATAAGCATGGAGATATCACTTCTCATGCTATAGGAAGGGTCTCATGATTGGAATGGGAAGGAGTTGGATATCACATCTCATGTTATAGGAAGGATCTCAGGTTTGGTATTAGAAGCATTGAGACATCACATATCATGCTATAGGAAGGGTCTCAGGATTGGAATGGGAAGGAGTTGGATATCTCATCTCATGCTATAGGAAGGGTCTCAGGTTTGGTATAAGCATTGAGATATCACATCTCATGCTATAGAAAGGGTCTCAGGATTGGAATGGGAAGGAGTTGTATATGACATCTCAGGCCATAGCAAGGGTCTCAGGTTTGGTATAAGCATTGAGATATCACATCTCTGCTATCGGAAGGGTCTCAGGATTGTAATGGGAAGGAGTTGGATATCCCATCTCATGTTATAGGAAGGGTCTCAGGTTTGGTATTAGAAGCATTGAGATATCACATCTCATGCTATAGGAAGGGTCTCAGGATTGGAATGGGAAGGACTTGGATGTCACATCTCATGCTATAGGGAGGGTCTCAAGTTTGATATTTGAAGCATTGAGATAACAAATCTCATGATATCGGAAGGGTCTCAGGATTGGAATGGGAAGGAGTTGGATATCACATCTCATGATAAAGGAAGGGTCTAAGGTTTGGAAGGGGAAGGATTTGGATATCATATCTCATGTTATAGGATGGGTCTCAGGTTTGGTATTAGAAGCATTGAGATATCAAGTCTCATGGTATAGGAAGGGTCTCAGAATTGGAATGGGAAGGAGTTGGATATCACATCTCAAGCTATAGGAAGGGTCTCAGGATTGGAATGGGAAGGAGTTTGATATCACATCTCATGCCATTGTATGGGTCTCAGGTTTGGTAGAAGCATTGGGATATCACATCTTATGCTATCGGAAGGGTATCAGGATTGGATTTGGAAGGAGTTGGATATCCCATCTCATGCTATAGGAAAGGTCTCAGGTTGGAATGGGAAGAAGTTGGATATCATATCTCATGCTATAGGAAGGCTCTCAGGTTTGGAAGGGGAAGGAGTTGGATATCACATTTCATGTTAGATGAAGGATCTCAGGTTTGGTATTAGAGGCATTGAGATATCACATCTCATGCTATAGGAAGGGTCTCAGGATTGGAATGGGAAGGAGTTGGATATCACATCTCAAGCTATAGATAGGGTCTCAGGTTTGGTATAAACATTGAGATATCACATCTCATGCTATAGGAAGGGTCTCAGGATTGGAATGGGAAGGAGTTGGATATCACATCTCATGTTGTAGGAAAGATCTCAGGTTTGGTATTAGAAGCATTGAGACATCACATCTCATGTTATAGGAAGGGTCTCAGGATTGGAATGGGAAGAAGTTGGATACCACATCTGTTGCTATAGGAAGGGTCTCAGATTTGGTATAAGCATTGAGATATCACATCTCATGCTATAGTAAGGGTCTCAGGATTGGAATGGGAAGGAGTTGTATATGACATCTCATGCCATAGGAAGGGCCTCAGGTTTGGTATAAGCATTGAGATATCACATCTCATGCTATAGGAATGGTCTCAGGATTGGAATGGGAAGGACTTGGATATCACATCTCATGCTATAGGCAGGGTCTCAGGTTTGGAAAGGGAAGGAGTTGGATATCACATTTCATGTTATAGGAAGGATCTCAGGTTTGGTATTAGAAGAATTGAGATATCACATCTCATGCTATCGGAAGTATCTCAGGTTTGGTATCAGAGGCATTGAGATATCACATCTCATGCTATCATAAGGGTCTCAGGATCGGAATGGGAAGGAGTTGGATATCACACCTCATGCTGAAGGGAGGGTCTCAGGTTTGGAAGGGGAAGGATTTGGATATCACATCACATGTTATAGGAAGGATCTCAGGTTTGGTATTAGAAGCATTGAGATATCACATCTCATGCTATCGGAAGGGTCTCAGGATTGGAATGGGAAGGAGCTGGATATCACATCTCATGCTATAGGAAGGGTCTCAGGTTTGGAACGGGAAGGAGTTGGATATCACATCTCATGTTATAGGAAGAGTCTCAGGTTTGGTATAAGCATTGAGATATCACATCTCTGCAATCGGAAGTGTCTCAGGATTGGGATGTGAAGGAGTTGGATATCCCATCTCATGTTATAGGACGGGTCTCTGGTTTGGTATTAGAATCATTGAGATATCACATCGCATGCTGTAGGAAGGGTCTCAGGTTGGAATGGGAAGGAGTTGGATATCACATCTCGTTATAGGAAGGGTCTCAGGATTGGAATGGGAAGGATTTGGATATCACATCTCTTGCTATAGGAAGGGTCTCAGGTTTTTTATTAGAAACATTGAGATATCACATCTCATGCTATAGGAAGGGTTTCAGGATTGGAATGGGAAGGATTTGGATATCACATCTCATGCTAAAGGAAGGGTCTCAGGTTTGGAAGGGGAAGGATTTGGATATCATATCTCATGTTATAGGACGGGTCCCAGGTTTGGTATTAGAAGCATTGAGATATCACATCTCATGCTATAGGAGGAGTCTCAGGATTGGAATGGGAAGGAGTTGGATATCACGTCTCATGTTATAGGAAGGGTCTCAGGATTGGAATGGCAAGGAGTTGGATATCAAATCTCATGCTAAAGGAAGGGTCTCAGGTTTGATAGAAGCATTGAGATATCACATCTCATGCTATAGGAAGGAACTCAGGATTGGAATGGGAAGGAGTTGGATATCACATCTCATGCCATAGGAAGGGTCATCAGGTTTGGTATAAGCATTGAGATATCACATCTCTGCTATCGGAAGGGTCTCAGGATAGGAATGGGAAGGACTTAGATATCACATCTCATACTATAGGGAGGGTCTCAGTTTTGATATTAGAAGCATTGAGCTATCACATCTCATGCTATCGGAAGGGTCTCAGGATTGGAATGGGATGAGTCGGATATCACATCTCAAGCTATCTCAGGATTGGAATGGGAAGGAGTTTGATATCACATCTCAAGCTATAGGAAGGGTCTCAGGTTTGGAAGGGGAAGGATTTGGATCTCACATCTCATGTTTTAGGACGGGTCTCAAGTTTGGTATTAGAAGCATTGAGATATCACATCTCATGGTATAGGAGGGGTCTCAGGATTGGAATGGGAAGGAGTTGGCTATCACATCTCAAGCTATCTCAGGATTGGAATGGGAAGGAGTTTGATATCACATCTCAAGCTATAGGAAGGGTCTCAGGATTGGAAAGGGAAGGATTTGGATTTCACATCTCATGTTATAGGATGGTTCTCATGTTTGGTTTTAGTAGCATTGAGATATCACATCTCATGCTATCGGAAGGGTCTCAGGTTTGGAAGGGAACGATTTGGATTTCACATGTTATAGGATGGTTCTCAGGTTTGGTTTTAGAAGCATTAAGATATAACATCTCATGCTATAGGAAGGGTCTCAGGTTTGGAATGGGAAGGAGTTGGATATCACATCTCATGCTAAAGGAAAGGTCTCAGGTTTGGAAGGGGAAGGATTTGGATCTCACATCTCATGTTTTAGGACGGGTCTCAGGTTTGGTATTAGAAGCATTCAAATATCACATCTCATGGTATAGGAAGGGTCTCAGAATTGGAATGGGAAGGAGTTGGATATCACATTGAATGGGAAGGAGTTTGATATCACATCTCAAGCTATAGGAAGGGTCTCAGGTTTGGAAAGGGAATGATTTGGATTTCACATCTCATGTTATAGGATGGTTCTCATGTTTGGTTTTAGAAGCATTGAGATATCACATCTCATGCTATCGGAAGGGTCTCAGGTTTGGAATGGGAAGGAGTTTGATATCACATCTCATGTTATAGGAAGGATCTCAGGTTTGGTATTAGAAGCATTGAGATATCACATCTCATGCTATAGGAAGGGTCTCAGGATTGGAATCGGAAGGAGTTGTATATGACATCTCATGCCATAGGAAGGGTCTCAGGTTTGGTATAAGCATTGAGATATCACATCTCTGCTATCGGAAGGGTCTCAGGATTGGAATGGGAAGGAGTTGGATATCCCATCTCGTAATAGGAAGGGTCTCAGGTTTGGTATTAGAAGCATTGAGATATCACATCTCATGCTATAGGAAGGGTCTAAGGTTTGGAAGGGGAAGGATTTGGGTATCACATCTCATGTTATAGGACGGGTCTCAGGTTTGGTATTAGAAGCATTGAGATATCACATCTCATGGTATAGGAAGGGTCTCAGGATTAGAATGGAAAGGAGTTGGCTATCACATCTCAAGCTATCTCAGGATTGGAATGGGAAGGAGTTTGATATCACATCTCAAGCTATAGGAAGGGTCTCAGGTTTGGAAAGGGAAGGATTTGGATTTCACATCTCATGTTATAGGATGGTTCTCATGTTTGGTTTTAGTAGCATTGAGATACCACATCTCATGCTATCGGAAGGGTCTCAGGTTTGGAAAGGGAAGGATTTGGAGTTCACATGTTATAGGATGGTTCTCAGGTTTGGTTTTAGAAGCATTAAGATATAACATCTCATGCTATAGGAAGGGTCTCAGGTTTGGAATGGGAAGGAGTTGGATATCACATCTCATGCTAAAGGAAAGGTCTCAGGTTTGGAAGGGGAAGGATTTGGATCTCACATCTCATGTTTTAGGACGGGTCTCAGGTTTGGTATTAGAAGCATTGAAATATCACATCTCATGGTATAGGAAGGGTCTCAGGATTGGAATGGGAAGGAGTTGGATATCACATTGAATGGGAAGGAGTTTGATATCACATCTCAAGCTATCGGAAGGGTCTCAGGATTGGAATCGGAAGGAGTTGTATAAGACATCTCATGCCGTAGGAAGGGTCTCAGGTTTGGTATAAGCATTGAGATATCACATCTCTGCTATCGGAAGGGTCTCAGGATTGGAATGGGAAGGAGTTGGATATCCCATCTCGTTATAGGAAGGGTCTCAGGTTTGGTATTAGAAGCATTGAGATATCACATCTCATGCTATAGGAAGGGTCTAAGGTTTGGAAGGGGAAGGATTTGGGTATCACATCTCATGTTATAGGACCGGTCTCAGGTTTGGTATTAGAAGCATTGAGATATCAAGTCTCATGGTATAGGACGGGTCTCAGAATTGGAATTGGAAGGAGTTGGATATCACATCTCAAGCTATAGGAAGGTTCTCAGGATTGGAATGGGAAGGAGTTGGATATCACATCTCATGTTATAGGAAGGGTCTCAGGATTGGAATGGGAAGGACTTGGATATCACATCTCATTCTATAGGAAGGCTCTCAGGGTTGGAAGGGGAAGGAGTTGGATATCACATTTCATGTTAGAGGTAGGATCTCAGGTTTGGTATTAGAGGCATTGAGATATCACATCTCATTTCTATCAGAAGGGTATCAGGATTGGAATGGGAAGGAGTTGGATAAAGGGAGGGTCTCAGGTTTGGAAGGGGAAGGATTTGGATATCACATCTCATGTTATAGGAAGGATCTCAGGTTTGGTATTAGAAGCATTGAGATATCACATCTCATGCTATCGGAAGGATCTCAGGTTTGGTATTAGAAGCATTGAGATACCACATCTCATGCTATAGGAAGGGTCTCAGGATTGGAATGGGAAGGAGTTGGATATCACATCTCATGCTAAAGGAAGGGTCTCAGTTTTGATATTAGAAGCATTGAGATATCACATCTCATGCTATCGGAAGGGTCTCAGGATTGGAATGGGAGGAGCTGGATATTACATCTCATGCTAAAGGAAGGGTCTCAGGTTTGGAAGGGGAAGGATTTGGATATCACATCTCTTGTTATAGGACGGGTCTCAGGTTTGGTATTAGAAGAATTGAGATATCACATCTCATGCTATAGGAAGTGTCTCAGGATTGGAATGGAAAGGAGTTGGATATCACATCTCATGCTATAGGAAGGGTTTCAGGTTTGGTAGAAGCATTGAGATATCACATCTCATGCTAAAGGAAGAGTCTCAGGTTTGGGAAGGGAAGGATTTGGATTTCACATCTCATGTTATAGGATGGTTCTCATGTTTGGTTCTTGAATTATTGAGATATCACATCTCATGCTATCGGAAGGGTCTCAGGTTTGGAATGGGAAGGAGTTGGATATCACATCTCATGTTATCGGAAGGATCTCAGGTTTGGTATTAGAAGCATTGAGATATCACATCTCATGCTATAGGAAGGGTCTCAGGATTGGAATGGGAAGGAGTTGGATATCACATCTCATGCTATAGGGAGGTTCTCAGGTTTGATATTAGAAGCATTGAGATATCACATCTCATGCTATCGGAAGGGTCTCAGGATTGGAATGGGAAGGAGTTGGATATCACATCTCATGCTAAAGGAAAGGTCTCAGGTTTGGAAGGGGAAGGATTTGGATCTCACATCTCATATTTTAGGACGGGTCTCAGGTTTGGTATTAGAAGCATTGAGATATCACATCTCATGGTATAATAAGGGACTCAGGATTGGAATGGGAAGGAGTTGGATATCACATCTCAAGCTATCTCAGGATTGGAATGGGAAGGAGTTTGATATCGCATCTCAAGCTATAGGAAGGGTCTCAGGTTTGGGAAGGGAAGGATTTGGATTTCACATCTCATGTTATAGGATGGTTCTCATGTTTGGTTTTAGAAGCATTGAGATATCACAGCTCATGCTATCGGAAGGGTCTCAGGTTTGGAATGGGAACTAGTTGGATATCCCATCTCATGTTATAGGACGGGTCTCAGGTTTGATATTAGAAGCATTGAGATATCACATCGCATGCTGTAGGAAGGGTCTCAGGTTTGGAATGGGAAGGATTTGGATATCATATCTCATGTCATAGGAAGGATCTCAGGTTTGGTATTAGAAGCATTGATATATCACATCTCATGCTATAGGAATGGTCTCAGGATTGGAATGGGTAGGAGTTGGATATTGCATTCTTGCTATAGGAAGGGTCTCATGTTTGGAATGGGAAGGAGTTGGATATCACATATGCTATAGGAAGTGTCTCAGGTTTGGAACGGGAAGGAGTTGGATATCACATCTCATGTTATAGGAAGGGTCTCAGGTTTGGTATAAGCATTGAGATATCACATCTCTGCTATCGGAAGTGGCTCAGGATTGGAATGGGAAGGAGTTGGATATCCCATCTCATGTTATAGGACGGGTCTCTGGTTTGGTATAAGCATTGAGATATCACATCTCATGCTATAGGAAGGGTCTCAGGATTGGAATGGGAAGGATTTGGATATCACATCTCATGCTATAGGAAGGGTCTCAGGTTTGATATAAGCATGGAGATATCACTTCTCATGCTATAGGAAGGGTCTCAGGATTGGAATGGGAAGGAGTTGGATATCACATCTCATGTTATAGGAAGGATCTCAGGTTTGGTATTAGAAGCATTGAGACATCACATATCATGCTATAGGAAGGGTCTCAGGATTGGAATGGGAAGGAGTTGGATATCTCATCTCATGCTATAGGAAGGGTCTCAGGTTTGGTATAAGCATTGAGATATCACATCTCATGCTATAGAAAGGGTCTCAGGATTGGAATGGGAAGGAGTTGTATATGACATCTCAGGCCATAGCAAGGGTCTCAGGTTTGGTATAAGCATTGAGATATCACATCTCTGCTATCGGAAGGGTCTCAGGATTGGAATGGGAAGGAGTTGGATATCCCATCTCATGTTATAGGAAGGGTCTCAGGTTTGGTATTAGAAGCATTGAGATATCACATCTCATGCTATAGGAAGGGTCTCAGGATTGGAATGGGAAGGACTTGGATGTCACATCTCATGCTATAGGGAGGGTCTCAAGTTTGATATTTGAAGCATTGAGATAACAAATCTCATGATATCGGAAGGGTCTCAGGATTGGAATGGGAAGGAGTTGGATATCACATCTCATGATAAAGGAAGGGTCTAAGGTTTGGAAGGGGAAGGATTTGGATATCATATCTCATGTTATAGGATGGGTCTCAGGTTTGGTATTAGAAGCATTGAGATATCAAGTCTCATGGTATAGGAAGGGTCTCAGAATTGGAATGGGAAGGAGTTGGATATCACATCTCAAGCTATAGGAAGGGTCTCAGGATTGGAATGGGAAGGAGTTTGATATCACATCTCATGCCATTGTATGGGTCTCAGGTTTGGTAGAAGCATTGGGATATCACATCTTATGCTATCGGAAGGGTATCAGGATTGGATTTGGAAGGAGTTGGATATCCCATCTCATGCTATAGGAAAGGTCTCAGGTTGGAATGGGAAGAAGTTGGATATCATATCTCATGCTATAGGAAGGCTCTCAGGTTTGGAAGGGGAAGGAGTTGGATATCACATTTCATGTTAGATGAAGGATCTCAGGTTTGGTATTAGAGGCATTGAGATATCACATCTCATGCTATAGGAAGGGTCTCAGGATTGGAATGGGAAGGAGTTGGATATCACATCTCAAGCTATAGATAGGGTCTCAGGTTTGGTATAAACATTGAGATATCACATCTCATGCTATAGGAAGGGTCTCAGGATTGGAATGGGAAGGAGTTGGATATCACATCTCATGTTGTAGGAAAGATCTCAGGTTTGGTATTAGAAGCATTGAGACATCACATCTCATGTTATAGGAAGGGTCTCAGGATTGGAATGGGAAGAAGTTGGATACCACATCTGTTGCTATAGGAAGGGTCTCAGATTTGGTATAAGCATTGAGATATCACATCTCATGCTATAGTAAGGGTCTCAGGATTGGAATGGGAAGGAGTTGTATATGACATCTCATGCCATAGGAAGGGCCTCAGGTTTGGTATAAGCATTGAGATATCACATCTCATGCTATAGGAATGGTCTCAGGATTGGAATGGGAAGGACTTGGATATCACATCTCATGCTATAGGCAGGGTCTCAGGTTTGGAAAGGGAAGGAGTTGGATATCACATTTCATGTTATAGGAAGGATCTCAGGTTTGGTATTAGAAGAATTGAGATATCACATCTCATGCTATCGGAAGTATCTCAGGTTTGGTATCAGAGGCATTGAGATATCACATCTCATGCTATCATAAGGGTCTCAGGATTGGAATGGGAAGGAGTTGGATATCACACCTCATGCTGAAGGGAGGGTCTCAGGTTTGGAAGGGGAAGGATTTGGATATCACATCACATGTTATAGGAAGGATCTCAGGTTTGGTATTAGAAGCATTGAGATATCACATCTCATGCTATCGGAAGGGTCTCAGGATTGGAATGGGAAGGAGCTGGATATCACATCTCATGCTATAGGAAGGGTCTCAGGTTTGGAACGGGAAGGAGTTGGATATCACATCTCATGTTATAGGAAGAGTCTCAGGTTTGGTATAAGCATTGAGATATCACATCTCTGCAATCGGAAGTGTCTCAGGATTGGGATGGGAAGGAGTTGGATATCCCATCTCATGTTATAGGACGGGTCTCTGGTTTGGTATTAGAATCATTGAGATATCACATCGCATGCTGTAGGAAGGGTCTCAGGTTGGAATGGGAAGGAGTTGGATATCACATCTCGTTATAGGAAGGGTCTCAGGATTGGAATGGGAAGGATTTGGATATCACATCTCTTGCTATAGGAAGGGTCTCAGATTTTTTATTAGAAACATTGAGATATCACATCTCATGCTATAGGAAGGGTTTCAGGATTGGAATGGGAAGGATTTGGATATCACATCTCATGCTAAAGGAAGGGTCTCAGGTTTGGAAGGGGAAGGATTTGGATATCATATCTCATGTTATAGGACGGGTCCCAGGTTTGGTATTAGAAGCATTGAGATATCACATCTCATGCTATAGGAGGAGTCTCAGGATTGGAATGGGATGAGTCGGATATCACATCTCAAGCTATCTCAGGATTGGAATGGGAAGGAGTTTGATATCACATCTCAAGCTATAGGAAGGGTCTCAGGTTTGGAAGGGGAAGGATTTGGATCTCACATCTCATGTTTTAGGACGGGTCTCAAGTTTGGTATTAGAAGCATTGAGATATCACATCTCATGGTATAGGAGGGGTCTCAGGATTGGAATGGGAAGGAGTTGGCTATCACATCTCAAGCTATCTCAGGATTGGAATGGGAAGGAGTTTGATATCACATCTCAAGCTATAGGAAGGGTCTCAGGTTTGGAAAGGGAAGGATTTGGATTTCACATCTCATGTTATAGGATGGTTCTCATGTTTGGTTTTAGTAGCATTGAGATATCACATCTCATGCTATAGGAAGGCTCTCAGGTTTGGAAGGGGAAGGAGTTGGATATCACATTTCATGTTAGATGAAGGATCTCAGGTTTGGTATTAGAGGCATTGAGTATTGAGTCACATCTCATGCTATAGGAGGAGTCTCAGGATTGGAATGGGAAGGAGTTGGATATCACGTCTCATGTTATAGGAAGGGTCTCAGGATTGGAATGGCAAGGAGTTGGATATCAAATCTCATGCTAAAGGAAGGGTCTCAGGTTTGATAGAAGCATTGAGATATCACATCTCATGCTATAGGAAGGAACTCAGGATTGGAATGGGAAGGAGTTGGATATCACATCTCATGCCATAGGAAGGGTCATCAGGTTTGGTATAAGCATTGAGATATCACATCTCTGCTATCGGAAGGGTCTCAGGATAGGAATGGGAAGGACTTAGATATCACATCTCATACTATAGGGAGGGTCTCAGTTTTGATATTAGAAGCATTGAGCTATCACATCTCATGCTATCGGAAGGGTCTCAGGATTGGAATGGGATGAGTCGGATATCACATCTCAAGCTATCTCAGGATTGGAATGGGAAGGAGTTTGATATCACATCTCAAGCTATAGGAAGGGTCTCAGGTTTGGAAGGGAAAGGATTTGGATCTCACATCTCATGTTTTAGGACGGGTCTCAAGTTTGGTATTAGAAGCATTGAGATATCACATCTCATGGTATAGGAGGGGTCTCAGGATTGGAATGGGAAGGAGTTGGCTATCACATCTCAAGCTATCTCAGGATTGGAATGGGAAGGAGTTTGATATCACATCTCAAGCTATAGGAAGGGTCTCAGGTTTGGAAAGGGAAGGATTTGGATTTCACATCTCATGTCATAGGATGGTTCTCATGTTTGGTTTTAGTAGCATTGAGATATCACATCTCATGCTATCGGAAGGGTCTCAGGTTTGGAAGGGAACGATTTGGATTTCACATGTTATAGGATGGTTCTCAGGTTTGGTTTTAGAAGCATTAAGATATAACATCTCATGCTATAGGAAGGGTCTCAGGTTTGGAATGGGAAGGAGTTGGATATCACATCTCATGCTAAAGGAAAGGTCTCAGGTTTGGAAGGGGAAGGATTTGGATCTCACATCTCATGTTTTAGGACGGGTCTCAGGTTTGGTATTAGAAGCATTCAAATATCACATCTCATGGTATAGGAAGGGTCTCAGAATTGGAATGGGAAGGAGTTGGATATCACATTGAATGGGAAGGAGTTTGATATCACATCTCAAGCTATAGGAAGGGTCTCAGGTTTGGAAAGGGAATGATTTGGATTTCACATCTCATGTTATAGGATGGTTCTCATGTTTGGTTTTAGAAGCATTGAGATATCACATCTCATGCTATCGGAAGGGTCTCAGGTTTGGAATGGGAAGGAGTTTGATATCACATCTCATGTTATAGGAAGGATCTCAGGTTTGGTATTAGAAGCATTGAGATATCACATCTCATGCTATAGGAAGGGTCTCAGGATTGGAATCGGAAGGAGTTGTATATGACATCTCATGCCATAGGAAGGGTCTCAGGTTTGGTATAAGCATTGAGATATCACATCTCTGCTATCGGAAGGGTCTCAGGATTGGAATGGGAAGGAGTTGGATATCCCATCTCGTTATAGGAAGGGTCTCAGGTTTGGTATTAGAAGCATTGAGATATCACATCTCATGCTATAGGAAGGGTCTAAGGTTTGGAAGGGGAAGGATTTGGGTATCACATCTCATGTTATAGGACGGGTCTCAGGTTTGGTATTAGAAGCATTGAGATATCACATCTCATGCTATAGGAAGGGTCTCAGGTTTGGAATGGGAAGGAGTTGGATATCACATCTCATGCTAAAGGAAAGGTCTCAGGTTTGGAAGGGGAAGGATTTGGATCTCACATCTCATGTTTTAGGACGGGTCTCAGGTTTGGTATTAGAATCATTGAGATATCACATCGCATGCTGTAGGAAGGGTCTAAGGATTGGAATGGGAAGGAGTTGGATATCCCTTCTCATGCTATAGGAAGGGTCTCAGGTTGGAATGGGAAGGAGTTGGATATCACATCTCGTTATAGGAAGGGTCTCAGGATTGGAATGGGAAGGATTTGGATATCACATCTCTTGCTATAGGAAGGTTCTCAGGTTTTTTATTAGAAACATTGAGATATCACATCTCATGCAATAGGAAGGGTCTCAGGTTTGGTATTAGAAGCATTGAGACATCACATCTCATGGTATAATAAGGGGCTCAGGATTGGAATGGGAAGGAGTTGGATATCACATCTCAAGCTATCTCAGGATTGGAATGGGAAGGAGTATGATATCACATCTCAAGCTATAGGAAGGGTCTCAGGTTTGGGAAGGGAAGGATTTGGATTTCACATCTCATGTTATAGGATGGTTCTCATGTTTGGTTTTAGAAGCATTGAGATATCACATCTCATGCTATCGGAAGGGTCTCAGGTTTGGAATGGGAAGGAGTTGGATATCCCATCTCATGTTATAGGACGGGTCTCAGGTTTGATATTAGAAGCATTGAGATATCACATCGCATGCTGTAGGAAGGGTCTCAGGTTTGGAATGGGAAGGATTTGGATATCACATCTCATGTCATAGGAAGGATCTCAGGTTTGGTATTAGAAGCATTGATATATCACATCTCATGCTATAGGAATGGTCTCAGGATTGGAATGGGTAGGAGTTGGATATTGCATTCTTGCTATAGGAAGGGTCTCATGTTTGGAATGGGAAGGAGTTGGATATCATATATGCTATAGGAAGTGTCTCAGGTTTGGAACGGGAAGGAGTTGGATATCACATCTCATGTTATAGGAAGGGTCTCAGGTTTGGTATAAGCATTGAGATATCACATCTCTGCTATCGGAAGTGGCTCAGGATTGGAATGGGAAGGAGTTGGATATCCCATCTCATGTTATAGGACGGGTCTCTGGTTTGGTATAAGCATTGAGATATCACATCTCATGCTATAGGAAGGGTCTCAGGATTGGAATGGGAAGGATTTGGATATCACATCTCATGCTATAGGAAGGGTCTCAGGTTTGATATACGCATGGAGATATCACTTCTCATGCTATAGGAAGGGTCTCAGGATTGGAATGGGAAGGAGTTGGATATCTCATCTCATGCTATAGGAAGGGTCTCAGGTTTGGTATAAGCATTGAGATATCACATCTCATGCTATAGAAAGGGTCTCAGGATTGGAATGGGAAGGAGTTGTATATGACATCTCAGGCCATAGCAAGGGTCTCAGGTTTGGTATAAGCATTGAGATATCACATCTCTGCTATCGGAGGGGTCTCAGGATTGGAATGGGAAGGAGTTGGATATCCCATCTCATGTTATAGGAAGGGTCTCAGGTTTGGTATTAGAAGCATTGAGATATCACATCTCATGCTATAGGAAGGGTCTCAGGATTGGAATGGGAAGGACTTGGATGTCACATCTCATGCTATAGGGAGGGTCTCAAGTTTGATATTAGAAGCATTGAGATAACAAATCTCATGATATCGGAAGGGTCTCAGGATTGGAATGGGAAGGAGTTGGATATCACATCTCATGATAAAGGAAGGGTCTAAGGTTTGCAAGGGGAAGGATTTGGATATCACATCTCATGTTATAGGACGGGTCTCAGGTTTGGTATTAGAAGCATTGAGATATCAAGTCTCATGGTATAGGAAGGGTCTCAGAATTGGAATGGGATGGAGTTGGATATCACATCTCAAGCTATAGGAAGGGTCTCAGGATTGGAATGGGAAGGAGTTTGATATCACATCTCATGCCATTGTATGGGTCTCAGGTTTGGTAGAAGCATTGGGATATCACATCTTATGCTATCGGAAGGGTATCAGGATTGGATTTGGAAGGAGTTGGATATCCCATCTCATGCTATAGGAAAGGTCTCAGGTTGGAATGGGAAGAAGTTGGATATCATATCTCATGCTATAGGAAGGCTCTCAGGTTTGGAAGGGGAAGGAGTTGGATATCACATTTCATGTTAGATGAAGGGTCTCAGGATTGGAATGGGAAGGAGTTGGATATCACATCTCAAGCTATAGGAAGGGTCTCAGGTTTGGTATAAACATTGAGATATCACATCTCATGCTATAGGAAGGGTCTCAGGATTGGAATGGGAAGGAGTTGGATATCACATCTCATGTTGTAGGAAAGATCTCAGGTTTGGTATTAGAAGCATTGAGACATCACATCTCATGTTATAGGAAGGGTCTCAGGATTGGAATGGGAAGAAGTTTGATACCACATCTGTTGCTATAGGAAGGGTCTCAGATTTGGTATAAGCATTGAGATATCACATCTCATGCTATAGTAAGGGTCTCAGGATTGGAATGGGAAGGAGTTGTATATGACATCTCATGCCATAGGAAGGGCCTCAGGTTTGGTATAAGCATTGAGATATCACATCTCATGCTATAGGAATGGTCTCAGGATTGGAATGGGAAGGACTTGGATATCACATCTCATGCTATAGGCAGGGTCTCAGGTTTGGAAAGGGAAGGAGTTGGATATCACATTTCATGTTATAGGTAGGATCTCAGGTTTGGTATTAGAGGCATTGAGATATCACATCTCATGCTATCAGAAGGGTCTCAGGATTGGAATGGGAAGGAGTTGGATATCACATCTCATGCTAAAGGGAGGGTCTCAGGTTTGGAAGGGGAAGAATTTGGATATCACATCTCATGTTATAGGAAGGATCTCAGGTTTGGTATTAGAGGAATTGAGATATCACATCTCATGCTATCGGAAGTATCTCAGGTTTGGTATCAGAGGCATTGAGATATCACATCTCATGCTATCATAAGGGTCTCAGGATTGGAATGGGAAGGAGTTGGATATCACATCTCATGCTGAAGGGAGGGTCTCAGGTTTGGAAGGGGAAGGATTTGGATATCACATCACATGTTATAGGAAGGATCTCAGGTTTGGTATTAGAAGCATTGAGATATCACATCTCATGCTATCGGAAGGGTCTCAGGATTGGAATGGGAAGGAGCTGGATATCACATCTCATGCTATAGGAAGGGTCTCAGGTTTGGAACGGGAAGGAGTTGGATATCACATCTCATGTTATAGGAAGAGTCTCAGGTTTGGTATAAGCATTGAGATATCACATCTCTGCAATCGGAAGTGTCTCAGGATTGGGATGGGAAGGAGTTGGATATCCCATCTCATGTTATAGGACGGGTCTCTGGTTTGGTATTAGAATCATTGAGATATCACATCGCATGCTGTAGGAAGGGTCTAAGGATTGGAATGGGAAGGAGTTGGATATCCCTTCTCATGCTATAGGAAGGGTCTCAGGTTGGAATGGGAAGGAGTTGGATATCACATCTCGTTATAGGAAGGGTCTCAGGATTGGAATGGGAAGGATTTGGATATCACATCTCTTGCTATAGGAAGGGTCTCAGGTTTTTTATTAGAAACATTGAGATATCACATCTCATGCTATAGGAAGGGTTTCAGGATTGGAATGGGAAGGATTTGGATATCACATCTCATGCTAAAGGAAGGGTCTCAGGTTTGGAAGGGGAAGGATTTGGATATCATATCTCATGTTATAGGACGGGTCCCAGGTTTGGTATTAGAAGCATTGAGATATCACATCTCATGCTATAGGAGGAGTCTCAGGATTGGAATGGGAAGGAGTTGGATATCACGTCTCATGTTATAGGAAGGGTCTCAGGATTGGAATGGCAAGGAGTTGGATATCACATCTCATGCTAAAGGAAGGGTCTCAGGTTTGATAGAAGCATTGAGATATCACATCTCATGCTATAGGAAGGAACTCAGGATTGGAATGGGAAGGAGTTGGATATCACATCTCATGCCATAGGAAGGGTCACCCGGTTTGGTATAAGCATTGAGATATCACATCTCTGCTATCGTAAGGGTCTCAGGATAGGAATGGGAAGGACTTAGATATCACATATCATACTATAGGGAGGGTCTCAGTTTTGATATTAGAAGCATTGAGCTATCACATCTCATGCTATCGGAAGGGTCTCAGGATTGGAATGGGATGAGTCGGATATCACATCTCAAGCTATCTCAGGATTGGAATGGGAAGGAGTTTGATATCACATCTCAAGCTATAGGAAGGGTCTCAGGTTTGGAAGGGGAAGGATTTGGATCTCACATCTCATGTTTTAGGACGGGTCTCAAGTTTGGTATTAGAAGCATTGAGATATCACATCTCATGGTATAGGAAGGGTCTCAGGATTGGAATGGGAAGGAGTTGGCTATCACATCTCAAGCTATCTCAGGATTGGAATGGGAAGGAGTTTGATATCACATCTCAAGCTATAGGAAGGGTCTCAGGTTTGGAAAGGAAAGGATTTGAATTTCACATCTCATGTTATAGGATGGTTCTCATGTTTGGTTTTAGTATCATTGAGATATCACATCTCATGCTATCGGAAGGGTCTCAGGTTTGGAAGGGAACGATTTGGATTTCACATGTTATAGGATGGTTCTCAGGTTTGGTTTTAGAAGCATTAAGATATAACATCTCATGCTATAGGAAGGGTGTCAGGTTTGGAATGGGAAGGAGTTGGATATCACATCTCATGCTAAAGGAAAGGTCTCAGGTTTGGAAGGGGAAGGATTTGGATCTCACATCTCATGTTTTAGGACGGGTCTCAGGTTTGGTATTAGAAGCATTCAAATATCACATCTCATGGTATAGGAAGGGTCTCAGGATTGGAATGGGAAGGAGTTGGATATCACATTGAATGGGAAGGAGTTTGATATCACATCTCAAGCTATAGGAAGGGTCTCAGGTTTGGAAAGGGAATGATTTGGATTTCACATCTCATGTTATAGGATGGGTCTCATGTTTGGTTTTAGAAGCATTGAGATATCACATCTCATGCTATCGGAAGGGTCTCAGGTTTGGAATGGGAAGGAGTTTGATATCACATCTCATGTTATAGGATGGTTCTCATGTTTGGTTTTAGAAGCATTGAGATATCACATCTCATGCTAAAGGAAAGGTCTCAGGTTTGGAAGGGGAAGGATTTGGATCTCACATCATATATTTTAGGACGGGTCTCAGGTTTGGTATTAGAAGCATTGAGATATCACATCTCATGGTATAATAAGGGACTCAGGATTGGAATGGGAAGGAGTTGGATATCACATCTCAAGCTATCTCAGGATTGGAATGGGAAGGAGTTTGATATCGCATCTCAAGCTATAGGAAGGGTCTCAGGTTTGGGAAGGGAAGGATTTGGATTTCACATCTCATGTTATAGGATGGTTCTCATGTTTGGTTTTAGAAGCATTGAGATATCACATCTCATGCTATCGGAAGGGTCTCAGGTTTGGAATGGGAAGGAGTTGGATATCCCATCTCATGTTATAGGACGGGTCTCAGGTTTGATATTAGAAGCATTGAGATATCACATCGCATGCTGTAGGAAGGGTCTCAGGTTTGGAATGGGAAGGATTTGGATATCACATCTCATGTCATAGGAAGGATCTCAGGTTTGGTATTAGAAGCATTGATATATCACATCTCATGCTATAGGAATGGTCTCAGAATTGGAATGGGTAGGAGTTGGATATTGCATTCTTGCTATAGGAAGGGTCTCATGTTTGGAATGGGAAGGAGTTGGATATCACATATGCTATAGGAAGTGTCTCAGGTTTGGAACGGGAAGGAGTTGGATATCACATCTCATGTTATAGGAAGGGTCTCAGGTTTGGTATAAGCATTGAGATATCACATCTCTGCCATCGGAAGTGGCTCAGGATTGGAATGGGAAGGAGTTGGATATCCCATCTCATGTTATAGGACGGGTCTCTGGTTTGGTATAAGCATTGAGATATCACATCTCATGCTATAGGAAGGGTCTCAGGATTGGAATGGGAAGGATTTGGATATCACATCTCATGCTATAGGAAGGGTCTCAGGTTTGATATAAGCATGGAGATATCACTTCTCATGCTATAGGAAGGGTCTCAGGATTGGAATGGGAAGGAGTTGGATATCATCTCATGCTATAGGAAGGGTCTCAGGTTTGGTATAAGCATGGAGATATCACTTCTCATGCTATAGGAAGGGTCTCAGGATTGGAATGGGAAGGAGTTGGATATCACATCTCATGTTATAGGAAGGATCTCAGGTTTGGTATTAGAAGCATTGAGACATCACATATCATGCTATAGGAAGGGTCTCAGGATTGGAATGGGAAGGAGTTGGATATCTCATCTCATGCTATAGGAAGGGTCTCAGGTTTGGTATAAGCATTGAGATATCACATCTCATGCTATAGAAAGGGTCTCAGGATTGGAATGGGAAGGAGTTGTATATGACATCTCAGGCCATAGCAAGGGTCTCAGGTTTGGTATAAGCATTGAGATATCACATCTCTGCTATCGGAAGGGTCTCAGGATTGGAATGGGAAAGAGTTGGATATCCCATCTCATGTTATAGGAAGGGTCTCAGGTTTGGTATTAGAAGCATTGAGATATCACATCTCATGCTATAGGAAGGGTCTCAGGATTGGAATGGGAAGGACTTGGATGTCACATCTCATGCTATAGGGAGGGTCTCAAGTTTGATATTTGAAGCATTGAGATAACAAATCTCATGATATCGGAAGGGTCTAAGGTTTAGAAGGGGAAGGATTTGGATATCATATCTCATGTTATAGGACGGGTCTCAGGTTTGGTATTAGAAGCATTGAGATATCAAGTCTCATGGTATAGGAAGGGTCTCAGAATTGGAATGGGAAGGAGTTGGATATCACATCTCAAGCTATAGGAAGGGTCTCAGGATTGGAATGGGAAGGAGTTTGATATCACATCTCATGCCATTGTATGGGTCTCAGGTTTGGTAGAAGCATTGGGATATCACATCTTATGCTATCGGAAGGGTATCAGGATTGGATTTGGAAGGAGTTGGATATCCCATCTCATGCTATAGGAAAGGTCTCAGGTTGGAATGGGAAGAAGTTGGATATCATATCTCATGCTATAGGAAGGCTCTCAGGTTTGGAAGGGGAAGGAGTTGGATATCACATTTCATGTTAGATGAAGGATCTCAGGTTTGGTATTAGAGGCATTGAGATATCACATCTCATGCTATAGGAAGGGTCTCAGGATTGGAATGGGAAGGAGTTGGATATCACATCTCAAGCTATAGGAAGGGTCTCAGGTTTGGTATAAACATTGAGATATCACATCTCATGCTATAGGAAGGGTCTCAGGATTGGAATGGGAAGGAGTTGGATATCACATCTCATGTTGTAGGAAAGATCTCAGGTTTGGTATTAGAAGCATTGAGACATCACATCTCATGTTATAGGAAGGGTCTCAGGATTGGAATGGGAAGAAGTTGGATACCACATCTGTTGCTATAGGAAGGGTCTCAGATTTGGTATAAGCATTGAGATATCACATCTCATGCTATAGTAAGCGTCTCAGGATTGGAATGGGAAGGAGTTGTATATGAGATCTCATGCCATAGGAAGGGCCTCAGGTTTGGTATAAGCATTGAGATATCACATCTCATGCTATAGGAATGGTCTCAGGATTGGAATGGGAAGGACTTGGATATCACATCTCATGCTATAGGCAGGGTCTCAGGTTTGGAAAGGGAAGGAGTTGGATATCACATATCATGTTATAGGTAGGATCTCAGGTTTGGTATTAGAGGCATTGAGATATCACATCTCATGCTATCAGAAGGGTCTCAGGATTGGAATGGGAAGGAGTTGGATATCACATCTCATGCTAAAGGGAGGGTCTCAGGTTTGGAAGGGGAAGGATTTGGATATCACATCTCATGTTATAGGAAGGATCTTAGGTTTGGTATTAGAAGAATTGAGATATCACATCTCATGCTATCGGAAGTATCTCAGGTTTGGTATCAGAGGCATTGAGATATCACATCTCATGCTATCATAAGGGTCTCAGGATTGGAATGGGAAGGAGTTGGATATCACATCTCATGCTGAAGGGAGGGTCTCAGGTTTGGAAGGGGAAGGATTTGGATATCACATCACATGTTATAGGAAGGATCTCAGGTTTGGTATTAGAAGCATTGAGATATCACATCTCATGCTATCGGAAGGGTCTCAGGATTGGAATGGGAAGGAGCTGGATATCACATCTCATGCTATAGGAAGGGTCTCAGGTTTGGAACGGGAAGGAGTTGGATATCACATCTCATGTTATAGGAAGAGTCTCAGGTTTGGTATAAGCATTGAGATATCACATCTCTGCAATCGGAAGTGTCTCAGGATTGGGATGGGAAGGAGTTGGATATCCCATCTCATGTTATAGGACGGGTCTCTGGTTTGGTATTAGAATCATTGAGATATCACATCGCATGCTGTAGGAAGGGTCTCAGGTTGGAATGGGAAGGAGTTGGATATCACATCTCGTTATAGGAAGGGTCTCAGGATTGGAATGGGAAGGATTTGGATATCACATCTCTTGCTATAGGAAGGGTCTCAGGTTTTTTATTAGAAACATTGAGATATCACATCTCATGCTATAGGAAGGGTTTCAGGATTGGAATGGGAAGGATTTGGATATCACATCTCATGCTAAAGGAAGGGTCTCAGGTTTGGAAGGGGAAGGATTTGGATATCATATCTCATGTTATAGGACGGGTCCCAGGTTTGGTATTAGAAGCATTGAGATATCACATCTCATGCTATAGGAGGAGTCTCAGGATTGGAATGGGAAGGAGTTGGATATCACGTCTCATGTTATACGAAGGGTCTCAGGATTGGAATGGCAAGGAGTTGGATATCAAATCTCATGCTAAAGGAAGGGTCTCAGGTTTGATAGAAGCATTGAGATATCACATCTCATGCTATAGGAAGGAACTCAGGATTGGAATGGGAAGGAGTTGGATATCACATCTCATGCCATAGGAAGGGTCATCAGGTTTGGTATAAGCATTGAGATATCACATCTCTGCTATCGGAAGGGTCTCAGGATAGGAATGGGAAGGACTTAGATATCACATCTCATACTATAGGGAGGGTCTCAGTTTTGATATTAGAAGCATTGAGCTATCACATCTCATGCTATCGGAAGGGTCTCAGGATTGGAATGGGATGAGTCGGATATCACATCTCAAGCTATCTCCGGATTGGAATGGGAAGGAGTTTGATATCACATCTCAAGCTATAGGAAGGGTCTCAGGTTTGGAAGGGGAAGGATTTGGATCTCACATCTCATGTTTTAGGACGGGTCTCAAGTTTGGTATTAGAAGCATTGAGATATCACATCTCATGGTATAGGAAGGGTCTCAGGATTGGAATGGGAAGGAGTTTGATATCACATCTCAAGCTATAGGAAGGGTCTCAGGTTTGGAAAGGGAAGGATTTGGATTTCACATCTCATGTTATAGGATGGTTCTCATGTTTGGTTTTAGTAGCATTGAGATATCACATCTCATGCTATCGGAAGGGTCTCAGGTTTGGAAGGGAACGATTTGGATTTCACATGTTATAGGATGGTTCTCAGGTTTGGTTTTAGAAGCATTAAGATATAACATCTCATGCTATAGGAAGGGTCTCAGGTTTGGAATGGGAAGGAGTTGGATATCACATCTCATGCTAAAGGAAAGGTCTCAGGTTTGGAAGGGGAAGGATTTGGATCTCACATCTCATGTTTTAGGACGGGTCTCAGGTTTGGTATTAGAAGCATTCAAATATCACATCTCATGGTATAGGAAGGGTCTCAGGATTGGAATGGGAAGGAGTTGGATATCACATTGAATGGGAAGGAGTTTGATATCACATCTCAAGCTATAGGAAGGGTCTCAGGTTTGGAAGGGGAAGGATTTGGATATCACATCTCATGTTATAGGAAGGATCTTAGGTTTGGTATTAGAAGAATTGAGATATCACATCTCATGCTATCGGAAGTATCTCAGGTTTGGTATCAGAGGCATTGAGATATCACATCTCATGCTATCATAAGGGTCTCAGGATTGGAATGGGAAGGAGTTGGATATCACATCTCATGCTGAAGGGAGGGTCTCAGGTTTGGAAGGGGAAGGATTTGGATATCACATCACATGTTATAGGAAGGATCTCAGGTTTGGTATTAGAAGCATTGAGATATCACATCTCATGCTATCGGAAGGGTCTCAGGATTGGAATGGGAAGGAGCTGGATATCACATCTCATGCTATAGGAAGGGTCTCAGGTTTGGAACGGGAAGGAGTTGGATATCACATCTCATGTTATAGGAAGAGTCTCAGGTTTGGTATAAGCATTGAGATATCACATCTCTGCAATCGGAAGTGTCTCAGGATTGGGATGGGAAGGAGTTGGATATCCCATCTCATGTTATAGGACGGGTCTCTGGTTTGGTATTAGAATAATTGAGATATCACATCGCATGCTGTAGGAAGGGTCTCAGGTTGGAATGGGAAGGAGTTGGATATCACATCTCGTTATAGGAAGGGTCTCAGGATTGGAATGGGAAGGATTTGGATATCACATCTCTTGCTATAGGAAGGGTCTCAGGTTTTTTATTAGAAACATTGAGATATCACATCTCATGCTATAGGAAGGGTTTCAGGATTGGAATGGGAAGGATTTGGATATCACATCTCATGCTAAAGGAAGGGTCTCAGGTTTGGAAGGGGAAGGATTTGGATATCATATCTCATGTTATAGGACGGGTCCCAGGTTTGGTATTAGAAGCATTGAGATATCACATCTCATGCTATAGGAGGAGTCTCAGGATTGGAATGGGAAGGAGTTGGATATCACGTCTCATGTTATACGAAGGGTCTCAGGATTGGAATGGCAAGGAGTTGGATATCAAATCTCATGCTAAAGGAAGGGTCTCAGGTTTGATAGAAGCATTGAGATATCACATCTCATGCTATAGGAAGGAACTCAGGATTGGAATGGGAAGGAGTTGGATATCACATCTCATGCCATAGGAAGGGTCATCAGGTTTGGTATAAGCATTGAGATATCACATCTCTGCTATCGGAAGGGTCTCAGGATAGGAATGGGAAGGACTTAGATATCACATCTCATACTATAGGGAGGGTCTCAGTTTTGATATTAGAAGCATTGAGCTATCACATCTCATGCTATCGGAAGGGTCTCAGGATTGGAATGGGATGAGTCGGATATCACATCTCAAGCTATCTCCGGATTGGAATGGGAAGGAGTTTGATATCACATCTCAAGCTATAGGAAGGGTCTCAGGTTTGGAAGGGGAAGGATTTGGATCTCACATCTCATGTTTTAGGACGGGTCTCAAGTTTGGTATTAGAAGCATTGAGATATCACATCTCATGGTATAGGAAGGGTCTCAGGATTGGAATGGGAAGGAGTTTGATATCACATCTCAAGCTATAGGAAGGGTCTCAGGTTTGGAAAGGGAAGGATTTGGATTTCACATCTCATGTTATAGGATGGTTCTCATGTTTGGTTTTAGTAGCATTGAGATATCACATCTCATGCTATCGGAAGGGTCTCAGGTTTGGAAGGGAACGATTTGGATTTCACATGTTATAGGATGGTTCTCAGGTTTGGTTTTAGAAGCATTAAGATATAACATCTCATGCTATAGGAAGGGTCTCAGGTTTGGAATGGGAAGGAGTTGGATATCACATCTCATGCTAAAGGAAAGGTCTCAGGTTTGGAAGGGGAAGGATTTGGATCTCACATCTCATGTTTTAGGACGGGTCTCAGGTTTGGTATTAGAAGCATTCAAATATCACATCTCATGGTATAGGAAGGGTCTCAGGATTGGAATGGGAAGGAGTTGGATATCACATTGAATGGGAAGGAGTTTGATATCACATCTCAAGCTATAGGAAGGGTCTCAGGTTTGGAAAGGGAATGATTTGGATTTCACATCTCATGTTATAGGATGGTCCTCATGTTTGGTTTTAGAAGCATTGAGATATCACATCTCATGCTATCGGAAGGGTCTCAGGTTTGGAATGGGAAGGAGTTTGATATCACATCTCATGTTATAGGAAGGATCTCAGGTTTGGTATTAGAAGCATTGAGATATCACATCTCATGCTATAGGAAGGGTCTCAGGATTGGAATCGGAAGGAGTTGTATATGACATCTCATGCCATAGGAAGGGTCTCAGGTTTGGTATAAGCATTGAGATATCACATCTCTGCTATCGGAAGGGTCTCAGGATTGGAATGGGAAGGAGTTGGATATCCCATCTCGTTATAGGAAGGGTCTCAGGTTTGGTATTAGAAGCATTGAGATATCACATCTCATGCTATAGGAAGGGTCTAAGGTTTGGAAGGGGAAGGATTTGGGTATCACATCTCATGTTATAGGACGGGTCTCAGGTTTGGTATTAGAAGCATTGAGATATCACATCTCATGGTATAGGAAGGGTCTCAGGATTGGAATGGAAAGGAGTTGGCTATCACATCTCAAGCTATCTCAGGATTGGAATGGGAAGAAGTTTGATATCACATCTCAAGCTAAAGGAAGGGTCTCAGATTTGGAAAGGGAAGGATTTGAATTTCACATCTCATGTTATAGGATGGTTCTCATGTTTGGTTTTAGTAGCATTGAGATACCACATCGCATGCTATCGGAAGGGTCTCAGGTTTGGAAAGGGAAGGATTTGGAGTTCACATGTTATAGGATGGTTCTCAGCTTTGGTTTTAGAAGCATTAAGATATAACATCTCATGCTATAGGAAGGGTCTCAGGTTTGGAATGGGAAGGAGTTGGATATCACATCTCATGCTAAAGGAAAGGTCTCAGGTTTGGAAGGGGAAGGATTTGGATCTCACATCTCATGTTTTGGGACGGGTCTCAGATTTGGTATTAGAAGCATTGAAATATCACATCTCATGGTATAGGAAGGGTCTCAGGATTGGAATGGGAAGGAGTGGATATCACATTGAATGGGAAGGAGTTTGATATCACATCTCAAGCTATAGGAAGGGTCTCAGGTTTGGAAAGGGAATGATTTGGATTTCACATCTCATGTTATAGGATGGTCCTCATGTTTGGTTTTAGAAGCATTGAGATATCACATCTCATGCTATCAGAAGGGTCTCAGGTTTGGAATGGGAAGGAGTTTGATATCACATCTCATGTTATAGGAATGATCTCAGGTTTGGTATTAGAAGCATTGAGATATCACATCTCATGCTATAGGAAGGGTCTCAGGATTGGAATCGGAAGGAGTTGTATATGACATCTCATGCCATAGGAAGGGTCTCAGGTTTGGTATAAGCATTGAGATATCACATCTCTGCTATCGGAAGGGTCTCAGGATTGGAATGGGAAGGAGTTGGATATCCCATCTCGTTATAGGAAGGGTCTCAGGTTTGGTATTAGAAGCATTGAGATATCACATCTCATGGTATAGGAAGGGTCTCAGGATTGGAATGGAAAGGAGTTGGCTATCACATCTCAAGCTATCTCAGGATTGGAATGGGAAGGAGTTTGATATCACATCTCAAGCTATAGGAAGGGTCTCAGGTTTGGAAAGGGAAGGATTTGGATTTCACATCTCATGTTATAGGATGGTTCTTATGTTTGGTTTTAGTAGCATTGAGATACCACATCTCATGCTATCGGAAGGGTCTCAGGTTTGGAAAGGGAAGGATTTGGAGTTCACATGTTATAGGATGGTTCTCAGGTTTGGTTTTAGAAGCATTAAGATATAACATCTCATGCTATAGGAAGGGTCTCAGGTTTGGAATGGGAAGGAGTTGGATATCACATCTCATGCTAAAGGAAAGGTCTCAGGTTTGGAAGGGGAAGGATTTGGATCTCACATCTCATGTTTTAGGACGGGTCTCAGGTTTGGTATTAGAAGCATTGAAATATCACATCTCATGGTATAGGAAGGGTCTCAGGATTGGAATGGGAAGGAGTTGGATATCACATTGAATGGGAAGGAGTTTGATATCACATCTCAAACTATCGGAAGGGTCTCAGGATTGGAATCGGAAGGAGTTGTATAAGACATCTCATGCCATAGGAAGGGTCTCAGGTTTGGTATAAGCATTGAGATATCACATCTCTGCTATCGGAAGGGTCTCAGGATTGGAATGGGAAGGAGTTGGATATCCCATCTCGTTATAGGAAGGGTCTCAGGTTTGGTATTAGAAGCATTGAGATATCACATCTCATGCTATAGGAAGGGTCTAAGGTTTGGAAGGGGAAGGATTTGGGTATCACATCTCATGTTATAGGACCGGTCTCAGGTTTGGTATTAGAAGCATTGAGATATCAAGTGTCATGGTATAGGACGGGTCTCAGAATTGGAATGGGAAGGAGTTGGATATCACATCTCAAGCTATAGGAAGGGTCTCAGGATTGGAATGGGAAGGAGTTGGATATCACATCTCATGTTATAGGAAGGGTCTCAGGATTGGAATGGGAAGGACTTGGATATCACATCTCATTCTATAGGAAGGCTCTCAGGGTTGGAAGGGGAAGGAGTTGGATATCACATTTCATGTTAGAGGTAGGATATCAGGTTTGGTATTAGAGGCATTGAGATATCACATCTCATTTCTATCAGAAGGGTATCAGGATTGGAATGGGAAGGAGTTGGATATCACATCTCATGCTAAAGGGAGGGTCTCAGGTTTGGAAGGGGAAGGATTTGGATATCACATCTCATGTTATAGGAAGGATCTCAGGTTTGGTATTAGAAGCATTGAGATATCACATCTCATGCTATCGGAAGGATCTCAGGTTTGGTATTAGAAGCATTAAGATACCACATCTCATGCTATAGGAAGGGTCTCAGGATTGGAATGGGAAGGAGTTGGATATCACATCTCATGCTAAAGGAAGGGTCTCAGTTTTGATATTAGAAGCATTGAGATATCACATCTCATGCTATCGGAAGGGTCTCAGGATTGGAATGGGAGGAGCTGGATATCACATCTCATGCTAAAGGAAGGGTCTCAGGTTTGGAAGGGGAAGGATTTGGATATCACATCTCTTGTTATAGGACGGGTCTCAGGTTTGGTATTAGAAGAATTGAGATATCACATCTCATGCTATAGGAAGTGTCTCAGGATTGGAATGGGAAGTGTTAGGAAAGATTTCGTAATTGTAGGGAATTTTCCTTCCATGTGGCAACCCCTAAACTTTTTGCTATTGTTTTTAACCTTGTTCTTGACTTTGCCAGGGAAGTACAGCCTTCTGCCGCACTTCTCTGGGCTTTCGCTCCTTTCTTACGGGGAAACTGACATGCCCTTAAGACAGTCAGTACCGGGGAACGCTGTTTCCCGTAGTTTCTTTTATCGTGTTGCAGCGTTAGTGCAACATGACACAAGAGGGCACTGTAAGCTAAGTTACAGCTCTCTTGGGTCTCTAGCCTTCTACAGGCCCTAGATACTCTTTTAGGATGGTATTTGATGGGTGCAAGTCATTCAGGGACTGGAATGGTGGCAGCGATCGTTTTGTATATTTTGATCTCCTTTTGCCGTTCTGAGCACGTTTTTGCCCTGAACCCAAAATGGTGGCCTGGCTCCCAAAATGGCCAGACCACGAGGCTCCTTTGTCTTGTCCACTGACCGTCTTGCTCCCTTCACCTTCCCCAGGTCGAGGCGACCCGGGGCCTTCCTTATTTGGGCATGTACTTTCCCGCGAAACACGGATGCTTTCGCGGGCTTCTACATGTCGTTTGTGTGCCTCCAGGGTGTGGGCTGGGATGTCTGGTCCCAATACACATCCTGGGTGCCAGAGAGTCTAGGGTGGTGTGAATGCCTGGGACCACCGTGGTCCGTGATTGGTCCACGTATGGTATGTGTGTTGATGAGCGGATCTCCCATTGGCTCCCCTCCGTTTTGGCACGAAGGGAACCGTGGATAAGAGGGGGCTGGAAACACCACTACCATGTCGATCTCCTGAGTTCTCACGAACGAAGGAATACAGGAGCCAAGTATCCTGCAACCAAGAGGCTGGACCGAGGAATCGCTGGTGACCCGCTGAAGGAATCCTCCTTTGCACTGCTGTCGTCCTGTGAGCCACTATCCTCCTTTGATCGAACCAGAAGGCCTGTACTGGTGCTTCGACCTTTGGAATAGCAGGAACAGCTATTCCCGGCATCTACATCATCTCCTGCCAAGTAAGCCTTCGGAAGCGTCTCTGCGCCATCCAGTTGACTGACCAGCTTACAAGGGAGCCCTGCTCTGTAACCGCCGCCAGGTTGTGCAGTATCTCGAGTCCTTGTCACTCTCCCACGCTTCGTGCACTTGGCATTCCCAGGTCTGAAGGGAGGAGTGTACTTTTGACTCAGATACGCACGGCCGCTCCGTTGTCCAGCTGCGGCAACAAAACTGTGCCGGTTTTGTCGATTGGGACGTCTTTTTGCTCTACACGACTACGAGGCGTTCCCTGCTCTTCTGAACCTGCCAGCTGCTGAAACTAACATGGAGAAGCCTGGGTCTGCTTGCTTCGGGGACCGGTGAGTAGTATAGCTAGGATCTGGTCGCCCTCCTGCAGTAGCCCATTGCTTTTCCCCGCTGTGTAAAAACAGCACCCTTTTCGTCCGTACTCGCGCTTTGCTTCTGCTAGCTGTGGAGGCTGCGCTTGAGTTGCGGAACCTGTTCTTCTTCTGCTGTGCACTAACCCGAACTGCCTGACTTCCTCCGAAGAGCTTCTCCTTTTGCCCGTTGGCACCAGCGTGTGCAGGTACGTTGAGCACAAGGCTCCACTCTTCGCAGGGCTCGGACTTCCATCTAGTTAGGTGCCTATGAAGGCGAACTAAGTCTAAAGCATTATCGCACTGCCTGTTTTCCTTCCCTTTCAGGTGGACTACATTTTTCGTGCTTTAAACGCTTGCGACTGTGTATTTGTATATATATTGTGTGGATATGGTATGTGTTGGTTTAATATTGTGATATTGTGATTTTCTCGCTACGGTCGTTGTTTTAAAGGCCTTAAAATAAATGTGTTTATATTTTTGATATAACACCTGTTTGGAGTAGTTTGTAAGCGCTCTTGCTTTGTGTGCTCATTGCGGGCTTTCAGTCACCCTCACCCCTCTTGAGACCTAGTCTTGACCGCCGCGATCGCTACCTTGATTGGTCTGGCTCGTCCAGAGGTTACCCTGTTCCAAGTAATTAGGTTGGCCTTCTGAACTTCTGCGCCACCAGGACAGAGTTCAGAAATCCGTCTTAACAGGAAGGAGTTGGATATCACATCTCATGCTATAGGAAGGGTTTCAGGTTTGGTATTAGAAGCATTGAGATATCACATCTCATGCTATAGGAAGGGTCTCAGGATTGGAATGGGAAGGAGTTGGATATCACATCTCATGCTATAAGGAGGTTCTCAGGTTTGATATTAGAAGCATTGAGATATCACATCTCATGCTATCGGAAGGGTCTCAGGATTGGAATGGGAAGGAGTTGGATATCACATCTCATGCTAAAGGAAAGGTCTCAGGTTTGGAAGGGGAAGGATTTGGATCTCACATCTCATATTTTAGGACGGGTCTCAGGTTTGGTATTAGAAGCATTGAGATATCACATCTCATGGTATAATAAGGGACTCAGGATTGGAATGGGAAGGAGTTGGATATCACATCTCAAGCTATCTCAGGATTGGAATGGGAAGGAGTTTGATATCGCATCTCAAGCTATAGGAAGGGTCTCAGGTTTGGGAAGGGAAGGATTTGGATTTCACATCTCATGTAATAGGATGGTTCTCATGTTTGGTTTTAGAAGCATTGAGATATCACATCTCATGCTATCGGAAGGGTCTCAGGTTTGGAATGGGAAGGAGTTGGATATCCCATCTCATGTTATAGGACGGGTCTCAGGTTTGATATTAGAAGCATTGAGATATCACATCGCATGCTGTAGGAAGGGTCTCAGGTTTGGAATGGGAAGGATTTGGATATCACATCTCATGTCATAGGAAGGATCTCAGGTTTGGTATTAGAAGCATTGATATATCACATCTCATGCTATAGGAATGGTCTCAGGATTGGAATGGGTAGGAGTTGGATATTGCATTCTTGCTATAGGAAGGGTCTCATGTTTGGAATGGGAAGGAGTTGGATATCACATATGCTATAGGAAGTGTCTCAGGTTTGGAACGGGAAGGAGTTGGATATCACATCTCATGTTATAGGAAGGGTCTCAGGTTTGGTATAAGCATTGAGATATCACATCTCTGCTATCGGAAGTGGCTCAGGATTGGAATGGGAAGGAGTTGGATATCCCATCTCATGTTATAGGACGGGTCTCAGGTTTGGTATTAGAAGCATTGAGATATCACATCTCATGCTATAGGAAGGGTCTCAGGATTGGAATGGGAAGGATTTGGATATCACATCTCATGCTATAGGAAGGGTCTCAGGTTTGAAATAAGCATGGAGATATCACTTCTCATGCTATAGGAAGGGTCTCGGGATTGGAATGGGAAGGAGTTGGATATCATCTCATGCTATAGGAAGGGTCTCAGGTTTGGTATAAGCATGGAGATATCACTTCTCATGCTATAGGAAGGGTCTCAGGATTGGAATGGGAAGGAGTTGGATATCACATCTCATGTTATAGGAAGGATCTCAGGTTTGGTATTAGAAGCATTCAGACATCACATATCATGCTATAGGAAGGGTCTCAGGATTGGAATGGGAAGGAGTTGGATATCTCATCTCATGCTATAGGAAGGGTCTCAGGTTTGGTATAAGCATTGAGATATCACATCTCATGCTATAGAAAGGGTCTCAGGATTGGAATGGGAAGGAGTTGTATATGACATCTCAGGCCATAGCAAGGGTCTCAGGTTTGGTATAAGCATTGAGATATCACATCTCTGCTATCGGAAGGGTCTCAGGATTGGAATGGGAAGGAGTTGGATATCCCATCTCATGTTATAGGAAGGGTCTCAGGTTTGGTATTAGAAGCATTGAGATATCACATCTCATGCTATAGGAAGGGTCTCAGGATTGGAATGGGAAGGACTTGGATGTCACATCTCATGCTATAGGGAGGGTCTCAAGTTTGATATTTGAAGCATTGAGATAACAAATCTCATGATATCGGAAGGGCCTCAGGATTGGAATGGGAAGGAGTTGGATATCACATCTCATGATAAAGGAAGGGTCTAAGGTTTGGAAGGGGAAGGATTTGGATATCATATCTCATGTTATAGGACGGGTCTCAGGTTTGGTATTAGAAGCATTGAGATATCAAGTCTCATGGTATAGGAAGGGTCTCAGAATTGGAATGGGAAGGAGTTGGATATCACATCTCAAGCTATAGGAAGGGTCTCAGGATTGGAATGGGAAGGGGTTTGATATCACATCTCATGCCATTGTATGGGTCTCAGGTTTGGTAGAAGCATTGGGATATCACATCTTATGCTATCGGAAGGGTATCAGGATTGGATTTGGAAGGAGTTGGATATCCCATCTCATGCTATAGGAAAGGTCTCAGGTTGGAATGGGAAGAAGTTGGATATCATATCTCATGCTATAGGAAGGCTCTCAGGTTTGGAAGGGGAAGGAGTTGGATATCACATTTCATGTTAGATGAAGGATCTCAGGTTTGGTATTAGAGGCATTGAGATATCACATCTCATGCTATAGGAAGGGTCTCAGGATTGGAATGGGAAGGAGTTGGATATCACATCTCAAGCTATAGGAAGGGTCTCATGTTTGGTATAAACATTGAGATATCACATCTCATGCTATAGGAAGGGTCTCAGGATTGGAATGGGAAGGAGTTGGATATCACATCTCATGTTGTAGGAAAGATCTCAGGTTTGGTATTAGAAGCATTGAGACATCACATCTCATGTTATAGGAAGGGTCTCAGGATTGGAATGGGAAGAAGTTGGATACCACATCTGTTGCTATAGGAAGGGTCTCAGATTTGGTATAAGCATTGAGATATCACATCTCATGCTATAGTAAGGGTCTCAGGATTGGAATGGGAAGGAGTTGTATATGACATCTCATGCCATAGGAAGGGCCTCAGGTTTGGTATAAGCATTGAGATTTCACATCTCATGCTATAGGAATGGTCTCAGGATTGGAATGGGAAGGACTTGGATATCACATCTCATGCTATAGGCAGGGTCTCAGGTTTGGAAAGGGAAGGAGTTGGATATCCCATTTCATGTTATAGGTAGGATCTCAGGTTTGGTATTAGAGGCATTGAGATATCACATCTCATGCTATCAGAAGGGTCACAGGATTGGAATGGGAAGGAGTTGGATATCACATCTCATGCTAAAGGGAGGGTCTCAGGTTTGGAAGGGGAAGGATTTGGATATCACATCTCATGTTATAGGAAGGATCTCAGGTTTGGTATTAGAAGAATTGAGATATCACATCTCATGCTATCATAAGGGTCTCAGGATTGGAATGGGAAGGAGTTGGATATCACATCTCATGCTGAAGGGAGGGTCTCAGGTTTGGAAGGGGAAGGATTTGGATATCACATCACATGTTATAGGAAGGATCTCAGGTTTGGTATTTGAAGCATTGAGATATCACATCTCATGCTATCGGAAGGGTCTCAGGATTGGAATGGGAAGGAGCTGGATATCACATCTCATGCTATAGGAAGGGTCTCAGGTTTGGAACGGGAAGGAGTTGGATATCACATCTCATGTTATAGGAAGAGTCTCAGGTTTGGTATAAGCATTGAGATATCACATCTCTGCAATCAGAAGTGTCTCAGGATTGGGATGGGAAGGAGTTGGATATCCCATCTCATGTTATAGGACGGGTCTCTGGTTTGGTATTAGAATCACTGAGATATCACATTGCATGCTGTAGGAAGGGTCTAAGGATTGGAATGGGAAGGAGTTGGATATCCCTTCTCATGCTATAGGAAGGGTCTCAGGTTGGAATGGGAAGGAGTTGGATATCACATCTCGTTATAGGAAGGGTCTCAGGATTGGAATGGGAAGGATTTGGATATCACATCTCTTGCTATAGGAAGGGTCTCAGGTTTTTTATTAGAAACATTGAGATATCACATCTCATGCTATAGGAAGGGTTTCAGGATTGGAATGGGAAGGATTTGGATATCACATCTCATGCTAAAGGAAGGGTCTCAGGTTTGGAAGGGGAAGGATTTGGATATCATATCTCATGTTATAGGACGGGTCCCAGGTTTGGTATTAGAAGCATTGAGATATCACATCTCATGCTATAGGAGGAGTCTCAGGATTGGAATGGGAAGGAGTTGGATATCACGTCTCATGTTATAGGAAGGGTCTCAGGATTGGAATGGCAAGGAGTTGGATATCAAATCTCATGCTAAAGGAAGGGTCTCAGGTTTGATAGAAGCATTGAGATATCACATCTCATGCTATAGGAAGGAACTCAGGATTGGAATGGGAAGGAGTTGGATATCACATCTCATGCCATAGGAAGGGTCATCAGGTTTGGTATAAGCATTGAGATATCACATCTCTGCTATCGGAAGGGTCTCAGGATAGGAATGGGAAGGACTTAGATATCACATCTCATACTATAGGGAGGGTCTCAGTTTTGATATTAGAAGCATTGAGCTATCACATCTCATGCTATCGGAAGGGTCTCAGGATTGGAATGGGATGAGTCGGATATCACATCTCAAGCTATCTCAGGATTGGAATGGGAAGGAGTTTGATATCACATCTCAAGCTATAGGAAGGGTCTCGGGTTTGGAAGGGGAAGGATTTGGATCTCACATCTCATGTTTTAGGACGGGTCTCAAGTTTGGTATTAGAAGCATTGAGATATCACATCTCATGGTATAGGAAGGGTCTCAGGATTGGAATGGGAAGGAGTTGGCTATCACATCTCAAGCTATCTCAGGATTGGAATGGGAAGGAGTTTGATATCACATTTCAAGCTATAGGAAGGGTCTCAGGTTTGGAAAGGGAAGGATTTGGATTTCACATCTCATGTTATAGGATGGTTCTCATGTTTGGTTTTAGTAGCATTTAGATATCACATCTCATGCTATCGGAAGGGTCTCAGGTTTGGAAGGGAACGATTTGGATTTCACATGTTATAGGATGGTTCTCAGGTTTGGTTTTAGAAGCATTAAGATATAACATCTCATGCTATAGAAAGGGTCTCATGTTTGGAATGGGAAGGAGTTGGATATCACATCTCATGCTAAAGGAAAGGTCTCAGGTTTGGAAGGGGAAGGATTTGGATCTCACATCTCATGTTTTAGGACGGGTCTCAGGTTTGGTATTAGAAGCATTCAAATATCACATCTCATGGTATAGGAAGGGTCTCAGGATTGGAATGGGAAGGAGTTGGATATCACATTGAATGGGAAGGAGTTTGATATCACATCTCAAGCTATAGGAAGGGTCTCAGGTTTGGAAAGGGAATGATTTGGATTTCACATCTCATGTCATAGGATGGTTCTCATGTCTGGTTTTAGAAGCATTGAGATATCACATCTCGTGCTATCGGAAGGGTCTCAGGTTTGGAATGGGAAGGAGTTTGATATCACATCTCATGTTATAGGAAGGATCTCAGGTTTGGTATTAGAAGCATTGAGATATCACATCTCATGCTATAGGAAGGGTCTCAGGATTGGAATCGGAAGGAGTTGTATATGACATCTCATGCCATAGGAAGGGTCTCAGGTTTGGAATGGGAAGGAGTTGGATATCCCATCTCGTTATAGGAAGGGTCTCAGGTTTGGTATTAGAAGCATTGAGATATCACATCTCATGCTATAGGAAGGGTCTAAGGTTTGGAAGGGGAAGGATTTGGGTATCACATCTCATGTTATAGGACGGGTCTCAGGTTTGGTATTAGAAGCATTGAGATATCACATCTCATGGTATAGGAAGGGTCTCAGGATTGGAATGGAAAGGAGTTGGCTATCACATCTCAAGCTATCTCAGGATTGGAATGGGAAGAAGTTTGATATCACATCTCAAGCTATAGGAAGGGTCTCAGGTTTGGAAAGGGAAGGATTTGGATTTCACATCTCATGTTATAGGATGGTTCTCATGTTTGGTTTTAGTAGCATTGAGATACCACATCTCATGCTATCGGAAGGGTCTCAGGTTTGGAAAGGGAAGGATTTGGAGTTCACATGTTATAGGATGGTTCTCAGCTTTGGTTTTAGAAGCATTAAGATATAACATCTCATGCTATAGGAAGGGTCTCAGGTTTGGAATGGGAAGGAGTTGGATATCATATCTCATGCTAAAGGAAAGGTCTCAGGTTTGGAAGGGGAAGGATTTGGATCTCACATCTCATGTTTTATGACGGGTCTCAGGTTTGGTATTAGAATCATTGAGATATCACATCGCATGCTGTAGGAAGGGTCTAAGGATTGGAATGGGAAGGAGTTGGATATCCCTTCTCATGCTATAGGAAGGGTCTCAGGTTGGAATGGGAAGGAGTTGGATATCACATCTCGTTATAGGAAGGGTCTCAGGATTGGAATGGGAAGGATTTGGATATCACATCTCTTGCTATAGGAAGGTTCTCAGGTTTTTTATTAGAAACATTGAGATATCACATCTCATGCTATAGGAAGGGTCTCAGGTTGGGTATTAGAAGCATTGAGATATCACATCTCATGGTATAATAAGGGGCTCAGGATTGGAATGGGAAGGAGTTGGATATCACATCTCAAGCTATCTCAGGATTGGAATGGGAAGGAGTTTGATATCACATCTCAAGCTATAGGAAGGGTCTCAGGTTTGGTAAGGGAAGGATTTGGATTTCACATCTCATGTTATAGGATGGTTCTCATGTTTGGTTTTAGAAGCATTGAGATATCACATCTCATGCTATCGGAAGGGTCTCAGGTTTGGAATGGGAAGGAGTTGGATATCCCATCTCATGTTATAGGACGGGTCTCAGGTTTGATATTAGAAGCATTGAGATATCACATCGCATGCTGTAGGAAGGGTCTCAGGTTTGGAGTGGGAAGGATTTGGATATCACATCTCATGTCATAGGAAGGATCTCAGGTTTGGTATTAGAAGCATTGATATATCACATCTCATGCTATAGGAATGGTCTCAGGATTGGAATGGGTAGGATTGGATATTGCATTCTTGCTATAGGAAGGGTCTCATGTTTGGAATGGGAAGGAGTTGGATATCACATATGCTATAGGAAGTGTCTCAGGTTTGGAACGGGAAGGAGTTGGATATCACATCTCATGTTATAGGAAGGGTCTCAGGTTTGGTATAAGCATTGAGATATCACATCTCTGCTATCGGAAGTGGCTCAGGATTGGAATGGGAAGGAGTTGGATATCCCATCTCATGTTATAGGACGGGTCTCTGGTTTGGTATAAGCATTGAGATATCACATCTCATGCTATAGGAAGGGTCTCAGGATTGGAATGGGAAGGATTCGGATATCACATCTCATGCTATAGGAAGGGTCTCAGGTTTGATATAAGCATGGAGATATCACTTCTCATGCTATAGGAAGGGTCTCAGGATTGGAATGGGAAGGAGTTGGATATCTCATCTCATGCTATAGGAAGGGTCTCGGGTTTGGTATAAGCATTGAGATATCACATCTCATGCTATAGAAAGGGTCTCAGGATTGGAATGGGAAGGAGTTGTATCTGACATCTCAGGCCATAGCAAGGGTCTCAGGTTTGGTATAAGCATTGCGATATCACATCTCTGCTATCGGAAGGGTCTCAGGATTCGAATGGGAAGGAGTTGGATATCCCATCTCATGTTATAGGAAGGGTCTCAGGTTTGGTATTAGAAGCATTGAGATATCACATCTCATGCTATAGGAAGGGTCTGAGGATTGGAATGGGAAGGACTTGGATGTCACATCTCATGCTATAGGGAGGGTCTCAAGTTTGATATTAGAAGCATTGAGATAACAAATCTCATGATATCGGAAGGGTCTCAGGATTGGAATGGGAAGGAGTTGGATATCACATCTCATGATAAAGGAAGGGTCTAAGGTTTGGAAGGGGAAGGATTTGGATATCACATCTCATGTTATAGGACGGGTCTCAGGTTTGGTATTAGAAGCATTGAGATATCAAGTCTCATGGTATAGGAAGGGTCTCAGAATTGGAATGGGAAGGAGTTGGATATCACATCTCAAGCTATAGGAAGGGTCTCAGGATTGGAATGGGAAGGAGTTTGATATCACATCTCATGCCATTGTATGGGTCTCGGGTTTGGTAGAAGCATTGGGATATCACATCTTATGCTATCGGAAGGGTATCAGGATTGGATTTGGAAGGAGTTGGATATCCCATCTCATGCTATAGGAAAGGTCTCAGGTTGGAATGGGAAGAAGTTGGATATCATATCTCATGCTATAGGAAGGCTCTCAGGTTTGGAAGGGGAAGGAGTTGGATATCACATTTCATGTTAGATGAAGGATCTCAGGTTTGGTATTAGAGGCATTGAGATATCACATCTCATGCTATAGGAAGGGTCTCAGGATTGGAATGGGAAGGAGTTGGATATCACATCTCAAGCTATAGGAAGGGTCTCAGGTTTGGTATAAACATTGAGATATCACATCTCATGCTATAGGAAGGGTCTCAGGATTGGAATGGGAAGGAGTTGGATATCACATCTCATGTTGTAGGAAAGATCTCAGGTTTGGTATTAGAAGCATTGAGACATCACATCTCATGTTATAGGAAGGGTCTCAGGATTGGAATGGGAAGGACTTGGATATCACATCTCATGCTATAGGCAGGGTCTCAGGTTTGGAAAGGGAAGGAGTTGGATATCACATTTCATGTTATAGGTAGGATCTCAGGTTTGGTATTAGAGGCATTGAGATATCACATCTCATGCTATCAGAAGGGTCTCAGGATTGGAATGGGAAGGAGTTGGATATCACATCTCATGCTAAAAGGAGGGTCTCAGGTTTGGAAGGGGAAGAATTTGGATATCACATCTCATGTTATAGGAAGGATCTCAGGTTTGGTATTAGAAGAATTGAGATATCACATCTCATGCTATCGGAAGTATCTCAGGTTTGGTATCAGAGGCATTGAGATATCACATCTCATGCTATCATAAGGGTCTCATGATTGGAATGGGAAGGAGTTGGATATCACATCTCATGCTGAAGGGAGGGTCTCAGGTTTGGAAGGGGAAGGATTTGGATATCACATCACATGTTATAGGAAGGATCTCAGGTTTGGTATTAGAAGCATTGAGATATCACATCTCATGCTATCGGAAGGGTCTCAGGATTGGAATGGGAAGGAGCTGGATATCACATCTCATGCTATAGGAAGGGTCTCAGGTTTGGAACGGGAAGGAGTTGGATATCACATCTCATGTTATAGGAAGAGTCTCAGGTTTGGTATAAGCATTGAGATATCACATCTCTGCAATCGGAAGTGTCTCAGGATTGGGATGGGAAGGAGTTGGATATCCCATCTCATGTTATAGGACGGGTCTCTGGTTTAGTATAAGAATCATTGAGATATCACATCGCATGCTGTAGGAAGGGTCTAAGGATTGGAATGGGAAGGAGTTGGATATCCCTTCTCATGCTATAGGAAGGGTCTCAGGTTGGAATGGGAAGGAGTTGGATATCACATCTCGTTATAGGAAGGGTCTCAGGATTGGAATGGGAAGGATTTGGATATCACATCTCTTGCTATAGGAAGGGTCTCAGGTTTTTTATTAGAAACATTGAGATATCACATCTCATGCTATAGGAAGGGTTTCAGGATTGGAATGGGAAGGATTTGAATATCACATCTCATGCTAAAGGAAGGGTCTCAGGATTGGAATGGCAAGGAGTTGGATATCACATCTCATGCTAACAGGAGGGTCTCAGGTTTGGAAGGGGAAGGATTTGGATATCATATCTCATGTTATAGGACGGGTCCCAGGTTTGGTATTAGAAGCATTGAGATATCACATCTCATGCTATAGGAGGAGTCTCAGGATTGGAATGGGAAGGAGTTGGATATCACGTCTCATGTTATAGGAAGGGTCTCAGGATTGGAATGGCAAGGAGTTGGATATCACATCTCATGCTAAAGGAAGGGTCTCAGGTTTGATAGAAGCATTGAGATATCACATCTCATGCTATAGGAAGGAAGTCAGGATTGGAATGGGAAGGAGTTGGATATCACATCTCATGCCATAGGAAGGGTCATCAGGTTTGGTATAAGCATTGAGATATCACATCTCTGCTATCGGAAGGGTCTCAGGATAGGAATGGGAAGGACTTAGATATCACATATCATACTATAGGGAGGGTCTCAGTTTTGATATTAGAAGCATTGAGCTATCACATCTCATGCTATCGGAAGGGTCTCAGGATTGGAATGGGATGAGTCGGATATCACATCTCAAGCTATCTCAAGATTGGAATGGGAAGGAGTTTGATATCACATCTCAAGCTATAGGAAGGGTCTCAGGTTTGGAAGGGGAAGGATTGGATCTCACATCTCATGTTTTAGGACGGGTCTCAAGTTTGGTATTAGAAGCATTGAGATATCACATCTCATGGTATAGGAAGGGTCTCAGGATTGGAATGGGAAGGAGTTGGCTATCACATCTCAAGCTATCTCAGGATTGGAATGGGAAGGAGTTTGATATCACATCTCAAGCTATAGGAAGGGTCTCAGGTTTGGAAAGGGAAGGATTTGGAGTTCACATGTTATAGGATGGTTCTCAGGTTTGGTTTTAGAAGCATTAAGATATAACATCTCATGCTATAGGAAGGGTACCAGGTTTGGAATGGGAAGGAGTTGGATATCACATCTCATGCTAAAGGAAAGGTCTCAGGTTTGGAAGGGGAAGGATTTGGATCTCACATCTCATGTTTTAGGACGGGTCTCAGGTTTGGTATTAGAAGCATTGAAATATCACATCTCATGGTATAGGAAGGGTCTCGGGATTGGAATGGGAAGGAGTTGGATATCACATTGAATGGGAAGGAGTTTGATATCACATCTCAAGCTATAGGAAGGGTCTCAGGTTTGGAAAGGGAATGATTTGGATTTCACATCTCATGTTATAGGATGGTTCTCATGTCTGGTTTTAGAAGCATTGAGATATCACATCTCGTGCTATCGGAAGGGTCTCAGGTTTGGAATGGGAAGGAGTTTGATATCACATCTCATGTTATAGGAAGGATCTCAGGTTTGGTATTAGAAGCATTGAGATATCACATCTCATGCTATAGGAAGGGTCTCAGGATTGGAATCGGAAGGAGTTGTATATGACATCTCATGCCATAGGAAGGGTCTCAGGTTTGGTATAAGCATTGAGATATCACATCTCTGCTATCGGAAGGGTCTCAGGATTGGAATGGGAAGGAGTTGGATATCCCATCTCGTTATAGGAAGGGTCTCAGGTTTGGTATTAGAAGCATTGAGATATCACATCTCATGCTATAGGAAGGGTCTAAGGTTTGGAAGGGGAAGGATTTGGGTATCACATCTCATGTTATAGGACGGGTCTCAGGTTTGGTATTAGAAGCATTGAGATATCACATCTCATGGTATAGGAAGGGTCTCAGGATTGGAATGGAAAGGAGTTGGCTATCACATCTCAAGCTATCTCAGGATTGGAATGGGAAGAAGTTTGATATCACATCTCAAGCTATAGGAAGGGTCTCAGGTTTGGAAAGGGAAGGATTTGGATTTCACATCTCATGTTATAGGATGGTTCTCATGTTTGGTTTTAGTAGCATTGAGATACCACATCTCATGCTATCGGAAGGGTCTCAGGTTTGGAAAGGGAAGGATTTGGAGTTCACATGTTATAGGATGGTTCTCAGCTTTGGTTTTAGAAGCATTAAGATATAACATCTCATGCTATAGGAAGGGTCTCAGGTTTGGAATGGGAAGGAGTTGGATATCACATCTCATGCTAAAGGAAAGGTCTCAGGTTTGGAAGGGGAAGGATTTGGATCTCACATCTCATGTTTTATGACGGGTCTCAGGTTTGGTATTAGAATCATTGAGATATCACATCGCATGCTGTAGGAAGGGTCTAAGGATTGGAATGGGAAGGAGTTGGATATCCCTTCTCATGCTATAGGAAGGGTCTCAGGTTGGAATGGGAAGGAGTTGGATATCACATCTCGTTATAGGAAGGGTCTCAGGATTGGAATGGGAAGGATTTGGATATCACATCTCTTGCTATAGGAAGGTTCTCAGGTTTTTTATTAGAAACATTGAGATATCACATCTCATGGTATAATAAGGGGCTCAGGATTGGAATGGGAAGGAGTTGGATATCACATCTCAAGCTATCTCAGGATTGGAATGGGAAGGAGTTTGATATCACATCTCAAGCTATAGGAAGGGTCTCAGGTTTGGGAAGGGAAGGATTTGGATTTCACATCTCATGTTATAGGATGGTTCTCATGTTTGGTTTTAGAAGCATTGAGATATCACATCTCATGCTATCGGAAGGGTCTCAGGTTTGGAATGGGAAGGAGTTGGATATCCCATCTCATGTTATAGGACGGGTCTCAGGTTTGATATTAGAAGCATTGAGATATCACATCGCATGCTGTAGGAAGGGTCTCAGGTTTGGAATGGGAAGGATTTGGATATCACATCTCATGTCATAGGAAGGATCTCAGGTTTGGTATTAGAGGCATTGATATATCACATCTCATGCTATAGGAATGGTCTCAGGATTGGAATGGGTAGGAGTTGGATATTGCATTCTTGCTATAGGAAGGGTCTCATGTTTGGAATGGGAAGGAGTTGGATATCACATATGCTATAGGAAGTGTCTCAGGTTTGGAACGGGAAGGAGTTGGATATCACATCTCATGTTATAGGAAGGGTCTCAGGTTTGGTATAAGCATTGAGATATCACATCTCTGCTATCGGAAGTGGCTCAGGATTGGAATGGGAAGGAGTTGGATATCCCATCTCATGTTATAGGACGGGTCTCTGGTTTGGTATAAGCATTGAGATATCACATCTCATGCTATAGGAAGGGTCTCAGGATTGGAATGGGAAGGATTTGGATATCACATCTCATGCTATAGGAAGGGTCTCAGGTTTGATATAAGCATGGAGATATCACTTCTCATGCTATAGGAAGGGTCTCAGGATTGGAATGGGAAGGAGTTGGATATCTCATCTCATGCTATAGGAAGGGTCTCAGGTTTGGTATAAGCATTGAGATATCACATCTCATGCTATAGAAAGGGTCTCAGGATTGGAATGGGAAGGAGTTGTATCTGACATCTCAGGCCATAGCAAGGGTCTCAGGTTTGGTATAAGCATTGAGATATCACATCTCTGCTATCGGAAGGGTCTCAGGATTCGAATGGGAAGGAGTTGGATATCCCATCTCATGTTATAGGAAGGGTCTCAGGTTTGGTATTAGAAGCATTGAGATATCACATCTCATGCTATAGGAAGGGTCTCAGGATTGGAATGGGAAGGACTTGGATGTCACATCTCATGCTATAGGGAGGGTCTCAAGTTTGATATTAGAAGCATTGAGATAACAAATCTCATGATATCGGAAGGGTCTCAGGATTGGAATGGGAAGGCGTTGGATATCACATCTCATGATAAAGGAAGGGTCTAAGGTTTGGAAGGGGAAGGATTTGGATATCACATCTCATGTTATAGGACGGGTCTCAGGTTTGGTATTAGAAGCATTGAGATATCAAGTCTCATGGTATAGGAAGGGTCTCAGAATTGGAATGGGAAGGAGTTGGATATCACATCTCAAGCTATAGGAAGGGTCTCAGGATTGGAATGGGAAGGAGTTTGATATCACATCTCATGCCATTGTATGGGTCTCAGGTTTGGTAGAAGCATAGGGATATCACATCTTATGCTATCGGAAGGGTATCAGGATTGGATTTGGAAGGAGTTGGATATCCCATCTCATGCTATAGGAAAGGTCTCAGGTTGGAATGGGAAGAAGTTGGATATCATATCTCATGCTATAGGAAGGCTCTCAGGTTTGGAAGGGGAAGGAGTTGGATATCACATTTCATGTTAGATGAAGGATCTCAGGTTTGGTATTAGAGGCATTGAGATATCACATCTCATGCTATAGGAAGGGTCTCAGGATTGGAATGGGAAGGAGTTGGATATCACATCTCAAGCTATAGGAAGGGTCTCAGGTTTGGTATAAGCATTGAGATATCACATCTCATGCTATAGTAAGGGTCTCAGGATTGGAATGGGAAGGAGTTGTATATGACATCTCATGCCATAGGAAGGGCCTCAGGTTTGGTATAAGCATTGAGATATCACATCTCATGCTATAGGAATGGTCTCAGGATTGGAATGGGAAGGACTTGGATATCACATCTCATGCTATAGGCAGGGTCTCAGGTTTGGAAAGGGAAGGAGTTGGATATCACATTTCATGTTATAGGTAGGATCTCAGGTTTGGTATTAGAGGCATTGAGATATCACATCTCATGCTATCAGAAGGGTCTCAGGATTGGAATGGGAATGAGTTGGATATCACATCTCATGCTAAAGGGAGGGTCTCAGGTTTGGAAGGGGAAGAATTTGGATATCACATCTCATGTTATAGGAAGGATCTCAGGTTTGGTATTAGAAGAATTGAGATATCACATCTCATGCTATCGAAAGTATCTCAGGTTTGGTATCAGAGGCATTGAGATATCACATCTCATGCTATCATAAGGGTCTCAGGATTGGAATGGGAAGGAGTTGGATATCACATCTCATGTTGAAGGGAGGGTCTCAGGTTTGGAAGGGGAAGGATTTGGATATCACATCACATGTTATAGGAAGGATCTCAGGTTTGGTATTAGAAGCATTGAGATATCACATCTCATGCTATCGGAAGGGTCTCAGGATTGGAATGGGAAGGAGCTGGATATCACATCTCATGCTATAGGAAGGGTCTCAGGTTTGGAACGGAAAGGAGTTGGATATCACATCTCATGTTATAGGAAGAGTCTCAGGTTTGGTATAAGCATTGAGATATCACATCTCTGCAATTGGAAGTGTCTCAGGATTGGGATGGGAAGGAGTTGGATATCCCATCTCATGTTATAGGACGGGTCTCTGGTTTGGTATTAGAATCATTGAGATATCACATCGCATGCTGTAGGAAGGGTCTAAGGATTGGAATGGGAAGGAGTTGGATATCCCTTCTCATGCTATAGGAAGGGTCTCAGGTTGGAATGGGAAGGAGTTGGATATCACATCTCGTTATAGGAAGGGTCTCAGGATTGGAATGGGAAGGATTTGGATATCACATCTCTTGCTATAGGAAGGGTCTCAGGTTTTTTATTAGAAACATTGAGATATCACATCTCATGCTATATGAAGGGTTTCAGGATTGGATGGGAAGGATTTGGATATCACATCTCATGCTAAAGGAAGGGTCTCAGGTTTGGAAGGGGAAGGATTTGGATATCATATCTCATGTTATAGGACGGGTCCCAGGTTTGGTATTAGAAGCATTGAGATATCACATCTCATGCTATAGGAGCAGTCTCAGGATTGGAATGGGAAGGAGTTGGATATCACGTCTCATGTTATAGGAAGGGTCTCAGGATTGGAATGGCAAGGAGTTGGATATCACACCTCATGCTAAAGGAAGGGTCTCAGGTTTGATAGAAGCATTGATATATCACATCTCATGCTATAGGAAGGAACTCAGGATTGGAATGTGAAGGAGTTGGATATCACATCTCATGCCATAGGAAGGGTCATCAGGTTTGGTATAAGCATTGAGATATCACATCTCTGCTATCGGAAGGGTCTCAGGATAGGAATGGGAAGGACTTAGATATCACATATCATACTATAGGGAGGGTCTCAGTTTTGATATTAGAAGCATTGAGCTATCACATCTCATGCTATCGGAAGGGTCTCAGTATTGGAATGGGATGAGTCGGATATCACATCTCAAGCTATCTCAAGATTGGAATGGGAAGGAGTTTGATATCACATCTCAAGCTATAGGAAGGGTCTCAGGTTTGGAAGGGGAAGGATTGGATCTCACATCTCATGTTTTAGGACGGGTCTCAAGTTTGGTATTAGAAGCATTGAGATATCACATCTCATGGTATAGGAAGGGTCTCAGGATTGGAATGGGAAGGAGTTGGCTATCACATCTCAAGCTATCTCAGGATTGGAATGGGAAGGAGTTTGATATCACATCTCAAGCTATAGGAAGGGTCTCAGGTTTGGAAAGGAAAGGATTTGGATTTCACATCTCATGTTATAGGATGGTTCTCATGTTTGGTTTTAGTAGCATTGAGATATCACATCTCATGCTATCGGAAGGGTCTCAGGTTTGGAAGGGAACAATTTGGATTTCACATGTTATAGGATGGTTCTCAGGTTTGGTTTTAGAAGCATTAAGATATAACATCTCTTGCTATAGGAAGGGTCTCAGGTTTGGAATGGGAAGGAGTTGGATATCACATCTCATGCTAAAGGAAAGGTCTCAGGTTTGGAAGGGGAAGGATTTGGATCTCACATCTCATGTTTTAGGACGGGTCTCAGGTTTGGTATTAGAATCATTGAGATATCACATCGCATGCTGTAGGAAGGGTCTATGGATTGGAATTTGAAGGAGTTGGATATCCCTTTTCATGCTATAGGAAGGGTCTCAGGTTCGAATGGGAAGGAGTTGGATATCACATCTCGTTATAGGAAGGGTCTCAGGATTGGAATGGGAAGGATTTGGATATCACATATCTTGCTATAGGAAGGTTCTCAGGTTTTTTATTAGAAACATTGAGATATCACATCTCATGCTATAGGAAGGGTTTCAGGATTGGAATGGGAAGGATTTGGATATCACATCTCATGCTAAAGGAAGGGTCTCAGGTTTGGAAGGGGAAGGATTTGGATATCATATCTCATGTTATAGGACGGGTCCCAGGTTTGGTATTAGAAGCATTGCGATATCACATCTCATGCTATAGGAGGAGTCTCAGGATTGGAATGGGAAGGAGTTGGATATCACGTCTCATGTTATAGGAAGGGTCTCAGGATTGGAATGGCAAGGAGTTGGATATCAAATCTCATGCTAAAGGAAGGGTCTCAGGTTTGATAGAAGCATTGAGATATCACATCTCATGCTATAGGAAGGAACTCAGGATTGGAATGGGAAGGAGTTGGATATCACATCTCATGCCATAGGAAGGGTCATTAGGTTTGGTATAAGCATTGAGATATTACATCTCTGCTATCGGAAGGGTCTCAGGATAGGAATGGGAAGGACTTAGATATCACATCTCATACTATAGGGAGGGTCTCAGTTTTGATATTAGAAGCATTGAGATATAACATCTCATGCTATAGGAAGGGTCTCAGGTTTGGAATGGGAAGGAGTTGGATATCACATCTCATGCTAAAGGAAAGGTCTCAGGTTTGGAAGGGGAAGGATTTGGATCTCACATCTCATGTTTTAGGACGGGTCTCAGGTTTGGTATTAGAAGCATTGAAATATCACATCTCATGGTATAGGAAGGGTCTCAGGATTGGAATGGGAAGGAGTGGATATCACATTGAATGGGAAGGAGTTTGATATCACATCTCAAGCTATAGGAAGGGTCTCAGGATTGGAATCGGAAGGAGTTGTATAAGACATCTCATGCCATAGGAAGGGTCTCAGGTTTGGTATAAGCATTGAGATATCACATCTCTGCTATCGGAAGGGTCTCAGGATTGGAATGGGAAGGAGTTGGATAACCCATCTCGTTATAGGAAGGGTCTCAGGTTTGGTATTAGAAGCATTGAGATATCACATCTCATGCTATAGGAAGGGTCTAAGGTTTGGAAGGGGAAGGATTTGGGTATCACATCTCATGTTATAGGACCGGTCTCAGGTTTGGTATTAGAAGCATTGAGATATCAAGTCTCATGGTATAGGACGGGTCTCAGAATTGGAATGGGAAGGAGTTGGATATCACATCTCATGCCATGGTATGGGTCTCAGGTTTTGTAGAAGCATTGGGATATCACATCTCATGCTATCAGAAGGGTATCGGGATTGGATTTGGAAGGAGTTGGATATCCCATCTCATGCTATAGGAAGGGTCTCAGGATTGGAATGGGAGGAGCTGGATATCACATCTCATGCTAAAGGAAGGGTCTCAGGTTTGGAAGGGGAAGGATTTGGATATCACATCTCATGTTATAGGACGGGTCTCAGGTTTGGTATTAGAAGCATTGTGATATCACATCTCATGCTATAGGATGTGTCTCAGGATTGGAATGGGAAGGAGTTGGATATCACATCTCATGCTATAGGAAGGGTTTCAGGTTTGGTAGAAGCATTGAGATATCACATCTCATGCTATAGGAGGAGTCTCAGGTTTGGGAAGGGAAGGATTTGGATTTCACATCTCATGTTATAGGATGGTTCTCATGTTTGGTTTTTGAAGCATTGAGATATCACATCTCATGCTATCGGAAGGGTCTCAGGTTTGGAATGGGAAGGAGTTGGATATCACATCTCATGTTATAGGAAGGATCTCAGGTTTGGTATTAGAAGCATTGAGATATCACATCTCATGCTATAGGAAGGGTCTCCGGATTGGAATGTGAAGAATTTGGATATCACATCTCATGCTAAAGGAAGGGTCTCAGGTTTGGAATGGGAAGGATTTGGATATGACATCTCTTGTTATAGGGAGGGTCTCAGGATTTGAATGGCAAGGAGTTGGATATCACATCTCTGCTATCGGAAGGGTCTCAGGATTGGATTGGGAAGGAGTTGGATATCCCTTCTCATGCTATAGGAAGGGTCTCGGGTTGGAATGGGAAGGAGTTGGATATCACATCTCATGTTATAGGAAGGGTCTCAGGATTGGAATGGGAAGGATTTGGATATCACATCTCTTGCTATAGGAAGGGTCTCAGGTTTTTTATTAGAAACATTGAGATATCACATCTCATGCTATAGGAAAGGTTTTAGGATTGGAATGGGAAGTATTTGGATATCACATCTCATGCTAAAGGAAGGGTCTCAGGTTTGGAAGGGGATTGATTTGGATATCATATCTCATGTTATAGGACGGGTCCCAGGTTTGGTATTAGAAGCATTGAGATATCACATCTCATGGTATAGGAAGGGTCTCAGGGTTGGAATGGGAAGGAGTTGGATATCACATCTCATCCAATAGGAAGGGTCTCAGGTTTGGAATGGGAAGGAATTGGATATCACATCTCATGTTATAGGAAGGATCTCAGGTTTGGTATTAGAAGCATTGAGATATCACATCTCATGCTATAGGAAGGGTTTCAGGATTGGAATGTGAAGGATTTGGATATCACATCTCATGCTAAAGGAAGGGTCTCAGGTTTGGTAGAAGCATTGAGATATCACATCTCATGCTATAGGGAGGGTCTCAGGATTTGAATGGCAAGGAGTTGGATATCACATCTCATGCCATAGGAAGGGTCTCAGGTTTGGTATAAGCATTGAGATATCACATCTCTGCTATCGGAAGGGTCTCAGGATTGGATTGGGAAGGAGTTGGATATCCCTTCTCATGCTATAGGAAGTGTCTCAGGTTGGAATGGGAAGGAGTTGGATATCACATCTCATGCTATAGGTAGGCTCTCAGGTTTGGTATAAGCATTGAGATATCACATCTCATGCTATAGGAAGGGTCTCAGGATTGGAATGGGAAGGATTTGGATATCACATCTCATGCTATAGGAAGGGTCTCAGGTTTGGTATAAGCATGGAGATATCACTTCTCATGCTATAGGAAGGGTCTCAGGATTGGAATGGGAAGGAGTTGGATATCACATCTCATGCTATAGGAAGGGTCTCAGGATTGGAATGTGAAGGATTTGGATATCACATCTCATGCTAAAGGAAGGGTCTCAGGTTTGGTGAAGCATTGAGATATCACATCTCATGCTATAGGAAGGGTCTCAGGATTTGAATGGCAAGGAGTTGGATATCACATCTCATGCCATAGGAAGGGTCTCAGCTTTGGTATACGCATTGAGATATCACATCTCTGCTATCGGAAGGGTCTCAGGATTGGATTTGGAAGGAGTTGGATATCCCTTCTCATGCTATAGGAAGTGTCTCAGGTTGGAATGGGAAGGAGTTGGATATCACATCTCATGTTATAGGAAGGGTCTCAGGATTGGAATGGGAAGGATTTGGATATCACATCTCTTGCTATAGGAAGGGTCTCAGGATTGGAATGGGAAGGATTTGGATATCAGATCTCATGTCATAGGAAGGATCTCAGGTTTGGTATTAGAAGCATTGATATATCACATCTCATGCTATAGGAATGGTCTCAGGATTGGAATGGGTAGGAGTTGGATATTACATTCTTGCTATAGGAAGGGTCTCATGTTTGGAATGGGAAGGAGTTGGATATCACATATGCTGTAGGAAGTGTCTCAGGTTTGGAACGGGAAGGAGTTGGATATCACATCTCATGTTATAGGAAGGGTCTCAGGTTGGGTATAAGCATTGAGATATCACATCTCTGCTATTGGAAGTGGCTCAGGATTGGAATGGGAAGGAGTTGGATATCCCATCTCATGTTATAGGACGGGTCTCTGGTTTGGTATTAGAATCATTGAGATATCACATCGCATGCTGTAGGAAGGGTCTAAGGATTGGAATGGGAAGGAGTTGGATATCCCTTCTCATGCTATAGGAAGGGTCTCAGGTTGGAATGGGAAGGAGTTGGATATCACATCTCGTTATAGGAAGGGTCTCAGGATTGGAATGGGAAGGATTTGGATATCACATCTCTTGCTATAGGAAGGGTCTCAGGTTTTTTATTAGAAACATTGAGATATCACATCTCATGCTATAGGAAGGGTTTCAGGATTGGAATGGGAAGGATTTGGATATCACATCTCATGCTAAAGGAAGGGTCTCAGGTTTGGAAGGGGAAGGATTTGGATATCATATCTCATGTTATAGGACGGGTCCCAGGTTTGGTATTAGAAGCATTGAGATATCACATCTCATGCCATAGGAGGAGTCTCAGGATTGGAATGGGAAGGAGTTGGATATCACGTCTCATGTTATAGGAAGGGTCTCAGGATTGGAATGGCAAGGAGTTGGATATCATATCTCATGCTAAAGGAAGGGTCTCAGGTTTGATAGAAGCATTGAGATATCACATCTCATGCTATAGGAAGGAACTCAGGATTGGAATGGGAAGGAGTTGGATATCACATCTCATGCCATAGGAAGGGTCATCAGGTTTGGTATAAGCATTGAGATGTCACATCTCTGCTATCGGAAGGGTCTCAGGATAGGAATGGGAAGGACTTAGATATCACATCTCATACTATAGGGAGGGTCTCAGTTTTGATATTAGAAGCATTGAGATATAACATCTCATGCTATAGGAAGGGTCTCAGGTTTGGAATGGGAAGGAGTTGGATATCACATCTCATGCTAAAGGAAAGGTCTCAGGTTTGGAAGGGGAAGGATTTGGATCTCACATCTCATGTTTTAGGACGGGTCTCAGGTTTGGTATTAGAAGCATTGAAATATCACATCTCATGGTATAGGAAGGGTCTCAGGATTGGAATGTGAAGGAGTGGATATCACATTGAATGGGAAGGAGTTTGATATCACATCTCAAGCTATAGGAAGGGTCTCAGGATTGGAATCGGAAGGAGTTGTATAAGACATCTCATGCCATAGGAAGGGTCTCAGGTTTGGTATAAGCATTGAGATATCACATCTCTGCTATCGGAAGGGTCTCAGGATTGGAATGGGAAGGAGTTGGATAACCCATCTCGTTATAGGAAGGGTCTCAGGTTTGGTATTAGAAGCATTGAGATATCACATCTCATGCTATAGGAAGGGTCTAAGGTTTGGAAGGGGAAGGATTTGGGTATCACATCTCATGTTATAGGACCGGTCTCAGGTTTGGTATTAGAAGCATTGAGATATCAAGTCTCATGGTATAGGACGGGTCTCAGAATTGGAATGGGAAGGAGTTGGATATCACATCTCATGCCATGGTATGGGTCTCAGGTTTTGTAGAAGCATTGGGATATCACATCTCATGCTATCGGAAGGGTATCGGGATTGGATTTGGAAGGAGTTGGATATCCCATCTCATGCTATAAGAAGGGTCTCAGGATTGGAATGGGAGGAGCTGGATATCACATCTCATGCTAAAGGAAGGGTCTCAGGTTTGGAAGGGGAAGGATTTGGATATCACATCTCATGTTATAGGACGGGTCTCAGGTTTGGTATTAGAAGCATTGTGATATCACATCTCATGCTATAGGATGTGTCTCAGGATTGGAATGGGAAGGAGTTGGATATCACATCTCATGCTATAGGAAGGCTCTCAGGTTTGGAAGGGGAAGGAGTTGGATATCACATTTCATGTTAGATGAAGGATCTCAGGTTTGGTATTAGAGGCATTGAGATATCACATCTCATGCTATAGGAAGGGTCTCAGGATTGGAATGGGAAGGAGTTGGATATCACATCTCAAGCTATAGGAAGGGTCTCAGGTTTGGTATAAGCATTGAGATATCACATCTCATGCTATAGTAAGGGTCTCAGGATTGGAATGGGAAGGAGTTGTATATGACATCTCATGCCATAGGAAGGGCCTCAGGTTTGGTATAAGCATTGAGATATCACATCTCATGCTATAGGAATGGTCTCAGGATTGGAATGGGAAGGACTTGGATATCACATCTCATGCTATAGGCAGGGTCTCAGGTTTGGAAAGGGAAGGAGTTGGATATCACATTTCATGTTATAGGTAGGATCTCAGGTTTGGTATTAGAGGCATTGAGATATCACATCTCATGCTATCAGAAGGGTCTCAGGATTGGAATGGGAATGAGTTGGATATCACATCTCATGCTAAAGGGAGGGTCTCAGGTTTGGAAGGGGAAGAATTTGGATATCACATCTCATGTTATAGGAAGGATCTCAGGTTTGGTATTAGAAGAATTGAGATATCACATCTCATGCTATCGAAAGTATCTCAGGTTTGGTATCAGAGGCATTGAGATATCACATCTCATGCTATCATAAGGGTCTCAGGATTGGAATGGGAAGGAGTTGGATATCACATCTCATGTTGAAGGGAGGGTCTCAGGTTTGGAAGGGGAAGGATTTGGATATCACATCACATGTTATAGGAAGGATCTCAGGTTTGGTATTAGAAGCATTGAGATATCACATCTCATGCTATCGGAAGGGTCTCAGGATTGGAATGGGAAGGAGCTGGATATCACATCTCATGCTATAGGAAGGGTCTCAGGTTTGGAACGGAAAGGAGTTGGATATCACATCTCATGTTATAGGAAGAGTCTCAGGTTTGGTATAAGCATTGAGATATCACATCTCTGCAATTGGAAGTGTCTCAGGATTGGGATGGGAAGGAGTTGGATATCCCATCTCATGTTATAGGACGGGTCTCTGGTTTGGTATTAGAATCATTGAGATATCACATCGCATGCTGTAGGAAGGGTCTAAGGATTGGAATGGGAAGGAGTTGGATATCCCTTCTCATGCTATAGGAAGGGTCTCAGGTTGGAATGGGAAGGAGTTGGATATCACATCTCGTTATAGGAAGGGTCTCAGGATTGGAATGGGAAGGATTTGGATATCACATCGCATGCTGTAGGAAGGGTCTAAGGATTGGAATGGGAAGGAGTTGGATATCCCTTCTCATGCTATAGGAAGGGTCTCAGGTTTTTTATTAGAAACATTGAGATATCACATCTCATGCTATATGAAGGGTTTCAGGATTGGATGGGAAGGATTTGGATATCACATCTCATGCTAAAGGAAGGGTCTCAGGTTTGGAAGGGGAAGGATTTGGATATCATATCTCATGTTATAGGACGGGTCCCAGGTTTGGTATTAGAAGCATTGAGATATCACATCTCATGCTATAGGAGCAGTCTCAGGATTGGAATGGGAAGGAGTTGGATATCACGTCTCATGTTATAGGAAGGGTCTCAGGATTGGAATGGCAAGGAGTTGGATATCACACCTCATGCTAAAGGAAGGGTCTCAGGTTTGATAGAAGCATTGATATATCACATCTCATGCTATAGGAAGGAACTCAGGATTGGAATGTGAAGGAGTTGGATATCACATCTCATGCCATAGGAAGGGTCATCAGGTTTGGTATAAGCATTGAGATATCACATCTCTGCTATCGGAAGGGTCTCAGGATAGGAATGGGAAGGACTTAGATATCACATATCATACTATAGGGAGGGTCTCAGTTTTGATATTAGAAGCATTGAGCTATCACATCTCATGCTATCGGAAGGGTCTCAGGATTGGAATGGGATGAGTCGGATATCACATCTCAAGCTATCTCAAGATTGGAATGGGAAGGAGTTTGATATCACATCTCAAGCTATAGGAAGGGTCTCAGGTTTGGAAGGGGAAGGATTGGATCTCACATCTCATGTTTTAGGACGGGTCTCAAGTTTGGTATTAGAAGCATTGAGATATCACATCTCATGGTATAGGAAGGGTCTCAGGATTGGAATGGGAAGGAGTTGGCTATCACATCTCAAGCTATCTCAGGATTGGAATGGGAAGGAGTTTGATATCACATCTCAAGCTATAGGAAGGGTCTCAGGTTTGGAAAGGAAAGGATTTGGATTTCACATCTCATGTTATAGGATGGTTCTCATGTTTGGTTTTAGTAGCATTGAGATATCACATCTCATGCTATCGGAAGGGTCTCAGGTTTGGAAGGGAACAATTTGGATTTCACATGTTATAGGATGGTTCTCAGGTTTGGTTTTAGAAGCATTAAGATATAACATCTCTTGCTATAGGAAGGGTCTCAGGTTTGGAATGGGAAGGAGTTGGATATCACATCTCATGCTAAAGGAAAGGTCTCAGGTTTGGAAGGGGAAGGATTTGGATCTCACATCTCATGTTTTAGGACGGGTCTCAGGTTTGGTATTAGAATCATTGAGATATCACATCGCATGCTGTAGGAAGGGTCTATGGATTGGAATTTGAAGGAGTTGGATATCCCTTTTCATGCTATAGGAAGGGTCTCAGGTTCGAATGGGAAGGAGTTGGATATCACATCTCGTTATAGGAAGGGTCTCAGGATTGGAATGGGAAGGATTTGGATATCACATATCTTGCTATAGGAAGGTTCTCAGGTTTTTTATTAGAAACATTGAGATATCACATCTCATGCTATAGGAAGGGTTTCAGGATTGGAATGGGAAGGATTTGGATATCACATCTCATGCTAAAGGAAGGGTCTCAGGTTTGGAAGGGGAAGGATTTGGATATCATATCTCATGTTATAGGACGGGTCCCAGGTTTGGTATTAGAAGCATTGCGATATCACATCTCATGCTATAGGAGGAGTCTCAGGATTGGAATGGGAAGGAGTTGGATATCACGTCTCATGTTATAGGAAGGGTCTCAGGATTGGAATGGCAAGGAGTTGGATATCAAATCTCATGCTAAAGGAAGGGTCTCAGGTTTGATAGAAGCATTGAGATATCACATCTCATGCTATAGGAAGGAACTCAGGATTGGAATGGGAAGGAGTTGGATATCACATCTCATGCCATAGGAAGGGTCATTAGGTTTGGTATAAGCATTGAGATATTACATCTCTGCTATCGGAAGGGTCTCAGGATAGGAATGGGAAGGACTTAGATATCACATCTCATACTATAGGGAGGGTCTCAGTTTTGATATTAGAAGCATTGAGATATAACATCTCATGCTATAGGAAGGGTCTCAGGTTTGGAATGGGAAGGAGTTGGATATCACATCTCATGCTAAAGGAAAGGTCTCAGGTTTGGAAGGGGAAGGATTTGGATCTCACATCTCATGTTTTAGGACGGGTCTCAGGTTTGGTATTAGAAGCATTGAAATATCACATCTCATGGTATAGGAAGGGTCTCAGGATTGGAATGGGAAGGAGTGGATATCACATTGAATGGGAAGGAGTTTGATATCACATCTCAAGCTATAGGAAGGGTCTCAGGATTGGAATCGGAAGGAGTTGTATAAGACATCTCATGCCATAGGAAGGGTCTCAGGTTTGGTATAAGCATTGAGATATCACATCTCTGCTATCGGAAGGGTCTCAGGATTGGAATGGGAAGGAGTTGGATAACCCATCTCGTTATAGGAAGGGTCTCAGGTTTGGTATTAGAAGCATTGAGATATCACATCTCATGCTATAGGAAGGGTCTAAGGTTTGGAAGGGGAAGGATTTGGGTATCACATCTCATGTTATAGGACCGGTCTCAGGTTTGGTATTAGAAGCATTGAGATATCAAGTCTCATGGTATAGGACGGGTCTCAGAATTGGAATGGGAAGGAGTTGGATATCACATCTCATGCCATGGTATGGGTCTCAGGTTTTGTAGAAGCATTGGGATATCACATCTCATGCTATCAGAAGGGTATCGGGATTGGATTTGGAAGGAGTTGGATATCCCATCTCATGCTATAGGAAGGGTCTCAGGATTGGAATGGGAGGAGCTGGATATCACATCTCATGCTAAAGGAAGGGTCTCAGGTTTGGAAGGGGAAGGATTTGGATATCACATCTCATGTTATAGGACGGGTCTCAGGTTTGGTATTAGAAGCATTGTGATATCACATCTCATGCTATAGGATGTGTCTCAGGATTGGAATGGGAAGGAGTTGGATATCACATCTCATGCTATAGGAAGGGTTTCAGGTTTGGTAGAAGCATTGAGATATCACATCTCATGCTATAGGAGGAGTCTCAGGTTTGGGAAGGGAAGGATTTGGATTTCACATCTCATGTTATAGGATGGTTCTCATGTTTGGTTTTTGAAGCATTGAGATATCACATCTCATGCTATCGGAAGGGTCTCAGGTTTGGAATGGGAAGGAGTTGGATATCACATCTCATGTTATAGGAAGGATCTCAGGTTTGGTATTAGAAGCATTGAGATATCACATCTCATGCTATAGGAAGGGTCTCCGGATTGGAATGTGAAGAATTTGGATATCACATCTCATGCTAAAGGAAGGGTCTCAGGTTTGGAATGGGAAGGATTTGGATATGACATCTCTTGTTATAGGGAGGGTCTCAGGATTTGAATGGCAAGGAGTTGGATATCACATCTCTGCTATCGGAAGGGTCTCAGGATTGGATTGGGAAGGAGTTGGATATCCCTTCTCATGCTATAGGAAGGGTCTCGGGTTGGAATGGGAAGGAGTTGGATATCACATCTCATGTTATAGGAAGGGTCTCAGGATTGGAATGGGAAGGATTTGGATATCACATCTCTTGCTATAGGAAGGGTCTCAGGTTTTTTATTAGAAACATTGAGATATCACATCTCATGCTATAGGAAAGGTTTTAGGATTGGAATGGGAAGTATTTGGATATCACATCTCATGCTAAAGGAAGGGTCTCAGGTTTGGAAGGGGATTGATTTGGATATCATATCTCATGTTATAGGACGGGTCCCAGGTTTGGTATTAGAAGCATTGAGATATCACATCTCATGGTATAGGAAGGGTCTCAGGGTTGGAATGGGAAGGAGTTGGATATCACATCTCATCCAATAGGAAGGGTCTCAGGTTTGGAATGGGAAGGAATTGGATATCACATCTCATGTTATAGGAAGGATCTCAGGTTTGGTATTAGAAGCATTGAGATATCACATCTCATGCTATAGGAAGGGTTTCAGGATTGGAATGTGAAGGATTTGGATATCACATCTCATGCTAAAGGAAGGGTCTCAGGTTTGGTAGAAGCATTGAGATATCACATCTCATGCTATAGGAAGGGTCTCAGGATTTGAATGGCAAGGAGTTGGATATCACATCTCATGCCATAGGAAGGGTCTCAGGTTTGGTATAAGCATTGAGATATCACATCTCTGCTATCGGAAGGGTCTCAGGATTGGATTGGGAAGGAGTTGGATATCCCTTCTCATGCTATAGGAAGTGTCTCAGGTTGGAATGGGAAGGAGTTGGATATCACATCTCATGCTATAGGTAGGCTCTCAGGTTTGGTATAAGCATTGAGATATCACATCTCATGCTATAGGAAGGGTCTCAGGATTGGAATGGGAAGGATTTGGATATCACATCTCATGCTATAGGAAGGGTCTCAGGTTTGGTATAAGCATGGAGATATCACTTCTCATGCTATAGGAAGGGTCTCAGGATTGGAATGGGAAGGAGTTGGATATCACATCTCATGCTATAGGAAGGGTCTCAGGATTGGAATGTGAAGGATTTGGATATCACATCTCATGCTAAAGGAAGGGTCTCAGGTTTGGTGAAGCATTGAGATATCACATCTCATGCTATAGGAAGGGTCTCAGGATTTGAATGGCAAGGAGTTGGATATCACATCTCATGCCATAGGAAGGGTCTCAGCTTTGGTATACGCATTGAGATATCACATCTCTGCTATCGGAAGGGTCTCAGGATTGGATTTGGAAGGAGTTGGATATCCCTTCTCATGCTATAGGAAGTGTCTCAGGTTGGAATGGGAAGGAGTTGGATATCACATCTCATGTTATAGGAAGGGTCTCAGGATTGGAATGGGAAGGATTTGGATATCACATCTCTTGCTATAGGAAGGGTCTCAGGATTGGAATGGGAAGGATTTGGATATCAGATCTCATGTCATAGGAAGGATCTCAGGTTTGGTATTAGAAGCATTGATATATCACATCTCATGCTATAGGAATGGTCTCAGGATTGGAATGGGTAGGAGTTGGATATTACATTCTTGCTATAGGAAGGGTCTCATGTTTGGAATGGGAAGGAGTTGGATATCACATATGCTGTAGGAAGTGTCTCAGGTTTGGAACGGGAAGGAGTTGGATATCACATCTCATGTTATAGGAAGGGTCTCAGGTTGGGTATAAGCATTGAGATATCACATCTCTGCTATTGGAAGTGGCTCAGGATTGGAATGGGAAGGAGTTGGATATCCCATCTCATGTTATAGGACGGGTCTCTGGTTTGGTATTAGAATCATTGAGATATCACATCGCATGCTGTAGGAAGGGTCTAAGGATTGGAATGGGAAGGAGTTGGATATCCCTTCTCATGCTATAGGAAGGGTCTCAGGTTGGAATGGGAAGGAGTTGGATATCACATCTCGTTATAGGAAGGGTCTCAGGATTGGAATGGGAAGGATTTGGATATCACATCTCTTGCTATAGGAAGGGTCTCAGGTTTTTTATTAGAAACATTGAGATATCACATCTCATGCTATAGGAAGGGTTTCAGGATTGGAATGGGAAGGATTTGGATATCACATCTCATGCTAAAGGAAGGGTCTCAGGTTTGGAAGGGGAAGGATTTGGATATCATATCTCATGTTATAGGACGGGTCCCAGGTTTGGTATTAGAAGCATTGAGATATCACATCTCATGCCATAGGAGGAGTCTCAGGATTGGAATGGGAAGGAGTTGGATATCACGTCTCATGTTATAGGAAGGGTCTCAGGATTGGAATGGCAAGGAGTTGGATATCATATCTCATGCTAAAGGAAGGGTCTCAGGTTTGATAGAAGCATTGAGATATCACATCTCATGCTATAGGAAGGAACTCAGGATTGGAATGGGAAGGAGTTGGATATCACATCTCATGCCATAGGAAGGGTCATCAGGTTTGGTATAAGCATTGAGATATCACATCTCTGCTATCGGAAGGGTCTCAGGATAGGAATGGGAAGGACTTAGATATCACATCTCATACTATAGGGAGGGTCTCAGTTTTGATATTAGAAGCATTGAGATATAACATCTCATGCTATAGGAAGGGTCTCAGGTTTGGAATGGGAAGGAGTTGGATATCACATCTCATGCTAAAGGAAAGGTCTCAGGTTTGGAAGGGGAAGGATTTGGATCTCACATCTCATGTTTTAGGACGGGTCTCAGGTTTGGTATTAGAAGCATTGAAATATCACATCTCATGGTATAGGAAGGGTCTCAGGATTGGAATGTGAAGGAGTGGATATCACATTGAATGGGAAGGAGTTTGATATCACATCTCAAGCTATAGGAAGGGTCTCAGGATTGGAATCGGAAGGAGTTGTATAAGACATCTCATGCCATAGGAAGGGTCTCAGGTTTGGTATAAGCATTGAGATATCACATCTCTGCTATCGGAAGGGTCTCAGGATTGGAATGGGAAGGAGTTGGATAACCCATCTCGTTATAGGAAGGGTCTCAGGTTTGGTATTAGAAGCATTGAGATATCACATCTCATGCTATAGGAAGGGTCTAAGGTTTGGAAGGGGAAGGATTTGGGTATCACATCTCATGTTATAGGACCGGTCTCAGGTTTGGTATTAGAAGCATTGAGATATCAAGTCTCATGGTATAGGACGGGTCTCAGAATTGGAATGGGAAGGAGTTGGATATCACATCTCATGCCATGGTATGGGTCTCAGGTTTTGTAGAAGCATTGGGATATCACATCTCATGCTATCGGAAGGGTATCGGGATTGGATTTGGAAGGAGTTGGATATCCCATCTCATGCTATAAGAAGGGTCTCAGGATTGGAATGGGAGGAGCTGGATATCACATCTCATGCTAAAGGAAGGGTCTCAGGTTTGGAAGGGGAAGGATTTGGATATCACATCTCATGTTATAGGACGGGTCTCAGGTTTGGTATTAGAAGCATTGTGATATCACATCTCATGCTATAGGATGTGTCTCAGGATTGGAATGGGAAGGAGTTGGATATCACATCTCATGCTATAGGAAGGGTTTCAGGTTTGGTAGAAGCATTGAGATATCACATCTCATGCTATAGGAAGAGTCTCAGGTTTGGGAAGGGAAGGATTTGGATTTCACATCTCATGTTATAGGATGGTTCTCATGTTTGGTTTTTGAAGCATTGAGATATCACATCTCATGCTATCGGAAGGGTCTCAGGTTTGGAATGGGAAGGAGTTGGATATCACATCTCATGTAATAGGAAGGATCTCAGGTTTGGTATTAGAAGCATTGGGATATCACATCTCATGCTATAGGAAGGGTCTCCGGATTGGAATGTGAAGAATTTGGATATCACATCTCATGCTAAAGGAAGGGTCTCAGGTTTGGAATGGGAAGGATTTGGATATGACATCTCTTGTTATAGGGAGGGTCTCAGGATTTGAATGGCAAGGAGTTGGATATCACATCTCTGCTATCGGAAGGGTCTCAGGATTGGATTGGGAAGGAGTTGGATATCCCTTCTCATGCTATAGGAAGGGTCTCGGGTTGGAATGGGAAGGAGTTGGATATCACATCTCATGTTATAGGAAGGGTCTCAGGATTGGAATGGGAAGGATTTGGATATCACATCTCTTGCTATAGGAAGGGTCTCAGGTTTTTTATTAGAAACATTGAGATATCACATCTCATGCTATAGGAAAGGTTTTAGGATTGGAATGGGAAGTATTTGGATATCACATCTCATGCTAAAGGAAGGGTCTCAGGTTTGGAAGGGGATTGATTTGGATATCATATCTCATGTTATAGGACGGGTCCCAGGTTTGGTATTAGAAGCATTGAGATATCACATCTCATGGTATAGGAAGGGTCTCAGGGTTGGAATGGGAAGGAGTTGGATATCACATCTCATCCAATAGGAAGGGTCTCAGGTTTGGAATGGGAAGGAATTGGATATCACATCTCATGTTATAGGAAGGATCTCAGGTTTGGTATTAGAAGCATTGAGATATCACATCTCATGCTATAGGAAGGGTTTCAGGATTGGAATGTGAAGGATTTGGATATCACATCTCATGCTAAAGGAAGTGTCTCAGGTTTGGTAGAAGCATTGAGATATCACATCTCATGCTATAGGAAGGGTCTCAGGATTTGAATGGCAAGGAGTTGGATATCACATCTCATGCCATAGGAAGGGTCTCAGGTTTGGTATAAGCATTGAGATATCACATCTCTGCTATCGGAAGGGTCTCAGGATTGGATTGGGAAGGAGTTGGATATCCCTTCTCATGCTATAGGAAGTGTCTCAGGTTGGAATGGGAAGGAGTTGGATATCACATCTCATGCTATAGGTAGGCTCTCAGGTTTGGTATAAGCATTGAGATATCACATCTCATGCTATAGGAAGGGTCTCAGGATTGGAATGGGAAGGATTTGGATATCACATCTCATGCTATAGGAAGGGTCTCAGGTTTGGTATAAGCATGGAGATATCACTTCTCATGCTATAGGAAGGGTCTCAGGATTGGAATGGGAAGGAGTTGGATATCACATCTCATGCTATAGGAAGGGTCTCAGGATTGGAATGTGAAGGATTTGGATATCACATCTCATGCTAAAGGAAGGGTCTCAGGTTTGGTAGAAGCATTGAGATATCACATCTCATGCTATAGGAAGGGTCTCAGGATTTGAATGGCAAGGAGTTGGATATCACATCTCATGCCATAGGAAGGGTCTCAGGTTTGGTATAAGCATTGAGATATCACATCTCTGCTATCGGAAGGGTCTCAGGATTGGATTTGGAAGGAGTTGGATATCCCTTCTCATGCTATAGGAAGTGTCTCAGGTTGGAATGGGAAGGAGTTGGATATCACATCTCATGTTATAGGAAGGGTCTCAGGATTGGAATGGGAAGGATTTGGATATCACATCTCTTGCTATAGGAAGGGTCTCAGGATTGGAATGGGAAGGATTTGGATATCAGATCTCATGTCATAGGAAGGATCTCAGGTTTGGTATTAGAAGCATTGATATATCACATCTCATGCTATAGGAATGGTCTCAGGATTGGAATGGGTAGGAGTTGGATATTACATTCTTGCTATAGGAAGGGTCTCATGTTTGGAATGGGAAGGAGTTGGATATCACATATGCTATAGGAAGTGTCTCAGGTTTGGAACGGGAAGGAGTTGGATATCACATCTCATGTTATAGGAAGGGTCTCAGGTTGGGTATAAGCATTGAGATATCACATCTCTGCTATTGGAAGTGGCTCAGGATTGGAATGGGAAGGAGTTGGATATCCCATCTCATGTTATAGGACGGGTCTCTGGTTTGGTATTAGAATCATTGAGATATCACATCGCATGCTGTAGGAAGGGTCTAAGGATTGGAATGGGAAGGAGTTGGATATCCCTTCTCATGCTATAGGAAGGGTCTCAGGTTGGAATGGGAAGGAGTTGGATATCACATCTCGTTATAGGAAGGGTCTCAGGATTGGAATGGGAAGGATTTGGATATCACATCTCTTGCTATAGGAAGGGTCTCAGGTTTTTTATTAGAAACATTGAGATATCACATCTCATGCTATAGGAAGGGTTTCAGGATTGGAATGGGAAGGATTTGGATATCACATCTCATGCTAAAGGAAGGGTCTCAGGTTTGGAAGGGGAAGGATTTGGATATCATATCTCATGTTATAGGACGGGTCCCAGGTTTGGTATTAGAAGCATTGAGATATCACATCTCATGCCATAGGAGGAGTCTCAGGATTGGAATGGGAAGGAGTTGGATATCACGTCTCATGTTATAGGAAGGGTCTCAGGATTGGAATGGCAAGGAGTTGGATATCATATCTCATGCTAAAGGAAGGGTCTCAGGTTTGATAGAAGCATTGAGATATCACATCTCATGCTATAGGAAGGAACTCAGGATTGGAATGGGAAGGAGTTGGATATCACATCTCATGCCATAGGAAGGGTCATCAGGTTTGGTATAAGCATTGAGATATCACATCTCTGCTATCGGAAGGGTCTCAGGATAGGAATGGGAAGGACTTAGATATCACATCTCATACTATAGGGAGGGTCTCAGTTTTGATATTAGAAGCATTGAGCTATCACATCTCATGCTATCGGAAGGGTCTCAGGATTGGAATGGGATGGAGTCGGATATCACATCTCAAGCTATCTCAGGATTGGAATGGGAAGGAGTTTGATATCACATCTCAAGCTATAGGAAGGGTCTCAGGTTTGGAAGGGGAAGGATTTGGATCTCACATCTCATGTTTTAGGACGGGTCTCAAGTTTGGTATTAGAAGCATTGAGATATAACATCTCATGGTATAGGAAGGGTCTCAGGATTGGAATGGGAAGGAGTTGGCTATCACATCTCGTTATAGGAAGGGTCTCAGGATTGGAATGGGAAGGATTTGGATATCACATCTCTTGCTATAGGAAGGGTCTCAGGTTTTTTATTAGAAACATTGAGATATCACATCTCATGCTATAGGAAGGGTTTCAGGATTGGAATGGGAAGGATTTGGATATCACATCTCATGCTAAAGGAAGGGTCTCAGGTTTGGAAGGGGAAGGATTTGGATATCATATCTCATGTTATAGGACGGGTCCCAGGTTTGGTATTAGAAGCATTGAGATATCACATCTCATGCTATAGGAGGAGTCTCAGGATTGGAATGGGAAGGAGTTGGATATCACGTCTCATGTTATAGGAAGGGTCTCAGGATTGGAATGGCAAGGAGTTGGATATCATATCTCATGCTAAAGGAAGGGTCTCAGGTTTGATAGAAGCATTGAGATATCACATCTCATGCTATAGGAAGGAACTCAGGATTGGAATGGGAAGGAGTTGGATATCACATCTCATGCCATAGGAAGGGTCAACAGGTTTGGTATAAGCATTGAGATATCACATCTCTGCTATCGGAAGGGTCTCAGGATAGGAATGGGAAGGACTTAGATATCACATCTCATACTATAGGGAGGGTCTCAGTTTTGATATTAGAAGCATTGAGCTATCACATCTCATGCTATCGGAAGGGTCTCAGGATTGGAATGGGATGGAGTCGGATATCACATCTCAAGCTATCTCAGGATTGGAATGGGAAGGAGTTTGATATCACATCTCAAGCTATAGGAAGGGTCTCAGGTTTGGAAGGGGAAGGATTTGGATCTCACATCTCATGTTTTAGGACGGGTCTCAAGTTTGGTATTAGAAGCATTGAGTTATAACATCTCATGGTATAGGAAGGGTCTCAGGATTGGAATGGGAAGGAGTTGGCTATCACATCTCAAGCTATCTCAGGATTGGAATGGGAAGGAGTTTGATATCACATCTCAAGCTATAGGAAGGGTCTCAGGTTTGGAAAGGGAAGGATTTGGATTTCACATCTCATGTTATAGGATGGTTCTCATGTTTGGTTTTAGTAGCATTGAGATATCACATCTCATGCTATAGGAAGGGTCTCAGGATTGGAATGTGAAGGATTTGGATATCACATCTCATGCTAAAGGAAGGGTCTCAGGTTTGGTAGAAGCATTGAGATATCACATCTCATGCTATAGGAAGGGTCTCAGGATTTGAATGGCAAGGAGTTGGATATCACATCTCATGCCATAGGAAGGGTCTCAGGTTTGGTATAAGCATTGAGATATCACATCTCTGCTATCGCAAGGGTCTCAGGATTGGATTTGGAAGGAGTTGGATATCCCTTCTCATGCTATAGGAAGTGTCTCAGGTTGGAATGGGAAGGAGTTGGATATCACATCTCATGTTATAGGAAGGGTCTCAGGATTGGAATGGGAAGGATTTGGATATCACATCTCTTGCTATAGGAAGGGTCTCAGGATTGGAATGGGAAGGATTTGGATATCACATCTCATGTCATAGGAAGGATCTCAGGTTTGGTATTAGAAGCATTGATATATCACATCTCATGCTATAGGAATGGTCTCAGGATTGGAATGGGTAGGAGTTGGATATTACATTCTTGCTATAGGAAGGGTCTCATGTTTGGAATGGGAAGGAGTTGGATATCACATATGCTATAGGAAGTGTCTCAGGTTTGGAACGGGAAGGAGTTGGATATCACATCTCATGTTATAGGAAGGGTCTCAGGTTTGGTATAAGCATTGAGATATCACATCTCTGCTATTGGAAGTGGCTCAGGATTGGAATGGGAAGGAGTTGGATATCCCATCTCATGTTATAGGACGGGTCTCTGGTTTGGTATTAGAATCATTGAGATATCACATCGCATGCTGTAGGAAGGGTCTAAGGATTGGAATGGGAAGGAGTTGGATATCCCTTCTCATGCTATAGGAAGGGTCTCAGGTTGGAATGGGAAGGAGTTGGATATCACATCTCATGCTAAAGGAAGGGTCTCAGGTTTGATAGAAGCAAAGGTTTGGAATGGGAAGGAGTTTGATATCACATCTCATGTTATAGGAAGGCATGTATATGACATCTCAGGCCATAGCAAGGGTCTCAGGTTTGGTATAAGCATTGAGATATCACATCTCTGCTATCGGAAGGGTCTCAGGATTGGAATGGGAAGGAGTTGGATATCCCATCTCATGTTATAGGAAGGGTCTCAGGTTTGGTATTAGAAGCATTGAGATATCACATCTCATGCTATAGGAAGAGTCTCAGGATTGGAATGGGAAGGAGTTGGATATCATGTCTCATGTTATAGGAAGGGTCTCAGGATTGGAATGGGAAGGAGTTGGATATCACATCTCATGCTAAAGGAAGGGTCTCAGGTTTGATAGAAGCAAAGGTTTGGAATGGGAAGGAGTTTGATATCACATCTCATGTTATAGGAAGGCATGTATATGACATCTCAGGCCATAGCAAGGGTCTCAGGTTTGGTATAAGCATTGAGATATCACATCTCTGCTATCGGAAGGGTCTCAGGATTGGAATGGGAAGGAGTTGGATATCCCATCTCATGTTATAGGAAGGGTCTCAGGTTTGGTATTAGAAGCATTGAGATATCACATCTCATGCTATAGGAAGGGTCTCAGGATTGGAATGGGAAGGACTTGGATGTCACATCTCATGCTATAGGGAGGGTCTCAAGTTTGATATTAGAAGCATTGAGATAACAAATCTCATGATATCGGAAGGGTCTCAGGATTGGAATGTGGAAGGAGTTGGATATCACATCTCATGATAAAGGAAGGGTCTAAGGTTTGGAAGGGAAAGGATTTGGATATCACATCTCATGTTATAGGACGGGTCTCAGGTTTGGTATTAGAAGCATTGAGATATCAAGTCTCATGGTATAGGAAGGGTCTCAGAATTGGAATGGGAAGGAGTTGGATATCACATCTCAAGCTATAGGAAGGGTCTCAGGATTGGAATGGGAAGGAGTTTGATATCACATCTCATGCCATTGTATGGGTCTCAGGTTTGGTAGAAGCATTGGGATATCACATCTTATGCTATGGGAAGGGTCTCAGGTTGGAATGGGAAGGAGTTGGATATCATATCTCATGCTATAGGAAGGCTCTCAGGTTTGGAAGGGGAAGGAGTTGGATATCGCATTTCATGTTCGATGAAGGATCTCAGGTTTGGTATTAGAGGCATTGAGATATCACATCTCATGCTATAGGAAGGGTCTCAGGATTGGAATGGGAAGGAGTTGGATATCACATCTCAAGCTATAGGAAGGGTCTCAGGTTTGGTATAAACATTGAGATATCACATCTCATGCTATAGGAAGGGTCTCAGGATTGGAATGTGAAGGATTTGGATATCACATCTCATGCTAAAGGAAGGGTCTCAGGTTTGGTAGAAGCATTGAGATATCACATCTCATGCTATAGTAAGGGTCTCAGGATTGGAATGGGAAGGAGTTGGAGATCACATTTCATGCCATAGGAAGGGTCTCAGGTTTGGTATAAGCATTAAGATATCACATCTCATGCTATAGTAAGGGTCTCAGGATTGGAATGGGAAGGAGTTGTATATGATATCTCATGCCATAGGAAGGGCCTCAGGTTTGGTATAAGCATTGAGATATCACATCTCATGCTATAGGAATGGTCTCAGGATTGGAATGGGAAGGACTTGGATATCACATCTCATGCTATAGGCAGGGTCTCAGGTTTGGAAAGGGAAGGAGTTGGATATCACATTTCATGTTATAGGTAGGATCTCAGGTTTGGTATTAGAGGCATTGAGATATCACATCTCATGCTATCAGAAGGGTCTCAGGATTGGAATGGGAAGGATTTGGATATCACATCTCATGCTAAAGGGAGGGTCTCAGGTTTGGAAGGGGAAGGATTTGGATATCACATCTCGTGTTATAGGAAGGATCTCAGGTTTGGTATTAGAAGAATTGAGATATCACATCTCATGCTATCGGAAGTATCTCAGGTTTGGTATCAGAGGCATTGAGATATCACATCTCATGCTATCACAAGGGTCTCAGGATTGGAATGGGAAGGAGTTGGATATCACATCTCATGCTGAAGGGAGGGTCTCAGGTTTGGAAGGGGAAGGATTTGGATATCACATCACATGTTATAGGAAGGATCTCAGGTTTGGTATTAGAAGCATTGAGATATCACATCTCATGCTATCGGAAGGGTCTCAGGATTGGAATGGGAAGGAGCTGGATATCACATCTCATGCTATAGGAAGGGTCTCAGGTTTGGAACGGGAAGGAGTTGGATATCACATCTCATGTTATAGGAAGAGTCTCAGGTTTGGTATAAGCATTGAGATATCACATCTCTGCAATCGGAAGTGTCTCAGGATTGGGATGGGAAGGAGTTGGATATCACATCTCATGCTATAGGAAGGGTCTCAGGTTTGGAACGGGAAGGAGTTGGATATCCCATCTCATGTTATAGGACTGGTCTCAGGTTTGGTATTAGAAGCATTGAGATATCACATCGCATGCTGTAGGAAGGGTCTCAGGTTTGGAATGGGAAGGAATTGGATATCACATCTCATGTCATAGGAAGGATCTCAGGTTTGGTATTAGAAGCATTGAGATATCACATCTCATGCTATAGGAATGGTCTCAGGATTGGAATGGGAAGGAGTTGGATATTACATTCTTGCTATATGTAGGGTCTCATGTTTGGAATGGGAAGGAGTTGGATATCACATATGCTATAGGAAGGGTCTCAGGTTTGGAACGGGAAGGAGTTGGATATCCCATCTCATGTTATAGGACGGGTCTCAGGTTTGTTATTAGAATCATTGAGATATCAAATTGCATGCTGTAGGAAGGGTCTAAGGATTGGAATTGGAAGGACTTGGATATCACATCTCATGCTATAGGTAGGCTCTCAGGTTTGGAAAGGGAAGGAGTTGGATATCACATTTCATGTTAGAGGAAGGATCTCAGGTTTGGTATTAGAGGCATTGAGATATCACATCTCATGCTATAGGAAGGGTCTCAGGATTGGAATGGGAAGGAGTTGGATATCACATCTCATGCTATAGGAAGGGTCTCAGGTTTGGTATAAGCATTGAGATAGCACATCTCATGCTATAGGAAGTGTCTCAGGATTGGAATGGGAAGGAGTTGGATATAACATCTCATGTTATATGAAGGATCTCAGGTTTGGTATTAGAAGCATTGAGACATCACATCTCATGCTATAGGACGGGTCTCACGATTGGAATGGGAAGGAGTTGGATATCACATCTCATGCTCTAGGAAGGGTCTCAGGATTGGTATAAGCATTGAGATATCACATCTCATGCTATAGGAAGGGTCTCAGGATTGGAATGGGAAGGAGTTGTGTATGACATCTCATGCCATAGGAAGGGTCTCAGGTTTGGTATATAAGTATTGAGATATCACATCTCTGCTATCGGAAGGGTCTCAGGATTGGAATGGGAAGGAGTTGGATATCCCATCTCATGTTATAGGAAGAGTCTCAGGTTTGGTATTAGAAGCATTGAGATATCACATCTCATGCTATAGGAAGTGTCTCAGGATTGGAATGGGAAGGACTTGGATATCACATCTCATGCTATAGGGAGGGTCTCAAGTTCGATATTAGAAGCATTGAGATATCACATCTCATGCTATAGGAAGGGTCTCAGGATTGGAATGGGAAGGAGTTGGATATCACATCTCATGCTATAGGAAGGGTCTCAGATTTGGTATAAGCAGTGAGATATCACATCTCATCCAATAGGAAGGGTCTCAGGTTTGGAATGGGAAGGAATTGGATATCACATCTCATGTTATAGGAAGGATCTCAGGATTGGAATGGGAAGGATTTGGATATCACATCTCTTGCTATAGGAAAGGTCTCAGGTTTTTTATTAGAAGCGTAGAGATATCACATCTCATGGTATAGGAAGGGTCTCAGGATTGGAATGGGAAGGAGTTGGATATCCCTTCTCATGCTATAGGAAGGGTCTCAGGTTGGAATGGGAAGGAGTTGGATATCACATCTCGTTATAGGAAGAGTCTCAGGATTGGAATGGGAAGGATTTGGATATCACATCTCTTGCTATAGGAAGGGTATCAGGATTGGATTTGGAAGGAGTTGGATATCCCATCTCATGCTATAGGAAGGGTCTCAGGTTGGAATGGGGAGTTGGATATCACATCTCATGTTATAGGAAGGGTCTCAGGATTGGAATGGGAAGGACTTGGATATCACATCTCATGCTGTAGGAAGGCTCTGAGGTTTGGAAAGGGAAGGAGTTGGATATCACATTTCATGTTAGAGGTAGGATCTCAGGTTTGGTGTTAGAGGCATTGAGATATCACATCTCATGCTATCAGAAGGGTATCAGGATTGGAATGGGAAGGATTTGGATATCACATCTCATGCTAAAGAGAGGGTCTCAGGTTTAAAGGGGAAGGAGTTGGATATCACATCTCATGTTATAGGAAGGATCTCAGGTTTGGTATTAGAAGCATTGAGATATCACATCTCATGCTATAGGAAGGGTCTCAGGATTGGAATGGGAAGGAGTTGGATATCACATCTCGTGCTAAAGGAAGGGTCTCAGTTTTGGTAGAAGCATTGAGATATCACATCTCATGCTATAGGAAGGGTCTCAGGATTGGAATGGGAAGGAGTTAGATATCACATCTCATGCTATAGGAATGGTCTCAGGATTGGAATGGGAAGGAGTTGGATATCACATCTCATGCTATAGGAAGGGTTTCAGGTTTGGTAGAAGCATTGAGATATCACATCTCATGCTATAGGTAGAGTCTCAGGTTTGGGAAGGGAAGGATTTGGATTTCACATCTCATGTTATAGGATGGTTCTCATGTTTGGTTTTTGAAGCATTGAGATATCACATCTCATGCTATCGGAAGGGTCTCCGGTTTGGAATGGGAAGGAGTTGGATCTCACATCTCATGTTTTAGGACGGGTCTCAGGTTTGGTATTAGAAGCATTGAGATATCACATCTCATGGTATAGGAAGGGTCTCAGGATTGGAATGGAAAGGAGTTGGATATCACATCTCAAGCTATAGGAAGGGTCTCAGGTTTGGAAAGGGAAGGATTTGGATTTCACATCTCATGTTATAGGATGGTTCTCATGTTTGGTTTTAGAAGCATTGAGATATCACATCTCATGCTATCGGAAGGGTCTCAGGTTTGGAAAGGGAAGGATTTGGATTTCACATGTTATAGGATGGTTCTCAGGTTTGGTTTTAGAAGCATTAAGATATAACATTTCATGCTATAGGAAGGGTCTCAGGTTTGGAATGGGAAGGAGTTGGATATCACATCTCATGCTAAAGGAAAGGTCTCAGGTTTGGAAGGGGAAGGATTTTGATCTCACATCTCATGTTTTAGGACGGGTCTTAGGTTTGGTATTAGAAGCATTGAGATATCGCATCTCATGGTATAGGAAGGGTCTCAGGATTGGAATGGGAAGGAGTTGGATATCACATTGAATGGGAAGGAGTTTGATATCACATCTCAAGCTATAGGAAGGGTCTCAGGTTTGGAAAGGGAATGATTTGGATTTCACATCTCATGTTATAGGATGGTTCTCATGTTTGGTTTTAGAAGCATTGAGATATCACATCTCATGCTATAGGAAGAGTCTCAGGATTGGAATGGGAAGGAGTTGGATATCATGTCTCATGTTATAGGAAGGGTCTCAGGATTGGAATGGGAAGGAGTTGGATATCACATCTCATGCTAAAGGAAGGGTCTCAGGTTTGATATAAGCAAAGGTTTGGAATGGGAAGGAGTTTGATATCACATCTCATGTTATAGGAAGGCATGTATATGACATCTCAGGCCATAGCAAGGGTCTCAGGTTTGGTATAAGCATTGAGATATCACATTTCTGCTATCGGAAGGGTCTCAGGATTGGAATGGGAAGGAGTTGGATATCCCATCTCATGTTATAGGAAGGGTCTCAGGTTTGGTATTAGAAGCATTGAGATATCACATCTCATGCTATAGGAAGGGTCTCAGGATTGGAATGGGAAGGACTTGGATGTCACATCTCATGCTATAGGGAGGGTCTTAAGTTTGATATTAGAAGCATTGAGATAACAAATCTCATGATATCGGAAGGGTCTCAGGATTGGAATGTGGAAGGAGTTGGATATCACATCTCATGATAAAGGAAGGGTCTAAGGTTTGGAAGGGAAAGGATTTGGATATCACATCTCATGTTATAGGACGGGTCTCAGGTTTGGTATTAGAAGCATTGAGATATCAAGTCTCATGGTATAGGAAGGGTCTCAGAATTGGAATGGGAAGGAGTTGGATATCACATCTCAAGCTATAGGAAGGGTCTCAGGATTGGAATGGGAAGGAGTTTGATATCACATCTCATGCCATTGTATGGGTCTCAGGTTTGGTAGAAGCATTGGGATATCACATCTTATGCTATAGGAAGGGTCTCAGGTTGGAATGGGAAGGAGTTGGATATCATATCTCATGCTATAGGAAGGCTCTCAGGTTTGGAAGGGGAAGGAGTTGGATATCGCATTTCATGTTAGATGAAGGATCTCAGGTTTGGTATTAGAGGCATTGAGATATCACATCTCATGCTATAGGAAGGGTCTCAGGATTGGAATGGGAAGGAGTTGGATATCACATCTCAAGCTATAGGAAGAGTCTCAGGTTTGGTATAAACATTGAGATATCACATCTCATGCTATAGGAAGGGTCTCAGGATTGGAATGTGAAGGATTTGGATATCACATCTCATGCTAAAGGAAGGGTCTCAGGTTTGGTAGAAGCATTGAGATATCACATCTCATGCTATAGGAAGGGTCTCAGGATTGGAATAGGAAGGAGTTGGAGATCACATTTCATGTTATAGGAAGGGTCTCAGGATTGGAATGGGAAGGACTTCGATATCACATCTCATGTTATAGGAAGGCTCCCAGGTTTGGAAGGGGAAGGAGTTGTATATGATATCTCATGCTATAGTAAGGGTCTCAGGATTGGAATGGGAAGGAGTTGTATATGATATCTCATGCCATAGGAAGGGCCTCAGGTTTGGTATAAGCATTGAGATATCACATCTCATGCTATAGGAATGGTCTCAGGATTGGAATGGGAAGGACTTGGATATCACATCTCATGCTATAGGCAGGGTCTCAGGTTTGGAAAGGGAAGGAGTTGGATATCACATTTCATGTTATAGGTAGGATCTCAGGTTTGGTATTAGAGGCATTGAGATATCACATCTCATGCTATCAGAAGGGTCTCAGGATTGGAATGGGAAGGATTTGGATATCACATCTCATGCTAAAGGGAGGGTCTCAGGTTTGGAAGGGGAAGGATTTGGATATCACATCTCATGTTATAGGAAGGATCTCAGGTTTGGTATTAGAAGAATTGAGATATCACATCTCATGCTATCGGAAGTATCTCAGGTTTGGTATCAGAGGCATTGAGATATCACATCTCATGCTATCACAAGGGTCTCAGGATTGGAATGGGAAGGAGTTGGATATCACATCTCATGCTGAAGGGAGGGTCTCAGGTTTGGAAGGGGAAGGATTTGGATATCACATCACATGTTATAGGAAGGATCTCAGGTTTGGTATTAGAAGCATTGAGATACCACATCTCATGCTATAGGAAGGGTCTCAGGATTGGAATGGGAAGGACTTGGATGTCACATCTCATGCTATAGGGAGGGTCTCAAGTTTGATATTAGAAGCATTGAGATAACAAATCTCATGATATCGGAAGGGTCTCAGGATTGGAATGTGGAAGGAGTTGGATATCACATCTCATGATAAAGGAAGGGTCTAAGGTTTGGAAGGGAAAGGATTTGGATATCACATCTCATGTTATAGGACGGGTCTCAGGTTTGGTATTAGAAGCATTGAGATATCAAGTATCATGGTATAGGAAGGGTCTCAGAATTGGAATGGGAAGGAGTTGGATATCACATCTCAAGCTATAGGAAGGGTCTCAGGATTGGAATGGGAAGGAGTTTGATATCACATCTCATGCCATTGTATGGGTCTCAGGTTTGGTAGAAGCATTGGGATATCACATCTTATGCTATAGGAAGGGTCTCAGGTTGGAATGGGAAGGAGTTGGATATCATATCTCATGCTATAGGAAGGCTCTCAGGTTTGGAAGGGGAAGGAGTTGGATATCGCATTTCATGTTAGATGAAGGATCTCAGGTTTGGTATTAGAGGCATTGAGATATCACATCTCATGCTATAGGAAGGGTCTCAGGATTGGAATGGGAAGGAGTTGGATATCACATCTCAAGCTATAGGAAGGGTCTCAGGTTTGGTATAAACATTGAGATATCACATCTCATGCTATAGGAAGGGTCTCAGGATTGGAATGTGAAGGATTTGGATATCACATCTCATGCTAAAGGAAGGGTCTCAGGTTTGGTAGAAGCATTGAGATATCACATCTCATGCTATAGGAAGGGTCTCAGGATTGGAATGGGAAGGAGTTGGAGATCACATTTCATGCCATAGGAAGGGTCTCAGGTTTGGTATAAGCATTGAGATATCACATCTCATGCTATAGTAAGGGTCTCAGGATTGGAATGGGAAGGAGTTGTATATGATATCTCATGCCATAGGAAGGGCCTCAGGTTTGGTATAAGCATTGAGATATCACATCTCATGCTATATGAATGGTCTCAGGATTGGAATGGGAAGGACTTGGATATCACATCTCATGCTATAGGCAGGGTCTCAGGTTTGGAAAGGGAAGGAGTTGGATATCACATTTCATGTTATAGGTAGGATCTCAGGTTTGGTATCAGAGGCATTGAGATATCACATCTCATGCTATCACAAGGGTCTCAGGATTGGAATGGGAAGGAGTTGGATATCACATCTCATGCTGAAGGGAGGGTCTCAGGTTTGGAAGGGGAAGGATTTGGATATCACATCACATGTTATAGGAAGGATCTCAGGTTTGGTATTAGAAGCATTGAGATATCACATCTCATGCTATCGGAAGGGTCTCAGGATTGGAATGGGAAGGAGCTGGATATCACATCTCATGCTATAGGAAGGGTCTCAGGTTTGGAACGGGAAGGAGTTGGATATCACATCTCATGTTATAGGAAGAGTCTCAGGTTTGGTATAAGCATTGAGATATCACATCTCTGCAATCGGAAGTGTCTCAGGATTGGGATGGGAAGGAGTTGGATATCACATCTCATGCTATAGGAAGGGTCTCAGGTTTGGAACGGGAAGGAGTTGGATATCCCATCTCATGTTATAGGACTGGTCTCAGGTTTGGTATTAGAAGCATTGAGATATCACATCGCATGCTGTAGGAAGGGTCTCAGGTTTGGAATGGGAAGGAATTGGATATCACATCTCATGTCATAGGAAGGATCTCAGGTTTGGTATTAGAAGCATTGAGATATCACATCTCATGCTATAGGAATGGTCTCAGGATTGGAATGGGAAGGAGTTGGATATTACATTCTTGCTATATGTAGGGTCTCATGTTTGGAATGGGAAGGAGTTGGATATCACATATGCTATAGGAAGGGTCTCAGGTTTGGAACGGGAAGGAGTTGGATATCCCATCTCATGTTATAGGACGGGTCTCAGGTTTGTTATTAGAATCATTGAGATATCAAATTGCATGCTGTAGGAAGGGTCTAAGGATTGGAATTGGAAGGACTTGGATATCACATCTCATGCTATAGGTAGGCTCTCAGGTTTGGAAAGGGAAGGAGTTGGATATCACATTTCATGTTAGAGGAAGGATCTCAGGCTTGGTATTAGAGGCATTGAGATATCACATCTCATGCTATAGGAAGGGTCTCAGGATTGGAATGGGAAGGAGTTGGATATCACATCTCATGCTATAGGAAGGGTCTCAGGTTTGGTATAAGCATTGAGATAGCACATCTCATGCTATAGGAAGTGTCTCAGGATTGGAATGGGAAGGAGTTGGATATAACATCTCATGTTATATGAAGGATCTCAGGTTTGGTATTAGAAGCATTGAGACATCACATCTCATGCTATAGGACGGGTCTCACGATTGGAATGGGAAGGAGTTGGATATCACATCTCATGCTATAGGAAGGGTCTCAGGATTGGTATAAGCATTGAGATATCACATCTCATGCTATAGGAAGGGTCTCAGGATTGGAATGGGAAGGAGTTGTGTATGACATCTCATGCCATAGGAAGGGTCTCAGGTTTGGTATATAAGTATTGAGATATCACATCTCTGCTATCGGAAGGGTCTCAGGATTGGAATGGGAAGCAGTTGGATATCCCATCTCATGTTATAGGAAGAGTCTCAGGTTTGGTATTAGAAGCATTGAGATATCACATCTCATGCTATAGGAAGTGTCTCAGGATTGGAATGGGAAGGACTTGGATATCACATCTCATGCTATAGGAAGGGTCTCAGATTTGGTATAAGCAGTGAGATATCACATCTCATCCAATAGGAAGGGTCTCAGGTTTGGAATGGGAAGGAATTGGATATCACATCTCATGTTATAGGAAGGATCTCAGGATTGGAATGGGAAGGATTTGGATATCACATCTCTTGCTATAGGAAAGGTCTCAGGTTTTTTATTAGAAGCGTTGAGATATCACATCTCATGGTATAGGAAGGGTCTCAGGATTGGAATGGGAAGGAGTTGGATATCCCTTCTCATGCTATAGGAAGGGTCTCAGGTTGGAATGGGAAGGAGTTGGATATCACATCTCGTTATAGGAAGAGTCTCAGGATTGGAATGGGAAGGATTTGGATATCACATCTCTTGCTATAGGAAGGGTATCAGGATTGGATTTGGAAGGAGTTGGATATCCCATCTCATGCTATAGGAAGGGTCTCAGGTTGGAATGGGGAGTTGGATATCACATCTCATGTTATAGGAAGGGTCTCAGGATTGGAATGGGAAGGACTTGGATATCACATCTCATGCTGTAGGAAGGCTCTGAGGTTTGGAAAGGGAAGGAGTTGGATATCACATTTCATGTTAGAGGTAGGATCTCAGGTTTGGTGTTAGAGGCATTGAGATATCACATCTCATGCTATCAGAAGGGTATCAGGATTGGAATGGGAAGGATTTGGATATCACATCTCATGCTAAAGAGAGGGTCTCAGGTTTAAAGGGGAAGGAGTTGGATATCACATCTCATGTTATAGGAAGGATCTCAGGTTTGGTATTAGAAGCATTGAGATATCACATCTCATGCTATAGGAAGGGTCTCAGGATTGGAATGGGAAGGAGTTGGATATCACATCTCGTGCTAAAGGAAGGGTCTCAGTTTTGGTAGAAGCATTGAGATATCACATCTCATGCTATAGGAAGGGTCTCAGGATTGGAATGGGAAGGAGTTAGATATCACATCTCATGCTATAGGAAGGATCTCAGGTTTGGTATTAGAAGCATTGAGATATCACATCTCATACTATAGGAAGGGTCTCAGGATTGGAATGGGAAGGAGTTGGATATCACATCTCATGTTATAGGAAGGATCTCAGGTTTGGTATTAGAAGCATTGAGATATCTCATCTCATGCTATAGGAAGGGTCTCAGGATTGGAATGGGAAGGAGTTGGATATCACATCTCGTGCTAAAGGAAGGGTCTCAGTTTTGGTATAAGCATTGAGATATCACATCTCATGCTATAGGAAGGGTCTCAGGATTGGAATGGGAAGGAGTTAGATATCACATCTCATGCTATAGGAAGGGTCTCAGGTTTGGTATAAGCATTGAGATATCACATCTCTGCTATCGGAAGGGTCTCAGGATTGGAATGGGAAGGACTTAGATATCACATCTGATGCTATAGGGAGGGTCTCAGTTTTGATATTAGAAGCATTGAGATATCACATCTCATGGTATAGGAAGGGTCTCAGGATTGGAATGGGAAGGAGTTGGATATCCCTTCTCATGCTATAGGAAGGGTCTCAGGTTGGAATGGGAAGGAGTTGGATATCACATCTCGTTATAGGAAGGATCTCAGGTTGGAATGGGAAGGAGTTGGATATCCCTTCTCATGCTATAGGAAGGGTCTCAGGATTGGAATGGGAAGGATATGGATATCACATCTCTTGCTATAGGAAGGGCCTCGGCTTTTTATTAGAAACATTGAGATATCACATCTCATGGTATAGGAAGGGTCTCAGGATTGGAATTGGAAGGAGTTTGATATCCCTTCTCATGCTATAGGAAGGGTCTCAGGTTGGAATGGGAAGGAGTTGGATATCACATCTCGTTATAGGAAGGATCTCAGGTTGGAATGGGAAGGAGTTGGATATCACATCTCATGTTATAGGAAGGGTCTCAAGATTGGAATGGGAAGGATTTGGATATCACATCTCTTGCTATAGGAAGGGTCTCGGGTTTTTTATTAGAAACATTGAGATATCACATCTCATGCTATAGGAAGGGTTTCAAGATTGGAATGGGAAGGATTTGGATATCATATCTCATGTTATAGGACGGGTCCCAGGTTTGGTATTAGAAGCATTGAGATATCACATCTCATGGTATAGGAAGGTTCTCAGGATAGGAATGGGAAGGAGTTGGATATCACATCTCATCCAATAGGAAGGGTCTCAGGTTTGGAATGGGAAGGAATTGGATATCACATCTCATGTTATAGGAAGGATCTCAGGATTGGAATGGGAAGGATTTGGATATCACATCTCATGCTAAAGGAAGGGTCTCAGGTTTTGAAGGGGAAGGATTTGGGTATCATATCTCATGTTATAGGACGGGTCCCAGGTTTGGTATTAGAAGCATTGAGATATCACATATGGTATAGGAAGGGTCTCAGGATTGGACTGGGAAGGAGTTGGATATCACATCTCATCCAATAGGAAGGGTCTCAGGTTTTTTATTAGAAGCATTGAGATATCACATCTCATGGTATAGGAAGGGTCTCAGGATTGGAATGGGAAGGAGTTGGATATCCCTTCTCATGCTATAGGAAGGGTCTCAGGTTGGAATGGAAAGGAGTTGGATATCACATCTCGTTATAGGAAGGGTCTCAGGATTGGAATGGGAAGGATATGGATATCACATCTCTTGCTATAGGAAGGGTCTCGGGTTTTTTATTAGAAACATGAGATATCACATCTCATGCTATAGGAAGGGTCTCCGGTTGGAATGGGAAGGAGTTGGATATCACATCTCGTTATAGGAAGGGTCTCAGGATTGGAATGGGAAGGATTTGGATATCACATCTCATGCTAAAGGAAGGGTCTCAGGTTTGGAAGGGGAAGGATTTGGATATCATATCTCATGTTATAGGACGGGTCCCAGGTTTGGTATTAGAAGCATTGAGATGTCACCTCTCATGGTATAGGAAGGGTCTCAGGATTGGAATGGGAAGGAGTTGGATATCACATCTCATCCAATAGGAAGGGTCTCAGGTTTGGAATGGGAAGGAATTGGATATCACATCTCATGTTATAGGAAGGATCTCAGGATTGGAATGGGAAGGATTTGGATATCACATCTCTTGCTATAGGAAAGGTCTCAGGTTTTTTATTAGAAGCGTTGAGATATCACATCTCATGGTATAGGAAGGGTCTCAGGATTGGAATGGGAAGGAGTTGGATATCCCTTCTCATGCTATAGGAAGGGTCTCAGGTTGGAATGGGAAGGAGTTGGATATCACATCTCGTTATAGGAAGAGTCTCAGGATTGGAATGGGAAGGATTTGGATATCACATCTCTTGCTATAGGAAGGGTATCAGGATTGGATTTGGAAGGAGTTGGATATCCCATCTCATGCTATAGGAAGGGTCTCAGGTTGGAATGGGAAGGAGTTGGATATCACATCTCATGTTATAGGAAGGGTCTCAGGATTGGAATGGGAAGGACTTGGATATCACATCTCATGCTGTAGGAAGGCTCTGAGGTTTGGAAAGGGAAGGAGTTGGATATCACATTTCATGTTAGAGGTAGGATCTCAGGTTTGGTGTTAGAGGCATTGAGATATCACATCTCATGCTATCAGAAGGGTATCAGGATTGGAATGGGAAGGATTTGGATATCACATCTCATGCTAAAGAGAGGGTCTCAGGTTTAAAGGGGAAGGATTTGGATATCACATCTCATGTTATAGGAAGGATCTCAGGTTTGGTATTAGAAGCATTGAGATATCACATCTCATACTATAGGAAGGGTCTCAGGAATGGAATGGGAAGGAGTTGGATATCACATCTCATGTTATAGGAAGGATCTCAGGTTTGGTATTAGAAGCATTGAGATATCACATCTCATGCTATAGGAAGGGTCTCAGGATTGGAATGGGAAGGAGTTGGATATCACATCTCGTGCTAAAGGAAGGGTCTCAGTTTTGGTAGAAGCATTGAGATATCACATCTCATGCTATAGGAAGGGTCTCAGGATTGGAATGGGAAGGAGTTAGATATCACATCTCATGCTATAGGAAGGGTCTCAGGTTTGGTATAAGCATTGAGATATCACATCTCTGCTATCGGAAGGGTCTCAGGATTGGAATGGGAAGGACTTAGATATCACATCTGATGCTATAGGGAGGGTCTCAGTTTTGATATTAGAAGCATTGAGATATCACATCTCATGGTATAGGAAGGGTCTCAGGATTGGAATGGGAAGGATTTGGATATCACATCTCTTGCTATAGGAAGGGTCTCAGGTTTTTTATTAGAAACATTGAGATATCACATCTCATGCTATAGGAAGGGTCTCAGGATTGGAATGGGAAGGAGTTGGATATCCCTTCTCATGCTATAGGAAGGGTCTCAGGTTGGAATGGGAAGGAGTTGGATATCACATCTCATGTTATAGGAAGGATCTCAGGTTTGGTATTAGAAGCATTGAGATATCATATCTCATGCTATAGGAAGGGTCTCAGGATTGGAATGGGAAGGAGTTGGATATCCCTTCTCATGCTATAGGAAGGGTCTCAGGTTAGAATGGGAAGGAGTTGGATATCACATCTCGTTATAGGAAGGGTCTCAGGATTGGAATGGGAAGGATATGGATATCACATCTCTTGCTATAGGAAGGGCCTCGGCTTTTTATTAGAAACATTGAGATATCACATCTCATGGTATAGGAAGGGTCTCAGGATTGGAATGGGAAGGAGTTGGATATCCCTTCTCATGCTATAGGAAGGGTCTCAGGTTGGAATGGGAAGGAGTTGGATATCACATCTCATGTTATAGGAAGGATCTCAGGTTTGGTATTAGAAGCATTGAGATATCACATCTCATGCTATAGGAAGGGTCTCAGGTTTGGTATAAGCATTGAGATATCACATCTCTGCTATCGGAAGGGTCTCAGGATTGGAATGGGAAGGACTTAGATATCACATCTGATGCTATAGGGAGGGTCTCAGTTTTGATATTAGAAGCATTGAGATATCACATCTCATGGTATAGGAAGGGTCTCAGGATTGGAATGGGAAGGAGTTGGATATCCCTTCTCATGCTATAGGAAGGGTCTCAGGTTGGAATGGGAAGGAGTTGGATATCACATCTCGTTATAGGAAGGGTCTCAGGATTGGAATGGGAAGGATTTGGATATCACATCTCTTGCTATAGGAAGGGTCTCAGGTTTTTTATTAGAAACATTGAGATATCACATCTCATGCTATAGGAAGGGTCTCAGGATTGGAATGGGAAGGAGTTGGATATCCCTTCTCATGCTATAGGAAGGGTCTCAGGTTGGAATGGGAAGGAGTTGGATATCACATCTCATGTTATAGGAAGGATCTCAGGTTTGGTATTAGAAGCATTGAGATATCATATCTCATGCTATAGGAAGGGTCTCAGGATTGGAATGGGAAGGAGTTGGATATCCCTTCTCATGCTATAGGAAGGGTCTCAGGTTAGAATGGGAAGGAGTTGGATATCACATCTCGTTATAGGAAGGGTCTCAGGATTGGAATGGGAAGGATATGGATATCACATCTCTTGCTATAGGAAGGGCCTCGGCTTTTTATTAGAAACATTGAGATATCACATCTCATGGTATAGGAAGGGTCTCAGGATTGGAATGGGAAGGAGTTGGATATCCCTTCTCATGCTATAGGAAGGGTCTCAGGTTGGAATGGGAAGGAGTTGGATATCACATCTCATGTTATAGGAAGGATCTCAGGTTTGGTATTAGAAGCATTGAGATATCACATCTCATGCTATAGGAAGGGTCTCAGGATTGGAATGGGAAGGAGTTGGATATCACATCTCGTGCTAAAGGAAGGGTCTCAGTTTTGGTAGAAGCATTGAGATATCACATCTCATGCTATAGGAAGGGTCTCAGGATTGGAATGGGAAGGAGTTGGATATCACATCTCATGCTATAGGAAGGGTCTCAGGTTTGGTATAAGCATTGAGATATCACATCTCTGCTATCGGAAGGGTCTCAGGATTGGAATGGGAAGGACTTAGATATCACATCTGATGCTATAGGGAGGGTCTCAGTTTTGATATTAGAAGCATTGAGATATCACATCTCATGGTATAGGAAGGGTCTCAGGATTGGAATGGGAAGGAGTTGGATATCCCTTCTCATGCTATAGGAAGGGTCTCAGGTTGGAATGGGAAGGAGTTGGATATCACATCTCGTTATAGGAAGGGTCTCAGGATCGGAATGGGAAGGATTTGGATATCACATCTCTTGCTATAGGAAGGGTCTCAGGTTTTTTATTAGAAACATTGAGATATCACATCTCATGCTATAGGAAGGGTTTCAGGATTGGAATGGGAAGGATTTGGATATCACATTTCATGGTAAAGGAAGGGTCTCAGGTTTGGAAGGGGAAGGATTTGGATATCATATCTCATGTTATAGTACGGGTCCCAGGTTTGGTATTAGAAGCATTGAGATATCACATCTCATGCTATAGGAAGAGTCTCAGGATTGGAATGGGAAGGAGTTGGATATCACGTCTCATGTTATAGGAAGGGTCTCAGGATTGGAATGGGAAGGAGTTGGATATCACATCTCATGCTAAAGGAAGGGTATCAGGTTTGATAGAAGCATTGAGATATCACATCTCATGCTATAGGAAGGAACTCAGAATTGGAATGGGAAGCAGTTGGATATCACATCTCATGCCATAGGAAGGGTCATCAGGTTTGGTATAAGCATTGAGATATCACATCTCTGCTATCGGAAGGGTCTCAGGATAGGAATGGGAAGGACTTAGATATCACATCTCATACTATAGAGAGGGTCTCAGTTTTGATATTAGAAGCATTGAGATATCACATCTCATGCTATCGGAAGGGTCTCAGGATTGGAATGGGATGGAGTTGGATATCACATCTCAAGCTATCTCAGGATTGGAATGGGAAGGAGTTTGATATCACATCTCAAGCTATAGGAAGGGTCTCAGGTTTGGAAGGGGAAGGATTTGGATCTCACATCTCATGTGTTAGGACGGGTCTCAGGTTTGGTATTAGAAGCATTGAGATATCACATCTCATGGTATAGGAAGGGTCTGAGGATTGGAATGGGAAGGAGTTGGATATCACATCTCAAGCTATCTCAGGATTGGAATGGGAAGGAATTGGATATCACATCTCATGTTATAGGAAGGATCTCAGGATTGGAATGGGAAGGATTTGGATATCACATCTCTTGCTATAGGAAGGGCCTCAGGTTTGGAAAGGGAATGATTTGGATTTCACATCTCATGTTATAGGATGGTTCACAGGCTTGGTTTTAGAAGCATTGAGTTATCACATCTCATGCTATAGGAAGAGTCTCAGGATTGGAATGGGAAGGAGTTGGATATCACGTCATGCTATAGGAAGGGTCTCAGGATTGGAATGGTAAGGAGTTGGATATCACATCTCATGCTAAAGGAAGGGTCTCAGGTTTGATAGAAGCAAAGGTTTGTAATGGGAAGGAGTTTGATATCACATCTCATGTTATAGGAAGGATCTGAGGTTTGGTATTAGAAGCATTGAGATATCACATCTCATGCTATAGGAAGGGTCTCAGGTTTGGAAGGGGAAGGATTTGGATCTCACATCTCATGTTTTAGGACGGGTCTCAGGTTTGGTATTAGAAGCATTGAGATATCACATCTCATGGTATAGGAAGGGTCTCAGGATTGGAATGGGAAGGAGTTGGATATCACATCTCAAGCTATCTCAGGATTGGAATGGGAAGGAATTGGATATCACATCTCATGTTATAGGAAGGATCTCAGGATTGGAATGGGAAGGATTTGGATATCACATCTCTTGCTATAGGAAGGGCCTCAGGTTTGGAAAGGGAATGATTTGGATTTCACATCTCATGTTATAGGATTGTTCTCAGGCTTGGTTTTAGAAGCATTGAGATATCACATCTCATGCTATAGGAAGAGTCTCAGGATTGGAATGGGAAGGAGTTGGATATCACGTCATGCTATAGGAAGGGTCTCAGGATTGGAATGGTAAGGAGTTGGATATCACATCTCATGCTAAAGGAAGGGTCTCAGGTTTGATAGAAGCAAAGGTTTGTAATGGGAAAGAGTTTGATATCACATCTCATGTTATAGGAAGGATCTGAGGTTTGGTATTAGAAGCATTGAGATATCACATCTCATGCTATAGGAAGGGTCTCAGGATTGGAATGGGAAGGAGTTGGGTATCACATATCACGCTAAAGGAAGGGTCTCAGGTTTGGTATAAGCATTGAGATATCCCATCTCATTGTATAGGAAGGGTCTCAGGATTGGAATGGGAAGGAGTTGGATATCCCTTCTCATGCTATAGGAAGGGTCTCAGGATGGAATGGGAAGGAGTTGGATATCACATCTCGTTATAGGAAGGGTCTCAGGATTGGAATGGGAAGGATTTGGATATCACATCTCTTGCTATAGGAAGGGTCTCAGGCTTTTTATTAGAAACATTGAGATATCACATCTCATGCTATAGGAAGGGTTTCAGGATTGGAATGGGAAGGATTTGGATATCACATCTCATGCTAAAGGAAGGGTCTCAGGGCTGGAAGGGGAAGGATTTGTATATCACATCTCTTGCTATAGGAAGGGTCTCAGGTTTTTTATTAGAAACATTGAGATATCACATCTCATGCTATAGGAAGGGTTTCATGATTGGAAGGGGAAGGATTTGGATATCATATCTCATGTTATAGGACGGGTCCCACGTTTGGTATTAGAAGCATTGAGATATCACATCCCATGCTATAGGAAGAGTCTCAGGATTGGAATGGGAAGGAGTTGGATATCACGTCTCATGATATAGGAAGGGTCTCAGGATTGGAATGGGAAGGAGTTGGATATCATATCTCATGCTAAAGGAAGGGTCTCAGGTTTGATAGAAGCATTGATATATCACATCTCATGCTATAGGAAGGAACTCAGGATTGGAATGGGAAGGAGTTGGATATCACATCTCATGCCATAGGAAGGGTGATCAGGTTTGGTATAAGCATTGAGATATCACATCTCTGCTATCGGAAGGGTCTCAGGATAGGAATGGGATGGAGTTGGATATCACATCTCAAGATATCTCAGGATTGGAATGGGAAGGAGTTTGATATCACATCTCAAGCCATAGGAAGGGTCTCAGGTTTGGAAGGGGAAGGATTTGGATCTCACATCTCATTTTTAGGACGGGTCTCAGGTTTGGTATTAGAAGCATTGAGATATCACATATCATGGTATAGGAAGAGTCTCAGGATTGGAATGGGAAGGAGTTGGATATCACATCTCAAGCTATCTCAGGATTGGAATGGGAAGGAGTTTGATATCACATCTCAAGCTATAGGAAGGGTCTCAGGTTTGGAAAGGGAAGGATTTGGATTTCACATCTCATGTTATAGGACGGTTCTCATGTTTGGTTTTAGAAGCATTGAGATATCACATCTCATGCTATAGGAAGGGTCTCAGGATTGGAATGAAAAGGATTTGGATATCCCAACTCATGTTATAGGACGGGTCTCAGGTTTGGTATTAGAAGCATTGAGATATCACATCACATGCTGTAGGAAGGGTCTCAGGTTTGGAAAGGGAAGGATTTGGATTTCACATCTCATGTTATAGGATGGTTCTTATGTTTGGTTTTAGAAGCATTGAGATAACACATCTCATGCTATCGGAAGGGTCTCAGGTTTGGAAAGGGAAGGATTTGAATTTCACATGCTATAGGATGGTTCCCAGGTTTCGTTTTAGAAGCATTAAGATATAACATCTCATGCTATAGGAAGGGTCTCAGGTTTGGAATGGGAAGGAGTTGGATATCACATCTCATGCTAAAGGAAAGGTCTCAGGTTTGGAAGGGGAAGGATTTGGATCTCACATCTCATGTTTTGGAAGGGTCTCAGGTTTGGTATTGGAAGCATTGAGATATCACATCTCATGGTATAGGAAGGGTCTCAGGATTGGAATGGGAAGGAGTTTTATATCACATTGAATGGGAAGGAGTTTGATATCACATCTCAAGCTATAGGAAGGGCCTCAGGTTTGGAAAGGGAATGATTTGGATTTCACATCTCATGTTATAGGATGGTTCTCATGCTTGGTATTAGAAGCATTGAGATATCACATCTCATGCTATAGGAAGAGTCTCAGGATTGGAATGGGAAGGAGTTGGATATCACATCATGCTATAGGAAGGGTCTCAGGATTGGAATGGTAAGGAGTTGGATATCACATCTCATGCTAAAGGAAGGGTCTCAGGTTTGATAGAAGCAAAGGTTTGTAATGGGAAGGAGTTTGATATCACATCTCATGTTATAGGAAGGATCTGAGGTTTGGTATTAGAAGCATTGAGATATCACATCTCATACTATAGGAAGGGTCTCAGGATTGGAATGGGAAGGAGTTGGATATCACATATCACGCTAAAGGAAGGGTCTCAGGTTTGGTATAAGCATTGAGATATCCCATCTCATGCTATAGGAAGGGTCTCAGGATTGGAATCGGAAGGAGTTGTATATGACATCTCATGCCATAGGAAGGGTCACAGGTTTGGTATAAGCATTGAGATATCACATCTCTGCTATCCGAAGGGTCTCAGGATTGGAATGGGAAGGAGTTGGATATCCCATCTCGTTATAGGAAGGGTCTCAGGTTTGGTATTAGAAGCAATGAGATATCACATCTCATGCTATAGGAAGGGTCTAAGGTTTGGAAGGGGAAGGATTTGGATATCACATCTCATGTTATAGGACTGGTCTCAGGTTTGGTATTAGAAGCATTGATATATCACATCTCATGCTATAGGAAGGAACTCAGGATTGGAATGGGAATGAGTTAGATATCACATCTCATGCCATAGGAAGGGTGATCAGGTTTGGTATAAGCATTGAGATATCACATCTCTGCTATCGGAAGGGTCTCAGGATAGGAATGGGATGGAGTTGGATATCACATCTCAAGCTATCTCAGGATTGGAATGGGAAGGAGTTTGATATCACATCTCAAGCCATAGGAAGGGTCTCAGGTTTGGAAGGGGAAGGATTTGGATCTCACATCTCATTTTTAGGACGGGTCTCAGGTTTGGTATTAGAAGCATTGAGATATCACATCTCATGGTATAGGAAGAGTCTCAGGATTGGAATGGGAAGGAGTTGGATATCACATCTCAAGCTATCTCAGGATTGGAATGGTAAGGAGTTGGATATCACATCTCATGCTAAAGGAAGGGTCTCAGGTTTGATAGAAGCAAAGGTTTGTAATGGGAAGGAGTTTGATATCACATCTCATGTTATAGGAAGGATCTGAGGTTTGGTATTAGAAGCATTGAGATATCACATCTCATGCTATAGGAAGGGTCTCAGGATTGGAATGGGAAGGAGTTGGATATCACATATCATGCTAAAGGAAGGGTCTCAGGTTTGGTATAAGCATTGAGATATCCCATCTCATGCTATAGGAAGGGTCTCAGGATTGGAATCGGAAGGAGTTGTATATGACATCTCATGCCATAGGAAGGGTCACAGGTTTGGTATAAGCATTGAGATATCACATCTCATGCTATGGGAAGGGTCTAAGGTTTGGAAGGGGAAGGATTTGGATATCACATCTCATGTTATAGGACCGGTCTCAGGTTTGGTATTAGAAGCATTGAGATATCACATCTCATGCTATCGGAAGGCTCTCAGGGTTGGAAAGGGAAGGAGTTGGATATCACATTTCATGTTAGAGGTAGGATCTCAGGTTTGGTATTAGAGGCATTGAGATATCACATCTCATGCTATCAGAAGGGTCTCAGGATTGGAATGGGAAGGAGTTGGATATCCCATCTCATACTAAAGGGAGCGTCTAAGGTTTGGAAGGGGAAGGATTTGGATATCACATCTCATGCTATCGGAAGGGTCTCAGGTTTGGTATAAGCATTGAGATATCACATCTCTGCTATCAGAAGGGTCTCAGGATTGGAATGGGAAGGACTTGGATATCACTATTCATGTTATAGGAAGGGTCTCAGGTTTGGTATTAGAAGCATTGAGATATCACATCTCATGCTATAGGAAGGGTCTCAGGAATGGAATGGGAAGGATTTGGATATCACATCTCATGTTATAGGACCGGTCTCAGGTTTGGTATTAGAAGCATTGAGATATCACATCTCATGCTATCGGAAGGCTCTCAGGGTTGGAAAGGGAAGGAGTTGGATATCACATTTCATGTTAGAGGTAGGATCTCAGGTTTGGTATTAGAGGCATTGAGATATCACATATCATGCTATCAGAAGGGTCTCAGGATTGGAATGGGAAGGAGTTCGATATCACATCTCATACTAAAGGGAGCGTCTAAGGTTTGGAAGGGGAAGGATTTGGATATCACATCTCATGCTATCGGAAGGGTCTCAGGTTTGGTATAAGCATTGAGATATCACATCTCTGCTATCGGAAGGGTCTCAGGATTGGAAGGGGAAGGATTTGGATATCACATCTCATGTTATTGGACCGGTCTCAGGTTTGGTATTAGAAGCATTGAGATATCAAGTCTCATGGTATAGGACGGGAGTTTGATATCACATCTCATGCCATGGTATGGGTCTCAGGTTTTGTAGAAGCATTGGGATATCACATCTCATGCTATCGGAAGGGTATCAGGATTGGATTTGGAAGGAGTTGGATATCCCATCTCATGCTATAGGAAGGGTCTCAGGTTGGAATGGGAAGGAGTTGGATATCACATCTCATGTTATAGGAATGGTCTCAGGATTGTAATGGGAAGGACTTGGATATCACATCTCATGCTGTAGGAAGGCTCTCAGGTTTGGAAAGGGAAGGAGTTGGATATCACATTTCATGTTAGAGGTAGGTTCTTAGGATTGGAATGGGAAGAAGTTTGATATCACATCTCATGCCATGGTATGGGTCTCAGGTTTTGTAGAGGCATTGGGATATCACATCTCATGCTATCGGAAGGGTATCAGGATTGGATTTGAATAGGAGTTGGATATCCCATCTAATGCTATAGGAAGGGTCTAAGGTTGGAATGGGAAGGAGTTGGATATCACATCTCATGTTATAGGAAGGGTCTCAGGATTGGAATGGGAAGGACTTGGATATCACATCTCATTCTATAGGAAGGCTCTCAGGGTTGGAAGTGGAAGGAGTTCGATATCACATTTCATGTTAGAGGTAGGATCTCAGGTTTGGTATTAGAGGCATTGAGATATCACATCTCATGCTATCAGAAGGGTCTCAGGATTGGAATGGGAAGGAGTTGGATATCATCTCATGCTAAAGGGAGCGTCTAAGGTTTGGAAGGGGAAGGATTTGGATATCACATCTCATGTTATAGGAAGGATCTCAGGTTTGGTATTAGAAGCATTGAGATATCACATCTCATGCTATCGGAAGGGTCTCAGGTTTGGTATAAGCATTGAGATATCACATCACTGCTATCGGAAGGGTCTCAGGATTGGAATGGGAAGGACTTGGATATCACAATTCATGTTATAGGAAGGGTCTCAGGTTTGGTATTAGAAGCATTGAGATATCACATCTCATGCTATAGCAAGGGTCTCAGGAATGGAATGGGAAGGACTTGGATATCACATCTCATGATAAAGGAAGGGTCTAAAGTTTGGAAGGGGAAGGATTTGGATATCACATCTCATGTTATTGGACCGGTCTCAGGTTTGGTATTAGAAGCATTGAGATATCAAGTCTCATACTATAGGAAGGGTCTCAGGATTGGAATGGGAAGGAGTTGGATATCACATCTCATGTTATAGGAAGGATCTCAGGTTTGGTATTAGAAGCATTGAGATATCACATCTCATGCTATAGGAAGGGTCTCAGGATTGGAATGGGAAGGAGTTAGATATCACATCTCGTGCTAAAGGAAGGGTCTCAGTTTTGGTAGAAGCATTGAGATATCACATCTCATGCTATAGGAAGGGTCTCAGGATTGGAATGGGAAGGAGTTGGATATCACATCTCATGCTATAGGAAGGGTCTCAGGTTTGGTATAAGCATTGAGATATCACATCTCTGCTATCGGAAGGGTCTCAGGATTGGAATGGGAAGGACTTAGATATCACATCTGATGCTATAGGGAGGGTCACAGTTTTGATATTAGAAACATTGAGATATCACATCTCATGGTATAGGAAGGGTCTCAGGATTGGAATGGGAAGGAGTTGGATATCCCTTCTCATGCTATAGGAAGGGTCTCAGGTTGGAATGGGAAGGAGTTGGATATCACATCTCGTTATAGGAGGGGTCTCAGGATTGGAATGGGAAGGATTTGGATATCACATCTCTTGCTATAGGAAGGGCCTCAGCTTTTTTATTAGAAACATTGAGATATCACATCTCATGGTATAGGAAGGGTCTCAGGATTGGAATGACAAGGTTTTGGATATCACATCTCATGCTAAAGAGAGGGTCTCAGGTTTAAAGGGGAAGGATTTGGATATCACATCTCATGTTATAGAAAGGATCTCAGGTTTGGTATTAGAAGCATTGAGATATCACATCTCATACTACAGGAAGGGTCTCAGGATTGGAATGGGAAGGAGTTGGATATCACATCTCATGTTATAGGAAGGATCTCAGGTTTGGTATTAGAAGCATTGAGATATCACATCTCATGCTATAGGAAGGGTCTCAGGATTGGAATGGGAAGGAGTTGGATATCACATCTCGTTCTAAAGGAAGGGTCTCAGTTTTGGTAGAAGCATTGAGATATCACATCTCATGCTATAGGAAGGGTCTCAGGATTGGAATGGGAAGGATGTTGGATATTACATCTCATGCTATAGGAAGGGTCTCAGGTTTGGTATAAGCATTGAGATATCACATCTCTGCTATCGGAAGGGTCTCAGGATTGGAATGGGAAGGACTTAGATATCACATCTGATGCTATAGGGAGGGTCTCAGTTTTGATATTAGAAGCATTGAGATAGCACATCTCATGGTATAGGAAGGGTCTCAGGATTGGAATGGGAAGGAGTTGGATATCCCTTCTCATGCTATAGGAAGGGTCTCAGGTTGGAATGGGAAGGAGTTGGATATCACATCTCGTTATAGGAAGGGTCTCAGGATTGGAATGGGAAGGTGTTAGGAAAGATTTCGTAATTGTAGGTAATTTTCCTTCCATGTGGCAACCCCTAAACTTTTTGCTGTTGTTTTTCACCTTGTTCTTGACTTTGCCAGAGAAGTGCAGCCTTCTGCCGCACTCCTCTGGGCTTTCGCTCCTTTCTTACAGGGAAACTGACATGCCCTTAAGACAGTCAGTACCGGGGAACGCTGTTTCACGTAGTTTCTTTTATCATGTTGCGGCTTTAGTGCAACATGACACAAGAGGGCACTGTAAGCTAAGTTACAGCTCTCTTGGGTCTCTAGCCTTCTACGGGCCCTAGATACTCGTTTAGGATGGTATTTGATCGGTGCAAGTCATTCAGGGACTGGAATGGTGGCAGCGATCGTTTTGTGTATTTTGAGCTCCTTTTGGCGTTCTAAGCGCGTTTTTCGCGCTGAACCCAAAATGGTGGCCTGGCTCCCAAAATGGCCAGACCACGAGGCTCCTTTGTCTTGTCCACTGACCGTCTTGCTCCCTTCACCTTCCCCGGGTCGAGCCGACCCGGGGCCTTCCTTATTTGGGCATGTACTTTCCCGCGAAACACGGATGCTTTCGCGGGCTTCTACATGTCGTTTGTGTGCCTCCAGGGTGTGGGCTGGGATGTCTGGTCCCAATACACATCCTGGGTGCCAGAGAGTCTAGGGTGGTGTGAATGCCTGGGACCACCGTGGACCGTGATTGGTCCACGAATGGTGTGCGTGTTGATGTGCGGATCTCCCATTGGGTCCCCTCCGTTTTGGCGCAAAGGGAACCGTGGATAAGAGGGGGCTGGAAACACCACTACCATGTCGATCTCCTGAGTTCTCACGAACGAAGGAATACAGGAGCCAAGTATACTGCAACCAAGAGGCTGGACCGAGGAATCGCTGGTGACCCGCTGAAGGACTCCTCCTTTGCACTGCTGTCGTCCTGTGAAACCCTTTCCTCCTTTGATCGAACCAGAAGGCCTGTACTGGTGCTTCGACCTTTGGAATAGCAGGAACAGCTATTCTCAGCAACTTCATCATCTCCTGCCAGTAAGCCTTCGGAAGCGTCTCTGGGCCATCCAGTTGACTGACCAGCTTATACGGGAGTCCTGCTCTGTAACCGCCGCCAGGTTGTGTAGTATCTCGAGTCCTTGTCACTCTCCCACGCTTCGTACACTTGGCGTTCCCAGGTCGGAAGGGAGGAGTGTACATTTGGCTCAGATACACACGGCCGCTCCGTTGTCCTGCTACGGCAACAAACTGTGCAGGTTTCTTCGATTGGGACGTCTTTTTGCTCTACACGACGACGAGGCATTCCCGGCTCTTCTGAACCTGCCAGCTGCTGAAACTGACGTGGAGAAGCCTGGGTCTGCTTGCATCGGGGACCGGTGAGTAGCATAGCTAGGATCTGGTCGCCCTCCTGCAGTAGCCCATTGCTTTTCCCCGCTGTGTAAAACAGCACCCTTTTGTCCGTACTCGCGCTCTGCTTCTGCTCACTGTGGAGGCTGCGCTTGAGTCGCGGAACCTGTTCTACTTCTGTTGTGCACTAACCTGAACTGCCTGACTTCCTCCGAAGAGCTTCTCCTTTTGCCCGTTGGCACCAGCGCGTGCAGGTACTTTGAGCACAAGGCTCCACTCTTCGCAGGGCTCGGACTTCCAGCTAGTTAGGTGCCTCTGAGGGCGAACTGAGTCTAAAGCATTGTATCGCACTGCCTGTTTTCCTCCCTTTTAGGTGGACTACACATTTCGTGCATATAACGCTTGCGACTGTCGTATTTGTATATATATTGTGATGATATGGTATGTGTTGGTTTAATATTGTGATATTGTGATTTTCTCGCTACGGTCGTTGTTTTAAAGGCCTTAAAATAAATGTGTATATATTTTTGATATAACACCTGTTTGGAGTAGTTTGTAAGTGTTCTGGTTTTGAGTGCTCATTGCGGGCTTTCAGTCACCCTCACCCCTCTTGAGACCTAGTCTTGACCGCCGCGATCGCTACCTTGATTGGTCTGGCTCGTCCAGAGGTTACCCTGTTCCAAGTAATTAGGTTGGCCTTCTGAACTTCTGCGCCACCAGGACAGAGTTCAGAAATCCGTCTTAACAAATTGGTGTACAGCGGTGGGATACGACTGAAGGTATCCAGTGTTGCGCACGAACTAAGGCATTTCAGGTTATTCCAACCAGGACACGTAGTGAATTGTTGTAGTATAACTTTAAAAAGGCCATAGTCCTATCTAACAGTCTGGAAACAAATACCTTGTTAACTTTAAATGCTTCCAAATCAGAAACATTGAAGAAGATGTGTGCGGAGAGAGGTGTTTCCTCTCAAGGCACGAAATTGGATATGATCCAAAGAATCGTGGCGTGGCAAGAAGCGCAGCTTGACGCTATAACTTCTGAGGACAGTGCGGAAGGTGGTGGGGCTGCTCTCACTGGTAGAACCGACGGTTCTGCCGCCGCACTGATCCATCGCGACCACGAGGACAGGGAGGACGAGATGTCTAATGTTTCCTCTGCCAGTGCTGATGGGGAGGCTATGCTTGAATTTAAGAAGCAAGAGCTGCGGTTTAGGCAGCAGGAGCTTGAATTCAGCATAGCCAAACTAAAAATCGAACAGGCAGAAAAACAAAAAGACAGGGATCACCAGTTGGAACTGGCCAAGCTTCAGGTTGCAAATGGGTCCAAGGGTCCTGGACATGGGTCTGGGGCCTCCTCTCATCCACGGTTTCCGAAAGATCTGCTCAGTGTGTATGAAGAAAGGAATGACATTATGGACTGGCTGAATGCGTTTGAGTATGCATGCGAAGTTCAACAAGTTGACAATGCTGATAAGATTGCCTGGTTACTCAGAGGACTGCCCCATTCTGGCTGTAGTGCCATTATGGAAATGTCAAAGGTTGAGCGAGCTGATTTCGCAATGTTAAAGCAAACTCTCATTTTAAAGTTTGGGAAGACTCCGGCCCAATATTTGAAACGTTTTAGAGAGTATAAGAAAAAGGAAGGTGGTACTTGGGATCTTATGTCACTGAATCCTTGAAAAACTTAACTGGCTGGGTCGAAGGGTATAAGGTTTCTACCTTCGAAGGCATGATAAATCTTGTCATGCTGGAACACATTTTTGCTTCTTCTTCCCCGGAGCTTAAGCAGCATTTGGCCGATTCGAAGGAGATAGATCCTAAGAAGCTGGCCATTGCAGCAGACTTATGGGTGTCACATCGAGTGTCCCATAAGGACAAAACTCATCCTGGTAAGCAGGAGGAAGGGAAAAAGTCCAAAGATATGGAGGGTGGAGAATCTGCTAAATCTTCTTCCCATAAGGGCCACAAAAAGAAAAACAAGGGTAAGACACAAGAGAACTCACAGGATAGTGGAGGTCAGCCTCCGAAACAGAACTCTGGTTACAATAAGCCTCCCTATGTAAACAGACCCAATGGATCTTGTTTTGCTTGTGGAGCAACTGACCACGTGAAGGGGGATCCCCGTTGTAAGGTTAGACCTTTGGGGGTCCACTCCGCTAATCTGGCCTTCTCCTCCTACGAGGAAGAGAGAGATTACAGGAGCGTCCTTCTCCTCAGACTCATTTCCCAGCGGAATAGAGGCTGAGGTAGTTTTAGTGTCCCTGGGTTCCTGGGAGCCTAAAGTCGCAGAGGCTTATGCTAGGATTCCGGATAATACCAAGCACTACTTTAAAGACAGTGTGCTGATCAATGGAGTAGATACTCCAGCTCTTAGGGATAGTGGGTGCAGTCGCACTGTAGTGGATTCTACCTTGGTAGACTCAGAGGAAGTTGCCAGAGCTACTCTGATGCCCACCAAGTTGGCTGACGGCCCCCTCCGTATGTTTCCCGTAATACCTGTAAATCTTACTTTAAATGGTACAGCAGTCAGGATTCCAGTGAGCATTCAGAGAAACGTCCCGGGAAAGGTCTTGTTAGGTAATGATCTCAGAGCTTTAGGGCTCGTAGGAGACACTGCCGAAAGACCCTACACACGGTCTCAAGCACGGGCAGCATTGGCCAAGTCCAATACGCCGCCCCAGCCGAAGGGGAAACCCAAGGCGAAAAGAGTCAACAAGTCACGACGAGGGAAAGAGAATATTCCCCCGAGCTCGCCTACCACTGCGGTGGAGGAAGTTGGTCAATCGCCCAGGCCTGACGAGGAAGTGGCGATGCCTTAAGTATTCGACCCCAACGATCATCCTGAACTAAAAGACTTGTTAGTTGAAGGAGGTCCTGATAGGGACGAATTCAGTAAAGGCCAACGTGAGTGCCCATCTCTGGAAGGCCTAAGGAGACAGGCCTGCTCCCAGCTTGAGGGTGAACCTCCTGGGACGCATAGGATTTATTGGGAAGGTGGACTCCTGTATAGTGAGCCCACAGAGTCTACAGAAGGAGACCATAGGAGGTTGGTGGTTCCCCTTGCTGTTAGGCCCTTCCTCCTGCAGTTGGCGCATGAAGTTCCCCTTGCTGGTCACCTTGGTATGAAGAGGACCAAGCAAAGGTTATCCATGCACTTCTACTGGCCCAAGATGGGGGTGCAAGTAGAAAGTCACTGCAGGAGTTGTGCCTCCTGCCAGTTGTCTGGTAAGGTTGGCGCGACAATCCAAGCTCCGTTGGTACCGCTCCCAGTTGTGGGTGTACCATTTGAAAGGGTAGGGATCGACATCGTTGGTCCCCTTGACCCGCAAACATCCTCGGGCAATAGGTTTATCCTGGTGCTGGTCGACCATGCAACCAGGTATCCTGAGGCCATCCCATTAAAAACTGTAACTGCCATGTCAGTTGCAAAAGCTTTACTCGGCACATTTACTAGGGTTGGCTTCCCTAAAGAGGTTGTGTCAGATCGTGGCAGCAACTTTATGTCGAAGTATATGCAGGCTATGTGGAAAGAATGTGGGGTCACCTACAAGTTCTCTTCTGCATACCACCCACAGACCAATGGTCTGGTGGAACGTTTCAACAGAACGTTAAAGAGCATGATTGGGGCTCTGGAGGAGCCCCAGAGAAGAAAATGGGATCTTCTTTTACCATGCTTACTGTTTGCCTACCGAGAGGTACCACAGGAGGGTGTTGGCTTCAGCCCCTTCGAACTTCTGTTCAGTCATCCCGTACGGGGACCCTTAGCCATCGTCAAAGAGGGATGGGAGATGCCCACTCCCCCTGTTACTACCAACGTAGTTGATTATGTGCTAGGGCTCAGAAAACGGATGGTACTTCTGATGGGCTTGGCTAGTGATAAATTGAAGGCAGGGCAAGCGCTGGTGAAACATTGGTACGACCAGAAAGCTTCCCTCATCAACTTTACACCTGGTCAGCAAGTCCTGATCATGAATCCCATAAGGCCTCGAGCTTTACAGGACAAATGGTCAGGCCCTTACACAGTGGTGGAGCCCCTGGGTGAGGTTAACTATTTAGTGGACCTTGGAAGGCCTGGACAGGCTCCAAAAGTGTTTCACGTGAATAGGCTGAAGGCTTTCGTCCCAAGAGTCGAAATCGCAGCACTGCTACTGGCTTCAGACGTTGAGGAAGAGGAGTCTGAACCTCTCCCCGACCTGTTCCAAAGCGGTCCTTCAGATAGCTCCATTGAGGGTGTCCGAGTGGCCCCTCACCTGACTTCTGATCAGCAGGCGGAGGTGAAAAGTTTGCTTAGGCAGTTTTCCCCCCTGTTTTCACAGTCCCCTGGTTTGACACCTTGGTGCAAACATAACATTGACACAGGAGACAGTGTACCTACCAAAAGTAGGGGATACAGGATGTCAGACAAAGTACGGTCTTATATTAAGACCGAGGTCAATAAGATGTTAGACCTTGGGGTGATTGAACCCTCTAGTAGTCCTTGGTCCAGCCCTGTGGTGTTGGTTCCAAAGGCAGGCACTTCTGAATTGAGGTTCTGCGTGGATTACAGGGCACTGAATGCTGTCACCAAGACAGATGCACACCCCTTGCCTCGAACAGATGAGCTGGTGGATACTTTGGGTGCCTCCAAGTACCTCAGCACGTTTGACCTCACTGCTGGCTATTGGCAAATAGCTTTAGCAGAACATGCCAAGGAGAAGACAGCATTTTCTACTCCAGACGGCCTTTACCAATTCCGGGTAATGCCGTTCGGGTTGAAGAATGCACCTGCCACTTTCCAGAGGCTTGTGAATCATGTGTTGAATGGGTTGGACGAATTCTGTCTTGCATATCTGGACGATATAGCAGTTTTCAGTGCCACCTGGGAAGACCATGTGAAACACCTAGGGATTGTGCTCCAGGCTCTTCAGAAAGCCCACTTGACCATAAAGGCTAGTAAATGCCAGATTGGACAAGGCTCAGTGGTTTACCTTGGACATGAAGTAGGTGGAGGGAGGATACAGCCTCTACCCAGTAAAGTACAAGCAGTACAAGACTGGCTTACCCCCACTACGCAAACCCAAGTGAGAGCCTTCTTAGGACTCACGGGGTATTACCACAATTTTATGGCAGACTATGGCACCGTAGCTGCTCCTCTGACTGCCCTCACAACTCCGAAGAAACCCAAGAAGGTAACTTGGACCGACGAGTGTGAGAAGGCCTTCAATGGCTTAAAAGACTCCTTGTGCCAGGCCCCTGTCCTCAGGGCCCCTGATTATCAAAGACCTTTTATCGTGCAGACGGACGCCTCTGACACTGGGATAGGAGCTGTACTATCACAAGTAGATGAGAAGGGTAAGGAACACCCTATCGGTTTTATTAGTCGCCAGCTTAAGGACAGAGAGCTCAGATGGTCCACGGTAGAGAAAGAATGTTTCTCTGTTGTGTGGGCCCTAAGGAAGCTGAGGCCCTACCTCTATGGGACCCACTTCTCTGTGCAAACTGACCATAAGCCGTTAAAGTGGCTAATGAACATGAAGGGGGAGAATCCAAAGTTGCTTAGGTGGTCCATAAGTCTACAAGGCTTCGACTTCACTATTGAGCATAGGCCAGGTGTCCAACATAGCAATGCTGATGGGTTGTCCAGAATGTTTAACCGACCTGAACAAGAGACTCATCCAGGGGTGGATTAGTTCCCCCTGTCCATAGTCTGGGAGGGGCGAGTGTTAGGAAAGATTTCGTAATTGTAGGTAATTTTCCTTCCATGTGGCAACCCCTAAACTTTTTGCTGTTGTTTTTCACCTTGTTCTTGACTTTGTCAGAGAAGTGCAGCCTTCTGCCGCACTCCTCTGGGCTTTCGCTCCTTTCTTACGGGGAAACTGACATGCCCTTAAGACAGTCAGTACCGGGGAACGCTGTTTCCCGTAGTTTCTTTTATCATGTTGCGGCTTTAGTGCAACATGACACAAGAGGGCACTGTAAGCTAAGTTACAGCTCTCTTGGGTCTCTAGCCTTCTACGGGCCCTAGATACTCGTTTAGGATGGTATTTGATCGGTGCAAGTCATTCAGGGACTGGAATGGTGGCAGCGATCGTTTTGTGTATTTTGAGCTCCTTTTGGCGTTCTAAGCGCGTTTTTCGCGCTGAACCCAAAATGGTGGCCTGGCTCCCAAAATGGCCAGACCACGAGGCTCCTTTGTCTTGTCCACTGACCGTCTTGCTCCCTTCACCTTCCCCGGGTCGAGCCGACCCGGGGCCTTCCTTATTTGGGCATGTACTTTCCCGCGAAACACGGATGCTTTCGCGGGCTTCTACATGTCGTTTGTGTGCCTCCAGGGTGTGGGCTGGGATGTCTGGTCCCAATACACATCCTGGGTGCCAGAGAGTCTAGGGTGGTGTGAATGCCTGGGACCACCGTGGACCGTGATTGGTCCACGAATGGTGTGCGTGTTGATGTGCGGATCTCCCATTGGGTCCCCTCCGTTTTGGCGCGAAGGGAACCGTGGATAAGAGGGGGCTGGAAACACCACTACCATGTCGATCTCCTGAGTTCTCACGAACGAAGGAATACAGGAGCCAAGTATCCTGCAACCAAGAGGCTGGACCGAGGAATCACTGGTGACCCGCTGAAGGACTCCTCCTTTGCACTGCTGTCGTCCTGTGAAACCCTTTCCTCCTTTGATCGAACCAGAAGGCCTGTACTAATGCTTCGACCTTTGGAATAGCAGGAACAGCTATTCTCGGCAACTTCATCATCTCCTGCCAGTAAGCCTTCGGAAGCGTCTCTGGGCCATCCAGTTGACTGACCAGCTTATACGGGAGTCCTGCTCTGTAACCGCCGCCAGGTTGTATAGTATCTCGAGTCCTTGTCACTCTCCCACGCTTCGTACACTTGGCGTTCCCAGGTCGGAAGGGAGGAGTGTACATTTGGCTCAGATACACACGGCCGCTCCGTTGTCCTGCTGCGGCAACAAACTGTGCAGGTTTCTTCGATTGGGACGTCTTTTTGCTCTACACGACGACGAGGCATTCCCGGCTCTTCTGAACCTGCCAGCTGCTGAAACTTACGTGGAGAAGCCTGGGTCTGCTTGCATCGGGGACCGGTGAGTAGCATAGCTAGGATCTGGTCGCCCTCCTGCAGTAGCCCATTGCTTTGCCCCGCTGTGTAAAACAGCACCCTTTTGTCCGTACTCGCGCTCTGCTTCTGCTCACTGTGGAGGCTGCGCTTGAGTCGCGGAACCTGTTCTTCTTCTGTTGTGCACTAACCCGAACTGCCTGACTTCCTCCGAAGAGCTTCTCCTTTTGCCGGTTGGCACCAGCGCGTGCAGGTACTTTGAGCACAAGGCTCCACTCTTCGCAGGGCTCGGACTTCCAGCTATTTAGGTGCCTCTGAAGGCGAACTGAGTCTAAAGCATTGTATCGCACTGCCTGTTTTCCTTCCCTTTTAGGTGGACTACACATTTCGTGCATATAACGCTTGCGACTGTCGTATTTGTATATATATTGTGATGATATGGTATGTGTTGGTTTAATATTGTGATATTGTGATTTTCTCGCTACGGTCGTTGTTTTAAAGGCCTTAAAATAAATGTGTATATATTTTTGATATAACACCTGTTTGGAGTAGTTTGTAAGTGTTCTGGTTTTGTGTGCTCATTGCGGGCTTTCAGTCACCCTCACCCCTCTTGAGACCTAGTCTTGACCGCCGCGATCGCTACCTTGATTGGTCTGGCTCGTCCAGAGGTTACCCTGTTCCAAGTAATTAGGTTGGCCTTCTGAACTTCTGCACCACCAGGACAGAGTTCAGAAATCCGTCTTAACAGAAGGATATGGATATCACATCTCTTGCTATAGGAAGGGTTTCGGCTTTTTTATTAGAAACATTGAGATATCACATCTCATGGTATAGGAAGGGTCTCAGGATTGGAATGGGAAGGAGTTGGATATCCCTTCTCATGCTATAGGAAGGGTCTCAGGTTGGAATGGGAAGGAGTTGGATATCACATCTCGTGCTAAAGGAAGGGTCTCAGGTTTGGAAGGGGAAGGATTTGGATATCATATCTCATGTTATAGGACGGGTCCCAGGTTTGGTATTAGAAGCATTGAGATGTCACATCTCATGGTATAGGAAGGGTCTCAGGATTGGAATGGGAAGGAGTTGGATATCACATCTCATCCAATAGGAAGGGTCTCAGGTTTGGAATGGGAAGGAGTTGGATATCACATTTCATGCTAAAGGAAGGGTCTCAGGTTTGATAGAAGCATTGAGATATCACATCTCATGCTATAGGAAGGAATTTAGGATTGGAATGGGAAGGAGTTGGATATCACATCTCATGCCATAGGAAGGGTCATCAGGTTTGGTATAAGCATTGAGATATCACATCTCTGCTATCGGAAGGGTCTCAGGATAGGAATGGGAAGGACTTAGATATCACATCTCATACTATAGGGAGGGTCTCAGTTTTGATATTAGAAGCATTGAGCTATCACATCTCATGCTATCGGAAGGGTCTCAGGATTGGAATGGGATGGAGTCGGATATCACATCTCAAGCTATCTCAGGATTGGAATGGGAAGGAGTTTGATATCACATCTCAAGCTATAGGAAGGGTCTCAGGTTCGGAAGGGGAAGGATTTGGATCTCACATCTCATGTTTTAGGACGGGTCTCAAGTTTGGTATTAGAAGCATTGAGATATCACATCTCATGGTATAGGAAGGGTCTCAGGATTGGAATGGGAAGGAGTTGGCTATCACATCTCAAGCTATCTCAGGATTGGAATGGGAAGGAGTTTGATATCACATCTCAAGCTATAGGAAGGGTCTCAGGTTTGGAAAGGGAAGGATTTGGATTTCACATCTCATGTTATAGGATGGTTCTCATGTTTGGTTTTAGTAGCATTGAGATATCACATCTCATGCTATCGGAAGGGTCTCAGGTTTGGAAGGGAACGATTTGGATTTCACATGTTATAGGATGGTTCTCAGGTTTGGTTTTAGAAGCATTAAGATATAACATCTCATGCTATAGGAAGGGTCTCAGGTTTGGAATGGGAAGGAGTTGGATATCACATCTCATGCTAATGGAAAGGTCTCAGGTTTGGAAGGGGAAGGATTTGGATCTCACATCTCATGTTTTAGGACGGGTCTCAGGTTTGGTATTAGAAGCATTCAAATATCACATCTCATGGTATAGGAAGGGTCTCAGGATTGGAATGGGAAGGAGTTGGATATCACATTGAATGGGAAGGAGTTTGATATCACATCTCAAGCTATAGGAAGGGTCTCAGGTTTGGAAAGGGAATGATTTGGATTTCACATCTCATGTTATAGGATGGTTCTCATGTTTGGTTTTAGAAGCATTGAGATATCACATCTCATGCTATCGGAAGGGTCTCAGGTTTGGAATGGGAAGGAGTTTGATATCACATCTCATGTTATAGGAAGGATCTCAGGTTTGGTATTAGAAGCATTGAGATATCACATCTCATGCTATAGGAAGGGTCTCAGGATTGGAATCGGAAGGAGTTGTATATGACATCTCATGCCATAGGAAGGGTCTCAGGTTTGGTATAAGCATTGAGATATCACATCTCTGCTATCGGAAGGGTCTCAGGATTGGAATGGGAAGGAGTTGGATATCCCATCTCGTTATAGGAAGGGTCTCAGGTTTGGTATTAGAAGCAGTGAGATATCACATCTCATGCTATAGGAAGGGTCTAAGGTTTGGAAGGGGAAGGATTTGGGTATCACATCTCATGTTATAGGACGGGTCTCAGGTTTGGTATTAGAAGCATTGAGATATCACATCTCATGGTATAGGAAGGGTCTCAGGATTGGAATGGAAAGGAGTTGGCTATCACATCTCAAGCTATCTCAGGATTGGAATGGGAAGGAGTTTGATATCACATCTCAAGCTATAGGAAGGGTCTCAGGTTTGGAAAGGGAAGGATTTGGATTTCACATCTCATGTTATAGGATGGTTCTCATGTTTGGTTTTAGTAGCATTGAGATACCACATCTCATGCTATCGGAAGGGTCTCAGGTTTGGAAAGGGAAGGATTTGGAGTTCACATGTTATAGGATGGTTCTCAGGTTTGGTTTTAGAAGCATTAAGATATAACATCTCATGCTATAGGAAGGGTCTCAGGTTTGGAATGGGAAGGAGTTGGATATCACATCTCATGCTAAAGGAAAGGTCTCAGGTTTGGAAGGGGAAGGATTTGGATCACACATCTCATGTTTTAGGACGGGTCTCAGGTTTGGTATTAGAAGCATTGAAATATCACATCTCATGGTATAGGAAGGGTCTCAGGATTGGAATTGGAAGGAGTTGGATATCACATTGAATGGGAAGGAGTTTGATATCACATCTCAAGCTATAGGAAGGGTCTCAGGATTGGAATCAGAAGGAGTTGTATAAGACATCTCATGCCATAGGAAGGGTCTCAGGTTTGGTATAAGCATTGAGATATCACATCTCTGCTATCGGAAGGGTCTCAGGATTGGAATGGGAAGGAGTTGGATATCCCATCTCGTTATAGGAAGGGTCTCAGGTTTGGTATTAGAAGCATTGAGATATCACATCTCATGCTATAGGAAGGGTCTAAAGTTTGGAAGGGGAAGGATTTGGGTATCACATCTCATGTTATAGGACCGGTCTCAGGTTTGGTATTAGAAGCATTGAGATATCAAGTCTCATGGTATAGGACGGGTCTCAGAATTGGAATGGGAAGGAGTTGGATATCACATCACAAGCTATAGGAAGGGTCTCAGGATTGGAATGGGAAGGAGTTTGATATCACATCTCATGCCATGGTATGGGTCTCAGGTTTTGTAGAAGCATTGGGATATCACATCTCATGCTATCGGAAGGGTATCGGGATTGGATTTGGAAGGAGTTGGATATCCCATCTCATGCTATAGGAAGGGTCTCAGGATTGGAATGGGAGGAGCTGGATATCACATCTCATGCTAAAGGAAGGTTCTCAGGTTTGGAAGGGGAAGGATTTGGATATCACATCTCATGTTATAGGACGGGTCTCAGGTTTGGTATTAGAAGCATTGTGATATCACATCTCATGCTATAGGATGTGTCTCAGGATTGGAATGGGAAGGAGTTGGATATCACATCTCATGCTATAGGAAGGGTTTCAGGTTTGGTAGAAGCATTGAGATATCACATCTCATACTATAGGAAGAGTCTCAGGTTTGGGAAGGGAAGGATTTGGATTTCACATCTCATGTTATAGGATGGTTCTCATGTTTGGTTTTTGAAGGATTGAGATATCACATCTCATGCTATCGGAAGGGTCTCAGGTTTGGAATGGGAAGGAGTTGGATATCACATCTCATGTTATAGGAAGGATCTCAGGTTTGGTATTAGAAGCATTGAGATATCACATCTCATGCTATAGGAAGGGTCTCCGGATTGGAATGTGAAGAATTTGGATATCACATCTCATGCTAAAGGAAGGGTCTCAGGTTTGGAATGGGAAGGAGTTGGATATGACATCTCTTGTTATAGGGAGGGTCTCAGGATTTGAATGGCAAGGAGTTGGATATCACATCTCTGCTATCGGAAGGGTCTCAGGATTGGATTGGGAAGGAGTTGGATATCCCTTCTCATGCTATAGGAAGGGTCTCGGGTTGGAATGGGAAGGAGTTGGATATCCCATCTCATGTTATAGGACGGGTCTCTGGTTTGGTATTAGAATCATTGAGATATCACATCGCATGCTGTAGGAAGGGTCTAAGGATTGGAATGGGAAGGAGTTGGATATCCCTTCTCATGCTATAGGAAGGGTCTCAGGTTGGAATGGGAAGGAGTTGGATATCACATCTCGTTATAGGAAGGGTCTCAGGATTGGAATGGGAAGGATTTGGATATCACATCTCTTGCTATAGGAAGGGTCTCAGGTTTTTTATTAGAAACATTGAGATATCACATCTCATGCTATAGGAAGGGTCTCAGGATTGGAATGGCAAGGGGTTGGATATCACATCTCATGCTAACGGAAGGGTCTCAGGTTTGATAGAAGCATTGAGATATCACATCTCATGCTATAGGAAGGAACTCAGGATTGGAATGGGAAGGAGTTGGATATCACATCTCATGCCATAGGAAGGGTCATCAGGTTTGGTATAAGCATTGAGATATCACATCTCTGCTATCGGAAGGGTCTCAGGATAGGAATGGGAAGGACTTAGATATCACATCTCATACTATAGGGAGGGTCTCAGTTTTGATATTAGAAGCATTGAGCTATCACATCTCATGCTATCGGAGGGGTCTCAGGATTGGAATGGGATGGAGTCGGATATCACATCTCAAGCTATTTCAGGATTGGAATGGGAAGGAGTTTGATATCACATCTCAAGCTATAGGAAGGGTCTCAGGTTTGGAAGGGGAAGGATTTGGATCTCACATCTCATGTTTTAGGACGGGTCTCAAGTTTGGTATTAGAAGCATTGAGATATCACATCTCATGGTATAGGAAGGGTCTCAGGATTGGAATGGGAAGGAGTTGGCTATCACATCTCAAGCTATCTCAGGATTGGAATGGGAAGGAGTTTGATATCACATCTCAAGCTATAGGAAGGGTCTCAGGTTTGGAAAGGGAAGGATTTGGATTTCACATCTCATGTTATAGGATGGTTCTCATGTTTGGTTTTAGTAGCATTGAGATATCACATCTCATGCTATCGGAAGGGTCTCAGGTTTGGAAGGGAACGATTTGGATTTCACATGTTATAGGATGGTTCTCAGGTTTGGTTTTAGAAGCATTAAGATATAACATCTCATGCTATAGGAAGGGTCTCAGGTTTGGAATGGGAAGGAGTTGGATATCACATCTCATGCTAAAGGAAAGGTCTCAGGTTTGGAAGGGGAAGGATTTGGATCTCACATCTCATGTTTTAGGACGGGTCTCAGGTTTGGTATTAGAAGCATTCAAATATCACATCTCATGGTATAGGAAGGGTCTCAGGATTGGAATGGGAAGGAGTTGGATATCACATTGAATGGGAAGGAGTTTGATATCACATCTCAAGCTATAGGAAGGGTCTCAGGTTTGGAAAGGGAATGATTTGGATTTCACATCTCATGTTATAGGATGGTTCTCATGTTTGGTTTTAGAAGCATTGAGATATCACATCTCATGCTATCGGAAGGGTCTCAGGTTTGGAATGGGAAGGAGTTTGATATCACATCTCATGTTATAGGAAGGATCTCAGGTTTGGTATTAGAAGCATTGAGATATCACATCTCATGCTATAGGAAGGGTCTCAGGATTGGAATCGGAAGGAGTTGTATATGACATCTCATGCCATAGGAAGGGTCTCAGGTTTGGTATAAGCATTGAGATATCACATCTCTGCTATCGGAAGGGTCTCAGGATTGGAATGGGAAGGAGTTGGATATCCCATCTTGTTATAGGAAGGGTCTCAGGTTTGGTATTAGAAGCATTGAGATATCACATCTCATGCTATAGGAAGGGTCTAAGGTTTGGAATGGAAAGGAGTTGGCTATCACATCTCAAGCTATCTCAGGATTGGAATGGGAAGGAGTTTTATATCACATCTCAAGCTATAGGAAGGGTCTCAGGTTTGGAAAGGGAAGGATTTGGATTTCACATCTCATGTTATAGGATGGTTCTCATGTTTGGTTTTAGTAGCATTGAGATACCACATCTCATGCTATCGGAAGGGTCTCAGGTTTGGAAAGGGAAGGATTTGGAGTTCACATGTTATAGGATGGTTCTCAGGTTTGGTTTTAGAAGCATTAAGAGATAACATCTCATGCTATAGGAAGGGTCTCAGGTTTGGAATGGGAAGGAGTTGGATATCACATCTCATGCTAAAGGAAAGGTCTCAGGTTTGGAAGGGGAAGGATTTGGATCTCACATCTCATGTTTTAGGACGGGTCTCAGGTTTGGTATTAGAAGCATTGAAATATCACATCTCATGGTATAGGAAGGGTCTCAGGATTGGAATTGGAAGGAGTTGGATATCACATTGAATGGGAAGGAGTTTGATATCACATCTCAAGCTATAGGAAGGGTCTCAGGATTGGAATCGGAAGGAGTTGTATAAGACATCTCATGCCATAGGAAGGGTCTCAGGTTTGGTATAAGCATTGAGATATCACATCTCTGCTATCGGAAGGGTCTCAGGATTGGAATGGGAAGGAGTTGGATATCCCATCTCGTTATAGGAAGGGTCTCAGGTTTGGTATTAGAAGCATTGAGATATCACATCTCATGCTATAGGAAGGGTCTAAAGTTTGGAAGGGGAAGGATTTGGGTATCACATCTCATGTTATAGGACCGGTCTCAGGTTTGGTATTAGAAGCATTGAGATATCAAGTCTCATGGTATAGGACGGGTCTCAGAATTGGAATGGGAAGGAGTTGGATATCACATCTCAAGCTATAGGAAGGGTCTCAGGATGGGAATGGGAAGGAGTTTGATATCACATCTCATGCCATGGTATGGGTCTCAGGTTTTGTAGAAGCATTGGGATATCACATCTCATGCTATCGGAAGGGTATCGGGATTTGATTTGGAAGGAGTTGGATATCCCATCTCATGCTATAGGAAGGGTCTCAGGATTGGAATGGGAGGAGCTGGATATCACATCCCATGCTAAAGGAAGGGTCTCAGGTTTGGAAGGGGATGGATTTGGATATCACATCTCATGTTATAGGACGGGTCTCAGGTTTGGTATTAGAAGCATTGTGATATCACATCTCATGCTATAGGATGTATCTCAGGATTGGAATGGGAAGGAGTTGGATATCACATCTCATGCTATAGGAAGGGTTTCAGGTTTGGTAGAAGCATTGAGATATCACATCTCATCCTATAGGAAGAGTCTCAGGATTGGGAAGGGAAGGATTTGGATTTCACATCTCATGTTATAGGATGGTTCTCATGTTTGGTTTTTGAAGCATTGAGATATCACATCTCATGCTATCGGAAGGGTCTCAGGTTTGGAATGGGAAGGAGTTGGATATCACATCTCATGTTATAGGAAGGATCTCAGGTTTGGTATTAGAAGAATTGAGATATCACATCTCATGCTATAGGAAGGGTCTCCGGATTGGAATGTGAAGAATTTGGATATCACATCTCATGCTAAAGGAAGGGTCTCAGGTTTGGAATGGGAAGGAGTTGGATATTACATCTCTTGTTATAGGGAGGGTCTCAGGATTTGAATGGCAAGGAGTTGGATATCACATCTCTGCTATCGGAAGGGTCTTAGGATTGGATTGGGAAGGAGTTGGATATCCCTTCTCATGCTATAGGAAGGGTCTCGGGTTGGAATGGGAAGGAGTTGGATATCACATCTCATGTTATAGGAAGGGTCTCAGGATTGGAATGGGAAGGATTTGGATATCACATCTCTTGCTATAGGAAGGGTCTCAGGTTTTTTATTAGAAACATTGAGATATCACATCTCATGCTATAGGAAAGGTTTTAGGATTGGAATGGGAAGTATTTGGATATCACATCTCATGCTAAAGGAAGGGTCTCAGGTTTGGAAGGGGATTGATTTGGATATCATATCTCATGTTATAGGACGGGTCCCAGGTTTGGTATTAGAAGCATTGAGATATCACATCTCATGGTATAGGAAGGGTCTCAGGGTTGGAATGGGAAGGAGTTGGATATCACATCTCATCCAATAGGAAGGGTCTCAGGTTTGGAATGGGAAGGAATTGGATATCACATCTCATGTTATAGGAAGGATCTCAGGTTTGGTATTAGAAGCATTGAGATATCACATCTCATGCTATAGGAAGGGTCTCAGGATTGGAATGGGAAGGAGTTGGATATGACATCTCTTGTTATAGGGAGGGTCTCAGGTTTGGTATTAGAGCACTGAGATATCAAATCACATCCTTTAGGAAGGGACTCGAGTTTCGTATTTTATGGAGTGAGATAGTAAATCTCATCCTATCGGAAGGGTCTCGGGTTTGGTATTGGAAGAAATGAGATTTCAAATCTCAGGCTGTGGGAATGGTCTCGGGTTTGGTATTGGAAGCGGTGAGAAATCACATTTCATGCTACAGGAAGGGTCAGAAGTTTGGAATGGGAAGGAGTTGGATATCACATATACTACGGGAAGGGCCTCAGGTTTGGTATTAGAAGCATAGAGATATCACATCTCATGTTATAGGAAGGGTCTCAGGATTGGAATGGGAAGGAGTTGGATATCACATCTCAAACTATAGGGATGTTCTCAGGTTTGATATTAGAAGCATTGAGATATCACATCTCATGCTATCGGAAGGGTCTCAGGATTGGAATGGGAAGGAGTTGAATATCACATCTCAAGCTATCTCAGGATTGGAATGGGAAGGAGTTTGATATCACATCTCAAGCTATAGGATGGGTCTCAGGTTTGGGAAGGGAAGGATTTGGATTTCACATCTCATGTTATAGGATGGTTCTCATGTTTGGTTTTAGAAGCATTGAGATATCACATCTCATGCTATCGGAAGGGTCTCAGGTTTGGAATGGGAAGGAGTTGGATATCAAATCTCATGCTAAAGGAAGGGTCTCAGGTTTGGTATAAGCATTGAGATATCACATCTCTGCTATCGGAAGGGTCTCAGGATTGGATTGGGAAGGAGTTGGATATCCCTTCTCATGCTAGAATAAGGGTCGCAGGTTGGAATGGGAAGGAGATGGATATCACATCTCATGTTATAGGAAGGGTCTCAAGATTGGAATGGGAAGGATTTGGATATTACATCTCATGCTATAGGAAGGGTCTCAGGTTTGGTATTAGAAGAATTGAGATATCACATCTCATGCTATAGGAAGGGTCTCCGGATTGGAATGTGAAGAATTTGGATATCACATCTCATGCTAAAGGAAGGGTCTCAGGTTTGGAATGGGAAGGAGTTGGATATGACATCTCTTGTTATAGGGAGGGTCTCAGGATTTGAATGGCAATGAGTTGGATATCACATCTCTGCTATCGGAAGGGTCTTAGGATTGGATTGGGAAGGAGTTGGATATCCCTTCTCATGCTATAGGAAGGGTCTCGGGTTGGAATGGGAAGGAGTTGGATATCACATCTCATGTTATAGGAAGGGTCTCAGGATTGGAATGGGAAGGATTTGGATATCACATCTCTTGCTATAGGAAGGGTCTCAGGTTTTTTATTAGAAACATTGAGATATCACATCTCATGCTATAGGAAAGGTTTTAGGATTGGAATGGGAAGTATTTGGATATCACATCTCATGCTAAAGGAAGGGTCTCAGGTTTGGAAGGGGATTGATTTGGATATCATATCTCATGTTATAGGACGGGTCCCAGGTTTGGTATTAGAAGCATTGAGATATCACATCTCATGGTATAGGAAGGGTCTCAGGGTTGGAATGGGAAGGAGTTGGATATCACATCTCATCCAATAGGAAGGGTCTCAGGTTTGGAATGGGAAGGAATTGGATATCACATCTCATGTTATAGGAAGGATCTCAGGTTTGGTATTAGAACCATTGAGATATCACATCTCATGCTATAGGAAGGGTCTCAGGATTGGAATGGGAAGGAGTTGGATATGACATCTCTTGTTATAGGGACGGTCTCAGGTTTGGTATTAGAGCACTGAGATATCAAATCACATCCTTTAGGAAGGGACTCGAGTTTGGTATTTTATGGAGTGAGATAGTAAATCTCATCCTATCGGAAGGGTCTCGGGTTTGGTATTGGAAGAAATGAGATTTCAAATCTCAGGCTGTGGGAATGGTCTCGGGTTTGGTATTGGAAGCGGTGAGAAATCACATTTCATGCTACAGGAAGGGTCAGAAGTTTGGAATGGGAAGGAGTTGGATATCACATATACTACGGGAAGGGCCTCAGGTTTGGTATTAGAAGCATAGAGATATCACATCTCATGTTATAGGAAGGGTCTCAGGATTGGAATGGGAAGGAGTTGGATATCACATCTCAAACTATAGGGATGTTCTCAGGTTTGATATTAGAAGCATTGAGATATCACATCTCATGCTATCGGAAGGGTCTCAGGATTGGAATGGGAAGGAGTTGAATATCACATCTCAAGCTATCTCAGGATTGGAATGGGAAGGAGTTTGATATCACATCTCAAGCTATAGGATGGGTCTCAGGTTTGGGAAGGGAAGGATTTGGATTTCACATCTCATGTTATAGGATGGTTCTCATGTTTGGTTTTAGAAGCATTGAGATATCACATCTCATGCTATCGGAAAGGGTCTCAGGTTTGGAATGGGAAGGAGTTGGATATCAAATCTCATGCTAAAGGAAGGGTCTCAGGTTTGGTATAAGCATTGAGATATCACATCTCTGCTATCGGAAGGGTCTCAGGATTGGATTGGGAAGGAGTTGGATATCCCTTCTCATGCTAGAGGAAGGGTCGCAGGTTGGAATGGGAAGGAGATGGATATCACATCTCATGTTATAGGAAGGGTCTCAAGATTGGAATGGGAAGGATTTGGATATTACAACTCATGCTATAGGAAGGGTCTCAGGTTTGGTATAAGCATTGAGATAACCCATCTCATGCTATAGGAAGGGTCTCAGGATTGGAATCGGAAGGAGTTGTATATGACATCTCATGCCATAGGAAGGGTCACAGGTTTGGTATAAGCATTGAGATATCACATCTCTGCTATCGGAAGGGTCTAAGGTTTGGAAGGGGAAGGATTTGGATATCACATCTCATGTTATAGGACCGGTCTCAGGTTTGGTATTAGAAGCATTGAGATATCAAGTCTCATGGTATAGGACGGGTCTCAGAATTGGAATGGGAAGGAGTTGGATATCACATCTCAAGCTATAGGAAGGGTCTCAGGATTGGAATGCGAAGGAGTTTGATATCACATCTCATGCCATGGTATGGGTCTCAGGTTTTGTAGATGCATTGGGATATCACATCTCATGCTATCGGAAGGGTATCAGGATTGGATTTGGAAGGAGTTGGATATCCCATCTCATGCTATAGGAAGGGTCTAAGGTTGGAATGGGAAGGAGTTGGATATCACATCTCATCTCATGTTATAGGAAGGGTCTCAGGATTGGAATGGGAACGACTTGGATATCACATCTCATTCTATAGGAAGGCTCGCAGGGTTGGAAGGGGAAGGAGTTGGATATCACATTTCATGTTAGAGGTAGGATCTCAGGTTTGGTATTAGAGGCATTGAGATATCACATCTCATGCTATCAGAAGGGTCTCAGGATTGGAATGGGAAGGAGTTGGATATCACATCTCGTGCTAAAGGGAGGGTCTAAGGTTTGGAAGGGGAAGTGTTTGGATATCACATCTCATGTTATAGGAAGGATATCAGGTTTGGTATTAGAAGCATTGAGATATCACAACTCATGCTATCGGAAGGGTCTCAGGTTTGGTATAAGCATTAAGATATCACATAAATGCTATCGGAAGGGTCTCAGGATTGGAATGGGAAGGACTTGGATATCACAATTCATATTATAGGAAGGGTCTCAGGTTTGGTATTAGAAGCATTGAGATATCACATCTCATGCTATAGGAAGGGTCTCAGGATTGGAATGGGAAGGACTTGGAAATCACATCTCATGTTATAGGAAGGGTCTCAGGTTTGGAAGGGGAAGGATTTGGATATCACATCTCATGTTATTGGACCGGTCTCAGGTTTGGTATTAGAAGCATTGAGATATCAAGTCTCATGGTATAGGACGGGAGTTTGATATCACATCTCATGCTATCGGAAGGGTATCAGGATTGGATTTGGAAGGAGTTGGATATCCCATCTCATGCTATAGGAAGGGTCTCAGGTTGGAATGGGAAGGAGTTGGATATCACATCTCATGCTATCGGAAGGATCTCAGTTTTGGTATTAGAAGCATTGAGATATCACATCTCATGCTATTGGAAGGGTCTCAGGATTGGAATGGGAAGGAGTTGGATATCACATCTCATGTTATAGGAAGGATCTCAGGTTTGGTATTAGAAGCATTGAGATATCACATCTCATGCTATAGGAAGGGTCTCAGGATTGGAATGGGAAGGAGTTGGATATCACATCTCATGCTAAAGGAAGGGTCTCAGTTTTGGTAGAAGCATTGAGATATCACATCTCATGCTATAGGAAGGGTCTCAGGATTGGAATGGGAAGGACTTAGATATCACATCTCGTGCTATAGGGAGGGTCTCAGTTTTGATATTAGAAGCATTGAGATATCACATCTCTTGCTATCGGAAGGGTCCAAGATTGGAATGGGAGGAGCTGGATATCACATCTCATGCTAAAGGAAGGATCTCAGGTTTGGAAGGGGAAGGATTTGGATATCACATCTCATGTTATAGGAAGCGTCTCAGGTTTGGTATTAGAAGCATTGAGATATCACATCTCATGCTATAGGAAGTGTCTCAGGATTGGAATGGGAAGGAGTTGGATATCTCATCTCATGCTATAGGAAGGGTTTCAGGTTTGGTAGAAGCATTGAGATATCACATCTCATGCTATAGGAAGAGTCTCAGGTTTGGGAAGGGAAGGATTTGGATGTCACATCTCATGTTATAGGATGGTTCCCATGTTTGGTTTTTGAAGCATTGAGATATCACTTCTCATGCTATCGGAAGGGTCTCAGGTTTGGAATGGGAAGGAGTTGGATATCACATCTCATGTTATAGGATGGTTCTCATGTTTGGTTTTTACAAGCATTGAGATATCACATCTCATGCTATCGGAAGGGTCTCAGGTTTGGAATGGGAAGGAGTTGGATATCACATCTCATGTTATAGGAAGGATCTCAGGTTTGGTATTAGAAGCATTGAGATATCACATCTCATGCTATAGGAAGGGTCTCAGGATTGGAATGTGAAGGATTTGGATATCACATCTCATGCTATAGGAAGGGTCTCAGGATTGGATTGGGAAGGAGTTGGATATCTCCCTTCTCATGCTATAGGAAGGATCTCAGGTTGGAATGGGAAGGAGTTGGATATCACATCTCATGTTATAGGAAGGGTCTCAAGATTGGAATGGGAAGGATTTGGATATTACATCTCTTGCTATAGGAAGGGTCTCGGGTTTTTTATTAGAAACATTGAGATATCACATCTCATGCTATAGGAAGGGTCTCAGGTTTGGAAGGGGAAGGATTTGGATATCACATCTCATGTTATAGGACGGGTCCCAGGTTTGGTATTAGAAGCATTGAGATATCACATCTCATGGTATAGGAAGGGTCTCAGGATTGGAATGAGAAGGAGTTGGAAATCACATCTCATCCAATAGGAAGGGTCTCAGGTTTGGAATGGGAAGGAATTGGATATCACATCTCATGTTATAGGAAGGATCTCAGGATTGGAATGGGAAGGATTTGGATATCACATCTCTTGCTATAGGAAGGGTCTCAGGTTTTTTATTAGAAGCATTGAGATATCACATCTCATGCTATAGGAAGGGTTTCAGGATTGGAATGGGAAGGAGTTGGATATCCCATCTCGTTATAGGAAGGGTCTCAGGTTTGGTATTAGAAGCAGTGAGATATCACATCTCATGCTATAGGAAGGGTCTAAGGTTTGGAAGGGGAAGGATTTGGGTATCACATCTCATGTTATAGGACGGGTCTCAGGTTTGGTATTAGAAGCATTGAGATATCACATCTCATGGTATAGGAAGGGTCTCAGGATTGGAATGGAAAGGAGTTGGCTATCACATCTCAAGCTATCTCAGGATTGGAATGGGAAGGAGTTTGATATCACATCTCAAGCTATAGGAAGGGTCTCAGGTTTGGAAAGGGAAGGATTTGGATTTCACATCTCATGTTATAGGATGGTTCTCATGTTTGGTTTTAGTAGCATTGAGATACCACATCTCATGCTATCGGAAGGGTCTCAGGTTTGGAAAGGGAAGGATTTGGAGTTCACATGTTATAGGATGGTTCTCAGGTTTGGTTTTAGAAGCATTAAGATATAACATCTCATGCTATAGGAAGGGTCTCAGGTTTGGAATGGGAAGGAGTTGGATATCACATCTCATGCTAAAGGAAAGGTCTCAGGTTTGGAAGGGGAAGGATTTGGATCACACATCTCATGTTTTAGGACGGGTCTCAGGTTTGGTATTAGAAGCATTGAAATATCACATCTCATGGTATAGGAAGGGTCTCAGGATTGGAATTGGAAGGAGTTGGATATCACATTGAATGGGAAGGAGTTTGATATCACATCTCAAGCTATAGGAAGGGTCTCAGGATTGGAATCAGAAGGAGTTGTATAAGACATCTCATGCCATAGGAAGGGTCTCAGGTTTGGTATAAGCATTGAGATATCACATCTCTGCTATCGGAAGGGTCTCAGGATTGGAATGGGAAGGAGTTGGATATCCCATCTCGTTATAGGAAGGGTCTCAGGTTTGGTATTAGAAGCATTGAGATATCACATCTCATGCTATAGGAAGGGTCTAAAGTTTGGAAGGGGAAGGATTTGGGTATCACATCTCATGTTATAGGACCTGTCTCAGGTTTGGTATTAGAAGCATTGAGATATCAAGTCTCATGGTATAGGACGGGTCTCAGAATTGGAATGGGAAGGAGTTGGATATCACATCACAAGCTATAGGAAGGGTCTCAGGATTGGAATGGGAAGGAGTTTGATATCACATCTCATGCCATGGTATGGGTCTCAGGTTTTGTAGAAGCATTGGGATATCACATCTCATGCTATCGGAAGGGTATCGGGATTGGATTTGGAAGGAGTTGGATATCCCATCTCATGCTATAGGAAGGGTCTCAGGATTGGAATGGGAGGAGCTGGATATCACATCTCATGCTAAAGGAAGGTTCTCAGGTTTGGAAGGGGAAGGATTTGGATATCACATCTCATGTTATAGGACGGGTCTCAGGTTTGGTATTAGAAGCATTGTGATATCACATCTCATGCTATAGGATGTGTCTCAGGATTGGAATGGGAAGGAGTTGGATATCACATCTCATGCTATAGGAAGGGTTTCAGGTTTGGTAGAAGCATTGAGATATCACATCTCATACTATAGGAAGAGTCTCAGGTTTGGGAAGGGAAGGATTTGGATTTCACATCTCATGTTATAGGATGGTTCTCATGTTTGGTTTTTGAAGGATTGAGATATCACATCTCATGCTATCGGAAGGGTCTCAGGTTTGGAATGGGAAGGAGTTGGATATCACATCTCATGTTATAGGAAGGATCTCAGGTTTGGTATTAGAAGCATTGAGATATCACATCTCATGCTATAGGAAGGGTCTCCGGATTGGAATGTGAAGAATTTGGATATCACATCTCATGCTAAAGGAAGGGTCTCAGGTTTGGAATGGGAAGGAGTTGGATATGACATCTCTTGTTATAGGGAGGGTCTCAGGATTTGAATGGCAAGGAGTTGGATATCACATCTCTGCTATCGGAAGGGTCTCAGGATTGGATTGGGAAGGAGTTGGATATCCCTTCTCATGCTATAGGAAGGGTCTCGGGTTGGAATGGGAAGGAGTTGGATATCCCATCTCATGTTATAGGACGGGTCTCTGGTTTGGTATTAGAATCATTGAGATATCACATCGCATGCTGTAGGAAGGGTCTAAGGATTGGAATGGGAAGGAGTTGGATATCCCTTCTCATGCTATAGGAAGGGTCTCAGGTTGGAATGGGAAGGAGTTGGATATCACATCTCGTTATAGGAAGGGTCTCAGGATTGGAATGGGAAGGATTTGGATATCACATCTCTTGCTATAGGAAGGGTCTCAGGTTTTTTATTAGAAACATTGAGATATCACATCTCATGCTATAGGAAGGGTTTCTGGATTGGAATGGGAAGGATTTGGATATCACATCTCATGCTAAAGGAAGGGTCTCAGGTTTGGAAGGGGAAGGATTTGGATATCATATCTCATGTTATAGGACGGGTCCCAGGTTTGGTATTAGAAGCATTGAGATATCACATCTCATGCTATAGGAGGAGTCTCAGGATTGGAATGGGAAGGAGTTGGATATCACGTCTCATGTTATAGGAAGGGTCTCAGGATTGGAATGGCAAGGGGTTGGATATCACATCTCATGCTAACGGAAGGGTCTCAGGTTTGATAGAAGCATTGAGATATCACATCTCATGCTATAGGAAGGAACTCAGGATTGGAATGGGAAGGAGTTGGATATCACATCTCATGCCATAGGAAGGGTCATCAGGTTTGGTATAAGCATTGAGATATCACATCTCTGCTATCGGAAGGGTCTCAGGATAGGAATGGGAAGGACTTAGATATCACATCTCATACTATAGGGAGGGTCTCAGTTTTGATATTAGAAGCATTGAGCTATCACATCTCATGCTATCGGAGGGGTCTCAGGATTGGAATGGGATGGAGTCGGATATCACATCTCAAGCTATTTCAGGATTGGAATGGGAAGGAGTTTGATATCACATCTCAAGCTATAGGAAGGGTCTCAGGTTTGGAAGGGGAAGGATTTGGATCTCACATCTCATGTTTTAGGACGGGTCTCAAGTTTGGTATTAGAAGCATTGAGATATCACATCTCATGGTATAGGAAGGGTCTCAGGATTGGAATGGGAAGGAGTTGGCTATCACATCTCAAGCTATCTCAGGATTGGAATGGGAAGGAGTTTGATATCACATCTCAAGCTATAGGAAGGGTCTCAGGTTTGGAAAGGGAAGGATTTGGATTTCACATCTCATGTTATAGGATGGTTCTCATGTTTGGTTTTAGTAGCATTGAGATATCACATCTCATGCTATCGGAAGGGTCTCAGGTTTGGAAGGGAACGATTTGGATTTCACATGTTATAGGATGGTTCTCAGGTTTGGTTTTAGAAGCATTAAGATATAACATCTCATGCTATAGGAAGGGTCTCAGGTTTGGAATGGGAAGGAGTTGGATATCACATCTCATGCTAAAGGAAAGGTCTCAGGTTTGGAAGGGGAAGGATTTGGATCTCACATCTCATGTTTTAGGACGGGTCTCAGGTTTGGTATTAGAAGCATTCAAATATCACATCTCATGGTATAGGAAGGGTCTCAGGATTGGAATGGGAAGGAGTTGGATATCACATTGAATGGGAAGGAGTTTGATATCACATCTCAAGCTATAGGAAGGGTCTCAGGTTTGGAAAGGGAATGATTTGGATTTCACATCTCATGTTATAGGATGGTTCTCATGTTTGGTTTTAGAAGCATTGAGATATCACATCTCATGCTATCGGAAGGGTCTCAGGTTTGGAATGGGAAGGAGTTTGATATCACATCTCATGTTATAGGAAGGATCTCAGGTTTGGTATTAGAAGCATTGAGATATCACATCTCATGCTATAGGAAGGGTCTCAGGATTGGAATCGGAAGGAGTTGTATATGACATCTCATGCCATAGGAAGGGTCTCAGGTTTGGTATAAGCATTGAGATATCACATCTCTGCTATCGGAAGGGTCTCAGGATTGGAATGGGAAGGAGTTGGATATCCCATCTTGTTATAGGAAGGGTCTCAGGTTTGGTATTAGAAGCATTGAGATATCACATCTCATGCTATAGGAAGGGTCTAAGGTTTGGAATGGAAAGGAGTTGGCTATCACATCTCAAGCTATCTCAGGATTGGAATGGGAAGGAGTTTTATATCACATCTCAAGCTATAGGAAGGGTCTCAGGTTTGGAAAGGGAAGGATTTGGATTTCACATCTCATGTTATAGGATGGTTCTCATGTTTGGTTTTAGTAGCATTGAGATACCACATCTCATGCTATCGGAAGGGTCTCAGGTTTGGAAAGGGAAGGATTTGGAGTTCACATGTTATAGGATGGTTCTCAGGTTTGGTTTTAGAAGCATTAAGAGATAACATCTCATGCTATAGGAAGGGTCTCAGGTTTGGAATGGGAAGGAGTTGGATATCACATCTCATGCTAAAGGAAAGGTCTCAGGTTTGGAAGGGGAAGGATTTGGATCTCACATCTCATGTTTTAGGACGGGTCTCAGGTTTGGTATTAGAAGCATTGAAATATCACATCTCATGGTATAGGAAGGGTCTCAGGATTGGAATTGGAAGGAGTTGGATATCACATTGAATGGGAAGGAGTTTGATATCACATCTCAAGCTATAGGAAGGGTCTCAGGATTGGAATCGGAAGGAGTTGTATAAGACATCTCATGCCATAGGAAGGGTCTCAGGTTTGGTATAAGCATTGAGATATCACATCTCTGCTATCGGAAGGGTCTCAGGATTGGAATGGGAAGGAGTTGGATATCCCATCTCGTTATAGGAAGGGTCTCAGGTTTGGTATTAGAAGCATTGAGATATCACATCTCATGCTATAGGAAGGGTCTAAAGTTTGGAAGGGGAAGGATTTGGGTATCACATCTCATGTTATAGGACCGGTCTCAGGTTTGGTATTAGAAGCATTGAGATATCAAGTCTCATGGTATAGGACGGGTCTCAGAATTGGAATGGGAAGGAGTTGGATATCACTTCTCAAGCTATAGGAAGGGTCTCAGGATGGGAATGGGAAGGAGTTTGATATCACATCTCATGCCATGGTATGGGTCTCAGGTTTTGTAGAAGCATTGGGATATCACATCTCATGCTATCGGAAGGGTATCGGGATTTGATTTGGAAGGAGTTGGATATCCCATCTCATGCTATAGGAAGGGTCTCAGGATTGGAATGGGAGGAGCTGGATATCACATCCCATGCTAAAGGAAGGGTCTCAGGTTTGGAAGGGGATGGATTTGGATATCACATCTCATGTTATAGGACGGGTCTCAGGTTTGGTATTAGAAGCATTGTGATATCACATCTCATGCTATAGGATGTATCTCAGGATTGGAATGGGAAGGAGTTGGATATCACATCTCATGCTATAGGAAGGGTTTCAGGTTTGGTAGAAGCATTGAGATATCACATCTCATCCTATAGGAAGAGTCTCAGGATTGGGAAGGGAAGGATTTGGATTTCACATCTCATGTTATAGGATGGTTCTCATGTTTGGTTTTTGAAGCATTGAGATATCACATCTCATGCTATCGGAAGGGTCTCAGGTTTGGAATGGGAAGGAGTTGGATATCACATCTCATGTTATAGGAAGGATCTCAGGTTTGGTATTAGAAGAATTGAGATATCACATCTCATGCTATAGGAAGGGTCTCCGGATTGGAATGTGAAGAATTTGGATATCACATCTCATGCTAAAGGAAGGGTCTCAGGTTTGGAATGGGAAGGAGTTGGATATGACATCTCTTGTTATAGGGAGGGTCTCAGGATTTGAATGGCAAGGAGTTGGATATCACATCTCTGCTATCGGAAGGGTCTTAGGATTGGATTGGGAAGGAGTTGGATATCCCTTCTCATGCTATAGGAAGGGTCTCGGGTTGGAATGGGAAGGAGTTGGATATCACATCTCATGTTATAGGAAGGGTCTCAGGATTGGAATGGGAAGGATTTGGATATCACATCTCTTGCTATAGGAAGGGTCTCAGGTTTTTTATTAGAAACATTGAGATATCACATCTCATGCTATAGGAAAGGTTTTAGGATTGGAATGGGAAGTATTTGGATATCACATCTCATGCTAAAGGAAGGGTCTCAGGTTTGGAAGGGGATTGATTTGGATATCATATCTCATGTTATAGGACGGGTCCCAGGTTTGGTATTAGAAGCATTGAGATATCACATCTCATGGTATAGGAAGGGTCTCAGGGTTGGAATGGGAAGGAGTTGGATATCACATCTCATCCAATAGGAAGGGTCTCAGGTTTGGAATGGGAAGGAATTGGATATCACATCTCATGTTATAGGAAGGATCTCAGGTTTGGTATTAGAAGCATTGAGATATCACATCTCATGCTATAGGAAGGGTCTCAGGATTGGAATGGGAAGGAGTTGGATATGACATCTCTTGTTATAGGGAGGGTCTCAGGTTTGGTATTAGAGCACTGAGATATCAAATCACATCCTTTAGGAAGGGACTCGAGTTTGGTATTTTATGGAGTGAGATAGTAAATCTCATCCTATCGGAAGGGTCTCGGGTTTGGTATTGGAAGAAATGAGATTTCAAATCTCAGGCTGTGGGAATGGTCTCGGGTTTGGTATTGGAAGCGGTGAGAAATCACATTTCATGCTACAGGAAGGGTCAGAAGTTTGGAATGGGAAGGAGTTGGATATCACATATACTACGGGAAGGGCCTCAGGTTTGGTATTAGAAGCATAGAGATATCACATCTCATGTTATAGGAAGGGTCTCAGGATTGGAATGGGAAGGAGTTGGATATCACATCTCAAACTATAGGGATGTTCTCAGGTTTGATATTAGAAGCATTGAGATATCACATCTCATGCTATCGGAAGGGTCTCAGGATTGGAATGGGAAGGAGTTGAATATCACATCTCAAGCTATCTCAGGATTGGAATGGGAAGGAGTTTGATATCACATCTCAAGCTATAGGATGGGTCTCAGGTTTGGGAAGGGAAGGATTTGGATTTCACATCTCATGTTATAGGATGGTTCTCATGTTTGGTTTTAGAAGCATTGAGATATCACATCTCATGCTATCGGAAGGGTCTCAGGTTTGGAATGGGAAGGAGTTGGATATCAAATCTCATGCTAAAGGAAGGGTCTCAGGTTTGGTATAAGCATTGAGATATCACATCTCTGCTATCGGAAGGGTCTCAGGATTGGATTGGGAAGGAGTTGGATATCCCTTCTCATGCTAGAATAAGGGTCGCAGGTTGGAATGGGAAGGAGATGGATATCACATCTCATGTTATAGGAAGGGTCTCAAGATTGGAATGGGAAGGATTTGGATATTACATCTCATGCTATAGGAAGGGTCTCAGGTTTGGTATTAGAAGAATTGAGATATCACATCTCATGCTATAGGAAGGGTCTCCGGATTGGAATGTGAAGAATTTGGATATCACATCTCATGCTAAAGGAAGGGTCTCAGGTTTGGAATGGGAAGGAGTTGGATATGACATCTCTTGTTATAGGGAGGGTCTCAGGATTTGAATGGCAATGAGTTGGATATCACATCTCTGCTATCGGAAGGGTCTTAGGATTGGATTGGGAAGGAGTTGGATATCCCTTCTCATGCTATAGGAAGGGTCTCGGGTTGGAATGGGAAGGAGTTGGATATCACATCTCATGTTATAGGAAGGGTCTCAGGATTGGAATGGGAAGGATTTGGATATCACATCTCTTGCTATAGGAAGGGTCTCAGGTTTTTTATTAGAAACATTGAGATATCACATCTCATGCTATAGGAAAGGTTTTAGGATTGGAATGGGAAGTATTTGGATATCACATCTCATGCTAAAGGAAGGGTCTCAGGTTTGGAAGGGGATTGATTTGGATATCATATCTCATGTTATAGGACGGGTCCCAGGTTTGGTATTAGAAGCATTGAGATATCACATCTCATGGTATAGGAAGGGTCTCAGGGTTGGAATGGGAAGGAGTTGGATATCACATCTCATCCAATAGGAAGGGTCTCAGGTTTGGAATGGGAAGGAATTGGATATCAAATCTCATGTTATAGGAAGGATCTCAGGTTTGGTATTAGAACCATTGAGATATCACATCTCATGCTATAGGAAGGGTCTCAGGATTGGAATGGGAAGGAGTTGGATATGACATCTCTTGTTATAGGGAGGGTCTCAGGTTTGGTATTAGAGCACTGAGATATCAAATCACATCCTTTAGGAAGGGACTCGAGTTTGGTATTTTATGGAGTGAGATAGTAAATCTCATCCTATCGGAAGGGTCTCGGGTTTGGTATTGGAAGAAATGAGATTTCAAATCTCAGGCTGTGGGAATGGTCTCGGGTTTGGTATTGGAAGCGGTGAGAAATCACATTTCATGCTACAGGAAGGGTCAGAAGTTTGGAATGGGAAGGAGTTGGATATCACATATACTACGGGAAGGGCCTCAGGTTTGGTATTAGAAGCATAGAGATATCACATCTCATGTTATAGGAAGGGTCTCAGGATTGGAATGGGAAGGAGTTGGATATCACATCTCAAACTATAGGGATGTTCTCAGGTTTGATATTAGAAGCATTGAGATATCACATCTCATGCTATCGGAAGGGTCTCAGGATTGGAATGGGAAGGAGTTGAATATCACATCTCAAGCTATCTCAGGATTGGAATCGGAAGGAGTTTGATATCACATCTCAAGCTATAGGATGGGTCTCAGGTTTGGGAAGGGAAGGATTTGGATTTCACATCTCATGTTATAGGATGGTTCTCATGTTTGGTTTTAGAAGCATTGAGATATCACATCTCATGTTATCGGAAAGGGTCTCAGGTTTGGAATGGGAAGGAGTTGGATATCAAATCTCATGCTAAAGGAAGGGTCTCAGGTTTGGTATAAGCATTGAGATATCACATCTCTGCTATCGGAAGGGTCTCAGGATTGGATTGGGAAGGAGTTGGATATCCCTTCTCATGCTAGAGGAAGGGTCGCAGGTTGGAATGGGAAGGAGATGGATATCACATCTCATGTTATAGGAAGGGTCTCAAGATTGGAATGGGAAGGATTTGGATATTACAACTCATGCTATAGGAAGGGTCTCAGGTTTGGTATAAGCATTGAGATAACCCATCTCATGCTATAGGAAGGGTCTCAGGATTGGAATCGGAAGGAGTTGTATATGACATCTCATGCCATAGGAAGGGTCACAGGTTTGGTATAAGCATTGAGATATCACATCTCTGCTATCGGAAGGGTCTAAGGTTTGGAAGGGGAAGGATTTGGATATCACATCTCATGTTATAGGACCGGTCTCAGGTTTGGTATTAGAAGCATTGAGATATCAAGTCTCATGGTATAGGACGGGTCTCAGAATTGGAATGGGAAGGAGTTGGATATCACATCTCAAGCTATAGGAAGGGTCTCAGGATTGGAATGCGAAGGAGTTTGATATCACATCTCATGCCATGGTATGGGTCTCAGGTTTTGTAGATGCATTGGGATATCACATCTCATGCTATCGGAAGGGTATCAGGATTGGATTTGGAAGGAGTTGGATATCCCATCTCATGCTATAGGAAGGGTCTAAGGTTGGAATGGGAAGGAGTTGGATATCACATCTCATCTCATGTTATAGGAAGGGTCTCAGGATTGGAATGGGAACGACTTGGATATCACATCTCATTCTATAGGAAGGCTCGCAGGGTTGGAAGGGGAAGGAGTTGGATATCACATTTCATGTTAGAGGTAGGATCTCAGGTTTGGTATTAGAGGCATTGAGATATCACATCTCATGCTATCAGAAGGGTCTCAGGATTGGAATAGGAAGGAGTTGGATATCACATCTCGTGCTAAAGGGAGGGTCTAAGGTTTGGAAGGGGAAGGGTTTGGATATCACATCTCATGTTATAGGAAGGATATCAGGTTTGGTATTAGAAGCATTGAGATATCACAACTCATGCTATCGGAAGGGTCTCAGGTTTGGTATAAGCATTAAGATATCACATAAATGCTATCGGAAGGGTCTCAGGATTGGAATGGGAAGGACTTGGATATCACAATTCATATTATAGGAAGGGTCTCAGGTTTGGTATTAGAAGCATTGAGATATCACATCTCATGCTATAGGAAGGGTCTCAGGATTGGAATGGGAAGGACTTGGAAATCACATCTCATGTTATAGGAAGGGTCTCAGGTTTGGAAGGGGAAGGATTTGGATATCACATCTCATGTTATTGGACCGGTCTCAGGTTTGGTATTAGAAGCATTGAGATATCAAGTCTCATGGTATAGGACGGGAGTTTGATATCACATCTCATGCTATCGGAAGGGTATCAGGATTGGATTTGGAAGGAGTTGGATATCCCATCTCATGCTATAGGAAGGGTCTCAGGTTGGAATGGGAAGGAGTTGGATATCACATCTCATGCTATCGGAAGGATCTCAGTTTTGGTATTAGAAGCATTGAGATATCACATCTCATGCTATTGGAAGGGTCTCAGGATTGGAATGGGAAGGAGTTGGATATCACATCTCATGTTATAGGAAGGATCTCAGGTTTGGTATTAGAAGCATTGAGATATCACATCTCATGCTATAGGAAGGGTCTCAGGATTGGAATGGGAAGGAGTTGGATATCACATCTCATGTTATTGGACCGGTCTCAGGTTTGGTATTAGAAGCATTGAGATATCAAGTCTCATGGTATAGGACGGGAGTTTGATATCACATCTCATGCTATCGGAAGGGTATCAGGATTGGATTTGGAAGGAGTTGGATATCCCATCTCATGCTATAGGAAGGGTCTCAGGTTGGAATGGGAAGGAGTTGGATATCACATCTCATGCTATCGGAAGGATCTCAGTTTTGGTATTAGAAGCATTGAGATATCACATCTCATGCTAAAGGAAGGATCTCAGGTTTGGAAGGGGAAGGATTTGGATATCACATCTCATGTTATAGGAAGCGTCTCAGGTTTGGTATTAGAAGCATTGAGATATCACATCTCATGCTATAGGAAGTGTCTCAGGATTGGAATGGGAAGGAGTTGGATATCTCATCTCATGCTATAGGAAGGGTTTCAGGTTTGGTAGAAGCATTGAGATATCACATCTCATGCTATAGGAAGAGTCTCAGGTTTGGGAAGGGAAGGATTTGGATGTCACATCTCATGTTATAGGATGGTTCCCATGTTTGGTTTTTGAAGCATTGAGATATCACTTCTCATGCTATCGGAAGGGTCTCAGGTTTGGAATGGGAAGGAGTTGGATATCACATCTCATGTTATAGGATGGTTCTCATGTTTGGTTTTTACAAGCATTGAGATATCACATCTCATGCTATCGGAAGGGTCTCAGGTTTGGAATGGGAAGGAGTTGGATATCACATCTCATGTTATAGGAAGGATCTCAGGTTTGGTATTAGAAGCATTGAGATATCACATCTCATGCTATAGGAAGGGTCTCAGGATTGGAATGTGAAGGATTTGGATATCACATCTCATGCTATAGGAAGGGTCTCAGGATTGGATTGGGAAGGAGTTGGATATCTCCCTTCTCATGCTATAGGAAGGATCTCAGGTTGGAATGGGAAGGAGTTGGATATCACATCTCATGTTATAGGAAGGGTCTCAAGATTGGAATGGGAAGGATTTGGATATTACATCTCTTGCTATAGGAAGGGTCTCGGGTTTTTTATTAGAAACATTGAGATATCACATCTCATGCTATAGGAAGGGTCTCAGGTTTGGAAGGGGAAGGATTTGGATATCACATCTCATGTTATAGGACGGGTCCCAGGTTTGGTATTAGAAGCATTGAGATATCACATCTCATGGTATAGGAAGGGTCTCAGGATTGGAATGAGAAGGAGTTGGAAATCACATCTCATCCAATAGGAAGGGTCTCAGGTTTGGAATGGGAAGGAATTGGATATCACATCTCATGTTATAGGAAGGATCTCAGGATTGGAATGGGAAGGATTTGGATATCACATCTCTTGCTATAGGAAGGGTCTCAGGTTTTTTATTAGAAGCATTGAGATATCACATCTCATGCTATAGGAAGGGTTTCAGGATTGGAATGGGAAGGAGTTGGATATCCCATCTCGTTATAGGAAGGGTCTCAGGTTTGGTATTAGAAGCAGTGAGATATCACATCTCATGCTATAGGAAGGGTCTAAGGTTTGGAAGGGGAAGGATTTGGGTATCACATCTCATGTTATAGGACGGGTCTCAGGTTTGGTATTAGAAGCATTGAGATATCACATCTCATGGTATAGGAAGGGTCTCAGGATTGGAATGGAAAGGAGTTGGCTATCACATCTCAAGCTATCTCAGGATTGGAATGGGAAGGAGTTTGATATCACATCTCAAGCTATAGGAAGGGTCTCAGGTTTGGAAAGGGAAGGATTTGGATTTCACATCTCATGTTATAGGATGGTTCTCATGTTTGGTTTTAGTAGCATTGAGATACCACATCTCATGCTATCGGAAGGGTCTCAGGTTTGGAAAGGGAAGGATTTGGAGTTCACATGTTATAGGATGGTTCTCAGGTTTGGTTTTAGAAGCATTAAGATATAACATCTCATGCTATAGGAAGGGTCTCAGGTTTGGAATGGGAAGGAGTTGGATATCACATCTCATGCTAAAGGAAAGGTCTCAGGTTTGGAAGGGGAAGGATTTGGATCACACATCTCATGTTTTAGGACGGGTCTCAGGTTTGGTATTAGAAGCATTGAAATATCACATCTCATGGTATAGGAAGGGTCTCAGGATTGGAATTGGAAGGAGTTGGATATCACATTGAATGGGAAGGAGTTTGATATCACATCTCAAGCTATAGGAAGGGTCTCAGGATTGGAATCAGAAGGAGTTGTATAAGACATCTCATGCCATAGGAAGGGTCTCAGGTTTGGTATAAGCATTGAGATATCACATCTCTGCTATCGGAAGGGTCTCAGGATTGGAATGGGAAGGAGTTGGATATCCCATCTCGTTATAGGAAGGGTCTCAGGTTTGGTATTAGAAGCATTGAGATATCACATCTCATGCTATAGGAAGGGTCTAAAGTTTGGAAGGGGAAGGATTTGGGTATCACATCTCATGTTATAGGACCGGTCTCAGGTTTGGTATTAGAAGCATTGAGATATCAAGTCTCATGGTATAGGACGGGTCTCAGAATTGGAATGGGAAGGAGTTGGATATCACATCACAAGCTATAGGAAGGGTCTCAGGATTGGAATAGGAAGGAGCTTGATATCACATCTCATGCCATGGTATGGGTCTCAGGTTTTGTAGAAGCATTGGGATATCACATCTCATGCTATCGGAAGGGTATCGGGATTGGATTTGGAAGGAGTTGGATATCCCATCTCATGCTATAGGAAGGGTCTCAGGATTGGAATGGGAGGAGCTGGATATCACATCTCATGCTAAAGGAAGGTTCTCAGGTTTGGAAGGGGAAGGATTTGGATATCACATCTCATGTTATAGGACGGGTCTCAGGTTTGGTATTAGAAGCATTGTGATATCACATCTCATGCTATAGGATGTGTCTCAGGATTGGAATGGGAAGGAGTTGGATATCACATCTCATGCTATAGGAAGGGTTTCAGGTTTGGTAGAAGCATTGGGATATCACATCTCATACTATAGGAAGAGTCTCAGGTTTGGGAAGGGAAGGATTTGGATTTCACATCTCATGTTATAGGATGGTTCTCATGTTTGGTTTTTGAAGGATTGAGATATCACATCTCATGCTATCGGAAGGGTCTCAGGTTTGGAATGGGAAGGAGTTGGATATCACATCTCATGTTATAGGAAGGATCTCAGGTTTGGTATTAGAAGCATTGAGATATCACATCTCATGCTATAGGAAGGGTCTCCGGATTGGAATGTGAAGAATTTGGATATCACATCTCATGCTAAAGGAAGGGTCTCAGGTTTGGAATGGGAAGGAGTTGGATATGACATCTCTTGTTATAGGGAGGGTCTCAGGATTTGAATGGCAAGGAGTTGGATATCACATCTCTGCTATCGGAAGGGTCTCAGGATTGGATTGGGAAGGAGTTGGATATCCCTTCTCATGCTATAGGAAGGGTCTCGGGTTGGAATGGGAAGGAGTTGGATATCCCATCTCATGTTATAGGACGGGTCTCTGGTTTGGTATTAGAATCATTGAGATATCACATCGCATGCTGTAGGAAGGGTCTAAAGATTGGAATGGGAAGGAGTTGGATATCCCTTCTCATGCTATAGGAAGGGTCTCAGGTTGGAATGGGAAGGAGTTGGATATCACATCTCGTTATAGGAAGGGTCTCAGGATTGGAATGGGAAGGATTTGGATATCACATCTCTTGCTATAGGAAGGGTCTCAGGTTTTTTATTAGAAACATTGAGATATCACATCTCATGCTATAGGAAGGGTTTCTGGATTGGAATGGGAAGGATTTGGATATCACATCTCATGCTAAAGGAAGGGTCTCAGGTTTGGAAGGGGAAGGATTTGGATATCATATCTCATGTTATAGGACGGGTCCCAGGTTTGGTATTAGAAGCATTGAGATATCACATCTCATGCTATAGGAGGAGTCTCAGGATTGGAATGGGAAGGAGTTGGATATCACGTCTCATGTTATAGGAAGGGTCTCAGGATTGGAATGGCAAGGGGTTGGATATCACATCTCATGCTAACGGAAGGGTCTCAGGTTTGGTATTAGAAGCATTGAGACATCACATCTCATGCTATAGGAAGGGTCTCAGGATTGGAATGGGAAGGAGTTGGATATCACATCTCATGCTAACGGAAGGGTCTCAGGTTTGGTATTAGAAGCATTGAGACATCACATCTCATGCTATAGGAAGGAACTCAGGATTGGAATGGGAAGGAGTTGGATATCACATCTCATGCCATAGGAAGGGTCATCAGGTTTGGTATAAGCATTGAGATATCACATCTCTGCTATCGGAAGGGTCTCAGGATAGGAATGGGAAGGACTTAGATATCACATCTCATACTATAGGGAGGGTCTCAGTTTTGATATTAGAAGCATTGAGCTATCACATCTCATGCTATCGGAGGGGTCTCAGGATTGGAATGGGATGGAGTCGGATATCACATCTCAAGCTATTTCAGGATTGGAATGGGAAGGAGTTTGATATCACATCTCAAGCTATAGGAAGGGTCTCAGGTTTGGAAGGGGAAGGATTTGGATCTCACATCTCATGTTTTAGGACGGGTCTCAAGTTTGGTATTAGAAGCATTGAGATATCACATCTCATGGTATAGGAAGGGTCTCAGGATTGGAATGGGAAGGAGTTGGCTATCACATCTCAAGCTATCTCAGGATTGGAATGGGAAGGAGTTTGATATCACATCTCAAGCTATAGGAAGGGTCTCAGGTTTGGAAAGGGAAGGATTTGGATTTCACATCTCATGTTATAGGATGGTTCTCATGTTTGGTTTTAGTAGCATTGAGATATCACATCTCATGCTATCGGAAGGGTCTCAGGTTTGGAAGGGAACGATTTGGATTTCACATGTTATAGGATGGTTCTCAGGTTTGGTTTTAGAAGCATTAAGATATAACATCTCATGCTATAGGAAGGGTCTCAGGTTTGGAATGGGAAGGAGTTGGATATCACATCTCATGCTAAAGGAAAGGTCTCAGGTTTGGAAGGGGAAGGATTTGGATCTCACATCTCATGTTTTAGGACGGGTCTCAGGTTTGGTATTAGAAGCATTCAAATATCACATCTCATGGTATAGGAAGGGTCTCAGGATTGGAATGGGAAGGAGTTGGATATCACATTGAATGGGAAGGAGTTTGATATCACATCTCAAGCTATAGGAAGGGTCTCAGGTTTGGAAAGGGAATGATTTGGATTTCACATCTCATGTTATAGGATGGTTCTCATGTTTGGTTTTAGAAGCATTGAGATATCACATCTCATGCTATCGGAAGGGTCTCAGGTTTGGAATGGGAAGGAGTTTGATATCACATCTCATGTTATAGGAAGGATCTCAGGTTTGGTATTAGAAGCATTGAGATATCACATCTCATGCTATAGGAAGGGTCTCAGGATTGGAATCGGAAGGAGTTGTATATGACATCTCATGCCATAGGAAGGGTCTCAGGTTTGGTATAAGCATTGAGATATCACATCTCTGCTATCGGAAGGGTCTCAGGATTGGAATGGGAAGGAGTTGGATATCCCATCTTGTTATAGGAAGGGTCTCAGGTTTGGTATTAGAAGCATTGAGATATCACATCTCATGCTATAGGAAGGGTCTAAGGTTTGGAATGGAAAGGAGTTGGCTATCACATCTCAAGCTATCTCAGGATTGGAATGGGAAGGAGTTTTATATCACATCTCAAGCTATAGGAAGGGTCTCAGGTTTGGAAAGGGAAGGATTTGGATTTCACATCTCATGTTATAGGATGGTTCTCATGTTTGGTTTTAGTAGCATTGAGATACCACATCTCATGCTATCGGAAGGGTCTCAGGTTTGGAAAGGGAAGGATTTGGAGTTCACATGTTATAGGATGGTTCTCAGGTTTGGTTTTAGAAGCATTAAGAGATAACATCTCATGCTATAGGAAGGGTCTCAGGTTTGGAATGGGAAGGAGTTGGATATCACATCTCATGCTAAAGGAAAGGTCTCAGGTTTGGAAGGGGAAGGATTTGGATCTCACATCTCATGTTTTAGGACGGGTCTCAGGTTTGGTATTAGAAGCATTGAAATATCACATCTCATGGTATAGGAAGGGTCTCAGGATTGGAATTGGAAGGAGTTGGATATCACATTGAATGGGAAGGAGTTTGATATCACATCTCAAGCTATAGGAAGGGTCTCAGGATTGGAATCGGAAGGAGTTGTATAAGACATCTCATGCCATAGGAAGGGTCTCAGGTTTGGTATAAGCATTGAGATATCACATCTCTGCTATCGGAAGGGTCTCAGGATTGGAATGGGAAGGAGTTGGATATCCCATCTCGTTATAGGAAGGGTCTCAGGTTTGGTATTAGAAGCATTGAGATATCACATCTCATGCTATAGGAAGGGTCTAAAGTTTGGAAGGGGAAGGATTTGGGTATCACATCTCATGTTATAGGACCGGTCTCAGGTTTGGTATTAGAAGCATTGAGATATCAAGTCTCATGGTATAGGACGGGTCTCAGAATTGGAATGGGAAGGAGTTGGATATCACATCTCAAGCTATAGGAAGGGTCTCAGGATGGGAATGGGAAGGAGTTTGATATCACATCTCATGCCATGGTATGGGTCTCAGGTTTTGTAGAAGCATTGGGATATCACATCTCATGCTATCGGAAGGGTATCGGGATTTGATTTGGAAGGAGTTGGATATCCCATCTCATGCTATAGGAAGGGTCTCAGGATTGGAATGGGAGGAGCTGGATATCACATCCCATGCTAAAGGAAGGGTCTCAGGTTTGGAAGGGGATGGATTTGGATATCACATCTCATGTTATAGGACGGGTCTCAGGTTTGGTATTAGAAGCATTGTGATATCACATCTCATGCTATAGGATGTATCTCAGGATTGGAATGGGAAGGAGTTGGATATCACATCTCATGTTATAGGAAGGGTCTCAAGATTGGAATGGGAAGGATTTGGATATTACATCTCTTGCTATAGGAAGGGTCTCGGGTTTTTTATTAGAAACATTGAGATATCACATCTCATGCTATAGGAAGGGTCTCAGGTTTGGAAGGGGAAGGATTTGGATATCACATCTCATGTTATAGGACGGGTCCCAGGTTTGGTATTAGAAGCATTGAGATATCACATCTCATGGTATAGGAAGGGTCTCAGGATTGGAATGAGAAGGAGTTGGAAATCACATCTCATCCAATAGGAAGGGTCTCAGGTTTGGAATGGGAAGGAATTGGATATCACATCTCATGTTATAGGAAGGATCTCAGGATTGGAATGGGAAGGATTTGGATATCACATCTCTTGCTATAGGAAGGGTCTCAGGTTTTTTATTAGAAGCATTGAGATATCACATCTCATGCTATAGGAAGGGTTTCAGGATTGGAATGGGAAGGAGTTGGATATCCCATCTCGTTATAGGAAGGGTCTCAGGTTTGGTATTAGAAGCAGTGAGATATCACATCTCATGCTATAGGAAGGGTCTAAGGTTTGGAAGGGGAAGGATTTGGGTATCACATCTCATGTTATAGGACGGGTCTCAGGTTTGGTATTAGAAGCATTGAGATATCACATCTCATGGTATAGGAAGGGTCTCAGGATTGGAATGGAAAGGAGTTGGCTATCACATCTCAAGCTATCTCAGGATTGGAATGGGAAGGAGTTTGATATCACATCTCAAGCTATAGGAAGGGTCTCAGGTTTGGAAAGGGAAGGATTTGGATTTCACATCTCATGTTATAGGATGGTTCTCATGTTTGGTTTTAGTAGCATTGAGATACCACATCTCATGCTATCGGAAGGGTCTCAGGTTTGGAAAGGGAAGGATTTGGAGTTCACATGTTATAGGATGGTTCTCAGGTTTGGTTTTAGAAGCATTAAGATATAACATCTCATGCTATAGGAAGGGTCTCAGGTTTGGAATGGGAAGGAGTTGGATATCACATCTCATGCTAAAGGAAAGGTCTCAGGTTTGGAAGGGGAAGGATTTGGATCACACATCTCATGTTTTAGGACGGGTCTCAGGTTTGGTATTAGAAGCATTGAAATATCACATCTCATGGTATAGGAAGGGTCTCAGGATTGGAATTGGAAGGAGTTGGATATCACATTGAATGGGAAGGAGTTTGATATCACATCTCAAGCTATAGGAAGGGTCTCAGGATTGGAATCAGAAGGAGTTGTATAAGACATCTCATGCCATAGGAAGGGTCTCAGGTTTGGTATAAGCATTGAGATATCACATCTCTGCTATCGGAAGGGTCTCAGGATTGGAATGGGAAGGAGTTGGATATCCCATCTCGTTATAGGAAGGGTCTCAGGTTTGGTATTAGAAGCATTGAGATATCACATCTCATGCTATAGGAAGGGTCTAAAGTTTGGAAGGGGAAGGATTTGGGTATCACATCTCATGTTATAGGACCGGTCTCAGGTTTGGTATTAGAAGCATTGAGATATCAAGTCTCATGGTATAGGACGGGTCTCAGAATTGGAATGGGAAGGAGTTGGATATCACATCACAAGCTATAGGAAGGGTCTCAGGATTGGAATGGGAAGGAGTTTGATATCACATCTCATGCCATGGTATGGGTCTCAGGTTTTGTAGAAGCATTGGGATATCACATCTCATGCTATCGGAAGGGTATCGGGATTGGATTTGGAAGGAGTTGGATATCCCATCTCATGCTATAGGAAGGGTCTCAGGATTGGAATGGGAGGAGCTGGATATCACATCTCATGCTAAAGGAAGGTTCTCAGGTTTGGAAGGGGAAGGATTTGGATATCACATCTCATGTTATAGGACGGGTCTCAGGTTTGGTATTAGAAGCATTGTGATATCACATCTCATGCTATAGGATGTGTCTCAGGATTGGAATGGGAAGGAGTTGGATATCACATCTCATGCTATAGGAAGGGTTTCAGGTTTGGTAGAAGCATTGAGATATCACATCTCATACTATAGGAAGAGTCTCAGGTTTGGGAAGGGAAGGATTTGGATTTCACATCTCATGTTATAGGATGGTTCTCATGTTTGGTTTTTGAAGGATTGAGATATCACATCTCATGCTATCGGAAGGGTCTCAGGTTTGGAATGGGAAGGAGTTGGATATCACATCTCATGTTATAGGAAGGATCTCAGGTTTGGTATTAGAAGCATTGAGATATCACATCTCATGCTATAGGAAGGGTCTCCGGATTGGAATGTGAAGAATTTGGATATCACATCTCATGCTAAAGGAAGGGTCTCAGGTTTGGAATGGGAAGGAGTTGGATATGACATCTCTTGTTATAGGGAGGGTCTCAGGATTTGAATGGCAAGGAGTTGGATATCACATCTCTGCTATCGGAAGGGTCTCAGGATTGGATTGGGAAGGAGTTGGATATCCCTTCTCATGCTATAGGAAGGGTCTCGGGTTGGAATGGGAAGGAGTTGGATATCCCATCTCATGTTATAGGAAGGGTCTCAAGATTGGAATGGGAAGGATTTGGATATTACATCTCTTGCTATAGGAAGGGTCTCGGGTTTTTTATTAGAAACATTGAGATATCACATCTCATGCTATAGGAAGGGTCTCAGGTTTGGAAGGGGAAGGATTTGGATATCACATCTCATGTTATAGGACGGGTCCCAGGTTTGGTATTAGAAGCATTGAGATATCACATCTCATGGTATAGGAAGGGTCTCAGGATTGGAATGAGAAGGAGTTGGAAATCACATCTCATCCAATAGGAAGGGTCTCAGGTTTGGAATGGGAAGGAATTGGATATCACATCTCATGTTATAGGAAGGATCTCAGGATTGGAATGGGAAGGATTTGGATATCACATCTCTTGCTATAGGAAGGGTCTCAGGTTTTTTATTAGAAGCATTGAGATATCACATCTCATGCTATAGGAAGGGTTTCAGGATTGGAATGGGAAGGAGTTGGATATCCCATCTCGTTATAGGAAGGGTCTCAGGTTTGGTATTAGAAGCAGTGAGATATCACATCTCATGCTATAGGAAGGGTCTAAGGTTTGGAAGGGGAAGGATTTGGGTATCACATCTCATGTTATAGGACGGGTCTCAGGTTTGGTATTAGAAGCATTGAGATATCACATCTCATGGTATAGGAAGGGTCTCAGGATTGGAATGGAAAGGAGTTGGCTATCACATCTCAAGCTATCTCAGGATTGGAATGGGAAGGAGTTTGATATCACATCTCAAGCTATAGGAAGGGTCTCAGGTTTGGAAAGGGAAGGATTTGGATTTCACATCTCATGTTATAGGATGGTTCTCATGTTTGGTTTTAGTAGCATTGAGATACCACATCTCATGCTATCGGAAGGGTCTCAGGTTTGGAAAGGGAAGGATTTGGAGTTCACATGTTATAGGATGGTTCTCAGGTTTGGTTTTAGAAGCATTAAGATATAACATCTCATGCTATAGGAAGGGTCTCAGGTTTGGAATGGGAAGGAGTTGGATATCACATCTCATGCTAAAGGAAAGGTCTCAGGTTTGGAAGGGGAAGGATTTGGATCACACATCTCATGTTTTAGGACGGGTCTCAGGTTTGGTATTAGAAGCATTGAAATATCACATCTCATGGTATAGGAAGGGTCTCAGGATTGGAATTGGAAGGAGTTGGATATCACATTGAATGGGAAGGAGTTTGATATCACATCTCAAGCTATAGGAAGGGTCTCAGGATTGGAATCAGAAGGAGTTGTATAAGACATCTCATGCCATAGGAAGGGTCTCAGGTTTGGTATAAGCATTGAGATATCACATCTCTGCTATCGGAAGGGTCTCAGGATTGGAATGGGAAGGAGTTGGATATCCCATCTCGTTATAGGAAGGGTCTCAGGTTTGGTATTAGAAGCATTGAGATATCACATCTCATGCTATAGGAAGGGTCTAAAGTTTGGAAGGGGAAGGATTTGGGTATCACATCTCATGTTATAGGACCGGTCTCAGGTTTGGTATTAGAAGCATTGAGATATCAAGTCTCATGGTATAGGACGGGTCTCAGAATTGGAATGGGAAGGAGTTGGATATCACATCACAAGCTATAGGAAGGGTCTCAGGATTGGAATGGGAAGGACTTGGATGTCACATCTCATGCTATAGGGAGGGTCTCAAGTTTGATATTAGAAGCTTTGAGATAACAAATCTCATGATATCGGAAGGGTCTCAGGATTGGAATGGGAAGGAGTTGGATATCACATCTCATGATAAAGGAAGGGTCTAAGGTTTGGAAGGGGAAGGATTTGGATATCACATCTCATGTTATAGGACGGGTCTCAGGTTTGGTATTAGAAGCATTGAGATATCAAGTCTCATGGTATAGGAAGGGTCTCAGAATTGGAATGGGATGGAGTTGGATATCACATCTCAAGCTATAGGAAGGGTCTCAGGATTGGAATGGGAAGGAGTTTGATATCACATCTCATGCCATTGTATGGGTCTCAGGTTTGGTAGAAGCATTAGGATATCACATCTTATGCTATCGGAAGGGTATCAGGATTGGATTTGGAAGGAGTTGGATATCCCATCTCATGCTATAGGAAGGGTCTCAGGTTGGAATGGGAAGGAGTTGGATATCATATCTCATGCTATAGGAAGGCTCTCAGGTTTGGAAGGGGAAGGAGTTGGATATCACATTTCATGTTAGATGAAGGATCTCAGGTTTGGTATTAGAGGCATTGAGATATCACATCTCATGCTATAGGAAGGGTCTCAGGATTGGAATGGGAAGGAGTTGGATATCACATCTCAAGCTATAGGAAGGGTTTTAGGTTTGGTATAAACATTGAGATATCACATCTCATGCTATAGGAAGGGTCTCAGGATTGGAATGGGAAGGAGTTGGATATCACATCTCATGTTGTAGGAAAGATCTCAGGTTTGGTATTAGAAGCATTAAGACATCACATCTCATGTTATAGGAAGGGTCTCAGGATTGGAATGGGAAGAAGTTGGATACCACATCTTTTGCTATAGGAAGGGTCTCAGGTTTGGTATAAGCATTGAGATATCACATCTCATGCTATAGTAAGGGTCTCAGGATTGGAATGGGAAGGAGTTGTATATGACATCTCATGCCATAGGAAGGGCCTCAGGTTTGGTATAAGCATTGAGATATCACATCTCATGCTATAGGAATGGTCTCAGGATTGGAATGGGAAGGACTTGGATATCACATCTCATTCTATAGGCAGGGTCTCAGGTTTGGAAGTGGAAGGATTTGGATATCACATCTCATGTTATAGGAAGGATCTCAGGTTTGGTATTAGAAGAATTGAGATATCACATCGCATGCTTCGGAAGTATCTCAGGTTTGGTATCAGAGGCATTGAGATATCACATCTCATGCTATCATAAGGGTCTCAGGATTGGAATGGGAAGGAGTTGGATATCACATCTCATGCTGAAGGGAGGGTCTCAGGTTTGGAAGGGGAAGGATTTGGATATCACATCACATGTTATAGGAAGGATCTCAGGTTTGGTATTAGAAGCATTGAGATATTACATCTCATGCTATAGAAAGGGTCTCAGAATTGGAATGGGAAGGAGTTGTATATCACATCTCATGCCATAGGAAGGGTCTCAGGTTTGATATTAGAAGCATTGAGATATCACATCGCATGCTGTAGGAAGGGTCTCAGGTTTGGAATGGGAAGGATTTGGATATCACATCTCATGTCATAGGGAGGATCTCAGGTTTGGTATTAGAAGCATTGATATATCACATCTCATGCTATAGGAATGGTCTCAGGATTGGAATGGGTAGGAGTTGGATATTGCATTCTTGCTATAGGAAGGGTCTCATGTTTGGAATGGGAAGGAGTTGGATATCACATATGCTATAGGAAGTGTCTCAGGTTTGGAAAGGGAAGGAGTTGGATATCACATCTCATGTTATAGCAAGGGTCTCAGGTTTGGTATAAGCATTGAGATATCACATTTCTGCTATCAGAAGTGGCTCAGGATTGGAATGGGAAGGAGTTGGATATGCCATCTCATGTTATAGGACGGGTCTCTGGTTTGGTATAAGCATTGAGATATCACATCTCATGCTATAGGAAGGGTCTCAGGATTGGAATGGGAAGGATTTGGATATCACATCTCATGCTATAGGAAGGGTCTCAGGTTTGGTATAAGCATGGAGATATCACTTCTCATGCTATAGGAAGGGTCTCAGGATTGGAATGGGAAGGAGTTGGATATCATCTCATGCTATAGGAAGGGTCTCAGGTTTGGTATAAGCATGGAGATATCACTTCTCATGCTATAGGAAGGGTCTCAGGATTGGAATGGGAAGGAGTTGGATATCACATCTCATGTTATAGGAAGGATCTCAGGTTTGGTATTAGAAGCATTGAGACATCACATATCATGCTATAGGAAGGGTCTCAGGATTGGAATGGGAAGGAGTTGGATATCTCATCTCATGCTATAGGAAGGGTCTCAGGTTTGGTATAAGCATTGAGATATCACATCTCATGCTATAGAAAGGGTCTCAGGATTGGAATGGGAAGGAGTTGTATATGACATCTCAGGCCATAGCAAGGGTCTCAGGTTTGGTATAAGCATTGAGATATCACATCTCTGCTATCGGAAGGGTCTCAGGATTGGAATGGGAAGGAGTTGGATATCCCATCTCATGTTATAGGAAGGGTCTCAGGTTTGGTATTAGAAGCATTGAGATATCACATCTCATGCTATAGGAAGGGTCTCAGGATTGGAATGGGAAGGACTTGGATGTCACATCTCATGCTATAGGGAGGGTCTCAAGTTTGATATTAGAAGCTTTGAGATAACAAATCTCATGATATCGGAAGGGTCTCAGGATTGGAATGGGAAGGAGTTGGATATCACATCTCATGATAAAGGAAGGGTCTAAGGTTTGGAAGGGGAAGGATTTGGATATCACATCTCATGTTATAGGACGGGTCTCAGGTTTGGTATTAGAAGCATTGAGATATCAAGTCTCATGGTATAGGAAGGGTCTCAGAATTGGAATGGGATGGAGTTGGATATCACATCTCAAGCTATAGGAAGGGTCTCAGGATTGGAATGGGAAGGAGTTTGATATCACATCTCATGCCATTGTATGGGTCTCAGGTTTGGTAGAAGCATTGGGATATCACATCTTATGCTATCGGAAGGGTATCAGGATTGGATTTGGAAGGAGTTGGATATCCCATCTCATGCTATAGGAAGGGTCTCAGGTTGGATTGGGAAGGAGTTGGATATCATATCTCATGCTATAGGAAGGCTCTCAGGTTTGGAAGGGGAAGGAGTTGGATATCACATTTCATGTTAGATGAAGGATCTCAGGTTTGGTATTAGAGGCATTGAGATATCACATCTCATGCTATAGGAAGGGTCTCAGGATTGGAATGGGAAGGAGTTGGATATCACATCTCAAGCTATAGGAAGGGTTTTAGGTTTGGTATAAACATTGAGATATCACATCTCATGCTATAGGAAGGGTCTCAGGATTGGAATGGGAAGGAGTTGGATATCACATCTCATGTTGTAGGAAAGATCTCAGGTTTGGTATTAGAAGCATTAAGACATCACATCTCATGTTATAGGAAGGGTCTCAGGATTGGAATGGGAAGAAGTTGGATACCACATCTTTTGCTATAGGAAGGGTCTCAGGTTTGGTATAAGCATTGAGATGTCACATCTCATGCTATAGTAAGGGTCTCAGGATTGGAATGGGAAGGAGTTGTATATGACATCTCATGCCATAGGAAGGGCCTCAGGTTTGGTATAAGCATTGAGATATCACATCTCATGCTATAGGAATGGTCTCAGGATTGGAATGGGAAGGACTTGGATATCACATCTCATTCTAAAGGCAGGGTCTCAGGTTTGGAAGTGGAAGGATTTGGATATCACATCTCATGTTATAGGAAGGATCTCAGGTTTGGTATTAGAAGAATTGAGATATCACATCGCATGCTATCGGAAGTATCTCAGGTTTGGTATCAGAGGCATTGAGATATCACATCTCATGCTATCATAAGGGTCTCAGGATTGGAATGGGAAGGAGTTGGATATCACATCTCATGCTGAAGGGAGGGTCTCAGGTTTGGAAGGGGAAGGATTTGGATATCACATCACATGTTATAGGAAGGATCTCAGGTTTGGTATTAGAAGCATTGAGATATCACATCTCATGCTATAGAAAGGGTCTCAGATTTGGAATGGGAAGGAGTTGTATATCACATCTCATGCCATAGGAAGGGTCATCAGGTTTGGTATAAGCATTGAGATATCACATCTCTGCTATCGGAAGGGTCTCAGGATAGGAATGGGAAGGACTTAGATATCACATCTCATACTATAGGCAGGGTCTCGGTTTTGATATTAGAAGCATTGAGCTATCACATCTCATGCTATCGGAAGGGTCTCAGGATTGGAATGGGATGGAGTCGGATATCACATCTCAAGCTATCTCAGGATTGGAATGGGAAGGAGTTTGATATCACATCTCAAGCTATAGGAAGGGTCTCAGGTTTGGAAGGGGAAGGATTTGGATCTCACATCTCATGTTTTAGGACGGGTCTCAAGTTTGGTATTAGAAGCATTGAGATATCACATCTCATGGTATAGGAAGGGTCTCAGGATTGGAATGGGAAGGAGCTGGCTATCACATCTCAAGCTATCTCAGGATTGGAATGGGAAGGAGTTTGATATCACATCTCAAGCTATAGGAAGGGTCTCAGGTTTGGAAAGGGAAGGATTTGGATTTCACATCTCATGTTATAGGATGGTTCTCATGTTTGGTTTTAGTAGCATTGAGATATCACATCTCATGCTATCGGAAGGGTCTCAGGTTTGGAAGGGAACGATTTGGATTTCACATGTTATAGGGTGGTTCTCAGGTTTGGTTTTAGAAGCATTAAGATATAACATCTCATGCTATAGGAAGGGTCTCAGGTTTGGAATGGGAAGGAGTTTGATATCACATCTCATGCTAAAGGAAAGGTCTCAGGTTTGGAAGGGGAAGGATTTGGATCTCACATCTCATGTTTTAGGACGGGTCTCAGGTTTGGTATTAGAAGCATTGAAAAATCACATCTCATGGTATAGGAAGGGTCTCAGGATTGGAATGGGAATGAGTTGGATATCACATTGAATGGGAAGGAGTTTGATATCACATCTCAAGCTATAGGAAGGGTCTCAGGTTTGGAAAGGGAATGATTTGGATTTCACATCTCATGTTATAGGATGGTTCTCATGTTTGGTTTTAGAAGCATTGAGATATCACATCTCATGCTATCGGAAGGGTCTCAGGTTTGGAATGGGAAGGAGTTTGATATCACATCTCATGTTATAGGAAGGATCTCAGGTTTGGTATTAGAAGCATTGAGATATCACATCTCATGCTATAGGAAGGGTCTCAGGATTGGAATCGGAAGGAGTTGTATATGACATCTCATGCCATAGGAAGGGTCTCAGGTTTGGTATAAGCATTGAGATATCACATCTCTGCTATCGGAAGGGTCTCAGGATTGGAATGGGAAGGAGTTGGATATCCCATCTCGTTATAGGAAGGGTCTCAGGTTTGGTATTAGAAGCATTGAGATATCACATCTCATGCTATAGGAAGGGTCTAAGGTTTGGAAGGGGAAGGATTTGGGTATCACATCTCATGTTATAGGACGGGTCTCAGGTTTGGTATTAGAAGCATTGAGATATCACATCTCATGGTATAGGAAGGGTCTCAGGATTGGAATGGAAAGGAGTTGGCTATCACATCTCAAGCTATCTCAGGATTGGAATGGGAAGGAGTTTGATATCACATCTCAAGCTATAGGAAGGGTCTCAGGTTTGGAAAGGGAAGGATTTGGATTTCACATCTCATGTTATAGGATGGTTCTCATGTTTGGTTTTAGTAGCATTGAGATACCACATCTCATGCTATCGGAAGGGTCTCAGGTTTGGAAAGGGAAGGATTTGGAGTTCACATGTTATAGGATGGTTCTCAGGTTTGGTTTTAGAAGCATTAAGATATAACATCTCATGCTATAGGAAGGGTCTCAGGTTTGGAATGGGAAGGAGTTGGATATCACATCTCATGCTAAAGGAAAGGTCTCAGGTTTGGAAGGGGAAGGATTTGGATCTCACATCTCATGTTTTAGGGCGGGTCTCAGGTTTGGTATTAGAAGCATTGAAATATCACATCTCATGGTATAAGAAGGGTCTCAGGATTGGAATGGGAAGGAGTTGGATATCACATTGAATGGGAAGGAGTTTGATATCACATCTCAAGCTATAGGAAGGGTCTCAGGATTGGAATCGGAAGGAGTTGTATAAGACATCTCATGCCATAGGAAGGGTCTCAGGTTTGGTATAAGCATTGAGATATCACATCTCTGCTATCGGAAGGGTCTCAGGATTGGAATGGGAAGGAGTTGGATATCCCATCTCGTTATAGGAAGGGTCTCAGGTTTGGTATTAGAAGCATTGAGATATCACATCTCATGCTATAGGAAGGGTCTAAGGTTTGGAAGGGGAAGGATTTGGGTATCACATCTCATGTTATAGGAAGGGCCTCAGGATTGGAATGGGAAGGAGTTTGATATCACATCTCATGCCATGGTATGGGTCTCAGGTTTTGTAGAAGCATTGGGATATCACATCTCATGCTATCGGAAGGGTATCAGGATTGGATTTGGAAGGAGTTGGATATCCCATCTCATGCTATAGGAAGGGTCTCAGGATTGGAATGGGAGGAGCTGGATATCACATCTCATGCTAAAGGAAGGGTCTCAGGTTTGGAAGGGGAAGGATTTGGATATCACATCTCATGTTATAGGACGGGTCTCAGGTTTGGTATTAGAAGCATTGTGATATCACATCTCATGCTATAGGATGTGTCTCAGGATTGGAATGGGAAGGAGTTGGATATCACATCTCATGCTATAGGAAGGGTTTCAGGTTTGGTAGAAGCATTGAGATATCACATCTCATGCTATAGGAAGAGTCTCAGGTTTGGGAAGGGAAGGATTTGGATTTCACATCTCATGTTATAGGATGGTTCTCATGTTTGGTTTTTGAAGCATTGAGATATCACATCTCATGGTATAAGAAGGGTCTCAGGATTGGAATGGGAAGGAGTTGGATATCACATTGAATGGGAAGGAGTTTGATATCACATCTCAAGCTATAGGAAGGGTCTCAGGATTGGAATCGGAAGGAGTTGTATAAGACATCTCATGCCATAGGAAGGGTCTCAGGTTTGGTATAAGCATTGAGATATCACATCTCTGCTATCGGAAGGGTCTCACGATTGGAATGGGAAGGAGTTGGATATCCCATCTCGTTATAGGAAGGGTCTCAGGTTTGGTATTAGAAGCATTGAGATATCACATCTCATGCTATAGGAAGGGTCTAAGGTTTGGAAGGGGAAGGATTTGGGTATCACATCTCATGTTATAGGAAGGGCCTCAGGATTGGAATGGGAAGGAGTTTGATATCACATCTCATGCCATGGTATGGGTCTCAGGTTTTGTAGAAGCATTGGGATATCACATCTCATGCTATCGGAAGGGTATCGGGATTGGATTTGGAAGGAGTTGGATATCCCATCTCATGCTATAGGAAGGGTCTCAGGATTGGAATGGGAGGAGCTGGATATCACATCTCATGCTAAAGGAAGGGTCTCAGGTTTGGAAGGGGAAGGATTTGGATATCACATCTCATGTTATAGGACGGGTCTCAGGTTTGGTATTAGAAGCATTGTGATATCACATCTCATGCTATAGGATGTGTCTCAGGATTGGAATGGGAAGGAGTTGGATATCACATCTCATGCTATAGGAAGGGTTTCAGGTTTGGTAGAAGCATTGAGATATCACATCTCATGCTATAGGAAGAGTCTCAGGTTTGGGAAGGGAAGGATTTGGATTTCACATCTCATGTTATAGGATGGTTCTCATGTTTGGTTTTTGAAGCATTGAGATATCACATCTCATGCTATCGGAAGGGTCTCAGGTTTGGAATGGGAAGGAGTTGGATATCACATCTCATGTTATAGGAAGGATCTCAGGTTTGGTATTAGAAGCATTGAGATATCACATCTCATGCTATAGGAAGGGTCTCCGGATTGGAATGTGAAGAATTTGGATATCACATCTCATGCTAAAGGAAGGGTCTCAGGTTTGGAATGGGAAGGAGTTGGATATGACATCTCTTGTTATAGGGAGGGTCTCAGGATTTGAATGGCAAGGAGTTGGATATCACATCTCTGCTATCGGAAGGGTCTCAGGATTGGATTGGGAAGGAGTTGGATATCCCTTCTCATGCTATAGGAAGGGTCTCGGGTTGGAATGGGAAGGAGTTGGATATCACATCTCATGTTATAGGAAGGGTCTCAGGATTGGAATGGGAAGGATTTGGATATCACATCTCTTGCTATAGGAAGGGTCTCAGGTTTTTTATTAGAAACATTGAGATATCACATCTCATGCTATAGGAAAGGTTTTAGGATTGGGATGGGAAGTATTTGGATATCACATCTCATGCTAAAGGAAGGGTCTCAGGTTTGGAGGGGGAATTAATTTGGATATCATATCTCATGTTATAGGACGGGTCCCAGGTTTGGTATTAGAAGCATTGAGATATCACATCTCATGGTATAGGAAGGGTCTCAGGGTTGGAATGGGAAGGAGTTGGATATCACATCTCATCCAATAGGAAGGGTCTCAGGTTTGGAATGGGAAGGAATTGGATATCACATCTCATGTTATAGGAAGGATCTCAGGTTTGGTATTAGAAGCATTGAGATATCACATCTCATGCTATAGGAAGGGTCTCAGGATTGGAATGTGAAGAATTTGGATATAACATCTCATGCTAAAGGAAGGGTCTCAGGTTTGGTAGAAGCATTGAGATATCACATCTCATGCTATAGGAAGGGTCTCAGGATTTGAATGGCAAGGAGTTGGATATCACATCTCATGCCATAGGAAGGGTCTCAGGTTTGGTATAAGCATTGAGATATCACATCTCTGCTATCGGAAGGGTCTCATGATTGGATTGGGAAGGAGTTGGATATCCCTTCTCATGCTATAGGAAGTGTCTCAGGTTGGAATGGGAAGGAGTTGGATATCACATCTCATGCTATAGGTAGGCTCTCAGGTTTGGTATAAGCATTGAGATATCACATCTCATGCTATAGGAAGGGTCTCAGGATTCGAATGGGAAGGATTTGGATATCACATCTCATGCTATAGGAAGAGTCTCAGGTTTGGTATAAGCATGGAGATATCACTTCTCATGCTATAGGAAGGGTCTCAGGATTGGAATGGGAAGGAGTTGGATATCACATCTCATGCTATAGGAAGGGTCTCAGGATTGGAATGTGAAGGATTTGGATATCACATCTCATGCTAAAGGAAGGGTCTCAGGTTTGGTAGAAGCATTGAGATATCACATCTCATGCTATAGGAAGGGTCTCAGGATTTGAATGTCAAGGAGTTGGATATCACATCTCATGCCATAGGAAGGGTCTCAGGTTTGGTATAAGCATTGAGATATCACATCTCTGCTATCGGAAGGGTCTCAGGATTGGATTGGGAAGGAGTTGGATATCCCTTCTCATGCTATAGGAAGTGTCTCAGGTTGGAATGGGAAGGAGTTGGATATCACATCTCATGTTATAGGAAGGGTCTCAGGATTGGAATGGGAAGGATTTGGATATCACATCTCTTGCTATAGGAAGGGTCTCAGGATTGGAATGGGAAGGATTTGGATATCACATCTCATGTCATAGGAAGGATCTCAGGTTTGGTATTAGAAGCATTGATATATCACATCTCATGCTATAGGAATGGTCTCAGGATTGGAATGGGTAGGAGTTGGATATTACATTCTTGCTATAGGAAGGGTCTCATGTTTGGAATGGGAAGGAGTTGGATATCACATATGCTATAGGAAGTGTCTCAGGTTTGGAACGGGAAGGAGTTGGATATCACATCTCATGTTATAGGAAGGGTCTCAGGTTTGGTATAAGCATTGAGATATCACATCTCTGCTATTGGAAGTGGCTCAGGATTGGAATGGGAAGGAGTTGGATATCCCATCTCATGTTATAGGACGGGTCTCTGGTTTGGTATTAGAATCATTGAGATATCACATCGCATGCTGTAGGAAGGGTCTAAGGATTGGAATGGGAAGGAGTTGGATATCCCTTCTCATGCTATAGGAAGGGTCTCAGGTTGGAATGGGAAGGAGTTGGATATCACATCTCGTTATAGGAAGGGTCTCAGGATTGGAATGGGAAGGATTTGGATATCACATCTCATGCTATAGGAAGGGTTTCAGGATTGGAATGGGAAGGATTTGGATATCACATCTCATGCTAAAGGAAGGGTCTCAGGTTTGGAAGGGGAAGGATTTGGATATCATATCTCATGTTATAGGACGGGTCCCAGGTTTGGTATTAGAAGCATTGAGATATCACATCTCATGCTATAGGAGGAGTCTCAGGATTGGAATGGGAAGGAGTTGGATATCACGTCTCATGCTATAGGAAGGGTCTCAGGTTTGATAGAAGCATTGAGATATCACATCTCATGCTATAGGAAGGAACTCAGGATTGGAATGGGAAGGAGTTGGATATCACATCTCATGCCATAGGAAGGGTCATCAGGTTTGGTATAAGCATTGAGATATCACATCTCTGCTATCGGAAGGGTCTCAGGATAGGAATGGGAAGGACTTAGATATCACATCTCATACTATAGGGAGGGTCTCAGTTTTGATATTAGAAGCATTGAGCTATCACATCTCATGCTATCGGAAGGGTCTCAGGATTGGAATGGGATGGAGTCGGATATCACATCTCAAGCTATCTCAGGATTGGAATGGGAAGGAGTTTGATATCACATCTCAAGCTATAGGAAGGGTCTCAGGTTTGGAAGGGGAAGGATTTGGATCTCACATCTCATGTTTTAGGACGGGTCTCAAGTTTGGTATTAGAAGCATTGAGATATCACATCTCATGGTATAGGAAGGGTCTCAGGATTGGAATGGGAAGGAGTTGGCTATCACATCTCAAGCTATCTCAGGATTGGAATGGGAAGGAGTTTGATATCACATCTCAAGCTATAGGAAGGGTCTCAGGTTTGGAAAGGGAAGGATTTGGATTTCACATCTCATGTTATAGGATGGTTCTCATGTTAAGTTTTAGTAGCATTGAGATACCACATCTCATGCTATCGGAAGGGTCTCAGGTTTGGAAAGGGAAGGATTTGGAGTTCACATGTTATAGGATGGTTCTCAGGTTTGGTTTTAGAAGCATTAAGATATAACATCTCATGCTATAGGAAGGGTCTCAGGTTTGGAAGGGGAAGGATTTGGATCTCACATCTCATGTTTTAGTACGGGTCTCAGGTTTGGTATTAGAAGCATTGAAATATCACATCTCATGGTATAGCAAGGGTCTCAGGATTGGAATGGGAAGGAGTTGGATATCACATTGAATGGGAAGGAGTTTGATATCACATCTCAAGCTATCGGAAGAGTCTCAGGATTGGAATCGGAAGGAGTTGTATAAGACATCTCATGCCATAGGAAGGGTCTCAGGTTTGGTATAAGCATTGAGATATCACATCTCTGCTATCGGAAGGGTCTCAGGATTGGAATGGGAAGGAGTTGGATATCCCATCTCGTTATAGGAAGGGTCTCAGGTTTGGTATTAGAAGCATTGAGATATCACATCTCATGCTATAGGAAGGGTCTAAGGTTTGGAAGGGGAAGGATTTGGGTATCACATCTCATGTTATAGGACCGGTCTCAGGTTTGGTATTAGAAGCATTGAGATATCAAGTCTCATGGTATAGGACGGGTCTCAGAATTGGAATGGGAAGGAGTTGGATATCACATCTCAAGCTATAGGAAGGGTCTCAGGATTGGAATGGGAAGGAGTTGGATATCACATCTCATGTTATAGGAAGGGTCTCAGGATTGGAATGGGAAGGACTTGGATATCACATCTCATTCTATAGGAAGGCTCTCAGGGTTGGAAGGGGAAGGAGTTGGATATCACATTTCATGTTAGAGGTAGGATCTCAGGTTTGGTATTAGAGGCATTGAGATATCACATCTCATTTCTATCAGAAGGGTATCAGGATTGGAATGGGAAGGAGTTGGATATCACATCTCATGCTAAAGGGAGGGTCTCAGGTTTGGAAGGGGAAGGATTTGGATATCACATCTCATGTTTTAGGACGGGTCTCAAGTTTGGTATTAGAAGCATTGAGATATCACATCTCATGGTATAGGAAGGGTCTCAGGATTGGAATGGGAAGGAGCTGGCTATCACATCTCAAGCTATCTCAGGAGTGGAATGGGAAGGAGTTTGATATCACATCTCAAGCTATAGGAAGGGTCTCAGGTTAGGAAAGGGAAGGATTTGGATTTCACATCTCATGTTATAGGATGGTTCTCATGTTTGGTTTTAGTAGCATTGAGATATCACATCTCATGCTATCGGAAGGGTCTCAGGTTTGGAAGGGAACGATTTGGATTTCACATCTCATGTTATAGGATGGTTCTCAGGTTTGGTTTTAGAAGCATTAAGATATAACATCTCATGCTATAGGAAGGGTCTCAGGTTTGGAATGGGAAGGAGTTTGATATCACATCTCATGCTAAAGGAAAGGTCTCAGGTTTGGAAGGGGAAGGATTTGGATCTCACATCTCATGTTTTAGGACGGGTCTCAGGTTTGGTATTAGAAGCATTGAAATATCACATCTCATGGTATAGGAAGGGTCTCAGGATTGGAATGGGAAGGAGTTGGATATCACATTGAATGGGAAGGAGTTTGATATCACATCTCAAGCTATAGGAAGGGTCTCAGGTTTGGAAAGGGAATGATTTGGATTTCACATTTCATGTTATAGGATGGTTCTCATGTTTGGTTTTAGAAGCATTGAGATATCACATCTCATGCTATCGGAAGGGTCTCAGGTTTGGAATGGGAAGGAGTTTGATATCACATCTCATGTTATAGGAAGGATCTCAGGTTTGGTATTAGAAGCATTGAGATATCACATCTCATGCTATAGGAAGGGTCTCAGGATTGGAATCGGAAGGAGTTGTATATGACATCTCATGCCATAGGAAGGGTCTCAGGTTTGGTATAAGCATTGAGATATCACATCTCTGCTATCGGAAGGGTCTCAGGATTGGAATGGGAAGGAGTTGGATATCCCATCTCGTTATAGGAAGGGTCTCAGGTTTGGTATTAGAAGCATTGAGATATCACATCTCATGCTATAGGAAGGGTCTAAGGTTTGGAAGGGGAAGGATTTGGGTATCACATCTCATGTTATAGGACGGGTCTCAGGTTTGGTATTAGAAGCATTGAGATATCACATCTCATGGTATAGGAAGGGTCTCAGGATTGGAATGGAAAGGAGTTGGCTATCACATCTCAAGCTATCTCAGGATTGGAATGGGAAGGAGTTTGATATCACATCTAAAGCTATAGGAAGGGTCTCAGGTTTGGAAAGGGAAGGATTTGGATTTCACATCTCATGTTATAGGATGGTTCTCATGTTTGGTTTTATTAGCATTGAGATACCACATCTCATGCTATCGGAAGGGTCTCAGGTTTGGAAAGGGAAGGATTTGGAGTTCACATGTTATAGGATGGTTCTCAGGTTTGGTTTTAGAAGCATTAAGATATAACATCTCATGCTATAGGAAGGGTCTCAGGTTTGGAATGGGAAGGAGTTGGATATCACATCTCATGCTAAAGGAAAGGTCTCAGGTTTGGAAGGGGAAGGATTTGGATCTCACATCTCATGTTTTAGGACGGGTCTCAGGTTTGGTATTAGAAGCATTGAAATATCACATCTCATGGTATAAGAAGGGTCTCAGGATTGGAATGGGAAGGAGTTGGATATCACATTGAATGGGAAGGAGTTTGATATCACATCTCAAGCTATAGGAAGGGTCTCAGGATTGGAATCGGAAGGAGTTTTATAAGACATCTCATGCCATAGGAAGGGTCTCAGGTTTGGTATAAGCATTGAGATATCACATCTCTGCTATCGGGAGGGTCTCAGGATTGGAATGGGAAGGAGTTGGATATCCCATCTCGTTATAGGAAGGGTCTCAGGTTTGGTATTAGAAGCATTGAGATATCACATCTCATGCTATAGGAAGGGTCTAAGGTTTGGAAGGGGAAGGATTTGGGTATCACATCTCATGTTATAGGACCGGTCTCAGGTTTGGTATTAGAAGCATTGAGATATCAAGTCTCATGGTATAGGACGGGTCTCAGAATTGGAATGGGAAGGAGTTGGATATCACATCTCAAGCTATAGGAAGGGCCTCAGGATTGGAATGGGAAGGAGTTTGATATCACATCTCATGCCATGGTATGGGTCTCAGGTTTTGTAGAAGCATTGGGATATCACATCTCATGCTATCGGAAGGGTATCGGGATTGGATTTGGAAGGAGTTGGATATCCCATCTCATGCTATAGGAAGGGTCTCAGGATTGGAATGGGAGGAGCTGGATATCACATCTCATGCTAAAGGAAGGGTCTCAGGTTTGGAAGGGGAAGGATTTGGATATCACATCTCATGTTATAGGACAGGTCTCAGGTTTGGTATTAGAAGCATTGTGATATCACATCTCATGCTATAGGATGTGTCTCAGGATTGGAATGGGAAGGAGTTGGATATCACATCTCATGCTATAGGAAGGGTTTCAGGTTTGTTAGAAGCATTGAGATATCACATCTCATGCTATAGGAAGAGTCTCAGGTTTGGGAAGGGAAGGATTTGGATTTCACATCTCATGTTATAGGATGGTTCTCATGTTTGGTTTTTGAAGCATTGAGATATCACATCTCATGCTATCGGAAGGGTCTCAGGTTTGGAATGGGAAGGAGTTGGATATCACATCTCATGTTATAGGAAGGATCTCAGGTTTGGTATTAGAAGCATTGCGATATCACATCTCATGCTATAGGAAGGGTCTCCGGATTGGAATGTGAAGAATTTGGATATCACATCTCATGTTATAGGAAGGATCTCAGGTTTGGTATTAGAAGCATTGTGATATCACATCTCATGCTAAAGGAAGGGTCTCAGGTTTGGAATGGGAAGGAGTTGGATATGACATCTCTTGTTATAGGGAGGGTCTCAGGATTTGAATGGCAAGGAGTTGGATATCACATCTCTGCTATCGGAAGGGTCTCAGGATTGGATTGGGAAGGAGTTGGATATCCCTTCTCATGCTATAGGAAGGGTCTCGGGTTGGAATGGGAAGGAGTTGGATATCACATCTCATGTTATAGGAAGGGTCTCAGGATTGGAATGGGAAGGATTTGGATATCACATCTCTTGCTATAGGAAGGGTCTCAGGTTTTTTATTAGAAACATTGAGATATCACATCTCATGCTATAGGAAAGGTTTTAGGATTGGAATGGGAAGTATTTGGATATCACATCTCATGCTAAAGGAAGGGTCTCAGGTTTGGAAGGAGATTGATTTGGATATCATATCTCATGTTATAGGACGGGTCCCAGGTTTGGTATTAGAAGCATTGAGATATCACATCTCATGGTATAGGAAGGGTCTCAGGGTTGGAATGGGAAGGAGTTGGATATCACATCTCATCCAATAGGAAGGGTCTCAGGTTTGGAATGGGAAGGAATTGGATATCACATCTCATGTTATAGGAAGGATCTCAGGTTTGGTATTAGAAGCATTGAGATATCACATCTCATGCTATAGGAAGGGTCTCAGGATTGGAAAGTGAAGAATTTGGATATCACATCTCATGCTAAAGGAAGGGTCTCAGGTTTGGTAGAAGCATTGAGATATCACATCTCATGCTATAGGAAGGGTCTCAGGATTTGAATGGCAAGGAGTTGGATATCACATCTCATGCCATAGGAAGGGTCTCAGGTTTGGTATAAGCATTGAGATATCACATCTCTGCTATCGGAAGGGTCTCAGGATTGGATTGGGAAGGAGTTGTATATCCCTTCTCATGCTATAGGAAGTGTCTCAGGTTGGAATGGGAAGGAGTTGGATATCACATCTCATGCTATAGGTAGGCTCTCAGGTTTGGTATAAGCATTGAGATATCACATCTCATGCTATAGGAAGGGTCTCAGGATTGGAATGGGAAGGATTTGGATATCACATCTCATGCTATAGGAAGGGTCTCAGGTTTGGTATAAGCATGGAGATATCACTTCTCATGCTATAGGAAGGGTCTCAGGATTGGAATGGGAAGGAGTTGGATATCACATCTCATGCTATAGGAAGGGTCTCAGGATTGGAATGTGAAGGATTTGGATATCACATCTCATGCTAAAGGAAGGGTCTCAGGTTTGGTAGAAGCATTGAGATATCACATCTCATGCTATAGGAAGGGTCTCAGGATTTGAATGTCAAGGAGTTGGATATCACATCTCATGCCATAGGAAGGGTCTCAGGTTTGGTATAAGCATTGAGATATCACATCTCTGCTATCGGAAGAGTCTCAGGATTGGATTGGGAAGGAGTTGGATATCCCTTCTCATGCTATAGGAAGTGTCTCAGGTTGGAATGGGAAGGAGTTGGATATCACATCTCATGTTATAGGAAGGGTCTCAGGATTGGAATGGGAAGGATTTGGATATCACATCTCTTGCTATAGGAAGGGTCTCAGGATTGGAATGGGAAGGATTTGGATATCACATCTCATGTCATAGGAAGGATCTCAGGTTTGGTATTAGAAGCATTGATATATCACATCTCATGCTATAGGAATGGTCTCAGGATTGGAATGGGTAGGAGTTGGATATTACATTCTTGCTATAAGAAGGGTCTCATGTTTGGAATGGGAAGGAGTTGGATATCACATATGCTATAGGAAGTGTCTCAGGTTTGGAACGGGAAGGAGTTGGATATCACATCTCATGTTATAGGAAGGGTCTCAGGTTTGGTATAAGCATTGAGATATCACATCTCTGCTATTGGAAGTGGCTCAGGATTGGAATGGGAAGGAGTTGGATATCCCATCTCATGTTATAGGACTGGTCTCTGGTTTGGTATTAGAATCATTGAGATATCACATCGCATGCTGTAGGAAGGGTCTAAGGATTGGAATGGGAAGGAGTTGGATATCCCTTCTCATGCTATAGGAAGGGTCTCAGGTTGGAATGGGAAGGAGTTGGATATCACATCTCGTTATAGGAAGGGTCTCAGGATTGGAATGGGAAGGATTTGGATATCACATCTCTTGCTATAGGAAGGGTCTCAGGTTTTTTATTAGAAACATTGAGATATCACATCTCATGCTATAGGAAGGGTTTCATGATTGGAATGGGAAGGATTTGGATATCACATCTCATGCTAAAGGAAGGGTCTCAGGTTTGGAAGGGGAAGGATTTGGATATCATATCTCATGTTATAGGACGGGTCCCAGGTTTGGTATTAGAAGCATTGAGATATCACATCTCATGCTATAGGAGGAGTCTCAGGATTGGAATGGGAAGGAGTTGGATATCACGTCTCATGTTATAGGAAGGGTCTCAGGTTTGATAGAAGCATTGAGATATCACATCTCATGCTATAGGAAGGAACTCAGGATTGGAATGGGAAGGAGTTGGATATCACATCTCATGCCATAGGAAGGGTCATCAGGTTTGGTATAAGCATTGAGATATCACATCTCTGCTATCGGAAGGGTCTCAGGATAGGAATGGGAAGGACTTAGATATCACATCTCATACTATAGGGAGGGTCTCAGTTTTGATATTAGAAGCATTGAGCTATCACATCTCATGCTATCGGAAGGGTCTCAGGATTGGAATGGGATGGAGTCGGATATCACATCTCAAGCTATCTCAGGATTGGAATGGGAAGGAGTTTGATATCACATCTCAAGCTATAGGAAGGGTCTCAGGTTTGGAAGGGGAAGGATTTGGATTTCACATCTCATGTTTTAGGACGGGTCTCAAGTTTGGTATAAGAAGCATTGAGATATCACATCTCATGGTATAGGAAGGGTCTCAGGATTGGAATGGGATGGAGTTGGCTATCACATCTCAAGCTATCTCAGGATTGGAATGGGAAGGAGTTTGATATCACATCTCAAGCTATAGGAAGGGTCTCAGGTTTGGAAAGGGAAGGATTTGGATTTCACATCTCATGTTATAGGATGGTTCTCATGTTAAGTTTTAGTAGCATTGAAATACCACATCTCATGCTATCGGAAGGGTCTCAGGTTTGGAAAGGGAAGGATTTGGAGTTCACATGTTATAGGATGGTTCTCAGGTTTGGTTTTAGAAGCATTAAGATATAACATCTCATGCTATAGGAAGGGTCTCAGGTTTGGAATGGGAAGGAGTTGGATATCACATCTCATGCTAAAGGAAAGGTCTCAGGTTTGGAAGGGGAAGGATTTGGATCTCACATCTCATGTTTTAGTACGGGTCTCAGGTTTGGTATTAGAAGCATTGAAATATCACATCTCATGGTATAGCAAGGGTCTCAGGATTGGAATGGGAAGGAGTTGGATATCACATTGAATGGGAAGGAGTTTGATATCACATCTCAAGCTATCGGAAGAGTCTCAGGATTGGAATCGGAAGGAGTTGTATAAGACATCTCATGCCATAGGAAGGGTCTCAGGTTTGGTATAAGCATTGAGATATCACATCTCTGCTATCGGAAGGGTCTCAGGATTGGAATGGGAAGGAGTTGGATATCCCATCTCGTTATAGGAAGGGTCTCAGGTTTGGTATTAGAAGCATTGAGATATCACATCTCATGCTATAGGAAGGGTCTAAGGTTTGGAAGGGGAAGGATTTGGGTATCACATCTCATGTTATAGGACCGGTCTCAGGTTTGGTATTAGAAGCATTGAGATATCAAGTCTCATGGTATAGGACGGGTCTCAGAATTGGAATGGGAAGGAGTTGGATATCACATCTCAAGCTATAGGAAGGGTCTCAGGATTGGAATGGGAAGGAGTTGGATATCACATCTCATGTTATAGGAAGGGTCTCAGGATTGGAATGGGAAGGACTTGGATATCACATCTCATTCTATAGGAAGGCTCTCAGGGTTGGAAGGGGAAGGAGCTGGATATCACATTTCATGTTAGAGGTAGGATCTCAGGTTTGGTATTAGAGGCATTGAGATATCACATCTCATTTCTATCAGAAGGGTATCAGGATTGGAATGGGAAGGAGTTGGATATCACATCTCATGCTAAAGGGAGGGTCTCAGGTTTGGAAGGGGAAGGATTTGGATATCACATCTCATGTTATAGGAAGGATCTCAGGTTTGGTATTAGAAGCATTGAGATATCACATCTCATGCTATCGGAAGGATCTCAGGTTTGGTATTAGAAGCATTGAGATATCACATCTCATGCTATAGGAAGGGTCTCAGGATTGGAATGGGAAGGAGTTGGATATCACATCTCATGCTAAAGGAAGGGTCTCAGTTTTGATATTAGAAGCATTGAGATATCACATCTCATGCTATCGGAAGGGTCTCGGGATTGGAATGGGAGGAGCTGGATATCACATCTCATGCTAAAGGAAGGGTCTCAGGTTTGGAAGGGGAAGGATTTGGATATCACATCTCTTGTTATAGGACGGGTCTCAGGTTTGGTATTAGAAGAATTGAGATATCACATCTCATGCTATAGGAAGTGTCTCAGGATTGGAATGGGAAGGAGTTGGATATCACATCTCATGCTATAGGAAGGGTTTCAGGTTTGGTAGAAGCATTGAGATATCACATCTCATGCTATAGGAAGAGTCTCAGGTTTGGGAAGGGAAGGATTTGGATTTCACATCTCATGTTATAGGATGGTTCTCATGTTTGGTTCTTGAAGTATTGAGATATCACATCTCATGCTATCGGAAGGGTCTCAGGTTTGGAATGGGAAGGAGTTGGATATCACATCTCATGTTATAGGAAGGATCTCAGGTTTGGTATTAGAAGCATTGAGATATCACATCTCATGCTATAGGAAGGGTCTCAGGATTGGAATGGGAAGGAGTTGGATATCACATCTCATGCTATAGGGAGGTTCTCAGGTTTGATATTAGAAGCATTGAGATATCACATCTCATGCTATCGGAAGGGTCTCAGGATTGGAATGGGAAGGAGTTGGATATCACATCTCATGCTAAAGGAAAGGTCTCAGGTTTGGAAGGGGAAGGATTTGGATCTCACATCTCATATTTTAGGACGGGTCTCAGGTTTGGTATTAGAAGCATTGAGATATCACATCTCATGGTATAATAAGGGACTCAGGATTGGAATGGGAAGGAGTTGGATATCACATCTCAAGCTATCTCAGGATTGGAATGGGAAGGAGTTTGATATCACATCTCATGCTATAGGAAGGGTCTCAGGTTTGGGAAGGGAAGGATTTGGATTTCACATCTCATGTTATAGGATGGTTCTCATGTTTGGTTTTAGAAGCATTGAGATATCACATCTCATGCTATCGGAAGGGTCTCAGGTTTGGAATGGGAAGGAGTTGGATATCCCATCTCATGTTATAGGACGGGTCTCAGGTTTGATATTAGAAGCATTGAGATATCACATCGCATGCTGTAGGAAGGGTCTCAGGTTTGCAATGGGAAGGATTTGGATATCACATCTCATGTCATAGGAAGGATCTCAGGTTTGGTATTAGAAGCATTGATATATCACATCTCATGCTATAGGAATGGTCTCAGGATTGGAATGGGTAGGAGTTGGATATTGCATTCTTGCTATAGGAAGGGTCTCATGTTTGGAATGGGAAGGAGTTGGATATCACATATGCTATAGGAAGTGTCTCAGGTTTGGAACGGGAAGGAGTTGGATATCACATCTCATGTTATTGGAAGGGTCTCAGGTTTGGTATAAGCATTGAGATATCACATCTCTGCTATCGGAAGTGGCTCAGGATTGGAATGGGAAGGAGTTGGATATCCCATCTCATGTTATAGGACGGGTCTCTGGTTTGGTATAAGCATTGAGATATCACATCTCATGCTATAGGAAGGGTCTCAGGATTGGAATGGGAAGGATTTGGATATCACATCTCATGCTATAGGAAGGGTCTCAGGTTTGGTATAAGCATTGAGATATCACTTCTCATGCTATAGGAAGGGTCTCAGGATTGGAATGGGAAGGAGTTGGATATCATCTCATGCTATATGAAGGGTCTCAGGTTTGGTATAAGCATTGAGATATCACATCTCATGCTATAGGAAGGGTCTCAGGATTGGAATGGGAAGGCGTTGGATATCTCATCTCATGCTATAGGAAGGGTCTCAGGTTTGGGATAAGCATTGAGATATCACATCTCATGCTATAGAAAGGGTCTCAGGATTGGAATGGGAAGGAGTTGTATATGACATCTCAGGCCATAGCAAGGGTCTCAGGTTTGGTATAAGCATTGAGATATCACATCTCTGCTATCGGAAGGGTCTCAGGATTGGAATGGGAAGGAGTTGGATATCCCATCTCATGTTATAGGAAGGGTCTCAGGTTTGGTATTAGAAGCATTGAGATATCACATCTCATGCTATAGGAAGGGTCTCAGGATTGGAATGGGAAGGACTTGGATGTCACATCTCATGCTATAGGGAGGGTCTCAAGTTTGATATTAGAAGCATTGAGATAACAAATCTCATGATATCGGAAGGGTCTCAGGATTGGAATGGGAAGGAGTTGGATATCACATCTCATGATAAAGGAAGGGTCTAAGGTTTGGAAGGGGAAGGATTTGGATATCACATCTCATGTTATAGGACGGGTCTCAGGTTTGGTATTAGAAGCATTGAGATATCAAGTCTCATGGTATAGGAAGGGTCTCAGAATTGGAATGGGAAGGAGTTGGATATCACATCTCAAGCTATAGGAAGGGTCTCAGGATTGGAATGGGAAGGAGTTTGATATCACATCTCATGCCATTGTATGGGTCTCAGGTTTGGTAGAAGCATTGGGATATTACATCTTATGCTATCGGAAGGGTATCAGGATTGGATTTGGAAGGAGTTGGATATCCCATCTCATGCTATAGGAAGGCTCTCAGGTTTGGAAGGGGAAGGAGTTGGATATCACATTTCATGTTAGATGAAGGATCTCAGGTTTGGTATTAGAGGCATTGAGATATCACATCTCATGCTATAGGAAGGGTCTCAGGATTGGAATGGGAAGGAGTTGGATATCACATCTCAAGCTATAGGAAGGGTCTCAGGTTTGGTATAAACATTGAGATATCACATCTCATGCTATAGGAAGGGTCTCAGGATTGGAATGGGAAGGAGTTGGATATCACATCTCATGTTGTAGGAAAGATCTCAGGTTTGGTATTAGAAGCATTGAGATATCACATCTCATGTTATTGGAAGGGTCTCAGGTTTGGTATAAGCATTGAGATATCACATCTCTGCTATCGGAAGTGGCTCAGGATTGGAATGGGAAGGAGTTGGATATCCCATCTCATGTTATAGGACGGGTCTCTGGTTTGGTATAAGCATTGAGATATCACATCTCATGCTATAGGAAGGGTCTCAGGATTGGAATGGGAAGGATTTGGATATCACATCTCATGTTATAGGAAGGGTCTCAGGATTGGAAAGGGAAGAAGTTGGATACCACATCTGTTGCTATAGGAAGGGTCTCAGGTTTGGTATAAGCATTGAGATATCACATCTCATGCTATAGTAAGGGTCTCAGGATTGGAATGGGAAGGAGTTGTATATGACATCTCATGCCATAGGAAGGGCCTCAGGTTTGGTATAAGCATTGAGATATCACATCTCATGCTATAGGAATGGTCTCAGGATTGGAATGGGAAGGACTTGGATATCACATCTCATACTATAGGCAGGGTCTCAGGTTTGGAAAGGGAAGGAGTTGGATATCACATTTCATGTTATAGGTAGGATCTCAGGTTTGGTATTAGAGGCATTGAGATATCACATCTCATGCTATCAGAAGGGTCTCAGGATTGGAATGGGAAGGAGTTGGATGTCATATCTCATGCTAAAGGGAGGGTCTCAGGTTTGGAAGGGGAAGGATTTGGATATCACATCTCATGTTATAGGAAGGATCTCAGGTTTGGTATTAGAAGAATTGAGATATCACATCTCATGCTATCGGAAGTATCTCAGGTTTGGTATCAGAGGCATTGAGATATCACATCTCATGCTATCATAAGGGTCTCAGGATTGGAATGGGAAGGAGTTGGATATCACATCTCATGCTGAAGGGAGGGTCTCAGGTTTGGAAGGGGAAGGATTTGGATATCACATCACATGTTATAGGAAGGATCTCAGGTTTGGTATTAGAAGCATTGAGATCTCACATCTCATGCTATCGGAAGGGTCTCAGGATTGGAATGGGAAGGAGCTGGATATCACATCTCATGCTATAGGAAGGGTCTCAGGTTTGGAACGGGAAGGAGTTGGATATCACATCTCATGTTATAGGAAGAGTCTCAGGTTTGGTATAAGCATTGAGATATCACATCTCTGCAATCGGAAGTGTCTCAGGATTGGGATGGGAAGGAGTTGGATATCCCATCTTATATTATAGGACGGGTCTCTGGTTTGGTATTAGAATCATTGAGATATCACATTGCATGCTGTAGGAAGGGTCTAAGGATTGGAATGGGAAGGAGTTGGATATCCCTTCTCATGCTATAGGAAGGGTCTCAGGTTGGAATGGGAAGGAGTTGGATATCACATCTCGTTATAGGAAGGGTCTCAGGATTGGAATGGGAAAGATTCGGATATCACATCTCTTGCTATAGGAAGGGTCTCAGGTTTTTTATTAGAAACATTGAGATATCACATCTCATGCTATAGGAAGGGTTTCAGGATTGGAATGGGAAGGATTTGGATATCACATCTCATGCTAAAGGAAGGGTCTCAGGTTTGGAAGGGGAAGGATTTGGATATCATATCTCATGTTATAGGACGGGTCCCAGGTTTGGTATTAGAAGCATTGAGATATCACATCTCAGGCTATAGGAGGAGTCTCAGGATTGGAATGGGAAGGAGTTGGATATCACGTCTCATGTTATAGGAAGGGTCTCAGGATTGGAATGGCAAGGAGTTGGATATCACATCTCATGCTAAAGGAAGGGTCTCAGGTTTGATAGAAGCATTGAGATATCACATCTCATGCTATAGGAAGGAACTCAGGATTGGAATGGGAAGGAGTTGGATATCACATCTCATGCCATAGGAAGGGTCATCAGGTTTGGTATAAGCATTGAGATATCACATCTCATGCTATAGTAAGGGTCTCAGGATTGGAATGGGAAGGAGTTGTATATGACATCTCATGCCATAGGAAGGGCCTCAGGTTTGGTATAAGCATTGGGATATCACATCTCATGCTATAGGAATGGTCTCAGGATTGGAATGGGAAGGACTTGGATATCACATCTCATACTATAGGCAGGGTCTCAGGTTTGGAAAGGGAAGGAGTTGGATATCACATTTCATGTTATAGGTAGGATCTCAGGTTTGGTATAAGCATTGAGATATCACATCTCATGCTATAGGAAGGAACTCAGGATTGGAATGGGAAGGAGTTGGATATCACATCTCATGCCATAGGAAGGGTCATCAGGTTTGGTATAAGCATTGAGATATCACATCTCTGCTATCGGAAGGGTCTCAGGATAGGAATGGGAAGGACTTAGATATCACATCTCATACTATAGGGAGGGTCTCAGTTTTGATATTAGAAGCATTGAGCTATCACATCTCATGCTATCGGAAGGGTCTCAGGATTGGAATGGGATGAGTCGGATATCACATCTCAAGCTATCTCAGGATTGGAATGGGAAGGAGTTTGATATCACATCTCAAGCTATAGGAAGGGTCTCAGGTTTGGAAGGGGAAGGATTTGGATCTCACATCTCATGTTTTAGGACGGGTCTCAAGTTTGGTATTAGAAGCATTGAGATATCACATCTCATGGTATAGGAAGGGTCTCAGGATTGGAATGGGAAGGAGTTGGCTATCACATCTCAAGCTATCTCAGGACTGGAATGGGAAGGAGTTTGATATCACATCTCATGCTATAGGAAGTGTCTCAGGATTGGAATGGGAAGGAGTTGGATATCACATCTCATGCTATAGGAAGGGTTTCAGGTTTGGTAGAAGCATTGAGATATCACATCTCATGCTATAGGAAGAGTCTCAGGTTTGGGAAGGGAAGGATTTGGATTTCACATCTCATGTTATAGGATGGTTCTTGTTAAGACGGATTTCTGAACTCTGTCCTGGTGGCGCAGAAGTTCAGAAGGCCAACCTAATTACTTGGAACAGGGTAACCTCTGGACGAGCCAGACCAATCAAGGTAGCGATCGCGGCGGTCAAGACTAGATCTCAAGAGGGGTGAGGGTGACTGAAAGCCCGCAGTGAGCACACAAAGCAAGAGCGCTTACAAACTACTCCAAGCAGGTGTTATATCAAAAATATAAACACATTTATTTTAAGGCCTTTAAAACAACGACCGTAGCGAGAAAATCACAATAACACAGTATTAAGCCAACACATACCAAATCAACACAATATATATACAAATACACAGTCGCAAGCGTTTAAAGCACGAAATATGTAGTCCACCTGAAAGGGAAGGAAAACAGGCAGTGCGATAATGCTTTCGACTCAGTTCGCCTTCAGAGGCACCTAACTAGATGGAAGTCCAAGCCCTGCGAAGAGTGGAGCCTAGTGCTCAATGTACCTGCACGCGCTGGTGCCAACGGGCAAAAGGAGAAGCTCTTCGGAGGAAGTCAGGCAGTTCGGGTTAGTGCACAGCAGAAGAAGAACAGGGTCCGCAACTCAAGCGCAGCCTCCACAGCGGGCAGAAGCAGAGCGCGAGTACGGGCGAAAAGGGTGCTGTTTTACACAGCGGGGAAAAGCAATGGGTTACTGCAGGAGGGCGACCAGATCCTAGATATACTACTCACCGGTCCCCGAAGCAAGCAGTCCCAGGCTTCTCCACGTTAGTTTCAGCAGCTGGCAGGTTCAGAAGAGCAGGGAATGCTTTTGTAGTCGTGTAGATCAAAAAGACGTCCCAATCGACGAAACCGGCACAGTTTGTTGCCGCAGCAGGACAACGGAGCGGCCGTGCGTATCTGAGTCAAAAGTACACTCCTCCCTTCAGACTTGGGAACGCCAAGGGCACGAAGTGTGGGAGAGTGACAAGGACTCGAGATACGGCACAACCTGGCGGCGGTTACAGAACAAGGCTCCCTTGTAAGCTGGTCAGTCAACTGGATGGCCCAGAGACGCTTCCGAAGGCTTACTTGGCGGGAGATGTTGTAGATGCCGGGAATAGCTGTTCCTGCTATTCCAAAGGTCGAAGCACCAGTACAGGCCTTCTGGTTCGATCAAAGGAGGACAGTGGCTCTCCAGACGACAGCATTGCAAAGGAGGATTCCTTCAGCGGGTCACCAGCGATTCCTCGGTCCAGCCTCTTGGTTGCAGGATACTTGGCTCCTGTATTCCTTTGTTCGTGAGAACTCAGGAGATCGACATGGTAGTGGTGTTTCCAGCCCCCTCTTATCCACGGTTCCCTTCGCGCCAAAACGGAGGGGAACCAATGGGAGATCCGCTCATCAAAACACATACCATACGTGGACCAATCACGGACCACGGTGGTCCCAGGCATTCACACCACCCTAGACTCTCTGGCACCCAGGATGTGTACTGGGACCAGACATCCCAGCCCACACCCTGGAGGCACACATACGACATGTAGAAGCCCGCGAAAGCAACCACGTTTCGCGGGAAAGTACATGCCCAAATAAGGAAGGCCCCGGGTCGCTGGACCTGGGGAAGGTGAAGGGAGCAAGACGGTCAGTGGACAGGACAAAGGAGCCTCGTGGTCTGGCCATTTTGGGGAGCCAGGCCACCATTTTGGGTTCAGTGCAAAAACGTGCTCAGAACGCCAAAAGGAGCTCAAAATATACAAAACGATCGCTGCCACCATTCCAGTCCCTGAATGACTTGCACCGATCAAATACCATCCTAAAAGAGTATCTAGGGCCTGTAGAAGGCTAGAGACCCAAGAGAGCTGTAACTTAGCTTACAGTGCCCTCTTGTGTCGTGTTGCACTAAAGCTGCGACACGATAAAAGAAACTACGGGAAACAACGTTCCCCGGTACTGACTGTCTTAAGGGCATGTCAGTTTCCCCGTAAGAAAGGAGCGAAAGCCCAGGGAAGTGCGGCAGAAGGCTGTACTTCCCTGGCAAAGTCAAGAACAAGGTTAAAAACAATAGCAAAAAGTTTAGGGGTTGCCACATGGAAGGAAAATTCCCTACAATTATGAAATCTTTCCTAACACTCGCCCCTCCCAGACTATGGACAGGGGGAACTAATCCACCCCTGGATGAGTCTCATGTTCAGGTCGGTTAAACATTCTGGACAACCCATCAGCATTGCTATGTTGGACACCTGGCCTATGCTCAATAGTGAAGTCGAAGCCTTGAAGACTTATGGACCACCTAAGCAACTTTGGATTCTCCCCCTTCATGTTCATTAGCCACTTTAACGGCTTATGGTCAGTTTGCACAGTGAAGTGGGTCCCATAGAGGTAGGGCCTCAGCTTCCTTAGGGCCCACACAACAGAGAAACATTCTTTCTCTACCGTGGACCATCTGAGCTCTCTGTCCTTAAGCTGGCGACTAATAAAACCGATAGGGTGTTCCTTACCCTTCTCATCTACTTGTGATAGTACAGCTCCTATCCCAGTGTCAGAGGCGTCCGTCTGCACGATAAAAGTTCTTTGATAATCAGGGGCCCTGAGGACAGGGGCCTGGCACAAGGAGTCTTTTAAGCCATTGAAGGCCTTCTCACACTCGTCGGTCCAAGTTACCTTCTTGGGTTTCTTCGGAGTTGTGAGAGCAGTCAGAGGAGCAGCTATGGTGTCATAGTCTGCCATAAAATTCCGATAATACCCCGTGAGTCCTAAGAAGGCTCTCACTTGGGTTTGCGTAGTGGGGGTAGGCCAGTCTTGTACTGCTTGTACTTTACTGGGTAGAGGCTGTATCCTCCCTCCACCTACTTCATGTCCAAGGTAAACCACTGAGCCTTGTCCAATCTGGCATTTACTAGCCTTTATGGTCAAGTGGGCTTTCTGAAGAGCCTGGAGCACAATCCCGAGGTGTTTCACATGGTCTTCCCAGGTGGCACTGAAAACTGCGATATCGTCCAGATATGCGAGACAGAATTCGTCCAACCCATTCAACACATGATTCACAAGCCTCTGGAAAGTGGCAGGTGCATTCTTCAACCGGAACGGCATTACCCGGAATTGGTAAAGGCCGTCTGGTGTAGAAAATGCTGTCTTCTCCTTAGCATGTTCTGCTAACGCTATTTGCCAATAGCCAGCAGTAAGGTCAAACGTGCTGAGGTACTTGGAGGCACCCAAAGTATCCACCAGCTCATCTGTTCGAGGCAAGGGGTGTGCATCTGTCTTGGTGACAGCATTCAGAGCCCTGTAATCCACGCAGAACCTCAATTCAGAAGTGCCTGCCTTTGGAACCAAAACCACAGGGCTGGACCAAGGACTACTAGAGGGTTCAATCACCCCAAGGTCTAACATTTTGTTGACCTCGGTCTTAATATAAGACCGTACTTTATCCGACATCCTGTATCCCCTACTTTTGGTAGGTACACTGTCTCCTGTGTCAATGTTATGTTTGCACCAAGGTGTCAAACCAGGCGACTGTGAAAACAGGGGGGAAAACTGCCGAAGCAAACTTTTCACCTCCGCCTGCTGATCAGAAGTAAGGTGAGGGGCCACTCGGACACCCTCAATGGAGCTATCTGAAGGACCGCCGTGGAACAGGTCGGGGAGAGGTTCTGACTCCTCTTCCTCAACGTCTGAAGCCAGTAGCAGTGCTGCGATTTCGACTCTTGGGACGAAAACATTCAGCCTATTCACGTGGAACACTTTTGGAGCCTGTCCAGGCCTTCCAAGGTCCACTAAATAGTTCACCTCACCCAGGGGCTCCACCACTGTGTAAGGGCCTGACCATTTGTCCTGTAAAGCGCGAGGCCTTATAGGATTCATGATCAGGACTTGCTGACCAGGTGTAAAGTTGATGAGGGAAGCTTTCTGGTCGTACCAATGTTTCACCAGCGCTTGCCCTGCCTTCAATTTATCACTAGCCAAGCCCATCAGAAGTACCATCCGTTTTCTGAGCCCTAGCACATAGTCAACTACGTTGGTAGTAACAGGGGGAGTGGGCATCTCCCATCCCTCCTTGACGATGGCTAAGGGTCCCCGTACGGGATGACCGAACAGAAGTTCGAAGGGGCTGAAGCCAACTCCCTCCTGTGGTACCTCTCGGTAGGCAAACAGCAAACATGGTAAAAGAAGATCCCATTTTCTTCTCTGGGGCTCCTCCAGAGCCCCAATCATGCTTTTTAACGTTCTGTTGAAGCGTTCCACCAGACCATTGGTCTGGGGGTGGTATGCAGAAGAGAACTTGTAGGTTACCCCACATTCTTTCCACATAGCCTGCATATACTTCGACATGAAGTTGCTGCCACGATCTGACACAACTTCTTTAGGGAAGCCAACCCTAGTGAATATGCCGAGTAAAGCTTTTGCAACTGACTTGGCAGTTACAGTTTTTAATGGGATGGCCTCAGGATGCCTGGTTGCATGGTCGACCAGCACCAGGATAAACCTATTGCCTGAGGATGTTTGATGGGTCAAGGGGACCGACGATGTCGATCCCTACCCTTTCAAATGGTACCCCCACAACTGGGAGCGGTACCAACGGAGCTTGGATTGTCGCGCCAACCTTACCAGACAACTGGCAGGAGGCACAACTCCTGCAGTGACTTTCTACTTGCACCCCCATCTTGGGCCAGTAGAAGTGCATGGATAACCTTTGCTTGGTCCTCTTCATACCAAGGTGACCAGCAAGGGGAACTTCATGCGCCAACTGCAGGAGGAAGGGCCTAACAGCAAGGGGAACCACCAACCTCCTATGGTCTCCTTCTGTAGACTCTGTGGGCTCACTATACAGGAGTCCACCTTCCCAATAAATCCTATGCGTCCCATGAGGTTCACCCTCAAGCTGGGAGCAGGCCTGTCTCCTTAGGCCTTCCAGAGATGGGCACTCACGTTGGCCTTTACTGAATTCGTCCCTATCAGGACCTCCTTCAACTAACAAGTCGTTTAGTTCAGGATGATCGTTGGGGTCGAATACTTCAGGCATCGCCACTTCCTCCTCAGGCTCGGGCGATCGACCAACTTCCTCCACCGCAGTGGTAGGCGAGCTCGGGGGAATATTTTCTTTCCCTCGTCGTGACTTGTTGACTCCTTTCGCCTTGGGTTTCCCCTTCGGCTGGGGCGGCGTATTGGACTTGGCCAATGCTGCCCGTGCTTGAGACCGTGTGTAGGGTTGTTCGGCAGTGTCTCCTACGAGCCCTAGAGCTCTGAGATCATTACCTAGTAAGACCTTTCCCGGGACGTTTCTCTGAATGCTCACTGGAATCCTGACTGCTGTACCATTTAAAGTTAGATTAACAGGGATCACGGGAAACATACGGAGGGGGCCGTCAGCCAACTTAGTGGGCATCAGAGTAGCTCTGGCAACTTCCTCTGAGTCTACCAAGGTAGAATCCACTACAGTGCGACTGCACCCACTATCCCTAAGAGCTGGAGTATCTACTCCATTGATCAGCACACTGTCTTTAAAGTAGTGCTTGGTATTATCTGGAATCCTAGCATACGCCTCTGCGACTTTAGGCTCCCAGGAACCCAGGGACACTAAAACTACCTCAGCCTCTATTCCGCTGGGAAATGAGTCTGAGGAGAAGGATGCTCCTGTAATCTCTTCTTCCTCGTAGGAGGAGAAGGCCAGATTAGCGGAGTGGACCTCCAAAGGTCTAACCTTACAACGGGGATCCCCCTTCACATGGTCAGTTGCTCCACAAGCAAAACAAGATCCAATGGGTCTGTTTACGTAGGGAGGCTTATTGTAACCGGAGTTCTGTTTCGGAGGCTGACCTCCACTACCCTGTGAGTTCTCTTGTGTCTTACCCTTGTTTTTCTTTTTGTGGCCCTTTTGGGAGGAAGATTTAGCAGATTCCCCACCCTCCATATCTTTGGACTTTTTCCCTTCCTCCTGCTTACCAGGATGAGTTTTGTCCTTATGGGACACTCGATGTGACACCCATAAGTCGGCGGCCATGGCCAGCTTCTTAGGATCTATCTCCTTCGAATCGGCCAAGTGCTGCTTAAGCTCCGGGGAGGAAGAAGCAAAAATGTGTTCCAGCATGACAAGATTTATCATGCCGGCGAAGGTAGAAACCTTATAGCCTTCGACCCAGCCAGTTAAGTTTTTCAAAGATTCAGTGACATAAGATACCCAAGTACCACCTTCCTTTTTCTTATACTCTCGAAAACGCTTTAAATATTGGGCCGGAGTCTTCCCAAACTTTAAAATGAGAGTCTGCTTCAACATTGCGAAATCAGCTCGCTCAGCCTTCGACATCTCCATAATGGCACTACAGCCAGAATGGGGCAGTCTACTGAGCAACCACGCAATCTTGTCAGCATTGTCAACTTTCTGAACTTCGCATGCATACTCAAACGCATTCAGCCAGTCCATAATGTCATTCCGTTCCTCATACACACTGAGCAGATCTTTTGGAAACCGTGGATGAGAGGAGGCCCCAGACCCATGTCCAGGACCCGTGGACCCATTTGCAACCTGAAGCTTGGCCAGTTCCAACTGGTGATCCCTGTCTTTTTGTTTTTCTGCCTGTTCGATTTTCAGTTTGGCTATGCTGAATTCAAGCTTCTGCTGCCTAAACCGCAGCTCTTGCTTCTTGAATTCAAGCCTAGCCTCCCCGTCAGCACTGGCAGAGGAAACATTAGACATCTCGTCCTCCCTGTCCTCGTGGTCGCGGTGGAACAGTGCGGCGGCAGAACCGTCGGTTCTGCCAGTGAGAGCAGCCCCACCACCTTCCGCACTGTCCTCAGAAGTAATAGCGTCAAGCTGTGCTTCTTGCCACGCCACGATTCTTTGGATCATTTCCAATTTTGTGCCTTGAGAGGAAACACCTCTCTCCGCACACATCTTTTTCAGCGTTTCTGATTTGGAAGCATTTAAAGTTAACAACGTACTTGTTTCCATACTGTGTGATAGGACTATGGCCTTTTTAAAGTTATACTATAACAATTCACTACGTGCACTGGTTGGAATAACCTGAAATGCCCTAGTTCGAGCGCAACACTGGATACCTTCAGTCGTATCCCACCGCTGTACCCCAATTTGTTAAGACGGATTTCTGAACTCTGTCCTGGTGGCGCAGAATTTCAGAAGGCCAACCTAATTACTTGGAACAGGGTAACCTCTGGACGAGCCAGACCAATCAAGGTAGCGATCGCGGCGGTCAAGACTAGATCTCAAGAGGGGTGAGGGTGACTGAAAGCCCGCAGTGAGCACACAAAGCAAGAGCGCTTACAAACTACTCCAAGCAGGTGTTATATCAAAAATATAAACACATTTATTTTAAGGCCTTTAAAACAACGACCGTAGCGAGAAAATCACAATAACACAGTATTAAGCCAACACATACCAAATCAACACAATATATATACAAATACACAGTCGCAAGCGTTTAAAGCACGAAATATGTAGTCCACCTGAAAGGGAAGGAAAACAGGCAGTGCGATAATGCTTTCGACTCAGTTCGCCTTCAGAGGCACCTAACTAGATGGAAGTCCAAGCCCTGCGAAGAGTGGAGCCTAGTGCTCAATGTACCTGCACGCGCTGGTGCCAACGGGCAAAAGGAGAAGCTCTTCGGAGGAAGTCAGGCAGTTCGGGTTAGTGCACAGCAGAAGAAGAACAGGGTCCGCAACTCAAGCGCAGCCTCCACAGCGGGCAGAAGCAGAGCGCGAGTACGGGCGAAAAGGGTGCTGTTTTACACAGCGGGGAAAAGCAATGGGTTACTGCAGGAGGGCGACCAGATCCTAGATATACTACTCACCGGTCCCCGAAGCAAGCAGTCCCAGGCTTCTCCACGTTAGTTTCAGCAGCTGGCAGGTACAGAAGAGCAGGGAATGCTTTTGTAGTCGTGTAGATCAAAAAGACGTCCCAATCGACGAAACCGGCACAGTTTGTTGCCGCAGCAGGACAACGGAGCGGCCGTGCATATCTGAGTCAAAAGTACACTCCTCCCTTCAGACTTGGGAACAATTTTGTGCCTTGAGAGGAAACACCTCTCTCCGCACACATCTTTTTCAGCGTTTCTGATTTGGAAGCATTTAAAGTTAACAACGTACTTGTTTCCATACTGTGTGATAGGACTATGGCCTTTTTAAAGTTATACTATAACAATTCACTACGTGCACTGGTTGGAATAACCTGAAATGCCCTAGTTCGAGCGCAACACTGGATACCTTCAGTCGTATCCCACCGCTGTACCCCAATTTGTTAAGACGGATTTCTGAACTCTGTCCTGGTGGCGCAGAATTTCAGAAGGCCAACCTAATTACTTGGAACAGGGTAACCTCTGGACGAGCCAGACCAATCAAGGTAGCGATCACGGCGGTCAAGACTAGATCTCAAGAGGGGTGAGGGTGACTGAAAGCCCGCAGTGAGCACACAAAGCAAGAGCGCTTACAAACTACTCCAAGCAGGTGTTATATCAAAAATATAAACACATTTATTTTAAGGCCTTTAAAACAACGACCGTAGCGAGAAAATCACAATAACACAGTATTAAGCCAACACATACCAAATCAACACAATATATATACAAATACACAGTCGCAAGCGTTTAAAGCACGAAATATGTAGTCCACCTGAAAGGGAAGGAAAACAGGCAGTGCGATAATGCTTTCGACTCAGTTCGCCTTCAGAGGCACCTAACTAGATGGAAGTCCAAGCCCTGCGAAGAGTGGAGCCTAGTGCTCAATGTACCTGCACGCGCTGGTGCCAACGGGCAAAAGGAGAAGCTCTTCGGAGGAAGTCAGGCAGTTCGGGTTAGTGCACAGCAGAAGAAGAACAGGGTCCGCAACTCAAGCGCAGCCTCCACAGCGGGCAGAAGCAGAGCGCGAGTACGGGCGAAAAGGGTGCTGTTTTACACAGCGGGGAAAAGCAATGGGTTACTGCAGGAGGGCGACCAGATCCTAGATATACTACTCACCGGTCCCCGAAGCAAGCAGTCCCAGGCTTCTCCACGTTAGTTTCAGCAGCTGGCAGGTACAGAAGAGCAGGGAATGCTTTTGTAGTCGTGTAGATCAAAAAGACGTCCCAATCGACGAAACCGGCACAGTTTGTTGCCGCAGCAGGACAACGGAGCGGCCGTGCGTATCTGAGTCAAAAGTACACTCCTCCCTTCAGACTTGGGAACGCCAAGGGCACGAAGTGTGGGAGAGTGACAAGGACTCGAGATACGGCACAACCTGGCGGCGGTTACAGAACAAGGCTCCCTTGTAAGCTGGTCAGTCAACTGGATGGCCCAGAGACGCTTCCGAAGGCTTACTTGGCGGGAGATGTTGTAGATGCCGGGAATAGCTGTTCCTGCTATTCCAAAGGTCGAAGCACCAGTACAGGCCTTCTGGTTCGATCAAAGGAGGACAGTGGCTCTCCGGACGACAGCAGTGCAAAGGAGGATTCCATCAGCGGGTCACCAGCGATTCCTCGGTCCAGCCTCTTGGTTGCAGGATACTTGGCTCCTGTATTCCTTCGTTCGTGAGAACTCAGGAGATCGACATGGTAGTGGTGTTTCCAGCCCCCTCTTATCCACGGTTCCCTTCGCGCCAAAACGGAGGGGAACCAATGGGAGATCCGCTCATCAAAACACATACCATACGTGGACCAATCACGGACCACGGTGGTCCCAGGCATTCACACCACCCTAGACTCTCTGGCACCCAGGATGTGTATTGGGACCAGACATCCCAGCCCACACCCTGGAGGCACACATACGACATGTAGAAGCCCGCGAAAGCAACCACGTTTCGCGGGAAAGTACATGCCCAAATAAGGAAGGCCCCGGGTCGCTGGACCTGGGGAAGGTGAAGGGAGCAAGACGGTCAGTGGACAGGACAAAGGAGCCTCGTGGTCTGGCCATTTTGGGGAGCCAGGCCACCATTTTGGGTTCAGTGCAAAAACGTGCTCAGAACGCCAAAAGGAGCTCAAAATATACAAAACGATCGCTGCCACCATTCCAGTCCCTGAATGACTTGCACCAATCAAATACCATCCTAAAAGAGTATCTAGGGCCTGTAGAAGGCTAGAGACCCAAGAGAGCTGTAACTTAGCTTACAGTGCCCTCTTGTGTCGTGTTGCACTAAAGCTGCGACACGATAAAAGAAACTACGGGAAACAACGTTCCCCGGTACTGACTGTTTTAAGGGCATGTCAGTTTCCCCGTAAGAAAGGAGCGAAAGCCCAGGGAAGTGCGGCAGAAGGCTGTACTTCCCTGGCAAAATCAAGAACAAGGTTAAAAACAATAGCAAAAAGTTTAGGGGTTGCCACATGGAAGGAAAATTCCCTACAATTATGAAATCTTTCCTAACAGTTCTCATGTTTGGTTCTTGAAGTATTGAGATATCACATCTCATGCTATCGGAAGGGTCTCAGGTTTGGAATGGGAAGGAGTTGGATATCACATCTCATGTTATAGGAAGGATCTCAGGTTTGGTATTAGAAGCATTGTGATATCACATCTCATGCTATAGGAAGTTTCTCAGGATTGGAATGGGAAGGAGTTGGATATCACATCTCATGCTATAGGGAGGTTCTCAGGTTTGATATTAGAAGCATTGAGATATTACATCTCATGCTATCGGAAGGGTCTCAGGATTGGAATGGGAAGGAGTTGGATATCACATCTCATGCTAAAGGAAAGGTCTCAGGTTTGGAAGGGGAAGGATTTGGATCTCACATCTCATATTTTAGGACGGGTCTCAGGTTTGGTATTAGAAGCATTGAGATATCACATCTCATGGTATAATAAGGGACTCAGGTTTGGAATGGGAAGGAGTTGGATATCACATCTCAAGCTATCTCAGGATTGGAATGGGAAGGAGTTTGATATCACATTTCAAGCTATAGGAAGGGTCTCAGGTTTGGGAAGGGAAGGATTTGGATTTCACATCTCATGTTATAGGATGGTTCTCATGTTTGGTTTTAGAAGCATTGAGATATCACATCTCATGCTATCGGAAGGGTCTCAGGTTTGGAATGGGAAGGAGTTGGATATCCCATCTCATGTTATAGGACGGGTCTCAGGTTTGATATTAGAAGCATTGAGATATCACATCGCATGCTGTAGGAAGGGTCTCAGGTTTGGAATGGGAAGGATTTGGATATCACATCTCATGTCATAGGAAGGATCTCAGGTTTGGTATTAGAAGCATTGATATATCACATCTCATGCTATAGGAATGGTCTCAGGATTGGAATGGGTAGGAGTTGGATATTGCATTCTTGCTATAGGAAGGGTCTCATGTTTGGAATGGGAAGGAGTTGGATATCACATATGCTATAGGAAGTGTCTCAGGTTTGGAACGGGAAGGAGTTGGATATCACATCTCATGTTATAGGAAGGGTCTCAGGTTTGGTATAAGCATTGAGATATCACATTTCTGCTATCGGAAGTGGCTCAGGATTGGAATGGGAAGGAGTTGGATATCCCATCTCATGTTATAGGACGGGTCTCTGGTTTGGTATAAGCATTGAGATATCACATCTCATGCTATATGAAGGGTCTCAGGATTGAATGGGAAGGATTTGGATATCACATCTCATGCTATAGGAAGGGTCTCAGGTTTGGTATAAGCGTGGAGATATCACTTCTCATGCTATAGGAAGGGTCTCAGGATTGGAATGGGAAGGAGTTGGATATCATCTCATGCTATAGGAAGGGTCTCAGGTTTGGTATAAGCATGGAGATATCACTTCTCATGCTATAGGAAGGGTCTCAGGATTGGAATGGGAAGGAGTTGGATATCACATCTCATGTTATAGGAAGGATCTCAGGTTTGGTATTAGAAGCATTGAGACATCACATATCATGCTATAGGAAGGGTCTCAGGATTGGAATGGGAAGGAGTTGGATATCTCATCTCATGCTATAGGAAGGGTCTCAGGTTTGGTATAAGCATTGAGATATCTCATCTCATGCTATAGAAAGGGTCTCAGGATTGGAATGGGAAGGAGTTGTATATGACATCTCAGGCCATAGCAAGGGTCTCAGGTTTGGTATAAGCATTGAGATATCACATTTCTGCTATCGGAAGGGTCTCAGGATTGGAATGGGAAGGAGTTGGATATCCCATCTCATGTTATAGGAAGGGTCTCAGGTTTGGTATTAGAAGCATTGAGATATCACATCTCATGCTATAGGAAGGGTCTCAGGATTGGAATGGGAAGGACTTGGATGTCACATCTCATGCTATAGGGAGGGTCTCAAGTTTGATATTAGAAGCTTTGAGATAACAAATCTCATGATATCGGAAGGGTCTCAGGATTGGAATGGGAAGGAGTTGGATATCACATCTCATGATAAAGAAAGGGTCTAAGGTTTGGAAGGGGAAGGATTTGGATATCACATCTCATGTTATAGGACGGGTCTCAGGTTTGGTATTAGAAGCATTGTGATATCAAGTCTCATGGTATAGGAAGGGTCTCAGAATTGGAATGGGAAGGAGTTGGATATCACATCTCAAGCTATAGGAAGGGTCTCAGTATTGGAATGGGAAGGAGTTTGATATCACATCTCATGCCATTGTATGGGTCTCAGGTTTGGTAGAAGCATTGGGATATCACATCTTATGCTATCGGAAGGGTATCAGGATTGGATTTGGAAGGAGTTGGATATACCATCTCATGCTATAGGAAGGGTCTCAGGTTGGAATGGGAAGGAGTTGGATATCATATCTCAAGCTATAGGAAGGCTCTCAGGTTTGGAAGGGGAAGGAGTTGGATATCACATTTCATGTTAGATGAAGGATCTAAGGTTTGGTATTAGAGGCATTGAGATATCACATCTCATGCTATAGGAAGGGTCTCAGGATTGGAATGGGAAGGAGTTGGATATCACATCTCAAGCTATAGGAAGGGTTTTAGGTTTGGTATAAACATTGAGATATCACATCTCATGCTATAGGAAGGGTCTCAGGATTGGAATGGGAAGGAGTTGGATATCACATCTCATGTTGTAGGAAAGATCTCAGGTTTGGTATTAGAAGCATTGAGACATCACATCTCATGTTATAGGAAGGGTCTCAGGATTGGAATGGGAAGAAGTTGGATACCACATCTTTTGCTATAGGAAGGGTCTCAGGTTTGGTATAAGCATTGAGATATCACATCTCATGCTATAGTAAGGGTCTCAGGATTGGAATGGGAAGGAGTTGTATATGACATCTCATGCCATAGGAAGGGCCTCAGGTTTGGTATAAGCATTGAGATATCACATCTCATGCTATAGGAATGGTCTCAGGATTGGAATGGGAAGGACTTGGATATCACATCTCATTCTATAGGCAGGGTCTCAGGTTTGGAAAGGGAAGGAGTTGGATATCACATTTCATGTTATAGGTAGGATCTCAGGTTTGGTATTAGAGGCATTGAGATATCACATCTCATGCTATCAGAAGGGTCTCAGGATTGGAATGGGAAGGAGTTGGATATCACATCTCATGCTAAAGGGAGGGTCTCAGGTTTGGAAGGGGAAGGATTTGGATATCACATCTCATGTTATAGGAAGGATCTCAGGTTTGGTATTAGAAGAATTGAGATATCACATCGCATGCTATCGGAAGTATCTCAGGTTTGGTATCAGAGGCATTGAGATATCACATCTCATGCTATCATAAGGGTCTCAGGATTGGAATGGGAAGGAGTTGGATATCACATCTCATGCTGAAGGGAGGGTCTCAGGTTTGGAAGGGGAAGGATTTGGATATCACATCACATGTTATAGGAAGGATCTCAGGTTTGGTATTAGAAGCATTGAGATATCACATCTCATGCTATCGGAAGGGTCTCAGGATTGGAATGGGAAGGAGCTGGATATCACATCTCATGCTATAGGAAGGGTCTCAGGTTTGGAACGGGAAGGAGTTGGATATCACATCTCATGTTATAGGACGGGTCTCTGGTTTGGTATTAGAATCATTGAGATATCACATCGCATGCTGTAGGAAGGGTCTAAGGATTGGAATGGGAAGGAGTTGGATATCCCTTCTCATGCTATAGGAAGGGTCTCAGGTTGGAATGGGAAGGAGTTGGATATCACATCTCGTTATAGGAAAGGTCTCAGGATTGGAATGGGAAGGATTTGGATATCACATCTCTTGCTATAGGAAGGGTCTCAGGTTTTTTATTAGAAACATTGAGATATCACATCTCATGCTATAGGAAGGGTTTCAGGATTGGAATGGGAAGGATTTGGATATCACATCTCATGCTAAAGGAAGGGTCTCAGGTTTGGAAGGGGAAGGATTTGGATATCATATCTCACCCCAGGTTTGGTATTAGAAGCATTGAGATATCACATCTCATGCTATAGGAGGAGTCTCAGGATTGGAATGGGAAGGAGTTGGATATCACGTCTCATGTTATAGGAAGGGTCTCAGGATTGGAATGGCAAGGAGTTGGATATCACATCTCATGCTAAAGGAAGGGTCTCAGGTTTGATAGAAGCATTGAGATATCACATCTCATGCTATAGGAAGGAACTCAGGATTGGAATGGGAAGGAGTTGTATATCACATCTCATGCCATAGGAAGGGTCATCAGGTTTGGTATAAGCATTGAGATATCACATCTCTGCTATCGGAAGGGTCTCAGGATTGGAATGGGATGGAGTCGGATATCACATCTCAAGCTATCTCAGGATTGGAATGGGAAGGAGTTTGATATCACATCTCAAGCTATAGGAAGGGTCTCAGGTTTGGAAGGGGAAGGATTTGGATCTCACATCTCATGTTTTAGGACGGGTCTCAAGTTTGGTATTAGAAGCATTGAGATATCACATCTCATGGTATAGGAAGGGTCTCAGGATTGGAATGGGAAGGAGCTGGCTATCACATCTCAAGCTATCTCAGGATTGGAATGGGAAGAAGTTTGATATCACATCTCAAGCTATAGGAAGGGTCTCAGGTTTGGAAAGGGAAGGATTTGGATTTCACATCTCATGTTATAGGATGGTTCTCATGTTTGGTTTTAGTAGCATTGAGATATCACATCTCATGCTATCGGAAGGGTCTCAGGTTTGGAAGGGAACGATTTGGATTTCACATGTTATAGGACGGTTCTCAGGTTCGGTTTTAGAAGCATTAAGATATAACAACTCATGCTATAGGAAGGGTCTCAGGTTTGGAATGGGAAGGAGTTTGATATCACATCTCATGCTAAAGGAAAGGTCTCAGGTTTGGCAGGGGAAGGATTTGGATCTCACATCTCATGTTTTAGGACGGTCTCAGGTTTGGTATTAGAAGCATTGAAATATCACATCTCATGGTATAGGAAGGGTCTCAGGATTGGAATGGGAAGGAGTTGGATATCACATTGAATGGGAAGGAGTTTGATATCACATCTCAAGCTATAGGAAGGGTCTCAGGTTTGGAAAGGGAATGATTTGGATTTCACATCTCATGTTATAGGATGGCTCTCATGTTTGGTTTTAGAAGCATTGAGATATCACATCTCATGCTATCGGAAGGGTCTCAGGTTTGGAATGGGAAGGAGTTTGATATCACATCTCATGTTATAGGAAGGATCTCAGGTTTGGTATTAGAAGCATTGAGATATCACATCTCATGCTATAGGAAGGGTCTCAGGATTGGAATCGGAAGGAGTTGTATATGACATCTCATGCCATAGAAAGGGTCTCAGGTTTGGTATAAGCATTGAGATATCACATCTCTGCTATCGGAAGGGTCTCAGGATTGGAATGGGAAGGAGTTGGATATCCCATCTCGTTATAGGAAGGGTCTCAGGTTTGGTATTAGAAGCATTGAGATATCACATCTCATGCTATAGGAAGGGTCTAAGGTTTGGAAGGGGAAGGATTTGGGTATCACATCTCATGTTATAGGACGGGTCTCAGGTTTGGTATTAGAAGCATTGAGATATCACATCTCATGGTATAGGAAGGGTCTCAGGATTGGAATGGAAAGGAGTTGGCTATCACATCTCAAGCTATCTCAGGATTGGAATGGGAAGGAGTTTGATATCACATCTCAAGCTATAGGAAGGGTCTCAGGTTTGGAAAGGGAAGGATTTGGATTTCACATCTCATGTTATAGGATGGTTCTCATGTTTGGTTTTAGTAGCATTGAGATACCACATCTCATGCTATCGGAAGGGTCTCAGGTTTGGAAAGGGAAGGATTTGGAGTTCACATGTTATAGGATGGTTCTCAGGTTTGGTTTTAGAAGCATTAAGATATAACATCTCATGCTACCTGAAGGGTCTCAGGTTTGGAATGGGAAGGAGTTGGATATCACATCTCATGCTAAAGGAAGGGTCTCAGTTTTGATATTAGAAGCATTGAGATATCACATCTCATGCTATCGGAAGGGTCTCAGGATTGGAATGGGAGGAGCTGGATATCACATCTCATGCTAAAGGAAGGGTCTCAGGTTTGGAAGGGGAAGGATTTGGATATCACATCTCATTCTATAGGAAGGCTCTCAGGGTTGGAAGGGGAAGGAGTTGGATATCACATTTCATGTTAGAGGTAGGATCTCAGGTTTGGTATTAGAGGCATTGAGATATCACATCTCATTTCTATCAGAAGGGTATCAGGATTGGAATGGGAAGGAGTTGGATATCACATCTCATGCTAAAGGGAGGGTCTCAGGTTTGGAAGGGGAAGGATTTGGATATCACATCTCATGTTATAGGAAGGATCTCAGGTTTGGTATTAGAAGCATTGAGATATCACATCTCATGCTATCGGAAGGATCTCATGTTTGGTATTAGAAGCATTGAGATATCACATCTCATGCTATAGGAAGGGTCTCAGGATTGGAATGGGAAGGAGTTGGATATCACATCTCATGCTAAAGGAAGGGTCTCAGTTTTGATATTAGAAGCATTGAGATATCACATCTCATGCTATCGGAAGGGTCTCAGGATTGGAATGGGAGGAGCTGGATATCACATCTCATGCTAAAGGAAGGGTCTCAGGTTTGGAAGGGGAAGGATTTGGATATCACATCTCTTGTTATAGGACGGGTCTCAGGTTTGGTATTAGAAGAATTGAGATATCACATCTCATGCTATAGGAAGTGTCTCAGGATTGGAATGGGAAGGAGTTGGATATCACATCTCATGCTATAGGAAGGGTTTCAGGTTTGGTAGAAGCATTGAGATATCACATCTCATGCTATAGGAAGAGTCTCAGGTTTGGGAAGGGAAGGATTTGGATTTCACATCTCATGTTATAGGATGGTTCTCATGTTTGGTTCTTGAAGTATTGAGATATCACATCTCATGCTATCGGAAGGGTCTCAGGTTTGGAATGGGAAGGAGTTGGATATCACATCTCATGTTATAGGAAGGATCTCAGGTTTGGTATTAGAAGCATTGAGATATCACATCTCATGCTATAGGAAGGGTCTCAGGATTGGAATGGGAAGGAGTTGGATATCACATCTCATGCTATAGGGAGGTTCTCAGGTTTGATATTAGTAGCATTGAGATATCACATCTCATGCTATCGGAAGGGTCTCAGGATTGGAATGGGAAGGAGTTGGATATCACATCTCATGCTAAAGGAAAGGTCTCAGGTTTGGAAGGGGAAGGATTTGGATCTCACATCTCATATTTTAGGACGGGTCTCAGGTTTGGTATTAGAAGCATTGAGATATCACATCTCATGGTATAATAAGGGACTCAGGATTGGAATGGGAAGGAGTTGGATATCACATCTCAAGCTATCTCAGGATTGGAATGGGAAGGAGTTTGATATCACATCTCATGTTATAGGAAGGATCTCAGGTTTGGTATTAGAAGCATTGAGATATCACATCTCATGCTATAGGAAGGGTCTCAGGATTGGAATCGGAAGGAGTTGTATATGACATCTCATGCCATAGAAAGGGTCTCAGGTTTGGTATAAGCATTGAGATATCACATCTCTGCTATCGGAAGGGTCTCAGGATTGGAATGGGAAGGAGTTGGATATCCCATCTCGTTATAGGAAGGGTCTCAGGTTTGGTATTAGAAGCATTGAGATATCACATCTCATGCTATAGGAAGGGTCTAAGGTTTGGAAGGGGAAGGATTTGGGTATCACATCTCATGTTATAGGACGGGTCTCAGGTTTGGTATTAGAAGCATTGAGATATCACATCTCATGGTATAGGAAGGGTCTCAGGATTGGAATGGAAAGGAGTTGGCTATCACATCTCAAGCTATCTCAGGATTGGAATGGGAAGGAGTTTGATATCACATCTCAAGCTATAGGAAGGGTCTCAGGTTTGGAAAGGGAAGGATTTGGATTTCACATCTCATGTTATAGGATGGTTCTCATGTTTGGTTTTAGTAGCATTGAGATACCACATCTCATGCTATCGGAAGGGTCTCAGGTTTGGAAAGGGAAGGATTTGGAGTTCACATGTTATAGGATGGTTCTCAGGTTTGGTTTTAGAAGCATTAAGATATAACATCTCATGCTACCTGAAGGGTCTCAGGTTTGGAATGGGAAGGAGTTGGATATCACATCTCATGCTAAAGGAAGGGTCTCAGTTTTGATATTAGAAGCATTGAGATATCACATCTCATGCTATCGGAAGGGTCTCAGGATTGGAATGGGAGGAGCTGGATATCACATCTCATGCTAAAGGAAGGGTCTCAGGTTTGGAAGGGGAAGGATTTGGATATCACATCTCATTCTATAGGAAGGCTCTCAGGGTTGGAAGGGGAAGGAGTTGGATATCACATTTCATGTTAGAGGTAGGATCTCAGGTTTGGTATTAGAGGCATTGAGATATCACATCTCATTTCTATCAGAAGGGTATCAGGATTGGAATGGGAAGGAGTTGGATATCACATCTCATGCTAAAGGGAGGGTCTCAGGTTTGGAAGGGGAAGGATTTGGATATCACATCTCATGTTATAGGAAGGATCTCAGGTTTGGTATTAGAAGCATTGAGATATCACATCTCATGCTATCGGAAGGATCTCATGTTTGGTATTAGAAGCATTGAGATATCACATCTCATGCTATAGGAAGGGTCTCAGGATTGGAATGGGAAGGAGTTGGATATCACATCTCATGCTAAAGGAAGGGTCTCAGTTTTGATATTAGAAGCATTGAGATATCACATCTCATGCTATCGGAAGGGTCTCAGGATTGGAATGGGAGGAGCTGGATATCACATCTCATGCTAAAGGAAGGGTCTCAGGTTTGGAAGGGGAAGGATTTGGATATCACATCTCTTGTTATAGGACGGGTCTCAGGTTTGGTATTAGAAGAATTGAGATATCACATCTCATGCTATAGGAAGTGTCTCAGGATTGGAATGGGAAGGAGTTGGATATCACATCTCATGCTATAGGAAGGGTTTCAGGTTTGGTAGAAGCATTGAGATATCACATCTCATGCTATAGGAAGAGTCTCAGGTTTGGGAAGGGAAGGATTTGGATTTCACATCTCATGTTATAGGATGGTTCTCATGTTTGGTTCTTGAAGTATTGAGATATCACATCTCATGCTATCGGAAGGGTCTCAGGTTTGGAATGGGAAGGAGTTGGATATCACATCTCATGTTATAGGAAGGATCTCAGGTTTGGTATTAGAAGCATTGAGATATCACATCTCATGCTATAGGAAGGGTCTCAGGATTGGAATGGGAAGGAGTTGGATATCACATCTCATGCTATAGGGAGGTTCTCAGGTTTGATATTAGTAGCATTGAGATATCACATCTCATGCTATCGGAAGGGTCTCAGGATTGGAATGGGAAGGAGTTGGATATCACATCTCATGCTAAAGGAAAGGTCTCAGGTTTGGAAGGGGAAGGATTTGGATCTCACATCTCATATTTTAGGACGGGTCTCAGGTTTGGTATTAGAAGCATTGAGATATCACATCTCATGGTATAATAAGGGACTCAGGATTGGAATGGGAAGGAGTTGGATATCACATCTCAAGCTATCTCAGGATTGGAATGGGAAGGAGTTTGATATCACATCTCATGTTATAGGAAGGATCTCAGGTTTGGTATTAGAAGCATTGAGATATCACATCTCATGCTATAGGAAGGGTCTCAGGATTGGAATCGGAAGGAGTTGTATATGACATCTCATGCCATAGAAAGGGTCTCAGGTTTGGTATAAGCATTGAGATATCACATCTCTGCTATCGGAAGGGTCTCAGGATTGGAATGGGAAGGAGTTGGATATCCCATCTCGTTATAGGAAGGGTCTCAGGTTTGGTATTAGAAGCATTGAGATATCACATCTCATGCTATAGGAAGGGTCTAAGGTTTGGAAGGGGAAGGATTTGGGTATCACATCTCATGTTATAGGACGGGTCTCAGGTTTGGTATTAGAAGCATTGAGATATCACATCTCATGGTATAGGAAGGGTCTCAGGATTGGAATGGAAAGGAGTTGGCTATCACATCTCAAGCTATCTCAGGATTGGAATGGGAAGGAGTTTGATATCACATCTCAAGCTATAGGAAGGGTCTCAGGTTTGGAAAGGGAAGGATTTGGATTTCACATCTCATGTTATAGGATGGTTCTCATGTTTGGTTTTAGTAGCATTGAGATACCACATCTCATGCTATCGGAAGGGTCTCAGGTTTGGAAAGGGAAGGATTTGGAGTTCACATGTTATAGGATGGTTCTCAGGTTTGGTTTTAGAAGCATTAAGATATAACATCTCATGCTACCTGAAGGGTCTCAGGTTTGGAATGGGAAGGAGTTGGATATCACATCTCATGCTAAAGGAAGGGTCTCAGTTTTGATATTAGAAGCATTGAGATATCACATCTCATGCTATCGGAAGGGTCTCAGGATTGGAATGGGAGGAGCTGGATATCACATCTCATGCTAAAGGAAGGGTCTCAGGTTTGGAAGGGGAAGGATTTGGATATCACATCTCATTCTATAGGAAGGCTCTCAGGGTTGGAAGGGGAAGGAGTTGGATATCACATTTCATGTTAGAGGTAGGATCTCAGGTTTGGTATTAGAGGCATTGAGATATCACATCTCATTTCTATCAGAAGGGTATCAGGATTGGAATGGGAAGGAGTTGGATATCACATCTCATGCTAAAGGGAGGGTCTCTGGTTTGGAAGGGGAAGGATTTGGATATCACATCTCATGTTATAGGAAGGATCTCAGGTTTGGTATTAGAAGCATTGAGATATCACATCTCATGCTATCGGAAGGATCTCATGTTTGGTATTAGAAGCATTGAGATATCACATCTCATGCTATAGGAAGGGTCTCAGGATTGGAATGGGAAGGAGTTGGATATCACATCTCATGCTAAAGGAAGGGTCTCAGTTTTGATATTAGAAGCATTGAGATATCACATCTCATGCTATCGGAAGGGTCTCAGGATTGGAATGGGAGGAGCTGGATATCACATCTCATGCTAAAGGAAGGGTCTCAGGTTTGGAAGGGGAAGGATTTGGATATCACATCTCTTGTTATAGGACGGGTCTCAGGTTTGGTATTAGAAGAATTGAGATATCACATCTCATGCTATAGGAAGTGTCTCAGGATTGGAATGGGAAGGAGTTGGATATCACATCTCATGCTATAGGAAGGGTTTCAGGTTTGGTAGAAGCATTGAGATATCACATCTCATGCTATAGGAAGAGTCTCAGGTTTGGGAAGGGAAGGATTTGGATTTCACATCTCATGTTATAGGATGGTTCTCATGTTTGGTTCTTGAAGTATTGAGATATCACATCTCATGCTATCGGAAGGGTCTCAGGTTTGGAATGGGAAGGAGTTGGATATCACATCTCATGTTATAGGAAGGATCTCAGGTTTGGTATTAGAAGCATTGAGATATCACATCTCATGCTATAGGAAGGGTCTCAGGATTGGAATGGGAAGGAGTTGGATATCACATCTCATGCTATAGGGAGGTTCTCAGGTTTGATATTAGAAGCATTGAGATATCACATCTCATGCTATCGGAAGGGTCTCAGGATTGGAATGGGAAGGAGTTGGATATCACATCTCATGCTAAAGGAAAGGTCTCAGGTTTGGAAGGGGAAGGATTTGGATCTCACATCTCATATTTTAGGACGGGTCTCAGGTTTGGTATTAGAAGCATTGAGATATCACATCTCATGGTATAATAAGGGACTCAGGATTGGAATGGGAAGGAGTTGGATATCACATCTCAAGCTATCTCAGGATTGGAATGGGAAGGAGTTTGATATCACATCTCATGCTATAGGAAGGGTCTCAGGTTTGGAAGGGAAGGATTTGGATTTCACATCTCATGTTATAGGATGGTTCTCATGTTTGGTTTTAGAAGCATTGAGATATCACATCTCATGCTATCGGAAGGGTCTCAGGTTTGGAATGGGAAGGAGTTGGATATCCCATCTCATGTTATAGGAAGGATCTCAGGTTTGGTATTAGAAGCATTGATATATCACATCTCATGCTATAGGAATGGTCTCAGGATTGGAATGGGTAGGAGTTGGATATTGCATTCTTGCTATAGGAAGGGTCTCATGTTTGGAATGGGAAGGAGTTGGATATCACATATGCTATAGGAAGTGTCTCAGGTTTGGAACGGGAAGGAGTTGGATATCACATCTCATGTTATTGGAAGGGTCTCAGGTTTGGTATAAGCATTGAGATATCACATCTCTGCTATCGGAAGTGGCTCAGGATTGGAATGGGAAGGAGTTGGATATCCCATCTCATGTTATAGGACGGGTCTCTGGTTTGGTATAAGCATTGAGATATCACATCTCATGCTATAGGAAGGGTCTCAGGATTGGAATGGGAAGGATTTGGATATCACATCTCATGCTATAGGAAGGGTCTCAGGTTTGGTATAAGCATTGAGATATCACTTCTCATGCTATAGGAAGGGTCTCAGGATTGGAATGGGAAGGAGTTGGATATCTCATCTCATGCTATAGGAAGGGTCTCAGGTTTGGTATAAGCATTGAGATATCACATCTCATGCTATAGAAAGGGTCTCAGGATTGGAATGGGACGGAGTTGTATATGATATCTCAGGCCATAGCAAGGGTCTCAGGTTTGGTATAAGCATTGAGATATCACATCTCTGCTATCGGAAGGGTCTCAGGATTGGAATGGGAAGGAGTTGGATATCCCATCTCATGTTATAGGAAGGGTCTCAGGTTTGGTATTAGAAGCATTGAGATATCACATCTCATGCTATAGGAAGGGTCTCAGGATTGGAATGGGAAGGACTTGGATGTCACATCTCATGCTATAGGGAGGGTCTCAAGTTTGATATTAGAAGCATTGAGATAACAAATCTCATGATATTGGAAGGGTCTCAGGATTGGAATGGGAAGGAGTTGGATATCACATCTCATGATAAAGGAGGGGTCTAAGGTTTGGAATGGGAAGGAGTTGGATATCCCATCTCATGTTATAGGACGGGTCTCAGGTTTGATATTAGAAGCATTGAGATATCACATCGCATGCTGTAGGAAGGGTCTCAGGTTTGGAATGGGAAGGATTTGGATATCACATCTCATGTCATAGGAAGGATCTCAGGTTTGGTATTAGAAGCATTGATATATCACATCTCATGCTATAGGAATGGTCTCAGGATTGGAATGGGTAGGAGTTGGATATTGCATTCTTGCTATAGGAAGGGTCTCATGTTTGGAATGGGAAGGAGTTGGATATCACATATGCTATAGGAAGTGTCTCAGGTTTGGAACGGGAAGGAGTTGGATATCACATCTCATGTTATAGGAAGGGTCTCAGGTTTGGTATAAGCATTGAGATATCACATTTCTGCTATCGGAAGTGGCTCAGGATTGGAATGGGAAGGAGTTGGATATCCCATCTCATGTTATAGGACGGGTCTCTGGTTTGGTATAAGCATTGAGATATCACATCTCATGCTATAGGAAGGGTCTCAGGATTGGAATGGGAAGGATTTGGATATCACCTCTCATGCTATAGGAAGGGTCTCAGGTTTGGTATAAGCATGGAGATATCACTTCTCATGCTATAGGAAGGGTCTCAGGATTGGAATGGGAAGGAGTTGGATATCATCTCATGCTATAGGAAGGGTCTCAGGTTTGGTATAAGCATGGAGATATCACTTCTCATGCTATAGGAAGGGTCTCAGGATTGGAATGGGAAGGAGTTGGATATCACATCTCATGTTATAGGAAGGATCTCAGGTTTGGTATTAGAAGCATTGAGACATCACATCTCATGCTATAGGAAAGGTCTCAGGATTGGAATTGGAAGAAGTTGGATACCACATTTCATGTTATAGGTAGGATCTCAGGTTTGGTATTAGAGGCATTGAGATATCACATCTCATGCTATCAGAAGGGTCTCAGGATTGGAATGGGAAGGAGTTGGATATCACATCTCATGCTAAAGGGAGGGTCTCAGGTTTGGAAGGGGAAGGATTTGGATATCACATCTCATGTTATAGGAAGGATCTCAGGTTTAGTATTAGAAGAATTGAGATATCACATCGCATGCTATCGGAAGTATCTCAGGTTTGGTATCAGAGGCATTGAGATATCACATCTCATGCTATCATAAGGGTCTCAGGATTGGAATGGGAAGGTGTTGGATATCACATCTCATGCTGAAGGGAGGGTCTCAGGTTTGGAAGGGGAAGGATTTGGATATCACATCACATGTTATAGGAAGGATCTCAGGTTTGGTATTAGAAGCATTGAGATATCACATCTCATGCTATCGGAAGGGTCTCAGGATTGGAATGGGAAGGAGCTGGATATCACATCTCATGCTATAGGAAGGGTCACAGGTTTGGAACGGGAAGGAGTTGGATATCACATCTCATGTTATAGGAAGAGTCTCAGGTTTGGTATAAGCATTGAGATATCACATCTCTGCAATCGGAAGTGTCTCAGGATTGGGATGGGAAGGAGTTGGATATCCCATCTCATGTTATAGGACGGGTCTCTGGTTTGGTATTAGAATCATTGAGATATCACATCGCATGCTGTAGGAAGGGTCTAAGGATTGGAATGGGAAGGAGTTGGATATCCCTTCTCATGCTATAGGAAGGGTCTCAGGTTGGAATGGGAAGGAGTTGGATATCACATCTCGTTATAGGAAGGGTCTCAGGATTGGAATGGGAAGGATTTGGATATCACATCTCTTGCTATAGGAAGGGTCTCAGGTTTTTTATTAGAAACATTGAGATATCACATCTCATGCTATAGGAAGGGTTTCAGGATTGGAATGGGAAGGATTTGGATATCACATCTCATGCTAAAGGAAGGGTCTCAGGTTTGGAAGGGGAAGGATTTGGATATCATATCTCACCCCAGGTTTGGTATTAGAAGCATTGAGATATCACATCTCATGCTATAGGAGGAGTCTCAGGATTGGAATGGGAAGGAGTTGGATATCACGTCTCATGTTATAGGAAGGGTCTCAGGATTGGAATGGCAAGGAGTTGGATATCACATCTCATGCTAAAGGAAGGGTCTCAGGTTTGATAGAAGCATTGAGATATCACATCTCATGCTATAGGAAGGAACTCAGGATTGGAATGGGAAGGAGTTGTATATCACATCTCATGCCATAGGAAGGGTCATCAGGTTTGGTATAAGCATTGAGATATCACATCTCTGCTATCGGAAGGGTCTCAGGATAGGAATGGGAAGGACTTAGATATCACATCTCATACTATAGGGAGGGTCTCAGTTTTGATATTAGAAGCATTGAGCTATCACATCTCATGCTATCGGAAGGGTCTCAGGATTGGAATGGGATGGAGTTGGATATCACATCTCAAGCTATCTCAGGATTGGAATGGGAAGGAGTTTGATATCACATCTCAAGCTATAGGAAGGGTCTCAGGTTTGGAAGGGGAAGGATTTGGATCTCACATCTCATGTTTTAGGACGGGTCTCAAGTTTGGTATTAGAAGCATTGAGATATCACATCTCATGGTATAGGAAGGGTCTCAGGATTGGAAAGGGAAGGATTTGGATTTCACATCTCATGTTATAGGATGGTTCTCATGTTTGGTTTTAGTAGCATTGAGATATCACATCTCATGCTATCGGAAGGGTCTCAGGTTTGGAAGGGAACGATTTGGATTTCACATGTTATAGGATGGTTCTCAGGTTTGGTTTTAGAAGCATTAAGATATAACATCTCATGCTATAGGAAGGGTCTCAGGTTTGGAATGGGAAGGAGTTTGATATCACATCTCATGCTAAAGGAAAGGTCTCAGGTTTGGAAGGGGAAGGATTTGGATCTCACATCTCATGTTTTAGGACGGGTCTCAGGTTTGGTATTAGAAGCATTGAAATATCACATCTCATGGTATAGGAAGGGTCTCAGGATTGGAATGGGAAGGAGTTGGATATCACATTGAATGGGAAGGAGTTTGATATCACATCTCAAGCTATAGGAAGGGTCTCAGGTTTGGAAAGGGAATGATTTGGATTTCACATCTCATGTTATAGGATGGTTCTCATGTTTGGTTTTAGAAGCATTGAGATATCACATCTCATGCTATCGGAAGGGTCTCAGGTTTGGAATGGGAAGGAGTTTGATATCACATCTCATGTTATAGGAAGGATCTCAGGTTTGGTATTAGAAGCATTGAGATATCACATCTCATGCTATAGGAAGGGTCTCAGGATTGGAATCGGAAGGAGTTGATTATGACATCTCATGCCTTAGGAAGGGTCTCAGGTTTGGTATAAGCATTGAGATATCACATCTCTGCTATCGGAAGGGTCTCAGGATTGGAATGGGAAGGAGTTGGATATCCCATCTCGTTATAGGAAGGGTCTCAGGTTTGGTATTAGAAGCATTGAGATATCACATCTCATGCTATAGGAAGGGTCTAAGGTTTGGAAGGGGAAGGATTTGGGTATCACATCTCATGTTATAGGACGGGTCTCAGGTTTGGTATTAGAAGCATTGAGATATCACATCTCATGGTATAGGAAGGGTCTCAGGATTGGAATGGAAAGGAGTTGGCTATCACATCTCAAGCTATCTCAGGATTGGAATGGGAAGGAGTTTGATATCACATCTCAAGCTATAGGAAGGGTTTCAGGTTTGGAAAGGGAAGGATTTGGATTTCACATCTCATGTTATAGGATGGTTCTCATGTTTGGTTTTAGTAGCATTGAGATACCACATCTCATGCTATCGGAAGGGTCTCAGGTTTGGAAAGGGAAGGATTTGGAGTTCACATGTTATAGGATGGTTCTCAGGTTTGGTTTTAGAAGCATTAAGATATAACATCTCATGCTATAGGAAGGGTCTCAGGTTTGGAATGGGAAGGAGTTGGATATCACATCTCATGCTAAAGGAAAGGTCTCAGGTTTGGAAGGGGAAGGATTTGGATCTCACATCTCATGTTTTAGGACGGGTCTCAGGTTTGGTATTAGAAGCATTGAAATATCACATCTCATGGTATAAGAAGGGTCTCAGGATTGGAATGGGAAGGAGTTGGATATCACATTGAATGGGAAGGAGTTTGATATCACATCTCAAGCTATAGGAAGGGTCTCAGGATTGGAATCGGAAGGAGTTGTATAAGACATCTCATGCCATAGGAAGGGTCTCAGGTTTGGTATAAGCATTGAGATATCACATCTCTGCTATCGGAAGGGTCTCAGGATTGGAATGGGAAGGAGTTGGATATCCCATCTCGTTATAGGAAGGGTCTCAGGTTTGGTATTAGAAGCATTGAGATATCACATCTCATGCTATAGGAAGGGTCTAAGGTTTGGAAGGGGAAGGATTTGGGTATCACATCTCATGTTATAGGACCGGTCTCAGGTTTGGTATTAGAAGCATTGAGATATCAAGTCTCATGGTATAGGACGGGTCTCAGAATTGGAATGGGAAGGAGTTGGATATCACATCTCAAGCTATAGGAAGGGCCTCAGGATTGGAATGGGAAGGAGTTTGATATCACATCTCATGCCATGGTATGGGTCTCAGGTTTTGTAGAAGCATTGGGATATCACATCTCATGCTATCGGAAGGGTATCGGGATTGGATTTGGAAGGAGTTGGATATCCCATCTCATGCTATAGGAAGGGTCTCAGGATTGGAATGGGAGGAGCTGGATATCACATCTCATGCTAAAGGAAGGGTCTCAGGTTTGGAAGGGGAAGGATTTGGATATCACATCTCATGTTATAGGACGGGTCTCAGGTTTGGTATTAGAAGCATTGTGATATCACATCTCATGCTATAGGATGTGTCTCAGGATTGGAATGGGAAGGAGTTGGATATCACATCTCATGCTATAGGAAGGGTTTCAGGTTTGGTAGAAGCATTGAGATATCACATCTCATGCTATAGTAAGGATCTCAGGTTTGGGAAGGGAAGGATTTGGATTTCACATCTCATGTTATAGGATGGTTCTCATGTTTGGTTTTTGAAGCATTGAGATATCACATCTCATGCTATCGGAAGGGTCTCAGGTTTGGAATGGGAATGAGTTGGATATGACATCTCTTGTTATAGGGAGGGTCTCAGGATTGGAATGTGAAGGATTTGGATATCACATATCTTGCTATAGGAAGGGTCTCAGGTTTTTTATTAGAAACATTGAGATATCACATCTCATGCTATAGGAAAGGTTTTAGGATTGGAATGGGAAGTATTTGGATATCACATCTCATGCTAAAGGAAGGGTCTCAGGTTTGGAAGGGGATTGATTTGGATATCATATCTCATGTTATAGGACGGGTCCCAGGTTTGGTATTAGAAGCATTGAGATATCACATCTCATGGTATAGGAAGGGTCTCAGGGTTGGAATGGGAAGGAGTTGGATATCACATCTCATCCAATAGGAAGGGTCTCAGGTTTGGAATGGGAAGGAATTGGATATCACATCTCATGTTATAGGAAGGATCTCAGGTTTGGTATTAGAAGCATTGAGATATCACATCTCATGCTATAGGAAGGGTCTCAGGATTGGAATGTGAAGAATTTGGATATCACATCTCATGCTAAAGGAAAGGTCTCAGGTTTGGTAGAAGCATTGAGATATCACATCTCATGCTATAGGAAGGGTCTCAGGATTTGAATGGCAAGGAGTTGGATATCACATCTCATGCCATAGGAAGGGTCTCAGGTTTGGTATAAGCATTGAGATATCACATCTCTGCTATCGGAAGGGTCTCAGGATTGGATTGGGAAGGAGTTGGATATCCCTTCTCATGCTATAGGAAGTGTCTCAGGTTGGAATGGGAAGGAGTTGGATATCACATCTCATGCTATAGGTAGGCTCTCAGGTTTGGTATAAGCATTGAGATATCACATCTCATGCTATAGGAAGGGTCTCAGGATTGGAATGGGAAGGATTTGGATATCACATCTCATGCTATAGGAAGGGTCTCAGGTTTGGTATAAGCATGGAGATATCACTTCTCATGCTATAGGAAGGGTCTCAGGATTGGAATGGGAAGGAGTTGGATATCACATCTCATGCTATAGGAAGGGTCTCAGGATTGGAATGTGAAGGATTTGGATATCACATCTCATGCTAAAGGAAGGGTCTCAGGTTTGGTAGAAGCATTGAGATATCACATCTCATGCTATAGGAAGGGTCTCAGGATTTGAATGTCAAGGAGTTGGATATCACATCTCATGCCATAGGAAGGGTCTCAGGTTTGGTATAAGCATTGAGATATCACATCTCTGCTATCGGAAGGGTCTCAGGATTGGATTGGGAAGGAGTTGGATATCCCTTCTCATGCTATAGGAAGTGTCTCAGGTTGGAATGGGAAGGAGTTGGATATCACATCTCATGTTATAGGAAGGGTCTCAGGATTGGAATGGGAAGGATTTGGATATCACATCTCTTGCTATAGGAAGGGTCTCAGGATTGGAATGGGAAGGATTTGGATATCACATCTCATGTCATAGGAAGGATCTCAGGTTTGGTATTAGAAGCATTGATATATCACATCTCATGCTATAGGAATGGTCTCAGGATTGGAATGGGTAGGAGTTGGATATTACATTCTTGCTATAGGAAGGGTCTCATGTTTGGAATGGGAAGGAGTTGGATATCACATATGCTATAGGAAGTGTCTCAGGTTTGGAACGGGAAGGAGTTGGATATCACATCTCATGTTATAGGAAGGGTCTCAGGTTTGGTATAAGCATTGAGATATCACATCTCTGCTATTGGAAGTGGCTCAGGATTGGAATGGGAAGGAGTTGGATATCCCATCTCATGTTATAGGACGGGTCTCTGGTTTGGTATTAGAATCATTGAGATATCACATCGCATGCTGTAGGAAGGGTCTAAGGATTGGAATGGGAAGGAGTTGGATATCCCTTCTCATGCTATAGGAAGGGTCTCAGGTTGGAATGGGAAGGAGTTGGATATCACATCTCGTTATAGGAAGGGTCTCAGGATTGGAATGGGAATTATTTGGATATCACATCTCTTGCTATAGGAAGGGTCTCAGGTTTTTTATTAGAAACATTGAGATATCACATCTCATGCTATAGGAAGGGTTTCAGGATTGGAATGGGAAGGATTTGGATATCACATCTCATGCTAAAGGAAGGGTCTCAGGTTTGGAAGGGGAAGGATTTGGATATCATATCTCATGTTATAGGACGGGTCCCAGGTTTGGTATTAGAAGCATTGAGATATCACATCTCATGCTATAGGAGGAGTCTCAGGATTGGAATGGGAAGGAGTTGGATATCACGTCTCATGTTATAGGAAGGGTCTCAGGTTTGATAGAAGCATTGAGATATCACATCTCATGCTATAGGAAGGAACTCAGGATTGGAATGGGAAGGAGTTGGATATCACATCTCATGCCATAGGAAGGGTCATCAGGTTTGGTATAAGCATTGAGATATCACATCTCTGCTATCGGAAAGGTCTCAGGATAGGAATGGGAAGGACTTAGATATCACATCTCATACTATAGGGAGGGTCTCAGTTTTGATATTAGAAGCATTGAGCTATCACATCTCATGCTATCGGAAGGGTCTCAGGATTGGAATGGGATGGAGTCGGATATCACATCTCAAGCTATCTCAGGATTGGAATGGGAAGGAGTTTGATATCACATCTCAAGCTATAGGAAGGGTCTCAGGTTTGGAAGGGGAAGGATTTGGATCTCACATCTCATGTTTTAAGACGGGTCTCAAGTTTGGTATTAGAAGCATTGAGATATCACATCTCATGGTATAGGAAGGGTCTCAGGATTGGAATGGGAAGGAGTTGGCTATCACATCTCAAGCTATCTCAGGATTGGAATGGGAAGGAGTTTGATATCACATCTCAAGCTATAGGAAGGGTCTCAGGTTTGGAAAGGGAAGGATTTGGATTTCACATCTCATGTTATAGGATGGTTCTCATGTTTGGTTTTAGTAGCATTGAGATATCACATCTCATGCTATCGGAAGGGTCTCAGGTTTGGAAGGGAAGGATTTGGATTTCACATGTTATAGGATGGTTCTCAGGTTTGGTTTTAGAAGCATTAAGATATAACATCTCATGCTATAGGAAGGGTCTCAGGTTTGGAATGGGAAGGAGTTGGATATCACATCTCATGCTAAAGGAAAGGTCTCAGGTTTGGAAGGGGAAGGATTTGGATCGCACATCTCATGTTTTAGGACGGGTCTCAGGTTTGGTATTAGAAGCATTGAAATATCACATCTCATGGTATAGGATGGGTCTCAGGATTGGAATGGGAAGGAGTTGGATATCACATTGAATGGGAAGGAGTTTGATATCACATCTCAAGCTATAGGAAGGGTCTCAGGTTTGGAAAGGGAATGATTTGGATTTCACATCTCATGTTATAGGATGGTTCTCATGTTTGGTTTTAGAAGCATTGAGATATCACATCTCATGCTATCGGAAGGGTCTCAGGTTTGGAATGGGAAGGAGTTTGATATCACATCTCATGTTATAGGAAGGATCTCAGGTTTGGTATTAGAAGCATTGAGATATCACATCTCATGCTATAGGAAGGGTCTCAGGATTGGAATCGGAAGGAGTTGTATATGACATCTCATGCCATAGGAAGGGTCTCAGGTTTGGTATAAGCATTGAGATATCACATCTCTGCTATCGGAAGGGTCTCAGGATTGGAATGGGAAGGAGTTGGATATCCCATCTCGTTGTAGGAAGGGTCTCAGGTTTGGTATTAGAAGCATTGAGATATCACATCTCATGCTATAGGAAGGGTCTAAGGTTTGGAAGGGGAAGGATTTGGGTATCACATCTCATGTTATAGGACGGGTCTCAGGTTTGGTATTAGAAGCATTGAGATATCACATCTCATGGTATAGGAAGGGTCTCAGGATTGGAATGGAAAGGAGTTGGCTATCACATCTCAAGCTATCTCAGGATTGGAATGGGAAGGAGTTTGATATCACATCTCAAGCTATAGGAAGGGTCTCAGGTTTGGAAAGGGAAGGATTTGGATTTCACATCTCATGTTATAGGATGGTTCTCATGTTAAGTTTTAGTAGCATTGAGATACCACATCTCATGCTATCGGAAGGGTCTCAGGTTTGGAAAGGGAAGGATTTGGAGTTCACATGTTATAGGATGGTTCTCAGGTTTGGTTTTAGAAGCATTAAGATATAACATCTCATGCTATAGGAAGGGTCTCAGGTTTGGAATGGGAAGGAGTTGGATATCACATCTCATGCTAAAGGAAAGGTCTCAGGTTTGGAAGGGGAAGGATTTGGATCTCACATCTCATGTTTTAGTACGGGTCTCAGGTTTGGTATTAGAAGCATTGAAATATCACATCTCATGGTATAGGAAGGGTCTCAGGATTGGAATGGGAAGGAGTTGGATATCACATTGAATGGGAAGGAGTTTGATATCACATCTCAAGCTATCGGAAGAGTCTCAGGATTGGAATCGGAAGGAGTTGTATAAGACATCTCATGCCATAGGAAGGGTCTCAGGTTTGGTATAAGCATTGAGATATCACATCTCTGCTATCGGAAGGGTCTCAGGATTGGAATGGGAAGGAGTTGGATATCCCATCTCGTTATAGGAAGGGTCTCAGGTTTGGTATTAGAAGCATTGAGATATCACATCTCATGCTATAGGAAGGGTCTAAGGTTTGGAAGGGGAAGGATTTGGGTATCACATCTCATGTTATAGGACCGGTCTCGTTTGGTATTAGAAGCATTGAGATATCAAGTCTCATGGTATAGGACGGGTCTCAGAATTGGAATGGGAAGGAGTTGGATATCACATCTCAAGCTATAGGAAGGGTCTCAGGATTGGAATGGGAAGGAGTTGGATATCACATCTCATGTTATAGGAAGGGTCTCAGGATTGGAATGGGAAGGACTTGGATATCACATCTCATTCTATAGGAAGGCTCTCAGGGTTGGAAGGGGAAGGAGTTGGATATCACATTTCATGTTAGAGGTAGGATCTCAGGTTTGGTATTAGAGGCATTGAGATATCACATCTCATTTCTATCAGAAGGGTATCAGGATTGGAATGGGAAGGAGTTGGCTATCACATCTCATGTAAAGGGAGGGTCTCAGGTTTGGAAGGGGAAGGATTTGGATATCACATCTCATGTTATAAGAAGGATCTCAGGTTTGGTATTAGAAGCATTGAGATATCACATCTCATGCTATCGGAAGGATCTCAGGTTTGGTATTAGAAGCATTGAGATATCACATCTCATGCTATAGGAAGGGTCTCAGGATTGGAATGGGAAGGAGTTGGATATCACATCTCATGCTAAAGGAAGGGTCTCAGTTTTGATATTAGAAGCATTGAGATATCACATCTCATGCTATCGGAAGGGTCTCAGGATTGGAATGGGAGGAGCTGGATATCACATCTCATGCTAAAGGAAGGGTCTCAGGTTTGGAAGGGGAAGGATTTGGATATCACATCTCTTGTTATAGGACGGGTCTCAGGTTTGGTATTAGAAGAATTGAGATATCACATCTCATGCTATAGGAAGTGTCTCAGGATTGGAATGGGAAGGAGTTGGATATCACATCTCATGCTATAGGAAGGGTTTCAGGTTTGGTAGAAGCATTGAGATATCACATCTCATGCTATAGGAAGAGTCTCAGGTTTGGGAAGGGAAGGATTTGGATTTCACATCTCATGTTATAGGATGGTTCTCATGTTTGGTTCTTGAAGTATTGAGATATCACATCTCATGCTATCGGAAGGGTCTCAGGTTTGGAATGGGAAGGAGTTGGATATCACATCTCATGTTATAGGAAGGATCTCAGGTTTGGTATTAGAAGCATTGAGATATCACATCTCATGCTATAGGAAGGGTCTCAGGATTGGAATGGGAAGGAGTTGGATATCACATCTCATGCTATAGGGAGGTTCTCAGGTTTGATATTAGAAGCATTGAGATATCACATCTCATGCTATAGGAAGGGTCTCAGGATTGGAATGGGAAGGAGTTGGATATCACATCTCATGCTAAAGGAAAGGTCTCAGGTTTGGAAGGGGAAGGATTTGGATCTCACATCTCATATTTTAGGACGGGTCTCAGGTTTGGTATTAGAAGCATTGAGATATCACATCTCATGGTATAATAAGGGACTCAGGATTGGAATGGGAAGGAGTTGGATATCACATCTCAAGCTATCTCAGGATTGGAATGGGAAGGAGTTTGATATCACATCTCAAGCTATAGGAAGGGTCTCAGGTTTGGGAAGGGAAGGATTTGGATTTCACATCTCATGTTATAGGATGGTTCTCATGTTTGGTTTTAGAAGCATTGAGATATCACATCTCATGCTATCGGAAGGGTCTCAGGTTTGGAATGGGAAGGAGTTGGATATCCCATCTCATGTTATAGGACGGGTCTCAGGTTTGATATTAGAAGCATTGAGATATCACATCGCATGCTGTAGGAAGGGTCTCAGGTTTGGAATGGGAAGGATTTGGATATCACATCTCATGTCATAGGAAGGATCTCAGGTTTGGTATTAGAAGCATTGATATATCACATCTCATGCTATAGGAATGGTCTCAGGATTGGAATGGGTAGGAGTTGGATATTGCATTCTTGCTATAGGAAGGGTCTCATGTTTGGAATGGGAAGGAGTTGGATATCACATATGCTATAGGAATTGTCTCAGGTTTGGAACGGGAAGGAGTTGGATATCACATCTCATGTTATTGGAAGGGTCTCAGGTTTGGTATAAGCATTGAGATATCACATCTCTGCTATCGGAAGTGGCTCAGGATTGGAATGGGAAGGAGTTGGATATCCCATCTCATGTTATAGGACGGGTCTCTGGTTTGGTATAAGCATTGAGATATCACATCTCATGCTATAGGAAGGGTCTCAGGATTGGAATGGGAAGGATTTGGATATCACATCTCATGCTATAGGAAGGGTCTCAGGTTTGGTATTAGAAGCATTGAGACATCACATATCATGCTAGAGGAAGGGTCTCAGGATTGGAATGGGAAGGAGTTGGATATCATCTCATGCTATATGAAGGGTCTCAGGTTTGGTATAAGCATGGAGATATCACTTCTCATGCTATAGGAAGGGTCTCAGGATTGGAATGGGAAGGAGTTGGATATCACATCTCATGTTATAGGAAGGATCTCAGGTTTGGTATTAGAAGCATTGAGACATCACATATCATGCTAGAGGAAGGGTCTCAGGATTGGAATGGGAAGGAGTTGGATATCTCATCTCATGCTATAGGAAGGGTCTCAGGTTTGGTATAAGCATTGTGATATCACATCTCATGCTATAGAAAGGGTCTCAGGATTGGAATGGGAAGGAGTTGTATATGACATCTCAGGCCATAGCAAGGGTCTCAGGTTTGGTATAAGCATTGAGATATCACATCTCTGCTTTCGGAAGGGTCTCAGGATTGGAATGGGAAGGAGTTGGATATCCCATCTCATGTTATAGGAAGGGTCTCAGGTTTGGTATTAGAAGCATTGAGATATCACATCTCATGCTATAGGAAGGGTCTCAGGATTGGAATGGGAAGGACTTGGATGTCACATCTCATGCTATAGGGAGGGTCTCAAGTTTGATATTAGAAGCATTGAGATAACAAATCTCATGATATCGGAAGGGTCTCAGGATTGGAATGGGAAGGAGTTGGATATCACATCTCATGATAAAGGAAGGGTCTAAGGTTTGGAAGGGGAAGGATTTGGATATCACATCTCAAGCTATAGGAAGGGTCTCAGGATTGGAATGGGAAGGAGTTTGATATCACATCTCATGCCATTGTATGGGTCTCAGGTTTGGTAGAAGCATTGGGATATTACATCTTATGCTATCGGAAGGGTATCAGGATTGGATTTGGAAGGAGTTGGATATCCCATCTCATGCTATAGGAAAGGTCTCAGGTTGGAATGGGAAGGAGTTGGATATCATATCTCATGCTATAGGAAGGCTCTCAGGTTTGGAAGGGGAAGGAGTTGGATATCACATTTCATGTTAGATGAAGGATCTCAGGTTTGGTATTAGAGGCATTGAGATATCACATCTCATGCTATAGGAAGGGTCTCAAGATTGGAATGGGAAGGAGTTGGATATCACATCTCATGTTGTAGGAAAGATCTCAGGTTTGGTATTTGAAGCATTGAGACATCACATCTCATGTTATAGGAAGGGTCTCAGGATTGGAATGGGAAGAAGTTGGATACCACATCTGTTGCTATAGGAAGGATCTCAGGTTTGGTATAAACATTGAGATATCACATCTCATGCTATAGGAAGGGTCTCAGGATTGGAATGGGAAGGAGTTGGATATCACATCTCATGTTGTAGGAAAGATCTCAGGTTTGGTATTTGAAGCATTGAGACATCACATCTCATGTTATAGGAAGGGTCTCAGGATTGGAATTGGAAGAAGTTGGATACCACATCTGTTGCTATAGGAAGGGTCTCAGGTTTGGTATAAGCATTGAGATATCACATCTCATGCTATAGTAAGGGTCTCAGGATTGGAATGGGAAGGAGTTGTATATGACATCTCATGCCATAGGAAGGGCCTCAGGTTTGGTATAAGCATTGAGATATCACATCTCATGCTATAGGAATGGTCTCAGGATTGGAATGGGAAGGACTTGGATATCACATCTCATACTATAGGCAGGGTCTCAGGTTTGGAAAGGGAGAGAGTTGGATATCACATTTCATGTTATAGGTAGGATCTCAGGTTTGGTATTAGAGGCATTGAGATATCACATCTCATGCTATCAGAAGGGTCTCAGGATTGGAATGGGAAGGAGTTGGATATCATATCTCATGCTAAAGGGAGGGTCTCAGGTTTGGAAGGGGAAGGATTTGGATATCACATCTCATGTTATAGGAAGGATCTCAGGTTTGGTATTAGAAGAATTGAGATATCACATCTCATGCTATCGGAAGTATCTCAGGTTTGGTATCAGAGGCATTGAGATATCACATCTCATGCTATCATAAGGGTCTCAGGATTGGAATGGGAAGGAGTTGGATATCACATCTCATGCTGAAGGGAGGGTCTCAGGTTTGGAAGGGGAAGGATTTGGATATCACATCACATGTTATAGGAAGGATCTCAGGTTTGGTATTAGAAGCATTGAGATATCACATCTCATGCTATCGGAAGGGTCTCAGGATTGGAATGGGAAGGAGCTGGATATCACATCTCATGCTATAGGAAGGGTCTCAGGTTTGGAACGGGAAGAAGTTGGATATCACATCTCATGTTATAGGAAGAGTCTCAGGTTTGGTATAAGCATTGAGATATCACATCTCTGCAATCGGAAGTGTCTCAGGATTGGGATGGGAAGGAGTTGGATATCCCATCTTATGTTATAGGACGGGTCTCTGGTTTGGTATTAGAATCATTGAGATATCACATTGCATGCTGTAGGAAGGGTCTAAGGATTGGAATGGGAAGGAGTTGGATATCCCTTCTCATGCTATAGGAAGGGTCTCAGGTTGGAATGGGAAGGAGTTGGATATCACATCTCGTTATAGGAAGGGTCTCAGGATTGGAATGGGAAGGATTTGGATATCACATCTCTTGCTATAGGAAGGGTCTCAGGTTTTTTATTAGAAACATTGAGATATCACATCTCATGCTATAGGAAGGGTTTCAGGATTGGAATGGGAAGGATTTGGATATCACATCTCATGCTAAAGGAAGGGTCTCAGGTTTGGAAGGGGAAGGATTTGGATATCATATCTCATGTTATAGGACGGGTCCCAGGTTTGGTATTAGAAGCATTGAGATATCACATCTCAGGCTATAGGAGGAGTCTCAGGATTGGAATGGGAAGGAGTTGGATATCACGTCTCATGTTATAGGAAGGGTCTCAGGATTGGAATGGCAAGGAGTTGGATATCACATCTCATGCTAAAGGAAGGGTCTCAGGTTTGATAGAAGCATTGAGATATCACATCTCATGCTATAGGAAGGAACTCAGGATTGGAATGGGAAGGAGTTGGATATCACATCTCATGCCATAGGAAGGGTCATCAGGTTTGGTATAAGCATTGAGATATCACATCTCTGCTATCGGAAGGGTCTCAGGATAGGAATGGGAAGGACTTAGATATCACATCTCATACTATAGGGAGGGTCTCAGTTTTGATATTAGAAGCATTGAGCTATCACATCTCATGCTATCGGAAGGGTCTCAGGATTGGAATGGGATGAGTCGGATATCACATCTCAAGCTATCTCAGGATTGGAATGGGAAGGAGTTTGATATCACATCTCAAGCTATAGGAAGGGTCTCAGGTTTGGAAGGGGAAGGGTTTGGATCTCACATCTCATGTTTTAGGACGGGTCTCAAGTTTGGTATTAGAAGCATTGAGATATCACATCTCATGGTATAGGAAGGGTCTCAGGATTGGAATGGGAAGGAGTTGGCTATCACATCTCAAGCTATCTCAGGATTGGAATGGGAAGGAGTTTGATATCACATCTCAAGCTATAGGAAGGGTCTCAGGTTTGGAAAGGGAAGGATTTGGATTTCACATCTCATGTTATAGGATGGTTCTCATGTTTGGTTTTAGTAGCATTGAGATATCACATCTCATGCTATCGGAAGGGTCTCAGGTTTGGAAGGGAACGATTTGGATTTCACATGTTATAGGATGGTTCTCAGGTTTGGTTTTAGAAGCATTAAGATATAACATCTCACGCTATAGGAAGGGTCTCAGGTTTGGAATGGGAAGGAGTTGGATATCACATCTCATGCTAAAGGAAAGGTCTCAGGTTTGGAAGGGGAAGGATTTGGATCTCACATCTCATGTTTTAGGACGGGTCTCAGGTTTGGTATTAGAAGCATTCAAATATCACATCTCATGGTATAGGAAGGGTCTCAGGATTGGAATGGGAAGGAGTTGGATATCACATTGAATGGGAAGGAGTTTGATATCACATCTCAAGCTATAGGAAGGGTCTCAGGTTTGGAAAGGGAATGATTTAGATTTCACATCTCATGTTATAGGATGGTTCTCATGTTTGGTTTTAGAAGCATTGAGATATCACATCTCATGCTATCGGAAGGGTCTCAGGTTTGGAATGGGAAGGAGTTTGATATCACATCTCATGTTATAGGAAGGATCTCAGGTTTGGTATTAGAAGCATTGAGATATCACATCTCATGCTATAGGAAGGGTCTCAGGATTGGAATCGGAAGGAGTTGTATATGACATCTCATGCCATAGGAAGGGTCTCAGGTTTGGTATAAGCATTGAGATATCACATCTCTGCTATCGGAAGGGTCTCAGGATTGGAATGGGAAGGAGTTGGATATCCCATCTCGTTATAGGAAGGGTCTCAGGTTTGGTATTAGAAGCATTGAGATATCACATCTCATGCTATAGGAAGGGTCTAAGGTTTGGAAGGGGAAGGATTTGGGTATCACATCTCATGTTATAGGACGGGTCTCAGGTTTGGTATTAGAAGCATTGAGATATCACATCTCATGGTATAGGAAGGGTCTCAGGATTGGAATGGGAAGGAGTTTGATATCACATCTCAAGCTATAGGAAGGGTCTCAGGTTTGGAAAGGGAAGGATTTGGATTTCACATCTCATGTTATAGGATGGTTCTCATGTTTGGTTTTAGTAGCATTGAAATATCACATCTCATGGTATAGGAAGGGTCTCAGGATTGGAATGGGAAGGAGTGGATATCACATTGAATGGGAAGGAGTTTGATATCACATCTCAAGCTATAGGAAGGGTCTCAGGATTGGAATGGGAAGGAGTTGGATAACCCATCTCGTTATTGGAAGGGTCTCAGGTTTGGTATTAGAAGCATTGAGATATCACATCTCATGCTATAGGAAGGGTCTAAGGTTTGGAAGGGGAAGGATTTGGGTATCACATCTCATGTTATAGGACCGGTCTCAGGTTTGGTATTAGAAGCATTGAGATATCAAGTCTCATGGTATAGGACGGGTCTCAGAATTGGAATGGGAAGGAGTTGGATATCACATCTCATGCCATGGTATGGGTCTCAGGTTTTGTAGAAGCATTGGGATATCACATCTCATGCTATCGGAAGGGTATCGGGATTGGATTTGGAAGGAGTTGGATATCCCATCTCATGCTATAGGAAGGGTCTCAGGATTGGAATGGGAGGAGCTGGATATCACATCTCATGCTAAAGGAAGGGTCTCAGGTTTGGAAGGGGAAGGATTTGGATATCACATCTCAAGTTATAGGACGGGTCTCAGGTTTGGTATTAGAAGCATTGTGATATCACATCTCATGCTATAGGATGTGTCTCAGGATTGGAATGGGAAGGAGTTGGATATCACATCTCATGCTATAGGAAGGGTTTCAGGTTTGGTAGAAGCATTGAGATATCACATCTCATGCTATAGGAAGAGTCTCAGGTTTGGGAAGGGAAGGATTTGGATTTCACATCTCATGTTATAGGATGGTTCTCATGTTTGGTTTTTGAAGCATTGAGATATCACATCTCATGCTATCGGAAGGGTCTCAGGTTTGGAATGGGAAGGAGTTGGATATCACATCTCATGTTATAGGAAGGATCTCAGGTTTGGTATTAGAAGCATTGAGATATCACATCTCATGCTATAGGAAGGGTCTCCGGATTGGAATGTGAAGAATTTGGATATCACATCTCATGCTAAAGGAAGGGTCTCAGGTTTGGAATGGGAAGGATTTGGATATGACATCTCTTGTTATAGGGAGGGTCTAAGGATTTGAATGGCAAGGAGTTGGATATCACATCTCTGCTATCGGAAAGGTCTCAGGATTGGATTGGGAAGGAGTTGGATATCCCTTCTCATGCTATAGGAAGGGTCTCGAGTTGGAATGGGAAGGAGTTGGATATGACATCTCATGTTATAGGAAGGGTCTCAGGATTGGAATGGGAAGGATTTGGATATCACATCTCTTGCTATAGGAAGGGTCTCAGGTTTTTTATTAGAAACATTGAGATATCACATCTCATGCTATAGGAAAGGTTTTAGGATTGGAATGGGAAGTATTTGGATATCACTTCTCATGCTAAAGGAAGGGTCTCAGGTTTGGAAGGGGATTGATTTGGATATCATATCTCATGTTATAGGACGGGTCCCAGGTTTGGTATTAGAAGCATTGAGATATCACATCTCATGGTATAGGAAGGGTCTCAGGGTTGGAATGGGAAGGAGTTGGATATCACATCTCATCCAATAGGAAGGGTCTCAGGTTTGGAATGGGAAGGAATTGGATATCACATCTCATGTTATAGGAAGGATCTCAGGTTTGGTATTAGAAGCATTGAGATATCACATCTCATGCTATAGGAAGGGTCTCAGGATTGGAATGTGAAGGATTTGGATATCACATCTCATGCTAAAGGAAGGGTCTCAGGTTTGGCAGAAGCATTGAGATATCACATCTCATGCTATAGGAAGGGTCTCAGGATTTGAATGGCAAGGTGTTCGATATCACATCTCATGCCATAGGAAGGGTCTCAGGTTTGGTATAAGCATTGAGATATCACATCTCTGCTATCGGAAGGGTCTCAGGATTGGATTGGGAAGGAGTTGGATATCCCTTCTCATGCTATAGGAAGTGTCTCAGGTTGGAATGGGAAGGAGTTGGATATCAAATCTCATGCTATAGGTAGGCTCTCAGGTTTGGTATAAGCATTGAGATATCACATCTCATGCTATAGGAAGGGTCTCAGGATTGGAATGGGAAGGATTTGGATATCACATCTCATGCTAAAGGAAGGGTCTCAGGTTTGGTATAAGCATGGAGATATCACTTCTCATGCTATAGGAAGGGTCTCAGGATTGGAATGGGAAGGAGTTGGATATCACATCTCATGCTATAGGAAGGGTCTCAGGATTGGAATGTGAAGGATTTGGATATCACATCTCATGCTAAAGGAAGGGTCTCAGGTTTGGTAGAAGCATTGAGATATCACATCTCATGCTATAGGAAGGGTCTCAGGATTTGAATGGCAAGGAGTTGGATATCACATCTCATGCCATAGGAAGGGTCTCAGGTTTGGTATAAGCATTGAGATATCACATCTCTGCTATCGGAAGGGTCTCAGGATTGGATTGGGAAGGAGTTGGATATCCCTTCTCATGCTATAGGAAGTGTCTCAGGTTGGAATGGGAAGGAGTTGGATATCACATCTCATGTTATAGGAAGGGTCTCAGGATTGGAATGGGAAGGATTTGGATATCACATCTCTTGCTATAGGAAGGGTCTCAGGATTGGAATGGGAAGGATTTGGATATCACATCTCATGTCATAGGAAGGATCTCAGGTTTGGTATTAGAAGCATTGATATATCACATCTCATGCTATAGGAATGGTCTCAGGATTGGAATGGGTAGGAGTTGGATATTACATTCTTGCTATAGGAAGGGTCTCATGTTTGGAATGGGAAGGAATTGGATATCACATATGCTATAGGAAGTGTCTCAGGTTTGGAATGGGAAGGAGTTGGATATCACATCTCATGTTATAGGAAGGGTCTCAGGTTTGGTATAAGCATTGAGATATCACATCTCTGCTATTGGAAGTGGCTCAGGATTGGAATGGGAAGGAGTTGGATATCCCATCTCATGTTATAGGACGGGTCTCTGGTTTGGTATTAGAATCATTGAGATATCACATCGCATGCTGTAGGAAGGGTCTAAGGATTGGAATGGGAAGGAGTTGGATATCCCTTCTCATGCTATAGGAAGGGTCTCAGGTTGGAATGGGAAGGAGTTGGATATCACATCTCGTTATAGGAAGGGTCTCAGGATTGGAATGGGAAGGATTTGGATATCACATCTCTTGCTATAGGAAGGGTCTCAGATTTTTTATTAGAAACATTGAGATATCACATCTCATGCTATAGGAAGGGTTTCAGGATTGGAATGGGAAGGATTTGGATATCACATCTCATGCTAAAGGAAGGGTCTCAGGTTTGGAAGGGGAAGGATTTGGATATCATATCTCATGTTATAGGACGGGTCCCAGGTTTGGTATTAGAAGCATTGAGATATCACATGTCATGCTATAGGAGGAGTCTCAGGATTGGAATGGGAAGGAGTTGGATATCACGTCTCATGTTATAGGAAGGGTCTCAGGATTGGAATGGCAAGGAGTTGGATATCACATCTCATGCTAAAGGAAGGGTCTCAGGTTTGATAGAAGCATTGAGATATCACATCTCATGCTATAGGAAGGAACTCAGGATTGGAATGGGAAGGAGTTGGATATCACATCTCATGCCATAGGAAGGGTCATCAGGTTTGGTATAAGCATTGAGATATCACATCTCTGCTATCGGAAGGGTCTCAGGATAGGAATGGGAAGGAGTTTGATATCACATCTCAAGCTATAGGAAGGGTCTCAGGTTTGGAAAGGGAAGGATTTGGATTTCACATCTCATGTTATAGGATGGTTCTCATGTTTGGTTTTAGTAGCATTGAGATATCACATCTCATGCTATCGGAAGGGTCTCAGATTTGAAAGGGAAGGATTTGGATTTCACATGTTATAGGATGGTTCTCAGGTTTGGTTTTAGAAGCATTAAGATATAACATCTCATGCTATAGGAAGGGTCTCAGGTTTGGAATGGGAAGGAGTTGGATATCACATCTCATGCTAAAGGAAAGGTCTCAGGTTTGGAAGGGGAAGGATTTGGATCTCACATCTCATGTTTTAGGACGGGTCTCAGGTTTGCTATTAGAAGCATTGAAATATCACATCTCATGGTATAGGATGGGTCTCAGGATTGGAATGGGAAGGAGTTGGATATCACATTGAATGGGAAGGAGTTTGATATCACATCTCAAGCTATAGGAAGGGTCTCAGGTTTGGAAAGGGAATGATTTGGATTTCACATCTCATGTTATAGGATGGTTCTCATGTTTGGTTTTAGAAGCATTGAGATATCACATCTCATGCTATCGGAAGGGTCTCAGGTTTGGAATGGGAAGGAGTTTGATATCACATCTCATGCTATAGGAAGGGTCTCAGGATTGGAATCGGAAGGAGTTGTATATGACATCTCATGCCATAGGAAGGGTCTCAGGTTTGGTATAAGCATTGAGATATTACATCTCTGCTATCGGAAGGGTCTCTGGATTGGAATGGGAAGGAGTTGGATATCCCATCTCGTTATAGGAAGGGTCTCAGGTTTGGTATTAGAAGCATTGAGATATCACATCTCATGCTATAGGAAGGGTCTAAGGTTTGGAAGGGGAAGGATTTGGGTATCACATCTCATGTTATAGGACGGGTCTCAGGTTTGGTATTAGAAGCATTGAGATATCACATCTCATGGTATAGGAAGGGTCTCAGGATTGGAATGGAAAGGAGTTGGCTATCACATCTCAAGCTATCTCAGGATTGGAATGGGAAGGAGTTTGATATCACATCTCAAGCTATAGGAAGGGTCTCAGGTTTGGAAAGGGAAGGATTTGGATTTCACATCTCATGTTATAGGATGGTTCTCATGTTTGGTTTTAGTAGCATTGAGATACCACATCTCATGCTATCGGAAGGGTCTCAGGTTTGGAAAGGGAAGGATTTGGAGTTCACATGTTATAGGATGGTTCTCAGGTTTGGTTTTAGAAGCATTAAGATATAACATCTCATGCTATAGGAAGGGTCTCAGGTTTGGAATGGGAAGGAGTTGAATATCACATCTCATGCTAAAGGAAAGGTCTCAGGTTTGGAAGGGGAAGGATTTGGATCTCACATCTCATGTTTTAGGACGGGTCTCAGGTTTGGTATTAGAAGCATTGAAATATCACATCTCATGGTATAGGAAGGGTCTCAGGATTGGAATGGGAAGGAGTTGGATATCACATTGAATGGGAAGGAGTTTGATATCACATCTCAAGCTATAGGAAGGGTCTCAGGATTGGAATCGGAAGGAGTTGTATAAGACATCTCATGCCATAGGAAGGGACTCAGGTTTGGTATAAGCATTGAGATATCACATCTCTGCTATCGGAAGGGTCTCAGGATCGGAATGGGAAGGAGTTGGATATCCCATCTCGTTATAGGAAGGGTCTCAGGTTTGGTATTAGAAGCATTGAGATATCACATCTCATGCTATAGGAAGGGTCTAAGGTTTGGAAGGGGAAGGATTTGGGTATCACATCTCATGTTATAGGACTGGTCTCAGGTTTAGTATTAGAAGCATTGAGATATCAAGTCTCATGGTATAGGACGGGTCTCAGAATTGGAATGGGAAGGAGTTGGATATCACATCTCAAGCTATAGGAATGGTCTCAGGATTGGAATGGGAAGGAGTTGGATATCACATCTCATGTTATAGGAAGGGTCTCAGGATTGGAATGGGAAGGACTTGGATATCACATCTCATTCTATAGGAAGGCTCTCAGGGTTGGAAGGGGAAGGAGTTGGATATCACATTTCATGTTAGAGGTAGGATCTCAGGTTTGGTATTAGAGGCATTGAGATATCACATCTCATTTCTATCAGAAGGGTATCAGGATTGGAATGGGAAGGAGTTGGATATCACATCTCATGCTAAAGGGAGGGTCTCAGGTTTGGAAGGGGAAGGATTTGGATATCACATCTCATGTTATAGGAAGGATCTCAGGTTTGGTATTAGAAGCATTGAGATATCACATCTCATGCTATAGGAAGGGTCTCAGGATTGGAATGGGAAGGAGTTGGATATCACATCTCATGCTAAAGGAAGGGTCTCAGTTTTGATATTAGAAGCATTGAGATATCACATCTCATGCTATCGGAAGGGTCTCAGGATTGGAATGGGAGGAGCTGGATATCACATTTCATGCTAAAGGAAGGGTCTCAGGTTTGGAAGGGGAAGGATTTGGATATCACATCTCTTGTTATAGGACGGGTCTCAGGTTTGGTATTAGAAGAATTGAGATATCACATCTCATGCTATAGGAAGTGTCTCAGGATTGGAATGGGAAGGAGTTGGATATCACATCTCATGCTATAGGAAGGTTTTCAGGTTTGGTAGAAGCATTGAGATATCACATCTCATGCTATAGGAAGAGTCTCAGGTTTGGGAAGGGGAGGATTTGGATTTCACATCTCATGTTATAGGATGGTTCTCATGTTTGGTTCTTGAAGTATTGAGATATCACATCTCATGCTATCGGAAGGGTCTCAGGTTTGGAATGGGAAGGAGTTGGATATCACATCTCATGTTATAGGAAGGATCTCAGGTTTGGTATTAGAAGCATTGAGATATCACATCTCATGCTATAGGAAGGGTCTCAGGATTGGAATGGGAAGGAGTTGGATATCACATCTCATGCTATAGGGAGGTTCTCAGGTTTGATATTAGAAGCATTGAGATATCACATCTCATGCTATCGGAAGGGTCTCAGGATTGGAATGGGAAGGAGTTGGATATCACATCTCATGCTAAAGGAAAGGTCTCAGGTTTGGAAGGGGAAGGATTTGGATCTCACATCTCATTTTTAGGACGGGTCTCAGGTTTGGTATTAGAAGCATTGAGATATCACATCTCATGGTATAATAAGTGACTCAGGATTGGAATGGGAAGGAGTTGGATATCACATCTCAAGCTATCTCAGGATTGGAATGGGAAGGAGTTTGATATCACATCTCAAGCTATAGGAAGGGTCTCAGGTTTGGGAAGGGAAGGATTTGCATTTCACATCTCATGTTATAGGATGGTTCTCATGTTTGGTTTTAGAAGCATTGAGATATCACATCTCATGCTATCGGAAGGGTCTCAGGTTTGGAATGGGAAGGAGTTGGATATCCCATCTCATGTTATAGGACGGGTCTCAGGTTTGATATTAGAAGCATTGAGATATCACATCGCATGCTGTAGGAAGGGTCTCAGGTTTGGAATGGGAAGGATTTGGATATCACATCTCATGTCATAGGAAGGATCTCAGGTTTGGTATTAGAAGCATTGATATATCACATCTCATGCTATAGGAATGGTCTCAGGATTGGAATGGGTAGGAGTTGGATATTGCATTCTTGCTATAGGAAGGGTCTAAGGTTTGGAAGGGGAAGGATTTGGGTATCACATCTCATGTTATAGGACTGGTCTCAGGTTTGGTATTAGAAGCATTGAGATATCAAGTCTCATGGTATAGGACGGGTCTCAGAATTGGAATGGGAAGGAGTTGGATATCACATCTCAAGCTATAGGAAGGGTCTCAGGATTGGAATGGGAAGGAGTTGGATATCACATCTCATGTTATAGGAAGGGTCTCAGGATTGGAATGGTAAGGACTTGGATATCACATCTCATTCTATAGGAAGGCTCTCAGGGTTGGAAGGGGAAGGAGTTGGATATCACATTTCATGTTAGAGGTAGGATCTCAGGTTTGGTATTAGAGGCATTGAGATATCACATCTCATTTCTATCAGAAGGGTATCAGGATTGGAATGGGAAGGAGTTGGATATCACATCTCATGCTAAAGGGAGGGTCTCAGGTTTGGAAGGGGAAGGATTTGGATATCACATCTCATGTTATAGGAAGGATCTCAGGTTTGGTATTAGAAGCATTGAGATATCACATCTCATGCTATAGGAAGGGTCTCAGGATTGGAATGGGAAGGAGTTGGATATCACATCTCATGCTAAAGGAAGGGTCTCAGTTTTGATATTAGAAGCATTGAGATATCACATCTCATGCTATCGGAAGGGTCTCAGGATTGGAATGGGAGGAGCTGGATATCACATCTCATGCTAAAGGAAGGGTCTCAGGTTTGGAAGGGGAAGGATTTGGATATCACATCTCTTGTTATAGGACGGGTCTCAGGTTTGGTATTAGAAGAATTGAGATATCACATCTCATGCTATAGGAAGTGTCTCAGGATTGGAATGGGAAGGAGTTGGATATCACATCTCATGCTATAGGAAGGTTTTCAGGTTTGGTAGAAGCATTGAGATATCACATCTCATGCTATAGGAAGAGTCTCAGGTTTGGGAAGGGAAGGATTTGGATTTCACATCTCATGTTATAGGATGGTTCTCATGTTTGGTTCTTGAAGTATTGAGATATCACATCTCATGCTATCGGAAGGGTCTCAGGTTTGGAATGGGAAGGAGTTGGATATCACATCTCATGTTATAGGAAGGATCTCAGGTTTGGTATTAGAAGCATTGAGATATCACATCTCATGCTATAGGAAGGGTCTCAGGATTGGAATGGGAAGGAGTTGGATATCACATCTCATGCTATAGGGAGTTTCTCAGGTTTGATATTAGAAGCATTGAGATATCACATCTCATGCTATCGGAAGGGTCTCAGGATTGGAATGGGAAGGAGTTGGATATCACATCTCATGCTAAAGGAAAGGTCTCAGGTTTGGAAGGGGAAGGATTTGGATCTCACATCTCATATTTTAGGATGGGTCTCAGGTTTGGTATTAGAAGCATTGAGATATCACATCTCATGGTATAATAAGTGACTCAGGATTGGAATGGGAAGGAGTTGGATATCACATCTCAAGCTATCTCAGGATTGGAATGGGAAGGAGTTTGATAGCACATCTCAAGCTATAGGAAGGGTCTCAGGTTTGGGAAGGGAAGGATTTGGATTTCACATCTCATGTTATAGGATGGTTCTCATGTTTGGTTTTAGAAGCATTGAGATATCACATCTCATGCTATCGGAAGGGTCTCAGGTTTGGAATGGGAAGGAGTTGGATATCCCATCTCATGTTATAGGACGGGTCTCAGGTTTGATATTAGAAGCATTGAGATATCACATCGCATGCTGTAGGAAGGGTCTCAGGTTTGGAATGGGAAGGATTTGGATATCACATCTCATGTCATAGGAAGGATCTCAGGTTCGGTATTAGAAGCATTGATATATCACATCTCATGCTATAGGAATGGTCTCAGGATTGGAATGGGTAGGAGTTGGATATTGCATTCTTGCTATAGGAAGGGTCTAATGTTTGGAATGGGAAGGAGTTGGATATCACATATGCTATAGGAAGTGTCTCAGGTTTGGAACGGGAAGGAGTTGGATATCACATCTCATGTTATAGGAAGGGTCTCAGGTTTGGTATAAGCATTGAGATATCACATCTCTGCTATCGGAAGTGGCTCAGGATTGGAATGGGAAGGAGTTGGATATCCCATCTCATGTTATAGGACGGGTCTCTGGTTTGGTATAAGTATTGAGATATCACATCTCATGCTATAGGAAGGGTCTCAGGATTGGAATGGGAAGGATTTGGATATCAAATCTCATGCTATAGGAAGGGTCTCAGGTTTGGTATAAGCATGGCGATATCACTTCTCATGCTATAGGAAGGGTCTCAGGATTGGAATGGGAAGGAGTTGGATATCATCTCATGCTATAGGAAGGGTCTCAGGTTTGGTATAAGCATGGAGATATCACTTCTCATGCTATAGGAAGGGTCTCAGGATTGGAATGGGAAGGAGTTGGATATCACATCTCATGTTATAGGAAGGATCTCAGGTTTGGTATTAGAAGCATTGAGACATCACATATCATGCTATAGGAAGGGTCTCAGGATTGGAATGGGAAGGAGTTGGATATCTCATCTCATGCTATAGGAAGGGTCTCAGGTTTGGTATAAGCATTGAGATATCACATCTCATGCTATAGAAAGGGTCTCAGGATTGGAATGGGAAGGAGTTGTATATGACATCTCAGGCCATAGCAAGGGTCTCAGGTTTGGTATAAGCATTGAGATATCACATCTCTGCTATCGGAAGGGTCTCAGGATTGGAATGGGAAGGAGTTGGATATCCCATCTCATGTTATAGGAAGGGTCTCAGGTTTGGTATTAGAAGCATTGAGATATCACATCTCATGCTATAGGAAGGGTCTCAGGATTGGAATGGGAAGGACTTGGATGTCACATCTCATGCTATAGGGAGGGTCTCAAGTTTGATATTAGAAGCATTGAGATAACAAATCTCATGATATCGGAAGGGTCTCAGGATTGGAATGGGAAGGAGTTGGATATCACATCTCATGATAAAGGAAGGGTCTAAGGTTTGGAAGGGGAAGGATTTGGATATCACATCTCATGTTATAGGACGGGTCTCAGGTTTGGTATTAGAAGCATTGAGATATCAAGTCTCATGGTATAGGAAGGGTCTCAGAATTGGAATGGGAAGGAGTTGGATATCACATCTCAAGCTATAGGAAGGGTCTCAGGATTGGAATGGGAAGGAGTTTGATATCACATCTCATGCCATTGTATGGGTCTCAGGTTTGGTAGAAGCATTGGGATATCACATCTTATGCTATCGGAAGGGTATCAGGATTGGATTTGGAAGGAGTTGGATATTTCATCTCATGCTATAGGAAGGGTCTCAGGTTGGAATGGGAAGGAGTTGGATATCATATCTCATGCTATAGGAAGGCTCTCAGGTTTGGAAGGGGAAGGAGTTGGATATCACATTTCATGTTAGATGAAGGATCTCAGGTTTGGTATTAGAGGCATTGAGATATCACATCTCATGCTATAGGAAGGGTCTCAGGATTGGAATGGGAAGGAGTTGGATATCACATCTCAAGCTATAGGAAGGGTCTCAGGTTTGGTATAAACATTGAGATATCACATCTCATGCTATAGGAAGGGTCTCAGGATTGGAATGGGAAGGAGTTGGATATCACATCTCATGTTGTAGGAAAGATCTCAGGTTTGGTATTAGAAGCATTGAGACATCACATCTCATGTTATAGGAAGGGTCTCAGGATTGGAATGGGAAGAAGTTGGATACCACATCTTTTGCTATAGGAAGGGTCTCAGGTTTGGTATAAGCATTGAGATATCACATCTCATGCTATAGTAAGGGTCTCAGGATTGGAATGGGAAGGAGTTGTATATGACATCTCATGCCATAGGAAGGGCCTCAGGTTTGGTATAAGCATTGAGATATCACATCTCATGCTATAGGAATGGTCTCAGGATTGGAATGGGAAGGACTTGGATATCACATCTCATGCTATAGGCAGGGTCTCAGGTTTGGAAAGGGAAGGAGTTGGATATCACATTTCATGTTATAGGTAGGATCTCAGGTTTGGTATTAGAGGCATTGAGATATCACATCTCATGATATCAGAAGGGTCTCAGGATTGGAATGGGAAGGAGTTGGATATCACATCTCATGCTAAAGGAAGGGTCTCAGGTTTGGAAGGGGAAGGATTTGGATATCACATCTCATGTTATAGGAAGGATCTCAGGTTTGGTATTAGAAGAATTGAGATATCACATCTCATGCTATCGGAAGTATCTCAGGTTTGGTATCAGAGGCATTGAGATATCACATCTCCTGCTATCATAAGGGTCTCAGGATTGGAATGGGAAGGAGTTGGATATCACATCTCATGCTGAAGGGAGGGTCTCAGGTTTGGAAGGGGAAGGATTTGGATATCACATCACATGTTATAGGAAGGATCTCAGGTTTGGTATTAGAAGCATTGAGATATCACATCTCATGCTATCGGAAGGGTCTCAGGATTGGAATGGGAAGGAGCTGGATATCACATCTCATGCTATAGGAAGGGTCTCAGGTTTGGAACGGGAAGGAGTTGGATATCACATCTCATGTTATAGGAAGGGTCTCAGGTTTGGTATAAGCATTGAGATGTCACATCTCTGCTATCGGAAGTGGCTCAGGATTGGAATGGGAAGGAGTTGGATATCCCATCTCATGTTATAATACGGGTCTCTGGTTTGGTATTAGAATCATTGAGATATCACATTGCATGCTGTAGGAAGGGTCTAAGGATTGGAATGGGATGGACTTGGATATCACATCTCATGCTATAGGAAGGGTCTCAGGATTGGAATGGGAAGGATTTGGATATCACATCTCATGCTATAGGAAGGGTCTCAGGTTTGGTATAAGCATGGAGATATCACTTCTCATGCTATAGGAAGGGTCTCAGGATTGGAATGGGAAGGAGTTGGATATCACATCTCATGTTATAGGAAGGGTCTCAAGATTGAAATGGGAAGGATTTGGATATCACATCTCTTGCTATAGGAAGGGTCTCAGGTTTTTTATTAGAAACATTGAGATATCACATCTCATGCTATAGGAAGGGTTTCAGGATTGGAATGGGAAGGATTTGGATATCACATCTCATGCTAAAGGAAGGGTCTCAGGTTTGGAAGGGGAAGGATTTGGGTATCGTATCTCATGTTATAGGACGGGTCCCAGGTTTGGTATTAGAAGCATTGAGATATCACATCTCATGGTATAGGAAGGGTCTCAGGATTGGAATGGGAAGGACTTGGATATCACAATTCATGTTATAGGAAGGGTCTCAGGTTTGGTATTAGAAGCATTGAGATATCACATCTCATGCTATAGGAAGGGTCTCAGGATTGGAATGGGAAGGACTTGGATATCACATCTCATGATAAAGGAAGGGTCTAAGGTTTGGAAGGGGAAGGATTTGGATATCACATCTCATGTTATTGGACCGGTCTCAGGTTTGGTATTAGAAGCATTGAGATATCAAGTCTCATGGTATAGGACGGGAGTTTGATATCACATCTCATGCCATGGTATGGGTCTCAGGTTTTGTAGAAGCATTGGGATATCACATCTCATGCTATCGGAAGGGTATCAGGATTGGATTTGGAAGGAGTTGGATATCCCATCTCATGCTATAGGAAGGGTCTCAGGTTGGAATGTGAAGGACTTGGATATCACATCTCATGCTGTAGGAAGGCTCTCAGGTTTGGAAAGGGAAGGAGTTGGATATCACATTTCATGTTAGAGGTAGGATCTCAGGTTTGGTATTAGAGGCATTGAGAAATCACATCTCATGCTATCAGAAGGGTATCAGGATTGGAATGGGAAGGAGTTGGATATCACATCTCATGCTAAAGGGAGGGTCTCAGGTTTGGAATTGGAAGGATTTGGATATCACATCTCATGCTAAAGGAAGGGTCTCAGTTTTGGTAGAAGCATTGCGATATCACATCTCATGCTATAGGAAGCGTCTCAGGATTGGAATCGGAAGGAGTTGGATATCACATCTCATGCTATAGGAAGGGTCTCAGGTTTGGTGTAAGCATTGAAATATCACATCTCTGCTATCGGAAGGGTCTCAGGATTGGAATGGGAAGGACTTAGATATCACATCTCATGCTATAGGGAGGGTCTCAGTTTTGATATTAGAAGCATTGAGATATCACATCTCATGCTATCGGAAGGGTCTCAGGATTGGAATGGGAGGAGCTGGATATCACATCTCATGCTAAAGGAAGGGTCTCAGGTTTGGAAGGGGAAGGATTTGGATATCACATCTCATGTTATAGGACGGGTCTCAGGTTTGGTATTAGAAGCATTGTGATATCACATCTCATGCTATAGGATGTGTCTCAGGATTGGAATGGGAAGGAGTTGGATATCACATCTCATGCTATAGGAAGGGTTTCAGGTTTGGTAGAAGCATTCAGATATCACATCTCATGCTATAGGAAGAGTCTCAGGTTTGGGAAGGGAAGGATTTGGATTTCACATCTCATGTTATAGGATGGTTCTCATGTTTGGTGTAAGCATTGAAATATCACATCTCTGCTATCGGAAGGGTCTCAGGATTGGAATGGGAAGGACTTAGATATCACATCTCATGCTATAGGGAGGGTCTCAGTTTTGATATTAGAAGCATTGAGATATCACATCTCATGCTATCGGAAGGGTCTCAGGATTGGAATGGGAGGAGCTGGATATCACATCTCATGCTAAAGGAAGGGTCTCAGGTTCGGAAGGGGAAGGATTTGGATATCACATCTCATGTTATAGGACGGGTCTCAGGTTTGGTATTAGAAGCATTGTGATATCACATCTCATGCTATAGGATGTGTCTCAGGATTGGAATGGGAAGGAGTTGGATATCACATCTCATGCTATAGGAAGGGTTTCAGGTTTGGTAGAAGCATTGAGATATCACATCTCATGCTATCGGAAGGGTCTCAGGTTTGGAATGGGAAGGAGTTGGATATCACATCTCATGTTATGGGAAGGATCTATGGTTTGGTATTAGAAGCATTGAGATATCACATCTCATGCTATAGGAAGGGTCTCCGGATTGGAACGTGAAGGATTTGGATATCACATCTCATGCTAAAGGAAGGGTCTCAGGTTTGGAATGGGAAGGAGTTGGATATCACATCTCATGCTATAGGCAGGGTCTCAGGTTTGGAAAGGGAAGGAGTTGGATATCACATTTCATGTTATAGGTAGGATCTCAGGTTTGGTATTAGAGGCATTGAGATATCACATCTCATGCTATCAGAAGGGTCTCAGGATTGGAATGGGAAGGAGTTGGATATCACATCTCATGCTAAAGGGAGGGTCTCAGGTTTGGAAGGGGAAGGATTTGGATATCACATCTCATGTTATAGGAAGGATCTCAGGTTTGGTATTAGAAGAATTGAGATATCACATCTCATGCTATCGGAAGTATCTCAGGTTTGGTATCAGAGGCATTGAGATATCACATCTCATGCTATCATAAGGGTCTCAGGATTGGAATGGGAAGGAGTTGGATATCACATCTCATGCTGAAGGGAGGGTCTCAGGTTTGGAAGGGGAAGGATTTGGATATCACATCACATGTTATAGGAAGGATCTCAGGTTTGGTATTAGAAGCATTGAGATATCACATCTCATGCTATCCGAAGGGTCTCAGGATTGGAATGGGAAGGAGCTGGATATCACATCTCATGCTATAGGAAGGGTCTCAGGTTTGGAACGGGAAGGAGTTGGATATCACATCTCATGTTATAGGAAGAGTCTCTGGTTTGGTATAAGCATTGAGATATCACATCTCTGCAATCGGAAGTGTCTCAGGATTGGGATGGGAAGGAGTTGGATATCACATCTCATGCTATAGGAAGGGTCTCAGGTTTGGAACGGGAAGGAGTTGGATATCCCATCTCATGTTATAGGACTGGTCTTAGGTTTGGTAATAGAAGCATTGAGATATCACATCGCATGCTGTAGGAAGGGTCTCGGGTTTGGAATGGGAAGGAATTGGATATCACATCTCATGTCATAGGAAGGATCTCAGGTTTGGTATTAGAAGCATTGAGATATCACATCTCATGCTATAGGAATGGTCTCAGGATTGGAATGGGAAGGAGTTGGATATTACATTCTTGCTATATGAAGGGTCTCATGTTTGGAATGGGAAGGAGTTGGATATCACATATGCTATAGGAAGGGTCTCAGGTTTGGAACGGGAAGGAGTTGGATATCCCATCTTATGTTATAGGACGGGTCTCAGGTTTGTTATTAGAATCATTGAGATATCATATTGCATGCTCTAGGAAGGGTCTAAGGATTGGAATGGGAAGGACTTGGATATCACATCTCATGCTATAGGTAGGCTCTCAGGTTTGGAAAGGGAAGGAGTTGGATATCACATTTCATGTTAGAGGAAGGATCTCAGGTTTGGTATTAGAGGCATTGAGATATCACATCTCATGCTATAGGAATGGTCTCAGGATTGGAATGGGAAGGAGTTGGATATTACATTCTTGCTATATGAAGGGTCTCATGTTTGGAATGGGAAGGAGTTGGATATCACATATGCTATAGGAAGGGTCTCAGGTTTGGAACGGGAAGGAGTTGGATATCCCATCTTATGTTATAGGACGGGTCTCAGGTTTGTTATTAGAATCATTGAGATATCATATTGCATGCTCTAGGAAGGGTCTAAGGATTGGAATGGGAAGGACTTGGATATCACATCTCATGCTATAGGTAGGCTCTCAGGTTTGGAAAGGGAAGGAGTTGGATATCACATTTCATGTTAGAGGAAGGATCTCAGGTTTGGTATTAGAGGCATTGAGATATCACATCTCATGCTATAGGAAGGGTCTCAGGATTGGAATGGGAAGGAGTTGGATATCACATCTCACGCTATAGGAAGGGTCTCAGGTTTGGTATAAGCATTGAGATAGCACATCTCATGCTATAGGAAGTGTCTCAGGATTGGAATGGGAAGGAGTTGGATATAACATCTCATGTTATAGGAAGGATCTCAGGTTTGGTATAAGCATTGAGATATCCCATCTCATGCTATAGGAAGGGACTCAGGATTGGAATCGGAAGGAGTTGTATATGACATCTCATGCCATAGGAAGGGTCACAGGTTTGGTATAAGCATTGAGATATCACATCTCTGCTATCGGAAGGGTCTCAGGATTGGAATGGGAAGGAGTTGGATATCCCATCTAGTTATAGGAAGGGTCTCAGGTTTGGTATTAGATGCATTGAGATATCACATCTCATGCTATAGGAAGGGTCTAAGGTTTGGAAGGGGAAGGATTTGGATATCACATCTCATGTTATAGGACCGGTCTCAGGTTTGATATTAGAAGCATTGAGATATCAAGTCTCATGGTATAGGACGGGTCTCAGAATTGGAATGCGAAGGAGTCGGATATCACATCTCAAGCTATAGGAAGGGTCTCAGGATTGGAATGGGAAGGAGTTTGATATCACATCTCATGCCATGGTATGGGTCTCAGGTTTTGTAGAGGCATTGGGATATCACATCTCATGCTATCGGAAGGGTATCAGGATTGGATTTGGAAGGAGTTGGATATCCCATCTCATGCTATAGGAAAGGTCTAAGGTTGGAATGGGAAGGAGTTGGATATCACATCTCATGTTATAGGAAGGGTCTCAGGATTGGAATGGGAAGGACTTGGATATCACATCTCATTCTATAGGAAGGCTCTCAGGGTTGGAAGGGGAAGGAGTTGGATATCACATTTCATGTTAGAGGTAGGATCTCAGGTTTGGTATTAGAGGCATTGAGATATCACATCTCATGCTATCAGAAGGGTCTCAGGATTGGAATGGGAAGGAGTTGGATATCACATCTCATGCTAAAGGGAGGGTCTAAGGTTTGGAAGGGGAAGGATTTGGATATCACATCTCATGTTATAGGAAGGATCTCAGGTTTGGTATTAGAAGCATTGAGATATCACATCTCATGCTATCGGAAGGGTCTCAGGTTTGCTATATGAATTGAGATATCACATCTCTGCTATCGGAAGGGTCTCAGGATTGGAATGGGAAGGACTTGGATATCACAATTCATGTTATAGGAAGGGTCTCAGGTTTGGTATTAGAAGCATTGAGATATCACATCTCATGCTATAGGAAGGGTCTCAGGATTGGAATGGGAAGGACTTGGATATCACATCTCATGTTATAGGAAGGGTCTCAGGTTTGGTATTAGAAGCATTGAGATATCACATCTCATGCTATAGGAAGGGTCTCAGGAATGGAATGGGAAGGACTTGGATATCACATCTCATGATAAAGGAAGGGTCTAAGGTTTGGAAGGGGAAGGATTTGGATATCACATCTCATGTTATTGGACCGGTCTCAGGTTTGGTATTAGAAGCATTGAGATATCAAGTCTCATGGTATAGGACGGGAGTTTGATATCACATCTCATGCCATGGTTTGGGTCTCAGGTTTTGTAGAAGCATTGGGATATCACATCTCATGCTATCGGAAGGGTATCAGGATTGGATTTGGAAGGAGTTGGATATCACATCTCATGTTATAGGAAGGGTCTCAGGATTGGAATGGGAAGGACTTGGATATCACATCTCATGCTGTAGGAAGGCTCTCAGGTTTGGAAAGGGAAGGAGTTGGATATCACATTTCATGTTAGAGGTAGGATCTCAGGTTTCGTATTAGAGGCATTGAGATATCACATCTCATTTCTATCAGAAGGGTATCAGGATTGGAATGGGAAGGAGTTGGATATCACATCTCATGCTAAAGGGAGGGTCTCAGGTTTGGAAGGGGAAGGATTTGGATATCACATCTCATGTTATAGGAAGGATCTCAGGTTTGGTATTAGAAGCATTGAGATATCACATCTCATGCTATCGGAAGGATCTCAGGTTTGGTATTATAAGCATTGAGATATCACATCTCATGCTATAGGAAGGGTCTCAGGATTGGAATGGGAAGGAGTTGGATATCACATCTCATGCTAAAGGAAGGGTCTCAGTTTTGATATTAGAAGCATTGAGATATCACATCTCATGCTATCGGAAGCGTCTCAGGATTGGAATGGGAGGAGCTGGATATCACATCTCATGCTAAAGGAAGGGTCTCAGGTTTGGAAGGGGAAGGATTTGGATATCACATCTCTTGTTATAGGACGGGTCTCAGGTTTGGTATTAGAAGAATTGAGATATCACATCTCATGCGATTGGAAGTGTCTCAGGATTGGAATGGGAAGGAGTTGGATATCACATCTCATGCTATAGGAAGGGTTTCAGGTTTGGTAGAAGCATTGAGATATCACATCTCATGCTATAGAAAGAGTCTCAGGTTTGGGAAGGGAAGGATTTGGATTTCACATCTCATGTTATAGGATGGTTCTCATGTTTGGTTCTTGAAGTATTGAGATATCACATCTCATGCTATCGGAAGGGTCTCAGGTTTGGAATGGGAAGGAGTTGGATATCACATCTCATGTTATAGGAAGGATCTCAGGTTTGGTATTAGAAGCATTGAGATATCACATCTCATGCTATAGGAAGGGTCTCAGGATTGGAATGGGAAGGAGTTGGATATCACATCTCATGCTAAAGGAAAGGTCTCAGGTTTGGAAGGTGAAGGATTTGGATCTCAAATCTCAAATTTTAGGACGGGTCTCAGGTTTGGTATTAGAAGCATTGATATATCACATCTCATGGTATAATAAGGGACTCAGGATTGGAATGGGAAGGAGTTTGATATCACATCTCAAGCTATCTCAGGATTGGAATGGGAAGGAGTTTGATATCACATCTCAAGCTATAGGAAGGGTCTCAGGTTTGGGAAGGGAAGGATTTGGATTTCACATCTCATGTTATAGGAGGGTTCTCATGTTTGGTTTTAGAAGCATTGAGATATCACATCTCATGCTATCGGAAGGGTCTCAGGTTTGGAATGGGAAGGGGTTGGATATCCCATCTCATGTTATAGGACGGGTCTCAGGTTTGATATTAGAAGCATTGGGATATCACATCGCATGCTGTAGGAAGGGTCTCAGGTTTGGAATGGGAAGGATTTGGATATCACATCTCATGTCATAGGAAGGATCTCAGGTTTGGTATTAGAAGCATTGATATATCACATCTCATGCTATAGGAATATTCTCAGGATTGGAATGGGTAGGAGTTGGATATTGCATTCTTGCTATAGGAAGGGTCTCATGTTTGGAATGGGAAGGAGTTGGATATCACATATGCTATAGGAAGTGTCTCAGGTTTGGAACGGGAAGGAGTTGGATATCACATCTCATGTTATAGGAAGGGTCTCAGGTTTGGTATAAGCATTGAGATATCACATCTCTGCTATCGGAAGTGGCTCAGGATTGGAATGGGAAGGAGTTGGATATCCCATCTCATGTTATAGGACGGGTCTCTTGTTTGGTATAAGCATTGAGATATCACATCTCATGCTATAGGAAGGGTCTCAGGATTGGAATGGGAAGGATTTGGATATCATCTCATGCTATAGGAAGGGTCTCAGGTTTGGTATAAGCATGGAGATATCACTTCTCATGCTATAGGAAGGGTCTCAGGATTGGAATGGGAAGGAGTTGGATATCACATCTCATGTTATAGGAAGGATCTCAGGTTTGGTATTAGAAGCATTGAGACATCACATATCATGCTATAGGAAGGGTCTCAGGATTGGAATGGGAAGGAGTTGGATATCTCATCTCATGCTATAGAAAGGGTCTCAGGTTTGGTATAAGCATTGAGATATCACATCTCATGCTATAGAAAGGGTCTCAGGATTGGAATGGGAAGGAGTTGTATATGACATCTCAGGCCATAGCAAGGGTCTCAGGTTTGGTATAAGCATTGAGATATCACATCTCTGCTATCGGAAGGGTCTCAGGATTGGAATGGGAAGGAGTTGGATATCCCATCTCATGTTATAGGAAGGGTCTCAGGTTTGGTATTAGAAGCATTGAGATATCACATCTCATGCTATAGGAAGGGTCTCAGGATTGGAATGGGAAGGACTTGGATGTCACATCTCATGCTATAGGGAGGGTCTCAAGTTTGATATTAGAAGCATTGAGATAACAAATCTCATGATATCGGAAGGGTCTCAGGATTGGAATGGGAAGGAGTTGGATATCACATCTCATGATAAAGGAAGGGTCTAAGGTTTGGAAGGGGAAGGATTTGGATATCACATCTCATGTTATAGGACGGGTCTCAGGTTTGGTATTAGAAGCATTGAGATATCAAGTCTCATGGTATAGGAAGGGTCTCAGAATTGGAATGGGAAGGAGTTGGATATCACATCTCAAGCTATAGGAAGGGTCTCAGGATTGGAATGGGAAGGAGTTTGATATCACATCTCATGCCATTGTATGGGTCTCAGGTTTGGTAGAAGCATTGGGATATCACATCTTATGCTATCGGAAGGGTATCAGGATTGGATTTGGAAGGAGTTGGATATCCCATCTCATGCTATAGGAAGGGTCTCAGGTTGGAATGGGAAGGAGTTGGATATCATATCTCATGCTATAGGAAGGGTCTCAGGTTTGGAAGGGGAAGGAGTTGGATATCACATTTCATGTTAGATGAAGGATCTCAGGTTTGGTATTAGAGGCATTGAGATATCACATCTCATGCTATAGGAAGGGTCTCAGGATTGGAATGGGAAGGAGTTGGATATCACATCTCAAGCTATAGGAAGGGTCTCAGGTTTGGTATAAACATTGAGATATCACATCTCATGCTATAGGAAGGGTCTCAGGATTGGAATGGGAAGGAGTTGGATATCACATCTCATGTTGTAGGAAAGATCTCAGGTTTGGTATTAGAAGCATTGAGACATCACATCTCATGTTATAGGAAGGGTCTCAGGATTGGAATGGGAAGAAGTTGGATACCACATCTTTTGCTATAGGAAGGGTCTCAGGTTTGGTATAAGCATTGAGATATCACATCTCATGCTATAGTAAGGGTCTCAGGATTGGAATGGGAAGGAGTTGTATATGATATCTCATGCCATAGGAAGGGCCTCAGGTTTGGTATAAGCATTGAGATATCACATCTCATGCTATAGGAATGGTCTCAGGATTGGAATGGGAAGGACTTGGATATCACATCTCATACTATAGGCAGGGTCTCAGGTTTGGAAAGGGAAGGAGTTGGATATCACATTTCATGTTATAGGTAGGATCTCAGGTTTGGTATTAGAGGCATTGAGATATCACATCTCATGCTATCAGAAGGGTCTCAGGATTGGAATGGGAAGGAGTTGGATATCACATCTCATGCTAAAGGGAGGGTCTCAGGTTTGGAAGGGGAAGGATTTGGATATCACATCTCATGTTATAGGAAGGATCTCAGGTTTGGTATTAGAAGAATTGAGATATCACATCTCATGCTATCGGAAGTATCTCAGGTTTGGTATCAGAGGCATTGAGATATCACATCTCATGCTATCATAAGGGTCTCAGGATTGGAATGGGAAGGAGTTGGATATCACATCTCATGCTGAAGGGAGGGTCTCAGGTTTGGAAGGGGAAGGATTTGGATATCACATCACATGTTATAGGAAGGATCTCAGGTTTGGTATTAGAAGCATTGAGATATCACATCTCATGCTATCGGAAGGGTCTCAGGATTGGAATGGGAAGGAGCTGGATATCACATCTCATGCTATAGGAAGGGTCTCAGGTTTGGAACGTGAAGGAGTTGGATATCACATCTCATGTTATAGGAAGAGTCTCAGGTTTGGTATAAGCATTGAGATATCACATCTCTGCAATCGGAAGTGTCTCAGGATTGGGATGGGAAGGAGTTGGATATCACATCTCATGCTATAGGAAGGGTCTCAGGTTTGGAACGGGAAGGAGTTGGATATCCCATCTCATGTTATAGGACTGGTCTTAGGTTTGGTATTGGAAGCATTGAGATATCACATCGCATGCTGTAGGAAGGGTCTCAGGTTTGGAATGGGAAGGAATTGGATATCACATCTCATGTCATAGGAAGGATCTCAGGTTTGGTATTAGAAGCATTGAGATATCACATCTCATGCTATAGGAATGGTCTCAGGATTGGAATGGGAAGGAGTTGGATATTACATTCTTGCTATATGAAGGGTCTCATGTTTGGAATGGGAAGGAGTTGGATATCACATATGCTATAGGAAGGGTCTCAGGTTTGGAACGGGAAGGAGTTGGATATCCCATCTTATGTTATAGGACGGGTCTCAGGTTTGTTATTAGAATCATTGAGATATCATATTGCATGCTCTAGGAAGGGTCTAAGGATTGGAATGGGAAGGACTTGGATATCACATCTCATGCTATAGGTAGGCTCTCAGGTTTGGAAAGGGAAGGATTTGGATATCACATTTCATGTTAGAGGAAGGATCTCAGGTTTGGTATTAGAGGCATTGAGATATCACATCTCATGCTATAGGAAGGGTCTCAGGATTGGAATGGGAAGGAGTTGGAGATCACATCTCACGCTATAGGAAGGGTCTCAGGTTTGGTATAAGCATTGAGATAGCACATCTCATGCTATAGGAAGTGTCTCAGGATTGGAATGGGAAGGAGTTGGATATAACATCTCATGTTATAGGAAGGATCTCAGGTTTGGTATTAGAAGCATTGAGATATCACATCTCATGCTATCGGAAGGGTCTCAGGTTTGGTATAAGCATTGAGATATCACATCTCTGCTATCGGAAGGGTCTCAGGATTGGAATGGGAAGGACTTGGATATCACAATTCATGTTATAGGAAGGGTCTCAGGTTTGGTATTAGAAGCATTGAGATATCAAATCTCATGCTATAGGAAGGGTCTCAGGATTGGAATGGGAAGGACTTGGATATCACATCTCATGTTATAGGAAGGGTCTCAGGTTTGGTATTAGAAGCATTGAGATATCACATCTCATGCTATAGGAAGGGTCTCAGGAATGGAATGGGAAGGACTTGGATATCACATCTCATGATAAAGGAAGGGTCTAAGGTTTGGAAGGGGAAGGATTTGGATATCACATCTCATGTTATTGGACCGGTCTCAGGTTTGGTATTAGAAGCATTGAGATATCAAGTCTCATGGTATAGGACGGGAGTTTGATATCACATCTCATGCCATGGTTTGGGTCTCAGGTTTTGTAGAAGCATTGGGATATCACATCTCATGCTATCGGAAGGGTATCAGGATTGGATTTGGAAGGAGTTGGATATCCCATCTCATGCTATAGGAAGGGTCTCAGGTTGGAATGGGAAGGAGTTGGATATCACATCTCATGTTATAGGAAGGGTCTCAGGATTGGAATGGGAAGGACTTGGATATCACATCTCATGCTGTAGGAAGGCTCTCAGGTTTGGAAAGGGAAGGAGTTGGATATCACATTTCATGTTAGAGGTAGGATCTCAGGTTTGGTATTAGAGGCATTGAGATATCACATCTCATTTCTATCAGAAGGGTATCAGGATTGGAATGGGAAGGAGTTGGATATCACATCTCATGCTAAAGGGAGGGTCTCAGGTTTGGAAGGGGAAGGATTTGGATATCACATCTCATGTTATAGGAAGGATCTCAGGTTTGGTATTAGAAGCATTGAGATATCACATCTCATGCTATCGGAAGGATCTCAGGTCTGGTATTATAAGCATTGAGATATCACATCTCATGCTATAGGAAGGGTCTCAGGATTGGAATGGGAAGGAGTTGGATATCACATCTCATGCTAAAGGAAGGGTCTCAGTTTTGATATTAGAAGCATTGAGATATCACATCTCATGCTATCGGAAGGGTCTCAGGATTGGAATGGGAGGAGCTGGATATCACATCTCATGCTAAAGGAAGGGTCTCAGGTTTGGAAGGGGAAGGATTTGGATATCACATCTCTTGTTATAGGACGGGTCTCAGGTTTGGTATTAGAAGAATTGAGATATCACATCTCATGCGATAGGAAGTGTCTCAGGATTGGAATGGGAAGGAGTTGGATATCACATCTCATACTATAGGAAGGGTTTCAGGTTTGGTAGAAGCATTGAGATATCACATCTCATGCTATAGAAAGAGTCTCAGGTTTGGGAAGGGAAGGATTTGGATTTCACATCTCATGTTATAGGATGGTTCTCATGTTTGGTTCTTGAAGTATTGAGATATCACATCTCATGCTATCGGAAGGGTCTCAGGTTTGGAATGGGAAGGAGTTGGATATCACATCTCATGTTATAGGAAGGATCTCAGGTTTGGTATTAGAAGCATTGAGATATCACATCTCATGCTATAGGAAGGGTCTCAGGATTGGAATGGGAAGGAGTTGGATATCACATCTCATGCTAAAGGAAAGGTCTCAGGTTTGGAAGGGGAAGGATTTGGATCTCACATCTCATATTTTAGGACGAGTCTCAGGTTTGGTATTAGAAGCATTGAGATATCACATCTCATGGTATAATAAGGGACTCAGGATTGGAATGGGAAGGAGTTGGATATCACATCTCAAGCTATCTCAGGATTGGAATGGGAAGGAGTTTGATATCACATCTCAAGCTATAGGAAGGGTCTCAGGTTTGGGAAGGGAAGGATTTGGATTTCACATCTCATGTTATAGGATGGTTCTCATGTTTGGTTTTAGAAGCATTGAGATATCACATCTCGTGCTATCGGAAGGGTCTCAGGTTTGGAATGGGAAGGGGTTGGATATCCCATCTCATGTTATAGGACGGGTCTCAGGTTTGATATTAGAAGCATTGGGATATCACATCGCATGCTGTAGGAAGGGTCTCAGGTTTGGAATGGGAAGGATTTGGATATCACATCTCATGTCATAGGAAGGATCTCAGGTTTGGTATTAGAAGCATTGATATATCACATCTCATGCTATAGGAATATTCTCAGGATTGGAATGGGTAGGAGTTGGATATTGCATTCTTGCTATAGGAAGGGTCTCATGTTTGGAATGGGAAGGAGTTGGATATCACATATGCTATAGGAAGTGTCTCAGGTTTGGAACGGGAAGGAGTTGGATATCACATCTCATGTTATAGGAAGGGTCTCAGGTTTGGTATAAGCATTGAGATATCACATCTCTGCTATCGGAAGTGGCTCAGGATTGGAATGGGAAGGAGTTGGATATCCCATCTCATGTTATAGGACGGGTCTCTTGTTTGGTATAAGCATTGAGATATCACATCTCATGCTATAGGAAGGGTCTCAGGATTGGAATGGGAAGGATTTGGATATCATCTCATGCTATAGGAAGGGTCTCAGGTTTGGTATAAGCATGGAGATATCACTTCTCATGCTATAGGAAGGGTCTCAGGATTGGAATGGGAAGGAGTTGGATATCACATCTCATGTTATAGGAAGGATCTCAGGTTTGGTATTAGAAGCATTGAGACATCACATATCATGCTATAGGAAGGGTCTCAGGATTGGAATGGGAAGGAGTTTGATATCTCATCTCATGCTATAGGAAGGGTCTCAGGTTTGGTATAAGCATTGAGATATCACATCTCATGCTATAGAAAGGGTCTCAGGATTGGAATGGGAAGGAGTTGTATATGACATCTCAGGCCATAGCAAGGGTCTCAGGTTTGGTATAAGCATTGAGATATCACATCTCTGCTATCGGAAGGGTCTCAGGATTGGAATGGGAAGGAGTTGGATATCCCATCTCATGTTATAGGAAGGGTCTCAGGTTTGGTATTAGAAGCATTGAGATATCACATCTCATGCTATAGGAAGGGTCTCAGGATTGGAATCGGAAGGACTTGGATGTCACATCTCATGCTATGGGGAGGGTCTCAAGTTTGATATAAGAAGCATTGAGATAACAAATCTCATGATATCGGAAGGGTCTCAGGATTGGAATGGGAAGGAGTTGGATATCACATCTCATGATAAAGGAAGGGTCTAAGGTTTGGAAGGGGAAGGATATGGATATCACATCTCATGTTGTAGGACGGGTCTCAGGTTTGGTATTAGAAGCATTGAGATATCAAGTCTCATGGTATAGGAAGGGTCTCAGAATTGGAATGGGAAGGAGTTGGATATCACATCTCAAGCTATAGGAAGGGTCTCAGGATTGGAATGGGAAGGAGTTTGATATCACATCTCATGCCATTGTATGGGTCTCAGGTTTGGTAGAAGCATTGGGATATCACATCTTATGCTATCGGAAGGGTATCAGGATTGGATTTGGAAGGAGTTGGATATCCCATCTCATGCTATAGGAAGGGTCTCAGGTTGGAATGGGAAGGAGTTGGATATCATATCTCATGCTATAGGAAGGGTCTCAGGTTTGGAAGGGGAAGGAGTTGGATATCACATTTCATGTTAGATGAAGGATCTCAGGTTTGGTATTAGAGGCATTGAGATATCACATCTCATGCTATAGGAAGGGTCTCAGGATTGGAATGGGAAGGAGTTGGATATCACATCTCAAGCTATAGGAAGGGTCTCAGGTTTGGTATAAACATTGAGACATCACATCTCATGCTATAGGAAGGGTCTCAGGATTGGAATGGGAAGAAGTTGGATACCACATCTTTTGCTATAGGAAGGGTCTCAGGTTTGGTATAAGCATTGAGATATCACATCTCATGCTATAGTAAGGGTCTCAGGATTGGAATGGAAAGGAGTTGTATATGATATCTCATGCCATAGGAAGGGCCTCAGGTTTGGTATAAGCATTGAGATATCACATCTCATGCTATAGGAATGGTCTCAGGATTGGAATGGGAAGGACTTGGATATCACATCTCATACTATAGGCAGGGTCTCAGGTTTGGAAAGGGAAGGAGTTGGATATCACATTTCATGTTATAGGTAGGATCTCAGGTTTGGTATTAGAGGCATTGAGATATCACATCTCATGCTATCAGAAGGGTCTCAGGATTGGAATGGGAAGGAGTTGGATATCACATCTCATGCTAAAGGGAGGGTCTCAGGTTTGGAAGGGGAAGGATTTGGATATCACATCTCATGTTATAGGAAGGATCTCAGGTTTGGTATTAGAAGAATTGAGATATCACATCTCATGCTATCGGAAGTATCTCAGGTTTGGTATCAGAGGCATTGAGATATCACATCTCATGCTATCATAAGGGTCTCAAGATTGGAATGGGAAGGAGTTGGATATCACATCTCATGCTGAAGGGAGGGTCTCAGGTTTGGAAGGGGAAGGATTTGGATATCACATCACATGTTATAGGAAGGATCTCAGGTTTGGTATTAGAAGCATTGAGATATCACATCTCATGCTATCGGAAGGGTCTCAGGATTGGAATGGGAAGGAGCTGGATATCACATCTCATGCTATAGGAAGGGTCTCAGGTTTGGAACGGGAAGGAGTTGGATATCACATCTCATGTTATAGGAAGAGTCTCAGGTTTGGTATAAGCATTGAGATATCACATCTCTGCAATCGGAAGTGTCTCAGGATTGGGATGGGAAGGAGTTGGATATCACATCTCATGCTATAGGAAGGGTCTCAGGTTTGGAACGGGAAGGAGTTGGATATCCCATCTCATGTTATAGGACTGGTCTCAGGTTTGGTATTAGAAGCATTGAGATATCACATCGCATGCTGTAGGAAGGGTCTCAGGTTTGGAATGGGAAGGAATTGGATATCACATCTCATGTCATAGGAAGGATCTCAGGTTTGGTATTAGAAGCATTGAGATATCACATCTCATGCTATAGGAATGGTCTCAGGATTGGAATGGGAAGGAGTTGGATATTACATTCTTGCTATATGAAGGGTCTCATGTTTGGAATGGGAAGGAGTTGGATATCACATATGCTATAGGAAGGGTCTCAGGTTTGGAACGGGAAGGAGTTGGATATCCCATCTCATGTTATAGGACGGGTCTCAGGTTTGTTATTAGAATCATTGAGATATCATATTGCATGCTGTAGGAAGGGTCTAAGGATTGGAATTGGAAGGACTTGGATATCACATCTCATGCTATAGGTAGGCTCTCAGGTTTGGAAAGGGAAGGAGTTGGATATCACATTTCATGTTAGAGGAAGGATCTCAGGTTTGGTATTAGAGGCATTGAGATATCACATCTCATGCTATAGGAAGGGTCTCAGGATTGGAATGGGAAGGAGTTGGATATCACATCTCATGCTATAGGAAGGGTCTCAGGTTTGGTATAAGCATTGAGATAGCACATCTCATGCTATAGGAAGTGTCTCAGGATTGGAATGGGAAGGAGTTGGATATAACATCTCATGTTATAGGAAGGATCTCAGGTTTGGTATTAGAAGCATTGAGACATCACATCTCATGCTATAGGAAGGGTCTCACGATTGGAATGGGAAGGAGTTGGATATCACATCTCATGCTATAGGAAGGGTCTCAGGATTGGTATAAGCATTGAGATATCACATCTCATGCTATAGGAAGGGCCTCAGGATTGAAATGGGAAGGAGTTGTGTATGACATCTCATGCCATAGGAAGGGTCTCAGGTTTGGTATATAAGTATTGAGATATCACATCTCTGCTATCGGAAGGGTCTCAGGATTGGAATGGGAAGGAGTTGGATATCCCATCTCATGTTATAGGAAGAGTCTCAGGTTTGGTATTAGAAGCATTGAGATATCACATCTCATGCTATAGGAAGTGTCTCAGGATTGGAATGGGAAGGACTTGGATATCACATCTCATGCTATAGGGAGGGTCTCAAGTTCGATATTAGAAGCATTGAGATATCACATCTCATGCTATAGGAAGGGTCTCAGGATTGGAATGGGAAGGAGTTGGATATCACATCTCATGTTATAGGAAGGGTCTCAGATTTGGTATAAGCAGTGAGATATCACATCTCATGCTATAGGAAGGGTCTCAGGATTGGAATGGGAAGGAGTTGGATATCACATCTCATGTTATAGGAAGGATCTCAGGTTTGGTATAAGCATTGAGATATCACATCTCTGCTATCGGAAGGGTCTCAGGATTGGAATGGGAAGGAGTTGGATATCACATCTCATGCTATAGGAAGGGTCTCAGGTTTGGTATAAGCAGTGAGATATCACATCTCATGCTATAGGAAGGGTCTCAGGATTGGAATGGGAAGGAGTTGGATATCACATCTCATGCTATAGGGAGGGTCTCAAGTTTGATATTAGAAGCATTGAGATATCACATCTCATGATATCGGAAGGGTCTCAGGATTGGAATGGGAAGGAGTTGGATATCACATCTCATGATAAAGGAAGGGTCTAAGGTTTGGAAGGGGAAGGATTTGGATATCACATCTCATGTTATAGGACGGGTCTCAGGTTTGGTATTAGAAGCATTGAGATATCAAGTCTCATGGTATAGGAAGGGTCTCAGAATTGGAATGCGAAGGAGTTGGATATCACATCTCAAGCTATAGGAAGGGTCTCAGGATTGGAATGGGAAGGAGTTGGATATCACATCTCATGCTATAGGAAGGGTCTCAGGTTTGGAACGGGAAGGAGTTGCATATCACATCTCATGCTATCATAAGGGTCTCAGGATTGGAATGGGAAGGAGTTGGATATCACATCTCATGCTAAAGGGAGGGTCTCAGGTTTGGAAGGGGAAGGATTTGGATATCACATCACATGTTATAGGAAGGATTTCAGATTTGGTATTAGAAGCATTGAGATATCACATCTCATGCTATCGGAAGGGTCTCAGGATTGGAATGGGAAGGAGTTGGATATCACATCTCATGCTATAGGAAGGGTCTCAGGTTTAGAATGGGAAGGATTTGGATATCACATCTCTTGCAATAGGAAGGATTTCAGGTTTGGTATTAGAAGCATTGAGATATCACATCTCATGCTGTATGAAGAGACGCAGGATTGGAATGGGAAGAAGTTGGATATCACATCTCATGCTATAGGAAGGGTCTCAGGTTTAGAATGGGGAGGATTTGGATATCACATCTCTTGCAATAGGAAGAATCTCAGGTTTGGTATTAGAAACATTGAGATATCTCATCTCATGGTATAGGAAGGGTCTCAGGATTGGAATCGGAAGGAGTTGGATATTACATCTCATGTTATAGGAAGGATCTCAGGTTTGTTATAAGAAGCACTGAGATATCAAATCTTATGCTACATGAAGCTACGCAGGATTGGAATGGGAAGGAGTTGGATATCACATCTCATGCTATAGGAACGGTCCAACTTTGGTATTAGAAGCATTGAGATAGCACATCTCATGGAAGGGGCTCAGGATTGGAATGGGAAGGAGTTGGATATCACATCTCATGTCATAGGAAGGATCTCAGGTTTGGTATTAGAAGCATTGAGATATCACATCTCATGCTATAGGAATGATCTCAGGATTGGAATGGGAAGGAGTTGGATATTACATTCTTGCTATAGGAAGGGTCTCATGTTTGGAATGGGAAGAAGTTGGATATCACATATGCTATAGGAAGGGTCTCAGGTTTGGAACGGGAAGGAGTTGGATATTCCATCTCATGTTATAGGACGGGTCTCAGGTTTGTTATTAGAATCATTGAGATATCATATTGCATGCTGTAGGAAGGGTCTAAGGATTGGAATGGGAAGGACTTGGATATCACATCTCAAGCTATAGGAAGGGTCTCAGGTTTGGAAGGGGAAGGATTTGGATCTCACATCTCATGTTTTAGGACGGGTCTCAGGTTTGGTATTAGAAGCATTGAGATATCACATCTCATGGTATAGGAAGGGTCTCAGGATTGGAATGGGAAGGAGTTGGATATCACATCTCAAGCTATCTCAGGATTGGAATGGGAAGGAGTTTGATATCACATCTCAAGCTATAGGAAGGGTCTCAGGTTTGGAAAGGGAAGGATTTGGATTTCACATCTCATGTTATAGGATGGTTCTCATGTTTGGTTTTAGAAGCATTAAGATATAACATCTCATGCTATAGGAAGGGTCTCAGGTTTGGAATGGGAAGGAGTTAGATATCACATGTCATGCTAAAGGAAAGGTCTCAGGTTTGGTTTTAGAAGCATTAAGATATAACATCTCATGGTATAGGAAGGGTCTCAGGATTGGAATGGGAAGGAGTTGGATATCACATTGAATGGGAAGGAGTTTGATATCACATCTCAAGCTATAGGAAGGGTCTCAGGTTTGGAAAGGGAATGATTTGGATTTCACATCTCATGTTATAGGATGGTTCTCATGTTTGGTTTTAGAAGCATTGAGATATCACATCTCATGCGATAGGAAGAGTCTCAGGATTGGAATGGGAAGGAGTTGGATATCACGTCTCATGTTATAGGAAGGGTCTCAGGATTGGAATGGGAAGGAGTTGGATATCACATCTCATGCTAAAGGAAGGGTCTCAGGTTTGATAGAAGCAAAGGTTAGGAATGGGAAGGAGTTTGATATCACATCTCATGTTATAGGAAGGATCTCAGGTTTGGTATTAGAAGTATTGAGATATCACATCTCATGCTATAGGAAGGGTCTCAGGATTGGAATGGGAAGGAGTTGGATATCACATATCATGCTATAGGAAGGGTCTCAGGTTTGGTATAAGCATTGAGATATCCCATCTCATGCTATAGGAAGGGTCTCAGGATTGGAATCGGAAGGAGTTGTATATGACATCTCATGCCATAGGAAGGGTCACAGGTTTGGTATAAGCATTGAGATATCACATCTCTGCTATCGGAAGGGTCTAAGGATTGGAATGGGAAGGAGTTGGATATCCCATCTCGTTATAGGAAGGGTCTCAGGTTTGGTATTAGAAGCATTGAGATATCACATCTCATGCTATAGGAAAGGTCTAAGGTTTGGAAGGGGAAGGATTTGGATATCACATCTCATGTTATAGGACCGGTCTCAGGTTTGGTATTAGAAGCATTGAGATATCAAGTCTCATGGTATAGGACGGGTCTCAGAATTGGAATGGGAAGGAGTTGGATATCACATCTCAAGCTATAGGAAGGGTCTCAGGATTGGAATGGGAAGGAGTTTGATATCACATCTCATGCCATGGTATGGGTCTCAGGTTTTGTAGAGGCATTGGGATATCACATCTCATGCTATCGGAAGGGTATCAGGATTGGATTTGGAAGGAGTTGGATATCCCATCTCATGCTATTGGAAGGGTCTAAGGTTGGAATGGGAAGGAGTTGGATATCACATCTCATGTTATAGGAAGGGTCTCAGGATTGGAATGGGAAGGACTTGGATATCACATCTCATTCTATAAGAAAGCTCTCAGGGTTGGAAGGGGAAGGAGTTGGATATCACATTTCATGTTAGAGGTAGGATCTCAGGTTTGGTATTAGAGGCATTGAGATATCACATCTCATGCTATCAGAAGGGTCTCAGGATTGGAATGGGAAGGAGTTGGATATCACATCTCATGCTAAAGGGAGGGTCTAAAGTTTGGAAGGGGAAGGATTTGGATATCACATCTCATGTTATAGGAAGGATCTCAGGTTTGGTATTAGAAGCATTGAGATATCACATCTCATGCTATCGGAAGGGTCTCAGGTTTGGTATAAGCATTGAGATATCACATCTCTGCTATCGGAAGGGTCTCAGGATTGGAATGGGAAGGATTTGGATATCATACCTCATGTTATAGGACGGGTCCCAGGTTTGGTATTAGAAGCATTGAGATATCACATCTCATGCTATAGGAAGAGTCTCAGGATTGGAATGGGAAGGAGTTGGATATCACGTCTCATGTTATAGGAAGGGTCTCAGGATTGGAATGGGAAGGAGTTGGATATCACATCTCATGCTAAAGGAAGGGTCTCAGGTTTGATAGAAGCATTGAGATATCACATCTCATGCTATAGGAAGGAACTCAGGATTGGAATGGGAAGGAGTTGGATATCACATCTCATGCCATAGGAAGGGACATCAGGTTTGGTATAAGCATTGAGATATCACATCTCTGCTATCGGAAGGCTCTCAGGATACGAATGGGAAGGACTTAGATATCACATCTCATATTATAGGGAGGGTCTCAGTTTTGATATTAGAAGCATTGAGATATCACATCTCATGCTATTGGAAGGGTCTCAGGATTGGAATGGGATGGAGTTGGATATCACATCTCAAGCTATCTCAGGATTGGAATGGGAAGGAGTTTGATATTACATCTCAAGCTATAGGAAGGGTCTCAGGTTTGGAAGGGGAAGGATTTGGATCTCACAACTCATGTTTTAGGACGGGTCTCAGGTTTGGTATTAGAAGCATTGAGATATCACATCTCATGGTATAGGAAGGGTCTCAGGAATGGAATGGGAAGGAGTTGGATATCACATCTCAAGCTATCTCAGGATTGGAATGGGAAGGAGTTTGATATCACATCTCAAGCTATAGGAAGGGTCTCAGGTTTGGAAAGGGAAGGATTTGGATTTCATATCTCATGTTATAGGATGGTTCTCATGTTTGGTTTTAGAAGCATTGAGATATCACATCTCATGCTATCGGAAGGGTCTCAGGTTTGGAAAGGGAAGGATTTGGATTTCACATCTTATGTTATAGGATGGTTCTCATGTTTGGTTTTAGAAGCATTGAGATATAACATCTCATGCTATCGGAAGGGTCTCAGGTTTGGAATGGGAAGGATTTGTATATCACATCTCATGCTAAAGGAAGGGTCTCAGGTTTGGTAGAAGCATTGAGATATCACATCTCATGCTATAGGAAGGGTCTCAGGATTGGAATGGGAAGGAGTTGGATATCACATCTCATGCCATAGGAAGGGTCTCAGGTTTGGTATAAGCATTGAGATATCACATCTCTGCTATCGGAAGGGTCTCAGGATTGGATTGGGAAGGAGTTGGATATCCCTTCTCATGCTATAGGAAGGATCTCAGGTTGGAATGGGAAGGAGTTGGATATCACATCTCATGTTATAGGAAGGGTCTCAAGATTGGAATGGGAAGGATTTGGATATTACATCTCTTGCTATAGGAAGGGTCTCGGGATTTTTATTAGAAACATTGAGATATCACATCTCATGCTATAGGAAGGGTCTCAGGTTTGGAAGGGGAAGGATTTGGATATCACATCTCATGTTATAGGACGGGTCCCAGGTTTGGTATTAGAAGCATTGAGATATCACATCTCATGCGATAGGAAGAGTCTCAGGATTGGAATGGGAAGGAGTTGGATATCACGTCTCATGTTATAGGAAGGGTCTCAGGATTGGAATGGGAAGGAGTTGGATATCACATCTCATGCTAAACGAAGGGTCTCAGGTTTGATAGAAGCAAAGGTTAGGAATGGGAAGGAGTTTGATATCACATCTCATGTTATAGGAAGGATCTCAGGTTTGGTATTAGAAGTATTGAGATATCACATCTCATGCTATAGGAAGGGTCTCAGGATTGGAATGGGAAGGAGTTGGATATCACATCTCATGCTATAGGAAGGGTCTCAGGTTTGGTATAAGCATTGAGATATCCCATCTCATGCTATAGGAAGGGTCTCAGGATTGGAATCGGAAGGAGTTGTATATGACATCTCATGCCATTGGAAGGGTCACAGGTTTGGTATAAGCATTGAGATATCACATCTCTGCTATCGGAAGGGTCTAAGGATTGGAACGGGAAGGAGTTGGATATCCCATCTCGTTATAGGAAGGGTCTCAGGTTTGGTATTAGAAGCATTGAGATATCACATCTCATGCTATAGGAAAGGTCTAAGGTTTGGAAGGGGAAGGATTTGGATATCACATCTCATGTTATAGGACCGGTCTCAGGTTTGGTATTAGAAGCATTGAGATATCAAGTCTCATGGTATAGGACGGGTCTCAGAATTGGAATGGGAAGGAGTTGGATATCACATCTCAAGCTATAGGAAGGGTCTCAGGATTGGAATGGGAAGGAGTTTGATATCACATCTCATGCCATGGTATGGGTCTCAGGTTTTGTAGAGGCATTGGGATATCACATCTCATGCTATCGGAAGGGTATCAGGATTGGATTTGGAAGGAGTTGGATATCCCATCTCATGCTATAGGAAGGGTCTAAGGTTGGAATGGGAAGGAGTTGGATATCACATCTCATGTTATAGGAAGGGTCTCAGGATTGGAATGGGAAGGACTTGGATATCACATCTCATTCTATAGGAACGCTCTCAGGGTTGGAAGGGGAAGGAGTTGGATATCACATTTCATGTTAGAGGTAGGATCTCAGGTTTGATATTAGAGGCATTGAGATATCACATCTCATGCTATCAGAAGGGTCTCAGGATTGGAATGGGAAGGAGTTGGATATCACATCTCATGCTAAAGGGAGGGTCTAAAGTTTGGAAGGGGAAGGATTTGGATATCACATCTCATGTTATAGGAAGGATCTCAGGTTTGGTATTAGAAGCATTGAGATATCACATCTCATGCTATCGGAAGGGTCTCAGGTTTGGTATAAGCATTGAGATATCACATCTCTGCTATCGGAAGGGTCTCAGGATTGGAATGGGAAGGAGTTGGATATCACGTCTCATGTTATAGGAAGGGTCTCAGGATTGGAATGGGAAGGAGTTGGATATCACATCTCATGCTAAAGGAAGGGTCTCAGGTTTGATAGAAGCATTGAGATATCACATCTCATGCTATAGGAAGGAACTCAGGATTGGAATGGGAAGGAGTTGGATATCACATCTCATGCCATAGGAAGGGACATCAGGTTTGGTATAAGCATTGAGATATCACATCTCTGCTATCGGAAGGCTCTCCGGATACGAATAGGAAGGACTTAGATATCACATCTCATATTATAGGGAGGGTCTCAGTTTTGATATTAGAAGCATTGAGATATCACATCTCATGCTATTGGAAGGGTCTCAGGATTGGAATGGGATGGAGTTGGATATCACATCTCAAGCTATCTCAGGATTGGAATGGGAAGGAGTTTGATATCACATCTCAAGCTATAGGAAGGGTCTCAGGTTTGGAAGGGGAAGGATTTGGATCTCACAACTCATGTTTTAGGAAGGGTCTCAGGATTGGAATGGGAAGGAGTTGGATATCACATCTCATGCTATAGGAAGGGTCTCAGGTTTGGTATAAGCATTGAGATATCCCATCTCATGCTATAGGAAGGGTCTCAGGATTGGAATCGGAAGGAGTTGTATATGACATCTCATGCCATTGGAAGGGTCACAGGTTTGGTATAAGCATTGAGATATCACATCTCTGCTATCGGAAGGGTCTAAGGATTGGAATGGGAAGGAGTTGGATATCCCATCTCATTATAGGAAGGGTCTCAGGTTTGGTATTAGAAGCATTGAGATATCACATCTCATGCTATAGGAAAGGTCTAAGGTTTGGAAGGGGAAGGATTTGGATATCACATCTCATGTTATAGGACCGGTCTCAGGTTTGGTATTAGAAGCATTGAGATATCAAGTCTTTTGGTATAGGACGGGTCTCAGAATTGGAATGGGAAGGAGTTGGATATCACATCTCAAGCTATAGGAAGGGTCTCAGGATTGGAATGGGAAGGAGTTTGATATCACATCTCATGCCATGGTATGGGTCTCAGGTTTTGTAGAGGCATTGGGATATCACATCTCATGCTATCGGAAGGGTATCAGGATTGGATTTGGAAGGAGTTGGATATCCCATCTCATGCTATAGGAAGGGTCTAAGGTTGGAATGGGAAGGAGTTGGATATCACATCTCATGTTATAGGAAGGGTCTCAGGATTGGAATGGGAAGGACATGGATATCACATCTCATTCTATAGGAAAGCTCTCAGGGTTGGAAGGGGAAGGAGTTGGATATCACATTTCATGTTAGAGGTAGGATCTCAGGTTTGATATTAGAGGCATTGAGATATCACATCTCATGCTATCAGAAGGGTCTCAGGATTGGAATGGGAAGGAGTTGGATATCACATCTCATGCTAAAGGGAGGGTCTAAAGTTTGGAAGGGGAAGGATTTGGATATCACATCTCATGTTATAGGAAGGATCTCAGGTTTGGTATTAGAAGCATTGAGATATCACATCTCATGCTATCGGAAGGGTCTCAGGTTTGGTATAAGCATTGAGATATCACATCTCTGCTATCGGAAGGGTCTCAGGATTGGAATGGGAAGGAGTTGGATATCACGTCTCATGTTATAGGAAGGGTCTCAGGATTGGAATGGGAAGGAGTTGGATATCACATCTCATGCTAAAGGAAGGGTCTCAGGTTTGATAGAAGCATTGAGATATCATATCTCATGCTATAGGAAGGAACTCAGGATTGGAATGGGAAGGAGTTGGATATCACATCTCATGCCATAGGAAGGGACATCAGGTTTGGTATAAGCATTGAGATATCACATCTCTGCTATCGGAAGGCTCTCAGGATACGAATGGGAAGGACTTAGATATCACATCTCATATTATAGGGAGGGTCTCCGTTTTGATATTAGAAGCATTGTGATATCACATCTCATGCTATTGGAAGGGTCTCAGGATTGGAATGCGATGGAGTTGGATATCACATCTCAAGCTATCTCAGGATTGGAATGGGAAGGAGTTTGATATCACATCTCAAGCTATAGGAAGGGTCTCAGGTTTGGAAGGGGAAGGATTTGGATCTCACAACTCATGTTTTAGGACGGGTCTCAGGTTTGGTATTAGAAGCATTGAGATATCACATCTCATGGTATAGGAAGGGTCTCAGGATTGGAATGGGAAGGAGTTGGATATCACATCTCAAGCTATCTCAGGATTGGAATGGGAAGGAGTTTGATATCACATCTCAAGCTATAGGAAGGGTCTCAGGTTTTGAAAGGGAAGGATTTGGATTTCACATCTCATGTTATAGGATGGTTCTCATGTTTGGTTTTAGAAGCATTGAGATATCACATCTCATGCTATCGGAAGGGTCTCAGGTTTGGAAAGGGAAGGATTTGGATTTCACATCTCATGTTATAGGATGGTTCTCATGTTTGGTTTTAGAAGCATTGAGATATAACATCTCATGCTATCGGAAGGGTCTCAGGTTTGGAATGGGAAGGAGTTGGATATCACATCTCATATTATAGGAAGGATCTCAGGTTTGGTATTAGAAGCATTGAGATATCACATCTCATGCCATACGAAGGGTCTCAGGATTGGAATGTGAAGGATTTGGATATCACATCTCATGCTAAAGGAAGGGTCTCAGGTTTGGTAGAAGCATTGAGATATCACATCTCATGCTATAGGAAGGGTCTCAGGATTGGATTGGGAAGGAGTTGGATATCACATCTCATGCCATAGGAAGGGTCTCAGGTTTGGTATAAGCATTGAGATATCACATCTCTGCTATCGGAAGGGTCTCAGGATTGGATTGGGAAGGAGTTGGATATCCCTTCTCATGCTATAGGAAGGATCTCAGGTTGGAATGGGAAGGAGTTGGATATCACATCTCATGTTATAGGAAGGGTCTCAAGATTGGAATGGGAAGGATTTGGATATTACATCTCTTGCTATAGGAAGGGTCTCGGGATTTTTATTAGAAACATTGAGATATCACATCTCATGCTATAGGAAGGGTCTCAGGTTTGGAAGGGGAAGGATTTGGATATCACATCTCATGTTATAGGACGGCTCCCAGGTTTGGTATTAGAAGCATTGAGATATCACATCTCATGGTATAGGAAGGGTCTCAGGATTGGAATGAGAAGGAGTTGGAAATCACATCTCATCCAATAGGAAGGGTCTCAGGTTTGGAATGGGAAGGAATTGGATATCACATCTCATGTTATAGGAAGGATCTCAGGATTGGAATGGGAAGGATTTGGATATCACATCTCTTGCTATAGGAAGGGTCTCAGGTTTTTTATTAGAAGCATTGAGATATCACATCTCATGGTATAGGAAGGGTCTCAGGATTGGAATGGGAAGGAGTTGGATATACCTTCTCATGCTATAAGAAGGGTCTCAGGTTGGAATGGGAAGGAGTTGGATATCACATCTCGTTATAGGAAGGGTCTCAGAATTGGAATGGGAATTATTTGGATATCACATCTCTTGCTATAGGAAGGGTTTCAGGATTGGAATGGGAAGGATTTGGATATCACATCTCATGCTAAAGGAAGGGTCTCAGGTTTGGAAGGGGAAGGATTTGGATATCATATCTCATGTTATAGAACGGGTCCCACGTTTGGTATTAGAAGCATTGAGATATCACATCTCATGCTATAGGAAGAGTCTCAGGATTGGAATGGGAAGGATTTGGATATCACATCTCATGCTAAAGGAAGGGTCTCAGGTTTGGAAGGGGAAGGATTTGGATATCATATCTCATGTTATAGGACGGGTCCCAGGTTTGGTATTAGAAGCATTGAGATATCACATCTCATGCTATAGGAAGAGTCTCAGGATTGGAATGGGAAGGAGTTGGATATCACGTCTCATGTTATAGGAAGGGTCTCAGGATTGGAATGACATCTCATGTTATAGGAAGGGTCTCAAGATTGGAATGGTAAGGATTTGGATATTACATCTCTTGCTATAGGAAGGGTCTCGGGTTTTTTATTAGAAACATTGAGATATCACATCTCATGCTATAGGAAGGGTTTCAGGATTGGAATGGGAAGGATTTGGATATCACATCTCATGCTAAAAGAAGGGTCTCAGGTTTGGAAGGGGAAGGATTTGGATATCATATCTCATGTTATAGGACGGGTCCCAGGTTTGGTATTAGAAGCATTGAGATGATATCCAACTCCTTCCCATTTCAACCTGAGACCCTTCCTATAGCATGAGAAGGGATATCCAACTCCTTCCCAATCCAATCCTGAGACCCTTCCGATAGCAGAGGTGTGATATCTCAATGCTTATACCAAACCTGAGACCCTTCCTATGGCATGAGATGTGATCTCCAACTCCTTCCCATTCCAATCCTGAGACCCTTCCTATAGCATGAGATGTGATATCTCAATGCTTCTACCAAACCTGAGACCCTTCCTTTAGCATGAGATGTGATATCCAAATCCTTCACATTCCAATCCTGAGACCCTTCCTATAGCATGAGATGTGATATCTCAATGCTTCTAATACCAAACCTGAAATCCTTCCTATAACATGAGATGTGATATCCAACTCCTTCCCATTCCAAACTTGAGACCCTTCCAATAACATGAGATGTGATATCTCAATGCTTCTAAAACCAAACATGAGAACATCCTATAACATGAGATGTGAAATCCAAATCCTTCCCTTCCCAAACCTGAGACCCTTCCTATAGCGTGAGATGTGATATCAAACTCCTTCCCATTCCAATCCTGAGATAGCTTGAGATGTGATATCCCACTCCTTCAAATTCCAATCCTGAGACCCTTATTATACCATGAGATGTGATATCTCAATGCTTCTAATACCAAACCTGAGACCCGTCCTAAAACATTAGATGTTATAGGACGGGTCCCAGGTCCAAATCCTTCCCCTTCAAAACCTGAGACCTTTCCTTTAGCATGAGATGTGATATCCAACTCCTTCCCATTCCAATCCTGAGACCCTTCCGATAGCATGAGATGTGATATCTCAATGCTTCTAATATCAAACCTGAGAACCTCCCTATAGCATGAGATGTGATATCCAACTCCTTCCAATTCCAATACTGAGACCCTTCCAATAGCATATGTGATATCTCAATGCTTCTAATATCAAAACTGAGACCCTCCCTATAGCATGAGATGTGATATCCAACTCCTTCCCATTCCAATCCTGAGACCCTTCCTATAGCATGAGATGTGATATCTCAATGCTTCTAATACCAAACCTGAGATCCTTCCTATAACATGAGATGTGATATCCAACTCCTTCCCATTCCAAACCTGAGACCCTTCCGATAGCATGAGATGTGATATCTCAATGCTTCAAAAACCAAACATGAGAACCCTCCTATAACATGAGATGTGAAATCCAAATCCTTCCCTTCCCAAACCTGAGACTCTTCCTAAAGCATGAGATGTGATATCTCAATGCTTCTACCAAACCTGAAACCCTTCCTATAGCATGAGATGTGATATCCAACTCCTTCCCATTCCAATCCTGAGACACTTCCTATAGCATGAGATGTGATATCTCAATGCTTCTAATACCAAACCTGAGACCCCTCCTATAACATGAGATGTGATATCCAAATCCTTCCCCTTCCAAACCTGAGACCCTTCCTTTAGCATGAGATGTGATATCCAGCTCCTCCCATTCCAATCCTGAGACCCTTCCGATAGCATGAGATGTGATATCTCAATGCTTCTAATATCAAAACTGAGACCCTCCCTATAGCATGAGATGTGATATCTAAGTCCTTCCCATTCCAATCCTGAGACCCTTCCGATAGCAGAGATGTGATATCTCAATGCTTATACCACACCTGAGACCCTTCCTATAGCATGAAATGTGATATCCAACTCCTTCCCATTCCAATCCTGAGACCCTTCCTATAGCATGAGATGTGATATCTCAATGCTTCTACCAAAACTGAGACCCTTCCTTTAGCATGAGATGTGATATCCAACTCCTTCCCATCCCAATCCTGAGAACTTTCCTATAGCATGAGATGTGATATCTCAATGCTTCTAATACCACACCTGAGATCCTTCCTATAACATGAGATGTGATATCCAACTCCTTCCCTTTCCAATCCTGAGACCCTTCCTATAGCATGAGATGTGATATCTCAATGCTTCTAATACCAAACCTGAGATCCTTCCGATAGCATGAGATGTGATATCTCAATGCTTCTAATACCAAACCTGAGATCCTTCCTATAACATGAGATGTGATATCCAAATCCTTCCCCTTCCAAACCTGAGACCCTCCCTTTAGCATGAGATGTGATATCCAACTCCTTCCCATTCCAATCCTGATACCCTTCTGATAGCATGAGATGTGATATCTCAATGCCTCTAATACCAAACCTGAGATCCTACCTCTAACATGAAATGTGATATCCAACTCCTTCCCTTTCCAAACCTGAGAGCCTTCCTACAGCATAAGATGTGATATCCAAGTCCTTCCCATTCCAATCCTGAGACCCTTCCTATAACATGAGATGTGATATCCAACTCCTTCCCATTCCAACCTGAGACCCTTCCTATAGCATGAGATGGTATATCCAACTCCTTCCAAATCCAATCCTGATACCCTTCCGATAGCATGAGATGTGATATCTCAATGCTTCTAATACCAAACCTGAGATCCTTCCGATAGCATGAGATGTGATATCTCAATGCTTCTAATACCAAACCTGAGATCCTTCCTATAACATGAGATGTGATATCCAAATCCTTCCCCTTCCAAACCTGAGACCCTCCCTTTAGCATGAGATGTGATAACCAACTCCTTCCCATTCCAATCCTGATACCCTTCTGATAGCATGAGATGTGATATCTCAATGCCTCTAATACCAAACCTGAGATCCTACCTCTAACATGAAATGTGATATCCAACTCCTTCCCTTTCCAAACCTGAGAGCCTTCCTACAGCATAAGATGTGATATCCAAGTCCTTCCCATTCCAATCCTGAGACCCTTCCTATAACATGAGATGTGATATCCAACTCCTTCCCATTCCAACCTGAGACCCTTCCTATAGCATGAGATGGTATATCCAACTCCTTCCAAATCCAATCCTGATACCCTTCCGATAGCATGAGATGTGATATCCCAATGCTTCTACAAAACCTGAGACCCATACCATGGCAGTAGATGTGATATCAAACTCCCGTCCTATACCATGAGACTTGATATCTCAATGCTTCTAATACCAAACCTGAGACCGGTCCAATAACATGAGATGTGATATCCAAATCCTTCCCCTTCCTAACCTTAGATCCTTCCTTTATCATGAGATGTGATATCCAAGTCCTTACCATTCCATTCCTGAGACCCTTCCTATAGCATGAGATGTGATATCTCAATGCTTCTAATACCAAACCTGAGACCCTTCCTATAACATGAGATGTCCTTCCCATTCCAATCCTGAGACCCTTCCTATAGCATGAGATGTGATATCTCAATGCTTCTAATACCAAACCTGAGACCCTTCCTATAACATGAATTGTGATATCCAAGTCCTTCCCGTTCCAATCCTGAGACCCTTCCTATAGCATGAGATGTGATATCTCAATGCTTCTAATACCAAACCTGAGATCCTTCCTATAACATGAGATGTGATATCAAACTCCTTCCCATTCCAAACCTTTGCTTCTATCAAACCTGAGACCCTTCCTTTAGCATGAGATGTGATATCAAACTCCTTCCCATTCAATGTGATATCCAACTCCTTCCCATTCCAATCCTGAGACCCTTCCTATACCATGAGATGTGATATCTCAATGCTTCTAATACCAAACATGAGACCCGTCCTAAAACATGAGATGTGAGATCCAAATCCTTCCCCTTCCAAACCTGAGACCTTTCCTTTAGCATGAGATGTGATATCCAACTCCTTCCCATTCCAAACCTGAGACCCTTCCGATAGCATGAGATGTGATATCTCAGTGCTTCTAAAACCAAACATGAGAACCATCCTATAACATGAGATGTGAAATCCAACTCCTTCCCATTCCAAACCTGAGACCCTTCCTATACCATGAGATGTTATATCTTAATGCTTCTAAAACCAAACCTGAGAACCATCCTATAACATGTGAAATCCAAATCCTTCCCTTTCCAAACCTGAGACCCTTCCGATAGCATGAGATGTGATATCTCAATGCTTCTAAAACCAAACATGAGAACCATCCTATAACATGTGAAATCCAAATCCTTCCCTTTCCAAACCTGAGACCCTTCCTATAGCATGAGATGGTATATCCAACTCCTTCCAAATCCAATCCTGATACCCTTCCGATAGCATGAGATGTGATATCCCAATGCTTCTACAAAACCTGAGACCCATACCATGGCAGTAGATGTGATATCAAACTCCCGTCCTATACCATGAGACTTGATATCTCAATGCTTCTAATACCAAACCTGAGACCGGTCCAATAACATGAGATGTGATATCCAAATCCTTCCCCTTCCTAACCTTAGATCCTTCCTTTATCATGAGATGTGATATCCAAGTCCTTACCATTCCATTCCTGAGACCCTTCCTATAGCATGAGATGTGATATCTCAATGCTTCTAATACCAAACCTGAGACCCTTCCTATAACATGAGATGTCCTTCCCATTCCAATCCTGAGACCCTTCCTATAGCATGAGATGTGATATCTCAATGCTTCTAATACCAAACCTGAGACCCTTCCTATAACATGAATTGTGATATCCAAGTCCTTCCCGTTCCAATCCTGAGACCCTTCCTATAGCATGAGATGTGATATCTCAATGCTTCTAATACCAAACCTGAGATCCTTCCTATAACATGAGATGTGATATCAAACTCCTTCCCATTCCAAACCTTTGCTTCTATCAAACCTGAGACCCTTCCTTTAGCATGAGATGTGATATCAAACTCCTTCCCATTCAATGTGATATCCAACTCCTTCCCATTCCAATCCTGAGACCCTTCCTATACCATGAGATGTGATATCTCAATGCTTCTAATACCAAACATGAGACCCGTCCTAAAACATGAGATGTGAGATCCAAATCCTTCCCCTTCCAAACCTGAGACCTTTCCTTTAGCATGAGATGTGATATCCAACTCCTTCCCATTCCAAACCTGAGACCCTTCCGATAGCATGAGATGTGATATCTCAGTGCTTCTAAAACCAAACATGAGAACCATCCTATAACATGAGATGTGAAATCCAACTCCTTCCCATTCCAAACCTGAGACCCTTCCTATACCATGAGATGTTATATCTTAATGCTTCTAAAACCAAACCTGAGAACCATCCTATAACATGTGAAATCCAAATCCTTCCCTTTCCAAACCTGAGACCCTTCCGATAGCATGAGATGTGATATCTCAATGCTTCTAAAACCAAACATGAGAACCATCCTATAACATGAGATGTGAAATCCAAATCCTTCCCATTCCTATCCTGAGACCCTTCCGATAGCAGGGATGTGATATCTCAATGCTTATACCAAACCTGATGACCCTTCCTATGGCATGAGATGTGATATCCAACTCCTTCCCATTCCAATTCTGAGTTCCTTCCTATAGCATGAGATGTGATATCTCACTGCTTCTATCAAACCTGAGACCCTTCCTTTAGCATGAGATGTGATATCCAACTCCTTCCCATTCCAATCCTGAGACCCTTCCTATAACATGAAACGTGATATCCAACTCCTTCCCATTAAAATCCTGAGACTCTTCCTATAGCATGAGATGTGATATCTCAATGCTTCTAATACCAAACCTGGGACCCGTCCTATAACATGAGATATGATATCCAAATCCTTCCCCTTCCAAACCTGAGACCCTTCCTTTAGCATGAGATGTGATATCCAAATCCTTCCCATTCCAATCCTGAAACCCTTCCTATAGCATGAGATGTGATATCTCAATGCTTCTAATACCAAACCTGAGACCCTTCCTATAACATGAATTGTGATATCCAAGTCCTTCCCGTTCCAATCCTGAGACCCTTCCTATAGCATGAGATGTGATATCTCAATGCTTCTAATACCAAACCTGAGATCCTTCCTATAACATGAGATGTGATATCAAACTCCTTCCCATTCCAAACCTTTGCTTCTATCAAACCTGAGACCCTTCCTTTAGCATGAGATGTGATATCAAACTCCTTCCCATTCAATGTGATATCCAACTCCTTCCCATTCCAATCCTGAGACCCTTCCTATACCATGAGATGTGATATCTCAATGCTTCTAATACCAAACCTGAGACCCGTCCTAAAACATGAGATGTGAGATCCAAATCCTTCCCCTTCCAAACCTGAGACCTTTCCTTTAGCATGAGATGTGATATCCAACTCCTTCCCATTCCAAACCTGAGACCCTTCCGATAGCATGAGATGTGATATCTCAATGCTTCTAAAACCAAACATGAGAACCATCCTATAACATGAGATGTGAAATCCAACTCCTTCCCATTCCAAACCTGAGACCCTTCCTATACCATGAGATGTTATATCTTAATGCTTCTAAAACCAAACCTGAGAACCATCCTATAACATGTGAAATCCAAATCCTTCCCTTTCCAAACCTGAGACCCTTCCGATAGCATGAGATGTGATATCTCAATGCTTCTAAAACCAAACATGAGAACCATCCTATAACATGAGATGTGAAATCCAAATCCTTCCCATTCCTATACTGAGACCCTTCCGATAGCATGAGATGTGATATCTCAATGCTTCTAAAACCAAACATGAGACCCTTCCTTTAGCATGAGATGTGATATCCAACTCCTTCCCATTCCAATCCTGAGACCCTTCCTATAACATGAAACGTGATATCCAACTCCTTCCCATTAAAATCCTGAGACTCTTCCTATAGCATGAGATGTGATATCTCAATGCTTCTAATACCAAACCTGGGACCCGTCCTATAACATGAGATATGATATCCAAATCCTTCCCCTTCCAAACCTTAGACCCTTCCTTTAGCATGAGATGTGATATCCAAATCCTTCCCATTCCAATCCTGAAACCCTTCCTATAGCGTGAGATGTGATATCTCAATGTTTCTAATAAAAAACCTGAGACCCTTCCTATAGCAAGAGATGTGATATCCAAATCCTTCCCATTCCAATCCTGAGACCCTTCCTATAACGAGATGTGATATCCAACTCCTTCCCAATCCAACCTGAGACCCTTCCTATAGCATGAGAAGGGATATCCAACTCCTTCCCATTCCAATCCTGAGACCATTCCTATACCATGAGATGTGATATTTCAATGCTTCTAATAAAAAACCTGAGACCCTTCCTATAGCAAGAGATGTGACATCCAAATCCTTCCCATTCCAATCCTTAGATCCTTCCTATAACATGAGATGTGATATCCAATTCCTTCCCATTCCAAACCTGAGACCCTTACTATTGGATGAGATGTGATATCCAACTCCTTCCCATTCCAATCCTGAGACCCTTCCTATACCATGAGATGTGATATCTCAATGCTTCTAATACCAAACCTGAGACCCGTCCTATAACATGAGATGTGATATCCAAATCCTTCCCCTTCCAAACCTGAGACCCTTCCTTTAGCATGAGATGTGATATCCAGCTCCTCCCATTCCAATCCTGAGACCCTTCCGATAGCATGAGATGTGATATCTCAATGCTTCTAATATCAATACTGAGACCCTCCCTATAGCATGAGATGTGATATCTAAGTCCTTCCCATTCCAAACCTTTGCTTCTATCAAACCTGAGACCCTTCCTTTAGCATGAGATGTGATATCAAACTCCTTCCCATTCAATGTGATATCCAACTCCTTCCCATTCCAATCCTGAGACCCTTCCTATACCATGAGATGTGATATCTCAATGCTTCTAATACCAAACCTGAGACCCGTCCTAAAACATGAGATGTGAGATCCAAATCCTTCCCCTTCCAAACCTGAGACCTTTCCTTTAGCATGAGATGTGATATCCAACTCCTTCCCATTCCAAACCTGAGACCCTTCCGATAGCATGAGATGTGATATCTCAATGCTTCTAAAACCAAACATGAGAACCATCCTATAACATGAGATGTGAAATCCAACTCCTTCCCATTCCAAACCTGAGACCCTTCCTATACCATGAGATGTTATATCTTAATGCTTCTAAAACCAAACCTGAGAACCATCCTATAACATGTGAAATCCAAATCCTTCCCTTTCCAAACCTGAGACCCTTCCGATAGCATGAGATGTGATATCTCAATGCTTCTAAAACCAAACATGAGAACCATCCTATAACATGAGATGTGAAATCCAAATCCTTCCCATTCCTATACTGAGACCCTTCCGATAGCATGAGATGTGATATCTCAATGCTTCTAAAACCAAACATGAGACCCTTCCTTTAGCATGAGATGTGATATCCAACTCCTTCCCATTCCAATCCTGAGACCCTTCCTATAACATGAAACGTGATATCCAACTCCTTCCCATTAAAATCCTGAGACTCTTCCTATAGCATGAGATGTGATATCTCAATGCTTCTAATACCAAACCTGGGACCCGTCCTATAACATGAGATATGATATCCAAATCCTTCCCCTTCCAAACCTGAGACCCTTCCTTTAGCATGAGATGTGATATCCAAATCCTTCCCATTCCAATCCTGAAACCCTTCCTATAGCGTGAGATGTGATATCTCAATGTTTCTAATAAAAAACCTGAGACCCTTCCTATAGCAAGAGATGTGATATCCAAATCCTTCCCATTCCAATCCTGAGACCCTTCCTATAACGAGATGTGATATCCAACTCCTTCCCAATCCAACCTGAGACCCTTCCTATAGCATGAGAAGGGATATCCAACTCCTTCCCATTCCAATCCTGAGACCATTCCTATACCATGAGATGTGATATTTCAATGCTTCTAATAAAAAACCTGAGACCCTTCCTATAGCAAGAGATGTGACATCCAAATCCTTCCCATTCCAATCCTTAGATCCTTCCTATAACATGAGATGTGATATCCAATTCCTTCCCATTCCAAACCTGAGACCCTTACTATTGGATGAGATGTGATATCCAACTCCTTCCCATTCCAATCCTGAGACCCTTCCTATACCATGAGATGTGATATCTCAATGCTTCTAATACCAAACCTGAGACCCGTCCTATAACATGAGATGTGATATCCAAATCCTTCCCCTTCCAAACCTGAGACCCTTCCTTTAGCATGAGATGTGATATCCAGCTCCTCCCATTCCAATCCTGAGACCCTTCCGATAGCATGAGATGTGATATCTCAATGCTTCTAATATCAATACTGAGACCCTCCCTATAGCATGAGATGTGATATCTAAGTCCTTCCCATTCCAATCCTGAGACCCTTCTGATAGCAGAGATGTGATATTTCAATGCTTATACCAAACCTGAGACCCTTCCTATAGCATGAGATGTGATATCCAACTCCTTCCCATTCCAATCCTGAGACCCTTCCTATAGCATGAGATGTGATATCTCAATGCTTCTACCAAAACTGAGACCCTTCCTTTAGCATGAGATGTGATATCCAACTCCTTCCCATTCCAATCCTGAGACCCTTCCTATAGCATGAGATGTGATATCTCAATGCTTCTAATACCAAACCTGAGATCCTTCCTATAACATGAGATGTGATATCCAACTCCTTCCCATTCCAATCCTGAGACCCTTCCTATAGCATGAGATGTGATATCTCAATGCTTCTAATACCAAACCTGAGATCCTTCCTATAGCGTGAGATGTGATATCTCAATGTTTCTAATAAAAAACCTGAGACCCTTCCTATAGCAAGAGATGTGATATCCAAATCCTTCCCATTCCAATCCTGAGACCCTTCCTATAACGAGATGTGATATCCAACTCCTTCCCAATCCAACCTGAGACCCTTCCTATAGCATGAGAAGGGATATCCAACTCCTTCCCATTCCAATCCTGAGACCATTCCTATACCATGAGATGTGATATTTCAATGCTTCTAATAAAAAACCTGAGACCCTTCCTATAGCAAGAGATGTGACATCCAAATCCTTCCCATTCCAATCCTTAGATCCTTCCTATAACATGAGATGTGATATCCAATTCCTTCCCATTCCAAAACTGAGACCCTTACTATTGGATGAGATGTGATATCCAACTCCTTCCCATTCCAATCCTGAGACCCTTCCTATACCATGAGATGTGATATCTCAATGCTTCTAATACCAAACCTGAGACCCGTCCTATAACATGAGATGTGATATCCAAATCCTTCCCCTTCCAAACCTGAGACCCTTCCTTTAGCATGAGATGTGATATCCAGCTCCTCCCATTCCAATCCTGAGACCCTTCCGATAGCATGAGATGTGATATCTCAATGCTTCTAATATCAATACTGAGACCCTCCCTATAGCATGAGATGTGATATCTAAGTCCTTCCCATTCCAATCCTGAGACCCTTCTGATAGCAGAGATGTGATATTTCAATGCTTATACCAAACCTGAGACCCTTCCTATAGCATGAGATGTGATATCCAACTCCTTCCCATTCCAATCCTGAGACCCTTCCTATAGCATGAGATGTGATATCTCAATGCTTCTACCAAAACTGAGACCCTTCCTTTAGCATGAGATGTGATATCCAACTCCTTCCCATTCCAATCCTGAGACCCTTCCTATAGCATGAGATGTGATATCTCAATGCTTCTAATACCAAACCTGAGATCCTTCCTATAACATGAGATGTGATATCCAACTCCTTCCCATTCCAATCCTGAGACCCTTCCTATAGCATGAGATGTGATATCTCAATGCTTCTAATACCAAACCTGAGATCCTTCCGATAGCATGAGATGTGATATCTCAATGCTTCTAATACCAAACCTGAGATCCTTCCTATAACATGAGATGTGATATCCAAATCCTTCCCCTTCCAAACCTGAGTCCCTACCTTTAGCATGAGATGTGATATCCAACTCCTTCCCATTCCAATCCTGATACCCTTCTGATAGCATGAGATGTGATATCTCAATGCCTCTAATACCAAACCTGAGATCCTACCTCTAACATGAAATGTGATATCTGTAGGGTATTTTGTGGAGATTTGGGGCCTGACGGTATTTTCTTACCGCCGAAAAATAACTTAGCAACAATCACTCCTTGTATTCAGATTGGGCCATGTACAACAATAATACAGTGGACATGCATTATTTCAGCACACAGACATGCGTGGTTGGTATGCGTGGTTGGTATGCGTGGTTGGTGGTATTTTGGTGAGCATAATTCCCTTGTTTTATTTGTGGCCCCAATATCCAGAACCCCTTATTTTTGTTTAGATTTTTCGTGTAATCACTAGAGAGACCTCAGGCTTGCATTGCAGGAACACCACATTTTCATTTTTAGTGTGCCACCATGGGCAATTTCTCTCTGTCTTATCTACGGCAGCGAGCTATCATGTGGTATTTTCACTATCTTATATACGGTAGTGAACTATGTCCCGGGCCTCCCTTTTTGCCGACTCATAGACCTCCGACAAACTACAACACACACCGTTAGTTATAACTGCTCATACTGAATTACATTGTGCACACGGCTGCAGCCAAATTTGATGTTTAGCTACCTTGAAAATGACAATTGAACTGTCTAAACATCTCCCCACATCATCAGCACTGTATTGGTAAATATAAAACACACCACCCGTCTGCTTTCAAATATTTTTGTGTATTATAAAAGTTGCATTTAAACACGATCTCACTCTTTACAGAAATAAATAAAATAGCACAGTAACAGCATTGTATGTGATACACTGAAAAGAGAGTGGCGGAGACAAGAACTCAATTTGCAACATTAAACATGTGAGTAAAGCACAGGAATCTCCTTTCCTACACTGACTGAATATTCTCGTACACACTCAGCCCCCACACTTCTGTAATTACCTTATCTGTTCAGCATGAGTTTTCTCCAGCTGTTCTCTTTCTGAATTTGGCTCCCTTGAAGATTAACCCCAGTGAAAACAAGCGTCTTTCGTTCTCAAACCGGGGTTATTGCCTGGAATTCTCAGCTTTTGCAGCAGGAATGCTTCAGCCAGGAAACAGGTCCTTCTCCCAGCTCTGCCAAATCTCGATTGTCCTCCCCCTCTCCTCAAGCTCCCCCAGCAAAACTCTAATCACTGCCTCTAGCATGATACTTGCTATGACGCTGCTCCAATCAGAATCAATCATGCCATCTCCTCCCTCACTACACAATGGCTCATTTCTACAGTAACCATTTGTAACCAACTGATTTCCTGTTCCTTCGAGCCCTTTGCTTCCTGTAGTTATGTGGACAGAGCAGCAGAGAAAAAGAAAAAAAAATGAATGTGCGTTTAAAAGTTCACTTTCAGAGTAGGCCTAATTCTGCAGTGGAGACACATTTTTATTAGTGGGTTATGTTAAATGCAGTTTTATTAGTCAGGTTAGTTATTAATAAGGTTAGTTATTAATTTTCAAATGTGTCTCTTGCACCATAGGCATTTCAGGTGAAAAATAGTGTGCATTTTTTAATGTGAACGTGCGCTTTTAACTGTAAAAATAGATTTGCATCTTATATGTTAAAATCGTTTTTGACTGAATAGCCTGTCTTTACTTATATGTCTATGTTAATCTGGCAACACATATAGCAATGCACCACAACCATGTGGTGGTGCTGCATCAAAAAAAAATTGCTACCTGTACAGTAGTGCTGTACTCTGTGCTGTAACACGCCAAATATCCTTACATATCCAACTCCTTCCCTTTCCAAACCTGAGAGCATTCCTACAGCATGAGATGTGATATCCAAGTCCTTCCCATTCCAATCCTGAGACCCTTCCTATAACATGAGATGTGATATCCAACTCCTTCCCATTCCAACCTGAGACCCTTCCTATAGCATGAGATGGGATATCCAACTCCTTCCAAATCCAATCCTGATACCCTTCCGATAGCAATTGATGTGATATCCCAATGCTTCTACAAAACCTGAGACCCATGCCATGGCATGAGATGTGATATCAAACTCCCGTCCTATACCATGAGACTTGATATCTCAATGCTTCTAATACCAAACCTGAGACCGGTCCAATAACATGAGATGTGATATACAAATCCTTCCTCTTCCAAACCTTAGACCCTTCCTTTATCATGAGATGTGATATCCAAGTCCTTCCCATTCCATTCCTGAGACCTTTTCTATAGCATGAGATGTGATATCTCAATGCTTCTAATACCAAACCTGAGACCCTTCCTATAACATGAGATGTGATATCCAAGTCCTTCCCATTCCAATCCTGAGACCCTTCCTATAGCATGAGATGTGATATCTCAATGCTTCTAATACCAAACCTGAGACCCTTCCTATAACATGAATTGTGATATCCAAGTCCTTCCCATTCCAATCCTGAGACCCTTCCGATAGCAGAGATGTGATATCTCAATGCTTATACCAAATCTGAGACCCTTCCGATAGCATGAGATGTCATATCTCAATGCTTCTAATACCAAACCTGAGATCCTTTCTATAACATGAGATGTGATATCCAAATCCTTCCCCTTCCAAACCTTAGACCCTCCCTTTAGCATGAGATGTGATATCCAACTCCTTCCCATTCCAATCCTGAGACCCTTCTGATAGCATGAGATGTGATAACTCAATGCCTCTAATACCAAACCTGAGATCCTACCTCTAACATGAAATGTGATATCTAACTCCTTCCCCTTCCAACCCTGAGACCCTTCCTATAGAATGAGATGTGATATCCAAGTCCTTCCCATTCCAATCCTGAGACCCTTCCTATAACATGAGATGTGATATCCAACTCCTGCCCATTCCAACCTTAGACCCTTCCTATAGCATGAGATGGGATATCCAACTCCTTCCAAATCCAATCTTGATACCCTTCCGATAGCATGAGATGTGATATCCCAATGCCTCTACAAAACCTGAGACCCATACCATGGCATGAGATGTGATATCAAACTCCTTCCCATTCCAATCCTGAGACCCTTCCTATAGCTTGAGATGTGATATCCAACTCCTTCCCATTCCAATTCTGAGACCCGTCCTATACCATGAGACTTGATATCTCAATGCTTCTAATACCAAACCTGAGACCGGTCCTATAACATGAGATGTGATATCCAAATCCTTCCCCTTCCAAACCTTAGACCCTTCCTATAGCATGAGATGTGATATCTCAATGCTTCTAATACCAAACCTGAGACCCTTCCTATAACGAGATGGGATATCCAACTCCTTCCCATTCCAATCCTGAGACCCTTCCGATAGCAGAGATGTGATATCTCAATGCTTATACCAAACCTGTGACCCTTGATATGGCATGAGATGTCATATACAACTCCTTCCGATTCCAATCCTGAGACCCTTCCTATAGCATGAGATGGGATATCTCAATGCTTATACCAAACCTGAGACCCTTCCTATAGCATGAGATGTGATATCCAACTCCTTCCCATTCCAATCCTGAGACCCTTCCTATAGCATGAGATGTGATATCTCAATGCTTCTAATACCAAACCTGAGATCCTTCCTATAACATGAGATGTGATATCAAACTCCTTCCCATTCCAAACCTTTGCTTCTATCAAACCTGAGACCCTTCCTTTAGCATGAGATGTGATATCCAACTCCTTCCCATTCCAATCCTGAGACCCTTCCTATAACATGAGACGTGATATCCAACTCCTTCCCATTCCAATCCTGATACCCTTCTGATAGCATGAGATGTGATATCTCAATGCCTCTAATACCAAACCTGAGATCCTACCTCTAACATGAAATGTGATATCCAAATCCTTCCCTTTCCAAACCTGAGAGCCTTCCTACAGCATGAGATGTGATATCCAAGTCCTTCCCATTACAATCCTGAGACCCTTCCTATAACATGAGATGTGATATCCAACTCCTTCCCATTCCAACCTGAGACCCTTCCTATAGCATGAGATGGGATATCCAACTCCTTCCAAATCCAATCGTGATACCCTTCCGATAGCATGAGATGTGATATCCCAATGCTTCTACAAAACCTGAGACCCATACCATGGCATGAGATGTGATATCAAACTCCCGTCCTATACCATGAGACTTGATATCTCAATGCTTCTAATACCAAACCTGAGACCGGTCCAATAACATGAGATGTGATATCCAAATCCTTCCCCTTCCAAACTTGAGACCCTTCCTTTATCATGAGATGTGATATCCAAGTCCTTCCCATTCCATTCCTGAGACCCTTCCTATAGTATGAGATGTGATATCTCAATACTTCTAATACCAAACCTGAGACACTTCCTATAACATGAATTGTGATATCCAAGTCCTTCCCATTCCAATCCTGAGACCCTTCCGATAGCAGAGATGTGATATCTCAATGCTTATACCAAACCTGAGAACCTTCCGATAGCATGAGATGTGATATCTCAATGCTTCTAATACCAAACCTGAGATCGTTCCTATAACATGAGATGTGATATCCAAATCCTTCCCCTTCCAAACCTTAGACCCTCCCTTTAGCATGAGATGTGATATCCAACTCCTTCCCATTCCAATCCTGAGACCCTTCTGATAGCATGAGATGTGATATCTCAATGCCTCTAATACCAAACCTGAGATCCTACCTCTAACATGAAATGTGATATCCAACTCCTTCCCCTTTCAACCCTGAGAGCCTTCCTATAGAATGAGATGTGATATCCAAGTCCTTCCCATTCCAATCCTGAGACCCTTCCTATAACATGAGAAGTGATATCCAACTCCTTCCCATTCCAACCTTAGACCCTTCCTATAGCATGAGATGGGATATCCAACTCCTTCCAAATCCAATCCTGATACCCTTCCGATAGCATGAGATGTGATATCCCAATGCTTCTACAAAACCTGAGACCCATACCATGGCTTGAGATGTGATATCCAACTCCTTCCCATTCCAATTCTGAGACCCGTCCTATACCATGAGACTTGATATCTCAATGCTTCTAATACCAAAACTGATTCGGTCCTATAACATGAGATGTGATATCCAAATCCTTCCCATTCCAAACCTGAGACCCTTCCTATAGCATGAGATGTGATATCTCAAGGCTTCTAATACCAACCTGAGACCCTTCCTATAACGAGATGGGATATCCAACTCCTTCCCATTCCAATCCTGAGACCCTTCCGATAGAAGAGATGTGATATCTCAATGCTTATACCAAACCTGAGACCCTTCCTATAGCATGAGATGTCATATACAACTCCTTCCAATTCCAATTGTGAGACCCTTCCTATAGCATGAGATGGGATATCTCAATGCTTATACCAAACCTGAGACCCTTCCTATAGCATGAGATGTGATATCTCAATGCTTCTAATACCAAACCTGAGATCCTTCCGATAGCATGAGATGTGATATCTCAATGCTTCTAAAACCAAACATAAGAACCATCCTATAACATGAGATGTGAAATCCAAATCATTGCCTTTCCAAACCTGAGACCCTTCCTATAGCTTGAGATGTGATATCAAACTCCTTCCCATTCAATGTGATATCCAACTCCTTCCCATTCCAATCCTGAGACCTTCCTATACCATGAGATGTGATATTTCAATGCTTCTAATACCAAACCTGAGACCCGTCCTAAAACATGAGATGTGAGATCCAAATCCTTCCCCTTCCAAACCTGAGACCTTTCCTTTAGCATGAGATGGGATATCCAACTCCTTCCCATTCCAAACCTGAGACCCTTCCTATAGCATGAGATGTTATATCTTAATGCTTCTAAAACCAAACCTGAGAACTATCCTATAACATGTGAAATCCAAATCCTTCCCTTTCCAAACCTGAGACCCTTCCGATAGCATGAGATGTGATATCTCAATGCTTCTAAAACCAAACATGAGAACCATCCTATAACATGAGATGTGAAATCCAAATCCTTCCCTTTCCAAACCTGAGACCCTTCCTATAGCTTGAGATGTGATATCAAACTCCTTCCCATTCCAATCCTGAGATAACTTGAGATGTGATATCCAACTCCTTCCCATTCCAATCCTGAGACCCTTCCGATAGCATGAGATGTGATATCACAATGCTTCTACAAAACCTGAGACCCATACCATGGCATGAGATGTGATATCAAACTCCTTCCCATTCCAATCCTGAGACCCTTCCTATAGCTTGAGATGTGATATCCAACTCCTTCCCATTCCAATTCTGAGACCCGTCCTATACCATGAGACTTGATATCTCAATGCTTCTAATACCAAAACCGAGACGGTCCTATAACATGAGATGTGATATCCAAATCCTTCCCCATCCAATCCTGAGACCCTTCCTATAGCATGAGATGTGATATCTCAATGCTTCTAATACCAAACCTGAGACCCTTCCTATAACGAGATGGGATATCCAACTCCTTCCCATTCCAATCCTGAGACCCTTCCGATAGAAGAGATGTGATATCTCAATGCTTATACCAAACCTGAGACCGTTCCTATAGCATGAGATGTCATATACAACTCCTTCCGATTCCAATTGTGAGACCCTTCCTATAGCATGAGATGGGATATCTCAATGCTTATACCAAACCTGAGACCCTTCCTATAGCATGAGATGTGATATCTCAATGCTTCTAATACCAAACCTGAGATCCTTCCTATAACATGAGATGTGATATCAAACTCCTTCCCATTCCAAACCTGAGACCCTTCCGATAGCATGAGATGTGATATCTCAATGCTTCTAAAACCAAACATAAGAACCATCCTATAACATGAGATGTGAAATCCAAATCATTCCCTTTCCAAACCTGAGACCCTTCCTATAGCTTGAGATGTGATATCAAACTCCTTCCCATTCAATGTGATATCCAACTCCTTCCCATTCCAATCCTGAGACCCTTCTATACCATGAGATGTGATATTTCAATGCTTCTAATACCAAACCTGAGACCCGTCCTAAAACATGAGATGTGAGATCCAAATCCTTCCCCTTCCAAACCTGAGACCTTTCCTTTAGCATGAGATGGGATATCCAACTCCTTCCCATTCCAAACCTGAGACCCTTCCTATAGCATGAGATGTTATATCTTAATGCTTCTAAAACCAAACCTGAGAACTATCCTATAACATGTGAAATCCAAATCCTTCCCTTTCCAAACCTGAGACCCTTCCGATAGCATGAGATGTGATATCTCAATGCTTCTAAAACCAAACATGAGAACCATCCTATAACATGAGATGTGAAATCCAAATCCTTCCCTTTCCAAACCTGAGACCCTTCCTATAGCTTGAGATGTGATATCAAACTCCTTCCCATTCCAATCCTGAGATAGCTTGAGATGTGATATCCAACTCCTTCCCCTTCCAAACCTGAGACCCTCCCTTTAGCATGAGATGTGATATCCAACTCCTTCCCATTTCAATCCTGAGACCCTTCCTATAGCATGAGATGTGATATCTCAATGCTTCTAATACCAAACCTGAGATCCTTCCGATAGCATGAGATGTGATATCTCAATGCTTCTAATACCAAACCTGAGATCCTTCCTATAACATGAGATGTGATATCCAAATCCTTCCCCTTCCAAACCTGAGACCCTCCCTTTAGCATGAGATGTGATATCCAACTCCTTCCCATTCCAATCCTGATACCCTTCTGATAGCATGAGATGTGATATCTCAATGCCTCTAATACCAAACCTGAGATCCTACCTCTAACATGAAATGTGATATCCAACTCCTTCCCTTTCCAAACCTGAGAGCCTTCCTACAGCATGAGATGTGATATCCAACTCCTTCCCATTCCAATCCTGAGACCCTTCCTATAGCATGAGATGTGATATCTCAATGCTTCTAATACCAAACCTGAGATCCTTCCTATAACATGAGATGTGATATCAAACTCCTTCCCATTCCAAACCTGAGACCCTTCCGATAGCATGAGATGTGATATCTCAATGCTTCAAAAACCAAACATGAGAAACATCCTATAACATGAGATGTGAAATCCAAATCCTTCCCTTCCCAAACCTGAGACTCTTCCTATAGCATGAGATGTGATATCTCAATGCTTCTACCAAACCTGAAACCCTTCCTATAGCATGAGATGTGATATCCAACTCCTTCCCATTCCAATCCTGAGACACTTCCTATAGCATGAGATGTGATATCTCAATGCTTCTAATACCAAACCTGAGACCCGTCCTATAACATGAGATGTGATATCCAATTCCTTCCCATTCAAAACATGAGACCCTTCCTATTGGATGAGATGTGATATCCAACTCCTTCCCATTCCAATCCTGAGACCCTTCCTATACCATGAGATGTGATATCTCAATGCTTCTAATACCAAACCTGGGACCCGTCCTATAACATGAGATATGATATCCAAATCCTTCCCCTTCCAAACCTGAGACCCTTCCTTTAGCATGAGATGTGATATCCAAATCCTTCCCATTCCAATCCTGAAACCCTTCCTATAGCATGAGATGTGATATCTCAATGTTTCTAATAAAAAACCTGAGACCCTTCCTATAGCAAGAGATGTAATATCCAAATCCTTCCCATTCCAATCTTGAGACCCTTCCTATTACATGAGATGTGATATCCAACTCCTTCCCATTCCAACCTGAGACCCTTCCTATAGCATGAGAAGGGATATCCAACTCCTTCCCAATCCAATCCTGAGACCCTTCGGATAGCAGAGATGTGATATTTCAATGCTTATACCAAACCTGAGACCCTTCCTATGGCATGAGATGTGATATCCAACTCCTTCCCATTCCAATCCTGAGACCCTTCCTATAGCATGAGATGTGATATCTCAATGCTTCTACCAAACCTGAGACCCTTCCTTTAGCATGAGATGTGATATCCAAATCGTTCACATTCCAATCCTGAGACCCTTCCTATAGCATGAGATGTGATATCTCAATGCTTCTAATACCAAACCTGAGATCCTTCCTATAACATGAGATGTGAAATCCAAATCCTTCCCTTCCCAAACCTGAGACCCTTCCTATAGCTTGAGATGTGATATCAAACTCCTTCCCATTCCAATCCTGAGATAGCTTGAGATGTGATATCCAACTCCTTCCCATTGCAATCCTGAGACCCTTATACCATGAGATGTGATATCTCATTGCTTCTAATACCAAACCTGAGACCCGTCCTAAAACATGAGATGTGAGATCCAAATCCTTCCCCTTCCAAACCTGAGACCTTTCCTTTAGCATGAGATGTGATATCCAACTCCTTCCCATTCCAATCCTGAGACCCTTCCGATAGCATGAGATGTGATATCTCAATGCTTCTAATATCAAACCTGAGAACCTCCCTATAGCATGAGATGTGATATCCAACTCCTTCCAATTCCAATACTGAGACCCTTCCAATAGCATATGTGATATCTCAATGCTTCTAATATCAAAACTGAGACCCTCCCTATAGCATGAGATGTGGTATCCAACTCCTTCCCATTCCAATCCTGAGACCCTTCCTATAGCATGAGATGTGATATCTCAATGCTTCTAATACCAAACCTGAGATCCTTCCTATAACATGAGATGTGATATCAAACTCCTTCCCATTCCAAACCTGAGACCCTTCCGATAGCATGAGATGTGATATCTCAATGCTTCAAAAACCAAACATGAGAACCATCCTATAACATGAGATGTGAAATCCAAATCCTTCCCTTCCCAAACCTGAGACTCTTCCTATAGCATGAGATGTGATATCTCAGTGCTTCTACCAAACCTGAGACCCCTCCTATAACATGAGATGTGATATCCAAATCCTTCCCCTTCCAAACCTGAGACCCTTCCTTTAGCATGAGATGTGATATCCAGCTCCTCCCATTCCAATCCTGAGACCCTTCCGATAGCATGAGATGTGATATCTCAATGCTTCTAATATCAAAACTGAGACCCTCCCTATAGCATGAGTTGTGATATCTAAGTCCTTCCCATTCCAATCCTGAGACCCTTCCGATAGCATGAGATCTGATATCTCAATGCTTCTAATACCAAACCTGAGATCCTTCCTATAACATGAGATGTGATATCCAACTCCTTCCCATTCCAATCCTGAGACCCTTCCTATAGCATGAGATGTGATATCTCAATAGTTCTAATACCAAACCTGAGATCCTTCCGATAGCATGAGATGTGATATCTCAATGCTTCTAATACCAAACCTGAGATCCTTCCTATAACATGAGAAGTGATATCCAAATCCTTCCCCTTCCAAACCTGAGACCCTCCCTTTAGCATGAGATGTGATATCCAACTCCTTCCCATTCCAATCCTGATACCCTTCTGATAGCATGAGATGTGATATCTCAATGCCTCTAATACCAAACCTGAGATCCTACCTCTAACATGAAATGTGATATCCAAATCCTTCCCTTTCCAAACCTGAGAGCCTTCCTACAGCATGAGATGTGATATCCAAGTCCTTCCCATTACAATCCTGAGACCCTTCCTATAACATGAGATGTGATATCCAACTCCTTCCCATTCCAACCTGAGACCCTTCCTTGCATCATGAGATGGGATATCCAACTCCTTCCAAATCCAATCGTGATACCCTTCCGATAGCATGAGATGTGATATCCCAATGCTTCTACAAAACCTGAGACCCATACCATGGCATGAGATGTGATATCAAACTCCCGTCCTATACCATGAGACTTGATATCTCAATGCTTCTAATACCAAACCTGAGACCGGTCCAATAACATGAGATGTGATATCCAAATCCTTCCCCTTCCAAACTTTAGACCCTTCCTTTATCATGAGATGTGATATCCAAGTCCTTCCCATTCCATTCCTGAGACCCTTCCTATAGTATGAGATGTGATATCTCAATACTTCTAATACCAAACCTGAGACACTTCCTATAACATGAATTGTGATATCCAAGTCCTTCCCATTCCAATCCTGAGACCCTTCCGATAGCAGAGATGTGATATCTCAATGCTTATACCAAACCTGAGAACCTTCCGATAGCATGAGATGTGATATCTCAATGCTTCTAATACCAAACCTGAGATCGTTCCTATAACATGAGATGTGATATCCAAATCCTTCCCCTTCCAAACCTTAGACCCTCCCTTTAGCATGAGATGTGATATCCAACTCCTTCCCATTCCAATCCTGAGACCCTTCTGATAGCATGAGATGTGATATCTCAATGCCTCTAATACCAAACCTGAGATCCTACCTCTAACATGAAATGTGATATCCAACTCCTTCCCCTTTCAACCCTGAGAGCCTTCCTATAGAATGAGATGTGATATCCAAGTCCTTCCCATTCCAATCCTGAGACCCTTCCTATAACATGAGAAGTGATATCCAACTCCTTCCCATTCCAACCTTAGACCCTTCCTATAGCATGAGATGGGATATCCAACTCCTTCCAAATCCAATCCTGATACCCTTCCGATAGCATGAGATGTGATATCCCAATGCTTCTACAAAACCTGAGACCCATACCATGGCTTGAGATGTGATATCCAACTCCTTCCCATTCCAATTCTGAGACCCGTCCTATACCATGAGACTTGATATCTCAATGCTTCTAATTCCAAAACTGAGACGGTCCTATAACATGAGATGTGATATCCAAATCCTTCCCATTCCAAACCTGAGACCCTTCCTATAGCATGAGATGTGATATCTCAATGCTTCTAATACCAAACCTGAGACCCTTCCTATAACGAGATGGGATATCCAACTCCTTCCCATTCCAATCCTGAGACCCTTCCGATAGAAGAGATGTGATATCTCAATGCTTATACCAAACCTGAGACCCTTCCTATAGCATGAGATGTCATATACAACTCCTTCCAATTCCAATTGTGAGACCCTTCCTATAGCATGAGATGGGATATCTCAATGCTTATACCAAACCTGAGACCCTTCCTATAGCATGAGATGTGATATCTCAATGCTTCTAATACCAAACCTGAGATCCTTCCGATAGCATGAGATGTGATATCTCAATGCTTCTAAAACCAAACATAAGAACCATCCTATAACATGAGATGTGAAATCCAAATCATTGCCTTTCCAAACCTGAGACCCTTCCTATAGCTTGAGATGTGATATCAAACTCCTTCCCATTCAATGTGATATCCAACTCCTTCCCATTCCAATCCTGAGACCTTCCTATACCATGAGATGTGATATTTCAATGCTTCTAATACCAAACCTGAGACCCGTCCTAAAACATGAGATGTGAGATCCAAATCCTTCCCCTTCCAAACCTGAGACCTTTCCTTTAGCATGAGATGGGATATCCAACTCCTTCCCATTCCAAACCTGAGACCCTTCCTATAGCATGAGATGTTATATCTTAATGCTTCTAAAACCAAACCTGAGAACTATCCTATAACATGTGAAATCCAAATCCTTCCCTTTCCAAACCTGAGACCCTTCCGATAGCATGAGATGTGATATCTCAATGCTTCTAAAACCAAACATGAGAACCATCCTATAACATGAGATGTGAAATCCAAATCCTTCCCTTTCCAAACCTGAGACCCTTCCTATAGCTTGAGATGTGATATCAAACTCCTTCCCATTCCAATCCTGAGATAACTTGAGATGTGATATCCAACTCCTTCCCATTCCAATCCTGAGACCCTTCCGATAGCATGAGATGTGATATCACAATGCTTCTACAAAACCTGAGACCCATACCATGGCATGAGATGTGATATCAAACTCCTTCCCATTCCAATCCTGAGACCCTTCCTATAGCTTGAGATGTGATATCCAACTCCTTCCCATTCCAATTCTGAGACCCGTCCTATACCATGAGACTTGATATCTCAATGCTTCTAATACCAAAACCGAGACGGTCCTATAACATGAGATGTGATATCCAAATCCTTCCCCATCCAATCCTGAGACCCTTCCTATAGCATGAGATGTGATATCTCAATGCTTCTAATACCAAACCTGAGACCCTTCCTATAACGAGATGGGATATCCAACTCCTTCCCATTCCAATCCTGAGACCCTTCCGATAGAAGAGATGTGATATCTCAATGCTTATACCAAACCTGAGACCGTTCCTATAGCATGAGATGTCATATACAACTCCTTCCGATTCCAATTGTGAGACCCTTCCTATAGCATGAGATGGGATATCTCAATGCTTATACCAAACCTGAGACCCTTCCTATAGCATGAGATGTGATATCTCAATGCTTCTAATACCAAACCTGAGATCCTTCCTATAACATGAGATGTGATATCAAACTCCTTCCCATTCCAAACCTGAGACCCTTCCGATAGCATGAGATGTGATATCTCAATGCTTCTAAAACCAAACATAAGAACCATCCTATAACATGAGATGTGAAATCCAAATCATTCCCTTTCCAAACCTGAGACCCTTCCTATAGCTTGAGATGTGATATCAAACTCCTTCCCATTCAATGTGATATCCAACTCCTTCCCATTCCAATCCTGAGACCCTTCTATACCATGAGATGTGATATTTCAATGCTTCTAATACCAAACCTGAGACCCGTCCTAAAACATGAGATGTGAGATCCAAATCCTTCCCCTTCCAAACCTGAGACCTTTCCTTTAGCATGAGATGGGATATCCAACTCCTTCCCATTCCAAACCTGAGACCCTTCCTATAGCATGAGATGTTATATCTTAATGCTTCTAAAACCAAACCTGAGAACTATCCTATAACATGTGAAATCCAAATCCTTCCCTTTCCAAACCTGAGACCCTTCCGATAGCATGAGATGTGATATCTCAATGCTTCTAAAACCAAACATGAGAACCATCCTATAACATGAGATGTGAAATCCAAATCCTTCCCTTTCCAAACCTGAGACCCTTCCTATAGCTTGAGATGTGATATCAAACTCCTTCCCATTCCAATCCTGAGATAGCTTGAGATGTGATATCCAACTCCTTCCCCTTCCAAACCTGAGACCCTCCCTTTAGCATGAGATGTGATATCCAACTCCTTCCCATTTCAATCCTGAGACCCTTCCTATAGCATGAGATGTGATATCTCAATGCTTCTAATACCAAACCTGAGATCCTTCCGATAGCATGAGATGTGATATCTCAATGCTTCTAATACCAAACCTGAGATCCTTCCTATAACATGAGATGTGATATCCAAATCCTTCCCCTTCCAAACCTGAGACCCTCCCTTTAGCATGAGATGTGATATCCAACTCCTTCCCATTCCAATCCTGATACCCTTCTGATAGCATGAGATGTGATATCTCAATGCCTCTAATACCAAACCTGAGATCCTACCTCTAACATGAAATGTGATATCCAACTCCTTCCCTTTCCAAACCTGAGAGCCTTCCTACAGCATGAGATGTGATATCCAACTCCTTCCCATTCCAATCCTGAGACCCTTCCTATAGCATGAGATGTGATATCTCAATGCTTCTAATACCAAACCTGAGATCCTTCCTATAACATGAGATGTGATATCAAACTCCTTCCCATTCCAAACCTGAGACCCTTCCGATAGCATGAGATGTGATATCTCAATGCTTCAAAAACCAAACATGAGAAACATCCTATAACATGAGATGTGAAATCCAAATCCTTCCCTTCCCAAACCTGAGACTCTTCCTATAGCATGAGATGTGATATCTCAATGCTTCTACCAAACCTGAAACCCTTCCTATAGCATGAGATGTGATATCCAACTCCTTCCCATTCCAATCCTGAGACACTTCCTATAGCATGAGATGTGATATCTCAATGCTTCTAATACCAAACCTGAGACCCGTCCTATAACATGAGATGTGATATCCAATTCCTTCCCATTCAAAACATGAGACCCTTCCTATTGGATGAGATGTGATATCCAACTCCTTCCCATTCCAATCCTTAGACCCTTCCTATACCATGAGATGTGATATCTCAATGCTTCTAATACCAAACCTGGGACCCGTCCTATAACATGAGATATGATATCCAAATCCTTCCCCTTCCAAACCTGAGACCCTTCCTTTAGCATGAGATGTGATATCCAAATCCTTCCCATTCCAATCCTGAAACCCTTCCTATAGCATGAGATGTGATATCTCAATGTTTCTAATAAAAAACCTGAGACCCTTCCTATAGCAAGAGATGTAATATCCAAATCCTTCCCATTCCAATCTTGAGACCCTTCCTATTACATGAGATGTGATATCCAACTCCTTCCCATTCCAACCTGAGACCCTTCCTATAGCATGAGAAGGGATATCCAACTCCTTCCCAATCCAATCCTGAGACCCTTCGGATAGCAGAGATGTGATATTTCAATGCTTATACCAAACCTGAGACCCTTCCTATGGCATGAGATGTGATATCCAACTCCTTCCCATTCCAATCCTGAGACCCTTCCTATAGCATGAGATGTGATATCTCAATGCTTCTACCAAACCTGAGACCCTTCCTTTAGCATGAGATGTGATATCCAAATCGTTCACATTCCAATCCTGAGACCCTTCCTATAGCATGAGATGTGATATCTCAATGCTTCTAATACCAAACCTGAGATCCTTCCTATAACATGAGATGTGAAATCCAAATCCTTCCCTTCCCAAACCTGAGACCCTTCCTATAGCTTGAGATGTGATATCAAACTCCTTCCCATTCCAATCCTGAGATAGCTTGAGATGTGATATCCAACTCCTTCCCATTGCAATCCTGAGACCCTTATACCATGAGATGTGATATCTCATTGCTTCTAATACCAAACCTGAGACCCGTCCTAAAACATGAGATGTGAGATCCAAATCCTTCCCCTTCCAAACCTGAGACCTTTCCTTTAGCATGAGATGTGATATCCAACTCCTTCCCATTCCAATCCTGAGACCCTTCCGATAGCATGAGATGTGATATCTCAATGCTTCTAATATCAAACCTGAGAACCTCCCTATAGCATGAGATGTGATATCCAACTCCTTCCAATTCCAATACTGAGACCCTTCCAATAGCATATGTGATATCTCAATGCTTCTAATATCAAAACTGAGACCCTCCCTATAGCATGAGATGTGGTATCCAACTCCTTCCCATTCCAATCCTGAGACCCTTCCTATAGCATGAGATGTGATATCTCAATGCTTCTAATACCAAACCTGAGATCCTTCCTATAACATGAGATGTGATATCAAACTCCTTCCCATTCCAAACCTGAGACCCTTCCGATAGCATGAGATGTGATATCTCAATGCTTCAAAAACCAAACATGAGAACCATCCTATAACATGAGATGTGAAATCCAAATCCTTCCCTTCCCAAACCTGAGACTCTTCCTATAGCATGAGATGTGATATCTCAGTGCTTCTACCAAACCTGAGACCCCTCCTATAACATGAGATGTGATATCCAAATCCTTCCCCTTCCAAACCTGAGACCCTTCCTTTAGCATGAGATGTGATATCCAGCTCCTCCCATTCCAATCCTGAGACCCTTCCGATAGCATGAGATGTGATATCTCAATGCTTCTAATATCAAAACTGAGACCCTCCCTATAGCATGAGTTGTGATATCTAAGTCCTTCCCATTCCAATCCTGAGACCCTTCCGATAGCATGAGATCTGATATCTCAATGCTTCTAATACCAAACCTGAGATCCTTCCTATAACATGAGATGTGATATCCAACTCCTTCCCATTCCAATCCTGAGACCCTTCCTATAGCATGAGATGTGATATCTCAATAGTTCTAATACCAAACCTGAGATCCTTCCGATAGCATGAGATGTGATATCTCAATGCTTCTAATACCAAACCTGAGATCCTTCCTATAACATGAGAAGTGATATCCAAATCCTTCCCCTTCCAAACCTGAGACCCTCCCTTTAGCATGAGATGTGATATCCAACTCCTTCCCATTCCAATCCTGATACCCTTCTGATAGCATGAGATGTGATATCTCAATGCCTCTAATACCAAACCTGAGATCCTACCTCTAACATGAAATGTGATATCCAAATCCTTCCCTTTCCAAACCTGAGAGCCTTCCTACAGCATGAGATGTGATATCCAAGTCCTTCCCATTACAATCCTGAGACCCTTCCTATAACATGAGATGTGATATCCAACTCCTTCCCATTCCAACCTGAGACCCTTCCTTGCATCATGAGATGGGATATCCAACTCCTTCCAAATCCAATCGTGATACCCTTCCGATAGCATGAGATGTGATATCCCAATGCTTCTACAAAACCTGAGACCCATACCATGGCATGAGATGTGATATCAAACTCCCGTCCTATACCATGAGACTTGATATCTCAATGCTTCTAATACCAAACCTGAGACCGGTCCAATAACATGAGATGTGATATCCAAATCCTTCCCCTTCCAAACTTTAGACCCTTCCTTTATCATGAGATGTGATATCCAAGTCCTTCCCATTCCATTCCTGAGACCCTTCCTATAGTATGAGATGTGATATCTCAATACTTCTAATACCAAACCTGAGACACTTCCTATAACATGAATTGTGATATCCAAGTCCTTCCCATTCCAATCCTGAGACCCTTCCGATAGCAGAGATGTGATATCTCAATGCTTATACCAAACCTGAGAACCTTCCGATAGCATGAGATGTGATATCTCAATGCTTCTAATACCAAACCTGAGATCGTTCCTATAACATGAGATGTGATATCCAAATCCTTCCCCTTCCAAACCTTAGACCCTCCCTTTAGCATGAGATGTGATATCCAACTCCTTCCCATTCCAATCCTGAGACCCTTCTGATAGCATGAGATGTGATATCTCAATGCCTCTAATACCAAACCTGAGATCCTACCTCTAACATGAAATGTGATATCCAATTCCTTCCCCTTTCAACCCTGAGAGCCTTCCTATAGAATGAGATGTGATATCCAAGTCCTTCCCATTCCAATCCTGAGACCCTTCCTATAACATGAGAAGTGATATCCAACTCCTTCCCATTCCAACCTTAGACCCTTCCTATAGCATGAGATGGGATATCCAACTCCTTCCAAATCCAATCCTGATACCCTTCCGATAGCATGAGATGTGATATCCCAATGCTTCTACAAAACCTGAGACCCATACCATGGCTTGAGATGTGATATCCAACTCCTTCCCATTCCAATTCTGAGACCCGTCCTATACCATGAGACTTGATATCTCAATGCTTCTAATTCCAAAACTGAGACGGTCCTATAACATGAGATGTGATATCCAAATCCTTCCCATTCCAAACCTGAGACCCTTCCTATAGCATGAGATGTGATATCTCAATGCTTCTAATACCAAACCTGAGACCCTTCCTATAACGAGATGGGATATCCAACTCCTTCCCATTCCAATCCTGAGACCCTTCCGATAGAAGAGATGTGATATCTCAATGCTTATACCAAACCTGAGACCCTTCCTATAGCATGAGATGTCATATACAACTCCTTCCAATTCCAATTGTGAGACCCTTCCTATAGCATGAGATGGGATATCTCAATGCTTATACCAAACCTGAGACCCTTCCTATAGCATGAGATGTGATATCTCAATGCTTCTAATACCAAACCTGAGATCCTTCCGATAGCATGAGATGTGATATCTCAATGCTTCTAAAACCAAACATAAGAACCATCCTATAACATGAGATGTGAAATCCAAATCATTCCCTTTCCAAACCTGAGACCCTTCCTATAGCTTGAGATGTGATATCAAACTCCTTCCCATTCAATGTGATATCCAACTCCTTCCCATTCCAATCCTGAGACCCTTCCTATACCATGAGATGTGATATTTCAATGCTTCTAATACCAAACCTGAGACCCGTCCTAAAACATGAGATGTGAGATCCAAATCCTTCCCCTGCCAAACCTGAGACCTTTCCTTTAGCATGAGATGGGATATCCAACTCCTTCCCATTCCAAACCTGAGACCCTTCCTATAGCATGAGATGTTATATCTTAATGCTTCTAAAACCAAACCTGAGAACTATCCTATAACATGTGAAATCCAAATCCTTCCCTTTCCAAACCTGAGACCCTTCCGATAGCATGAGATGTGATATCTCAATGCTTCTAAAACCAAACATGAGAACCATCCTATAACATGAGATGTGAAATCCAAATCCTTCCCTTTCCAAACCTGAGACCCTTCCTATAGCTTGAGATGTGATATCAAACTCCTTCCCATTCCAATCCTGAGATAACTTGAGATGTGATATCCAACTCCTTCCCATTCCAATCCTGAGACCCTTCCGATAGCATGAGATGTGATATCACAATGCTTCTACAAAACCTGAGACCCATACCATGGCATGAGATGTGATATCAAACTCCTTCCCATTCCAATCCTGAGACCCTTCCTATAGCTTGAGATGTGATATCCAACTCCTTCCCATTCCAATTCTGAGACCCGTCCTATACCATGAGACTTGATATCTCAATGCTTCTAATACCAAAACCGAGACGGTCCTATAACATGAGATGTGATATCCAAATCCTTCCCCATCCAATCCTGAGACCCTTCCTATAGCATGAGATGTGATATCTCAATGCTTCTAATACCAAACCTGAGACCCTTCCTATAACGAGATGGGATATCCAACTCCTTCCCATTCCAATCCTGAGACCCTTCCGATAGAAGAGATGTGATATCTCAATGCTTATACCAAACCTGAGACCGTTCCTATAGCATGAGATGTCATATACAACTCCTTCCGATTCCAATTGTGAGACCCTTCCTATAGCATGAGATGGGATATCTCAATGCTTATACCAAACCTGAGACCCTTCCTATAGCATGAGATGTGATATCTCAATGCTTCTAATACCAAACCTGAGATCCTTCCTATAACATGAGATGTGATATCAAACTCCTTCCCATTCCAAACCTGAGACCCTTCCGATAGCATGAGATGTGATATCTCAATGCTTCTAAAACCAAACATAAGAACCATCCTATAACATGAGATGTGAAATCCAAATCATTCCCTTTCCAAACCTGAGACCCTTCCTATAGCTTGAGATGTGATATCAAACTCCTTCCCATTCAATGTGATATCCAACTCCTTCCCATTCCAATCCTGAGACCCTTCTATACCATGAGATGTGATATTTCAATGCTTCTAATACCAAACCTGAGACCCGTCCTAAAACATGAGATGTGAGATCCAAATCCTTCCCCTTCCAAACCTGAGACCTTTCCTTTAGCATGAGATGGGATATCCAACTCCTTCCCATTCCAAACCTGAGACCCTTCCTATAGCATGAGATGTTATATCTTAATGCTTCTAAAACCAAACCTGAGAACTATCCTATAACATGTGAAATCCAAATCCTTCCCTTTCCAAACCTGAGACCCTTCCGATAGCATGAGATGTGATATCTCAATGCTTCTAAAACCAAACATGAGAACCATCCTATAACATGAGATGTGAAATCCAAATCCTTCCCTTTCCAAACCTGAGACCCTTCCTATAGCTTGAGATGTGATATCAAACTCCTTCCCATTCCAATCCTGAGATAGCTTGAGATGTGATATCCAACTCCTTCCCCTTCCAAACCTGAGACCCTCCCTTTAGCATGAGATGTGATATTCAACTCCTTCCCATTTCAATCCTGAGACCCTTCCTATAGCATGAGATGTGATATCTCAATGCTTCTAATACCAAACCTGAGATCCTTCCGATAGCATGAGATGTGATATCTCAATGCTTCTAATACCAAACCTGAGATCCTTCCTATAACATGAGATGTGATATCCAAATCCTTCCCCTTCCAAACCTGAGACCCTCCCTTTAGCATGAGATGTGATATCCAACTCCTTCCCATTCCAATCCTGATACCCTTCTGATAGCATGAGATGTGATATCTCAATGCCTCTAATACCAAACCTGAGATCCTACCTCTAACATGAAATGTGATATCCAACTCCTTCCCTTTCCAAACCTGAGAGCCTTCCTACAGCATGAGATGTGATATCCAACTCCTTCCCATTCCAATCCTGAGACCCTTCCTATAGCATGAGATGTGATATCTCAATGCTTCTAATACCAAACCTGAGATCCTTCCTATAACATGAGATGTGATATCAAACTCCTTCCCATTCCAAGCCTGAGACCCTTCCGATAGCATGAGATGTGATATCTCAATGCTTCAAAAACCAAACATGAGAAACATCCTATAACATGAGATGTGAAATCCAAATCCTTCCCTTCCCAAACCTGAGACTCTTCCTATAGCATGAGATGTGATATCTCAATGCTTCTACCAAACCTGAAACCCTTCCTATAGCATGAGATGTGATATCCAACTCCTTCCCATTCCAATCCTGAGACACTTCCTATAGCATGAGATGTGATATCTCAATGCTTCTAATACCAAACCTGAGACCCGTCCTATAACATGAGATGTGATATCCAATTCCTTCCCATTCCAAACATGAGACCCTTCCTATTGGATGAGATGTGATATCCAACTCCTTCCCATTCCAATCCTGAGACCCTTCCTATACCATGAGATGTGATATCTCAATGCTTCTAATACCAAACCTGGGACCCGTCCTATAACATGAGATATGATATCCAAATCCTTCCCCTTCCAAACCTGAGACCCTTCCTTTAGCATGAGATGTGATATCCAAATCCTTCCCATTCCAATCCTGAAACCCTTCCTATAGCATGAGATGTGATATCTCAATGTTTCTAATAAAAAACCTGAGACCCTTCCTATAGCAAGAGATGTAATATCCAAATCCTTCCCATTCCAATCTTGAGACCCTTCCTATAACATGAGATGTGATATCCAACTCCTTCCCATTCCAACCTGAGACCCTTCCTATAGCATGAGAAGGGATATCCAACTCCTTCCCAATCCAATCCTGAGACCCTTCGGATAGCAGAGATGTGATATCTCAATGCTTATACCAAACCTGAGACCCTTCCTATGGCATGAGATGTGATATCCAACTCCTTCCCATTCCAATCCTGAGACCCTTCCTATAGCATGAGATGTGATATCTCAATGCTTCTACCAAACCTGAGACCCTTCCTTTAGCATGAGATGTGATATCCAAATCGTTCACATTCCAATCCTGAGACCCTTCCTATAGCATGAGATGTGATATCTCAATGCTTCTAATACCAAACCTGAGATCCTTCCTATAACATGAGATGTGAAATCCAAATCCTTCCCTTCCCAAACCTGAGACCCTTCCTATAGCTTGAGATGTGATATCAAACTCCTTCCCATTCCAATCCTGAGATAGCTTGAGATGTGATATCCAACTCCTTCCCATTGCAATCCTGAGACCCTTATACCATGAGATGTGATATCTCATTGCTTCTAATACCAAACCTGAAACCCGTCCTAAAACATGAGATGTGAGATCCAAATCCTTCCCCTTCCAAACCTGAGACCTTTCCTTTAGCATGAGATGTGATATCCAACTCCTTCCCATTCCAATCCTGAGACCCTTCCGATAGCATGAGATGTGATATCTCAATGCTTCTAATATCAAACCTGAGAACCTCCCTATAGCATGAGATGTGATATCCAACTCCTTCCAATTCCAATACTGAGACCCTTCCAATAGCATATGTGATATCTCAATGCTTCTAATATCAAAACTGAGACCCTCCCTATAGCATGAGATGTGGTATCCAACTCCTTCCCATTCCAATCCTGAGACCCTTCCTATAGCATGAGATGTGATATCTCAATGCTTCTAATACCAAACCTGAGATCCTTCCTATAACATGAGATGTGATATCAAACTCCTTCCCATTCCAAACCTGAGACCCTTCCGATAGCATGAGATGTGATATCTCAATGCTTCAAAAACCAAACATGAGAACCATCCTATAACATGAGATGTGAAATCCAAATCCTTCCCTTCCCAAACCTGAGACTCTTCCTATAGCATGAGATGTGATATCTCAGTGCTTCTACCAAACCTGAGACCCCTCCTATAACATGAGATGTGATATCCAAATCTTTCCCCTTCCAAACCTGAGACCCTTCCTTTAGCATGAGATGTGATATCCAGCTCCTCCCATTCCAATCCTGAGACCCTTCCGATAGCATGAGATGTGATATCTCAATGCTTCTAATATCAAAACTGAGACCCTCCCTATAGCTTGAGTTGTGATATCTAAGTCCTTCCCATTCCAATCCTGAGACCCTTCCGATAGCATGAGATCTGATATCTCAATGCTTCTAATACCAAACCTGAGATCCTTCCTATAACATGAGATGTGATATCCAACTCCTTCCCATTCCAATCCTGAGACCCTTCCTATAGCATGAGATGTGATATCTCAATAGTTCTAATACCAAACCTGAGATCCTTCCGATAGCATGAGATGTGATATCTCAATGCTTCTAATACCAAACCTGAGATCCTTCCTATAACATGAGAAGTGATATCCAAATCCTTCCCCTTCCAAACCTGAGACCCTCCCTTTAGCATGAGATGTGATATCCAACTCCTTCCCATTCCAATCCTGATACCCTTCTGATAGCATGAGATGTGATATCTCAATGCCTCTAATACCAAACCTGAGATCCTACCTCTAACATGAAATGTGATATCCAAATCCTTCCCTTTCCAAACCTGAGAGCCTTCCTACAGCATGAGATGTGATATCCAAGTCCTTCCCATTACAATCCTGAGACCCTTCCTAAAACATGAGATGTGATATCCAACTCCTTCCCATTCCAACCTGAGACCCTTCCTATAGCATGAGATGGGATATCCAACTCCTTCCAAATCCAATCGTGATACCCTTCCGATAGCATGAGATGTGATATCCCAATGCTTCTACAAAACCTGAGACCCATACCATGGCATGAGATGTGATATCAAACTCCCGTCCTATACCATGAGACTTGATATCTCAATGCTTCTAATACCAAACCTGAGACCGGTCCAATAACATGAGATGTGATATCCAAATCCTTCCCCTTCCAAACTTTAGACCCTTCCTTTATCATGAGATGTGATATCCAAGTCCTTCCCATTCCATTCCTGAGACCCTTCCTATAGTATGAGATGTGATATCTCAATACTTCTAATACCAAACCTGAGACACTTCCTATAACATGAATTGTGATATCCAAGTCCTTCCCATTCCAATCCTGAGACCCTTCCGATAGCAGAGATGTGATATCTCAATGCTTATACCAAACCTGAGAACCTTCCGATAGCATGAGATGTGATATCTCAATGCTTCTAATACCAAACCTGAGATCGTTCCTATAACATGAGATGTGATATCCAAATCCTTCCCCTTCCAAACCTTAGACCCTCCCTTTAGCATGAGATGTGATATCCAACTCCTTCCCATTCCAATCCTGAGACCCTTCTGATAGCATGAGATGTGATATCTCAATGCCTCTAATACCAAACCTGAGATCCTACCTCTAACATGAAATGTGATATCCAACTCCTTCCCCTTTCAACCCTGAGAGCCTTCCTATAGAATGAGATGTGATATCCAAGTCCTTCCCATTCCAATCCTGAGACCCTTCCTATAACATGAGAAGTGATATCCAACTCCTTCCCATTCCAACCTTAGACCCTTCCTATAGCATGAGATGGGATATCCAACTCCTTCCAAATCCAATCCTGATACCCTTCCGATAGCATGAGATGTGATATCCCAATGCTTCTACAAAACCTGAGACCCATACCATGGCTTGAGATGTGATATCCAACTCCTTCCCATTCCAATTCTGAGACCCGTCCTATACCATGAGACTTGATATCTCAATGCTTCTAATACCAAAACTGAGACGGTCCTATAACATGAGATGTGATATCCAAATCCTTCCCATTCCAAACCTGAGACCCTTCCTATAGCATGAGATGTGATATCTCAATGCTTCTAATACCAAACCTGAGACCCTTCCTATAACGAGATGGGATATCCAACTCCTTCCCATTCCAATCCTGAGACCCTTCCGATAGAAGAGATGTGATATCTCAATGCTTATACCAAACCTGAGACCCTTCCTATAGCATGAGATGTCATATACAACTCCTTCCAATTCCAATTGTGAGACCCTTCCTATAGCATGAGATGGGATATCTCAATGCTTATACCAAACCTGAGACCCTTCCTATAGCATGAGATGTGATATCTCAATGCTTCTAATACCAAACCTGAGATCCTTCCGATAGCATGAGATGTGATATCTCAATGCTTCTAAAACCAAACATAAGAACCATCCTATAACATGAGATGTGAAATCCAAATCATTCCCTTTCCAAACCTGAGACCCTTCCTATAGCTTGAGATGTGATATCAAACTCCTTCCCATTCAATGTGATATCCAACTCCTTCCCATTCCAATCCTGAGACCCTTCCTATACCATGAGATGTGATATTTCAATGCTTCTAATACCAAACCTGAGACCCGTCCTAAAACATGAGATGTGAGATCCAAATCCTTCCCCTTCCAAACCTGAGACCTTTCCTTTAGCATGAGATGGGATATCCAACTCCTTCCCATTCCAAACCTGAGACCCTTCCTATAGCATGAGATGTTATATCTTAATGCTTCTAAAACCAAACCTGAGAACTATCCTATAACATGTGAAATCCAAATCCTTCCCTTTCCAAACCTGAGACCCTTCCGATAGCATGAGATGTGATATCTCAATGCTTCTAAAACCAAACATGAGAACCATCCTATAACATGAGATGTGAAATCCAAATCCTTCCCTTTCCAAACCTGAGACCCTTCCTATAGCTTGAGATGTGATATCAAACTCCTTCCCATTCCAATCCTGAGATAACTTGAGATGTGATATCCAACTCCTTCCCATTCCAATCCTGAGACCCTTCCGATAGCATGAGATGTGATATCACAATGCTTCTACAAAACCTGAGACCCATACCATGGCATGAGATGTGATATCAAACTCCTTCCCATTCCAATCCTGAGACCCTTCCTATAGCTTGAGATGTGATATCCAACTCCTTCCCATTCCAATTCTGAGACCCGTCCTATACCATGAGACTTGATATCTCAATGCTTCTAATACCAAAACTGAGACGGTCCTATAACATGAGATGTGATATCCAAATCCTTCCCCATCCAATCCTGAGACCCTTCCTATAGCATGAGATGTGATATCTCAATGCTTCTAATACCAAACCTGAGACCCTTCCTATAACGAGATGGGATATCCAACTCCTTCCCATTCCAATCCTGAGACCCTTCCGATAGAAGAGATGTGATATCTCAATGCTTATACCAAACCTGAGACCGTTCCTATAGCATGAGATGTCATATACAACTCCTTCCGATTCCAATTGTGAGACCCTTCCTATAGCATGAGATGGGATATCTCAATGCTTATACCAAACCTGAGACCCTTCCTATAGCATGAGATGTGATATCTCAATGCTTCTAATACCAAACCTGAGATCCTTCCTATAACATGAGATGTGATATCAAACTCCTTCCCATTCCAAACCTGAGACCCTTCCGATAGCATGAGATGTGATATCTCAATGCTTCTAAAACCAAACATAAGAACCATCCTATAACATGAGATGTGAAATCCAAATCATTCCCTTTCCAAACCTGAGACCCTTCCTATAGCTTGAGATGTGATATCAAACTCCTTCCCATTCAATGTGATATCCAACTCCTTCCCATTCCAATCCTGAGACCCTTCTATACCATGAGATGTGATATTTCAATGCTTCTAATACCAAACCTGAGACCCGTCCTAAAACATGAGATGTGAGATCCAAATCCTTCCCCTTCCAAACCTGAGACCTTTCCTTTAGCATGAGATGGGATATCCAACTCCTTCCCATTCCAAACCTGAGACCCTTCCTATAGCATGAGATGTTATATCTTAATGCTTCTAAAACCAAACCTGAGAACTATCCTATAACATGTGAAATCCAAATCCTTCCCTTTCCAAACCTGAGACCCTTCCGATAGCATGAGATGTGATATCTCAATGCTTCTAAAACCAAACATGAGAACCATCCTATAACATGAGATGTGAATTCCAAATCCTTCCCTTTCCAAACCTGAGACCCTTCCTATAGCTTGAGATGTGATATCAAACTCCTTCCCATTCCAATCCTGAGATAGCTTGAGATGTGATATCCAACTCCTTCCCCTTCCAAACCTGAGACCCTCCCTTTAGCATGAGATGTGATATCCAACTCCTTCCCATTTCAATCCTGATACCCTTCTGATAGCATGATATGTGATATCTCAATGCCTCTAATACCAAACCTGAGATCCTACCTCTAACATGAAATGTGATATCTGTAGGGTATTTTGTGGAGATTTGGGGCCTGACGGTATTTTCTTACCGCCGAAAAATAACTTAGCAACAATCACTCCTTGTATTCAGATTGGGCCATGTACAACAATAATACAGTGGACATGCATTATTTCAGCACACAGACATGCGTGGTTGGTATGCGTGGTTGGTATGCGTGGTTGGTGGTATTTTGGTGAGCATAATTCCCTTGTTTTATTTGTGGCCCCAATATCCAGAACCCCTTATTTTTGTTTAGATTTTTCGTGTAATCACTAGAGAGACCTCAGGCTTGCATTGCAGGAACACCACATTTTCATTTTTAGTGTGCCACCATGGGCAATTTCTCTCTGTCTTATCTACGGCAGCGAGCTATCATGTGGTATTTTCACCATCTTATATACGGTAGTGAACTATGTCCCGGGCCTCCCTTTTTGCCGACTCATAGACCTCCGACAAACTACAACACACACCGTTAGTTATAACTGCTCATACTGAATTACATTGTGCACACGGCTGCAGCCAAATTTGATGTTTAGCTACCTTGAAAATGACAATTGAACTGTCTAAACATCTCCCCACATCATCAGCACTGTATTGGTAAATATAAAACACACCACCCGTCTGCTTTCAAATATTTTTGTGTATTATAAAAGTTGCATTTAAACACGATCTCACTCTTTACAGAAATAAATAAAATAGCACAGTAACAGCATTGTGTGTGATACACTGAAAAGAGAGTGGCGGAGACAAGAACTCAATTTGCAACATTAAACATGTGAGTAAAGCACAGGAATCTCCTTTCCTACACTGACTGAATATTCTCGTACACACTCAGCCCCCACACTTCTGTAATTACCTTATCTGTTCAGCATGAGTTTTCTCCAGCTGTTCTCTTTCTGAATTTGGCTCCCTTGAAGATTAACCCCAGTGAAAACAAGCGTCTTTCGTTCTCAAACCGGGGTTATTGCCTGGAATTCTCAGCTTTTGCAGCAGGAATGCTTCAGCCAGGAAACAGGTCCTTCTCCCAGCTCTGCCAAATCTCGATTGTCCTCCCCCTCTCCTCAAGCTCCCCCAGCAAAACTCTAATCACTGCCTCTAGCATGATACTTGCTATGACGCTGCTCCAATCAGAATCAATCATGCCATCTCCTCCCTCACTACACAATGGCTCATTTCTACAGTAACCATTTGTAACCAACTGATTTCCTGTTCCTTCGAGCCCTTTGCTTCCTGTAGTTATGTGGACAGAGCAGCAGAGAAAAAGAAAAAAAAATGAATGTGCGTTTAAAAGTTCACTTTCAGAGTAGGCCTAATTCTGCAGTGGAGACACATTTTTATTAGTGGGTTATGTTAAATGCAGTTTTATTAGTCAGGTTAGTTATTAATAAGGTTAGTTATTAATTTTCAAATGTGTCTCTTGCACCATAGGCATTTCAGGTGAAAAATAGTGTGCATTTTTTAATGTGAACGTGCGCTTTTAACTGTAAAAATAGATTTGCATCTTATATGTTAAAATCGTTTTTGACTGAATAGCCTGTCTTTACTTATATGTCCATGTTAATCTGGCAACACATATAGCAATGCACCACAACCATGTGGTGGTGCTGCATCAAAAAAAAATTGCTACCTGTACAGTAGTGCTGTACTCTGTGCTGTAACACGCCAAATATCCTTACATATCCAACTCCTTCCCTTTCCAAACCTGAGAGCATTCCTACAGCATGAGATGTGATATCCAAGTCCTTCCCATTCCAATCCTGAGACCGTTCCTATAACATGAGATGTGATATCCAACTCCTTCCCATTCCAACCTGAGACCCTTCCTATAGCATGAGATGGGATATCCAACTCCTTCCAAATCCAATCCTGATACCCTTCCGATAGCAATTGATGTGATATCCCAATGCTTCTACAAAACCTGAGACCCATACCATGGCATGAGATGTGATATCAAACTCCCGTCCTATACCATGAGACTTGATATCTCAATGCTTCTAATACCAAACCTGAGACCGGTCCAATAACATGAGATGTGATATACAAATCCTTCCTCTTCCAAACCTTAGACCCTTCCTTTATCATGAGATGTGATATCCAAGTCCTTCCCATTCCATTCCTGAGACCTTTTCTATAGCATGAGATGTGATATCTCAATGCTTCTAATACCAAACCTGAGACCCTTCCTATAACATGAGATGTGATATCCAAGTCCTTCCCATTCCAATCCTGAGACCCTTCCTATAGCATGAGATGTGATATCTCAATGCTTCTAATACCAAACCTGAGACCCTTCTTATAACATGAATTGTGATATCCAAGTCCTTCCCATTCCAATCCTGAGACCCTTCCGATAGCAGAGATGTGATATCTCAATGCTTATACCAAATCTGAGACCCTTCCGATAGCATGAGATGTGATATCTCAATGCTTCTAATACCAAACCTGAGATCCTTTCTATAACATGAGATGTGATATCCAAATCCTTCCCCTTCCAAACCTTAGACCCTCCCTTTAGCATGAGATGTGATATCCAACTCCTTCCCATTCCAATCCTGAGACCCTTCTGATAGCATGAGATGTGATAACTCAATGCCTCTAATACCAAACCTGAGATCCTACCTCTAACATGAAATGTGATATCTAACTCCTTCCCCTTCCAACCCTGAGACCCTTCCTATAGAATGAGATGTGATATCCAAGTCCTTCCCATTCCAATCCTGAGACCCTTCCTATAACATGAGATGTGATATCCAACTCCTGCCCATTCCAACCTTAGACCCTTCCTATAGCATGAGATGGGATATCCAACTCCTTCCAAATCCAATCTTGATACCCTTCCGATAGCATGAGATGTGATATCCCAATGCCTCTACAAAACCTGAGACCCATACCATGGCATGAGATGTGATATCAAACTCCTTCCCATTCCAATCCTGAGACCCTTCCTATAGCTTGAGATGTGATATCCAACTCCTGCCCATTCCAACCTGAGACCCTTCCTATAGCATGAGATGGGATATCCAACTCCTTCCAAATCCAATCCTGATACCCTTCCGATAGCAATTGATGTGATATCCCAATGCTTCTACAAAACCTGAGACCCATACCATGGCATGAGATGTGATATCAAACTCCCGTCCTATACCATGAGACTTGATATCTCAATGCTTCTAATACCAAACCTGAGACCGGTCCAATAACATGAGATGTGATATACAAATCCTTCCTCTTCCAAACCTTAGACCCTTCCTTTATCATGAGATGTGATATCCAAGTCCTTCCCATTCCATTCCTGAGACCTTTTCTATAGCATGAGATGTGATATCTCAATGCTTCTAATACCAAACCTGAGACCCTTCCTATAACATGAGATGTGATATCCAAGTCCTTCCCATTCCAATCCTGAGACCCTTCCTATAGCATGGGATGTGATATCTCAATGCTTCTAATACCAAACCTGAGACCCTTCCTATAACATGAATTGTGATATCCAAGTCCTTCCCATTCCAATCCTGAGACCCTTCCGATAGCAGAGATGTGATATCTCAATGCTTATACCAAATCTGAGACCCTTCCGATAGCATGAGATGTGATATCTCAATGCTTCTAATACCAAACCTGAGATCCTTTCTATAACATGAGATGTGATATCCAAATCCTTCCCCTTCCAAACCTTAGACCCTCCCTTTAGCATGAGATGTGATATCCAACTCCTTCCCATTCCAATCCTGAGACCCTTCTGATAGCATGAGATGTGATAACTCAATGCCTCTAATACCAAACCTGAGATCCTACCTCTAACATGAAATGTGATATCTAACTCCTTCCCCTTCCAACCCTGAGACCCTTCCTATAGAATAAGATGTGATATCCAAGTCCTTCCCATTCCAATCCTGAGACCCTTCCTATAACATGAGATGTGATATCCAACTCCTGCCCATTCCAACCTTAGACCCTTCCTATAGCATGAGATGGGATATCCAACTCCTTCCAAATCCAATCTTGATACCCTTCCGATAGCATGAGATGTGATATCCCAATGCCTCTACAAAACCTGAGACCCATACCATGGCATGAGATGTGATATCAAACTCCTTCCCATTCCAATCCTGAGACCCTTCCTATAGCTTGAGATGTGATATCCAACTCCTTCCCATTCCAATTCTGAGACCCGTCCTATACCATGAGACTTGATATCTCAATGCTTCTAATACCAAACCTGAGACCGGTCCTATAACATGAGATGTGATATCCAAATCCTTCCCCTTCCAAACCTTAGACCCTTCCTATAGCATGAGATGTGATATCTCAATGCTTCTAATACCAAACCTGAGACCCTTCCTATAACGAGATGGGATATCCAACTCCTTCCCATTCCAATCCTGAGACCCTTCCGATAGCAGAGATGTGATATCTCAATGCTTATACCAAACCTGTGACCCTTGATATGGCATGAGATGTCATATACAACTCCTTCCGATTCCAATCCTGAGACCCTTCCTATAGCATGAGATGGGATATCTCAATGCTTTTACCAAACCTGAGACCCTTCCTATAGCATGAGATGTGATATCCAACTCCTTCCCATTCCAATCCTGAGACCCTTCCTATAGCATGAGATGTGATATCTCAATGCTTCTAATACCAAACCTGAGATCCTTCCTATAACATGAGATGTGATATCAAACTCCTTCCCATTCCAAACCTTTGCTTCTATCAAACCTGAGACCCTTCCTTTAGCATGAGATGTGATATCCAACTCCTTCCCATTCCAATCCTGAGACCCTTCCTATAACATGAGACGTGATATCCAACTCCTTCCCATTCCAATCCTGAGACTCTTCCTATAGCATGAGATGTGATATCTCAATGCTTCTAAAACCAAACATGAGAACCATCCTATAACATGAGATGTGAAATCCAAATCATTCCCTTTCCAAACCTGAGACCCTTCCTATAGCTTGAGATGTGATATCAAACTCCTTCCCATTCAATGTGATATCCAACTCCTTCCCATTCCAATCCTGAGACCCTTCCTATACCATGAGATGCGATATCTCAATGCTTCTAATACCAAATCTGAGACCCGTCCTAAAACATGAGATGTGAGATCCAAATCCTTCCCCTTCCAAACCTGAGACCTTTCCTTTAGCATGAGATGTGATATCCAACTCCTTCCCATTCCAAACCTGAGACCCTTCCTATAGCATGAGATGTTATATCTTAATGCTTCTAAAACCAAACCTGAGAACCATCCTATAACATGTGAAATCCAAATCCTTCCCTTTCCAAACCTGAGACCCTTCCGATAGCATGAGATGTGATATCTCAATGCTTCTAAAACCAAACATGAGAACCATCCTATAACATGAGATGTGAAATCCAAATCCTTCCCTTTCCAAACCTGAGACCCTTCCTATAGCTTGAGATGTGATATCCAACTCCTTCCCATTCCAATCCTGAAACTCTTCCTATACCATGAGATGTGATATCTCAATGCTTCTAATACCAAACCTGAGACCCGTCCTAAAACATGAGATGTGAGATCCAAATCCTTCCCCTTCGAAACCTGAGACCCTTCCTATAGCTTGAGATGTGATATCTGTTAAGACGGATTTCTGAACTCTGTCCTGGTGGTGCAGAAGTTCAGAAGGCCAACCTAATTACTTGGAACAGGGTAACCTCTGGACAAGCCAGACCAATCAGGGTAGCGATTGCGGCAGTCAAGACTAGGTCTCAAGAGGGGTGAGGGTGACTGAAAGCCCGCAATGAGCACACAAAGCAAGGACACTTACAAATTACTCCAAACAGGTGTTATATTAAAAATATATACACATTTATTCCAAGGCCTTTAAAACAATGACCGTAGCGAGAAATCACAATACAACTCTAGTAAACCAACACATACCATACCATTACAATATATATACAAATACAACGAGTCTCAAGCGTTAGATGCACAAAATGTGTAGTCCACCTAAAAGGGAAGGAAAACAGGCAGTGCGAAATAATGCTTAGACCCAGTCCGCCTTCAGAGGCACCTAACTAAAGGAAGTCCGAGCCCTACGAAGAGAAGAGCCTTGTACTCAAAAGTACCTGCACACGCTGGTGCCAACGGGCAAAAGGGGAGCCTCTTTGAGGGAAATCAGGCAGTTCAGTTTAGTGCACAAATGAAGAAGAACAGTGTTCCGCGACTCAAGCGCAGCCTCCACTGTGGGCAGAAGCAGAGCGCGAGGACGGAAAGGCGTGCTGTTTTGACACAGCGGGGAAAAGCTATGGGCTCCTGCAGGAGGGCGACCAGTTCCTAGCTATGCTACTCACCGGTCCCCGATGCAAGCAGACCCAGGCTTCTCCGCGTCAGTTTCAGTCGCTGGCAGGTTCAGAAGAGCAGGGGACGTCTCGTCGTCGTGTTGAGTCTGCAGCAGCAGAGTTGAGTAAAAGACGTCCCAAACGAAGGAACCTGCACAGTTTGTTACCACAGCAGGGCAACGGAGCGGCCGTGTGTATCTGAGCCAAATGTACACTACTCACTTCAGACCTGGGAACGCCAAGTGTACGAATCGTGTGAGAGTGACAAGCACTCGAAATACTACACAACCTGGCGGCGGTTACAGAGCAAGACTCCTGTGTAGGCTGGTCAGTCTGCTGGATGGCCCAGAGACGCTTCCGAAGGCTTACTAGCAGGAGATGGTGAAGATGCCGAGAATAGCTGTTCCCGCTATTCCAAGGGTCGAAGTACCTGTACAGGCCTTCTGGTTCGATCAAAGGTGAAAAGGGTTTCACAAGGCGACAGCAGTGCAGAGGAGCAGTCCTTCAGCGGGTCACCAGCGATTCCTCGGTTCAGCCTCTTGGTTGCAGGATACTTAGCTCCTGTATTCCTTCGTTCATGAGAACTCAGGAGATCGACATGGTAGTGGTGTTTCCAGTCCCCTCTTATCCACGGTTCCCTTCGCGCCAAAACGGAGGGGACCCAATGGGAGATCCGCTCATCAACACTCACACCATTCGTGGACCTATCACGGACCACGGTGGTCCCAGGCATTCACACCACCCTAGACTCTCTGGCACCCAGGATGTGTATTGGGACCAGACATCCCAGCCCACATCCTGGAGGCACACACCAGGCATGTAGAAGCCCGCGAAAGCATCCGTGTTTCGCGGGAAAGTACATGCCCAAATAAGGAAGGCCCCGGGTCGGCTTGACCTGGGGAAGGTGAAGGGAGCAAGACGGTCAGCGGACAGGACAAAGGAGCCTCGTGGTCTGGCCATTTTGGGAGCCAGGCCACCATTTTGGGCTAAGCGCGAGAAACGCGCTTAAAACGCCAAAAGGAGCTCAAAACACAAGAAACGATCGCTGCCACCATTCCCGTCCGTGAATCACTTGCACCGATCAGTTACAATCCTAAAAGAGTATCTAGGGCCTGTAGAAGGCTAGAGACCCAAGAGAGCAGTAACTTAGCTTACAGTGCCCTCTTGTGTCATGTTGCACGAAAGCCGCAACATGATAAAAGAAACTACGGAAAACAGCGTTTCCCGGTACTGACTATCTTAAGGACATGTCAGTTTCCCCGTAAGACAGGAGCGAAAGCCCAGAGGAGTGCGGCAGAAGGCTGCACTTCTCTGGCAAAGTCGAGAACAAGGTGAAAAACAACAGCAAAAAGTTTAGGGGTTGCCACATGGAAGGAAAATTACCTACAATTACGAAATCTTTCCTAACACTCGCCCCTCCCAGACTATGGACAGGGGGAACTAATCCACCCCTGGATGAGTCTCTTGTTCAGGTCGGTTAAACATTCTGGACAACCCATCAGCATTGCTATGTTGGACACCTGGCCTATGCTCAATAGTGAAGTCGAAGCCTTGAAGACCTATGGACCACCTAAGCAACTTTGGATTCTCCCCCTTCATGTTCATCAGCCACTTTAAGGGCTTATGGTCAGTTTGCACAGTGAAGTGGGTCCCATAGAGGTAGGGCCTCAGCTTCCTTAGGGTCCACACAACAGAGAAACATTCTTTCTCTACCGTGGACCATCTGAGCTCTCTGTCCTTAAGCTGGCGACTAATAAAACCAATAGGGTGTTCCTTACCCTTCTGATCTACTTGTGATAGCACAGCTCCTATCCCAGTGTCAGAGGCGTCCGTCTGCACGATAAAAGGTCTTTGATAATCAGGGGCCCTGAGGACAGGGGCCTGGCACAAGGAGTCTTTTAAGCCATTGAAGGCCTTCTCACACTCGTCGGTCCAAGTTACCTTCTTGGGTTTCTTCGGAGTTGTGAAGGCAGTCAGAGGGGCAGCTATTGTGCCATAGTCTGCCACGAAGTTTCGGTAATACCCCATGAGTCCTAAGAAGGCTCTCACTTGGGTTTGTGTAGTGGGGGTAGGCCAGTCTTGTACTGCTTGTACTTTACTAGGAAGAGGCTGTATCCTCCCTCCACCTACTTCATGTCCAAGGTAAATCACTGAGCCTTGTCCAATCTGGCATTTACTAGCCTTTATGGTCAAGTGTGCTTTCTGAAGAGCCTGGAGCACAATCCCGAGGTGTTTCACATGGTCTTCCCAGGTGGCACTGAAAACTGCTATATCGTCCAGATATGCAAGACAGAATTTGTCCAACCCATTCAAAACATGATTCACAAGCCTCTGGAAAGTGGCAGGTGCATTCTTCAACCGGAACGGCATTACCCGGAATTGGTAAAGGCCGTCTGGAGTAGAAAATGCTTTCTTCTCCTTGGCATGTTCTGCTAAAGCTATTTGCCAATAGCCAGCAGTGAGGTCAAACGTGCTGAGGTACTTGGAGGCACCCAAAGTATCCACCAGCTCATCTGTTCGAGGCAAGGGGTGTGCATCTGTCTTGGTGACAGCATTCAGAGCCCTGTAGTCCACGCAGAACCTCAATTCAGAAGTGCCTGCCTTTGGAACCAAAACCACAGAGCTGGACCAAGGACTACTAGAGGGTTCAATCACCCCAACGTCTAACATCTTGTTGACCTCGGTCTTAATATAAGACCGTACTTTGTCTGACATCCTGTATCCCCTACTTTTGGTAGGTACACTGTCTCCTGTGTCTATGTTATGTTTGCACCAAGGTGTCAAACCAGGCGACTGTGAAAACAAGGGGGAAAACTGCCTAAGCAAACTTTTTACCTCAGCCTGCTGATCAGAAGTCAGGTGAGGGGCCACTCGGACACCCTCAAAGGAGCTATCTGAAGGACCGCTTTGGAACAGGTCGGGGAGAGGTTCAGACTCCTCTTCCTCAACATCTGAAGCCAGTAGCAGTGCTGCGATTTCGACTCTTGGGACGAAAGCCTTCAGCCTATTCACGTGAAACACTTTTGGAGCCTGTCCAGGCCTTCCAAGGTCCACTAAATAGTTAACCTCACCCAGGGGCTCCACCACTGTGTAAGGGCCTGACCATTTGTCCTGTAAAGCTCGAGGCCTTATGGGATTCATGATCAGGACTTGCTGACCAGGTGTAAAGTTGATGAGGGAAGCTTTCTGGTTGTACCAATGTTTCACCAGCGCTTGTCCTGCCTTCAATTTATCACTATCCAAGCCCATCAGAAGTACCATCCGTTTTCTGAGCCCTAGCACATAATCAACTACGTTTGTAGTTACAGGGGGAGTGGGCATCTCCCATCCCTCTTTGACTATGGCTAAGGGTCCCGGTACAGGATGACCGAACAGAAGTTCGAAGGGGCTGAAGCCAACACCCTCCTGTGGTACCTCTCGGTAGGAAAACAGTAAGCATGGTAAAAGAAGATCCCATTTTCTTCTCTGAGGTTCTTCCAGAGCCCCAATCATGCTCGTTAACGTTCTGTTGAAACGTTCCACCAGACCATTGGTCTGGGGGTGGTATGCAGAAGAGAACTTGTAGGTGACCCCACATTCTTTCCACATAGCCTGCATATACTTTGACATAAAGTTGCTGCCACGATCCGACACAACTTCTTTAGGGAAGCCAACCCTAGTAAATATGCCAAGTAAAGCTTTTGCAACTGACTTGGCAGTTACAGTTTTCAATGGGATGGCCTCAGGATATCTGGTTGCATGGTCGACCAGCACCAGGATAAATCTATTGCCCGAGGATGTTTGCGGGTCAAGGGGACCAACGATGTCGATCCCTTCCCTTTCAAATGGTACCCCCACAACTGGGAGTGGTACCAATGGATCTTGGATTGTCGAGCCAACCTTACCAGATAACTGGCAGGAGGCACAACTCCTGCAGTGACTTTCTACTTGCACCCCCATCTTGGGCCAGTAGAAGTGCATGGATAACCTTTGCTTGGTCCTCTTAATACCAAGGTGACCAGCAAGGGGCACTTCATGCGCCAACTGCAGGAGGAGGGGGCCTAACAGCAAGGGGAACCACCAACCTCCTATGGTCTCCTTCTGTAGACTCTGTGGGCTCACTATACAGGAGTCCACCTTCCCAATAAATCCTATGCGTCCCAGGAGGTTCACCCTCAAGCTGGGAGCAGGCCTGTCTCCTTAGGCCTTCCAGAGATGGGCACTCACGTTGGCCTTTACTGAATTTGTCCCTATCAGGACCTCCTTCAACTAACAAGTCTTTTAGTTCAGGATGGTCGTTGGGGCCAAATACTTCAGGCATCGCCACCTCCTCGTCAGGCCCGGGCGATTGACCAACTTCCTCCACCGCAGTTGTAGGCGAGCTCGGGGGAATATTCTCTTTCCCTCGTCTTGACTTGTTTACTCCTTTCGCCTTGGGTTTCCCCTTCGGCTGAGGCGGCGTATTGGTCTTGGCCAATGCTGCCCGTGCTTGAGACCGTGTGTAGGGTCTTTCGGCAGTGTCTCCTACGAGCCCTAAAGCTCTGAGATCATTACCTAACAAGACCTTTCCTGGGACGTTTCTCTGAATGCTCACTGGAATCCTGACTGCTGTACCATTTAAAGTAAGATTTACAGGTATTACTGGGAACATACGGAGTGGGCCGTCAGCCAACTTAGTGGGCATCAGAGTAGCTCTGGCAACTTCCTCTGAGTCTACCAAGGTAGAATCCACTACAGTTCGACTGCACCCACTATCCCTAAGAGCTGGAGTATCTACTCCATTGATCAGCACACTGTCTTTAAAGTAGTGCTTGGTATTATCTGGAATCCTAGCATAAGCCTCTGCGACTTTAGGCTCCCAGGAACCCAGGGAAACTAAAACTACCTCAGCCTCTATCCCGCTGGGAAATGAGTCTGAGGAGAAGGATGCTCCTGTAATCCCTTCTTCCTCGTAGGAGGAGAAGGCCAGATTAGCGGAGTGGACCCCCAAAGGTCTAACCTTACACCGGGGATCCCCCTTCACGTGGTCAGTTGCTCCACAAGCAAAATAAGATCCATTGGGTCTGTTTACATAGGGAGGCTTATTGTAACCAGAGTTCTGTTTCGGAGGCTGACCTCCACTACCCTGTGAGTTCTCTTGTGTCTTACCCTTATTTTTCCTTTTGTGGCCCTTTTGAGAAGAAGATTTATCAGATTCTCCACCCTCCTTATCTTTGGACTTTTTCCCTTCCTCCTGCTTACCAGGATGAGGTTTGTCCTTATGGGACACTCGATGTGACACCCATAAGTCTGCTGCAATGGCTAGCTTCTTAGGATCTATCTCCTTCGAATCGGCCAAATGCTGCTTAAGCTCCGGGGAAGAAGATGCAAAAATGTGCTCCAGCATGACAAGATTTATCATGCCTTCGAAGGTAGAAACCTTATAACCTTCGACCCAGCCAGTTAAGTTTTTTAAGGATTCGGTGACATAAGATACCCAAGTACCACCTTCCTTTTTCTTATACTCTCTGAATCGTTTCAAATATTGGGCCGGAGTCTTCCCAAACTTTAAAATGAGAGTTTGCTTTAACATTGCGAAATCAGCTCGCTCAGCCTTCGACATTTCCATAATGGCACTACAGCCAGAATGGGGCAGTCTGCTGAGTAACCAGACAATCTTATCAGCATTGTCAACTTGTTGAACTTCGCATGCATACTCAAACGCATTAAGCCAGTCCATAATGTCATTCCTTTCCTCATACACACTGAGCAGATCTTTCGGAAACCGTGGATGAGAGGAGGCCCCAGACCCATGTCCAGGACCCTTGGACCCATTTGCAACCTGAAGCTTGGCCAGTTCCAAATGGTGATCCCTGTCTTTCTGTTTTTCTGCCTGTTCGATTTTTAGTTTGGCTATGCTGAATTCAAGCTCCTTCTGCCTAAACCGCAGCTCTTGCTTCTTGAATTCAAGCATAGCCTCCCCATCAGCACTGGCAGAGAAAACATTAGACATCTCATCCTCCCTGTCCTCGTGGTCGCGGAGGATCAGTGCAGCGGCAGAACCGTCGGTTCTACCAGTGAGAGCAGCCCCACCTGCTTCCGCACTGTCCTCAGAAGTTATAGCGTCAAGCTGCGCTTCTTGCCACGCCACGATTCTTTGGATCATATCCAATTTCGTGCCTTGAGAGGAAACACCTCTCTCCGCACACATTTTTTTCAATGTTTCTGATTTGGAAGCATTTAAAGTTAACAAGATATTTGTTTCCATACTGTTAGATAGGACTATGGCCTTTTTAAAGTTATACTACAACAATTCCCTACGTGTCCTGGTAGGAATAACTCGAAATGCCTTAATTCGTGCGCAAAACTGGATACCTTCAGTCGTATCCCCCAGCTGTACACCAATTTGTTAAGACGGATTTCTGAACTCTGTCCTGGAGGCGCAGAAGTTCAGAAGGCCAACCTAATTACTTGGAACAGGGTAACCTCTGGACAAGCCAGACCAATCAAGGTAGCGATCGCGGTGGTCAAGACTAGGTCTCAAGAGGGGTGAGGGTGACTGAAAGCCCGCAATGAGCACACAAAGCAAGGACACCTACAAATTACTCCAAACAGGTGTTATATTAAAAATATATACACATTTATTCCAAGTCCTTTAAAACAATGACCGTAGCGAGAAATCACAATATAACTCTAGTAAACCAACACATACCATACCATTACAATATATATACAAATACAACGAGTCTCAAGCGTTAGATGCACGAAATGTGTAGTCCACCTAAAAGGGAAGGAAAAAAGGCAGTGCAAAATAATGCTTAGACCCAGTCCGCCTTCAGAGGCACCTAACTAAAAGGAAGTCCGAGCCCTACGAAGAGTGGAGCCTTGTGCTCAAAAGTACCTGCACACGCTGGTGCTAACGGGCAAAAGGTGAGTCTCTTCGAGGGAAATCAGGCAGTTCAGTTTAGTGCACAAATGAAGAAGAACAGTGTTCCGCGACTCAAGCGCAGCCTCCACTGTGGGCAGAAGCGGAGCGCGAGTACGGAAAGGCGTGCTGTTTTGACACAGCGGGGAAAAGCTATGGGCTCCTGCAGGAGGGCGACCAGTTCCTAGCTATGCTACTCACCGGTCCCTGATGCAAGCAGACCCAGGCTTCTCCGCGTCAGTTTCAGTCGCTGGCAGGTTCAGAAGAGCAGGGGACGTCTTGTCGTTGTGTTGAGTCTGCAGCAGCAGAGTTGAGTAAAAGACGTCCCAAACGAAGGAACCCGCACAGTTTGTTACCACAGCAGGGCAACGGAGCGGCCGTGTGTATCTGAGCCAAATATACACTACTCACTTCAGACCTGGGAACGCCAAGTGTACGAATCGTGTGAGAGTGACAAGGACTCGAAATACTACACAACCTGGCGGCGGTTACAGAGCAAGACTCCTGTGTAGGCTGGTCAGTCTGCTGGATGGCCCAGAGACGCTTCCGAAGGCTTACTAGCAGGAGATGGTGAAGATGCCGAGAATAGCTGTTCCCGCTATTCCAAGGGTCGAAGTACCAGTACAGGCCTTCTGGTTCGATCAAAGGTGAAAAGGGTTTCACAAGGCGACAGCAGTGCAGAGGAGCAGTCCTTCAGCGGGTCACCAGCGATTCCTCGGTTCAGCCTCTTGGTTGCAGGATACTTGGCTCCTGTATTCCTTAGTTCGTGAGAACTCAGGAGATCGACATGGTAGTGGTGTTTCCAGCCCCCTCTTATCCACGGTTCCCTTCGCGCCAAAACGGAGGGGACCCAATGGGAGATCCTCTCATCAACACTCACACCATTCGTGGACCTATCACGGACCACGGTGGTCCCAGGCATTCACACCACCCTAGACTCTCTGGCACCCAGGATGTGTATTGGGACCAGACATCCCAGCCCACATCCTGGAGGCACACACCAGGCATGTAGAAGCCCGCGAAAGCATCCGTGTTTCGCGGGAAAGTACATGCCCAAATAAGGAAGGCCCCGGGTCGGCTCGTCCTGGGGAAGGTGAAGGGAGCAAGACGGTCAGCGGACAGGACAAAGGAGCCTCGTGGTCTGGCCATTTTGGGAGCCAGGCCACCATTTTGGGCTAAGCGCGAGAAACGTGCTTAAAACGCCAAAAGGAGCTCAAAACACAAGAAACGATCGCTGCCACCATTCCCGTCCGTGAATCACTTGCACCGATCAGTTACAATCCTAAAAGAGTATCTAGGGCCTGTAGAAGGCTAGAGACCCAAGAGAGCAGTAACTTAGCTTACAGTGCCCTCTTGGTCATGTTGCACGAAAGCCGCAACATGATAAAAGAAACTACGGAAAACAGCGTTTCCCGGTACTGACTGTCTTAAGGGCATGTCAGTTTCCCCGTAATAAAGGAGCGAAAGCCCAAAGGAGTGCGGCAGAAGGCTGCACTTCTCTGGCAAAGTCGAGAACAAGGTGAAAAACAACAGCAAAAAGTTTAGGGGTTGCCACATGGAAGGAAAATTACCTACAATTACGAAATCTTTCCTAACAATATCAAACTCCTTCCCATTCCAATCCTGAGATAGCTTGAGATGTGATATCCAACTCCATCCCATTCCAAACCTGAGACCCTTCCGATAGCATCAGATGTGATATCTCAATACTTCAAGAACCAAACATGAGAACCATCCTATAACATGAGATGTGAAATCCAAATCCTTCCCTTCCCAAACCTGAGACTCTTCCTAAAGCATGAGATGTGATATCTCAATGCTTCTACCAAACCTGAAACCCTTCCTATAGCATGAGATGTGATATCCAACTCCTTCCCATTCCAATCCTGAGACACTTCCTATAGCATGAGATGTGATATCTCAATTCTTCTAATACCAAACCTGAGACCCGTCCTATAACAAGAGATGTGATATCCAAATCCTTCCCCTTCCAAACCTGAGACCCTTCCTTTAGCATGAGATGTGATATCCAGCTCCTCCCATTCCAATCCTGAGACCCTTCCGATAGCATGAGATGTGATATCTCAATGCTTCTAATATCAGAACTGAGACCCTCCCTATAGTATGAGATGTGATATCTAAGTCCTTCCCATTCCTATCCTGAGACCCTTCCGATAGCAGAGATGTGATATCTCAATGCTTATACCAAACCTGATGACCCTTCCTATGGCATGAGATGTGATATCCAACTCCTTCCCATTCCAATCCTGAGTTCCTTCCTATAGCATGAGATGTGTTATCTCAATGCTTCTATCAAACCTGAGACCCTTCCTTTAGCATGAGATGTGATATCCAACTCCTTCCCATTCCAATCCTGAGACCCTTCCTATAACATGAGACGTGATATCCAACTCCTTCCCATTTCAATCCTGAGACTCTTCCTATAGCATGAGATGTGATATCTCAATGCTTCTAATACCAAACCTGGGACCCGTCCTATAACATGAGATATGATATCCAAATCCTTGCCTTCCAAACCTGAGACCCTAGCTTTAGAATGAGATGTGATATCCAAATCCTTCCCATTCCAATCCTGAAACCCTTCCTATAGCATGAGATGTGATATCTCAATGTTTCTAATAAAAAACCTGAGACCCTTCCTACAGCAAGAGATGTGATATCCAAATCCTTCCCATTCCAATCCTGAGACCATCCTATAACGAGATGTGATATCCAACTTCTTCCCATTCCAACCTAAGACCCTTCCTATAGCATGAGAAGGGATATCCAACTCCTTCCCATTCCAATCCTGAGACCCTTCCTATACCATGAGATGTGATATCTCAATGCTTCTAATAAAAAACCTGAGACCCTTCCTATAGCAAGAGATGTGATATCCAAATCCTTCCCATTCCAATCCTGAGATCCTTCCTATAACATGAGATGTGATATCCAATTCCTTCCCATTCCAAACATGAGACCCTTCCTATTGGATGAGATGTGATATCCAACTCCTTCCCATTCCAATCCTGAGACCCTTCCTATACCATGAGATGTGATATCTCAATGCTTCTAATACCAAACCTGGGACCCGTCCTATAACATGAGATATGATATCCAAATCCTTCCCCTTCCAAACTTGAGACCCTTCCTTTAGCTTGAGATGTGATATCCAAATCCTTCCCATTCCAATCCTGAAACCCTTCCTATAGCATGAGATGTGATATCTCAATGTTTCTAATAAAAAACCTGAGACCCTTCGTATAGCAAGAGATGTAATATCCAAATCCTTCCCATTCCAATCTTGAGACCCTTCCTATAACATGAGATGTGATATCCAACTCCTTCCCATTCCAACCTGAGACCCTTCCTATAGCATGAGAAGGGATATCCAACTCCTTCCCAATCCAATCCTGAGACCCTTCCGATAGCAGAGATGTGATATCTCAATGCTTATACCAAACCTGAGACCCTTCCTATGGCATGTGATGTGATATCCAACTCCTTCCCATTCCAATCCTGAGACCCTTCCTATAGCATGAGATGTGATATCTCAATGCTTCTACCAAACCTGAGACCCTTCCTTTAGCATGAGATGTGATATCCAAATCCTTCACATTCCAATCCTGAGACCCTTCCTATAGCATGAGATGTGATATCTCAATGCTTCTAATACCAAACCTGAGATCCTTCCTATAACATGAGATGTGATATCCAACTCCTTCTCATTCCAAACCTGAGACCCTTCCGATAGCATGAGATGTGATATCTCAATGCTTCTAAAACCAAACATGAGAACCATCCTATAACATGAGATGTGAAATCCAAATCCTTCCCTTCCCAAACCTGAGACCCTTCCTATAGCTTGAGATGTGATATCAAACTCCTTCCCATTCCAATCCTGAGATAGCTTGAGATGTGATATCCAACTCCTTCCCATTCCAATCCTGAGACCCTTATTATACCATAAGATGTGATATCTCAATGCTTCTAATACCAAACCTGAGACCCGTCCTAAAACATGAGATGTGAGATCCAAATCCTTCCCCTTCCAAACCTGAGACCTTTCCTTTAGCATGAGATGTGATATCCAACTCCTTCCCATTCCAATCCTGAGACCCTTCCGATAGCATGAGATGTGATATCTCAATGCTTCTAATATCAAACCTGAGAACCTCCCTATAGCATGAGATGTGATATCCAACTCCTTCCAATTCCAATACTGAGACCCTTCCAATAGCATATGTGATATCTCAATGCTTCTAATATCAAAACTGAGACCCTCCCTATACCATGAGATGTGGTATCCAACTCCTTCCCATTCCAATCCTGAGACCCTTCCTATAGCATGAGATGTGATATCTCAATGCTTCTAATACCAAACCTGAGATCCTTCCTATAACATGAGATGTGATATCAAACTCCTTCCCATTCCAAACCTGAGACCCTTCCGATAGCATGAGATGTGATATCTCAATGCTTCTAATACCAAACCTGAGACCCGTCCTATAACATGAGATGTGATATCCAATTCCTTCCCATTCCAAACATGAGACCCTTCCTATTGGATGAGATGTGATATCCAACTCCTTCCCATTCCAATCCTGAGACCCTTCCTATACCATGAGATGTGATATCTCAATGCTTCTAATACCAAACCTGGGACCCGTCCTATAACATGAGATATGATATCCAAATCCTTCCCCTTCCAAACCTGAGACCCTTCCTTTAGCATGAGATGTGATATCCAAATCCTTCCCATTCCAATCCTGAAACCCTTCCTATAGCATGAGATGTGATATCTCAATGTTTCTAATAAAAAACCTGAGACCCTTCCTATAGCAAGAGATGTAATATCCAAATCCTTCCCATTCCAATCTTGAGACCCTTCCTATAACATGAGATGTGATATCCAACTCCTTCCCATTCCAACCTGAGACCCTTCCTATAGCATGAGAAGGGATATCCAACTCCTTCCCAATCCAATCCTGAGACCCTTCGGATAGCAGAGATGTGATATCTCAATGCTTATACCAAACCTGAGACCCTTCCTATGGCATGAGATGTGATATCCAACTCCTTCCCATTCCAATCCTGAGACCCTTCCTATAGCATGAGATGTGATATCTCAATGCTTCTACCAAACCTGAGACCCTTCCTTTAGCATGAGATGTGATATCTCAATGCTTCTAATACCAAACCTGAGATCCTTCCTATAACATGAGATGTGAAATCCAAATCCTTCCCTTCCCAAACCTGAGACCCTTCCTATAGCTTGAGATGTGATATCTCAATGCTTCTAATACCAAACCTGAGATCCTTCCTATAACATGAGATGTGAAATCCAAATCCTTCCCTTCCCAAACCTGAGACCCTTCCTATAGCTTGAGATGTGATATCAAACTCCTTCCCATTCCAATCCTGAGATAGCTTGAGATGTGATATCCAACTCCTTCCCATTGCAATCCTGAGACCCTTATACCATGAGATGTGATATCTCATTGCTTCTAATACCAAACCTGAGACCCGTCCTAAAACATGAGATGTGAGATCCAAATCCTTCCCCTTCCAAACCTGAGACCTTTCCTTTAGCATGAGATGTGATATCCAACTCCTTCCCATTCCAATCCTGAGACCCTTCCGATAGCATGAGATGTGATATCTCAATGCTTCTAATATCAAACCTGAGAACCTCCCTATAGCATGAGATGTGATATCCAACTCCTTCCAATTCCAATACTGAGACCCTTCCAATAGCATATGTGATATCTCAATGCTTCTAATATCAAAACTGAGACCCTCCCTATAGCATGAGATGTGGTATCCAACTCCTTCCCATTCCAATCCTGAGACCCTTCCTATAGCATGAGATGTGATATCTCAATGCTTCTAATACCAAACCTGAGATCCTTCCTATAACATGAGATGTGATATCAAACTACTTCCCATTCCAAACCTGAGACCCTTCCGATAGCATGAGATGTGATATCTCAATGCTTCAAAAACCAAACATGAGAACCATCCTATAACATGAGATGTGAAATCCAAATCCTTCCCTTCCCAAACCTGAGACTCTTCCTATAGCATGAGATGTGATATCTCAGTGCTTCTACCAAACCTGAAACCCTTCCTATAGCATGAGATGTGATATCCAACTCCTTCCCATTCCAATCCTGAGACACTTCCTATAGCATGAGATGTGATATCTTAGCATGAGATGTGATATCTCAATGCTTCTAATACCAAACCTGAGACCCCTCCTATAACATGAGATGTGATATCCAAATCCTTCCCCTTCCAAACCTGAGACCCTTCCTTTAGCATGAGATGTGATATCCAGCTCCTCCCATTCCAATCCTGAGACCCTTCCGATAGCATGAGATGTGATATCTCAATGCTTCTAATATCAAAACTGAGACCCTCCCTATAGCATGAGTTGTGATATCTAAGTCCTTCCCATTCCAATCCTGAGACCCTTCCGATAGCATGAGATCTGATATCTCAATGCTTCTAATACCAAACCTGAGATCCTTCCTATAACATGAGATGTGATATCCAACTCCTTCCCATTCCAATCCTGAGACCCTTCCTATAGCATGAGATGTGATATCCAACTCCTTCCCATTCCAATCCTGAGACACTTCCTATAGCATGAGATGTGATATCTTAGCATGAGATGTGATATCTCAATGCTTCTAATACCAAACCTGAGACCCCTCCTATAACATGAGATGTGATATCCAAATCCTTCCCCTTCCAAACCTGAGACCCTTCCTTTAGCATGAGATGTGATATCCAGCTCCTCCCATTCCAATCCTGAGACCCTTCCGATAGCATGAGATGTGATATCTCAATGCTTCTAATATCAAAACTGAGACCCTCCCTTTAGCATGAGATGTGATATCCAACTCCTTCCCATTCCAATCCTGATACCCTTCTGATAGCATGAGATGTGATATCTCAATGCCTCTAATACCAAACCTGAGATCCTACCTCTAACATGAAATGTGATATCCAAATCCTTCCCTTTCCAAACCTGAGAGCCTTCCTACAGCATGAGATGTGATATCCAAGTCCTTCCCATTACAATCCTGAGACCCTTCCTATAACATGAGTTGTGATATCCAACTCCTTCCCATTCCAACCTGAGACCCTTCCTATAGCATGAGATGGGATATCCAACTCCTTCCAAATCCAATCGTGATACCCTTCCGATAGCATGAGATGTGATATCCCAATGCTTCTACAAAACCTGAGACCCATACCATGGCATGAGATGTGATATCAAACTCCCGTCCTATACCATGAGACTTGATATCTCAATGCTTCTAATACCAAACCTGAGACCGGTCCAATAACATGAGATGTGATATCCAAATCCTTCCCCTTCCAAACTTTAGACCCTTCCTTTATCATGAGATGTGATATCCAAGTCCTTCCCATTCCATTCCTGAGACCCTTCCTATAGTATGAGATGTGATATCTCAATACTTCTAATACCAAACCTGAGACACTTCCTATAACATGAATTGTGATATCCAAGTCCTTCCCATTCCAATCCTGAGACCCTTCCGATAGCAGAGATGTGATATCTCAATGCTTATACCAAACCTGAGAACCTTCCGATAGCATGAGATGTGATATCTCAATGCTTCTAATACCAAACCTGAGATCGTTCCTATAACATGAGATGTGATATCCAAATCCTTCCCCTTCCAAACCTTAGACCCTCCCTTTAGCATGAGATGTGATATCCAACTCCTTCCCATTCCAATCCTGAGACCCTTCTGATAGCATGAGATGTGATATCTCAATGCCTCTAATACCAAACCTGAGATCCTACCTCTAACATGAAATGTGATATCCAACTCCTTCCCCTTTCAACCCTGAGAGCCTTCCTATAGAATGAGATGTGATATCCAAGTCCTTCCCATTCCAATCCTGAGACCCTTCCTATAACATGAGAAGTGATATCCAACTCCTTCCCATTCCAACCTTAGACCCTTCCTATAGCATGAGATGGGATATCCAACTCCTTCCAAATCCAATCCTGATACCCTTCCGATAGCATGACATGTGATATCCCAATGCTTCTACAAAACCTGAGACCCATACCATGGCTTGAGATGTGATATCCAACTCCTTCCCATTCCAATTCTGAGACCCGTCCTATACCATGAGACTTGATATCTCAATGCTTCTAATACCAAAACTGATTCGGTCCTATAACATGAGATGTGATATCCAAATCCTTCCCATTCCAAACCTGAGACCCTTCCTATAGCATGAGATGTGATATCTCAATGCTTCTAATACCAAACCTGAGACCCTTCCTATAACGAGATGGGATATCCAACTCCTTCCCATTCCAATCCTGAGACCCTTCCGATAGAAGAGATGTGACGTCTCAATGCTTATACCAAACCTGAGACCCTTCCTATAGCATGAGATGTCATATACAACTCCTTCCAATTCCAATTGTGAGACCCTTCCTATAGCATGAGATGGGATATCTCAATGCTTATACCAAACCTGAGACCCTTCCTATAGCATGAGATGTGATATCTCAATGCTTCTAATACCAAACCTGAGATCCTTCCGATAGCATGAGATGTGATATCTCAATGCTTCTAAAACCAAACATAAGAACCATCCTATAACATGAGATGTGAAATCCAAATCATTCCCTTTCCAAACCTGAGACCCTTCCTATAGCTTGAGATGTGATATCAAACTCCTTCCCATTCAATGTGATATCCAACTCCTTCCCATTCCAATCCTGAGACCCTTCCTATACCATGAGATGTGATATTTCAATGCTTCTAATACCAAACCTGAGACCCGTCCTAAAACATGAGATGTGAGATCCAAATCCTTCCCCTTCCAAACCTGAGACCTTTCCTTTAGCATGAGATGGGATATCCAACTCCTTCCCATTCCAAACCTGAGACCCTTCCTATAGCATGAGATGTTATATCTTAATGCTTCTAAAACCAAACCTGAGAACTATCCTATAACATGTGAAATCCAAATCCTTCCCTTTCCAAACCTGAGACCCTTCCGATAGCATGAGATGTGATATCTCAATGCTTCTAAAACCAAACATGAGAACCATCCTATAACATGAGATGTGAAATCCAAATCCTTCCCTTTCCAAACCTGAGACCCTTCCTATAGCTTGAGATGTGATATCAAACTCCTTCCCATTCCAATCCTGAGATAACTTGAGATGTGATATCCAACTCCTTCCCATTCCAATCCTGAGACCCTTCCGATAGCATGAGATGTGATATCACAATGCTTCTACAAAACCTGAGACCCATACCATGGCATGAGATGTGATATCAAACTCCTTCCCATTCCAATCCTGAGACCCTTCCTATAGCTTGAGATGTGATATCCAACTCCTTCCCATTCCAATTCTGAGGCCCGTTCTATACCATGAGACTTGATATCTCAATGCTTCTAATACCAAAACCGAGACGGTCCTATAACATGAGATGTGATATCCAAATCCTTCCCCATCCAATCCTGAGACCCTTCCTATAGCATGAGATGTGATATCTCAATGCTTCTAATACCAAACCTGAGACCCTTCCTATAACGAGATGGGATATCCAACTCCTTCCCATTCCAATCCTGAGACCCTTCCGATAGAAGAGATGTGATATCTCAATGCTTATACCAAACCTGAGACCGTTCCTATAGCATGAGATGTCATATACAACTCCTTCCCATTCCAATTGTGAGACCCTTCCTATAGCATGAGATGGGATATCTCAATGCTTATACCAAACCTGAGACCCTTCCTATAGCATGAGATGTGATATCTCAATGCTTCTAATACCAAACCTGAGATCCTTCCTATAACATGAGATGTGATATCAAACTCCTTCCCATTCCAAACCTGAGACCCTTCCGATAGCATGAGATGTGATTTCTCAATGCTTCTAAAACCAAACATAAGAACCATCCTATAACATGAGATGTGAAATCCAAATCATTCCCTTTCCAAACCTGAGACCCTTCCTATAGCTTGAGATGTGATATCAAACTCCTTCCCATTCAATGTGATATCCAACTCCTTCCCATTCCAATCCTGAGACCCTTCTATACCATGAGATGTGATATTTCAATGCTTCTAATACCAAACCTGAGACCCGTCCTAAAACATGAGATGTGAGATCCAAATCCTTCCCCTTCCAAACCCTAGACCTTTCCTTTAGCATGAGATGGGATATCCAACTCCTTCCCATTCCAAACCTGAGACCCTTCCTATAGCATGAGATGTTATATCTTAATGCTTCTAAAACCAAACCTGAGAACTATCCTATAACATGTGAAATCCAAATCCTTCCCTTTCCAAACCTGAGACCCTTCCGATAGCATGAGATGTGATATCTCAATGCTTCTAAAACCAAACATGAGAACCATCCTATAACATGAGATGTGAAATCCAAATCCTTCCCTTTCCAAACCTGAGACCCTTCCTATAGCTTGAGATGTGATATCAAACTCCTTCCCACTCCAATCCTGAGATAGCTTGAGATGTGATATCCAACTCCTTCCCCTTCCAAACCTGAGACCCTCCCTTTAGCATGAGATGTGATATCCAACTCCTTCCCATTTCAATCCTGAGACCCTTCCTATAGCATGAGATGTGATATCTCAATGCTTCTAATACCAAACCTGAGATCCTTCCGATAGCATGAGATGTGATATCTCAATGCTTCTAATACCAAACCTGAGATCCTTCCTATAACATGAGATGTGATATCCAAATAATTCCCCTTCCAAACCTGAGACCCTCCCTTTAGCATGAGATGTGATATCCAACTCCTTCCCATTCCAATCCTGATACCCTTCTGATAGCATGAGATGTGATATCTCAATGCCTCTAATACCAAACCTGAGATCCTACCTCTAACATGAAATGTGATATCCAACTCCTTCCCTTTCCAAACCTGAGAGCCTTCCTACAGCATGAGATGTGATATCCAACTCCTTCCCATTCCAATCCTGAGACCCTTCCTATAGCATGAGATGTGATATCTCAATGCTTCTAATACCAAACCTGAGATCCTTCCTATAACATGAGATGTGATATCAAACTCCTTCCCATTCCAAACCTGAGACCCTTCCGATAGCATGAGATGTGATATCTCAATGCTTCAAAAACCAAACATGAGAAACATCCTATAAAATGAGATGTGAAATCCAAATCCTTCCCTTCCCAAACCTGAGACTCTTCCTATAGCATGAGATGTGATATCTCAATGCTTCTACCAAACCTGAAACCCTTCCTATAGCATGAGATGTGATATCCAACTCCTTCCCATTCCAATCCTGAGACACTTCCTATAGCATGAGATGTGATATCTCAATGCTTCTAATACCAAACCTGAGACCCGTCCTATAACATGAGATGTGATATCCAATTCCTTCCCATTCCAAACATGAGACCCTTCCTATTGGATGAGATGTGATATCCAACTCCTTCCCATTCCAATCCTGAGACCCTTCCTATACCATGAGATGTGATATCTCAATGCTTCTAATACCAAACCTGGGACCAGTCCTATAACATGAGATATGATATCCAAATCCTTCCCCTTCCAAACCTGAGACCCTTCCTTTAGCATGAGATGTGATATCCACATCCTTCCCATTCCAATCCTGAAACCCTTCCTATAGCATGAGATGTGATATCTCAATGTTTCTAATAAAAAACCTGAGACCCTTCCTATAGCAAGAGATGTAATATCCAAATCCTTCCCATTCCAATCTTGAGACCCTTCCTATAACATGAGATGTGATATCCAACTCCTTCCCATTCCAACCTGAGACCCTTCCTATAGCATGAGAAGGGATATCCAACTCCTTCCCAATCCAATCCTGAGACCCTTCGGATAGCAGAGATGTGATATCTCAATGCTTATACCAAACCTGAGACCCTTCCTATGGCATGAGATGTGATATCCAACTCCTTCCCATTCCAATCCTGAGACCCTTCCTATAGCATGAGATGTGATATCTCAATGCTTCTACCAAACCTGAGACCCTTCCTTTAGCATGAGATGTGATATCCAAATCGTTCACATTCCAATCCTGAGACCCTTCCTATAGCATGAGATGTGATATCTCAATGCTTCTAATACCAAACCTGAGATCCTTCCTATAACATGAGATGTGAAATCCAAATCCTTCCCTTCCCAAACCTGAGACCCTTCCTATAGCTTGAGATGTGATATCAAACTCCTTCCCATTCCAATCCTGAGATAGCTTGAGATGTGATATCCAACTCCTTCCCATTGCAATCCTGAGACCCTTATACCATGAGATGTGATATCTCATTGCTTCTAATACCAAACCTGAGACCCGTCCTAAAACATGAGATGTGAGATCCAAATCCTTCCCCTTCCAAACCTCGACCTTTCCTTTTGCATGAGATGTGATATCCAACTCCTTCCCATTCCAATCCTGAGACCCTTCCGATAGCATGAGATGTGATATCTCAATGCTTCTAATATCAAACCTGAGAACCTCCCTATAGCATGAGATGTGATATCCAACTCCTTCCAATTCCAATACTGAGACCCTTCCAATAGCATATGTGATATCTCAATGCTTCTAATATCAAAACTGAGACCCTCCCTATAGCATGAGATGTGGTATCCAACTCCTTCCCATTCCAATCCTGAGACCCTTCCTATAGCATGAGATGTGATATCTCAATGCTTCTAATACCAAACCTGAGATCCTTCCTATAACATGAGATGTGATATCAAACTCCTTCCCATTCCAAACCTGAGACCCTTCCGATAGCATGAGATGTGATATCTCAATGCTTCAAAAACCAAACATGAGAACCATCCTATAACATGAGATGTGAAATCCAAATCCTTCCCTTCCCAAACCTGAGACTCTTCCTATAGCATGAGATGTGATATCTCAGTGCTTCTACCAAACCTGAGACCCCTCCTATAACATGAGATGTGATATCCAAATCCTTCCCCTTCCAAACCTGAGACCCTTCCTTTAGCATGAGATGTGATATCCAGCTCCTCCCATTCCAATCCTGAGACCCTTCCGATAGCATGAGATGTGATATCTCAATGCTTCTAATATCAAAACTGAGACCCTCCCTATAGCATGAGTTGTGATATATAAGTCCTTCCCATTCCAATCCTGAGACCCTTCCGATAGCATGAGATCTGTTATCTCAATGCTTCTAATACCAAACCTGAGATCCTTCCTATAACATGAGATGTGATATCCAACTCCTTCCCATTCCAATCCTGAGACCCTTCCTATAGCATGAGATGTGATATCTCAATAGTTCTAATACCAAACCTGAGATCCTTCCGATAGCATGAGATGTGATATCTCAATGCTTCTAATACCAAACCTGAGATCCTTCCTATAACATGAGAAGTGATATCCAAATCCTTCCCCTTCCAAACCTGAGACCCTCCCTTTAGCATGAGATGTGATATCCAACTCCTTCCCATTCCAATCCTGATACCCTTCTGATAGCATGAGATGTGATATCTCAATGCCTCTAATACCAAACCTGAGATCCTACCTCTAACATGAAATGTGATATCCAAATCCTTCCCTTTCCAAACCTGAGAGCCTTCCTACAGCATGAGATGTGATATCCAAGTCCTTCCCATTACAATCCTGAGACCCTTCCTATAACATGAGATGTGATATCCAACTCCTTCCCATTCCAACCTGAGACCCTTCCTATAGCATGAGATGGGATATCCAACTCCTTCCAAATCCAATCGTGATACCCTTCCGATAGCATGAGATGTGATATCCCAATGCTTCTACAAAACCTGAGACCCATACCATGGCATGAGATGTGATATCAAACTCCCGTCCTATACCATGAGACTTGATATCTCAATGCTTCTAATACCAAACCTGAGACCGGTCCAATAACATGAGATGTGATATCCAAATCCTTCCCCTTCCAAACTTTAGACCCTTCCTTTATCATGAGATGTGATATCCAAGTCCTTCCCATTCCATTCCTGAGACCCTTCCTATAGTATGAGATGTGATATCTCAATACTTCTAATACCAAACCTGAGACACTTCCTATAACATGAATTGTGATATCCAAGTCCTTCCCATTCCAATCCTGAGACCCTTCCGATAGCAGAGATGTGATATCTCAATGCTTATACCAAACCTGAGAACCTTCCGATAGCATGAGATGTGATATCTCAATGCTTCTAATACCAAACCTGAGATCGTTCCTATAACATGAGATGTGATATCCAAATCCTTCCCCTTCCAAACCTTAGACCCTCCCTTTAGCATGAGATGTGATATCCAACTCCTTCCCATTCCAATCCTGAGACCCTTCTGATAGCATGAGATGTGATATCTCAATGCCTCTAATACCAAACCTGAGATCCTACCTCTAACATGAAATGTGATATCCAACTCCTTCCCCTTTCAACCCTGAGAGCCTTCCTATAGAATGAGATGTGATATCCAAGTCCTTCCCATTCCAATCCTGAGACCCTTCCTATAACATGAGAAGTGATATCCAACTCCTTCCCATTCCAACCTTAGACCCTTCGTATAGCATGAGATGGGATATCCAACTCCTTCCAAATCCAATCCTGATACCCTTCCGATAGCATGAGATGTGATATCCCAATGCTTCTACAAAACCTGAGACCCATACCATGGCTTGAGATGTGATATCCAACTCCTTCCCATTCCAATTCTGAGACCCGTCCTATACCATGAGACTTGATATCTCAATGCTTCTAATACCAAAACTGAGACGGTCCTATAACATGAGATGTTATATCCAAATCCTTCCCATTCCAAACCTGAGACCCTTCCTATAGCATGAGATGTGATATCTCAATGCTTCTAATACCAAACCTGAGACCCTTCCTATAACGAGATGGGATATCCAACTCCTTCCCATTCCAATCCTGAGACCCTTCCGATAGAAGAGATGTGATATCTCAATGCTTATACCAAACCTGAGACCCTTCCTATAGCATGAGATGTCATATACAACTCCTTCCAATTCCAATTGTGAGACCCTTCCTATAGCATGAGATGGGATATCTCAATGCTTATACCAAACCTGAGACCCTTCCTATAGCATGAGATGTGATATCTCAATGCTTCTAATACCAAACGTGAGATCCTTCCGATAGCATGAGATGTGATATCTCAATGCTTCTAAAACCAAACATAAGAACCATCCTATAACATGAGATGTGAAATCCAAATCATTCCCTTTCCAAACCTGAGACCCTTCCTATAGCTTGAGATGTGATATCAAACTCCTTCCCATTCAATGTGATATCCAACTCCTTCCCATTCCAATCCTGAGACCCTTCCTATACCATGAGATGTGATATTTCAATGCTTCTAATACCAAACCTGAGACCCGTCCTAAAACATGAGATGTGAGATCCAAATCCTTCCCCTTCCAAACCTGAGACCTTTCCTTTAGCATGAGATGGGATATCCAACTCCTTCCCATTCCAAACCTGAGACCCTTCCTATAGCATGAGATGTTATATCTTAATGCTTCTAAAACCAAACCTGAGAACTATCCTATAACATGTGAAATCCAAATCCTTCCCTTTCCAAACCTGAGACCCTTCCGATAGCATGAGATGTGATATCTCAATGCTTCTAAAACCAAACATGAGAACCATCCTATAACATGAGATGTGAAATCCAAATCCTTCCCTTTCCAAACCTGAGACCCTTCCTATAGCTTGAGATGTGATATCAAACTCCTTCCCATTCCAATCCTGAGATAACTTGAGATGTGATATCCAACTACTTCCCATTCCAATCCTGAGACCCTTCCGATAGCATGAGATGTGATATCACAATGCTTCTACAAAACCTGAGACCCATACCATGGCATGAGATGTGATATCAAACTCCTTCCCATTCCAATCCTGAGACCCTTCCTATAGCTTGAGATGTGATATCCAATTCCTTCCCATTCCAATTCTGAGACCCGTCCTATACCATGAGACTTGATATCTCAATGCTTCTAATACCAAAACTGAGACGGTCCTATAACATGAGATGTGATATCCAAATCCTTCCCCATCCAATCCTGAGACCCTTCCTATAGCATGAGATGTGATATCTCAATGCTTCTAATACCAAACCTGAGACCCTTCCTATAACGAGATGGGATATCCAACTCCTTCCCATTCCAATCCTGAGACCCTTCCGATAGAAGAGATGTGATATCTCAATGCTTATACCAAACCTGAGACCGTTCCTATAGCATGAGATGTCATAGACAGCTCCTTCCGATTCCAATTGTGAGACCCTTCCTATAGCATGAGATGGGATATCTCAATGCTTATACCAAACCTGAGACCCTTCCTATAGCATGAGATGTGATATCTCAATGCTTCTAATACCAAACCTGAGATCCTTCCTATAACATGAGATGTGATATCAAACTCCTTCCCATTCCAAACCTGAGACCCTTCCGATAGCATGAGATGTGATATCTCAATGCTTCTAAAACCAAACATAAGAACCATCCTATAACATGAGATGTGAAATCCAAATCATTCCCTTTCCAAACCTGAGACCCTTCCTATAGCTTGAGATGTGATATCAAACTCCTTCCCATTCAATGTGATATCCAACTCCTTCCCATTCCAATCCTGAGACCCTTCTATACCATGAGATGTGATATTTCAATGCTTCTAATACCAAACCTGAGACCCGTCCTAAAACATGAGATGTGAGATCCAAATCCTTCCCCTTCCAAACCTGAGACCTTTCCTTTAGCATGAGATGGGATATCCAACTCCTTCCCATTCCAAACCTGAGACCCTTCCTATAGCATGAGATGTTATATCTTAATGCTTCTAAAACCAAACCTGAGAACTATCCTATAACATGTGAAATCCAAATCCTTCCCTTTCCAAACCTGAGACCCTTCCGATAGCATGAGATGTGATATCTCAATGCTTCTAAAACCAAACATGAGAACCATCCTATAACATGAGATGTGAAATCCAAATCCTTCCCTTTCCAAACCTGAGACCCTTCCTATAGCTTGAGATGTGATATCAAACTCCTTCCCATTCCAATCCTGAGATAGCTTGAGATGTGATATCCAACTCCTTCCCCTTCCAAACCTGAGACCCTCCCTTTAGCATGAGATGTGATATCCAACTCCTTCCCATTCCAATCCTGATACCCTTCTGATAGCATGAGATGTGATATCTCAATGCCTCTAATACCAAACCTGAGATCCTACCTCTAACATGAAATGTGATATCCAACTCCTTCCCTTTCCAAACCTGAGAGCCTTCCTACAGCATGAGATGTGATATCCAAGTCCTTCCCATTCCAATCCTGAGACCCTTCCTATAACATGAGATGTGATATCCAACTCCTTCCCATTCCAACCTGAGACCCTTCCTATAGCATGAGATGGGATATCCAACTCCTTCCAAATCCAATCCTGATACCCTTCCGATAGCATGAGATGTGATATCCCAATGCTTCTACAATACCTGAGACCCATACCATGGCATGAGATGTGATATCAAACTCCCGTCCTATACCATGAGACTTGATATCTCAATGCTTCTAATACCGAACCTGAGACCGGTCCAATAACATGAGATGTGATATCCAAATCCTTCCCCTTCCAAACCTTAGACCCTTCCTTAATCATGCGATGTGATATCTAAGTCCTTCCCATTCCATTCCTGAGACCCTTCCTATAGCATGAGATGTGATATCTCAATGCTTCTAATACCAAACCTGAGACCCTTCCTATAACATGAGATGTGATATCCAAGTCCTTCCCATTCCAATCCTGAGACCCTTCCTATAGCATGAGATGTGATATCTCAATGCTTCTAATACCAAACCTGAGACCCTTCCTATAACATGAATTGTGATATCCAAGTCCTTCCCATTCCAATCCTGAGACCCTTCCGTTAGCAGAAATGTGATATCTCAATGCTTATACCAAACCTGAGACTCTTCCGATAGCATGAGATGTGATATCTCAATGCTTCTAATACCAAACCTGAGACCCGTCCTATAACATGAGATGTGATATCCAATTCCTTCCCATTCCAAACATGAGACCCTTCCTATTGGATGAGATGTGATATCCAACTCCTTCCCATTCCAATCCTGAGACCCTTCCTATACCATGAGATGTGATATCTCAATGCTTCTAATACCAAACCTGGGACCCGTCCTATAACATGAGATGTGATATCCAAATCCGTCCCCTTCCATACCTTAGACCCTCCCTTTAGCATAAGATGTGATATCCAACTCCTTCCCATTCCAATCCTGAGACCCTTCTGATAGCATGAGATGTGATATCTCAATGCCTCTAATACCAAACCTGAGATCCTACCTCTAACATGAAATGAGATATCCAACGCCTTCCCCTTCCAACCCTGAGAGACTTCCTATAGAATGAGATGTGATATCCAAGTCCTTCCCATTCCAATCCTGAGACCCTTCCTATAACATGAGATGTGATATCCAACTCCTTCCCATTCCAACCTTAGACCCTTCCTATAGCATGAGATGGGATATCCAACTCCTTCCAAATCCAATCTTGATACCCTTCCGATAGCATGAGATGTGATATCCCAATGCCTCTACAAAACCTGAGACCCATACCATGGCATGAGATGTGATATGAAACTCCTTCCCATTCCAATCCTGAGACCCTTCCTATAGCTTGAGATGTGATATCCAACTCCTTCCCATTCCAATTCTGAGACCCGTCCTATACCATGAGACTTGATATCTCAATGCTTCTAATACCAAACCTGAGACCGGTCCTATAACATGAGATGTGATATCCAAATCCTTCCCCTTCCAAACCTTAGACCCTTCCTATAGCATGAGATGTGATATCTCAATGCTTCTAATACCAAACCTGAGACCCTTCCTATAACGAGATGGGATATCCAACTCCTTCCCATTCCAATCCTGAGACCCTTCCGATAGCAGAGATGTGATATCTCAATGCTTATACCAAACCTGTGACCCTTACTATGGCATGAGATGTCATATACAACTCCTTCCGATTCCAATCCTGAGACCCTTCCTATAGCATGAGATGGGATATCTCAATGCTTATACCAAACCTGAGACCCTTCCTATAGCATGAGATGTGATATCCAACTCCTTCCCATTCCAATCCTGAGACCCTTCCTATAGCATGAGATGTGATATCTCAATGCTTCTAATACCAAACCTGAGATCCTTCCTATAACATGAGATGTGATATCAAACTCCTTCCCATTCCAAACCTTTGCTTCTATCAAACCTGAGACCCTTCCTTTAGCATGAGATGTGATATCCAAGTCCTTCCCATTCCAATCCTGAGACCCTTCCTATAACATGAGACGTGATATCCAACTCCTTCCCATTCCAATCCTGAGGCTCTTCCTATAGCATGAGATGTGATATCTCAATGCTTCTAAAACCAAACATGAGAACCATCCTATAACATGAGATGTGAAATCCACATCATTCCCTTTCCAAACCTGAGACCCTTCCTATAGCTTGAGATGTGATATCAAACTCCTTCCCATTCAATGTGATATCCAACTCCTTCCCATTCCAATCCTGAGACCCTTCCTATACCAGGAGATGTGATATCTCAATGCTTCTAATACCAAACCTGAGACCCGTCCTAAAACATGAGATGTGAGATCCAAATCCTTCCCCTTCCAAACCTGAGACCTTTCCTTTAGCATGAGATGTGATATCTTAATGCTTCTAAAACCAAACCTGAGAACCATCCTATAACATGTGAAATCCAAATCCTTCCCTTTCCAAACCTGAGACCCTTCCGATAGCATGAGATATGTTATCTCAATGCTTCTAAAACCAAACATGAGAACCATCCTATAACATGAGATGTGAAATCCAAATCCTTCCCTTTCCAAACCTGAGACCCTTCCTATAGCTTGAGATGTGATATCAAACTCCTTCCCATTCCAATCCTGAGATAGCTTGAGATGTGTTATCCAACTCCTTCCCATTCCAATCCTGAGACCCTTCCTATACCATGAGATGTGATATCTCAATGCTTCTAATACCAAACCTGAGACCCGTCCTAAAACATGAGATGTGAGATCCAAATCCTTCCCCTTCCAAACCTGAGACCCTTCCTATAGCTTGAGATGTGATATCAAACTCCTTCCTATTCCAATCCTGAGATAGCTTGAGATGTGATATCCAACTCCATCCCATTCCAATCCTGAGACCCTTCCGATAGCATGAGATGTGATATCTCAATGCTTCTAATATCAAAACTGAGACCCTCCCTATAGTATGAGATGTGATATCTAAGTCCTTCCCATTCCTATCCTGAGACCCTTCCGATAGCAGAGATGTGATATCTCAATGCATATACCAAACCTGATGACCCTTCCTATGGCATGAGATGTGATATCCAACTCCTTCCCATTCCAATCCTGAGTTCCTTCCTATAGCATGAGATGTGATATCTCAATGCTTCTATCAAACCTGAGACCCTTCCTTTAGCATGAGATGTGATATCCAACTCCTTCCCATTCCAATCCTGAGACCCTTCCTATAACATGAAACGTGATATCCAACTCCTTCCCATTCCAATCCTGAAACCCTTCCTATAGCATGAGATGTGATATCTCAATGTTTCTAATAAAAAAACCTGAGACCCTTCCTATAGCAAGAGATGTGATATCCAAATCCTTCCCATTCCAATCCTGAGATCCTTCCTATAACATGAGATGTGATATCCAATTCCTTCCCTTCCCAAACCTGAGACCCTTACTATAGCTTGAGATGTGATATCAAACTCCTTCCCATTCCAATACTGAGATAGCTTGAGATGTGATATCCAACTCATTCCCATTCCAATCCTGAGACCCTTATTATACCATGAGATGTGATATCTCAATGCTTCTAATACCAAACCTGAGACCCGTCCTAAAACATGAGATGTGAGATCCAAATCCTTCCCTTCCCAAACCTGAGACCCTTCCTATAGCTTGAGATGTGATATCAAACTCCTTCCCATTCCAATACTGAGATAGCTTGAGATGTGATATCCAACTCATTCCCATTCCAATCCTGAGACCCTTATTATACCATGAGATGTGATATCTCAATGCTTCTAATACCAAACCTGAGACCCGTCCTAAAACATGAGATGTGAGATCCAAATCCTTCCCCTTCCAAACCTGAGACCTTTCCTTTAGCATGAGATGTGATATCCAACTCCTTCCCATTCCAATCCTGAGACCCTTCCGATAGCATGAGATGTGATTTCTCAATGCTTCTAATATCAAACCTTAGAACCTCCCTATAGCATGAGATGTGATATCCAACTCCTTCCAATTCCAATACTGAGACCCTTCCAATAGCATATGTGATATCTCAATCCTTCTAATATCAAAACTGAGACCCTCCCTATAGCATGAGATGTGATATCCAACTCCTTCCCATTCCAATCCTGAGACCCTTCCTATAGCATTAGATGTGATATCTCAATGCTTCTAATACCAAACCTGAGATCCTTCCTATAACATGACATGTGATATCCAACTCCTTCTCATTCCAAACCTGAGACCCTTCCGATAGCATGAGATGTGATATCTCAATGCTTCAAAAACCAAACATGAGAACCATCCTATAACATGAGATGTGAAATCCAAATCCTTCCCTTCCCAAACCTGAGACTCTTCCTATAGCATGAGATGTGATAACTCAATGCTTCTACCAAACCTGAAACCCTTCCTATAGCATGAGATGTGATATCCAACTCCTTCCCATTCCAATCCTGAGACACTTCCTATAGCATGAGATGTGATATCTCAATGCTTCTAATACCAAACCTGAGACCCGTCCTATAACATGAGATGTGATATCCAAATCCTTCCCCTTCCGATCCTGAGACCCTTCCTTTAGCATAAGATGTGATATCCAGCTCCTCCCATTCCAATCCTGGGACTCTTCCGATAGCATGAGATGTGATATCTCAATACTTCTAATATCAAAATTGAGACCCTCCCTATAGCATGAGATGTGATATCAACGTGCTTCCCATTCCAATCCTGAGACCCTTCCGATAGCAGAGATGTGATATCTCAATGCTTATACCAAACCTGAGACCCTTCCTATAACATGAGATGTGATATCCAACTCCTTCCCATTCCAATCCTGAGACCCTTCCTATAGCATGAGATGTGATATCTCAATGCTTCTAATACCAAACCTGAGATCCTTCTTATAACATGAGATGTGATATCCAACTCCTTCCAATTCCAATCCTGAGACCCTTCCTATAGCATGAGATGTGATATCTCAATGCTTCTAATACCAAACCTGAGATCCTTCCGATAGCATGAGATGTGATATCTCAATGCTTATAATACCAAACCTGAGATCCTTCCTATAACATGAGATGTGATATCCAACTCCTTCCCATTCCAATCCTGATACCCTTCTGATAGCATGAGATGTGATATCTCAATACCTCTAATACCAAACCTGAGATCCTACCTCTAACATGAAATGTGATATCCAACTCCTTCCCTTTCCAAACCTGAGAGCCTTCCTACAGCATGAGATGTGATATCCAAGTCCTTCCCATTCCAATCCTGAGACCCTTCCTATTACATGAGATGTGATATCCAACTCCTTCCCATTCCAACCTGAGACCCTTCCTATAGCATGAGATGGGATATCCAACTCCTTCCAAATCCAATCCTGATACCCTTCCGATAGCATGAGATGTGATATCCCAATGCTTCTACAAAACCTGAGACCCATACCATGGCATGAGATGTGATATCAAACTCCTTCCCATTCCAATCCTGAGACCCTTCCTATAGCTTGAGATGTGATATCCAACTCCTTCCCATTCCAATTCTGAGACCCGTCCTATACCATGAGACTTGATATCTCAATGCTTCTAATACCAAACCTGAGACCGGTCCTATAACATGAGATGTGATATCCAAATCCTTCCCCTTCCAAACCTTAGACCCTTCCTATAGCATGAGATGTGATATCTCAATGCTTCTAATACCAAACCTGAGACCCTTCCTATAACGAGATGTCATATACAACTCTTTCCGATTCCAATCCTGAGATCCTTCCTATAGCATGAGATGGGATATCTCAATGCTTATACCAAACCTGAGACCCTTCCTATAGCATGAGATGTGATATCCAACTCCTTCCCATTCCAATCCTGAGACCCTTCCTATAGCATGAGATGTGATATCTCAATGCTTCTAATACCAAACCTGAGATCCTTCCTATAACATGAGATGTGATATCAAACTCCTTCCCATTCCAAACCTTTGCTTCTATCAAACCTGAGACCCTTCCTTTAGCATGAGATGTGATATCCAAGTCCTTCCCATTCCAATCCTGAGACCCTTCCTATAACATGAGACGTGATATCCAACTCCTTCCCATTCCAATCCTGAGGCTCTTCCTATAGCATGAGATGTGATATCTCAATGCTTCTAAAACCAAACATGAGAACCATCCTATAACATGAGATGTGAAATCCAAATCATTCCCTTTCCAAACCTGAGACCCTTCCTATAGCTTGAGATGTGAAATCAAACTCCTTCCCATTCAATGTGATATCCAACTCCTTCCCATTCCAATCCTGAGACCCTTCCTATACCATGAGATGTGATATCTCAATGCTTCTAATACCAAACCTGAGACCCGTCCTAAAACATGAGATGTGAGATCCAAATCCTTCCCCTTCCAAACCTGAGACCTTTCCTTTAGCATGAGATGTGATATCTTAATGCTTCTAAAACCAAACCTGAGAACCATCCTATAACATGTGAAATCCAAATCCTTCCCTTTCCAAACCTGAGACCCTTCCGATAGCATGAGATATGTTATCTCAATGCTTCTAAAACCAAACATGAGAACCATCCTATAACATGAGATGTGAAATCCAAATCCTTCCCTTTCCAAACCTGAGACCCTTCCTATAGCTTGAGATGTGATATCAAACTCCTTCCCATTCCAATCCTGAGATAGCTTGAGATGTGTTATCCAACTCCTTCCCATTCCAATCCTGAGACCCTTCCTATACCATGAGATGTGATATCTCAATGCTTCTAATACCAAACCTGAGACCCGTCCTAAAACATGAGATGTGAGATCCAAATCCTTCCCCTTCCAAACCTGAGACCCTTCCTATAGCTTGAGATGTGATATCAAACTCCTTCCTATTCCAATCCTGAGATAGCTTGAGATGTGATATCCAACTCCATCCCATTCCAATCCTGAGACCCTTCCGATAGCATGAGATGTGATATCTCAATGCTTCTAATATCAAAACTGAGACCCTCCCTATAGTATGAGATGTGATATCTAAGTCCTTCCCATTCCTATCCTGAGACCCTTCCGATAGCAGAGATGTGATATCTCAATGCATATACCAAACCTGATGACCCTTCCTATGGCATGAGATGTGATATCCAACTCCTTCCCATTCCAATCCTGAGTTCCTTCCTATAGCATGAGATGTGATATCTCAATGCTTCTATCAAACCTGAGACCCTTCCTTTAGCATGAGATGTGATATCCAACTCCTTCCCATTCCAATCCTGAGACCCTTCCTATAACATGAAACGTGATATCCAACTCCTTCCCATTCCAATCCTGAAACCCTTCCTATAGCATGAGATGTGATATCTCAATGTTTCTAATAAAAAAACCTGAGACCCTTCCTATAGCAAGAGATGTGATATCCAAATCCTTCCAATTCCAATCATGAGATCCTTCCTATAACATGAGATGTGATATCCAATTCCTTCCCTTCCCAAACCTGAGACCCTTACTATAGCTTGAGATGTGATATCAAACTCCTTCCCATTCCAATACTGAGATAGCTTGAGATGTGATATCCAACTCATTCCCATTCCAATCCTGAGACCCTTATTATACCATGAGATGTGATATCTCAATGCTTCTAATACCAAACCTGAGACCCGTCCTAAAACATGAGATGTGAGATCCAAATCCTTCCCTTCCCAAACCTGAGACCCTTCCTATAGCTTGAGATGTGATATCAAACTCCTTCCCATTCCAATACTGAGATAGCTTGAGATGTGATATCCAACTCATTCCCATTCCAATCCTGAGACCCTTATTATACCATGAGATGTGATATCTCAATGCTTCTAATACCAAACCTGAGACCCGTCCTAAAACATGAGATGTGAGATCCAAATCCTTCCCCTTCCAAACCTGAGACCTTTCCTTTAGCATGAGATGTGATATCCAACTCCTTCCCATTCCAATCCTGAGACCCTTCCGATAGCATGAGATGTGATTTCTCAATGCTTCTAATACCAAACCTGAGATCCTTCCTATAACATGACATGTGATATCCAACTCCTTCTCATTCCAAACCTGAGACCCTTCCGATAGCATGATATGTGATATCTCAATGCTTCAAAAACCAAACATGAGAACCATCCTATAACATGAGATGTGAAATCCAAATCCTTCCCTTCCCAAACCTGAGACTCTTCCTATAGCATGAGATGTGATAACTCAATGCTTCTACCAAACCTGAAACCCTTCCTATAGCATGAGATGTGATATCCAACTCCTTCCCATTCCAATCCTGAGACACTTCCTATAGCATGAGATGTGATATCTCAATGCTTCTAATACCAAACCTGAGACCCGTCCTATAACATGAGATGTGATATCCAAATCCTTCCCCTTCCGATCCTGAGACCCTTCCTTTAGCATAAGATGTGATATCCAGCTCCTCCCATTCCAATCCTGGGACTCTTCCGATAGCATGAGATGTGATATCTCAATACTTCTAATATCAAAATTGAGACCCTCCCTATAGCATGAGATGTGATATCAACGTGCTTCCCATTCCAATCCTGAGACCCTTCCGATAGCAGAGATGTGATATCTCAATGCTTATACCAAACCTGAGACCCTTCCTATAACATGAGATGTGATATCCAACTCCTTCCCATTCCAATCCTGAGACCCTTCCTATAGCATGAGATGTGATATCTCAATGCTTCTAATACCAAACCTGAGATCCTTCTTATAACATGAGATGTGATATCCAACTCCTTCCAATTCCAATCCTGAGACCCTTCCTATAGCATGAGATGTGATATCTCAATGCTTCTAATACCAAACCTGAGATCCTTCCGATAGCATGAGATGTGATATCTCAATGCTTATAATACCAAACCTGAGATCCTTCCTATAACATGAGATGTGATATCCAACTCCTTCCCATTCCAATCCTGATACCCTTCTGATAGCATGAGATGTGATATCTCAATACCTCTAATACCAAACCTGAGATCCTACCTCTAACATGAAATGTGATATCCAACTCCTTCCCTTTCCAAACCTGAGAGCCTTCCTACAGCATGAGATGTGATATCCAAGTCCTTCCCATTCCAATCCTGAGACCCTTCCTATTACATGAGATGTGATATCCAACTCCTTCCCATTCCAACCTGAGACCCTTCCTATAGCATGAGATGGGATATCCAACTCCTTCCAAATCCAATCCTGATACCCTTCCGATAGCATGAGATGTGATATCCCAATGCTTCTACAAAACCTGAGACCCATACCATGGCATGAGATGTGATATCAAACTCCTTCCCATTCCAATCCTGAGACCCTTCCTATAGCTTGAGATGTGATATCCAACTCCTTCCCATTCCAATTCTGAGACCCGTCCTATACCATGAGACTTGATATCTCAATGCTTCTAATACCAAACCTGAGACCGGTCCTATAACATGAGATGTGATATCCAAATCCTTCCCCTTCCAAACCTTAGACCCTTCCTATAGCATGAGATGTGATATCTCAATGCTTCTAATACCAAACCTGAGACCCTTCCTATAACGAGATGTCATATACAACTCTTTCCGATTCCAATCCTGAGACCCTTCCTATAGCATGAGATGGGATATCTCAATGCTTATACCAAACCTGAGACCCTTCCTATAGCATGAGATGTGATATCCAACTCCTTCCCATTCCAATCCTGAGACCCTTCCTATAGCATGAGATGTGATATCTCAATGCTTCTAATACCAAACCTGAGATCCTTCCTATAACATGAGATGTGATATCAAACTCCTTCCCATTCCAAACCTTTGCTTCTATCAAACCTGAGACCCTTCCTTTAGCATGAGATGTGATATCCAAGTCCTTCCCATTCCAATCCTGAGACCCTTCCTATAACATGAGACGTGATATCCAACTCCTTCCCATTCCAATCCTGAGGCTCTTCCTATAGCATGAGATGTGATATCTCAATGCTTCTAAAACCAAACATGAGAACCATCCTATAACATGAGATGTGAAATCCAAATCATTCCCTTTCCAAACCTGAGACCCTTCCTATAGCTTGAGATGTGATATCAAACTCCTTCCCATTCAATGTGATATCCAACTCCTTCCCATTCCAATCCTGAGACCCTTCCTAAACCATGAGATGTGATATCTCAATGCTTCTAATACCAAACCTGAGACCCGTCCTAAAACATGAGATGTGAGATCCAAATCCTTCCCCTTCCAAACCTGAGACCTTTCCTTTAGCATGAGATGTGATATCTTAATGCTTCTAAAACCAAACCTGAGAACCATCCTATAACATGTGAAATCCAAATCCTTCCCTTTCCAAACCTGAGACCCTTCCGATAGCATGAGATATGTTATCTCAATGCTTCTAAAACCAAACATGAGAACCATCCTATAACATGAGATGTGAAATCCAAATCCTTCCCTTTCCAAACCTGAGACCCTTCCTATAGCTTGAGATGTGATATCAAACTCCTTCCCATTCCAATCCTGAGATAGCTTGAGATGTGTTATCCAACTCCTTCCCATTCCAATCCTGAGACCCTTCCTATACCATGAGATGTGATATCTCAATGCTTCTAATACCAAACCTGAGACCCGTCCTAAAACATGAGATGTGAGATCCAAATCCTTCCCCTTCCAAACCTGAGACCCTTCCTATAGCTTGAGATGTGATATCAAACTCCTTCCTATTCCAATCCTGAGATAGCTTGAGATGTGATATCCAACTCCATCCCATTCCAATCCTGAGACCCTTCCGATAGCATGAGATGTGATATCTCAATGCTTCTAATATCAAAACTGAGACCCTCCCTATAGTATGAGATGTGATATCTAAGTCCTTCCCATTCCTATCCTGAGACCCTTCCGATAGCAGAGATGTGATATCTCAATGCATATACCAAACCTGATGACCCTTCCTATGGCATGAGATGTGATATCCAACTCCTTCCCATTCCAATCCTGAGTTCCTTCCTATAGCATGAGATGTGATATCTCAATGCTTCTAATATCAAAACTGAGACCCTCCCTATAGTATGAGATGTGATATCTAAGTCCTTCCCATTCCTATCCTGAGACCCTTCCGATAGCTGAGATGTGATATCTCAATGCATATACCAAACCTGAGACCCTTCATATAGCTTGAGATGTGATATCAAACTCCTTCCCATTCCAATCCTGAGATAGCTTGAGATGTGATATCCAACTCCTTCCCATTCCAATCCTGAGACCCTTATTATACCATAAGATGTGATATCTCAATGCTTCTAATACCAAACCTGAGACCCGTCCTAAAACATGAGATGTGAGATCCAAATCCTTCCCCTTCCAAACCTGAGACCTTTCCTTTAGCATGAGATGTGATATCCAACTCCTTCCCATTCCAATCCTGAGACCCTTCCGATAGCATGAGATGTGATATCTCAATGCTTCTAATATCAAACCTGAGAACCTCCCTATAGCATGAGATGTGATATCCAACTCCTTCCAATTCCAATACTGAGACCCTTCCAATAGCATATGTGATATCTCAATGCTTCTAATATCAAAACTGAGACCCTCCCTATACCATGAGATGTGGTATCCAACTCCTTCCCATTCCAATCCTGAGACCCTTCCTATAGCATGAGATGTGATATCTCAATGCTTCTAATACCAAACCTGAGATCCTTCCTATAACATGAGATGTGATATCAAACTCCTTCCCATTCCAAACCTGAGACCCTTCCGAGAGCATGAGATGTGATATCTCAATGCTTCAAAAACCAAACATGAGAAACATCCTATAACATGAGATGTGAAATCCAAATCCTTCCCTTCCCAAACCTGAGACTCTTCCTATAGCATGAGATGTGATATCTCAATGCTTCTACCAAACCTGAAACCCTTCCTATAGCATGAGATGTGATATCCAACTCCTTCCCATTCCAATCCTGAGACACTTCCTATAGCATGAGATGTGATATCTCAATGCTTCTAATACCAAACCTGAGACCCGTCCTATAACATGAGATGTGATATCCAATTCCTTCCCATTCCAAACATGAGACCCTTCCTGTTGGATGAGATGTGATATCCAACTCCTTCCCATTCCAATCCTGAGACCCTTCCTATACCATGAGATGTGATATCTCAATGCTTCTAATACCAAACCTGGGACCCGTCCTATAACATGAGATATGATATCCAAATCCTTCCCCTTCCAAACCTGAGACCCTTCCTTTAGCATGAGATGTGATATCCAAATCCTTCCCATTCCAATCCTGAAACCCTTCCTATAGCATGAGATGTGATATCTCAATGTTTCTAATAAAAAACCTGAGACCCTTCTGTGATGCTGGAAATGCATCAGAGGGACAGGGCCTCTGAATCCTTGTCCTTTTCTGCCTTTTATCGTGTGTTCTGTTATGTTTTCTGCCCAAGAGTCCATTTGGGACTCCTGGCAGTGCAGCTCTCTCTTTTGGTTTGGTGAACAGACTCATGGGATACCCTTATGGCACCCCTGGGTAGGGGTACAACCCTGTGCCCCTAGTGTATGTTTTTGGGCACCTGTGGGTGGCCCACAGAGCAGGGTATGGGCTGGTGGCAGCTCCATGCTGAATTGGACAGGTGCTCTGGGTGTCCTCCATTTTGGGATACCCAGGCCCTGCCATTGGGATCAGTTGATTCCTGATAGAAAACAAGATGGCCCCTGTGGCCTCTTGCTTTCTATTGCCTGTTGTCTTGTTTTTCCCAAAGTCCTGGGAAGCCCTGACTCTGTCCCTTCCCCCTGACTGGCTGTTGGGTGGAAGTTCCATATATGGTGTTGTTGTGAAGGCCCAGCTAGACTGACTGGAGCCTTCCCTTTGACTGTATGTTGTGGGTACCTCCTGTGGGTGGGACCTGGGTGAATGGAGTGTGTGACCAATATACACTTCTTGTTGTGGTTGTCTGGTTTCTGGCATGTGAGACAAAGACTGAGACAGCCCTGCCCGAAACTGGCCTGAATGCAGTGTGTAGTGTTGAATGTCTGGGTACTTGTCCCAATCCACATTCCTTGTTGTGAGTGTCTGAAAGGGAGGAGTGTGGCCTGAATGCACTGTGTGCCTGATTGGCTGACTGACTGCATGAATGCCCTTCTGTGTGATTGGCTGCTGTGTGTGTGCCAGCAGTGTGGATGAGAGACAGAATAGTATATCTGGGGACCTCTCACCACTGGAAATTGTTCAGAAGCATTCAGAAGCTGAGTCTCCACTCAAGAGTAACTGGATTTGCTGATCCTCGACGTCCAGCTGGAAGAAGAAGACTTGCTGTGGCATTTGCTTCGACGGAACTGAAGGTTGTCGAAATCGTCGAGGACTGACCCGAGAGAGGACCTGGCTAGGCGCCCTCTTCCCGTGCTCCGAGGGACCATCGAGCACCGCTGAATCTTCGCCGAAGCGCCCTGGAAGTCAGACCCTCGAAAGGCTGCCGACCCGAGACGGGACCGCCGAGGAGATCGAAGTGAAGCACCCGGACCTCGACGCTGTCGAAGTCCATTGCCGTCGACCAGGGTTCGCAGGTCTGTGCAACCGCTGGAGGCCCGTCGAAGCTGTGTTGCCCAGCCGTGGGAACCACTTGACGCCGAGCCGCCGACGACCGGAGCCGTCCGCTCCTTGCCTAAGAACATTTGACTCGAAGGACTCCCTCGTCCGCACCGTCGACCGCTTTTGTCCTGCCGGAGAAAGTCGAGGACGACCAACGCGCCGAGGAGAATCCGCCGGTGGGTTTCCCGCCACCTCACGACCCCAAAGACTCGAGCGACTCGACGCCCTTGTTGGGCTACCGTCATTCACAATCTTTGCGGTCCAGAACTAGTGTCGCCGAGGTGCCCCGCACGCCTCTTCCTCGCAGGACGCCGACGTCTCGACGCCGACGAGCACCGCTCGGATCGAAGCCTGCCGCCTCATCGACGCCGTTCTACCCTGTTTGTTGTCGGACGTTCGACGCCCCGTGTCTCCCGCTTGAAAGGGAAGGCATTCAAGAAGGGCCGTCGATTCCCCGACACCGAACACCGAGTTCCTCGACGCTTCTCGACGCCTCTCGACGATCCGTGACTCCTGCTTTAAAGGGGGTCATTCAAGAAGGATCTGTCGACGCCTCTTCGAAGAACTCGACTCCACCAGGTACATTGGGGGGGTAAAAACATTGTAGGAGAGAATAAGACTATTGAACAATATATGGACTGGGCTGGTGTTATATCTCTTTATTTTACAGGTTGCCCAGGTGGGGGGATCTCCACACAGAACTGTGTCCAGTGGTAGGGGCCAGTATTCTGCCTATTGTTTCAACCCTCTGTTATCTCTCCTCTCTCTATTGCTGGTTTCCTTCTTATTGATCTGTGTGCCATTTTAACAGTATGGTGAATGCACTTTAATGAGGTCTAATATTAGTGGTACCACTTTAGAATTGTAGATATTTACCATTATTGATTTTCCTGAGCACAAAGTGCGTTATTGTGATAAGTGTACATAACCTTTGAATATTAATTATATAAAGACTGTGTTTTCAGTAATACAGTGTGTGGACATTCCTTTGTGGGGGCTTGGGGGATACACTGTACTTAAGAACCAGCCTGCATCACCTCCTGAGAAGCTAGGCCTTGATTGCTCGTCCATCGCTACCGTAATAGAGAATCTTGGCTGGGGTCCTCTGTGCCTCTCCTCTACCATATAGAGAGCGGAAGTACAGACCCCCCACCGGTCTTTACAAGCTGGTGGCAGCGGTGGGATGCTTATGGTTTTAAGACTCAGTGTATAACCGTGCCACTTACAAAATATCCGCACTTTATTAGATTAAGGTTTGGGTGTGTACCAAATAACTGCATTACAGGCAATGGAGCCCATTGCAAATGGTAAATTGACTCGGATGAGCTTAGAGGCTCTCCAGAGTGCTTGTGAAGCCAGGGAGTTAGACTTTGTGGATAAGTCTAGGGCTGAGCTGATAGCTGCCCTGGTGGATTACCAGACTGATGGTGAAACTTTTGATGAAGGGGGGGATGCAACCAGTGAGGACTCTGCCCCTGGGGTTGTCGCTGAATCTGTTTCTGGGAATGCCACCATTCCTGCTGCCTCTGTTCCAAACCCCAGCAATTCCATGGAACTTGAGTTATTAAGGATGAAGTTAGCCTTTGAATATCGCAAGTTGGAAATAGAAGCTGAGCTTAAGAAAGAGGAGCTGGCACAGCAAGTGGAACTCAAGAATAAGGACCTTGAACTCAAAAGCCAGGACACTGAATGTCAGAGAATCCAGCTAGAGAAAGCTAGGGTGGAGACTTCAGCTAGATCCAGTGAGAGTGTCAGGTCCCCAGCCACCAAGTTTATGAAAGATTTGGTTGGTGTGTTTGTGGAGGGTTCAGATATCCTCCAATGGATTGAAGCGTTTGAAATGGCTTGTGCAATTCATGATGTGGATAAAAGAGATTGGGCTAAGTGTTTGTTAAGCAGAGTGCCTCAAACTGGATATGACTGTATTCTGAAGCTGAGTGTGGAAGAAAGGGGTCAGTATGAGTGTATGAAGTCTGCTTTGATTGCCTGGGATATCCAACTCCTTCCCATTCCAATCCTGAGACCCTTCTGATAGCAGAGATGTGATATCTCAATGCTTATACCAAACCTGTGACCCTTCCTATGGCATGACATGTTATATACAACTCCTTCCGATTCCAATCCTGAGACCCTTCCTATAGAATGAGATGTGATATCTCACTGCTTCTAATACCAAACCTGAGATGTGATATCCAACTCCTTCCCATTCCAAACCTTTGCTTCTATCAAACCTGAAACCCTTCCTTTAGCATGAGATGTGATATCCAACTGCTTCCCATTCCAATCCTGAAACCCTTCCTATAACATGACGTGATATCCAACTCCTTCCCATTCCAATCCTGAGACTCTTCCTATAGCATGAGATGTGATATCTCAATGCTTCTAAAACCAAACAGGAGAACCATCCTATAACATGAGATGTGAAATCCAAATCATTCCCTTTCCAAACCTGAGACCCCCCCTTTAGCATGAGATGTGATATCCAACTCCTACCCATTCCAATCCTGAGACCCTTCTGATAGCATGAGATGTGATATCTCAATGCCTCTAATACAAAACCTGAGATAGAACCTCTAACATGAAATGTGATATCCAACTCCTTCCCCTTCCAACCCTGAAAGCCTTCCTATATAATGAGATGTGATATCCAAGTCCTTCCCATTCCAATCTGAGACCCTTCCTATAACATGAGAGTTGATATCCAACTCCTTCCCATTCCAACCTTAGACCCTTCCTATAGCATGAGATGGGATATCCAACTCCTTCCAAATCCAATCCTGATACCCTTCCGATAGCATGAGATGTGATATCCCAATGCCTCTACAAAACCCGAGACCCATACCATGGCATGAGATGTGATATCAAACTCCTTCCCATTCCAATCCTGAGACCCTTCCTATAGCTTGAGATGTGATATCAAACTCCTTCCCATTCAATGTGATATCCAACTCCTTCCCATTCCAATCCTGAGACCCTTCCTATACCATGAGATGTGATATCTCAATGCTTCTAATACCAAACCTGAGACCCGTCCTAAAACATGAGATGTGAGATCCAAATCCTTCCCCTTCCAAACCTGAGACCTTTCCTTTAGCGTGAGATGTGATATCCAACTCCTTCCCATTCCAAACCTGAGACCCTTCCTATAGCATGAGATGTTATATCTTAATGCTGCTAAAACCAAACATGAGAACGATCCTATAACATGAGATGTGAAATCCAAATCCTTCCCTTTCCAAACCTGAGACCCTTCCTCGAGCTTGAGATGTGATATCAAACTCCTTCCCATTCCAATCCTGAGATCCTTCCTATAACATGAGATGTGATATCTCAATGCTTCTAATACCAAACCTGAGACCCTTCCTTTAACGAGATGGGATATCCAACTCCTTCCCATTCCAATCCTGAGACCCTTCTGATAGCAGAGATGTGATATCATAATGCTTATACCAAACCTGTGACCCTTCCTATGGCATGAGATGTCATATACAACTCCTTCCGATTCCAATCCTGAGACCCTTCCTATAGAATGAGATGTGATATCTCACTGCTTCTAATACCAAACCTGAGATGTGATATCCAACTCCTTCCCATTCCAAACCTTTGCTTCTATCAAACCTGAAACCCTTCCTTTAGCATGAGATGTGATATCCAACTCCTTCCCATTCCAATCCTGAGACCCTTCCTATAACATGACGTGATATCCAACTCCTTCCCATTCCAATCCTGAGACTCTTCCTATAGCATGAGATGTGATATCTCAATGCTTCTAAAACCAAACAGGAGAACCATCCTATAACATGAGATGTGAAATCCAAATCATTCCCTTTCCAAACCTGAGACCCTTCCTATAGCTTGAGATGTGATATCAAACTCCTTCCCATTCAATGTGATATCCAACTCCTTCCCATTCCAATTCTGAGACCCTTCCTATACCATGAGATTTGATATCTCAATGCTTCTAATACCAAACCTGAGACCCGTCCTAAAACATGAGATGTGAGATCCAAATCCTTCCCCTTCCAAACCTGAGACCTTTCCTTTAGCATGAGATGTGATATCCAACTCCTTCCCATTCCAAACCTGAGACCCTTCCTATAGCATGAGATGTTATATCTTAATACTTCTAAAACCAAACCTGAGAACCATCCTATAACATGTGAAATCCAAATCCTTCCCTTTCCAAACCTGAGACCCTTCCGATAGCATGAGATGTGATATCTCAATGCTGCTAAAACCAAACATGAGAACGATCCTATAACATGAGATGTGAAATCCAAATCCTTCCCTTTCCAAACCTGAGACCCTTCCTCTAGCTTGAGATGTGATATCAAACTCCTTCCCATTCCAATCCTGAGATAGCTTGAGATGTGATATCCAACTCCTTCCCATTCCAATCCTGAGACCCTTCCTATACCATGAGATGTGATATCTCAATGCTTCTAATACCAAACCTGAGACCCGTCCTAAAACATGAGATGTGAGATCCAAATCCTTCCCCTTCCAAACCTGAGACCCTTCCTATAGCTTGAAATGTGATATCAAACTCCTTCCCATTCCAATCCTGAGAAAGCTTGAGATGTGATATCCAACTCCATCCCATTCCAATCCTGAGACCCTTCCGATAGCATGAGATGTGATATCTCAATGCTTCTAATATCAAACCTGAGACCCTCCCTATAGTATGAGATGTGATATCTAAGTCCTTCCCATTCCTATCCTGAGACCCTTCCGATAGCAGAGATGTGATATCTCAATGCTTATACCAAACCTGATGACCCTTCCTATGGCATGAGATGTGATATCCAACTCCTTCCCATTCCAATCCTGAGTTCCTTCCTATAGCATGAGATGTGATATCTCAATGCTTCTATCAAACCTGAGACCCTTCCTTTAGCAGGAGATGTGATATCCAACTCCTTCCCATTCCAATCCTGAGACCCTTCCTATAACATGAGACGTGATATCCAACTCCTTCCCATTCCAATCCTGAGACTCTTCCTATAGCATGAGATGTGATATCTCAATGCTTCTAATACCAAACCTGGGACCCGTCCTATAACATGAGATATGATATCCAAATCCTTCCCCTTCCAAACCTGAGACCCTTCCTTTAGCATGAGATGTGATATCCTATTCCTTCCCATTCCAATCCTGAAACCCTTCCTATAGCATGAGATGTGATATCTCAATGTTTCTAATAAAAAACCTGAGACCCTTCCTATAGCAAGAGATGTGATATCCAAATCCTTCCCATTCCAATCCTGAGACCCTTCCTATAACGAGATGTGATATCCAGCTCCTTCCCATTCCAATCCTGAGTTCCTTTCTATAGCATGAGATGTGATATCTCAATGCTTCTATCAAACCTGAGACCCTTCCTTTAGCAGGAGATGTGATATCCAACTCCTTCCCATTCCAATCCTGAGACCCTTCCTATAACATGAGACGTGATATCCAACTCCTTCCCATTCCAATCCTGAGACTCTTCCTATAGCATGAGATGTGATATCTGTAAGGATATTTGGCATGTTACAGCACAGAGTACAGCACTACTGCACAAGTAGCATTTTTTTTTTTGCAGCACCACCACAAGGGTGCGGTGCATTGCTATATGGGTTAGCAGATTAACAAGGAAAGACAGACTATTCAGTCAAAAACGATTTTAACATATAAGATGCAAATCTATTTTTACAGTTAAAAGCACACGTGTTCATTTAAAAATGCACACTATTTTTCACCTGAAATGCCTATATTGCTAGAGACACATTTAAAAATTAACAGCTAACATATTAACCATTAACCCGACTAATAAAACCTTATTTTAATATAACTCACTAATAAAATGTGTTCTCTACTGCAGAATTAGGCATACTTTGAAAACCAGTTAAATGAGTGTGCAGATTTTTTTTCCTCTCTTCTCTGCCTGATTATCCGTGTTGTTGTGCACAGTAACTGCAGGAGGAAGGAAGTCAGATTTGCAACAATTGCAAATGTATAAGCGAAGCTATTGTTGAAGAGTAGGAGGATGAGAGATGATGGATTTCATTGGAACACGTCATAAAGAGGGCTGAGAGGAAAGTTTTAGTGGGCAGTAGCAGGGAAACAGACGGGCAGACATCTTTCTGCACTACTGGGGAGAAGACCTGGCTGTGGGGGTGTCCTGCTGCAGTCGAGACTGGGGAAAGCTGAAAGAATTACCTTTCCACTGGCAGAGGCAGTCCTATCTGAAAAAGCTGAGAATTCCAGGCAATGACCCCGGCTTGAGAAGGCAAGCGTTCCTTTTTGCTGGAATTAAGCCAAGAGAGCCACATTCACAGAGAGAAGCCTCTGAACAGATAAGGTAATTACCTAACTGGGGGAGCTGTGTGTGTGCACGAAAGTATGCAGTCAGTGTAGAAAAATGAAAGTCCCGTGCGTGTCTTAATCAAGTGCTAATGTTGCAATTTAAGTTCTGTTCTCCGCCACTATAATTGCAGTGTGTCATTGAAAATGCTTTGATTGTTCCATTTTATTGCTGTAAAGAATGAGATCATGTCTAAATGCAACTTTTATAATACAGAAAATATTTGAAAACAGACGGGTGGTTTATTTTCTATTTACCATTACAATGCCAATGATGTGGGGAGATTTTTAAACAGTGCAATGGTCATTTTAAGACAGATGTGTGTATGTCAGAATCAGTATGAATAATTGTGAGTGACTGTAGTATAACTTGTTGGAGGTACATGAGCCAACGGGAAGAGAGACTCTCTGAACATAGCTCCCTACCGTATATAAGGTAGTGGAAATTACCACAAGACTACCACATATAGCTCTCTGTCGTAAATAAGTCAGTGAGTTTGCCCATGGTGGCGCACCAACACTATCACTGGAAATTGTGGTATCTCTAGAATGCAGGTCTGAGGTCTCTCTAGTGATCACACGAAAAATCTAAGCGAAGATAAGGGATTCTGGACATTGGGGCCACAAATAAAACAAGGGAATTATGCTCACCAAAATACCACCAACCACGTATACCAAATATGCAGGTCTGGGTGCTGAAATAATGCATGTCCATTGTATTATTGTTGCACATGGCCAAATCTGAATACAAAGAGTGATTATTGCTAAGTTATTTTTCGGCGGTAATAAAATACCGTCAGGCCCCAAATCTCCACAAAATACCCTACATATCTCAATGCTTCTAATACCAAACCTGGGACCCGTCCTATAACATGAGATATGATATCCAAATCCTTCACCTTCCAAACCTGAGACCCTTCCTTTAGCATGAAATGTGATATCCTATTCCTTCCCATTCCAATCCTGAAACCCTTCCTATAGCATGAGATGTGATATCTCAATGTTTCTAATAAAAAACCTGAGACCCTTCCTATAGCAAGAGATGTTATATCCAAATCCTTCCCATTCCAATCCTGAGACCCTTCCTATAACGAGATGTGATATCCAACTCCTTCCCATTCCAATCCTGAGACCCTTCCTATAACATGAGACGTGATATCCAACTCCTTCCCATTCCAAACCTTAGACCCTCCCTTTAGCATGAGATGTGATATCCAACTCCTACCCATTCCAATCCTGAGACCCTTCTGATAGCATGAGATGTGATATCTCAATGCCTCTAATACCAAACCTGAGATACAACCTCTAACATGAAATGGAATATCCAACTCCTTCCCCTTCCAACCCTGAGAGCCTTCCTATATAATGAGATGTGATATTGAAGTCCTTCCCATTCCAGTCTGAGACCCTTCCTATAACATGAGATGTGATATCCAACTCCTTCCCATTCCAACCTTAGACCCTTCCTATAGCATGAGATGGGATATCCAACTCCTTCCCATTCCAATTCTGAGACCCGTCCTATACCATGAGACTTGATATCTCAATGCTTCTAATACCAAACCTGAGACCGGTCCTATAACATGAGATGTGATATCCAAATCCTTCCCCTTCCAAACCTTAGACCCTTCCTATAGCATGAGATGTGATATCTCAATGCTTCTAATACCAAACCTGAGACCCTTCCTTTAATGAGATGGGATATCCAACTCCTTCCCATTCCAATCCTGAGACCCTTCTGATAGCAGAGATGTGATATCATAATGCTTATACCAAACCTGTGACCCTTCCTATGGCATGAGATGTCATATACAACTCCTTCCGATTCCAATCCTGAGACCCTTCCTATAGAATGAGATGTGATATCTCACTGCTTCTAATACCAAACCTGAGATGTGATATCCAACTCCTTCCCATTCCAAACCTTTGCTTCTATCAAACCTGAAACCCTTCCTTTAGCATGAGATGTGATATCCAACTCCTTCCCATTCCAATCCTGAGACCCTTCCTATAACATGACGTGATATCCAACTCCTTCCCATTCCAATCCTGAGACTCTTCCTATAGCATGAGATGTGATATCTCAATGCTTCTAAAACCAAACAGGAGAACCATCCTATAACATGAGATGTGAAATCCAAATCATTCCCTTTCCAAACCTGAGACCCTTCCTATAGCTTGAGATGTGATATCAAACTCCTTCCCATTCAATGTGATATCCAACTCCTTCCCATTCCAATTCTGAGACCCTTCCTATACCATGAGATTTGATATCTCAATGCTTCTAATACCAAACCTGAGACCCGTCCTAAAACATGAGATGTGAGATCCAAATCCTTCCCCTTCCAAACCTGAGACCTTTCCTTTAGCATGAGATGTGATATCCAACTCCTTCCCATTCCAAACCTGAGACCCTTCCTATAGCATGAGATGTTATATCTTAATACTTCTAAAACCAAACCTGAGAACCATCCTATAACATGTGAAATCCAAATCCTTCCCTTTCCAAACCTGAGACCCTTCCGATAGCATGAGATGTGATATCTCAATGCTGCTAAAACCAAACATGAGAACGATCCTATAACATGAGATGTGAAATCCAAATCCTTCCCTTTCCAAACCTGAGACCCTTCCTCTAGCTTGAGATGTGATATCAAACTCCTTCCCATTCCAATCCTGAGATAGCTTGAGATGTGATATCCAACTCCTTCCCATTCCAATCCTGAGACCCTTCCTATACCATGAGATGTGATATCTCAATGCTTCTAATACCAAACCTGAGACCCGTCCTAAAACATGAGATGTGAGATCCAAATCCTTCCCCTTCCAAACCTGAGACCCTTCCTATAGCTTGAAATGTGATATCAAACTCCTTCCCATTCCAATCCTGAGAAAGCTTGAGATGTGATATCCAACTCCATCCCATTCCAATCCTGAGACCCTTCCGATAGCATGAGATGTGATATCTCAATGCTTCTAATATCAAACCTGAGACCCTCCCTATAGTATGAGATGTGATATCTAAGTCCTTCCCATTCCTATCCTGAGACCCTTCCGATAGCAGAGATGTGATATCTCAATGCTTATACCAAACCTGATGACCCTTCCTATGGCATGAGATGTGATATCCAACTCCTTCCCATTCCAATCCTGAGTTCCTTCCTATAGCATGAGATGTGATATCTCAATGCTTCTATCAAACCTGAGACCCTTCCTTTAGCAGGAGATGTGATATCCAACTCCTTCCCATTCCAATCCTGAGACCCTTCCTATAACATGAGACGTGATATCCAACTCCTTCCCATTCCAATCCTGAGACTCTTCCTATAGCATGAGATGTGATATCTCAATGCTTCTAATACCAAACCTGGGACCCGTCCTATAACATGAGATATGATATCCAAATCCTTCCCCTTCCAAACCTGAGACCCTTCCTTTAGCATGAGATGTGATATCCTATTCCTTCCCATTCCAATCCTGAAACCCTTCCTATAGCATGAGATGTGATATCTCAATGTTTCTAATAAAAAACCTGAGACCCTTCCTATAGCAAGAGATGTGATATCCAAATCCTTCCCATTCCAATCCTGAGACCCTTCCTATAACGAGATGTGATATCCAGCTCCTTCCCATTCCAATCCTGAGTTCCTTTCTATAGCATGAGATGTGATATCTCAATGCTTCTATCAAACCTGAGACCCTTCCTTTAGCAGGAGATGTGATATCCAACTCCTTCCCATTCCAATCCTGAGACCCTTCCTATAACATGAGACGTGATATCCAACTCCTTCCCATTCCAATCCTGAGACTCTTCCTATAGCATGAGATGTGATATCTCAATGCTTCTAATACCAAACCTGGGACCCGTCCTATAACATGAGATATGATATCCAAATCCTTCCCCTTCCAAACCTGAGACCCTTCCTTTAGCATGAAATGTGATATCCTATTCCTTCCCATTCCAATCCTGAAACCCTTCCTATAGCATGAGATGTGATATCTCAATGTTTCTAATAAAAAACCTGAGACCCTTCCTATAGCAAGAGATGTTATATCCAAATCCTTCCCATTCCAATCCTGAGACCCTTCCTATAACGAGATGTGATATCCAACTCCTTCCCATTCCAATCCTGAGACCCTTCCTATAACATGAGACGTGATATCCAACTCCTTCCCATTCCAAACCTTAGACCCTCCCTTTAGCATGAGATGTGATATCCAACTCCTACCCATTCCAATCCTGAGACCCTTCTGATAGCATGAGATGTGATATCTCAATGCCTCTAATACCAAACCTGAGATACAACCTCTAACATGAAATGGAATATCCAACTCCTTCCCCTTCCAACCCTGAGAGCCTTCCTATATAATGAGATGTGATATTGAAGTCCTTCCCATTCCAGTCTGAGACCCTTCCTATAACATGAGATGTGATATCCAACTCCTTCCCATTCCAACCTTAGACCCTTCCTATAGCATGAGATGGGATATCCAACTCCTTCCCATTCCAATTCTGAGACCCGTCCTATACCATGAGACTTGATATCTCAATGCTTCTAATACCAAACCTGAGACCGGTCCTATAACATGAGATGTGATATCCAAATCCTTCCCCTTCCAAACCTTAGACCCTTCCTATAGCATGAGATGTGATATCTCAATGCTTCTAATACCAAACCTGAGACCCTTCCTTTAATGAGATGGGATATCCAACTCCTTCCCATTCCAATCCTGAGACCCTTCTGATAGCAGAGATGTGATATCTCAATGCTTATACCAAACCTGTGACCCTTCCTATGGCATGACATGTTATATACAACTCCTTCCGATTCCAATCCTGAGACCCTTCCTATAGAATGAGATGTGATATCTCACTGCTTCTAATACCAAACCTGAGATGTGATATCCAACTCCTTCCCATTCCAAACCTTTGCTTCTATCAAACCTGAAACCCTTCCTTTAGCATGAGATGTGATATCCAACTCCTTCCCATTCCAATCCTGAAACCCTTCCTATAACATGACGTGATATCCAACTCCTTCCCATTCCAATCCTGAGACTCTTCCTATAGCATGAGATGTGATATCTCAATGCTTCTAAAACCAAACAGGAGAACCATCCTATAACATGAGATGTGAAATCCAAATCATTCCCTTTCCAAACCTGAGACCCTCCCTTTAGCATGAGATGTGATATCCAACTCCTTCCCATTCCAATCCTGAGATCCTTCCTATAACATGAGATGTGATATCTCAATGCTTCTAATACCAAACCTGAGACCCTTCCTTTAACGAGATGGGATATCCAACTCCTTCCCATTCCAATCCTGAGACCCTTCTGATAGCAGAGATGTGATATCATAATGCTTATACCAAACCTGTGACCCTTCCTATGGCATGAGATGTCATATACAACTCCTTCCGATTCCAATCCTGAGACCCTTCCTATAGAATGAGATGTGATATCTCACTGCTTCTAATACCAAACCTGAGATGTGATATCCAACTCCTTCCCATTCCAAACCTTTGCTTCTATCAAACCTGAAACCCTTCCTTTAGCATGAGATGTGATATCCAACTCCTTCCCATTCCAATCCTGAGACCCTTCCTATAACATGACGTGATATCCAACTCCTTCCCATTCCAATCCTGAGACTCTTCCTATAGCATGAGATGTGATATCTCAATGCTTCTAAAACCAAACAGGAGAACCATCCTATAACATGAGATGTGAAATCCAAATCATTCCCTTTCCAAACCTGAGACCCTTCCTATAGCTTGAGATGTGATATCAAACTCCTTCCCATTCAATGTGATATCCAACTCCTTCCCATTCCAATCCTGAGACCCTTCCTATACCATGAGATTTGATATCTCAATGCTTCTAATACCAAACCTGAGACCCGTCCTAAAACATGAGATGTGAGATCCAAATCCTTCCCATTCCAAACCTGAGACCCTTCCTATAGCATGAGATGTTATATCTTAATACTTCTAAAACCAAACCTGAGAACCATCCTATAACATGTGAAATCCAAATCCTTCCCTTTCCAAACCTGAGACCCTTCCGATAGCATGAGATGTGATATCTCAATGCTGCTAAAACCAAACATGAGAACGATCCTATAACATGAGATGTGAAATCCAAATCCTTCCCTTTCCAAACCTGAGACCCTTCCTCTAGCTTGAGATGTGATATCAAACTCCTTCCCATTCCAATTCTGAGATAGCTTGAGATGTGATATCCAACTCCTTCCCATTCCAATCCTGAGACCCTTCCTATACCATGAGATGTGATATCTCAATGCTTCTAATACCAAACCTGAGACCCGTCCTAAAACATGAGATGTGAGATCCAAATCCTTCCCCTTCCAAACCTGAGACCCTTCCTATAGCTTGAAATGTGATATCAAACTCCTTCCCATTCCAATCCTGAGAAAGCTTGAGATGTGATATCCAACTCCATCCCATTCCAATCCTGAGACCCTTCCGATACCATGAGATGTGATATCTCAATGCTTCTAATATCAAAACTGAGACCCTCCCTATAGTATGAGATGTGATATCTAAGTCCTTCCCATTCCTATCCTGAGACCCTTCCGATAGCAGAGATGTGATATCTCAATGCTTATACCAAACCTGATGACCCTTCCTATGGCATGAGATGTTATATCCAACTCCTTCCCATTCCAATCCTGAGTTCCTTCCTATAGCATGAGATGTGATATCTCAATGCTTCTATCAAACCTGAGACCCTTCCTTTAGCAGGAGATGTGATATCCAACTCCTTCCCATTCCAATCCTGAGACCCTTCCTATAACATGAGACGTGATATCCAACTCCTTCCCATTCCAATCCTGAGACTCTTCCTATAGCATGAGATGTGATATCTCAATGCTTCTAATACCAAACCTGGGACCCGTCCTATAACATGAGATATGATATCCAAATCCTTCCCCTTCCAAACCTGAGACCCTTCCTTTAGCATGAGATGTGATATCCTATTCCTTCCCATTTCAATCCTGAAACCCTTCCTATAGCATGAGATGTGATATCTCAATGTTTCTAATATAAAACCTGAGACCCTTCCTATAGCAAGAGATGTGATATCCAAATCCTTCCCATTCCAATCCTGAGACCCTTCCTATAACGAGATGCGATATCCAACTCCTTCCCATTCAAATCCTGAGTTCCTTTCCATAGCATGAGATGTGATATCTCAATGCTTCTATCAAACCTGAGACCCTTCCTTTAGCAGGAGATGTGATATCCAACTCCTTCCCATTCCAATCCTGAGACCCTTCCTATAACATGAGACGTGATATCCAATTCCTTCCCATTCCAATCCTGAGACTCTTCCTATAGCATGAGATGTGATATCTCAATGCTTCTAATACCAAACCTGGGACCCGTCCTATAGCATGAGATATGATATCCAAATCCATCCCCTTCCAAACCTGAGACCCTTCCTTTAGCATGAGATGTGATATCCTATTCCTTCCCATTCCAATCCTGAAACCCTTCCTATAGCATGAGATGTGATATCTCAATGTTTCTAATAAAAAACCTGAGACCCTTCCTATAGCAAGAGATGTTATATCCAAATCCTTCCCATTCCAATCCTGAGACCCTTCCTATAACGAGATGTGATATCCAACTCCTTCCCATTCCAATCCTGAGACCCTTCCTATAACATGAGACGTGATATCCAACTCCTTCCCATTCCAAACCTTAGACCCTCCCTTTAGCATGAGATGTGATATCCAACTCCTGCCCATTCCAATCCTGAGACCCTTCTGATAGCATGAGATGTGATATCTCAATGCCTCTAATACCAAACCTGAGATACAACCTCTAACATGAAATGTGATATCCAACTCCTTCCCCTTCCAACCCTGAGAGCCTTCCTATATAATGAGATGTGATATTGAAGTCCTTCCCATTCCAGTCTGAGACCCTTCCTATAACATGAGATGTGATATCCAACTCCTTCCCATTCCAACCTTAGACCCTTCCTATAGCATGAGATGGGATATCCAACTCCTTCCCATTCCAATTCTGAGACCCGTCCTATACCATGAGACTTGATATCTCAATGCTTCTAATACCAAACCTGAGACCGGTCCTATAACATGAGATGTGATATCCAAATCCTTCCCCTTCCAAACCTTAGACCCTTCCTATAGCATGAGATGTGATATCTCAATGCTTCTAATACCAAACCTGAGACCCTTCCTTTAATGAGATGGGATATCCAACTCCTTCCCATTTGTTAGGAAAGATTTCGTAATTGTAGGGAATTTTCCTTCCATGTGGCAACCCCTAAACTTTTTGCTATTGTTTTTAACCTTGTTCTTGACTTTGCCAGAGAAGTACAGCCTTCTGCCGCACTTCTCTGGGCTTTCGCTCCTTTTCTTACAGGGAAACTGACATGCCCTTAAGACAGTCAGTACCGGGGAACGCTGTTTCCCGTAGTTTCTTTTATCGTGTTGCGGCTTTAGTGCAACATGACACAAGAGGGCACTGTAAGCTAAGTTACAGCTCTCCTGGGTCTCTAGCCTTCTACAGACCCTAGATACTCTTTTAGGATGGTATTTGATTGGTGCAAGTCATTCAGGGACTCGAATGGTGGCAGCGATCGTTTTGTTTATTTTGAGCTCCTTTTGGCGTTCTGAGCACGTTTTTGCCCTGAACTCAAAATGGTGGCCTGGCTCTCCAAAATGGCCAGACCACGAGGCTCCTTTGTCTTGTCCTCTGACCGTCTTGCTCCCTTCACCTTCCCCAGGTCGGGCGACCCGGGGCCTTCCTTATTTGGGCATGTACTTTCCCGCGAAACGTGGTTGCTTTCGCGGGCTTCTACATGTCGATTGTGTGCCTCCAGGGTGTGGGCTGGGATGTCTGGTCCCAATACACATCCTGGGTGCCAGAGAGTCTGGGGTGGTGTGAATGCCTGGGACCACCGTGGTCCGTGATTGGTCCACGTATGGTATGTGTGTTGATGAGCGGATCTCCCATTGGCTCCCCTCCGTTTTGGCGCGAAGGGAACCGTGGATAAGAGGGAGCTGGAAACACCACTACCATGTCGATCTCCTGAGTTCTCACGAACGAAGGAATACAGGAGCCAAGTATCCTGCAACCAAGAGGCTGGACCGAGGAATCGCTGGTGACCCGCTGAAGGAATCCTCCTTTGCACTGCTGTCGTCCTGTGAAACCCTTTCCTCCTTGGATCGAACCAGAAGGCCTGTACTGGTGCTTCGACCTTTGGAATAGCAGGAACAGCTATTCCCGGCGACTTCATCATCTCCTGCCAAGTAAGCCTTCGGAAGTGTCTCTGGGCCATCCAGTTGACTGACCAGCTTACAAGGGAGTCCTGCTCTGCAACTGCCGCCAGGCTGTGTTGTATTTCGAGTCCTTGTCACTCTCCCACGCTTCGTACGCTTGGCGTCCCCAGGTCTGAAGGGAGGAGTGTACATTTGGCTTGAATACACACAGCCACTCCGTTGTCCTGCTGCGGCAACAAAACTGTGCTAGTTTCGTCGATTGGGACGTCTTTTTGCTCTACACGACTACGAGGCGTTCCCTGCTCTTCTGAACCTGCCAGCTGCTGAAACTAACGTGGAGAAGCCTGGGTCTGCTTGCTTCGGGGACCGGTGAGTAGTTTAGCTAGGATCTGGTCGCCCTCCTGCAGTATCCCATTGCTTTTCCCTGCTGTGTAAAAACAGCACCCTTTTGCCGTACTCGCGCTCTGCTTCTGCTCGCTGTGGAGGCTGCGCTTGAGTTGCGGAACCTGTTCTCCTTCTGCTGTGCACTAACCCGAACTGCCTGACTTCCTCCAAAGAGCTTCCCCTTTTGCCCGTTGGCACCGGCGTGGCAGGTACTTTGAGCACAAGGCTCCACTCTTCGCAGGGCTCGGACTTCCATCTAGTTAGGTGCCTCTAAAGGCGAACTGAGTCTAAAGCGTTATCGCACTGCCTGTTTTCCTTTCCTTTCAGGTGGACTACATATTTCGTGCTTTAAACGCTTGCGACTGTGTATTTGTATATATATTGTGTTGATATGGTATGTGTTGGTTTAATATTGTTATAGTGTGATTTTCTCGCTACGGTCATTGTTTTAAAGGCCTTAAAATAAATGTGTATCTATTTTTGATATAACAACTGTTTGGAGTAGTTTGTAAGCGCTCTTGCTTTGTGTGCTCATTGCGGGCTTTCAGTCACCCTCACCCCTCTTGAGACCTAGTCTTGACCGCCGCGATCGCTACCTTGATTGGTCTGGCTTGTCCAGAGGTTACCCTGTTCCAAGTAATTAGGTTGGCCTTCTGAACTTCTGCGCCACCAGGACAGAGTTCAGAAATCCGTCTTAACAAATTGGTGTACAGCGGTGGGATACGACTGAAGGTATCCAGTGTTGCGCTCGAACTAAGGCATTTCAGGTTATTCCAAACAGTACACGTAGTGAATTGTTGTAATATAACTTTAAAAAGGCCATAGTCCTATCAAACAGTATGGAAGCAAATACCTTGTTAACTTTAAATGCTTCCAAATCAGAAACGCTGAAAAAGATGTGTGCAGAGAGAGGTGTTTCCTCTCAAGGCACTAAATTGGAAATGATCCAAAGAATCGTGGCGTGGCAAGAAGCGCAGCTTGACGCTATAACTTCTGAGGACAGTGCGGAAGGTGGTGGGGCTGCTCTCACTGGCAGAACCGACGGTTCTGCCGCTGCACTGATCCATCGCGACCACGAGGACAGGGAGGATGTAATGTCTAATGTTTCCTCTGCCAGTGCTGATGGGGAGGCTATGCTTGAATTCAAGAAGCAAGAGCTGCGGTTTAGGCAGCAGGAGCTTGAATTCAGCATAGCCAAACTAAAAATCGAACAGGCAGAAAAACAGAAAGACAGGGATCACCAGTTGGAACTGGCCAAGCTTCAGGTTGCAAATGGATCCAAGGGTCCTAGACATGGGTCTGGGGCTTCCTCTCATCCACGGTTTCCGAAAGATCTGCTCAGTGTGTATGAAGAAAGGAATGACATTATGGACTGGCTGAATGCGTTTGAGTATGCATGCGAGGTTCAAGAAGTTGACAATGCTGATAAGATTGCGTGGTTGCTCAGTAGACTGCCCCATTCTGGCTGCAGTGCCATTATGGAAATGTCGAAGGCTGAGCGGGCTGATTTCGCAATGTTAAAGCAAACTCTCATTTTAAAGTTTGGGAAGACTCCGGCCCAATATTTAAAGCGTTTTCGAGAGTATAAGAAAAAGGAAGGTGGTACTTGGGTATCTTATGTCGCTGAATCTTTGAAAAACTTAACTGGCTGGGTTGAAGGTTATAAGGTTTCTACCTTCGAAGGCATGATAAATCTTGTCATGCTGGAACATATTTTTGCTTCTTCTTCCCCGGAGCTTAAGCAGCATTTGGCCGATTCGAAGGAGATAGATCCTAAGAAGCTGGCCATTGCAGCAGACTTATGGGTGTCACATCGAGTGTCCCATAAGGACAAAACTCATCCTGGTAAGCAGGAGGAAGGGAAAAAGTCCAAAGATATGGAGGGTGGGGAATCTGCTAAATCTTCTTCCCATAAGGGCCACAAAAAGAAAAACAAGGGTAAGACACAAGAGAACTCACAGGGTAGTGGAGGTCAGCCTCCGAAACAGAACTCTGGTTACAATAAGCCTCCCTACGTAAACAGACCCACTGGGGCTTGTTTTTCTTGTGGAGCAACTGACCATGTGAAGGGGGATCCCCGTTGTAAGGTTAGACCTTTGGGGGTCCACTCCGCTAATCTGGCCTTCTCCTCCTACGAGGAAGAAGAGATTACAGGAGCATCCTTCTCCTCAGACTCATTTCCCAGCAGAATAGAGGCTGAGGTAGTTTTAGTGTCCCTGGGTTCCTGGGAGCCTAAAGTCGCAGAGGCTTATGCTAGGATTCAGGATAATACCAAGCACTACTTTAAAGACAGTGTGCTGATCAATGGAGTGGATACTCCAGCTCTTAGGGATAGTGGGTGCAGTCGCACTGTAGTGGATTCTACCTTGGTAGACTCAGAGGAAGTTGCCAGAGCTACTCTGATGCCCACTAAGTTGGCTGACGGCCCCCTCCGTATGTTTCCTGTGATCCCTGTAAATCTTACTTTAAATGGTACAGCAGTCAGGATTCCAGTGAGCATTCAGAGAAACGTCCCGGGAAAGGTCTTGTTGGGCAATGATCTCAGAGCTTTGGGGCTCGTAGGAGACACTGCCGAAAGACCCTACACACGGTCTCAAGCACGGGCAGCATTGGCCAAGTCCCATACGCCGCCCCAGCCGAAGGGGAAACCCAAGGCGAAAGGAGTCTACAAGTCAAGACGAGGGAAAGAGAATATTCCCCCGAGCTCGCCTACCACTGCGGTGGAGGAAGTTGGTCAATCGCCCGGGCCTGACGAGGAGGTGGCGATGCCTGAAGTATTCGACCCCAACGATCATCCTGAACTAAAAGACTTGTTAGTTGAAGGAGGTCCTGATAGGGACGAATTGAGTAAAGGCCAACGTGAGTGCCCATCTCTGGAAGGCCTAAGGAGACAGGCCTGCTCCCAGCTTGAGGGTGAACCTCCTGGGAAGCATAGGATTTATTGGGAAGGTGGACTCCTGTATAGTGAGCCCACAGAGTCTACAGAAGGAGACCATAGGAGGTTGGTGGTTCCCCTTGCTGTTAGGCCCTTCCTCCTGCAGTTGGCGCATGAAGTTCCCCTTGCTGGTCACCTTGGTATGAAGAGGACCAAGCAAAGGTTATCCATGCACTTCTACTGGCCCAAGATGGGGGTGCAAGTAGAAAGTCACTGCAGGAGTTGTGCCTCCTGCCAGTTGTCTGGTAAGGTTGGCACGACAATCCAAGCTCCGTTGGTACCGCTCCCAGTTGTGGGGGTACCATTTGAAAGGGTAGGGATCGACATCGTTGGTCCCCTTGACCCGCAAACATCCTCGGGCAATAGGTTTATCCTGGTGCTGGTCGACCATGCAACCAGGTATCCTGAGGCCATCCCATTGAAAACTGTAACTGCCAAGTCAGTTGCAAAAGCTTTACTCGGCATATTTACTAGGGTTGGCTTCCCTAAAGAAGTTGTGTCAGATCGTGGCAGCAACTTTATGTCGAAGTATATGCAGGCTATGTGGAAAGAATGTGGGGTCACCTACAAGTTCTCTTCTGCATACCACCCCCAGACCAATGGTCTGGTGGAACGTTTCAACAGAACGTTAAAGAGCATGATTGGGGCTCTGGAGGAGCCTCAGAGAAGAAAATGGGATCTTCTTTTACCATGCTTGCTGTTTGCCTACAGAGAGGTACCACAGGAGGGTGTTGGCTTCAGCCCCTTCGAACTTCTGTTCGGTCATCCCGTACGGGGACCCTTAGCCATCGTCAAAGAGGGATGGGAGATGCCCACTCCCCCTGTTACTACCAATGTAGTTGATTATGTGCTAGGGCTCAGAAAACGGATGGTACTTCTGATGGGCTTGGCTAGTGATAAATTGAAGGCAGGGCAAGCGCTGGTGAAACATTGGTACGACCAGAAAGCTTCCCTCATCAACTTTACACCTGGTCAGCAAGTCCTGATCATGAATCCAATAAGGCCTCGAGCTTTACAGGACAAATGGTCAGGCCCTTACACAGTGGTGGAGCCCCTGGGTGAGGTGAACTATTTAGTGGACCTTGGAAGGCCTGGACAGGCTCCAAAAGTGTTTCACGTGAATAGGCTGAAGGCTTTCGTCCCAAGAGTCGAAATCGCAGCACTGCTACTGGCTTCAGATGTTGAGGAAGAGGAGTCTGAACCTCTCCCCGACCTGTTCCAAAGCGGTCCTTCAGATAGCTCCGTTGAGGGTGTCCGAGTGGCCCCTCACCTGACTTCTGATCAGCAGGCTGAGGTGAAAACTTTGCTTAGGCAGTTTTCCCCCCTGTTTTCACAGTCCCCTGGTTTGACACCTTGGTGCAAACATAACATTGACACAGGAGACAGTGTACCTACCAAAAGTAGGGGATACAGGATGTCGGATAAAGTACGGTCTTATATTAAGACCGAGGTCAACAAGATGTTAGACCTTGGGGTGATTGAACCCTCTAGTAGTCCTTGGTCCAGTCCTGTGGTTTTGGTTCCAAAAGCAGGCACTTCTGAATTGAGGTTCTGCGTGGATTACAGGGCTCTGAATGCTGTCACCAAGACAGATGCACACCCCTTGCCTCGAACAGATGAGCTGGTGGATACTTTGGGTGCCTCCAAGTACCTCAGCACGTTTGACCTCACTGCTGGCTATTGGCAAATAGCTTTAGCAGAACATGCCAAGGAGAAGACAGCATTTTCTACTCCAGACGGCCTTTACCAATTCCGGGTAATGCCGTTCGGGTTGAAGAATGCACCTGCCACTTTCCAGAGGCTTGTGAATCATGTGTTGAATGGGTTGGACGAATTCTGTCTTGCATATCTGGACGATATAGCAGTTTTCAGTGCCACCTGGGAAGACCATGTGAAACACCTCGGGATTGTGCTCCAGGCTCTTCAGAAAGCCCACTTGACCATAAAGGCTAGTAAATGCCAGATTGGACAAGGCTCAGTGGTTTACCTTGGACATGAAGTAGGTGGAGGGAGGATACAGCCTCTACCCAGTAAAGTACAAGCAGTACAAGACTGGCCTACCCCCACTACGCAAACCCAAGTGAGAGCCTTCTTAGGACTCACGGGGTATTATCGCAATTTTGTGGCAGACTATAGCACCATAGCTGCTCCTCTGACTGCCCTCACAACTCCGAAGAAACCCAAGAAGGTAACTTGGACTGACGAGTGTGAGAAGGCCTTCAATGGCTTAAAAGACTCCTTGTGCCAGGCCCCTGTGCTCAGGGCCCCTAGTTATCAAAGACCTTTTATCGTGCAGACGGATGCCTCTGACACTGGGATAGGAGCTGTACTATCACAAGTAGATGAGAAGGGTAAGGAACACCCTATCGGTTTTATTAGTCGCCAGCTTAAGGACAGAGAGCTCAGATGGTCCACGGTAGAGAAAGAATGTTTCTCTGTTGTGTGGGCCCTAAGGAAGCTGAGGCCCTACCTCTATGGGACCCACTTCACTGTGCAGACTGACCATAAGCCGTTAAAGTGGCTAATGAACATGAAGGGGGAGAATCCAAAGTTGCTTAGGTGGTCCATAAGTCTACAAGGCTTCGACTTCACTATTGAGCATAGGCCAGGTGTCCAACATAGCAATGCTGATGGGTTGTCCAGAATGTTTTACCGACCTGAACAAGAGACTCATCCAGGGGTGGATTAGTTCCCCCTGTCCATAGTCTGGGAGGGGCGAGTGTTAGGAAACATTTCGTAATTGTAGGGAATTTTCCTTCCATGTGGCAACCCCTAAACTTTTTGCTATTGTTTTTAACCTTGTTCTTGACTTTGCCAGAGAAGTACAGCCTTCTGCCGCACTTCTCTGGGCTTTCGCTCCTTTTCTTACGGGGAAACTGACATGCCCTTAAGACAGTCAGTACCGGGGAACGCTGTTTCCCGTAGTTTCTTTTATCGTGTTGCGGCTTTAGTGCAACATGACACAAGAGGGCACTGTAAGCTAAGTTACAGCTCTCTTGGGTCTCTAGCCTTCTACAGACCCTAGATACTCTTTTAGGATGGTATTTGATCGGTGCAAGTCATTCAGGGACTCGAATGGTGGCAGCGATCGTTTTGTTTATTTTGAGCTCCTTTTGGCGTTCTGAGCACGTTTTTGCCCTGAACCCAAAATGGTGGCCTGGCTCTCCAAAATGGCCAGACCACGAGGCTCCTTTGTCTTGTCCACTGACCGTCTTGCTCCCTTCACCTTCCCCAGGTCGGGCGACCCGGGGCCTTCCTTATTTGGGCATGTACTTTCCCGCGAAACGTGGTTGCTTTCGCGGGCTTCTACATGTCGATTGTGTGCCTCCAGGGTGTGGGCTGGGATGTCTGGTCCCAATACACATCCTGGGTGCCAGAGAGTCTGGGGTGGTGTGAATGCCTGGGACCACCGTGGTCCGTGATTGGTCCACGTATGGTATGTGTGTTGATGAGCGGATCTCCCATTGGCTCCCCTCCGTTTTGGCGCGAAGGGAACCGTGGATAAGAGGGAGCTGGAAACACCACTACCATGTCGATCTCCTGAGTTCTCACGAACGAAGGAATACAGGAGCCAAGTATCCTGCAACCAAGAGGCTGGACCGAGGAATCGCTGGTGACCCGCTGAAGGAATCCTCCTTTGCACTGCTGTCGTCCTGTGAAACCCTTTCCTCCTTGGATCGAACCAGAAGGCCTGTACTGGTGCTTCGACCTTTGGAATAGCAGGAACAGCTATTCCCGGCGACTTCATCATCTCCTGCCAAGTAAGCCTTCGGAAGTGTCTCTGGGCCATCCAGTTGACTGACCAGCTTACAAGGGAGTCCTGCTCTGCAACTGCCGCCAGGTTGTGTTGTATTTCGAGTCCTTGTCACTCTCCCACGCTTCGTACGCTTGGCGTCCCCAGGTCTGAAGGGAGGAGTGTACATTTGGCTTGAATACACACAGCCACTCCGTTGTCCTGCTGCGGCAACAAAACTGTGCTAGTTTCGTCGATTGGGACGTCTTTTTGCTCTACACGACTACGAGGCGTTCCCTGCTCTTCTGAACCTGCCAGCTGCTGAAACTAACGTGGAGAAGCCTGGGTCTGCTTGCTTCGGGGACCGGTGAGTAGTTTAGCTAGGATCTGGTCGCCCTCCTGCAGTATCCCATTGCTTTTCCCTGCTGTGTAAAAACAGCACCCTTTTGCCGTACTCGCGCTCTGCTTCTGCTCGCTGTGGAGGCTGCGCTTGAGTTGCGGAACCTGTTCTCCTTCTGCTGTGCACTAACCCGAACTGCCTGACTTCCTCCAAAGAGCTTCCCCTTTTGCCCGTTGGCACCGGCGTGGCAGGTACTTTGAGCACAAGGCTCCACTCTTCGCAGGGCTCGGACTTCCATCTAGTTAGGTGCCTCTAAAGGCGAACTGAGTCTAAAGCGTTATCGCACTGCCTGTTTTCCTTTCCTTTCAGGTGGACTACATATTTCGTGCTTTAAACGCTTGCGACTGTGTATTTGTATATATATTGTGTTGATATGGTATGTGTTGGTTTAATATTGTTATAGTGTGATTTTCTCGCTACGGTCATTGTTTTAAAGGCCTTAAAATAAATGTGTATCTATTTTTGATATAACAACTGTTTGGAGTAGTTTGTAAGCGCTCTTGCTTTGTGTGCTCATTGCGGGCTTTCAGTCACCCTCACCCCTCTTGAGACCTAGTCTTGACCGCCGCGATCGCTACCTTGATTGGTCTGGCTTGTCCAGAGGTTACCCTGTTCCAAGTAATTAGGTTGGCCTTCTGAACTTCTGCGCCACCAGGACAGAGTTCAGAAATCCGTCTTAACACCATTCCAATCCTGAGACCCTTCTGATAGCAGAGATGTGATATCTCAATGCTTATACCAAACCTGTGACCCTTCCTATGGCATGAGATGTTATATACAACTCCTTCCGATTCCAATCCTGAGACCCTTCCTATAGAATGAGATGTAATATCTCACTGCTTCTAATACCAAACCTGAGATGTGATATCCAACTCCTTCCCATTCCAAACCTTTGCTTCTATCAAACCTGAAACCCTTCCTTTAGCATGAGATGTGATATCCAACTCCTTCCCATTCCAATCCTGAAACCCTTCCTATAACATGACGTGATATCCAACTCCTTCCCAATCCAATCCTGAGACTCTTCCTATAGCATGAGATGTGATATCTCAATGCTTCTAAAACCAAACAGGAGAACCATCCTATAACATGAGATGTGAAATCCAATTCATTCCCATTCCAATCCTGAGACCCTTCTGATAGCATGAGATGTGATATCTCAATGCCTCTAATACCAAACCTGAGATACAACCTCTAACATGAAATGTGATATCCAACTCCTTCCCCTTCCAACCCTGAGAGCCTTCCTATATAATGAGATGTGATATCCATGTCCTTCCCATTCCAATCTGAGACCCTTCCTATAACATGAGAGTTGATATCCAACTCCTTCTCATTCCAACCTTAGACCCTTCCTATAGCATGAGATGGGATATCCAACTCCTTCCAAATCCAATCCTGATACCCTTCCGATAGCATGAGATGTGATATCCCAATGCCTCCACAAAACCCGAGACCCATACCATGGCATGAGATGTGATATCAAACTCCTTCCCATTCCAATCCTGAGACCCTTCCTATAGCTTGAGATGTGATATCTCAATGCTTCTAATACCAAACCTGAGACCCGTCCTAAAACATGAGATGTGAGATCCAAATCCTTCCCCTTCCAAACCTGAGACCTTTCCTTTAGCGTGAGATGTGATATCCAACTCCTTCCCATTCCAAACCTGAGACCCTTCCTATAGCATGAGATGTTATATCTTAATGCTGCTAAAACCAAACATGAGAACGATCCTATAACATGAGATGTGAAATCCAAATCCTTCCCTTTCCAAACCTGAGACCCTTCCTCGAGCTTGAGATGTGATATCAAACTCCTTCCCATTCCAATCCTGAGATAGCTTGAGATGTGATATCCAACTCCTTCCCATTCCAATCCTGAGACCCTTCCTATACCATGAGATGTGATATCTCAATGCTTCTAATACCAAACCTGAGACCCGTCCTAAAACATGAGATGTGAGATCCAAATCCTTCCCCTTCCAAACCTGAGACCCTTCCTATAGCTTGAAATGTGATATCAAACTCCTTCCCATTCCAATCCTGAGATAGCTTGAGATGTGATATCCAACTCCATCCCATTCCAATCCTGAGACCCTTCCGATAGCATGAGATGTGATATCTCAATGCTTCTAATATCAAAACTGAGACCCTCCCTATTGTATGAGATGTGATATCTAAGTCCTTCCCATTCCTATCCTGAGACCCTTCCGATATCAGAGATGTGATATCTCAATGCTTATACCAAACCTGATGACCCTTCCTATGGCATGAGATGTGATATCCAACTCCTTCCCATTCCAATCCTGAGTTCCTTCCTATAGCATGAGATGTGATATCTCAATGCTTCTATCAAACCTGAGACCCTTCCTTTAGCAGGAGACGTGATATCCAACTCCTTCCCATTCCAATCCTGAGACTCTTCCTATAGCATGAGATGTGATATCTCAATGCTTCTAATACCAAACCTGGGACCCGTCCTATAACATGAGATATGATATCCAAATCCTTCCCCTTCCAAACCTGAGACCCTTCCTTTAGCATGAGATGTGATATCCAATTCCTTCCCATTCCAATCCTGAAACCCTTCCTATAGCATGAGATATGATATCTCAATGTTTCTAATAAAAAACCTGAGACCCTTCCTATAGCAAGAGATGTGATATCCAAATCCTTCCCATTCCAATCCTGAGACCCTTCCTATAACGAGATGTGATATCCAACTCCTTCCCAACCTGAGACCCTTCCTATAGCATGAGAAGGGATATCTCAATGCTTCTAATACCAAACCTGGGACCCATCCTATAACATGAGATATGATATCCAAATCCTTCCCCTTCCAAACCTGAGACCCTTCCTTTAGCATGAGATGTGATAACCAAATCCTACCCATTCCAATCCTGAAACCCTTCCTATAGCCTGAGATGTGATATCTCAATGTTTCAAATAAAAAACCCGAGACCCTTCCTATAGCAAGAGATGTGATATCCAAATCCTTCCCATTCAGAACTTGAGACCCTTCCTATAACATGAGATGTGATATCCAACTCCTTCCCAATCCAACCTGAAATCCTTCCTATAGCATGAGAAGTGATATCCAACCCCTTCCCAATCCAATCCTGAGACCCTTCCGATAGCAGAGATGTGATATCTCAATGCTTATACCAAACCTGAGAATCTTCCTATGGCATGAGATGTGATATCCAACTCCTTCCCATTCCAATCCTGAGACCCTTCCTATATCATGAGATGTGATATCTCAATGCTTCTTCCAAACCTGAGACCCTTCCTTTAGCATGAGATGTGATATCCAAATCCTTCACTTTCATATTTTGAGACCCTTCCTATAGCATGAGATGTGATATCTCAATGCTTCTAATACCAAACCTGAGATCCTTCCTATAACATATGTGATATCCAACTCCTTCCCTTTCCAAACCTGAGACCCTTCCTCTAGCTTGATATGTGATATCAAACTCCTTCCCATTCCAATCCTGAGATAGCTTGAGATGTGATATCCAACTCCTTCCCATTCCAATCCTGAGACCCTTCCTATACCATGAGATGTGATATCTCAATGCTTCTAATACCAAACCTGAGACCCGTCCTAAAACATGAGATGTGAGATCCAAATCCTTCCCCTTCCAAACCTGAGACCCTTCCTATAGCTTGAAATGTGATATCAAACTCCTTCCCATTCCAATCCTGAGATAGCTTGAGATGTGATATCCAACTCCATCCCATTCCAATCCTGAGACCCTTCCGATAGCATGAGATGTGATATCTCAATGCTTCTAATATCAAAACTGAGACCCTCCCTATTGTATGAGATGTGATATCTAAGTCCTTCCCATTCCTATCCTGAGACCCTTCCGATATCAGAGATGTGATATCTCAATGCTTATACCAAACCTGATGACCCTTCCTATGGCATGAGATGTGATATCCAACTCCTTCCCATTCCAATCCTGAGTTCCTTCCTATAGCATGAGATGATATCTCAATGCTTCTATCAAACCTGAGACCCTTCCTTTAGCAGGAGATGTGATATCCAACTCCTTCCCATTCCAATCCTGAGTTCCTTCCTATAGCATGAGATGTGATATCTCAATGCTTCTATCAAACCTGAGACCCTTCCTTTAGCAGGAGACGTGATATCCAACTCCTTCCCATTCCAATCCTGAGACTCTTCCTATAGCATGAGATGTGATATCTCAATGCTTCTAATACCAAACCTGGGACCCGTCCTATAAAATGAGATATGATATCCAAATCCTTCCCCTTCCAAACCTGAGACCCTTCCTTTAGCATGAGATGTGATATCCAATTCCTTCCCATTCCAATCCTGAAACCCTTCCTATAGCATGAGATATGATATCTCAATGTTTCTAATAAAAAACCTGAGACCCTTCCTATAGCAAGAGATGTGATATCCAAATCCTTCCCATTCCAATCCTGAGACCCTTCCTATAACGAGATGTGATATCCAACTCCTTCCCAACCTGAGACCCTTCCTATAGCATGAGAAGGGATATCTCAATGCTTCTAATACCAAACCTGGGACCCGTCCTATAACATGAGATATGATATCCAAATCCTTCCCCTTCCAAACCTGAGACCCTTCCTTTAGCATGAGATGTGATAACCAAATCCTACCCATTCCAATCCTGAAACCCTTCCTATAGCCTGAGATGTGATATCTCAATGTTTCTAATAAAAAAACCGAGACCCTTCCTATAGCAAGAGATGTGATATCCAAATCCTTCCCATTCAGAACTTGAGACCCTTCCTATAACATGAGATGTGATATCCAAATCTTGCCCATTCCAATCTTGAGACCCTTCCTATAACATGAGATGTGATATCCAACTCCTTCCCAATCCAACCTGAAATCCTTCCTATAGCATGAGAAGTGATATCCAACTCCTTCCCAATCCAATCCTGAGACCCTTCCGATAGCAGAGATGTGATATCTCAATGCTTATACCAAACCTGAGAACCTTCCTATGGCATGAGATGTGATATCCAACTCCTTCCCATTCCAATCCTGAGACCCTTCCTATATCATGAGATGTGATATCTCAATGCTTCTTCCAAACCTGAGACCCTTCCTTTAGCATGAGATGTGATATCCAAATCCTTCACATTCATATTTTGAGACCCTTCCTATAGCATGAGATGTGATATCTCAATGCTTCTAATACCAAACCTGAGACCCGTCCTAAAACATGAGATGTGAGATCCAAATCCTTCCCCTTCCAAACCTGAGACCCTTCCTATAGCTTGAAATGTGATATCAAACTCCTTCCCATTCCAATCCTGAGATAGCTTGAGATGTGATATCCAACTCCATCCCATTCCAATCCTGAGACCCTTCCGATAGCATGAGATGTGATATCTCAATGCTTCTAATATCAAAACTGAGACCCTCCCTATTGTATGAGATGTGATATCTAAGTCCTTCCCATTCCTATCCTGAGACCCTTCCGATATCAGAGATGTGATATCTCAATGCTTATACCAAACCTGATGACCCTTCCTATGGCATGAGATGTGATATCCAACTCCTTCCCATTCCAATCCTGAGTTCCTTCCTATAGCATGAGATGATATCTCAATGCTTCTATCAAACCTGAGACCCTTCCTTTAGCAGATGTGATATCCAACTCCTTCCCATTCCAATCCTGAGACTCTTCCTATAGCATGAGATGTGATATCTCAATGCTTCTAATACCAAACCTGGGACCCGTCCTATAACATGAGATATGATATCCAAATCCTTCCCCTTCCAAACCTGAGACCCTTCCTTTAGCATGAGATGTGATATCCAAATCCTTCCCATTCCAATCCTGAGACCCTTCCTATAGCATGAGAAGGGATATCTCAATGCTTCTAATACCAAACCTGGGACCCGTCCTATAACATGAGATATGATATCCAAATCCTTCCCCTTCCAAACCTGAGACCCTTCCTTTAGCATGAGATGTGATAACCAAATCCTACCCATTCCAATCCTGAAACCCTTCCTATAGCCTGAGATGTGATATCTCAATGTTTCTAATAAAAAACCCGAGACCCTTCCTATAGCAAGAGATGTGATATCCAAATCCTTCCCATTCAGAACTTGAGACCCTTCCTATAACATGAGATGTGATATCCAAATCTTGCCCATTCCAACCTTGAGACCCTTCCGATATCAGAGATGTGATATCTCAATGCTTATACCAAACCTGATGACCCTTCCTATGGCATGAGATGTGATATCCAACTCCTTCCCATTCCAATCCTGAGTTCCTTCCTATAGCATGAGATGATATCTCAATGCTTCTATCAAACCTGAGACCCTTCCTTTAGCAGGAGATGTGATATCCAACTCCTTCCCATTCCAATCCTGAGTTCCTTCCTATAGCATGAGATGTGATATCTCAATGCTTCTATCAAACCTGAGACCCTTCCTTTAGCAGGAGACGTGATATCCAACTCCTTCCCATTCCAATCCTGAGACTCTTCCTATAGCATGAGATGTGATATCTCAATGCTTCTAATACCAAACCTGGGACCCGTCCTATAACATGAGATATGATATCCAAATCCTTCCCCTTCCAAACCTCAGACCCTTCCTTTAGCATGAGATGTGATATCCAATTCCTTCCCATTCCAATCCTGAAACCCTTCCTATAGCATGAGATATGATATCTCAATGTTTCTAATAAAAAACCTGAGACCCTTCCTATATCAAGACATGTGATATCCAAATCCTTCCCATTCCAATCCTGAGACCCTTCCTATAACGAGATGTGATATCCAACTCCTTCCCAACCTGAGACCCTTCCTATAGCATGAGAAGGGATATCTCAATGCTTCTAATACCAAACCTGGGACCCGTACTATAACATGAGATATGATATCCAAATCCTTCCCCTTCCAAACCTGAGACCCTTCCTTTAGCATGAGATGTGATAACCAAATCCTACCCATTCCAATCCTGAAACCCTTCCTATAGCCTGAGATGTGATATCTCAATGTTTCTAATAAAAAACCCGAGACCCTTCCTATAGCAAGAGATGTGATATCCAAATCCTTCCCATTCAGAACTTGAGACCCTTCCTATAACATGAGATGTGATATCCAAATCTTGCCCATTCCAATCTTGAGACCCTTCCTATAACATGAGATGTGATATCCAACTCCTTCCCAATCCAACCTGAAATCCTTCCTATAGCATGAGAAGTGATATCCAACTCCTTCCCAATCCAATCCTGAGACCCTTCCGATAGCAGAGATGTGATATCTCAATGCTTATACCAAACCTGAGAACCTTCCTATGGCATGAGATGTGATATCCAACTCCTTCCCATTCCAATCCTGAGACCCTTCCTATATCATGAGATGTAATATCTCAATGCTTCTTCCAAACCTGAGACCCTTCCTTTAGCATGAGATGTGATATCCAAATCCTTCACATTCATATTTTGAGACCCTTCCTATACCATGAGATGTGATATCTCAATGCTTCTAATACCAAACCTGAGATCCTTCCTATAACATATGTGATATCCAACTCCTTCCCTTTCCAAACCTGAGACCCTTCCGATAGCATGAGATGTGATATCTCAATGCTTCTGAAACCAAACATGAGAACCATCCTATAACATGAGATGTGAAATCCAAATCCTTCCCTTCCCAAACCTGAGACCCTTCCTATAGCTTGAGATGTGATATCAAACTCCTTCCCATTCCAATCCTGAGATAGCCTGAGATGTGATATCCAACTCCTTCCCATTCCAATCCTGAGACCCTTATTATACCATGAGATGTGATATCTCAATGCTTCTATTACCAAACCTGAGACCCTTCCCGTAGTATATGTGATATCCAACTCCTTCCCATTCCAAATTTGTGACCCTTCCTGTAGCATGAAATGTGATTTCTCACCCCTTCCAATACCAAACCCGAGACAATTCCCACAGCCTGAGATTTGAAATCTAATTTCTTCCAATACCAAACCCGAGACCCTTCCGATAGGATGAGATTTACTATCTCACTCCTTAAAATACCAAACTCGAGTCCCTTCCTAAAGGATGTGAGTTGATATCTCAGTGCTTCTAATACCAAACCTGAGACCCTCCCTATAGCATGACATGTGATATCGAACTTCCCATTCCAATCCTGAGACTCAGACCTCCCCGTCTAACCTTCTCACCACTCCTAGCTCCCGGATTGATCATGCACTCCTGCTGTCTCTTCTCTCCCTTCTTCTGCTTCCTTTCCCTCTCCTTCCTCATCTGCCCTAGGTCAGGCTCCTTCTACACCTCCGCAGGGATTACTGATTTGTACCCTTCCCCACTCTCAACTCTCACTGTTTCAAACACTCATCTGGCATCTGACATTTCCTGGAAGAACCCGACCTTGATGTCCTTGGTCTAACCGAGGCATGGTTGACGGCCAGCGCTGTCTCGAGCTTTGACACTTTCCTCCCTGATGACAAGTTCCTCTCCATGCCCAGATCCAAGCGTTCTTGAGGGGGAGTATCCTTGATTCCTGTAGTAAATTGCTTTCCTTTGCAGGCCGACTCCTCTCACGAATGCCTTGTCTGCATGCATTCTCTTTCCTGGCCATTCTCTCACCGTGGCTATTTGCCTACCCCCGTCCTCTCTCAGTGGATGGACTTCTCCATCCTAGCCTCCTACCACTCAACTCCGCCTACTTGGAGAATTCAACATGAACCTTTATGCTTCCTGACCTGGACTTTTACGAGATCTGCAACTCTTCACACGCATCTAAACCAGAGAGCTGGGATGCGAGTACATGCAACGCGAAACGGTGCAGGGAGCAGGGATAGAAAGGATGAACGCCTATGAGGAGCAGCTGGTAGTTAGCCTGCTCTGGAGAGGAGAATGTGATCACCAGAGGAGTGCAGCCTGTAAACTAAAAGGGACGATGACCACAGGGCGACTGCATTAACAGATGGCAAATACACGTTCCAAAACAGTCAGGAAAGCTGATAATGCCTTGAAGATTTCAGCCGTATACATTCAGCCTGTGAACAGCAGTAGATGTTGACCCCCCCTTGTATGGGAGAACAGTGGTTAAAAACTTCAGGATTCGACAACAAACGCACGGACACAGTACATACATGGGAACCCATCATAATTCGCATTTACAAAAACGCGAGGAAAGTACATTTTCTAGACATTTTTGCTAGTTTACAGCACGTTTCAATACGTCTAGCGGGTTACGGCTATATGTTGAATAATGGGTGTTATAAAGCATTCTGAGCACAGTGTATCTTTTCGAGCTCATTTGTTGATTTGAAGGCAGCGGGAAGAGGAGAGTAGGCAGGGAACACGCTTCTAAACCAGAGAGCTGGGAAGCGAGTACTTGCAACGCGAAACTGCGCAGGGAGCAGGGACAGAAAAGAAGAACGCCTCTGAGGAGGAACAGCGTCTAAACCAGAGAGCAGGGAAGCGAGTGTTTGCAACGCGAAACGGTGCAGGTGGCAGGGACAGAAAGGAAGAAGCATCTGAGGAGGAACAGCTGTTTTAGCCTTCTTTGGAGAAGAGAACGTGATCACCACGGGAGTGCAGCCCTGAAACAAGAAGGGACGATGAAAACATGCTGACTGGAATAACAGGTGGCATATACACTTTCCAGAACAGTCGGATTACCCGATAATGCATTGAAAATTTCAGCAGTATACATTCAGCCTGTGAACAGGAGATTTTGACCCCCCCCTTGTATGGGTGACGAGTGGTTAAAAACATCAGGATTCGACTGAACAAATGCACGAACAGAGTACAAGATGGGAATCCACCAGAATTCGCATTTACCATAACGCGAGGAAAGGACATTTTCTAGCTATTTTTGCTAGTTTTTACCACTTTTCAATACGTCTAACGGGTTACAGCTATATCTGGAATAATGGGTGTTATAAAGCATTCTGAGCACCGTGTATCTTTTAAAGCTCATTTGTTGATTTGAAGGCAGCGGGAAGAGGAGAGAAGGCAGGGAACACGCGTCTAAACCAGAGAGCTGGGAAGCGAGTGTTTGCAACGCGAAACGGTGCAGGGAGCAGGGACAGAAAGGAAGAACGCCTATGAGGAGGAGCAGCGTCTAAACCAGAGAGCAGGGAAGCGAGTGTGTGCAACGCGAAACGGTGCAGGGAGCAGGGACAGAAAGGGAGAACTCCTCTGAGGAGGAACAGCTGGTAGCCTTCTTTGGAGATGAGAACTTGATCACCACAGGAGAGGATTGTTGAGAGGGTTACAGAGGGGGATGTCTGAGATCAGAAAATACTGAGTATTCCATGCAGTGTGTAGGGCCAGCGACATGAAGAGTTGCAGATCTCGTAAAAGTCCAGGTCAGGAAGCATAAAGGTTCATGTTGAATTCTCCAAGTAGGCGGAGTTGAGTGGTAGGAGGCTAGGATGGAGAAGTCCATCCACTGAGTGAAGAAGGGGGTAGGCAAATAGCCACGGTGAGAGAATGGCCAGGAAAGAGAGAATGCATGCAGACAAGGCATTCGTGAGAGGAGTCGGCCTGCAAAGGAAAGCAATTTACTACAGGAATCAAGGATACTCCCCCCCCCCCCCCCCCAAGAACGCTTGGATCTGGGCATGGAGAGGAACTTGTCATCAGGGAGGAAAGTGCCAAAGCTCGAGCCAGCGCTGGCCGTCAACCATGTCTCGTTTAGACCAAGGACATCAAGGTCGGGTTCTTCCAGGAAATGGCAGATGTCAGATGAGTGTTTGAAACTGAGTGAGAGTTGAGAGTGGGGAGGGGTACAAATCAGTAATCCCTGCGGAGGTGTAGAAGGAGCCTAACCTGGGCAGATGAGGAAGGAGAGAGGAAAGGAAGCAGAAGAAGGGAGAGAAGAGACAGCAGGAGTGCATGATCAATCCGGGAGCTAGGATTGGTGAGAAGGTTAGACGGGGAGGTCTGAGTCTCAGGATTGGAATGGGAAGTTCGATATCGTATAGGAAGGGTCTGAGGATTGGTATTAAAAGCATTGGGATATCACATCTCATGCTATCGGAAGAGTCTCAGGATTGGAATGGGAAGGAGTTGGATATGACATCTCTTGTTATAGGGAGGGTCTCAGGTTTGGTATTAGAAGCACTGAGATATCAAATCACATCCTTTAAGAAGGGATCGAGTTTGGTATTTTAAGGAGTGAGAGTAAATCTCATCCTATCGGAAGGGGCTCGGGTTTGGTATTGGAAGAAATGAGATTTCAAATCTCAGGCTGTGGGAATGGTCTCGGGTTTGGAATGGGAAGGAGTTGGATATCACATATACTACGGGAAGGGCCTCAGGTTTGGTATTAGAAGCATAGAGATATCACATCTCCTGTTATAGGAAGGGTCTCAGGATTGGAATGGGAAGGAGTTGGATATCACATCTCATGCTATAGGGAGGTTCTAAAGTTTGATATTAGAAGCATTGAGATATCACATATGCTATTGGAAGGGTCTCAGTATTGGAATTGGAAGGAGTTGGATATCACATCTCATGCTATAGGGAGGTTCTCAGGTTTGATATTAGAAGGTTTGAGATATCACATCTCATGCTATCGGAAGGGTCTCAGGATTGGAATGGGAAGGAGTTGGATATCACATCTCATGCTAAAGGAAAGGTCTCAGGTTTGGAAGGGGAAGGATTTGGTACTCACATCTCATGTTTTAGGACGGGTCTCAGGTTTGGTATTAGAAGCATTGAGATATCACATCTCATGGTATAATAAGGGTCTCAGGATTGGAATGGGACGGAGTTGAATATCACATCTCAAGCTATCTCAGGATTGGAATGGGAAGGAGTTTGATATCACATCTCAAGCTATAGGAAGGGTCTCAGGTTTGGGAAGGGAAGGATTTGGATTTCACATCTCATGTTATAGGATGGTTCTCATGTTTGGTTTTAGAAGCATTGAGATATCACATCTCATGCTATCGGAAGGGTCTCAGGCTTGGAATGGGAAGGAGTTGGATATCACATCTCATGTTATAGGAAGGATCTCAGGTTTGGTATTAGAAGCATTGAGATATCACATCTCATGCTATAGGAAGGGTCTCAGGATTGGAATGTGAAGGATTTGGATATCACATCTCATGCTAAAGGAAGGGTCCCAGGTTTGGTAGAAGCATAGATATATCACATCTTATGCTATAGGAAGGGTCTCAGGATTGGAATGGGAAGGAGTTGGATATCACATCTCATGCCATAGGAAGGGTCTCAGGTTTGGTATAAGCATTGAGATATCACATCTCTGCTATCAGAAGGGTCTCAGGATTGGATTGGGAAGGAGTTGGATATCCCTTCTCATGCTATAGGAAGGATCTCAGGTTGGAATGGGAAGGAGTTGGATATCACATCTCATGTTATAGGAAGGGTCTCAAGATTGGAATGGGAAGGATTTGGATATCACATCTCTTGCTATAGGAAGGGTCTCGGGTTTTTTATTAGAAACATTGAGATATCACATCTCATGCTATAGGAAGGGTTTCAAGATTGGAATGGAAAGGATTTGGATATCACATCTCATGCTAAAGGAAGGGTCTCAGGTTCGGAAGGGGAAGGATTTGGATATCATATCTCATGTTATAGGACGGGTCCCAGGTTTGGTATTAGAAGCATTGAGATATCACATCTCATGGTATAGGAAGGGTCTCAGGATAGGAATGGGAAGGAGTTGGATATCACATCTCATCCAATAGGAAGGGTCTCAGGTTTGGAATGGGAAGGAATTGGATATCACATCTCATGCTAAAGGAAGGGTCTCAGGTTTGCAAGGGGAAGGATTTGGGTATCATATCTCATGTTATAGGACGGGTCCCAGGTTTGGTATTAGAAGCATTGAGATATCACATATGGTATAGGAAGGGTCTCAGGATTGGAATGGGAAGGAGTTGGATATCACATCTCATCCAATAGGAAGGGTCTCAGGTTTTTTATTAGAAGCATTGAGATATCACATCTCATGGTATAGGAAGGGTCTCAGGATTGGAATGGGAAGGAGTTGGATATCCCTTCTCATGCTATAGGAAGGGTCTCAGGTTGGAATGGGAAGGAGTTGGATATCACATCTCGTTATAGGAAGGGTCTCAGGATTGGAATGGGAAGGATATGGATATCACATCTCTTTCTATAGGAAGGGTCTCGGGTTTTTTATTAGAAACATGAGATATCACATCTCATGCTATAGGAAGGGTCTCAGGTTGGAATGGGAAGGAGTTGGATATCACATCTCGTTATAGGAAGGGTCTCAGGATTGGAATGGGAAGGATTTGGATATCACATCTCATGCTAAAGGAAGGGTCTCAGGTTTGGAAGGGGAAGGATTTGGATATCATATCTCATGTTATAGGACGGGTCCCAGGTTTGGTATTAGAAGCATTGAGATATCACCTCTCATGGTATAGGAAGGGTCTCAGGATTGGAATGGGAAGGAGTTGGATATCACATCTCATCCAATAGGAAGGGTCTCAGGATTGGAATGGGAAGGATTTGGATATCACATCTCTTGCTATAGGAAAGGTCTCAGGTTTTTTATTAGAAGCGTTGAGATATCACATCTCATGGTATAGGAAGGGTCTCAGGATTGGAATGGGAAGGAGTTGGATATCCCTTCTCATGCTATAGGAAGGGTCTCAGGTTGGAATGGGAAGGAGTTGGATATCACATCTCGTTATAGGAAGAGTCTCAGGATTGGAATGGGAAGGATTTGGATATCACATCTCTTGCTATAGGAAGGGTATCAGGATTGGATTTGGAAGGAGTTGGATATCCCATCTCATGCTATAGGAAGGGTCTCAGGTTGGAATGGGAAGGAGTTGGATATCACATCTCATGTTATAGGAAGGGTCTCAGGATTGGAATGGGAAGGACTTGGATATCACATCTCATGCTGTAGGAAGGCTCTGAGGTTTGGAAAGGGAAGGAGTTGGATCTCACATTTCATGTTAGAGGTAGGATCTCAGGTTTGGTGTTAGAAGCATTGAGATATCACATCTCATGCTATCAGAAGGGTATCAGGATTGGAATGGGAATGATTTGGATATCACATCTCATGCTAAAGAGAGGGTCTCAGGTTTAAAGGGGAAGGATTTGGATATCACATCTCATGTTATAGGAAGGATCTCAGGTTTGGTATTAGAAGCATTGAGATATCACATCTCATGCTATAGGAAGGGTCTCATGATTGGAATGGGAAGGAGTTGGATATCACATCTCGTGCTAAAGGAAGGGTCTCAGTTTTGGTAGAAGCATTGAGATATCACATCTCATGCTATAGGAAGGGTCTCAGGATTGGAATGGGAAGGAGTTAGATATCACATCTCATGCTATAGGAAGGGTCTCAGGTTTGGTATAAGCATTGAGATATCACATCTCTGCTATCGGAAGGGTCTCAGGATTGGAATGGGAAGGACTTAGATATCACATCTGATGCTATAGGGAGGGTCTCAGTTTTGATATTAGAAGCATTGAGATATCACATCTCATGGTATAGGAAGGGTCTCAGGATTGGAATGGGAAGGAGTTGGATATCCCTTCTCATGCTATAGGAAGGGTCTCAGGTTGGAATGGGAAGAAGTTGGATATCACATCTCGTTATAGGAAGGGTCTCAGGATTGGAATAGGAAGGATATGGATATCACATCTCTTGCTATAGGAAGGGCCTCGGCTTTTTATTAGAAACATTGAGATATCACATCTCATGGTATAGGAAGGGTCTCAGGATTGGAATGGGAAGGAGTTGGATATCCCTTCTCATGCTATAGGAAGGGTCTCAGGTTGGAATGGGAAGGAGTTGGATATCACATCTCATGTTATAGGAAGGATCTCAGGTTTGGTATTAGAAGCATTGAGATATCACATCTCATGCTATAGGAATTGTCTCAGGATTGGAATGGGAAGGAGTTGGATATCACATCTCGTGCTAAACGAAGGGTCTCAGTTTTGGTAGAAGCATTGAGATATCACATCTCATGCTATAGGAAGGGTCTCAGGATTGGAATGGGAAGGAGTTGGATATCACATCTCATGCTATAGGAAGGGTCTCAGGTTTGGTATAAGCATTGAGATATCACATCTCTGCTATCGGAAGGGTCTCAGGATTGGAATGGGAAGGACTTAGATATCACATCTGATGCTATAGGGAGGGTCTCAGTTTTGATATTAGAAGCATTGAGATATCACATCTCATGGTATAGGAAGGGTCTCAGGATTGGAATGGGAAGGAGTTGGATATCCCTTCTCATGCTATAGGAAGTGTCTCAGGTTGGAATGGGAAGGAGTTGGATATCACATCTCGTTATAGGAAGGGTCTCAGGATTGGAATGGGAAGGATATGGATATCACATCTCTTGCTATAGGAAGGGCCTCGGCTTTTTTATTAGAAACATTGAGATATCACATCTCATGGTATAGGAAGGGTCTCAGGATTGGAATGGGAAGGAGTTGGATATCCCTTCTCATGCTATAGGAAGTGTCTCAGGTTGGAATGGGAAGGAGTTGGATATCACATCTCGTGCTAAAGGAAGGGTCTCAGGATTGGAATGGGAAGGATTTGGATATCACATCTCTTGCTATAGGAAAGGTCTCAGGTTTTTTATTAGAAGCGTTGAGATATCACATCTCATGGTATAGGAAGGGTCTCAGGATTGGAATGGGAAGGAGTTGGATATCCCTTCTCATGCTATAGGAAGGGTCTCAGGTTGGAATGGGAAGGAGTTGGATATCACATCTCGTTATAGGAAGAGTCTCAGGATTGGAATGGGAAGGATTTGGATATCACATCTCTTGCTATAGGAAGGGTATCAGGATTGGATTTGGAAGGAGTTGGATATCCCATCTCATGCTATAGGAAGGGTCTCAGGTTGGAATGGGAAGGAGTTGGATATCACATCTCATGTTATAGGAAGGGTCTCAGGATTGGAATGGGAAGGACTTGGATATCACATCTCATGCTGTAGGAAGGCTCTGAGGTTTGGAAAGGGAAGGAGTTGGATATCACATTTCATGTTAGAGGTAGGATCTCAGGTTTGGTGTTAGAGGCATTGAGATATCACATCTCATGCTATCAGAAGGGTATCAGGATTGGAATGGGAAGGATTTGGATATCACATCTCATGCTAAAGAGAGGGTCTCAGGTTTAAAGGGGAAGGATTTGGATATCACATCTCATGTTATAGGAAGGATCTCAGGTTTGGTATTAGAAGCATTGAGATATCACATCTCATGCTATAGGAAGGGTCTCAGGATTGGAATGGGAAGGAGTTGGATATCACATCTCGTGCTAAAGGAAGGGTCTCAGTTTTGGTAGAAGCATTGAGATATCACATCTCATGCTATAGGAAGGGTCTCAGGATTGGAATGGGAAGGAGTTAGATATCACATCTCATGCTATAGGAAGGGTCTCAGGTTTGGTATAAGCATTGAGATATCACATCTCTGCTATCGGAAGGGTCTCAGGATTGGAATGGGAAGGACTTAGATATCACATCTGATGCTATAGGGAGGGTCTCAGTTTTGATATTAGAAGCATTGAGATATCACATCTCATGGTATAGGAAGGGTCTCAGGATTGGAATGGGAAGGAGTTGGATATCCCTTCTCATGCTATAGGAAGGGTCTCAGGTTGGAATGGGAAGGAGTTGGATATCACATCTCGTTATAGGAAGGGTCTCAGGATTGGAATAGGAAGGATATGGATATCACATCTCTTGCTATAGGAAGGGCCTCGGCTTTTTATTAGAAACATTGAGATATCACATCTCATGGTATAGGAAGGGTCTCAGGATTGGAATGGGAAGGAGTTGGATATCCCTTCTCATGCTATAGGAAGGGTCTCAGGTTGGAATGGGAAGGAGTTGGATATCACATCTCATGTTATAGGAAGGATCTCAGGTTTGGTATTAGAAGCATTGAGATATCACATCTCATGCTATAGGAAGGGTCTCAGGATTGGAATGGGAAGGAGTTGGATATCACATCTCGTGCTAAAGGAAGGGTCTCAGTTTTGGTAGAAGCATTGAGATATCACATCTCATGCTATAGGAAGGGTCTCAGGATTGGAATGGGAAGGAGTTGGATATCACATCTCATGCTATAGGAAGGGTCTCAGGTTTGGTATAAGCATTGAGATATCACATCTCTGCTATCGGAAGGGTCTCAGGATTGGAATGGGAAGGACTTAGATATCACATCTGATGCTATAGGGAGGGTCTCAGTTTTGATATTAGAAGCATTGAGATATCACATCTCATGGTATAGGAAGGGTCTCAGGATTGGAATGGGAAGGAGTTGGATATCCCTTCTCATGCTATAGGAAGGGTCTCAGGTTGGAATGGGAAGGAGTTGGATATCACATCTCGTTATAGGAAGGGTCTCAGGATTGGAATGGGAAGGATATGGATATCACATCTCTTGCTATAGGAAGGGCCTCGGCTTTTTTATTAGAAACATTGAGATATCACATCTCATGGTATAGGAAGGGTCTCAGCATTGGAATGGGAAGGAGTTGGATATCCCTTCTCATGCTATAGGAAGGGTCTCAGGTTGGAATGGGAAGGAGTTGGATATCACATCTCGTGCTAAAGGAAGGGTCTCAGGTTTGGAAGGGGAAGGATTTGGATATCATATCTCATGTTATAGGACGGGTCCCAGGTTTGGTATTAGAAGCATTGAGATGTCACATCTCATGGTATAATAAGGGTCTCAGGATTGGAAAGGGAAGGAGTTGGATATCACATCTCATCCAATAGGAAGGGTCTCAGGTTTGTAATGGGAAGGAATTGGATATCACATCTCATCACATGTTATAGGAAGGATCTCAGGTTTGGTATTAGAAGTATTGAGATATCACATCTCATGCTATCGGAAGGGTCTCAGGATTGGAATGGGAAGGAGCTGGATATCACATCTCATGCTATAGGAAGGATCTCAGGTTTGGAACGGGAAGGAGTTGGATATCACATCTCATGTTATAGGAAGAGTCTCAGGTTTGGTATAAGCATTGAGATATCACATCTCTGCAATCGGAAGTGTCTCAGGATTGGGATGGGAAGGAGTTGGATATCCCATCTCATGTTATAGGACGGGTCTCTGGTTTGGTATTAGAATCATTGAGATATCACATCGCATGCTGTAGGAAGGGTCTAAGGATTGGAATGGGAAGGAGTTGGATATCCCTTCTCATGCTATAGGAAGGGTCTCAGGTTGGAATGGGAAGGAGTTGGATATCACATCTCGTTATAGGAAGGGTTTCAGGATTGGAATGGGAAGGATTTGGATATCACATCTCTTGCTATAGGAAGGGTCTCAGGTTTCTTATTAGAAACATGGAGATATCACATCTCATGCTATAGGAAGGGTTTCAGGATTGGAATGGGAAGGATTTGGATATCACATCTCATGCTAAAGGAAGGGTCTCAGGTTTGTAAGGGGAAGGATTTGGATATCATACCTCATGTTATAGGACGGGTCCCAGGTTTGGTTTTAGTAGCATTGAGATATCACATCTCATGCTATCGGAACGGTCTCAGGTTTGGAAGGGTACGATTTGGATTTCACATGTTATAGGATGGTTCTCAGGTTTGGTTTTAGAAGCATTAAGATATAACATCTCATGCTATAGGAAGGGTCTCAGGTTTGGAATGGGAAGGAGTTGGATATCACATCTCATGCTAAAGGAAAAGTCTCAGGTTTGGAAGGGGAAGGATTTGGATCTCACATCTCATGTTTTAGGACGGGTCTCAGGTTTGCTATTAGAAGCATTCAAATATCACATCTCATGGTATAGGAAGGGTCTCAGGATTGGAATGGGAAGGAGTTGGATATCACATTGAATGGGGAGGAGTTTGATATCACATCTCAAGCTATAGGAAGGGTCTCAGGTTTGGACAGGGAATGATTTGGATTTCACATCTCATGTTATAGGATGGTTCTCATGTTTGGTTTTAGAAGCATTGAGATATCACATCTCATGCTATCTGAAGGGTCTCAGGTTTGGAATGGGAAGGAGTTTGATATCACATCTCATGTTATAGGAAGGATCTCAGGTTTGGTATTAGAAGCATTGAGATATCACATCTCATGCTATAGGAAGGGTCTCATGATTGGAATTGGAAGGAGTTGTATATGACATCTCATGCCATAGGAAGGGTCTCAGGTTTGGTATAAGCATTGAGATATCACATCTCTGCTATCGGAAGGGTCTCAGGATTGGAATGGGAAGGAGTTGGATATCGCATCTCGCTATAGGAAAGGTCTCAGGTTTTTTATTAGAAGCGTTGAGATATCACATCTCATGGTATAGGAAGGGTCTCAGGATTGGAATGGGAAGGAGTTGGATATCCCTTCTCATGCTATAGGAAGGGTCTCAGGTTGGAATGGGAAGGAGTTGGATATCACATCTCGTTATAGGAAGGGTCTCAGGATTGGAATGGGAAGGATTTGGATATCACATCTCTTGCTATAGGAAGGGTCTCAGGTTTTTTATTAGAAACATTGAGATATCACATCTCATGCTATAGGAAGGGTTTCAGGATTGGAATGGGAAGGATTTGGATATCACATCTCATGGTAAAGGAAGGGTCTCAGGTTTGGAAGGGGAAGGATTTGGATATCATATCTCATGTTATAGTACGGGTCCCAGGTTTGGTATTAGAAGCATTGAGATATCACATCTCATGCTATAGGAAGAGTCTCAGGATTGGAATGGGAAGGAGTTGGATATCACGTCTCATGTTATAGGAAGGGTCTCAGGATTGGAATGGGAAGGAGTTGGATATCACATCTCATGCTAAAGGAAGGGTCTCAGGTTTGATAGAAGCATTGAGATATCACATCCCATGCTATAGGAAGGAACTCAGGATTGGAATGGGAAGGAGTTGGATATCACATCTCATGCCATAGGAAGGGTCATCAGGTTTGGTATAAGCATTGAGATATCACATCTCTACTATCGGAAGGGTCTCAGGATAGGAATGGGAAGGACTTAGATATCACATCTCATACTATAGGTAGGGTCTCAGTTTTGATATTAGAAGCATTGAGATATCACATCTCATGCTATCGGAAGGGTCTCAGGATTGGAATGGGATGGAGTTGGATATCACATCTCAAGCTATCTCAGGATTGGAATGGGAAGGAGTTTGATATCACATCTCAAGCTATAGGAAAGGTCTCAGGTTTGGAAGGGGAAGGATTTGGATCTCACATCTCATGTTTTAGGACGGGTCTCAGGTTTTGTATTAGAAGCATTGAGATATCACATCTCATGGTATAGGAAGGGTCTCAGGATTGGAATGGGAAGGAGTTGGATATCACATATCAAGCTATCTCAGGATTGGAATGGGAAGGAGTTGGATATCACATCTCATCCAATAGGAAGGGTCTCAGGTTTGGAATGGGAAGGAATTGGATATCACATCTCATGTTATAGGAAGGATCTCAGGATTGGAATGGGAAGGATTTGGATATCACATCTCTTGCTATAGGAAGGGCCTCAGGTTTGGAAAGGGATTGATTTGGATTTCACATCTCATGTTATAGGATGGTTCTCAGGCTTGGTTTTAGAAGCATTGAGATATCACATCTCATGCTATAGGAAGAGTCTCAGGATTGGAATGGGAAGGAGTAGGATATCACGTCATGCTATAGGAAGGGTCTCAGGATTGGAATTGTAAGGAGTTGGATATCACATCTCATGCTAAAGGAAGGGTCTCAGGTTTGATAGAAGCAAAGGTTTGTAATGGGAAGGAGTTTGATATCACATCTCATGTTATAGGAAGGATCTGAGGTTTGGTATTAGAAGCATTGAGATATCACATCTCATGCTATAGGAAGGGTCTCAGGATTGGAATGGGAAGGAGTTGGATATCACATATCACGCTAAAGTAAGGGTCTCAGGTTTGGTATAAGCATTGAGATATCCCATCTCATGGTATAGGAAGGGTCTCAGGATTGGAATGGGAAGGAGTTGGATATCCCTTCTCATGCTATAGGAAGGGTCTCAGGTTGGAATGGGAAGGAGTTGGATATCACATCTCGTTATAGGAAGGGTCTGAGGATTGGAATGGGAAGGATTTGGATATCACATCTCTTGCTATAGGAAGAGTCTCAGGCTTTTTATTAGAAACATTGAGATATCACATCTCATGCTATAGGAAGGGTTTCAGGATTGGAATGGGAAGGATTTGGATATCACATCTCATGCTAAAGGAAGGGTCTCAGGTTTGGAAGGGGAAGGATTTGTATATCACATCTCTTGCTATAGGAAGGGTCTCAGGTTTTTTATTAGAAACATTGAGATATCACATCTCATGCTATAGGAAGGGTTTCAGGATTGGAATGGGAAGGATTTGGATATCACATCTCATGCTAAAGGAAGGGTCTCAGGTTTGGAAGGGGAAGGATTTGGATATCATATCTCATGTTATAGGACGGGTCCCACGTTTGGTATTAGAAGCATTGAGATATCACATCCCATGGTATAGGAAGAGTCTCAGGATTGGAATGGGAAGCAGTTGGATATCACATCTCATGCTAAAGGAAGGGTCTCAGGTTTGATAGAAGCATTGATATATCACATCTCATGCTATAGGAAGGAACTCAGGATTGGAATGGGAAGGAGTTGGATATCACATCTCATGCCATAGGAAGGGTGATCAGGTTTGGTATAAGCATTGAGATATCACATCTCTGCTATCGGAAGGGTCTCAGGATAGGAATGGGATGGAGTTGGATATCACATCTCAAGCTATCTCAGGATTGGAATGGGAAGGAGTTTGATATCACATCTCAAGCCATAGGAAGGGTCTCAGGTTTGGAAGGGGAAGGATTTGGATCTCACATCTCATGTTTTAGGACGGGTCTTAGGTTTGGTATTAGAAGCATTGAGATATCACATCTCATGGTATAGGAAGAGTCTCAGGATTGGAATGGGAAGGAGTTGGATATCACATCTCAAGCTATCTCAGGATTGGAATGGGAAGGAGTTTGATATCACATCTCAAGCTATAGGAAGGGTCTCAGGTTTGGAAAGGGAAGGATTTGGATTTCACATCTCATGTTATAGGATGGTTCTCATGTTTGGATTTAGAAGCATTGAGATATCACATCTCATGCTATAGGAAGGGTCTCAGGATTGGAATTAAAAGGATTTGGATATCACATCTCATGTTATAGGACCGGTCTCAGGTTTGGTATTAGAAGCATTGAGATATCAAGTCTCATGGTATAGGAAGGGTCTCAGGATTGGATTGGATATCACATCTCAAGCTATCTCAGGATTGGAAAGGGAAGGATGTGGATTTCACATCTCATGTTATAGGATGGTTCTCATGTTTGGTTTTAGAAGCATTGAGATAGCACATCTCATGCTATCGGAAGGGTCTCAGGTTTGGAAAGGGAAGGATTTGGATTTCACATGCTATAGGATGGTTCTCAGGTTTGGTTTTAGAAGCATTAAGATATAACATCTCATGCTATAGGAAGGGTCTCAGGTTTGGAATGGGAAGGAGTTGGATATCACATCTCATGCTAAAGGAAAGGTCTCAGGTTTGGAAGGGGAAGGATTTGGATCTCACATCTCATGTTTTAGGAAGGGTCTCAGGTTTGGAATGGGAAGGAGTTTTATATCACATTGAATGGGAAGGAGTTTGATATCACATCTCAAGCTATAGGAAGGGCCTCAGGTTTGGAAAGGGAATGATTTGGATTTCACATCTCATGTTATAGGATGGTTCTCATGCTTGGTTTTAGAAGCATTGAGATATCACATCTCATGCTATAGGAAGAGTCTCAGGATTGGAATGGGAAGGAGTTGGATATCACGTCATGCTATAGGAAGGGTCTCAGGATTGGAATGGTAAGGAGTTGGATATCACATCTCATGCTAAAGGAAGGGTCTCAGGTTTGATAGAAGCAAAGGTTTGTAATGGGAAGGAGTTTGATATCACATCTCATGTTATAGGAAGGATCTGAGGTTTGGTATTAGAAGCTTTGAGATATCACATCTCATGCTATAGGAAGGGTCTCAGGATTGGAATGGGAAGGAGTTGGATATCACATATCACGCTAAAGGAAGGGTCTCAGGTTTGGTATAAGCATTGAGATATCCCATCTCATGCTATAGGAAGGGTCTCAGGATTGGAATCGGAAGGAGTTGTATATGACATCTCATGCCATAGGAAGGGTCACAGGTTTGGTATAAGCATTGAGATATCACATCTCTGCTATCGGAAGGGTCTCAGGATTGGAATGGGAAGGAGTTGGATATCCCATCTCGTTATAGGAAGGGTCTCAGGTTTGGTATTAGAAGCAATGAGATATCACATCTCATGCTATAGGAAGGGTCTAAGGTTTGGAAGGGGAAGGATTTGGATATCACATCTCATGTTATAGGACCGGTCTCAGGTTTGGTATTAGAAGCATTGAGATATCACATCTCATGCTATCGGAAGGCTCTCAGGGTTGGAAAGGGAAGGAGTTGGATATCACATTTCATGTTAGAGGTAGGATCTCAGGTTTGGTATTAGAGGCATTGAGATATCACATCTCATGCTATCAGAAGGGTCTCAGGATTGGAATGGGAAGGAGTTGGATATCACATCTCATACTAAAGGGAGCGTCTAAGGTTTGGAAGGGGAAGGATTTGGATATCACATCTCATGCTATCGGAAGGGTCTCAGGTTTGGTATAAGCATTGAGATATCACATCTCTGCTATCGGAAGGGTCTCAGGATTGGAATGGGAAGGACTTGGATATCACAATTCATGTTATAGGAAGGGTCTCAGGTTTGGTATTAGAAGCATTGAGATATCACATCTCATGCTATAGGAAGGGTCTCAGGAATGGAATGGGAAGGACTTGGATATCACATCTCATGATAAAGGAAGGGTCTAAGGTTTGGAAGGGGAAGGATTTGGATATCACATCTCATGTTATTGGACCGGTCACAGGTTTGGTATTAGAAGCATTGAGATATCAAGTCCCATGGTATAGGACGGGAGTTTGATATCACATCTCATGCCATGGTATGGGTCTCAGGTTTTGTAGAAGCATTGGGATATCACATCTCATGCTATCGGAAGGGTATCAGGATTGGATTTGGAAGGAGTTGGATATCCGATCTCATGCTATAGGAAGGGTCTCAGGTTGGAATGGGAAGGAGTTGGATATCACATCTCATGTTATAGGAAGGGTCTCAGGATTGTAATGGGAAGGACTTGGATATCACATCTCATGCTGTAGGAAGGCTCTCAGGTTTGGAAAGGGAAGGAGTTGGATATCACATTTCATGTTAGAGGTAGGGTCTTAGGATTGGAATGGGAAGAAGTTTGATATCACATCTCATGCCATGGTATGGGTCTCAGGTTTTGTAGAGGCATTGGGATATCACATCTCATGCTATTGGAAGGGTATCAGGATTGGATTTGAATAGGAGTTGGATATCCCATCTAATGCTATAGGAAGGGTCTAAGGTTGGAATGGGAAGGAGTTGGATATCACATCTCATGTTATAGGAAGGGTCTCAGAATTGGAATGGGAAGGACTTGGATATCACATCTCATTCTATAGGAAGGCTCTCAGGGTTGGAAGGGGAAGGAGTTCGATATCACATTTCATGTTAGAGGTAGGATCTCAGGTTTGGTATTAGAGGCATTGAGATATCACATCTCATGCTATCAGAAGGGTCTCAGGATTGGAATGGGAAGGAGTTGGATATCATCTCATGCTAAAGGGAGCGTCTAAGGTTTGGAAGGGGAAGGATTTGGATATCACATCTCATGTTATAGGAAGGATCTCAGGTTTGGTATTAGAAGCATTGAGATATCACATCTCATGCTATCGGAAGGGTCTCAGGTTTGGTATAAGCATTGAGATATCACATCTCTGCTATCGGAAGGGTCTCAGGATTGGAATGGGAAGGACTTGGATATCACAATTCATGTTATAGGAAGGGTCTCAGGTTTGGTATTAGAAGCATTGAGATATCACATCTCATGCTATAGGAAGGGTCTCAGGAATGGAATGGGAAGGACTTGGATATCACATCTCATGATAAAGGAAGGGTCTAAAGTTTGGAAGGGGAAGGATTTGGATATCACATCTCATGTTATTGGACCGGTCTCAGGTTTGGTATTAGAAGCATTGAGATATCAAGTCTCATACTATAGGAAGGGTCTCAGGATTGGAATGGGAAGGAGTTGGATATCACATCTCATGTTATAGGAAGGATCTCAGGTTTGGTATTAGAAGCATTGAGATATCACATCTCATGCTATAGGAAGGGTCTCAGGATTGGAATGGGAAGGAGTTGGATATCACATCTCGTGCTAAAGGAAGGGTCTCAGTTTTGGTAGAAGCATTGAGATATCACATCTCATGCTATAGGAAGGGTCTCAGGATTGGAATGGGAAGGAGTTGGATATCACATCTCATGCTATAGGAAGGGTCTCAGGTTTGGTATAAGCATTGAGATATCACATCTCTGCTATCGGAAGGGTCTCAGGATTGGAATGGGAAGGACTTAGATATCACATCTGATGCTATAGGGAGGGTCTCAGTTTTGATATTAGAAGCATTGAGATATCACATCTCATGGTATAGGAAGGGTCTCAGGATTGGAATGGGAAGGAGTTGGATATCCCTTCTCATGCTATAGGAAGGGTCTCAGGTTGGAATGGGAAGGAGTTGGATATCACATCTCGTTATAGGAAGGGTCTCAGGATTGGAATGGGAAGGATATGGATATCACATCTCTTGCTATAGGAAGGGCCTCGGCTTTTTTATTAGAAACATTGAGATATCACATCTCATGGTATAGGAAGGGTCTCAGGATTGGAATGGGAAGGATTTGGATATCACATCTCATGCTAAAGAGAGGGTCTCAGGTTTAAAGGGGAAGGATTTGGATATCACATCTCATGTTATAGGAAGGGTCTCAGGTTTGGTATAAGCATTGAGATATCACATCTCTGCTATCGGAAGGGTCTCAGGATTGGAATGGGAAGGACTTAGATATCACATCTGATGCTATAGGGAGGGTCTCAGTTTTGATATTAGAAGCATTGAGATATCACATCTCATGGTATAGGAAGGGTCTCAGGATTGGAATGGGAAAGAGTTGGATATCCCTTCTCATGCTATAGGAAGGGTCTCAGGTTGGAATGGGAAGGAGTTGGATATCACATCTCGTTATAGGAAGGGTCTCAGGATTGGAATGGGAAGGATATGGATATCACATCTCTTGCTATAGGAAGGGCCTCGACTTTTTTATTAGAAACATTGAGATATAACATCTCATGGTATAGGAAGGGTCTCCGGATTGGAATGGGAAGGAGTTGGATATCCCTTCTCATGCTATAGGAAGGGTCTCAGGTTGGAATGGGAAGGAGTTGGATATCACATCTCATGTTATAGGAAGGATCTCAGGTTTGGTATTAGAAGCATTGAGATATCACATCTCATGCTATAGGAAGGGTCTCAGGATTGGAATGGGAAGGAGTTGGATATCACATCTCGTGCTAAAGGAAGGGTCTCAGTTTTGGTAGAAGCATTGAGATATCACATCTCATGCTATAGGAAGGGTCTCAGGATTGGAATGGGAAGGAGTTGGATATCACATCTCATGCTATAGGAAGGGTCTCAGGTTTGGTATAAGCATTGAGATAGCACATCTCTGCTATCGGAAGGGTCTCAGGATTGGAATGGGAAGGACTTAGATATCACATCTGATGCTATAGGGAGGGTCTCAGTTTTGATATTAGAAGCATTGAGATATCACATCTCATGGTATAGGAAGGGTCTCAGGATTGGAATGGGAAGGAGTTGGATATCCCTTCTCATGCTATAGGAAGGGTCTCAGGTTGGAATGGGAAGGAGTTGGATATCACATCTCGTTATAGGAAGGGTCTCAGGATTGGAATGGGAAGGTGTTAGGAAAGATTTCGTAATTGTAGGTAATTTTCCTTCCATGTGGCAACCCCTAAACTTTTTGCTGTTGTTTTTCACCTTGTTCTTGACTTTGCCAGAGAAGTGCAGCCTTCTGCCGGACTCCTCTGGGCTTTCGCTCCTTTCTTACGGGGAAACTGACATGCCCTTAAGACAGTCAGTACCGGGGAACACTGTTTCCCGTAGTTTCTTTTATCATGTTGCGGCTTTAGTGCAACATGACACAAGAGGGCACTGTAAGCTAAGTTACAGCTCTCTTGGGTCTCTAGCCTTCTACGGGCCCTAGATACTCGTTTAGGATGGTATTTGATCGGTGCAAGTCATTCAGGGACTGGAATGGTGGCAGCGATCGTTTTGTGTATTTTGAGCTCCTTTTGGCATTCTAAGCGCGTTTTTCGCGCTGAACCCAAAATGGTGGCCTGGCTCCCAAAATGGCCAGACCACGAGGCTCCTTTGTCTTGTCCACTGACCGTCTTGCTCCCTTCACCTTCCCCGGGTCGAGCCGACCCGGGGCCTTCCTTATTTGGGCATGTACTTTCCCGCGAAACACGGATGCTTTCGCGGGCTTCTACATGTCGTTTGTGTGCCTCCAGGGTGTGGGCTGATGATGTCTGGTCCCAATACACATCCTGGGTGCCAGAGAGTCTAGGGTGGTGTGAATGCCTGGGACCACCGTGGACCGTGATTGGTCCACGAATGGTGTGCGTGTTGATGTGCGGATCTCCCATTGGGTCCCCTCTGTTTTGGCGCGAAGGGAACCGTGGATAAGAGGGGGCTGGAAACACCACTACCATGTCGATCTCCTGAGTTCTCACGAACGAAGGAATACAGGAGCCAAGTATCCTGCAACCAAGAGGCTGGACCGAGGAATCGCTGGTGACCCGCTGAAGGACTCCTCCTTTGCACTGCTGTCGTCCTGTGAAACCCTTTCCTCCTTTGATCGAACCAGAAGGCCTGTACTGGTGCTTCGACCTTTGGAATAGCAGGAACAGCTATTCTCGGCAACTTCATCATCTCCTGCCAGTAAGCCTTCGGAAGCGTCTCTGAGCCATCCAGTTGACTGTCCAGCTTATACGGGAGTCCTGCTCTGTAACCGCCGCCAGGTTGTGTAGTATCTCGAGTCCTTGTCACTCTCCCACGCTTCGTACACTTGGCGTTCCCAGGTCGGAAGGGAGGAGTGTACATTTGGCTCAGATACACACGGCCGATCCGTTGTCCTGCTGCGGCAACAAACTGTGCAGGTTTCTTCGATTGGGACGTCTTTTTGCTCTACACGACGACGAGGCATTCCCGGCTCTTCTGAACCTGCCAGCTGCTGAAACTGACGTGGAGAAGCCTGGGTCTGCTTGCATCGGGGACCGGTGAGTCTCATAGCTAGGATCTGGTCGCCCTCCTGCAGTAGCCCATTGCTTTTCCCCGCTTTGTAAAACAGCACCCTTTTGTCCGTACTCGCGCTCTGCTTCTGCTCACTGTGGAGGCTGCGCTTGAGTCGCGGAACCTGTTCTTCTTCTGTTGTGCACTAACCCGAACTGCCTGACTTCCTCCGAAGAGCTTCTCCTTTTGCCCGTTGGCACCAGCGCGTGCAGGTACTTTGAGCACAAGGCTCCACTCTTCGCAGGGCTCGGACTTCCAGCTAGTTAGGTGCCTCTGAAGGCGAACTGAGTCTAAAGCATTGTATCGCACTGCCTGTTTTCCTTCCCTTTTAGGTGGACTACACATTTCGTGCATATAACGCTTGCGACTGTCGTATTTGTATATCTATTGTGATGATATGGTATGTGTTGGTTTAATATTGTGATATTGTGATTTTCTCGCTACGGTCGTTGTTTTAAAGGCCTTAAAATAAATGTGTATATATTTTTGATATAACACCTGTTTGGAGTAGTTTGTAAGTGTTCTGGTTTTGTGTGCTCATTGCGGGCTTTCCGTCACCCTCACCCCTCTTGAGACCTAGTCTTGACCGCCGCGATCGCTACCTTGATTGGTCTGGCTCGTCCAGAGGTTACCCTGTTCCAAGTAATTAGGTTGGCCTTCTGAACTTCTGCGCCACCAGGACAGAGATCAGAAATCCGTCTTAACAAATTGGTGTACAGCGGTGGGATACGACTGAAGGTATCCAGTGTTGCGCACGAACTAAGGCATTTCAGGTTATTCCAACCAGGACACGTAGTGAATTGTTGTAGTATAACTTTAAAAAGGCCATAGTCCTATCTAACAGTATGGAAACAAATACCTTGTTAACTTTAAATGCTTCCAAATCAGAAACATTGAAGAAGATGTGTGCGGAGAGAGGTGTTTCCTCTCAAGGCATGAAATTGGATATGATCCAAAGAATCGTGGCGTGGCAAGAAGCGCAGCTTGACGCTATAACTTCTGAGGACAGTGCGGAAGGTGGTGGGGCTGCTCTCACTGGTAGAACCGACGGTTCTGCCGCCGCACTGATCCATCGCGGCCACGAGGACAGGGAGGACGAGATGTCTTATGTTTCCTCTGCCAGTGCTGATGGGGAGGCTATGCTTGAATTCAAGAAGCAAGAGCTGCGGTTTAGGCAGCAGGAGCTTGAATTCAGCATAGCCAAACTAAAAATCGAACCGGCAGAAAAACAAAAAGACAGGGATCACCAGTTGGAACTGGCCAAGCTTCAGGTTCAAATGGGTCCAAGGGTCCTGGACATGGGTCTGGGGCCTCCTCTCATCCACGGTTTCCGAAAGATCTGCTCAGTGTGTATGAAGAAAGGAATGACATTATGGACTGGCTGAATGCGTTTGAGTATGCATGCGAAGTTCAACAAGTTGACAATGCTGATAAGATTGCCTGGTTACTCAGCAGACTGCCCCATTCTGGCTGTAGTGCCATTATGGAAATGTCGAAGGCTGAGCGAGCTGATTTCGCAATGTTAAAGCAAACTCTCATTTTAAAGTTTGGGAAGACTCCGGCCCAATATTTGAAACGTTTTAGAGAGTATAAGAAAAAGGAAGGTGGTACTTGGGATCTTATGTCACTGAATCCTTGAAAAACTTAACTGGCTGGGTCGAAGGGTATAAGGTTTCTACCTTCGAAGGCATGATAAATCTTGTCATGCTGGAACACATTTTTGCTTCTTCTTCCCCGGAGCTTAAGCAGCATTTGGCCGATTCGAAGGAGATAGATCCTAAGAAGCTGGCCATTGCAGCAGATTTATGGGTGTCACATTGAGTGTCCCATAAGGACAAAACTCATCCTGGTAAGCAGGAGGAAGGGAAAAAGTCCAAAGATATGGAGGGTGGAGAATCTGCTAAATCTTCTTCCCATAAGGGCCACAAAAAGAAAAACAAGGGTAAGACACAAGAGAACTCACAGGGTAGTGGAGGTCAGCCTCCGAAACAGAACTCTGGTTACAATAAGCCTCCCTATGTAAACAGACCCAATGGATCTTGTTTTGCTTGTGGAGCAACTGACCACGTGAAGGGGGATCCCCGTTGTAAGGTTAGACCTTTGGGGGTCCACTCCACTAATCTGGCCTTCTCCTCCTACGAGGAAGAAGAGATTACAGGAGCGTCCTTCTCCTCAGACTCATTTCCCAGTGGAATAGAGGCTGAGGTAGTTTTAGTGTCCCTGGGTTCCTGGGAGCCTAAAGTCGCAGAGGCTTATGCTAGGATTCCGGATAATACCAAGCACTACTTTAAAGACAGTGTGCTGATCAATGGAGTAGATACTCCAGCTCTTAGGGATAGTGGGTGCAGTCGCACTGTAGTGGATTCTACCTTGGTAGACTCAGAGGAAGTTGCCAGAGCTACTCTGATGCCCACTAAGTTGGCTGACGGCCCCCTCCGTATGTTTCCCGTAATACCTGTAAATCTTACTTTAAATGGTACAGCAGTCAGGATTCCAGTGAGCATTCAGAGAAACGTCCCGGGAAAGGTCTTGTTAGGTAATGATCTCAGAGCTTTAGGGCTCGTAGGAGACACTGCCGAAAGACCCTACACACGGTCTCAAGCACGGGCAGCATTGGCCAAGTCCAAAACGCCGCCCCAGCCGAAGGGGAAACCCAAGGCGAAAGGAGTCAACAAGTCACGACGAGGGAAAGAGAATATTCCCCCGAGCTCGCCTACCACTGCGGTGGAGGAAGTTGGTCAATCGCCCGGGCCTGACGAGGAAGTGGCGATGCCTGAAGTATTCGACCCCAACGATCATCCTGAACTAAAAGACTTGTTAGTTGAAGGAGGTCCTGATAGGGACGAATTCAGTAAAAGCCAACATGAGTGCCCATCTCTGGAAGGCCTAAGGAGACAGGCCTGCTCCCAGCTTGAGGGTGAACCTCCTGGGACGCATAGGATTTATTGGGAAGGTGGACTCCTGTATAGTGAGCCCACAGAGTCTACAGAAGGAGACCATAGGAGGTTGGTGGTTCCCCTTGCTGTTAGGCCCTTCCTCCTGCAGTTGGCGCATGAAGTTCCCCTTGCTGGTCACCTTGGTATGAAGAGGACCAAGCAAAGGTTATCCATGCACTTCTACTGGCCCAAGATGGGGGTGCAAGTAGAAAGTCACTGCAGGAGTTGTGCCTCCTGCCAGTTGTCTGGTAAGGTTGGCGCGACAATCCAAGCTCCGTTGGTACCGCTCCCAGTTGTGGGGGTACCATTTGAAAGGGTAGGGATCGACATCGTTGGTCCCCTTGACCCGCAAACATCCTCGGGCAATAGGTTTATCCTGGTGCTGGTCAACCAGGTATCCTGAGGCCATCCCATTAAAAACTGTAACTGCCAAGTCAGTTGCAAAAGCTTTACTCGGCATATTTACTAGGGTTGGCTTCCCTAAAGAGGTTGTGTCAGATCGTGGCAGCAACTTTATGTCGAAGTATATGCAGGCTATGTGGAAAGAATGTGGGGTCACCTACAAGTTCTCTTCTGCATACCACCCCCAGACCAATGGTCTGGTGGAACGTTTCAACAGAACGTTAAAGAGCATGATTGGGGCTCTGGAGGAGCCCCAGAGAAGAAAATGGGATCTTCTTTTACCATGCTTACTGTTTGCCTACCGAGAGGTACCACAGGAGGGTGTTGGCTTCAGCCCCTTCGAACTTCTGTTCGGTCATCCCGTACGGGGACCCTTAGCCATCGTCAAAGAGGGATGGGAGATGCCCACTCCCCCTGTTACTACCAACGTAGTTGATTATGTGCTAGGGCTCAGAAAACGGATGGTACTTCTGATGGGCTTGGCTAGTGATAAATTGAAGGCAGGGCAAGCGCTGGTGAAACATTGGTACGACCAGAAAGCTTCCCTCATCAACTTTACACCTGGTCAGCAAGTCCTGATCATGAATCCCATAAGGCCTCGAGCTTTACAGGACAAATGGTCAGGCCCTTACACAGTGGTGGAGCCCCTGGGTGAGGTTAACTATTTAGTGGACCTTGGAAGGCCTGGACAGGCTCCAAAAGTGTTTCACGTGAATAGGCTGAAGGCTTTCGTCCCAAGAGTCGAAATCGCAGCACTGCTACTGGCTTCAGACGTTGAGGAAGAGAAGTCTGAACCTCTCCCCGACCTGTTCCAAAGCGGTCCTTCAGATAGCTCCATTGAGGGTGTCCGAGTGGCCCCTCACCTGACTTCTGATCAGCAGGCGGAGGTGAAAAGTTTGCTTAGGCAGTTTTCGCCCCTGTTTTCACAGTCCCCTGGTTTGACACCTTGGTGCAAACATAACATTGACACAGGAGACAGTGTACCTACCAAAAGTAGGGGATACAGGATGTCAGACAAAGTACGGTCTTATATTAAGACCGAGGTCAATAAGATGTTAGACCTTGGGGTGATTGAACCCTCTAGTAGTCCTTGGTCCAGCCCTGTGGTGTTGGTTCCAAAGGCAGGCACTTCTGAATTGAGGTTCTGCGTGGATTACAGGGCTCTGAATGCTGTCACCAAGACAGATGCACACCCCTTGCCTCGAACAGATGAGCTGGTGGATACTTTGGGTGCCTCCAAGTACCTCAGCACGTTTGACCTCCCTGCTGGCTATTGGCAAATAGCTTTAGCAGAACATGCCAAGGAGAAGACAGCATTTTCTACTCCAGACGGCCTTTACCAATTCCGGGTAATGCCGTTCGGGTTGAAGAATGCACCTGCCACTTTCCAGAGGCTTGTGAATCATGTGTTGAATGGGTTGGACGAATTCTGTCTTGCATATCTGGACGATATAGCAGTTTTCAGTGCCACCTGGGAAGACCATGTGAAACACCTCGGGATTGTGCTCCAGGCTCTTCAGAAAGCCCACTTGACCATAAAGGCTAGTAAATGCCAGATTGGACAAGGCTCAGTGGTTTACCTTGGACATGAAGTAGGTGGAGGGAGGATACAGCCTCTACCCAGTAAAGTACAAGCAGTACAAGACTGGCCTACCCCCACTACGCAAACCCAAGTGAGAGCCTTCTTAGGACTCACGGGGTATTACCGCAATTTTATGGCAGACTATGGCACCATAGCTGCTCCTCTGACTGCCCTCACAACTCCGAAGAAACCCAAGAAGGTAACTTGGACCGACGAGTGTGAGAAGGCCTTCAATGGCTTAAAAGGCTCCTTGTGCCAGGCCCCTGTCCTCAGGGCCCCTGATTATCAAAGACCTTTTATCGTGCAGACGGACGCCTCTGACACTGGGATAGGAGCTGTACTATCACAAGTAGATGAGAAGGGTAAGGAACACCCTATCGGTTTTATTAGTCGCAAGCTTAAGGACAGAGAGCTCAGATGGTCCACGGTAGAGAAAGAATGTTTCTCTGTTGTGTGGGCCCTAAGGAAGCTGAGGCCCTACCTCTATGGGACCCACTTCTCTGTGCAAACTGACCATAAGCCGTTAAAGTGGCTAATGAACATGAAGGGGGAGAATCCAAAGTTGCTTAGGTGGTCCATAAGTCTACAAGGCTTCGACTTCACTATTGAGCATAGGCCAGGTGTCCAACATAGCAATGCTGATGGGTTGTCCAGAATGTTTAACCGACCTGAACAAGAGACTCATCCAGGGGTGGATTAGTTCCCCCTGTCCATAGTCTGGGAGGGGCGAGTGTTAGGAAAGATTTCATAATTGTAGGTAATTTTCCTTCCATGTGGCAACCCCTAAACTTTTTGCTGTTGTTTTTCACCTTGTTCTTGACTTTGTCAGAGAAGTGCAGCCTTCTGCCGCACTCCTCTGGGCTTTCGCTCCTTTCTTACGGGGAAACTGACATGCCCTTAAGACAGTCAGTACCGGGGAACGCTGTTTCCCGTAGTTTCTTTTATCATGTTGCGGCTTTAGTGCAACATGACACAAGAGGGCACTGTAAGCTAAATTACAGCTCTCTTGGGTCTCTAGCCTTCTACGGGCCCTAGATACTCGTTTAGGATGGTATTTGATCGGTGCAAGTCATTCAGGGACTGGAATGGTGGCAGCGATCGTTTTGTGTATTTTGAGCTCCTTTTGGCGTTCTAAGCGCGTTTTTCGCGCTGAACCCAAAATGGTGGCCTGGCTCCCAAAATGGCCAGACCACGAGGCTCCTTTGTCTTGTCCACTGACCGTCTTGCTCCCTTCACCTTCCCCGGGTCGAGCCGACCCGGGGCCTTCCTTATTTGGGCATGTACTTTCCCGCGAAACACGGATGCTTTCGCGGGCTTCTACATGTCGTTTGTGTGCCTCCAGGGTGTGGGCTGGGATGTCTGGTCCCAATACACATCCTGGGTGCCAGAGAGTCTAGGGTGGTGTGAATGCCTGGGACCACCGTGGACCGTGATTGGTCCACGAATGGTGTGCGTGTTGATGTGCGGATCTCCCATTGGGTCCCCTCCGTTTTGGCGCGAAGGGAACCGTGGATAAGAGGGGGCTGGAAACACCACTACCATGTCGATCTCCTGAGTTCTCACGAACGAAGGAATACAGGAGCCAAGTATCCTGCAACCAAGAGGTTGGACCGAGGAATCGCTGGTGACCCGCTGAAGGACTCCTCCTTTGCACTGCTGTCGTCCTGTGAAACCCTTTCCTCCTTTGATCGAACCAGAAGGCCTGTACTAGTGCTTCGACCTTTGGAATAGCAGGAACAGCTATTCTCGGCAACTTCATCATCTCCTGCCAGTAAGCCTTCGGAAGCGTCTCTGGGCCATCCAGTTGACTGACCAGCTTATACGGGAGTCCTGCTCTGTAACCGCCGCCAGGTTGTGTAGTATCTCGAGTCCTTGTCACTCTCCCACGCTTCGTACACTTGGCGTTCCCAGGTCGGAAGGGAGGAGTGTACATTTGGCTCAGATACACACGGCCGCTCCGTTGTCCTGCTGCGGCAACAAACTGTGCAGGTTTCTTCGATTGGGACGTCTTTTTGCTCTACACGACGACGAGGCATTCCCGGCTCTTCTGAACCTGCCAGCTGCTGAAACTGACGTGGAGAAGCCTGGGTCTGCTTGCATCGGGGACCGGTGAGTAGCATAGCTAGGATCTGGTCGCCCTCCTGCAGTAGCCCATTGCTTTTCCCCGCTGTGTAAAACAGCACCCTTTTGTCCGTACTCGCGCTCTGCTTCTGCTCACTGTGGAGGCTGCGCTTGAGTCGCGGAACCTGTTCTTCTTCTGTTGTGCACTAACCCGAACTGCCTGACTTCCTCCGAAGAGCTTCTCCTTTTGCCCGTTGGCACCAGCGCGTGCAGGTACTTTGAGCACAAGGCTCCACTCTTCGCAGGGCTCGGACTTCCAGCTAGTTAGGTGCCTCTGAAGGCGAACTGAGTCTAAAGCATTGTATCGCACTGCCTGTTTTCCTTCCCTTTTAGGTGGACTACACATTTCGTGCATATAACGCTTGCGACTGTCGTATTTGTATATATATTGTGATGATATGGTATGTGTTGGTTTAATATTGTGATATTGTGATTTTCTCGCTACGGTCGTTGTTTTAAAGGCCTTAAAATAAATGTGTATATATTTTTGATATAACACCTGTTTGGAGTAGTTTGTAAGTGTTCTGGTTTTGTTTGCTCATTGCGGGCTTTCAGTCACCGTCACCCCTCTTGAGACCTAGTCTTGACCGCCGCGATCGCTACCTTGATTGGTCTGGCTCGTCCAGAGGTTACCCTGTTCCAAGTAATTAGGTTGGCCTTCTGAACTTCTGCGCCACCAGGACAGAGTTCAGAAATCCGTCTTAACAGAAGGATATGGATATCACATCTCTTGCTATAGGAAGGGCCTCGGCTTTTTTATTAGAAACATTGAGATATCACATCTCATGGTATAGGAAGGGTCTCAGGATTGGAATGGGAAGGAGTTGGATATCCCTTCTCATGCTATAGGAAGGGTCTCAGGTTGGAATGGGAAGGAGTTGGATATCACATCTCGTGCTAAAGGAAGGGTCTCAGGTTTGGAAGGGGAAGGATTTGGATATCATATCTCATGTTATAGGACGGGTCCCAGGTTTGGTATTAGAAGCATTGAGATGTCACATCTCATGGTATAGGAAGGGTCTCAGGATTTGAATGGGAAGGAGTTGGATATCACATCTCATCCAATAGGAAGGGTCTCAGGTTTGGAATGGGAAGGAATTGGATATCACATCTCATGTTATAGGAAGGATCTCAGGATTGGAATGGGAAGGATTTGGATATCACATCTCTTGCTATAGGACGGGTCTCAGGTTTGGTATTGGAAGCATTGAGATATCACATCTCATGCTATAGGAAGTGTCTCAGGATTGGAATGGGAAGGAGTTGGATATCACATCTCATGCTATAGGAAGGATTTCAGGTTTGGTAGAAGCATTGAGATATCACATCTCATGCTATAGGAAGAGTCTCAGGTTTGGGAAGGGAAGGATTTGGATTTCACATCTCATGTTATAGGATGGTTCTCATGTTTGGTTTTTGAAGCATTGAGATATCACATCTCATGCTATCGGAAGGGTCTCAGGTTTGGAATGGGAAGGAGTTTGATATCACATCTCATGTTATAGGAAGGATCTCAGGTTTGGTATTAGAAGCATTGAGATATCACATCTCATGCTATAGGAAGGGTCTCGGGATTGGAATGGGAAGGAGTTGGATACAACATCTCATGCTATAGGGAGGGTCTCAGTTTTGATATTAGAAGCATTGAGATATCACATATGCTATTGGAAGGGTCTCAGTATTGGAATTGGAAGGAGTTGGATATCACATCTCATGCTATAGGGAGGTTCTCAGGTTTGATATTAGAAGCATTGAGATATCACATCTCATGCTATCGGAAGGGTCTCAGGATTGGAATGGGAAGGAGTTGGATATCACATCTCATGCTAAAGGAAAGGTCTCAGGTTTGGAAGGGGAAGGATTTGGATCTCACATCTCATGTTTTAGGACGGGTCTCAGGTTTGGTATTAGAAGCATTGAGATATCACATCTCATGGTATAATAAGGGTCTCAGGATTGGAATGGGAAGGAGTTGGATATCACATCTCAAGCTATCTCAGGATTGGAATGGGAAGGAGTTTGATATCACATCTCAAGCTATAGGAAGGGTCTCAGGTTTGGGAAGGGAAGGATTTGGATTTCACATCTCATGTTATAGGATGGTTCTCATGTTTGGTTTTAGAAGCATTGAGATATCACATCTCATGCTATCGGAAGGGTCTCAGGTTTGGAATGAGAAGGAGTTGGATATCACATCTCATGTTATAGGAAGGATCTCAGGTTTGGTATTAGAAGCATTGAGATATCACATCTCATGCTATAGGAAGGGTCTCAGGATTGGAATGTGAAGGATTTGGATATCACATCTCATGCTAAAGGAAGGGTCTCAGGTTTGGTAGAAGCATTGAGATATCACATCTCATGCTATAGGAAGGGTCTCAGGATTGGAATGGGAAGGAGTTGGATATCACATCTCATGCCATAGGAAGGGTCTCAGGTTTGGTATAAGCATTGAGATATCACATCTCTGCTATCGGAAGGGTCTCAGGATTGGATTGGGAAGGAGTTGGATATCCCTTCTCATGCTATAGGAAGGGTCTCAGGTTGGAATGGGAAGGAGTTGGATATCACATCTCATGTTATAGGAAGGGTCTCAGGTTTTTTATTAGAAACATTGAGATATCACATCTCATGCTATAGGAAGGGTTTCAGGATTGGAATGGGAAGGATTTGGATATCACATCTCAAGCTAAAGGAAGGGTCTCAGGTTTGGAAGGGGAAGGATTTGGATATCATATCTCATGTTATAGGACGGGTCCCAGGTTTGGTATTAGAAGCATTGAGATATCACATCTCATGGTATAGGAAGGGTCTCAGGATTGGAATGGGAAGGAGTTGGATATCACATCTCATCCAATAGGAAGGGTCTCATGTTTGGAATGGGAAGGAATTGGATATCACATCTCATGTTATAGGAAGGATCTCAGGATTGGAATGGGAAGGATTTGGATATCACATCTCTTGCTATAGGAAGGGTCTCAGGTTTTTTATTAGAAGCATTGAGATATCACATCTCATGGTATAGGAAGGGTCTCAGGATTGGAATGGGAAGGAGTTGGATATCCCTTCTCATGCTATAGGAAGGGTCTTAGGTTGGAATGGTAAGGAGTTGGATATCACATCTCGTTATAGGATGGTCTCAGGATTGGAATGGGAAGGATTTGGATATCACATCTCTTGCTATAGGAAGGGTCTCAGGTTTTTTATTAGAAACATTGAGATATCACATCTCATGCTATAGGAAGGGTTTCAGGATTGGAATGGGAAGGATTTGGATATCACATCTCATTCTAAAGCTAGGGTCTCAGGTTTGGAAGGCAAGGATTTGGATATCATATCTCATGTTATAGGACGGGTCCCAGGTTTGGTATTAGAAGCATTGAGATATCACATCTCATGCTATAGGAAGAGTCTCAGGATTGGAATGGGAAGGAGTTGGATATCACGTCTCATGTTATAGGAAGGGTCTCAGGATTGGAATGGGAAGGAGTTGGATATCACATCTCATGCTAAAGGAAGGGTCTCAGGTTTGATAGAAGCATTGAGATAACACATCTCATGCTATAGGAAGGAACTCAGGATTGGAATGGGAAGGAGTTGGATATCACATCTCATGCCATAGGAAGGGTCATCAGGTTTGGTATAAGCATTGAGATATCACATCTCTGCTATCGGAAGGGTCTCAGGATAGGAATGGGAACGACTTAGATATCACATCTCATACTATAGGGAGGGTCTCAGTTTTGATATTAGAAGCATTGAGATATCACATCTCATGCTATCGGAAGGGTCTCAGGATTGGAATGGGAGGAGCTGGATATCACATCTCATGCTAAAGGAAGGGTGTCAGGTTTGGAAGGGGAAGGATTTGGATATCACATCTCTTGTTATAGGACGGGTCTCAGGTTTGGTATTAGAAGAATTGAGATATCACATCTCATGCTATAGGAAGTGTCTCAGGATTGGAATGGGAAGGAGTTGGATATCACATCTCATGCTATAGGAAGGGTTTCAGGTTTGGTAGAAGCATTGAGATATCACATCTCATGCTTTAGGAAGAGTCTCAGGTTTGGGAAGGGAAGGATTTGGATTTCACATCTCATGTTATAGGATGGTTCTCATGTTTGGTTCTTGAAGTATTGAGATATCACATCTCATGCTATCGGAAGGGTCTCAGGTTTGGAATGGGATGGAGTTGGATATCACATCTCAAGCTATCTCAGGATTGGAATGGGAAGGAGTTTGATATTGTTAGGAAAGATTTCGTAATTGTAGGTAATTTTCCTTCCATGTGGCAACCCCTAAACTTTTTGCTGTTGTTTTTCACCTTGTTCTCGACTTTGCCAGAGAAGTGCAGCCTTCTGCCGCACTCCTCTGGGCTTTCGCTCCTTTCTTACGGGGAAACTGACATGCCCTTAAGACAGTCAGTACCGGGAAACGCTGTTTTCCGTAGTTTCTTTTATCATGTTGCGGCTTTCGTGCAACATGACCAAGGGGGCACTGTAAGCTAAGTTGCTGCTCTCTTGGGTCTCTAGCCTTCTACAGGCCCTAGATACTCTTTTAGGATTGTAACTGATCGGTGCAAGTGATTCACGGACGGGAATGGTGGCAGCGATCGTTTCTTGTGTTTTGAGCTCCTTTTGGCGTTTTAAGCGCGTTTCTCGTGCTTAGCCCAAAATGGTGGCCTGGCTCCCAAAATGGCCAGACCACGAGGCTCCTTTGTCCTGTCCGCTGACCGTCTTGCTCCCTTCACCTTCCCCAGGTCGAGCCGACCCGGGGCCTTCCTTATTTGGGCATGTACTTTCCCGCGAAACACGGATGCTTTCGCGGGCTTCTACATGCCTGGTGTGTGCCTCCAGGATGTGGGCTGGGATGTCTGGTCCCAATACACATCCTGGGTGCCAGAGAGTTTAGGGTGGTGTGAATGCCTGGGACCACCGTGGTCCGTGATAGGTCCACGAATGGTGTGAGTGTTGATGAGCGGATCTCCCATTGGGTCCCCTCCGTTTTGGCGCGAAGGGAACCGTGGATAAGAGGGGGCTGGAAACACCACTACCATGTCGATCTCCTGAGTTCTCACGAACTAAGGAATACAGGAGCCAAGTATCCTGCAACCAAGAGGCTGAACCGAGGAATCGCTGGTGACCCGCTGAAGGACTGCTCCTCTGCACTGCTGTCGCCTTGTGAAACCCTTTTCACCTTTGATCGAACCAGAAGGCCTGTACTGGTACTTCGACCCTTGGAATAGCGGGAACAGCTATTCTCGGCATCTTCACCATCTCCTGCTAGTAAGCCTTCGGAAGCGTCTCTGGGCCATCCAGCAGACTGACCAGCCTACACAGGAGTCTTGCTCTGTAACCGCCGCCAGGTTGTGTAGTATTTCGAGTCCTTGTCACTCTCACACGATTCGTACACTTGGCGTTCCCAGGTCTGAAGTGAGTAGTGTATATTTGGCTCAGATACACACGGCCGCTCCGTTGCCCTGCTGTGGTAACAAACTGTGCGGGTTCCTTCGTTTGGGACGTCTTTTACTCAACTCTGCTGCTGCAGACTCAACACAACGACGAGACGTCCCCTGCTCTTCTGAACCTGCCAGCGACTGAAACTGACGCGGAGAAGCCTGGGTCTGCTTGCATCGGGGACCGGTGAGTAGCATAGCTAGGAACTGGTCGCCCTCCTGCAGGAGCCCATAGCTTTTCCCGGCTGTGTCAAAACAGCACGCCTTTCCGTACTCGCGCTCCGCTTCTGCCCACAGTGGAGGCTGCGCTTGAGTCGCGGAACACTGTTCTTCTTCATTTGTGCACTAAACTGAACTGCCTGATTTCCCTCGAAGAGACTCACCTTTTGCCCGTTAGCACCAGCGTGTGCAGGTACTTTTGAGCACAAGGCTCCACTCTTCGTAGGGCTCGGACTTCCTTTTAGTTAGGTGCCTCTGAAGGCGGACTGGGTCTAAGCATTATTTTGCACTGCCTTTTTTCCTTCCCTTTTAGGTGGACTACACATTTCGTGCATCTAACGCTTGAGACTCGTTGTGTTTGTATATATATTGTAATGGTATGGTATGTGTTGGTTTACTAGAGTTATATTGTGATTTCTCGCTACGGTCATTGTTTTAAAGGCCTTGGAATAAATGTGTATATATTTTTAATATAACACCTGTTTGGAGTAATTTGTAGGTGTCCTTGCTTTGTGTGCTCATTGCGGGCTTTCAGTCACCCTCACCCCTCTTGAGACCTAGTCTTGACCACCGCGATCGCTACCTTGATTGGTCTGGCTTGTCCAGAGGTTACCCTGTTCCAAGTAATTAGGTTGGCCTTCTGAACTTCTGCGCCACCAGGACAGAGTTCAGAAATCCGTCTTAACAGAAAGATATGGATATCACATCTCTTGCTATAGGAAGGGCCTCGGCTTTTTTATTAGAAACATTGAGATATCACATCTCATGGTATAGGAAGGGTCTCAGGATTGGAATGGGAAGGAGTTGGATATCCCTTCTCATGCTATAGGAAGGGTCTCAGGTTGGAATGGGAAGGAGTTGGATATCACATCTCGTGCTAAAGGAAGGGTCTCAGGTTTGGAAGGGGAAGGATTTGGATATCATATCTCATGTTATAGGACGGGTCCCAGGTTTGGTATTAGAAGCATTGAGATGTCACATCTCATGGTATAGGAAGGGTCTCAGGATTGGAATGGGAAGGAGTTGGATATCACATCTCATCCAATAGGAAGGGTCTCAGGTTTGGAATGGGAAGGAATTGGATATCACATCTCATGTTATAGGAAGGATCTCAGGATTGGAATGGGAAGGATTTGGATATCACATCTCTTGCTATAGGAAGGGTCTCAGGTTTTTTATTAGAAGCATTGAGATACCACATCTCATGGTATAGGAAGGGTCTCAGGATTGGAATGGGAAGGAGTTGGATATCCCTTCTCATGCTATAGGAAGGATCTCAGGTTGGAATGGGAAGGAGTTGGATATCACATCTCGTTATAGGAAGGGTCTCAGGATTGGAATGGGAAGGATTTGGATATCACATCTCTTGCTATAGGAAGGGTCTCAGGTTTTTTATTAGAAACATTGAGATATCACATCTCATGCTATAGGAAGGGTTTCAGGATTGGAATGGGAAGGATTTGGATATCACATCTCATGCTAAAGGAAGGGTATCAGGTTTGGAAGGGCAAAGATTTGGATATCATATCTCATGTTATAGGACGGGTGCCAGGTTTGGTATTAGAAGCATTGAGATATCACATCTCATGGTATAGGAAGGGTCTCAGGATTGGAATGGGAAGGAGTTGGATATCACATCTCATCCAATAGGAAGGGTCTCAGGTTTGGAATGGGAAGGAATTGGATATCACATCTCATGTTATAGGAAGGATCTCAGGATTGGAATGGGAAGGATTTGGATATCACATCTCTTGTTATAGGAAGGGTCTCAGGTTTTTTATTAGAAGCATTGAGATATCACATCTCATGGTATAGGAAGGGTCTCAGGATTGGAATGGGAAGGAGTTGGATATCCCTTCTCATGCTATAGGAAGGGTCTCAGGTTGGAATGGGAAGGAGTTGGATATCACATCTCGTTATAGGAAGGGTCTCAGGATTGGAATGGGAAGGATTTGGATATCACATCTCTTGCTATAGGAAGGGTCTCAGATTTTTTATTAGAAACATTGAGATATCACATCTCATGCTATAGGAAGGGTTTCAGAATTGGAATGGGAAGGATTTGGATATCACATCTCATGCTAAAGGAAGGGTCTCAGGTTTGGAAGGGGAAGGATTTGGATATCATATCTCATGTTATAGGACGGGTCCCAGGTTTGGTATTAGAAGCATTGAGATATCACATCTCATGCTATAGGAAGAGTCTCAGGATTGGAATGGGAAGGAGTTGGATATCACGTCTCATGTTATAGGAAGGGCCTCAGGATTGGAATGGGACGGAGTTGGATATCACATCTCATGCTGAAGGAAGGGTCTCAGGGTTGATAGAAGCATTGAGATATCACATCTCATGCTATAGGAAGGAACTCAGGATCGGAATGGGAAGGAGTTGGATATCACATCTCATGCCATAGGAAGGGTCATCAGGTTTGGTATAAGCATTGAGATATTACATCTCTGCTATCGGAAGGGTCTCAGGATAGGAATGGGAAGGACTTAGATATCACATCTCATACTATAGGGAGGGTCTCAGTTTTGATATTAGAAGCATTGAGATATCACATCTCATGCTATCGGAAGGTTCTCAGGATTGGAATGGGAAGGAGTTGGATATCACATCTCATGTTATAGGAAGGATCTCAGGTTTGGTATTGGAAGCATTGAGATATCACATCTCATGCTATAGGAAGGGTCTCAGGATTGGAATGTGAAGAATTTGGATATCACATCTCATGCTAAAGGAAGGGTCTCAGGTTTGGTAGAAGCATAGAGATATCACATCTCATGCTATAGGAAGGGTCTCAGGATTGGAATGGGAAGGAGTTGGATATCACATCTCATGTCATAGGAAGGGTCTCAGGTTTGGTATAAGCATTGAGATATCACATCTCTGCTATCGGAAGGGTCTCAGGATTGGATTGGGAAGGAGTTGGATATCCCTTATCATGCTATAAGAAGGATCTCAGGTTGGAATGGGAAGGAGTTGGATATCACATCTCATGTTATAGGAAGGGTCTCAGGATTGGAATGGGAAGGATTTGGATATCACATCTCTTGCTATAGGAAGGGTCTCAGGTTTTTTATTAGAAACATTGAGATATCACATCTCATGTTATAGGAAGGGTTTCAGGATTGGAATGGGAAGGATTTGGATATCACATCTCATGCTAAAGGAAGGGTCTAAGATTTGGAAGGGGAAGGATTTGGATATCATATCTCATGTTATAGGACGGGTCCCAGGTTTGGTATTAGAAGCATTGACATATCACCTCTCATGGTATAGGAAGGATCTCAGGATTGGAATGGGAAGGAATTGGATATCACATCTCATGTTATAGGAAGGATCTCAGGATTGGAATGGGAAGGATTTGGATATCACATCTCTTGCTATAGGAAGGGTCTCAGGTTTTTTATTAGAAGCATTGAGATATCACATCTCATGGTATAGGAAGGGTCTCAGGATTGGAATGGGAAGGAGTTGGATATCCCTTCTCATGCTATAGGAAGGGTCTCAGGTTGGAATGGGAAGGAGTTGGATATCACATCTCGTTATAGGAAGGGTCTCAGGATTGGAATGGGAAGGATTTGGATATCACATCTCTTGCTATAGGAAGGGTCTCAGGTTTTTTATTAGAAACATTGAGATATCACATCTCATGCTATAGGAAGGGTTTCAGGATTGGAATGGGAAGGATTTGCATATCACATCTCATGGTAAAGGAAGGGTCTCAGGTTTGGAAGGGGAAGGATTTGGATATCATGTCTCATGTTATAGGACGGGTCCCAGGTTTGGTATTAGAAGCATTGAGATATCACATCTCATGCTATAGGAAGAGTCTCAGGATTGGAATGGGAATGAGTTGGATATCACGTCTCATGTTATAGGAAGGGTCTCAGGATTGGAATGGGAAGGAGTTGGATATCACATCTCATGCTAAAGGAAGGGTCTCAGGTTTGATAGAAGCATTGAGATATCACATCTCATGCAATAGGAAGGAACTCAGGATTGGAATGGGAAGGAGTTGGATATCACATCTCATGCCAAAGGAAGGGTCATCAGGTTTGGTATAAGCATTGAGATATCACATCTCCGCTATTGGAAGGGTCTCAGGATAGGAATGGGAAGGACTTAGATATCACATCTCATACTATAGGGAGGGTCTCAGTTTTGATATTAGAAGCATTGAGATATCACATCTCATGCTATCGGAAGGGTCTCAGGATTGGAATGGGAAGGAGTTGGATATCACATCTCATGTTATAGGAAGGATCTCAGGTTTGGTATTAGAAGCATTGAGATATCACATCTCATGCTATAGGAAGGGTCTCAGGATTGGAATGTGAAGGATTTGGATATCACATCTCATGCTAAAGGAAGGGTCTCAGGTTTGGTAGAAGCATAGAGATATCACATCTCATGCTATAGGAAGGGTCTCAGGATTGGAATGGGAAGGAGTTGGATATCACATCTCATGCCATAGGAAGGGTCTCAGGTTTGGTATAAGCATAGAGATATCACATCTCATGCTATAGGAAGGGTCTCAGGATTGGAATGGGAAGGATTTGGATATCACATCTCTTGCTATAGGAAGGGTCTCGGGTTTTTTATTAGAAACATTGAGATATCACATCTCATGCTATAGGAAGGGTCTCAGGTTTGGTATTAGAAGCATTGAGATATCACATCTCATGCTATAGGAAGGGTCTCAGGATTGGAATGTGAAGAATTTCGATATCACATCTCATGCTAAAGGAAGAGTCTCAGGTTTGGTAGAAGCATAGAGATATCACATCTCATGCTATAGGAAGGGTCTCAGGATTGGAATGGGAAGGATTTGGATATCACATCTCTTGCTATAGGAAGGGTCTCGGGTTTTTTATTAGAAACATTGAGATATCACATCTCATGCTATAGGAAGGGTCTCAGGTTTGGTATTAGAAGCATTGAGATATCACATCTCATGCTATAGGAAGGGTCTCAGGATTGGAATGTGAAGAATTTGGATATCACATCTCATGCTAAAGGAAGAGTCTCAGGTTTGGTAGAAGCATAGAGATATCACATCTCATGCTATAGGAAGGGTCTCAGGATTGGAATGGGAAGGATTTGGATATCACATCTCATGCTAAAGGAAGGGTCTCAGGTTTGGAAGGGGAAGGATTTGGATATCATATCTCAGGTTATAGGACGGGTCCCAGGTTTGGTATTAGAAGCATTGAGATATCACCTCTCATGGTATAGGAAGGGTCTCAGGATTGGAATGGGAAGGAGTTGGATATCACATCTCATCCAATAGGAAGGGTCTCAGGTTTGGAATGGGAAGGAATTGGATATCACATCTCATGTTATAGGAAGGATCTCAGGATTGGAATGGGAAGGATTTGGATATCACATCTCTTGCTATAGGAAAGGTCTCAGGTTTTTTATTAGAAGCATTGAGATATCACATCTCATGGTATAGAAAGGGTCTCAGGATTGGAATGATAAGGAGTTGGATATCCCTTCTCATGCTATAGGAAGGGTCTCAGGTTGGAATGGGAAGGAGTTGGATATCACATCTCGTTATAGGAAGGGTCTCAGGATTGGAATGTGAAGGATTTGGATATCACATCTCTTGCTATAGGAAGGGTCTCAGGTTTTTTATTAGAAACATTGAGATATCACATCTCATGCTATAGGAAGGGTTTCAGGATTGGAATGGGAAGGATTTGGATATCACATCTCATGCTAAAGGAAGGGTCTCAGGTTTGGAAGGGGAAGGATTTGTATATCACATCTCTTGCTATAGGAAGGGTCTCAGGATTGGAATGGGAAGGATTTGGATATCACATCTCAAACCTGAGACCCTTCCTATGGAATGAGATGTCATATACAACTCCTTCCCATTCCAATCCTGAGACCATTCCTATAGCATAAGATGTGATATCTCAATGCTTATACCAAACCTGAGACCCTTCCTATAGCATGAGATGTGATATCCAACTCCTTCCCATTCCAATCCTGAGACCCTTCCTATAACATGAGATGTGATGTCTCAATGCTTCTAATACCAAACCTGAGATCCTTCCTATGGCATGAGATGTCATATAAAACTCCTTCCCATTCCAATCCTGAGACCCTTCCTATAGCATGAGATGTCATATCCAACTTCTTCCCATGCCTCTAATACCAAACCTGAGATCCTACCTCTAACATGAAATGTGATATCCAACTCCTTCCCTTTCCAAACCTGAGAGCCTTCCTACAGCATGAGATGTGATATCCAAGTCCTTCCCATTCCAACCTGAGACCCTTCCTATAGCATGAGATGGGATATCCAACTCCTTCCAAATCCAATCCTGATACCCTTCCGATAGCATGAGATGTGATATCCCAATGCTTCTACAAAACCTGAGACCCATACCATGGCATGAGATGTGATATCAAACTCCCGTCCTATACCATGAGACTTGATATCTCAATGCTTCTAATACCAAACCTGAGACCGGTCCAATAACATGAGATGTGATATCCAAATCCTTCCCCTTCCAAACCTTAGACCCTTCCTTTATCATGAGATGTGATATCCAAGTCTTTCCCATTCCATTCCTGAGACCCTTCCTATAGCATGAGATGTGATATCTCAATGCTTCTAATACCAAACCTGAGACCCTTCCTATAACATGAGATGTGATATCCAAGTCCTTCCCATTCCAATCCTGAGACCCTTCCTATAGCATGAGATGTGATATCTCAATGCTTCTAATACCAAACCTGAGACCCTTCCTATAACATGAATTGTGATATCCAAGTCTTTCCCATTCCAATCCTGAGACCCTTCCTATACCATGAGATGTGATATCTCAATGCTTCTAATACCAAACCTGGGACCCGTCCTATAACAATAGATACGATATCCAAATCCTTCCCCTTCCAAACCTGAGACCCTTCCTTTAGCATGAGATGTGATATCCAAATCCTTCCCATTCCAATCCTGAAACCCTTCCTATGGCATGAGATGTGATATCTCAATGTTTCTAATAAAAAACCTGAGACCCTTCCTATAGCAAGAGATGTGATATCCAACTCCTTCCCATTCTAATCCTGAGACCCTTCCTATAGCATGAGAAGTGATATCTCCATGCTTATACCAAACCTGAGACCCTTCCTATAGCATGAGATGTGATATCCAAATCCTTCCCATTCCAATCCTGAGACCCTTTCTATAGCATGAGATGTGATATCCAAGTCCATCCCATTCCAATCCTTAGACCCTTCCTACAGCATGCGATGTGATATCTCAATGATTCTAATACCAAACCAGAGACCCGTCCTATAACATGAGATGGGATATCCAACTCCTTCCCATTCCAATCCTGAGCCACTTCCGATAGCAGAGATTTGATATCTCAATGCTTATACCAAGCCTGAGACACTTCCTATAGCATATGTGATATCCATCTCCTTCCCATTCCAAAAATGAGACCCTTCCTATAGCATGAGATGTGATATCTCATGGTTTATACCAAACCTGAGACCCTTCCTATAGCTTGAGATGTGATATCCAACTCCTTCCCATTCCAATCCTGAGACCCTTCCTATAGCATGAGATGTGATATCTCAATGCCTCTAATACCAAACCTGAGATCCTTCATCTAACATGAAATGTGATATCCAACTCCTTCCCCTTCCAAACCTGAGAGCCTTCCTATAGCATGAGAAGGGATATCCAACTCCTTCCCATTCCAATCCTTAGACCCTTCCTACAGCATGCGATGTGATATCTCAATGATTCTAATACCAAACCAGAGACCCGTCCTATATCATGAGATGGGATATCCAACTCCTTCCCGTTCCAAACCTGAGACCCTTCCTATAGCATGAGATGTGATATCCAGCTCCTTCCCATTCCAATCCTGAGACCCTTCCGATAGCATGAGATGTGATATCTCAATGCTTATACCAAACCTGAGACTATTCCTATAACATGAGATGTGATATCCAACTCCTTCCCATTCCAAACCTGAGACCCTTCCTATAGCATGAGATGTGATATCCAGCTCCTTCCCATTCCAATCCTGAGACCCTTCCGATAGCATGAGATGTGATATCTCAATTCTTCTAATACCAAACCTGAGATCCTTCCTATAACATGAGATGTGATATCCAAATCCTTCCCCTTCCAAACCTGAGACCCTCCCTTTAGCATGAGATGTGATATCCAACTCCTTCCCATTCCAATCCTGAGACCCTTCTGATAGCATGAGATGTGATATCTCAATGCCTCTAATACCAAACCTGAGATCCTACCTATAACATGAAATGTGATATCCAACTCCTTCCCTTTCCAAACCTGAGACCCTGCCTATAGCATGAGATGTGATATCCAAGTCCTTCCCATTCCAATCCTGAGACCATTCCTATAGCATGAGATGTGATATCTCAATGCTTATACCAAACCTGAGGCCCTTCCTATGGCATGAGATGTCATATACAACTCCTTCCCATTCCAATCCTGAGACCCTTACTATAGCATGAGATGTGATATCTCAATGCTTATACCAAACCTGAGACCCTTCCTATAGCAAAAGATGTGGTATCCAACTTCTTCCCATTCCAATCCTGAGACCCTTCCTATAACATGAGATGTGATGTCTCAATGCTTCTAATACCAAACCTGAGATCTTTCCTACAACATGAGATGTGATATCCAACTCCTTCCCATTCCAATCCTGAGACCCTTCCTATAGCATGAGATGTGATATCTCAATGTTTATACCAAACCTGAGACCCTTCCTATAGCTTGAGATGTGATATCCAACTCCTTCCCATTCCAATCCTGAGACCCTTCCTATAGCATGAGATGTGATATCTCAATGCCTCTAATACCAAACCTGAGATCCTTCATCTAACATGAAATGTGATATCCAACTCCTTCCCCTTCCAAACCTGAGAGCATTCCTATAGCATGAGATATGATATCCAACTCCTTCCCATTCCAACCTGAGACCCTTCCTATAGCATGAGATGAAATATCCAACTCCTTCCAAATCCAATCCTGATACCCTTCCGATAGCATAAGATGTGATATCCCAATGCTTCTACCAAACCTGAGACCCATACAATGGCATGAGATGTGATATCAAACTCCTTCCCATTCCAATCCTGAGACCCTTCCTATAGCATGAGAAGGGATATCCAACTCCTTCCCAATCCAATCCTGAGACCCTTCCGATAGCAGAGATGTGATATCTCAATGCTTATACCAAACCTGAGACCCTTCCTATGGCATGAGATGTGATATCCAACTCCTTGCCATTCAAACCCTGAGACCCTTCCTATAGCATGAGATGTGATATCTCAATGCTTCTACCAAACCTGAGACCCTTCCTTTAGCATGAGATGTGATATCCAAATCCTTCCCATTCCAACCTGAGACCCTTCCTATAGCATAGGAAGGGATATCCAACTCCTTCCCAATCCAATCCTGAGACCCTTCCGATAGCAGAGATGTGATATCTCAATGCTTATACCAAACCTGAGACCCTTCCTATGGCATGAGATGTGATATCCAACTCCTTGCCATTCAAATCCTGAGACCCTCCCTATAACAAGAGATGTCATATCCAACTCCTTCCCATTCCAAACCTGAGACCCTTCCTTTAGCATGAGATGTGATATCCAAATCCTTCACATTCCAATCCGGAGACCCTTCCTATAGCATGAGATGTGATATCTCAATGCTTCTAATACCAAACCTGAGATCCGTCCTATAACATGAGATGTGATATCCAACTCCTTCCCATTCCAAACCTGAGACCCTTCCGATAGCATGAGATGTGATATCTCAATGCTTCAAAAACCAAACATGAGAACCATCCTATAACATGAGATGTGAAATCCAAATCCTTCCCTTCCCAAACCTGAGACTCTTCCTATAGCATGAGATGTGATATCTCAATGCTTCTACCAAACCTGAAACCCTTCCTATAGCATGAGATGTGATATCCAACTCCTTCCCATTCCAATCCTGAGACACATCCTATAGCATGAGATGTGATATCACAATGCTTCTAATACCAAACGTGAGACCCGTCCTATAACATGAGATGTGATATCCAAATCCTTCCCCTTCCAAACCTGAGACCCTTCCTTTAGCATGAGATGTGATATCCAGCTCCTCCCATTCCAATCCTGAGACCCTTCCGATAGCATGAGATGTGATATCTCAATGCTTCTAATATCAAAACTGAGACCCTCCCTAAAGCATGAGATGTGATATCTAAGTCCTTCCCATTCCAATCCTGAGACCCTTCCGATAGCAGAGATGTGATATTTCAATGCTTATACCAAACCTGAGACCCTTCCTATAGCATGAGATGTGATATCCAACTCCTTCCGATTCCAATCCTGAGACCCTTCCTATAGCATGAGATGTGATATCGCAATGCTTCTACAAAACCTGAGACCCATACCATGGCATGAGATGTGATATCAAACTCCCGTCCTATACCATGAGACTTGATATCTCAATGCTTCTAATACCAAACCTGAGACCGGACCAATAACATGAGATGTGATATCCAAATCCTCCCCTTCCAAACCTTAGACCCTTCCTTTATCATGAGATGTGATATCCAAGTCCTTCCCATTCCATTCCTGACACCCTTCCTATAGCATGAGATGTGATATGTCAATGCTTCTAATACCAAACCTGAGAATCTTCCTATAACATGAGATGTGATATCCAAGTCCTTCCCATTCCAATCCTGAGACCCTTCCTATAGCATGATATGTGATATCTCAATGCTTCTAATACCAAACCTGAGACCCTTCCTATAACATGAATTGTGATATCCAAGTCCTTCCCATTCCAATCCTGAGACCCTTCCGATAGCAGAGATGTGATATCTCAATGCTTATACCAAACCTGAGACCCTTCCGATAGCATGAGATGTGATATCTCAATGCTTCTAATACCAAACCTGAGATCCTTCCTGTAACATGAGATGTGATGTCCAAATCCTTCCCCTTCCAAACCTTAGACCCTCCCTTTAGCATGAGATATGATATCCAACTCCTTCCCATTCCAATCCTGAGACCCTTCTGATGGCATGAGATGTGATATCTCAATGCCTCTAATACCAAACCTGAGATCCTACCTCTAACATGAAATGTGATATCCAACTCCTTCCCCTTCCAACCCTGAGAGCCTTCCTATAGAATGAGATGTGATATCCAAGTCCTTCCCATTCCAATCCTGAGACCCTTCCTATAACATGAGATGTGATATCCAACTCCTTCCCATTCCAATCCTGAGACCCTTCCTATAGCTTGAGATGTGATATCCAACTCCTTCCCATTCCAATTCTGAAACCCGTCCTATACCATGAGACTTGATATCTCAATGCTTCTAATACCAAACCTGAGACCGGTCCTATAACATGAGATGTGATACCCAAATCCTTCCCCTTCCAAACCTTAGACCCTTCCTATAGCATGAGATGTGATATCTCAATGCTTCTAATACCAAACCTGAGGCCCTTCCTATAACGAGATGGGATATCCAACTCCTTCCCATTCCAATCCTGAGACCCTTCCGATAGCAGAGATGTGATATCTCAATGCTTATACCAAACCTGAGACCCTTCCTATGGCATGAGATGTCTTATACAACTCCTTCCGATTCCAATCCTGAGACCCTTCCTATAGCTTGAGATGTGATATCAAACTCCTTCCCATTCAATGTGATATCCAACTCCTTCCCATTCCAATCCTGAGACCCTTCCTATACCATGAGATGTGATATTTCAATGCTTCTAATACCAAACCTGAGACCCGTCCTAAAACATGAGATGTGAGATCCAAATCCTTCCCCTTCCAAACCTGAGACCTTTCCTTTAGCATGAGATGTGATATCCAACTGCTTCCCATTCCAAACCTGAGACCCTTCCTATAGCATGAGATGTTATATCTTAATGCTTCTAAAACCAAACCTGAGAACCATCCTATAACATGTGAACTCCAAATCCTTCCCTTTCCAAACCTGAGACCCTTCCGATAGCATGAGATGTGGTATCTCAATGCAACTAAAACCAAACATGAGAACCATCCTATAACATGAGATGTGAAATCCAAATCCTTCCCTTTCCAAACCTGAGACCCTTCCTATAGCTTGAGATGTGATATCAAACTCCTTCCCATTCCAATCCTGAGATAGCTTGAGATGTGATAGCCAACTCCTTTCCATTCCAATCCTGAGACCCTTCCTATACCATGAGATGTGATATCTCAATGCTTCTAATACCAAACCTGAGACCCGTCCTATAACATGAGATGTGATACCCAAATCCTTCCCCTTCCAAACCCTAGACCCTTCCTATAGCATGAGATGTGATATCTCAATGCTTCTAATACCAAACCTGAGACCCTTCCTATAACGAGATGGGATATCCAACTCCTTCCCATTCCAATCCTGAGACCCTTCCGATAGCAGAGATGTGATATCTCAATGCTTATACCAAACCTGAGACCCTTCCTATGGCATGAGATGTCATATACAACTCCTTCCGATTCCAATCCTGAGACCCTTCCTATAGCATGAGATGTGATATCTCAATGCTTCTAATACCAAACCTGAGATCCTTCCTATAACATGAGATGTGATATCAAACTCCTTCCCATTCCAAACCTGAGACCCTTCCGATAGCATGAGATGTGATATCTCAATGCTTCTAATACCAAACATGAGAACCATCCTATAACATGAGATGTGAAATCCAAATCATTCCCTTTCCAAACCTGAGACCCTTCCTATAGCTTGAGATGTGATATCAAACTCCTTCCCATTCAATGTGATATCCAACTCCTTCCCATTCCAATCCTGAGACCCTTCCTATACCATGAGATGTGATATTTCAATGCTTCTAATACCAAACCTGAGACCCGTCCTAAAACATGAGATGTGAGATCCAAATCCTTCCCCTTCCAAACCTGAGACCTTTCCTTTAGCATGAGATGTGATATCCAACTCCTTCCCATTCCAAACCTGAGACCCTTCCTATAGCATGAGATGTTATATCTTAATGCTTCTAAAACCAAACCTGAGAACCATCCTATAACATGTGAAATCCAAATCCTTACCTTCCAAACCTGAGACCCTTCCGATAGCATGAGATGTGATATCTCAATGCTACTAAAACCAAACATGAGAACCATCCTATAACATGAGATGTGAAATCCAAATCCTTCCCTTTCCAAACCTGAGACCCTTCCTATAGCTTGAGATGTGATATCAAACTCCTTCCCAATCCAATCCTGAGATAGCTTGAGATGTGATAGCCAACTCCTTCCCATTCCAATCCTGAGACCCTTCCTATACCATGAGATGTGATATCCAACTCCTTGCCATTCCAATCCTGAGACCCTTCCTATAACATGAGACGTGATATCCAACTCCTTCCCATTCCAATCCTGAGACTCCTCCTATAGCATGAGATGTGATATCTCAATGCTTCTAAAACCAAACCTGGGACCCGTCCTATAACATGAGATATGATATCCAAATCCTTCCCCTTCCAAACCTGAGACCCTTCCTTTAGCATGAGATGTGATATCCAAATCCTTCCCATTCCAATCCTGAAACCCTTCCTATAGCATGAGATGTGATATCTCAATGTTTCTAATAAAAAACCCGAGACCCTTCCTATAGCAAGAGATGTGATATCCAAATCCTTCCCATTCCAATCCTGAGACCCTTCCTATAACGAGATGTGATATCCAACTCCTTCCCATTCCAACCTGAGACCCTTCCTATAGCATGAGAAGGGATATCCAACTCCTTCCCATTCCAATCCTTAGACCCTTCCTACAGCATGCGATGTGATATCTCAATGATTCTAATACCAAACCAGAGACCCTTCCTATAACATGAGATGGGATATCCAACTCCTTCCCATCCCAATCCTGAGACACTTCCGAATGCAGAGATGTGATATCTCAATGCTTATACCAAACCTGAGACTATTCCTATAACATGAGATGTGATATCCAACTCCTTCCCGTTCCAAACCTGAGACCCTTCCTATAGCATGAGATGTGATATCCAGCTCCTTCCCATTCCAATCCTGAGACCCTTCCGATAGCATGAGATATGATATCCAACTCCTTCCCATTCCAATCCTGAGACCCTTCTGATGGCATGAGATGTGATATCTCAATGCCTCTAATACCAAACCTGAGATCCTACCTCTAACATGAAATGTGATATCCAACTCCTTCCCCTTCGAACCCTGAGAGCCTTCCTATAGAATGAGATGTGATATCCAAGTCCTTCCCATTCCAATCCTGAGACCCTTCCTATAACATGAGATGTGATATCCAACTCCTTCCCATTCCAATCCTGAGACCCTTCCTATAGCTTGAGATGTGATATCCAACTCCTTCCCATTCCAATTCTGAAACCCGTCCTATACCATGAGACTTGATATCTCAATGCTTCTAATACCAAACCTGAGACCGGTCCTATAACATGAGATGTGATACCCAAATCCTTCCCCTTCCAAACCTTAGACCCTTCCTATAGCATGAGATGTGATATCTCAATGCTTCTAATACCAAACCTGAGACCCTTCCTATAACGAGATGGGATATCCAACTCCTTCCCATTCCAATCCTGAGACCCTTCCGATAGCAGAGATGTGATATCTCAATGCTTATACCAAACCTGAGACCCTTCCTATGGCATGAGATGTCTTATACAACTCCTTCCGATTCCAATCCTGAGACCCTTCCTATAGCTTGAGATGTGATATCAAACTCCTTCCCATTCAATGTGATATCCAACTCCTTCCCATTCCAATCCTGAGACCCTTCCTATACCATGAGATGTGATATTTCAATGCTTCTAATACCAAACCTGAGACCCGTCCTAAAACATGAGATGTGAGATCCAAATCCTTCCCCTTCCAAACCTGAGACCTTTCCTTTAGCATGAGATGTGATATCCAACTGCTTCCCATTCCAAACCTGAGACCCTTCCTATAGCATGAGATGTTATATCTTAATGCTTCTAAAACCAAACCTGAGAACCATCCTATAACATGTGAACTCCAAATCCTTCCCTTTCCAAACCTGAGACCCTTCCGATAGCATGAGATGTGGTATCTCAATGCAACTAAAACCAAACATGAGAACCATCCTATAACATGAGATGTGAAATCCAAATCCTTCCCTTTCCAAACCTGAGACCCTTCCTATAGCTTGAGATGTGATATCAAACTCCTTCCCATTCCAATCCTGAGATAGCTTGAGATGTGATAGCCAACTCCTTTCCATTCCAATCCTGAGACCCTTCCTATACGATGAGATGTGATATCTCAATGCTTCTAATACCAAACCTGAGACCCGTCCTATAACATGAGATGTGATACCCAAATCCTTCCCCTTCCAAACCCTAGACCCTTCCTATAGCATGAGATGTGATATCTCAATGCTTCTAATACCAAACCTGAGACCCTTCCTATAACGAGATGGGATATCCAACTCCTTCCCATTCCAATACTGAGACCCTTCCGATAGCAGAGATGTGATATCTCAATGCTTATACCAAACCTGAGACCCTTCCTATGGCATGAGATGTCATATACAACTCCTTCCGATTCCAATCCTGAGACCCTTCCTATAGCATGAGATGTGATATCTCAATGCTTCTAATACCAAACCTGAGATCCTTCCTATAACATGAGATGTGATATCAAACTCCTTCCCATTCCAAACCTGAGACCCTTCCGATAGCATGAGATGTGATATCTCAATGCTTCTAAAACCAAACATGAGAACCATCCTATAACATGAGATGTGAAATCCAAATCATTCCCTTTCCAAACCTGAGACCCTTCCTATAGCTTGAGATGTGATATCAAACTCCTTCCCATTCAATGTGATATCCAACTCCTTCCCATTCCAATCCTGAGACCCTTCCTATACCATGAGATGTGATATTTCAATGCTTCTAATACCAAACCTGAGACCCGTCCTAAAACATGAGATGTGAGATCCAAATCCTTCCCCTTCCAAACCTGAGACCTTTCCTTTAGCATGAGATGTGATATCCAACTCCTTCCCATTCCAAACCTGAGACCCTTCCTATAGCATGAGATGTTATATCTTAATGCTTCTAAAACCAAACCTGAGAACCATCCTATAACATGTGAAATCCAAATCCTTACCTTCCAAACCTGAGACCCTTCCGATAGCATGAGATGTGATATCTCAATGCTACTAAAACCAAACATGAGAACCATCCTATAACATGAGATGTGAAATCCAAATCCTTCCCTTTCCAAACCTGAGACCCTTCCTATAGCTTGAGATGTGATATCAAACTCCTTCCCAATCCAATCCTGAGATAGCTTGAGATGTGATAGCCAACTCCTTCCCATTCCAATCCTGAGACCCTTCCTATACCATGAGATGTGATATCCAACTCCTTGCCATTCCAATCCTGAGACCCTTCCTATAACATGAGACGTGATATCCAACTCCTTCCCATTCCAATCCTGAGACTCCTCCTATAGCATGAGATGTGATATTTCAATGCTTCTAATACCAAACCTGGGACCCGTCCTATAACATGAGATATGATATCCAAATCCTTCCCCTTCCAAACCTGAGACCCTTCCTTTAGCATGAGATGTGATATCCAAATCCTTCCCATTCCAATCCTGAAACCCTTCCTATAGCATGAGATGTGATATCGCAATGTTTCTAATAAAAAACCCGAGACCCTTCCTATAGCAAGAGATGTGATATCCAAATCCTTCCCATTCCAATCCTGAGACCCTTCCTATAACGAGATGTGATATCCAACTCCTTCCCATTCCAACCTGAGACCCTTCCTATAGCATGAGAAGGGATATCCAACTCCTTCCCATTCCAATCCTTAGACCCTTCCTACAGCATGCGATGTGATATCTCAATGATTCTAATACCAAACCAGAGACCCTTCCTATAACATGAGATGGGATATCCAACTCCTTCCCATCCCAATCCTGAGACACTTCCGAATGCAGAGATGTGATATCTCAATGCTTATACCAAACCTGAGACTATTCCTATAACATGAGATGTGATATCCAACTCCTTCCCGTTCCAAACCTGAGACCCTTCCTATAGCATGAGATGTGATATCCAGCTCCTTCCCATTCCAATCCTGAGACCCTTCCGATAGCATGAGATGTGATATCTCAATGCTTCTAATACCAAACCTGAGATCCTTCCTATAACATGTGATGTGATATCCAAATCCTTCCCCTTCCAAACCCGAGACCCTCGCTTCAGCATGAGATGTGATATCCAACTCCTTCCCATTCCAATCCTGAGACCCTTATGATAGCATGAGATGTGATATTTCAAGGCCTCTGATACCAAACCTGAGATACTTCCGATAGCATGAGATGTGATATCTCCATTCTTCTAATACCAAACCTGAGATCTTTCCTATAACATGAGATGTGATATCCAAATCCTTCCCCTTCCAAACCTGAGACCCTCCCTTTAGCATGAAATGTGATATCCAACTCCTCCCCATTCCAATCCTGAGACCCTTCTGATAGCATGAGATGTGATATCTCAATGCCTCTAATACCAAACCTGAGATCCTACCTATAACATGAAATGTGATATCCAACTCCTTCCCTTTCCAAACCTGAGACCCTGCCTATAGCATGAGATGTGATATCCAAGTCCTTCCCATTCCAATCCTGAGACCATTCCTATAGCATGAGATGTGATATCTCAATGCTTATACCAAACCTGAGGCCCTTCCTATGGCATGAGATGTCATATACAACTCCTTCCCATTCCAATCCTGAGACCCTTACTATAGCATGAGATGTGATATCTCAATGCTTACACCAAACCTGAGACCCTTCCTATAGCAAAAGATGTGGTATCCAACTTCTTCCCATTCCAATCCTGAGACCCTTCCTATAACATGAGATGTGATGTCTCAATGCTTCTAATACCAAACCTGAGATCTTTCCTACAACATGAGATGTGATATCCAACTCCTTCCCATTCCAATCCTGAGACCCTTCCTATAGCATGAGATGTGATATCTCAATGTTTATACCAAACCTGAGACCCTTCCTATAGCTTGAGATGTGATATCCAACTCCTTCCCATTCCAATCCTGAGACCTTTCCTATAGCATGAGATGTGATATCTCAATGCCTCTAACACCAAACCTGAGATCCTTCATCTAACATGAAATGTGATATCCAACTCCTTCCCCTTCCAAACCTGAGAGCCTTCCTATAGCATGAGATATGATATCCAACTCCTTCCCATTCCAACCTGAGACCCTTCCTATAGCATGAGATGAAATATCCAACTCCTTCCAAATCCAATCCTGATACCCTTCCGATAGCATAAGATGTGATATCCCAATGCTTCTACCAAACCTGAGACCCATACAATGGCTTGAGATGTGATATCCAACTCCTTCCCATTCCAATTCTGAGACCCTTCCTATACCATGAGACTTGATATCTCAATGCTTCTAATACCAAACCTGAGACCCGTCCTATAACATGAGATGTGATATCCAAATCCTTCCCCTTCCAAACCTTAGACCCTTCCTTTATCATGAGATGTGATATCCAACTCCTTCCCATTCCAATCCTGAGACCCTTCCGATATCATGAGATTTGTTATCTCAATGCTTCTAATATCAAACTTGAGACCCTCCCTATAGCATGAGATGTGACATCCAAGTCCTTCCCATTCCAATCCTGAGACCCTTCCTATAGCATGAGATGTGATATCTCAATGCTTCTAATACCAAACCTGAGACCCTTCCTATAACATGAGATGGGATATCCAACTCCTTCCCATTCCAATCCTGAGACCCTTCCGATAGCAGAGATGTGATATCTCAATGCTTATACCAAACCTGAGACCCTTGCTATGACCTGAGATGTCATATACAACTCCTTCCCATTCCAATCCTGAGACCCTTTCTATAGCATGAGATGTGATATCTCAATGCTTATACCAAACCTGAGACCCTTCCTATAGCATGAGATGAGATATCCAACTCCTTCCCATTCCAATCCTGAGACCCTTCCTATAGCATGATATGTGATGTCTCAATGCTTCTAATACCAAACCTGAGATCCTTCCTATAACATGAGATGTGATATCCAACTCCTTCCCATTCCAATCCTGAGACCCTTCCTATAGCATGAGAAGTGATATCTCCATGCTTATACCAAACCTGAGACCCTTCATATAGCATGAGATGATATCCAACTCCTTCCCATTCCAATCCTGAGACCCTTCCTATAGCATGAGAAGTGATATCTCCATGCTTATACCAAACCTGAGACCCTTCCTATAGCATGAGATGTGATATCCAAATCCTTCCCATTCCAATCCTGAGACCCTTCCTATAGCATGAGATGTGATATCTCAATGCTTATACCAAACCAGAGACCCGTCCTATAACATGAGATGGGATATCCAACTCCTTCCCATTCCAATCCTGAGCCACTTCCGATAGCATGAGATGTGATATCTCAATGCTTCTAAAACCAAACATGAGAACCATCCTATAACATGAGATGTGAAATCCAAATCCTTCCCTTCCCAAACCTGAGACTCTTCCTATAGCATGAGATGTGATATCTCAATGCTTCTACCAAACCTGAAACCCTTCCTATAGCATGAGATGTGATATCCAACTCCTTCCCATTCCAATCCTGAGACCCTTCCTATAGCATGAGAAGTGATATCTCCATGCTTATACCAAACCTGAGACCCTTCCTATAGCATGAGATGTGATTTCCAAATCCTTCCCATTCCAATCCTGAGACCCTTCCTATAGCATGAGATGTGATATCTCAATGCTTATACCAAACCAGAGACACGTCCTATAACATGAGATAGGATATCCAACTCCTTCCCATTCCAATCCTGAGCCATTTCCGATAGCAGAGATGTGATATCTCAATGCTTATACCAAACCTGAGACCCTTCCTATAACATGAGATGTGATATCCAACTCCTTCCCGTTCCAAACCTGAGACACTTCCTATAGCATATGTGATATCCAACTCCTTCCCATTCCAAACATTAGACCCTTCCTATAGCAAGAATGCAATATCCAACTCCTACCCATTCCAATCCTGAGACCATTCCTATAGCATGAGATGTGATATATCAATGCTTCTAATACCAAACCTGAGATCCTTCCTATGACATGAGATGTGATATCCAAATCCTTCCCATTCCAAACCTGTGACCCTTCCTACAGCATGCGATGTGATATCTCAATGCTTCTAATATCAAACCTGAGACCCGTCCTATAACATGAGATGGGATATCCAACTCCTTCCCATTCCAAACCTGAGACCCTTCCGATAGCATGAGATGTGATATCTCAATGCTTCTAAAACCAAACATGAGAACCATCCTATAACATGAGATGTGATATCCAACTCCTTCCCATTCCAAACCTGAGACCCTTCCGATAGCATGAGATGTGATATCTCAATACTTCAAGAACCAAACATGAGAACCATCCTATAACATGAGATGTGAAATCCAAATCCTTCCCTTCCCAAACCTGAGACTCTTCCTATAGCATGAGATGTGATATCTCAATGCTTCTACCAAACCTGAAACCCTTCCAATAGCATGAGATGTGATATCCAACTCCTTCCCATTCCAATCCTGAGACACTTCCTATAGCATGAGATGTGATATCTCAATTCTTCTAATACCAAACCTGAGACCCGTCCTATAACAAGAGATGTGATATCCTAATCCTTTCCCTTCCAAACCAGAGACCCTTCCTTTAGCATGAGATGTGATATCCAGCTCCTCCCATTCCAATCCTGAGACCCTTCCGATAGCATGAGATGTGATATCTCAATGCTTCTAATGTCAAAACTGACACCCTTCCTTTAGCATGAGATGTGATATCCAACTCCTTCCCATTCCAATCCTGAGACCCTTCCTATAGCATGAGATGTGATATCTCAATGCTTCTAATACCAAACCTGAGATCCTTCCGATAGCATGAGATGTGATATCTCAATGCTTCTAATACCAAACCTGAGATCCTTCCTATAACATGAGATGTGATATCCAAATCCTTCCCCTTCCAAACCTGAGACCCTCCCTTTAGCATACGATGTGATATCCAACTCCTTCCCATTCCAATCCTGATACCCTTCTGATAGAAATGAGATGTGATATCTCAATGCCTCTAATACCAAACCTGAGATCCTACCTCTAACATGAAATGTGATATCCAACTCCTTTCCTTTCCAAACCTGAGAACCTTCCTACAGCATGAGATGTGATATCCAAGTCCTTCCCATTCCAATCCTGAGACCCTTCCTATAACATGAGATGTGATATCCAACACCTTCCCATTCCAACCTGAGACCCTTCCTATAGCATGAGATGGGATATCCAACTCCTTCCAAATCCAATCCTGATACCCTTCCGATAGCATGAGATGTGATATCCCAATGCTTCTACAAAACCTGAGACCCATACCATGGCATGAGATGTGATATCAAACTCCTGTCCTATACCATGAGACTTGATATCTCAATGCTTCTAATACCAAACCTGAGACCGGTCCAATAACATGAGATGTGATATCCAAATCCTTCCCCTTCCAAACCTTAGACCCTTCCTTTATCATGAGATGTGATATCCAAGTCCTTCCCATTCCATTCCTGAGACCCTTCCTATAGCATGAGATGTGATGTCTCAATGCTTCTAATACCAAACCTGAGACCCTTCCTATAACATGAGATGTGATATCCAAGTCCTTCCCATTCCAATCCTGAGACCCTTCCTATAGCATGAGATGTGATATCTCAATGCTTCTAATACCAAACCTGAGACCCTTCCTATAACATGAATTGTGATATCCAAGTCCTTCCCATTCCAATCCTGAGACCCTTCCAATAGCATAGATGTGATATCTCAATGCTTATACCAAACCTGAGACCCTTCCGATAGCATGAGATGTGATATCTCAATGCTTCTAATACCAAACCTGAGATCCTTCCTATAACATGAGATGTGATATCCAAATCCTTCCTTAGACCCTCCCTTTAGCATGAGATGTGATATCCAAGTCCTTCCCATTCCAATCCTGAGACCCTTCCTATAGCATGAGATGGGATATCCAACTCCTTCCAAATCCAATCCTGATACCCTTCTGATAGAAATGAGATGTGATATCTCAATGCCTCTAATACCAAACCTGAGATCCTACCTCTAACATGAAATGTGATATCCAACTCCTTCACTTTCCAAACCTGAGAGCCTTCCTACAGCATGAGATGTGATATCCAACTCCTTCCCATTCCAACCTGAGACCCTTCCTATAGCATGAGATGGGATATCCAACTCCTTCCAAATCCAATCCTGATACCCTTCCGATAGCATGAGATGTGATATCCCAATGCTTCTACAAAACCTGAGACCCATACCATGGCATGAGATGTGATATCAAACTTCCGTCCTATACCATGAGACTTGATATCTCAATGCTTCTAATACCAAACCTGAGACCGGACCAATAACATGAGATGTGATATCCAAATCCTCCCCCTTCCAAACCTTAGACCCTTCCTTTATCATGAGATGTGATATCCAAGTCCTTCCCATTCCATTCCTGACACCCTTCCTATAGCATGAGATGTGATATGTCAATGCTTCTAATACCAAACCTGAGAATCTTCCTATAACATGAGATGTGATATCCAAGTCCTTCCCATTCCAATCCTGAGACCCTTCCTATAGCATGATATGTGATATCTCAATGCTTCTAATACCAAACCTGAGACCCTTCCTATAACATGAATTGTGATATCCAAGTCCTTCCCATTCCAATCCTGAGACCCTTCCGATAGCAGAGATGTGATATCTCAATGCTTATACCAAACCTGAGACCCTTCCGATAGCATGAGATGTGATATCTCAATGCTTCTAATACCAAACCTGAGATCCTTCCTGTAACATGAGATGTGATGTCCAAATCCTTCCCCTTCCAAACCTTAGACCCTCCCTTTAGCATGAGATGTGATATCCAACTCCTTCCCATTCCAATCCTGAGACCCTTCTGATGGCATGAGATGTGATATCTCAATGCCTCTAATACCAAACCTGAGATCCTACCTCTAACATGAAATGTGATATCCAACTCCTTCCCCTTCCAACCCTGAGAGCCTTCCTATAGAATGAGATGTGATATCCAAGTCCTTCCCATTCCAATCCTGAGACCCTTCCTATAACATGAGATGTGATATCCAACTCCTTCCCATTCCAATCCTGAGACCCTTCCTATAGCTTGAGATGTGATATCCAACTCCTTCCCATTCCAATTCTGAGACCCGTCCTATACCATGAGACTTGGAATCTCAATGCTTCTAATACCAAACCTGAGACCGGTCCTATAACATGAGATGTGATACCCAAATCCTTCCCCTTCCAAACCTTAGACCCTTCCTATAGCATGAGATGTGATATCTCAATGCTTCTAATACCAAACCTGAGACCCTTCCTATAACGAGATGGGATATCTCAATGCTTATACCAAACCTGAGACCCTTCCTATGGCATGAGATGTCTTATACAACTCCTTCCGATTCCAATCCTGAGACCCTTCCTATAGCTTGAGATGTGATATCAAACTCCTTCCCATTCAATGTGATATCCAACTCCTTCCCATTCCAATCCTGAGACCCTTCCTATACCATGAGATGTGATATTTCAATGCTTCTAATACCAAACCTGAGACCCGTCCTAAAACATGAGATGTGAGATCCAAATCCTTCCCCTTCCAAACCTGAGACCTTTCCTTTAGCATGAGATGTGATATCCAACTGCTTCCCATTCCAAACCTGAGACCCTTCCTATAGCATGAGATGTTATATCTTAATGCTTCTAAAACCAAACCTGAGAACCATCCTATAACATGTGAACTCCAAATCCTTCCCTTTCCAAACCTGAGACCCTTCCGATAGCATGAGATGTGGTATCTCAATGCAACTAAAACCAAACATGAGAACCATCCTATAACATGAGATGTGAAATCCAAATCCTTCCCTTTCCAAACCTGAGACCCTTCCTATAGCTTGAGATGTGATATCAAACTCCTTCCCATTCCAATCCTGAGATAGCTTGAGATGTGATAGCCAACTCCTTTCCATTCCAATCCTGAGACCCTTCCTATACCATGAGATGTGATATCTCAATGCTTCTAATACCAAACCTGAGACCCGTCCTATAACATGAGATGTGATACCCAAATCCTTCCCCTTCCAAACCTTAGACCCTTCCTATAGCATGAGATGTGATATCTCAATGCTTCTAATACCAAACCTGAGACCCTTCCTATAACGAGATGGGATATCCAACTCCTTCCCATTCCAATCCTGAGACCCTTCCGATAGCAGAGATGTGATATCTCAATGCTTATACCAAACCTGAGACCCTTCCTATGGCATGAGATGTCATATACAACTCCTTCCGATTCCAATCCTGAGACCCTTCCTATAGCATGAGATGTGATATCTCAATGCTTCTAATACCAAACCTGAGATCCTTCCTATAACATGAGATGTGATATCAAACTCCTTCCCATTCCAAACCTGAGACCCTTCCGATAGCATGAGATGTGATATCTCAATGCTTCTAAAACCAAACATGAGAACCATCCTATAACATGAGATGTGAAATCCAAATCATTCCCTTTCCAAACCTGAGACCCTTCCTATAGCTTGAGATGTGATATCAAACTCCTTCCCATTCAATGTGATATCCAACTCCTTCCCATTCCAATCCTGAGACCCTTCCTATACCATGAGATGTGATATTTCAATGCTTTAAATACCAAACCTGAGACCCATCCTAAAACATGAGATGTGAGATCCAAATCCTTCCCCTTCCAAACCTGAGACCTTTCCTTTAGCATGAGATGTGATATCCAAGTCCTTCCCATTCCAAACCTGAGACCCTTCCTATAGCATGAGATGTTATATCTTAATGCTTCTAAAACCAAACCTGAGAACCATCCTATAACATGTGAAATCCAAATCCTTCCCTTCCAAACCTGAGACCCTTCCGATAGCATGAGATGTGATATCTCAATGCTACTAAAACCAAACATGAGAACCATCCTATAACATGAGATGTGAAATCCAAATCCTTCCCTTTCCAAACCTGAGACCCTTCCTATAGCTTGAGATGTGATATCAAACTCCTTCCCAATCCAATCCTGAGATAGCTTAAGATGTGATAGCCAACTCCTTCCCATTCCAATCCTGAGACCCTTCCTATACCATGAGATGTGATATCTCAATGCTTCTAATACCAAACTTGAGACCCGTCCTAAAACATGAGATGTGAGATCCAAATCCTTCCCCTTCCAAACCTGAGACCCTTCCTATAGCTTGAGATGTGATATCAAACTCCTTCCCATTCCAATCCTGAGATAGCTTGAGATGTGATATCCGACTCCATCCCATTCCAATCCTGAGACCCTTCCGATAGCATGAGATGTGATAGCTCAATGCTTCTAATATCAAAACTGAGACCCTCCCTATAGTATGAGATGTGATATCTAAGTCCTTCCCATTCCCATCCTGAGACCCTTCCGATAGCAGAGATGTGATATCTCAATGCTTTTACCAAACCTGATGACCCTTCCTATGGCATGAGATGTGATATCCAACTCCTTCCCATTCCAATCCTGAGTTCCTTCCTATAGCATGAGATGTGATATCTCAATGCTTCTATAAAACCTGAGACCCTTCCTTTAGCATGAGATGTGATATCCAACTCCTTGCCATTCCAATCCTGAGACCCTTCCTATAACATGAGACGTGATATCCAACTCCTTCCCATTCCAATCCTGAGACTCCTCCTATAGCATGAGATGTGATATCTCAATGCTTCTAATACCAAACCTGGGACCCGTCCTATAACATGAGATATGATATCCAAATCCTTCCCCTTCCAAACCTGAGACCCTTCCTTTAGCTTGAGATGTGATATCCAAATCCTTCCCATTCCAATCCTGAAACCCTTCCTATAGCATGAGATGTGATATCTCAATGTTTCTAATAAAAAACCTGAGACCCTTTCTATAGCAAGAGATGTGATATCCAAATCCTTCCCATTCCAATCCTGAGACCATTCCTATAATGAGATGTGATATCCAACTCCTTCCCATTCCAACCTGAGACCCTTCCTATAGCATGAGAAGGGATATCCAACTCCTTCCCATTCCAATCCTTAGACCCTTCCTACAGCATGCGATGTGATATCTCAATGATTCTAATACCAAACCAGAGACCCGTCCTATAACATGAGATGGGATATCCAACTCCTTCCCATCCCAATCCTGAGACACTTATGATAGCATGAGATGTGATATCTCAATGCTTATACCAAACCTGAGACTATTCCTATAACATGAGATGTGATATCCAACTCCTTCCCGTTCCAAACCTGAGACCCTTCCTATAACATGAGATGTGATATCCAGCTCCTTCCCATTCCAATCCTGAGACCCTTCCGATAGCATGAGATGTGGTATCTCAATGCTTCTAATACCAAACCTGAGATCCTTCCTATAACATGTGATGTGATATCCAAATCCTTCCCCTTCCAAACCTGATACCCTCCCTTCAGCATGAGATGTGATATCCAACTCCTTCCCATTCCAATCCTGAGACCCTTATGATAGCATGAGATGTGCTATCTCAATGCCTCTGATACCAAACCTGAGATACTTCCGATAGCATGAGATGTGATATCTCAATTCTTCTAATACCAAACCTGAGATCCTTCCTATAACATGAGATGTGATATCCAAATCCTTCCCCTTCCAAACCTGAGACCCTCCCTTTAGCATGAGATGTGATATCCAACTCCTTCCCATTCCAATCCTGAGACCCTTCTGATAGCATGAGATGTGATATCTCAATGCCTCTAATACCAAACCTGAGATCCTACCTATAACATGAAATGTGATATCCAACTCCTTCCCTTTCCAAACCTGAGACCCTGCCTATAGCATGAGATGTGATATCCAAGTCCTTCCCATTCCAATCCTGAGACCATTCCTATAGCATGAGATGTGATATCTCAATGCTTATACCAAACCTGAGGCCCTTCCTATGGCATGAGATGTCATATACAACTCCTTCCCATTCCAATCCTGAGACCCTTACTATAGCATGAGATGTGATATCTCAATGCTTATACCAAACCTGAGACCCTTCCTATAGCAAAAGATGTGGTATCCAACTTCTTCCCATTCCAATCCTGAGACCCTTCCTATAACATGAGATGTGATGTCTCAATGCTTCTAATACCAAACCTGAGATCTTTCCTACAACATGAGATGTGATATCCAACTCCTTCCCATTCCAATCCTGAGACACTTCCTATAGCATGAGATGTGATATCTCAATGTTTATACCAAACCTGAGACCCTTCCTATAGCTTGAGATGTGATATCCAACTCCTTCCCATTCCAATCCTGAGACCCTTCCTATAGCATGAGATGTGATATCTCAATGCCTCTAATACCAAACCTGAGATCCTTCATCTAACATGAAATGTGATATCCAACTCCTTCCCCTTCCAAACCTGAGAGCCTTCCTATAGCATGAGATATGATATCCAACTCCTTCCCATTCCAACCTGAGACCCTTTCTATAGCATGAGATGAAATATCCAACTCCTTTCAAATCCAATCCTGATACCCTTCCGATAGCATAAGATGTGATATCTCAATGCTTCTACCAAACCTGAGACCCTTCCTTTAGCATGAGATGTGATATCCAAATCCTTCCCATTCCAACCTGAGACCCTTCCTATAGCATAGGAAGGGATATCCAACTCCTTCCCAATCCAATCCTGAGACCCTTCCGATAGCAGAGATGTGATATCTCAATGCTTATACCAAACCTGAGACCCTTCCTATGGCATGAGATGTGATATCCAACTCCTTGCCATTCAAATCCTGAGACCCTCCCTATAACAAGAGATGTCATATCCAACTCCTTCCCATTCCAAACCTGAGACCCTTCCTTTAGCATGAGATGTGATATCCAAATCCTTCACATTCCAATCCGGAGACCCTTCCTATAGCATGAGATGTGATATCTCAATGCTTCTAATACCAAACCTGAGATCCGTCCTATAACATGAGATGTGATATCCAACTCCTTCCCATTCCAAACCTGAGACCCTTCCGATAGCATGAGATGTGATATCTCAATGCTTCAAAAACCAAACATGAGAACCATCCTATAACATGAGATGTGAAATCCAAATCCTTCCCTTCCCAAACCTGAGACTCTTCCTATAGCATGAGATGTGATATCTCAATGCTTCTACCAAACCTGAAACCCTTCCTATAGCATGAGATGTGATATCCAACTCCTTCCCATTCCAATCCTGAGACACATCCTATAGCATGAGATTTGATATCACAATGCTTCTAATACCAAACGTGAGACCCGTCCTATAACATGAGATGTGATATCCAAATCCTTCCCCTTCCAAACCTGAGACCCTTCCTTTAGCATGAGATGTGATATCCAGCTCCTCCCATTCCAATCCTGAGACCCTTCCGATAGCATGAGATGTGATATCTCAATGCTTCTAATATCAAAACTGAGACCCTCCCTAAAGCATGAGATGTGATATCTAAGTCCTTCCCATTCCAATCCTGAGACCCTTCCGATAGCAGAGATGTGATATTTCAATGCTTATACCAAACCTGAGACCCTTCCTATAGCATGAGATGTGATATCCAACTCCTTCCGATTCCAATCCTGAGACCCTTCCTATAGCATGAGATGTGATATCGCAATGCTTCTACAAAACCTGAGACCCATACCATGGCATGAGATGTGATATCAAACTCCCGTCCTATACCATGAGACTTGATATCTCAATGCTTCTAATACCAAACCTGAGACCGGACCAATAACATGAGATGTGATATCCAAATCCTCCCCCTTCCAAACCTTAGACCCTTCCTTTATCATGAGATGTGATATCCAAGTCCTTCCCATTCCATTCCTGACACCCTTCCTATAGCATGAGATGTGATATGTCAATGCTTCTAATACCAAACCTGAGAATCTTCCTATAACATGAGATGTGATATCCAAGTCCTTCCCATTCCAATCCTGAGACCCTTCCTATAGCATGATATGTGATATCTCAATGCTTCTAATACCAAACCTGAGACCCTTCCTATAACATGAATTGTGATATCCAAGTCCTTCCCATTCCAATCCTGAGACCCTTCCGATAGCAGAGATGTGATATCTCAATGCTTATACCAAACCTGAGACCCTTCCGATAGCATGAGATGTGATATCTCAATGCTTCTAATACCAAACCTGAGATCCTTCCTGTAACATGAGATGTGATGTCCAAATCCTTCCCCTTCCAAACCTTAGACCCTCCCTTTAGCATGAGATATGATATCCAACTCCTTCTCATTCCAATCCTGAGACCCTTCTGATGGCATGAGATGTGATATCTCAATGCCTCTAATACCAAACCTGAGATTATACCTCTAACATGAAATGTGATATCCAACTCCTTCCCCTTCCAACCCTGAGAGCCTTCCTATAGAATGAGATGTGATATCCAAGTCCTTCCCATTCCAATCCTGAGACCCTTCCTATAACATGAGATGTGATATCCAACTCCTTCCCATTCCAATCCTGAGACTGTTAGGAAAGATTTCGTTATTGTAGGGAACTTTCCTTCCATGTGGCAACCCCTAAACTTTTTGCTATTGTTTTCAACCTGTTTCTTGACTTTGCCAGAGAAGTGCAGCCTTCTGCCGTACTCCTCTGGGCTTTCGCTCCTTTCTTACGGGGAAACTGACATGCCCTTAAGACAGTCAGTACCGGGGAACGCTGTTTCCCGTAGTTTCTTTTATCGTGTCGCCATTCTAGTGCAACACGACACAAGAGGGCACTGTAAGCTAAGTTACAGCTCTCTTGGGTCTCTAGCCTTCTACAGACCCTAGACACTCTTGTAGGATGGTTTTTGGATCGGTGCAAGTCATTCAGGGACTGGGCTGGTGGCAGCGATCATTTGGTTTATTTTGAGCTCCTTTTGCCGTTCTGAGCACTTTTTTGCCGCGAACACAAAAGGGTGGCCCGGCTACCCAAAATGGCCGGACCACGAGGCTCCTTTGTCTCGTCCACTGTCCGTCTTGCTCCCTTTACCTTCCCCCGGGTCAGGCGACCCGGGGCCTTCCTTATTTGGGCATGTAGTTTCCCGCGAAACACGGTTGCTTTCGCGGGCTTCTACATGTCGTTTTGAGTGCCCCCAGGATGTGGGCTGGGCTGTCTGGTCCCAATACACATCCTGGGTGCCAGAGAGTCTAGGGTGGTGTGAATGCCTGGGACCACCGTGGTCCGTGATTGGTCCACGTATGGTATGTGTGTTGATGAGCGGATCTCCCATTGGCCCCCTCCGTTTTGGCGCGAAGGGAACCGTGGATGAGAGGGAGCTGGAAACACCACTACCATGTCGATCTCCTGAGTTCTCACGAACCCAGGGATACAGGAGCCAAGTATCCTGCGAACACAAGGCTGGACCGAGGAATCGCTGGTGACCCCCTGAAGAACTTCTGCTCCTCATTGCTGTCGTCCGGTGAAGCCCTTTCCACCTAAGATCGAACAAGAAGGCCTGTACTGGCGCTTCGACCTATTGGAATAGCAGGACCAGCTATTCCCGGCACCTTCATCAACTCCTGCCGTAAGCCTTCGGAAGTGTCTCTGGGCCATCCAGTTGACTGACCAGCTTACTAAGGAGTCCTGCTCTGTAATCGCCGACAGGTTGGGTGGTATTCTGAGTCCGGGGCACGCTCACACGCTTCGTTTGCTTAGCAACCCTAAGCTAGAGGTGAGCGGTGCTCGTTTGGCTTGAATACACCCGGCCGTTCCGTTGCCCTGCTGTGGCGACAAAACTGTGCTTGTTTCTTCGATCGGGACGTCTTTTTACTCTGCACGACGACGAGACGTTCCCTGCTCTTCAGAACCTGCCAGAAGCTGCATCTATCGAGGAGAAGCTCGGGCCTGCTTGCTTCGGGGACCGGTGAGTAGATTAGCTAGGATCTGGTCGCCCTCCTGCAGTGCCCCTTGCTTTTCCCCGCTGTAAATACAGCACCCCTTGTCCGTACTCGCGCCCTGCTTCTGCCTCACAGTGGAGGCTGCGCTAGAGTCGCGGACCGTGTTCTCCTTCATTAGGGCGCCCTACAGAGCTGTCCAACGTCCTCCGAAGAGCTTCACCTTCTGCCCATTGGCACCGGCGTGTGCAGGTACTTTTGAGCGCTAGGCTCCACTCTTCGTAGGGATTGGACTACCATCCAGTTAGGGGCCTCAGAAGGCGGACATATCACACGCATTGGTTCGCACTGCCTGTTTTCCTTCCCCTGCAGGTGGATAACATATTTCGTGCTGCTAATGCTGTGAAACTGTGTATTCTGTATATATATTGGGTGGATAGTGTATGTGTTGGTTTAATATCGTTGTATATTGCTGCTTTTACTGTGGTTATTAGTTTCAAGGCCTTATAATAAATGTGTATCTATTTTTGATATAACAACTGTTTGGAGTAGTTTGTAAGCGCTCTTGCTTTGTGTGCTCACTGCGGGCTTTCAGTCACCCTCACCCCTCTTGAGACCTAGTCTTGACCGCCGCGATCGCTACCTTGATTGGTCTGGCTTGTCCAGAGGTTACCCTGTTCCAAGTAATTAGGTTGGCCTTCTGAACTTCTGCGCCACCAGGACAGAGTTCAGAAATCCGTCTTAACAAATTGGTGGCAGCGGTGGGATACGACTGAAGGTATCCAGTGTTGCGCACGAGCTAAGGCGTTTTCAGGTTATTCCAACCAGGACACGCAGTAAAGTATTGAATATAACGTTAAAAAGGCCATAGTCCTATCAACAGTATGGAAACGAATACTTTATTAACCTTAAATGCTTCGAAATCTGAAACATTGAAGAAGATGTGTGCGGAGAGAGGGGTTTCCTCTCAAGGCACTAAATTGGAAATGATCCAGAGAATCGTGGCGTGGCAAGAAGCGCAGCTTGACGCTATAACTTCCGAGGACAGTGCAGAAGGTGGTGGGGCTGCTCTCACTGGCAGAACCGACGGTTCTGCCGCTGCACTGATCCATCACGACCACGAGGACAGGGAGGATGTAATGTCTAACGTTTCCTCTGCCAGAGTTGATGGGGAGGCTATGCTTGAATTCAAGAAGCAAGAGCTGCGGTTTAGGCAGCAGGAGCTTGAATTCAGCATAGCCAAACTGAAAATCGACCAGGCAGAAAAACAAAAAGACAGGGATCACCAGTTGGAACTGGCCAAGCTTCAGTTCGCAAATGGGTCCAAGGGTCCTGGACATGGTTCTGGGGCTTCCTCTCATCCACGGTTTCCAAAAGATCTGCTCAGTGTGTATGAGGAACGAAATGACATTATGGACTGGTTAAATGCGTTTGAGTATGCATGCGAGGTTCAAGAGGTTGATAATGCGGATAAGATTGCATGGTTACTCAGCAGACTGCCCCATTCTGGTTGCAGTGCCATTATGGAAATGTCGAAGGCTGAGCGCGCTGATTTTGCAATGTTGAAGCAGACTCTCATTTTAAAGTTTGGGAAGACTCCGACCCAATATTTGAAAAGGTTTAGAGAGTATAAGAAAAAGGAAGGTGGTACTTGGGTGTCGTATGTAGCTGAGTCCCTGAAAAACTTGACTGGCTGGGTTGAAGGTTATAAGGTTTCTACCTTCGAAGGCATGATCAATCTGGTCATGCTGGAACACATTTTTGCTTCTTCTTCCCCGGAGCTTAAGCAGCATTTGGCCGATTCGAAGGAGATAGATCCTAAGAAGCTGGCCATTGCAGCAGACTTATGGGTGTCACATCGAGTGTCCCATAAGGACAAAACTCATCCTGATAAGCAGGAGGAAGGGAAAAAGTACAAGGATGTGGTGGGTGGGGAATCTGCTAAATCTTCTTCCCAAAAGGGCCACAAAAAGAAAAATAAGGGTAAGCCATACGAGAACTCACAGGGTAGCGGAGGTTCGCCTCCGAAACAGAACTCTGGTTATAATAAGCCTCCCTACGTAAACAGACCCAATGGGGCTTGTTTTTCTTGTGGAGCAACTGACCATGTGAAGGGGGATCCCCGTTGTAAGGTTAGACCTTTGGGGGTCCACTCCGCTAATCTGGCCTTCTCCTCCTACGAGGAAGAAGAGATTACAGGAGCATCCTTCTCCTCAGACTCATTTCCCAGCGGAATAGAGGCTGAGGTAGTTTTAGTGTCCCTGGGTTCCTGGGAGCCGAAAGTCGCAGAGGCGTATGCTAGGATTCCGGATAATACCAAGCACTACTTTAAAGACAGTGTGCTGATCAATGGAGTGGATACTCCAGCTCTTAGGGATAGTGGGTGCAGTCGAACTGTAGTGGATTCTACCTTGGTAGACTCAGAGGAAGTTGCCAGAGCTCCTCTGATGCCCACTAAGTTGGCTGACGGCCCCCTCCGTATGTTTCCCGTGATCCCTGTTAATCTAACTTTAAATGGTACAGCAGTTAGGATTCCAGTGAGCATTCAGAGAAACGTTCCGGGAAAGGTCTTGTTGGGCAATGATCTCAGAGCTCTAGGGCTCGTAGGAGACACTGCCGAAAGACCCTACACACGGTCTCAAGCACGGGCAGCATTGGCCAAGCCCAATACGCCGCCCCAGCCGAAGGGGAAACCCAAGGCGAAAGGAGTCAACAAGTCCCGACGGGGGAAAGAGAATATTCCCCCGAGCTCGCCTACCACTGCGGTGGAGGGAGTTGGTCAATCGCCCGAGCCTGACGAGGAGGTGGCGATGCCTGAAGTGTTCGACTCCAACGACCATCCTGAACTAAAAGACTTGTTAGTTGAAGGAGGTCCTGATAGGGACGACTTCAGTAAGGGCCAACGTGAGTGCCCATCTCTGGAAGGCCTAAGGAGACAGGCCTGCTCCCAGCTTGAGGGTGAACCTCCTGGGAAGCATCGGATTTATTGGGAAGGTGGACTCCTGTACAGTGAGCCCACAGAGTCTACAGAAGGAGACCATAGGAGGTTGGTGGTTCCCCTTGCTGTTAGACCCTTCCTCCTGCAGTTGGCGCATGAAGTTCCCCTTGCTGGTCACCTTGGAATGAAGAGGACCAAGCAAAGGTTATCTATGCACTTCTACTGGCCCAAGATGGGGGTGCAAGTAGAAAGTCACTGCAGGAGTTGTGCCTCCTGCCAGTTGTCTGGTAAGGTTGGCGCGACAATCCAAGCTCCGTTGGTACCGCTCCCAGTTGTGGGGGTACCATTTGAAAGGGTAGGGATCGACATCGTTGGTCCCCTTGACCCGCAAACATCCTCAGGCAATAGGTTTATCCTGGTGCTGGTCGACCATGCAAACAGGTATCCTGAGGCCATCCCATTAAAGACTGTAACTGCCAAGTCAGTTGCAAAAGCTTTACTCGGCATATTTACTAGGGTTGGCTTCCCTAAAGAAGTTGTGTCAGATCGTGGCAGCAACTTTATGTCGAAGTATATGCAGGCTATGTGGAAAGAATGTGGGGTCACCTACAAGTTCTCTTCTGCATATCACCCCCAGACCAATGGTCTGGTGGAACGTTTCAACAGAACGTTAAAGAGCATGATTGGGGCTCTGGAGGAGCCCCAGAGAAGAAAATGGGATCTTCTTTTACCATGCTTGCTGTTTGCCTACAGAGAGGTACCCCAGGAGGGTGTTGGCTTCAGCCCCTTCGAACTTCTGTTCGGTCATCCCGTACGGGGACCCTTAGCCATCGTCAAAGAGGGATGGGAGATGCCCACTCCCCCTGTTACTACCAATGTAGTTGACTATGTGCTAGGGCTCAGAAAACGGATGGTACTCCTGATGGGCTTGGCTAGTGAAAAGTTGAAGGCAGGACAAGCGCTGGTGAAACATTGGTACGACCAGAAAGCTTCCTTAATTCACTTTACCCCTGGTCAGCAAGTCCTGATCATGAACCCTATAAGGCCTCGCGCTTTACAGGACAAATGGTCAGGCCCTTACACAGTGGTGGAGCCCCTGGGTGAGGTGAACTATTTAGTGGACCTTGGAAGGCCTGGACAGGCTCCAAAAGTGTTCCACGTAAATAGGCTGAAGGCTTTCGTCCCAAGAGTCGAAATCGCAGCACTGCTACTGGCGTCAGACGTCGAGGAAGAGGAGTCAGAACCTCTTCCCGACCTGTTCCAAAGCGGTCCTTCAGATAGCTCCGTTGAGGGTGTCCGAGTGGCCCCTCACCTGACTTCTGATCAGCAGGCTGAGGTGAAAAGTTTGCTTAGGCAGTTTTCCCCCCTGTTTTCACAGTCGCCTGGTTTGACACCTTGGTGCAAACATAACATTGACACAGGAGACAGTGTACCTACCAAAAGTAGGGGATACAGGATGTCGGATAAAGTACGGTCTTATATTAAGACCGAGGTCAACAAGATGTTAGACCTTGGGGTGATTGAACCCTCTAGTAGTCCTTGGTCCAGTCCTGTGGTATTGGTTCCAAAGGCAGGCACTTCTGAATTGAGGTTCTGCGTGGATTACAGGGCTCTGAATGCTGTCACCAAGACAGACGCTCACCCCTTGCCTCGAACTGACGAGCTGGTGGATACCTTGGGTGCCTCCAAGTACCTCAGCACGTTTGACCTGACTGCGGGCTATTGGCAAATAGCTTTAGCAGAACATGCCAAGGAGAAGACAGCAGTTTCAACTCCCGACGGGCTTTACCAATTCCGGGTAATGCCGTTCGGATTGAAGAATGCACCTGCCACTTTCCAGAGGCTTGTGAATCATGTGTTGAATGGGTTGGACGAATTCTGTCTTGCATATCTGGACGATATAGCAGTTTTCAGTGCCACCTGGGAAGACCATGTGAAACACCTCGGGATTGTGCTCCAGGCTCTTCAGAAAGCCCACTTGACCATAAAGGCGAGTAAATGCCAGATTGGACAAGGCTCAGTGGTTTACCTTGGGCATGAAGTAGGTGGAGGAAGGATACAGCCTCTCCCCAGTAAAGTACAAGCAGTACAAGACTGGCCTACCCTCACTACACAAACCCAAGTGAGAGCCTTCTTAGGACTCACGGGTTATTACCGCAATTTTGTAGCAGACTATGGCACCATAGCTGCTCCTCTGACTGCCCTCACAACTCCGAAGAAACCCAAGAAGGTAACTTGGACTGACGAGTGTGAGAAGGCCTTCAATGGCTTGAAAGACTCCTTGTGCCAGGCCTCTGTGCTCAGGGCCCCTGATTATCAAAGACCTTTTATCGTGCAGACGGATGCCTCTGACACTGGGATAGGAGCTGTACTATCACAAGTAGATGAGAAGGGTAAGGAACACCCTATCGGTTTTATTAGTCGCCAGCTTAAGGACAGAGAGCTCAGATGGTCCACGGTAGAGAAAGAATGTTTCTCTGTTGTGTGGGCCCTAAGGAAGCTGAGGCCCTACCTCTATGGGACCCACTTCACTGTGCAGACTGACCATAAGCCGTTAAAGTGGCTAATGAACATGAAGGGGGAGAATCCAAAGTTGCTTAGGTGGTCCATAAGTCTACAAGGCTTCGACTTCACTATTGAGCATAGGCCAGGTGTCCAACATAGCAATGCTGATGGGTTGTCCAGAATGTTTTACCGACCTGAACAAGAGACTCATCCAGGGGTGGATTAGTTCCCCCTGTCCATAGTCTGGGAGGGGCGAGTGTTAGGAAAGATTTTGTTATTGTAGGGAACTTTCCTTCCATGTGGCAACCCCTAAACTTTTTGCTATTGTTTTCAACCTGTTTCTTGACTTTGCCAGAGAAGTGCAGCCTTCTGCCGTACTCCTCTGGGCTTTCGCTCCTTTCTTACGGGGAAACTGACATGCCCTTAAGACAGTCAGTACCGGGGAACGCTGTTTCCCGTAGTTTCTTTTATCGTGTCGCCATTCTAGTGCAACACGACACAAGAGGGCACTGTAAGCTAAGTTACAGCTCTCTTGGGTCTCTAGCCTTCTACAGACCCTAGACACTCTTGTAGGATGGTTTTTGGATCGGTGCAAGTCATTCAGGGACTGGGCTGGTGGCAGCGATCATTTGGTTTATTTTGAGCTCCTTTTGCCGTTCTGAGCACTTTTTTGCCGCGAACACAAAAGGGTGGCCCGGCTACCCAAAATGGCCGGACCACGAGGCTCCTTTGTCTCGTCCACTGTCCGTCTTGCTCCCTTTACCTTCCCCCGGGTCAGGCGACCCGGGGCCTTCCTTATTTGGGCATGTAGTTTCCCGCGAAACACGGTTGCTTTCGCGGGCTTCTACATGTCGTTTTGAGTGCCCCCAGGATGTGGGCTGGGCTGTCTGGTCCCAATACACATCCTGGGTGCCAGAGAGTCTAGGGTGGTGTGAATGCCTGGGACCACCGTGGTCCGTGATTGGTCCACGTATGGTATGTGTGTTGATGAGCGGATCTCCCATTGGCCCCCTCCGTTTTGGCGCGAAGGGAACCGTGGATGAGAGGGAGCTGGAAACACCACTACCATGTCGATCTCCTGAGTTCTCACGAACCCAGGGATACAGGAGCCAAGTATCCTGCGAACACAAGGCTGGACCGAGGAATCGCTGGTGACCCCCTGAAGAACTTCTGCTCCTCATTGCTGTCGTCCGGTGAAGCCCTTTCCACCTAAGATCGAACAAGAAGGCCTGTACTGGCGCTTCGACCTATTGGAATAGCAGGACCAGCTATTCCCGGCACCTTCATCAACTCCTGCCGTAAGCCTTCGGAAGTGTCTCTGGGCCATCCAGTTGACTGACCAGCTTACTAAGGAGTCCTGCTCTGTAATCGCCGACAGGTTGGGTGGTATTCTGAGTCCGGGGCACGCTCACACGCTTCGTTTGCTTAGCAACCCTAAGCTAGAGGTGAGCGGTGCTCGTTTGGCTTGAATACACCCGGCCGTTCCGTTGCCCTGCTGTGGCGACAAAACTGTGCTTGTTTCTTCGATCGGGACGTCTTTTTACTCTGCACGACGACGAGACGTTCCCTGCTCTTCAGAACCTGCCAGAAGCTGCATCTATCGAGGAGAAGCTCGGGCCTGCTTGCTTCGGGGACCGGTGAGTAGATTAGCTAGGATCTGGTCGCCCTCCTGCAGTGCCCCTTGCTTTTCCCCGCTGTAAATACAGCACCCCTTGTCCGTACTCGCGCCCTGCTTCTGCCTCACAGTGGAGGCTGCGCTAGAGTCGCGGACCGTGTTCTCCTTCATTAGGGCGCCCTACAGAGCTGTCCAACGTCCTCCAAAGAGCTTCACCTTCTGCCCATTGGCACCGGCGTGTGCAGGTACTTTTGAGCGCTAGGCTCCACTCTTCGTAGGGATTGGACTACCATCCAGTTAGGGGCCTCAGAAGGCGGACATATCACACGCATTGGTTCGCACTGCCTGTTTTCCTTCCCCTGCAGGTGGATAACATATTTCGTGCTGCTAATGCTGTGAAACTGTGTATTCTGTATATATATTGGGTGGATAGTGTATGTGTTGGTTTAATATCGTTGTATATTGCTGCTTTTACTGTGGTTATTAGTTTCAAGGCCTTATAATAAATGTGTATCTATTTTTGATATAACAACTGTTTGGAGTAGTTTGTAAGCGCTCTTGCTTTGTGTGCTCACTGCGGGCTTTCAGTCACCCTCACCCCTCTTGAGACCTAGTCTTGACCGCCGCGATCGCTACCTTGATTGGTCTGGCTTGTCCAGAGGTTACCCTGTTCCAAGTAATTAGGTTGGCCTTCTGAACTTCTGCGCCACCAGGACAGAGTTCAGAAATCCGTCTTAACAGAGACCCTTCCTATAGCTTGAGATGTGATATCCAACTCCTTCCCATTCCAATTCTGAGACCCGTCCTATACCATGAGACTTGATATCTCAATGCTTCTAATACCAAACCTGAGACCGGTCCTATAACATGAGATGTGATACCCAAATCCTTCCCCTTCCAAACCTTAGACCCTTCCTATAGCATGAGATGTGATATCTCAATGCTTCTAATACCAAACCTGAGACCCTTCCTATAACGAGATGGGATATCCAACTCCTTCCCATTCCAATCCTGAGACCCTTCCGATAGCAGAGATGTGATATCTCAATGCTTATACCAAACCTGAGACCCTTCCTATGGCATGAGATGTCTTATACAACTCCTTCCGATTCCAATCCTGAGACCCTTCCTATAGCTTGAGATGTGATATCAAACTCCTTCCCATTCAATGTGATATCCAACTCCTTCCCATTCCAATCCTGAGACCCTTCCTATACCATGAGATGTGATATTTCAATGCTTCTAATACCAAACCTGAGACCCGTCCTAAAACATGAGATGCGAGATCCAAATCCTTCCCCTTCCAAACCTGAGACCTTTCCTTTAGCATGAGATGTGATATCCAACTGCTTCCCATTCCAAACCTGAGACCCTTCCTATACCATGAGATGTTATATCTTAATGCTTCTAAAACCAAACCTGAGAACCATCCTATAACATGTGAACTCCAAATCCTTCCCTTTCCAAACCTGAGACCCTTCCGATAGCATGAGATGTGGTATCTCAATGCAACTAAAACCAAACATGAGAACCATCCTATAACATGAGATGTGAAATCCAAATCCTTCCCTTTCCAAACCTGAGACCCTTCCTATAGCTTGAGATGTGATATCAAACTCCTTCCCATTCCAATCCTGAGATAGCTTGACATGTGATATCCAACTCCTTTCCATTCCAATCCTGAGACCCTTCCTATACCATGAGATGTGATATCTCAATGCTTCTAATACCAAACCTGAGACCCGTCCTATAACATGAGATGTGATACCCAAATCCTTCCCCTTGCAAACCCTAGACCCTTCCTATAGCATGAGATGTGATATCTCAATGCTTCTAATACCAAACCTGAGACCCTTCCTATAACGAGATGGGATATCCAACTCCTTCCCATTCCAATCCTGAGACCCTTCCGATAGCAGAGATGTGATATCTCAATGCTTATACCAAACCTGAGACCCTTCCTATGGCATGAGATGTCATATACAACTCCTTCCGATTCCAATCCTGAGACCCTTCCTATAGCATGAGATGTGATATCTCAATGCTTCTAATACCAAACCTGAGATCCTTCCTATAACATGAGATGTGATATCAAACTCCTTCCCATTCCAAACCTGAGACCCTTCCGATAGCATGAGATGTGATATCTCAATGCTTCTAAAACCAAACATGAGAACCATCCTATAACATGAGATGTGAAATCCAAATCATTCCCTTTCCAAACCTGAGACCCTTCCTATAGCTTGAGATGTGATATCAAACTCCTTCCCATTCAATGTGATATCCAACTCCTTCCCATTCCAATCCTGAGACCCTTCCTATACCATGAGATGTGATATTTCAATGCTTCTAATACCAAACCTGAGACCCGTCCTAAAACATGAGATGTGAGATCCAAATCCTTCCCCTTCCAAACCTGAGACCTTTCCTTTAGCATGAGATGTGATATCCAACTCCTTCCCATTCCAAACCTGAGACCCTTCCTATAGCATGAGATGTTATATCTTAATGCTTCTAAAACCAAACCTGAGAACCATCCTATAACATGCGAAATCCAAATCCTTACCTTCCAAACCTGAGACCCTTCCGATAGCATGAGATGTGATATCTCAATGCTACTAAAACCAAACATGAGAACCATCCTATAAAATGAGATGTGAAATCCAAATCCTTCCCTTTCCAAACCTGAGACCCTTCCTATAGCTTGAGATGTGATATCAAACTCCTTCCCAATCCAATCCTGAGATAGCTTGAGATGTGATAGCCAACTCCTTCCCATTCCAATCCTGAGACCCTTCCTATACCATGAGATGTGATATCCAACTCCTTGCCATTCCAATCCTGAGACCCTTCCTATAACATGAGACGTGATATCCAACTCCTTCCCATTCCAATCCTGAGACTCCTCCTATAGCATGAGATGTGATATCTCAATGCTTCTAATACCAAACCTGGGACCCGTCCTATAACATGAGATATGATATCCAAATCCTTCCCCTTCCAAACCTGAGACCCTTCCTTTAGCATGAGATGTGATATCCAAATCCTTCCCATTCCAATCCTGAAACCCTTCCTATAGCATGAGATGTGATATCTCAATGTTTCTAATAAAAAACCTGAGACCCTTCCTATAGCAAGAGATGTGATATCCAAATCCTTCCCATTCCAATCCTGAGACCCTTCCTATAACGAGATGTGATATTCAACTCCTTCCCATTCCAACCTGAGACCCTTCCTATAGCATGAGAAGGGATATCCAACTCCTTCCCATTCCAATCCTTAGACCCTTCCTACAGCATGCGATGTGATATCTCAATGATTCTAATACCAAACCAGAGACCCGTCCTATAACATGAGATGGGATATCCAACTCCTTCCCATCCCAATCCTGAGACACTTCCGAATGCAGAGATGTGATATCTCAATGCTTATACCAAACCTGAGACTATTCCTATAACATGAGATGTGATATCCAACTCCTTCCCGTTCCAAACCTGAGACCCTTCCTATAGCATGAGATGTGATATCCAGCTCCTTCCCATTCCAATCCTGAGACCCTTCCGATAGCATGAGATGTGATATCTCAATGCTTCTAATACCAAACCTGAGATCCTTCCTATAACATGTGATGTGATATCCAAATCCTTCCCCTTCCAAACCTGAGACCCTCCCTTCAGCATGAGATGTGATATCCAACTCCTTCCCATTCCAATCCTGAGACCCTTATGATAGCATGAGATGTGATATCTCAATGCCTCTGATACCAAACCTGAGATACTTCCGATAGCATGAGATGTGATATCTCAATTCTTCTAATACCAAACCTGAGATCCTTCCTATAACATGAGATGTGATATCCAAATCCTTCCCCTTCCAAACCTGAGACCCTCACTTTAGCATGAGATGTGATATCCAACTCCTTCCCATTCCAATCCTGAGACCCTTCTGATAGCATGAGATGTGATATCTCAATGCCTCTAATACCAAACCTGAGATCCTACCTATAACATGAAATGTGATATCAAACTCCTTCCCTTTCCAAACCTGAGACCCTGCCTATAGCATGAGATGTGATATCCAAGTCCTTCCCATTCCAATCCTGAGACCATTCCTATAGCATGAGATGTGATATCTCAATGCTTATACCAAACCTGAGGCCCTTCCTATGGCATGAGATGTCATATACAACTCCTTCCCATTCCAATCCTGAGACCCTTACTATAGCATGAGATGTGATATCTCAATGCTTATACCAAACCTGAGACCCTTCCTATAGCAAAAGATGTGGTATCCAACTTCTTCCCATTCCAATCCTGAGACCCTTCCTATAACATGAGATGTGATGTCTCAATGCTTCTAATACCAAACCTGAGATCTTTCCTACAACATGAGATGTGATATCCAACTCCTTCCCATTCCAATCCTGAGACCCTTCCTATAGCATGAGATGTGATATCTCAATGTTTATACCAAACCTGAGACCCTTCCTATAGCTTGAGATGTGATATCCAACTCCTTCCCATTCCAATCCTGAGACCTTTCCTATAGCATGAGATGTGATATCTCAATGCCTCTAATACCAAACCTGAGATCCTTCATCTAACATGAAATGTGATATCCAACTCCTTCCCCTTCCAAACCTGAGAGCCTTCCTATAGCATGAGATATGATATCCAACTCCTTCCCATTCCAACCTGAGACCCTTCCTATAGCATGAGATGAAATATCCAACTCCTTCCAAATCCAATCCTGATACCCTTCCGATAGCATAAGATGTGATATCCCAATGCTTCTACCAAACCTGAGACCCATACAATGGCATGAGATGTGATATCAAACTCCTTCCCATTCCAATCCTGAGACCCTTCCTATAGCTAGAGATGTGATATCCAACTCCTTCCCATTCCAATTCTGAGACCCTTCCTATACCATGAGACTTGATATCTCAATGCTTCTAATACCAAACCTGAGACCCGTCCTATAACATGAGATGTGATATCCAAATCCTTCCCCTTCCAAACCTTAGACCCTTCCTTTATCATGAGATGTGATATCCAACTCCTTCCCATTCCAATCCTGAGACCCTTCCGATATCATGAGATTTGTTATCTCAATGCTTCTAATATCAAACTTGAGACCCTCCCTATAGCATGAGATGTGACATCCAAGTCCTTCCCATTCCAATCCTGAGACCCTTCCTATAGCATGAGATGTGATATCTCAATGCTTCTAATACCAAACCTGAGACCCTTCCTATAACATGAGATGGGATATCCAACTCCTTCCCATTCCAATCCTGAGACCCTTCCGATAGCAGAGATGTGATATCTCAATGCTTATACCAAACCTGAGACCCTTGCTATGACCTGAGATGTCATATACAACTCCTTCCCATTCCAATCCTGAGACCCTTTCTATAGCATGAGATGTGATATCTCAATGCTTATAACAAACCTGAGACCCTTCCTATAGCATGAGATGAGATATCCAACTCCTTCCCATTCCAATCCTGAGACTCCTCCTATAGCATGAGATGTGATATCTCAATGCTTCTAATACCAAACCTGGGACCCGTCCTATAACATGAGATATGATATCCAAATCCTTCCCCTTCCAAACCTGAGACCCTTCCTTTAGCATGAGATGTGATATCCAAATCCTTCCCATTCCAATCCTGAAACCCTTCCTATAGCATGAGATGTGATATCTCAATGTTTCTAATAAAAAACCTGAGACCCTTCCTATAGCAAGAGATGTGATATCCAAATCCTTCCCATTCCAATCCTGAGACCCTTCCTATAATGAGATGTGATATCCAACTCCTTCCCATTCCAACCTGAGACCCTTCCTATAGCATGAGAAGGGATATCCAACTCCTTCCCATTCCAATCCTTAGACCCTTCCTACAGCATGCGATGTGATATCTCAATGATTCTAATACCAAACCAGAGACCCGTCCTATAACATGAGATGGGATATCCAACTCCTTCCCATCCCAATCCTGAGACACTTCCGATTGCAGAGATGTGATATCTCAATGCTTATACCAAACCTGAGACTATTCCTATAACATGAGATGTGATATCCAACTCCTTCCCGTTCCAAACCTGAGACCCTTCCTATAGCATGAGATGTGATATCCAACTCCTTCCCATTCCAATCCTGAGACCCTTCCGATAGCAGAGATGTGATATCTCAATGCTTATACCAAACCTGAGACCCTTGCTATGACCTGAGATGTCATATACAACTCCTTCCCATTCCAATCCTGAGACCCTTTCTATAGCATGAGATGTGATATCTCAATGCTTCTACCAAACCTGAGACCTTCCTTTAGCATGAGATGTGATATCCAAATCCTTCCCATTCCAACCTGAGACCCTTCCTATAGCATAGGAAGGGATATCCAACTCCTTCCCAATCCAATCCTGAGACCCTTCCGATAGCAGAGATGTGATATCTCAATGCTTCTAATACCAAACCTGAGACCCTTCCTATAACATGAGATGGGATATCCAACTCCTTCCCATTCCAATCCTGAGACCCTTCCGATAGCAGAGATGTGATATCTCAATGCTTATACCAAACCTGAGACCCTTGCTATGACCTGAGATGTCATATACAACTCCTTCCCATTCCAATCCTGAGACCCTTTCTATAGCATGAGATGTGATATCTCAATGCTTATACCAAACCTGAGACCCTTCCTATAGCATGAGATGAGATATCCAACTCCTTCCCATTCCAATCCTGAGACTCCTCCTATAGCATGAGATGTGATATCTCAATGCTTCTAATACCAAACCTGGGACCCGTCCTATAACATGAGATATGATATCCAAATCCTTCCCCTTCCAAACCTGAGACCCTTCCTTTAGCATGAGATGTGATATCCAAATCCTTCCCATTCCAATCCTGAAACCCTTCCTATAGCATGAGATGTGATATCTCAATGTTTCTAATAAAAAACCTGAGACCCTTCCTATAGCAAGAGATGTGATATCCAAATCCTTCCCATTCCAATCCTGAGACCCTTCCTATAATGAGATGTGATATCCAACTCCTTCCCATTCCAACCTGAGACCCTTCCTATAGCATGAGAAGGGATATCCAACTCCTTCCCATTCCAATCCTTAGACCCTTCCTACAGCATGCGATGTGATATCTCAATGATTCTAATACCAAACCAGAGACCCGTCCTATAACATGAGATGGGATATCCAACTCCTTCCCATCCCAATCCTGAGACACTTCCGATTGCAGAGATGTGATATCTCAATGCTTATACCAAACCTGAGACTATTCCTATAACATGAGATGTGATATCCAACTCCTTCCCGTTCCAAACCTGAGACCCTTCCTATAGCATGAGATGTGATATCCAGCTCCTTCCCATTCCAATCCTGAGACCCTTCCGATAGCATGAGATGTGATATCTCAATGCTTCTAATACCAAACCTGAGATCCTTCCTATAACATGTGATGTGATATCCAAATCCTTCCCCTTCCAAACCTGAGACCCTCCCTTCAGCATGAGATGTGATATCCAACTCCTTCCCATTCCAATCCTGAGACCCTTATGATAGCATGAGATGTGATATCTCAATGCCTCTGATACCAAACCTGAGATACTTCCGATAGCATGAGATGTGATATCTCAATTCTTCTAATACCAAACCTGAGATCCTTCCTATAACATGAGATGTGATATCCAAATCCTTCCCCTTCCAAACCTGAGACCCTCCCTTTAGCATGAGATGTGATATCCAACTCCTTCCCATTCCAATCCTGAGACCCTTCTGATAGCATGAGATGTGATATCTCAATGCCTCTAATACCAAACCTGAGATCCTACCTATAACATGAAATGTGATATCCAACTCCTTCCCTTTCCAAACCTGAGACCCTGCCTATAGCATGAGATGTGATATCTCAATGCTTATACCAAACCTGAGGCCCTTCCTATGGCATGAGATGTCATATACAACTCCTTCCCATTCCAATCCTGAGACCCTTACTATAGCATGAGATGTGATATCTCAATGCTTATACCAAACCTGAGACCCTTCCTATAGCAAAAGATGTGGTATCCAACTTCTTCCCATTCCAATCCTGAGACCCTTCCTATAACATGAGATGTGATGTCTCAATGCTTCTAATACCAAACCTGAGATCTTTCCTACAACATGAGATGTGATATCCAACTCCTTCCCATTCAAATCCTGAGACACTTCCTATAGCATGAGATGTGATATCTCAATGTTTATACCAAACCTGAGACCCTTCCTATAGCTTGAGATGTGATATCCAACTCCTTCCCATTCCAATCCTGAGACCCTTCCTATAGCATGAGATGTGATATCTCAATGCCTCTAATACCAAACCTGAGATCCTTCATCTAACATGAAATGTGATATCCAACTCCTTCCCCTTCCAAACCTGAGAGCCTTCCTATAGCATGAGATATGATATCCAACTCCTTCCCATTCCAACCTGAGACCCTTCCTATAGCATGAGATGAAATATCCAACTCCTTTCAAATCCAATCCTGATACCCTTCCGATAGCATAAGATGTGATATCCCAATGCTTCTACCAAACCTGAGACCCATACAATGGCATGAGATGTGATATCAAACTCCTTCGCATTCCAATCCTGAGACCCTTCCTATAGCATGAGAACGGATATCCAACTCCTTCCCAATCCAATCCTGAGACCCTTCCGATAGCAGAGATGTCATATCTCAATGCTTATACCAAACCTGAGACCCTTCCTATGGCATGAGATGTGATATCCAACTCCTTGCCATTCAAACCCTGAGACCCTTCCTATAGCATGAGATGTGATATCTCAATGCTTCTACCAAACCTGAGACCCTTCCTTTAGCATGAGATGTGATATCCAAATCCTTCCCATTCCAACCTGAGACCCTTCCTATAGCATAGGAAGGGATATCCAACTCCTTCCCAATCCAATCCTGAGACCCTTCCGATAGCAGAGATGTGATATCTCAATGCTTATACCAAACCTGAGACCCTTCCTATGGCATGAGATGTGATATCCAACTCCTTGCCATTCAAATCCTGAGACCCTCCCTATAACAAGAGATGTCATATCCAACTCCTTCCCATTCCAAACCTGAGACCCTTCCTTTAGCATGAGATGTGATATCCAAATCCTTCACATTCCAATCTGGAGACCCTTCCTATAGCATGAGATGTGATATCTCAATGCTTCTAATACCAAACCTGAGATCCGTCCTATAACATGAGATGTGATATCCAACTCCTTCCCATTCCAAACCTGAGACCCTTCCGATAGCATGAGATGTGATATCTCAATGCTTCAAAAACCAAACATGAGAACCATCCTATAACATGAGATGTGAAATCCAAATCCTTCCCTTCCCAAACCTGAGACTCTTCCTATAGCATGAGATGTGATATCTCAATGCTTCTACCAAACCTGAAACCCTTCCTATAGCATGAGATGTGATATCCAACTCCTTCCCATTCCAATCCTGAGACACATCCTATAGCATGAGATGTGATATCACAATGCTTCTAATACCAAACGTGAGACCCGTCCTATAACATGAGATGTGATATCCAAATCCTTCCCCTTCCAAACCTGAGACCCTTCCTTTAGCATGAGATGTGATATCCAGCTCCTCCCATTCCAATCCTGAGACCCTTCCGATAGCATGAGATGTGATATCTCAATGCTTCTAATATCAAAACTGAGACCCTCCCTAAAGCATGAGATGTGATATCTAAGTCCTTCCCATTCCAATCCTGAGACCCTTCCGATAGCAGAGATGTGATATTTCAATGCTTATACCAAACCTGAGACCCTTCCTATAGCATGAGATGTGATATCCAACTCCTTCCGATTCCAATCCTGAGACCCTTCCTATAGCATGAGATGTGATATCGCAATGCTTCTACAAAACCTGAGACCCATACCATGGCATGAGATGTGATATCAAACTCCCGTCCTATACCATGAGACTTGATATCTCAATGCTTCTAATAACAAACCTGAGACCGGACCAATAACATGAGATGTGATATCCAAATCCTCCCCCTTCCAAACCTTAGACCCTTCCTTTATCATGAGATGTGATATCCAAGTCCTTCCCATTCCATTCCTGACACCCTTCCTATAGCATGAGATGTGATATGTCAATGCTTCTAATACCAAACCTGAGAATCTTCCTATAACATGAGATGTGATATCCAAGTCCTTCCCATTCCAATCCTGAGACCCTTCCTATAGCATGATATGTGATATCTCAATGCTTCTAATACCAAACATGAGACCCTTCCTATAACATGAATTGTGATATCCAAGTCCTTCCCATTCCAATCCTGAGACCCTTCCGATAGCAGAGATGTGATATCTCAATGCTTATACCAAACCTGAGACCCTTCCGATAGCATGAGATGTGATATCTCAATGCTTCTAATACCAAACCTGAGATCCTTCCTGTAACATGAGATGTGATGTCCAAATCCTTCCCCTTCCAAACCTTAGACCCTCCCTTTAGCATGAGATATGATATCCAACTCCTTCCCATTCCAATCCTGAGACCCTTCTGATGGCATGAGATGTGATATCTCAATGCCTCTAATACCAAACCTGAGATTATACCTCTAACATGAAATGTGATATCCAACTCCTTCCCCTTCCAACCCTGAGAGCCTTCCTATAGAATGAGATGTGATATCCAAGTCCTTCCCATTCCAATCCTGAGACCCTTCCTATAACATGAGATGTGATATCCAACTCCTTCCCATTCCAATCCTGAGACCCTTCCTATAGCTTGAGATGTGATATCCAACTCCTTCCCATTCCAATTCTGAGACCCGTCCTATACCATGAGACTTGATATCTCAATGCTTCTAATACCAAACCTGAGACCGGTCCTATAACATGAGATGTGATACCCAAATCCTTCCCCTTCCAAACCTTAGACCCTTCCTATAGCATGAGATGTGATATCTCAATGCTTCTAATACCAAACCTGAGACCCTTCCTATAACGAGATGGGATATCCAACTCCTTCCCATTCCAATCCTGAGACCCTTCCGATAGCAGAGATGTGATATCTCAATGCTTATACCAAACCTGAGACCCTTCCTATGGCATGAGATGTCTTATACAACTCCTTCCGATTCCAATCCTGAGACCCTTCCTATAGCTTGAGATGTGATATCTCAATGTTTATACCAAACCTGAGACCCTTCCTATAGCTTGAGATGTGATATCCAACTCCTTCCCATTCCAATCCTGAGACCCTTCCTATAGCATGAGATGTGATATCTCAATGTTTATACCAAACCTGAGACCCTTCCTATAGCTTGAGATGTGATATCCAACTCCTTCCCATTCCAATCCTGAGACCTTTCCTATAGCATGAGATGTGATATCTCAATGCCTCTAATACCAAACCTGAGATCCTTCATCTAACATGAAATGTGATATCCAACTCCTTCCCCTTCCAAACCTGAGAGCCTTCCTATAGCATGAGATATGATATCCAACTCCTTCCCATTCCAACCTGAGACCCTTCCTATAGCATGAGATGAAATATCCAACTCCTTCCAAATCCAATCCTGATACCCTTCCGATAGCATAAGATGTGATATCCCAATGCTTCTACCAAACCTGAGACCCATACAATGGCATGAGATGTGATATCAAACTCCTTCCCATTCCAATCCTGAGACCCTTCCTATAGCTAGAGATGTGATATCCAACTCCTTCCCATTCCAATTCTGAGACCCTTCCTATACCATGAGACTTGATATCTCAATGCTTCTAATACCAAACCTGAGACCCGTCCTATAACATGAGATGTGATATCCAAATCCTTCCCCTTCCAAACCTTAGACCCTTCCTTTATCATGAGATGTGATATCCAACTCCTTCCCATTCCAATCCTGAGACCCTTCCGATATCATGAGATTTGTTATCTCAATGCTTCTAATATCAAACTTGAGACCCTCCCTATAGCATGAGATGTGACATCCAAGTCCTTCCCATTCCAATCCTGAGACCCTTCCTATAGCATGAGATGTGATATCTCAATGCTTCTAATACCAAACCTGAGACCCTTCCTATAACATGAGATGGGATATCCAACTCCTTCCCATTCCAATCCTGAGACCCTTCCGATAGCAGAGATGTGATATCTCAATGCTTATACCAAACCTGAGACCCTTGCTATGACCTGAGATGTCATATACAACTCCTTCCCATTCCAATCCTGAGACCCTTTCTATAGCATGAGATGTGATATCTCAATGCTTATAACAAACCTGAGACCCTTCCTATAGCATGAGATGAGATATCCAACTCCTTCCCATTCCAATCCTGAGACTCCTCCTATAGCATGAGATGTGATATCTCAATGCTTCTAATACCAAACCTGGGACCCGTCCTATA